>NC_133539.1:14905000-16155000 GCF_048773025.1 Camelus bactrianus | reverse complement strand
TAAAATTAAGTAAAGGTACGGAAGATAGGAAACAAACAAACAAAAATCCAGATTGAACTTCCAGATAGGAAAACTATAATGTATGACCTGAAAAACAGCCAGATGGGCTTAATGGCAGACTGAAATACACCAGGGCACCTCATCATCAAATTGGTCAAAACTAAGGATACAGAAAAGGCCCTAAAAGCAGTCAGATTAAAAAAAGATACGTTATTTACAGAGACATAAAGAAAAGGATGATATCAGTATTCTTGTTGGAAACAATGCAAATAAGAAGACAATGGAGCATCATCACTAAAGTAGCTGAAGAAAAAAATTTCATCCCAGAATTCTGTCCCAGTAAAAATGTCTTCCAAAACAAAGGTGAAATAAGGATATTTTCAGACATAGCTAAGCAAAAAGAATTCTTTATTACTCTGAATGCATTAAAAAAATTTTAAAGAAGTCCTCTGGGTAGAAGAAAAATGATTCCAGATGGATTTACATAAAAAATGAAGAACACCAGAAATGGTAGCTATATAGGCAAATAAATATTTTTATTATTTAAAACTCTTTAGAAGATAATTATTTAAAAAATTAACAATAGTGTAGTATGGAAAAAAGTATGAAAAAAAGAGCCTAAAGGTTAGGAAAGGGGAAATGAAAGTACTGTATTGTAAGATTCTTGTAATATTAGGGAGATGGTATAACATCATTTGTACTGGTGTGATGTCATTGTGAGAAGTTAAAAATGTTTCCTACACCAAAATAATAAAGAGTTAACACTAAGAACCAACAAAAGACACAAAATAGGATCATAAAAAATATTCAATTAACCCAAGAGGTGGCTGAAATAAAAAGAAAACAAAGGGAACAAAGAACAGATGGGACAAATAGAAAATAAACAGCAAGATGATCGATTCAGGCATAATCATATCAATAACTTCATTAAATGGTCTTTTCAATGAAAGGGCAAGACCCAAGTTTATGCTACCTACAAGAAATGTACTTCAAGTATAAAAATGAAAAAGTGAAACAAAAGCATAAGGATGGATACATGATACACTATGGTACATTAATCAAAAGAAAGCTTAATTCATATCAGATATAGCAATTTTAGAGCAAAATATATTACTAGGGATAACAAGAAGGTCATTTCCTAATGATAAGAGGGAGGGGGTGAGAAAGGACATAACAAGACTGAATGCTTATGCACCTAAAAACAGAGCCTTAAAATACACAAAGCCAAAGCTCATGGCATCACATGAGAGAGACCAATCCATGATTGCAGTCAGAGATTTCAATACCCTTCACTCAATAACGGATAGAACAAGTAGACATAATGTACACACTCTCTGAATGTTCCTTACATCCAAAGTAAGCTCTCCCATGAAGCCTCACTGAGAAGATCCGTGCTCGCACTGCTCGGTACACCTTTCAGGGCATTTGTCACTTAACACCACAAATAAGCCCCCTTGCTGTGGACTAAAGCATGACTGAATAGGGCTCCTATCCCCGGAGAACGTGGCTCCTGCTCTGAGCAGGAAACCTGAGGTCTAGTGCCTGGTATTCCACTAAAAAGCCTTATGAGCTGGCCAGATCTCAGCTTTCTTGACCTCATTTACATCACATGAAGAGAGGGCTGGGCTAGGTTACAGCTAAAGTCCTTCCAGCTTTGGGTGGTTCCCTGACTTCAACTGTACCGTGAATTGTCACCACCCCAGGTGTATCAACTCTTGCACTGTGAGTCCTTGGGAAGGTGGGACTGTCTATTGCACAGAGATGGTCCTCCGGAGGCAGCTGCCGTGTGACCCTTCAAGATAAAAAGGACTGAGGTTGAGCCTGTGAGTGACGGTGCTCCTGGCATTTCTCCAGATTTCTTTCTCACGGGCTCAGTCCCCAGAGCCCCCACACCTGCTGTCTGTGCTGTGCCCTGAGCTGTGCAGGGAAGCCTTGGCGGGACTCACCCGAGGGGGAACGGCCTGCAGAGCGGTGATGTAATTCTCCAGGGCCAGCCGGCGGCGGTCATTGAGCATGGCCTCCACCCGTGCCATGTGCGTCTCCACCAGCTGCTGTCTCTCGTTGGCTGCTTCCTGCTCCAGAGATTCCACCTTCTCCTGGAAATGCTGCCCTCACAAACACAGGCACAGGTCAGTCGGGAACCAGACAAACAGGACGGGGCAGCAAACTCAAGTCTTTTCAAAGGGATACCATATTTTGCTTTATTCAAAGAACTTAGTCATTCCAACATTTCTGACTTAATTCATCCTGTTTCATGAGTTACCCTCCCTTCTCTGCTTTCCATCCCCAGACCAAATTTCTCAATATAAATCATGTTATACAGCCTCTGAAAACAGCCTGGACTACGACAACGTAGGATGCATTTATGTATTCTTCAAACTCGAAATTACAAGCATATTTCAACAGTCCCTCTCTTACTCAAAGCACTTTAAGAAAATGACCATGATAATCTCAGGGTTTACTTAAGGGAATTCTGAGAGGGCTTCGAGTCAAAAATTCAAATTATCATGTAAATTTGCCACGGGGGAGAAGTGGCAGAAGGTAACAAAAGCCAAAAAAGATGTATTACTGATAAAAAGTAGACTTTACATAACAATATGAGTTTTATTTAAATGAGTTATAACTTGAGCTAATTGGGAGCAAAATATGAGGGCGGGGTTTAAGCAATGGAATTACTAGACAATAACGAGCTATAGGGCAAGTTGTGGGAAATAAGAACAATCATGCATGAGGTTCCAGCAGATGCTGGAAAAGGTGGATGCACTTGATAAACAAGGGATGCTGGCGTGTGCTGCTTAGAGGAGACGGGCTCCAGATTTACCTGGATAACGGCTTTCTTATCAGCTTTAGGCAAGTTCTTGGCTTGACGTTCTGCCTCTTCCCATTCTCTCATGACCTACAAAACAAGGACCTCATTTAAATTTAAAACCATCAGTTCTTTTTTTCAAATCTAGATTTAGTGAGATAGATTGCTGTGTTCTTCTTCTATACTTGACATTTTAAACATTAAAGATGCTCACATTCCATTCCTATCTCAATAATATTTGACCTCCCACCAAGATGTAAATAATCTATCACAGCAGTACGTTAAATACACGTTCACGTTTATTGCAGGCATGTGGCCCTCTACAACAAAGTTCGTCTTTTTATTTTCCTGAGAAATGGCTGAAAGTCATTTTATTTGATGTGTACAAATGTCAACGGTTCATAAAAGGCATATATTTCCTGAACAAGGTTTTCCAACATTAAAATTCAATATGCTGGCTTCAGTCCTTTGTGAAAGCAAGTTATACAATTTCAGACTGTATACTTTTCAAACAGTATGAAGAGGGGAAAATCATATATAACATTTTATACATATGTACACACACCGTAGACACAATGCCAAAAAGAAGTACCAGTGGAGGAAGGAAAAGGAGACTTCTGTTGTCAGAAATCCCAAGATCCACTGCACTGAAGAGCCGTGGGCAGTAAGACCCCTTTGATTACCAACTTGGTCACATTAGAAGCTTCTGATTGCCAATTCGCATCACAAACGGCAAAGAACACGCCAAATCCTTTCAGAAATTCCAAGAAAGTACATGTTGTAATGTTCTGAATGTAGCGAAAACATTCCCGGCAAATAACACTAATTCAGTAACCAGGCGCATCCGTTTTGTAGGAAAATAAGGCTTCCTCCCCCTCTCATCTATGATGTTCACTCACGATTTCTCTAGAGAAGTTTACTCACTGATCTGAATGCAAAGAGGAAAGGTCCACAGCTGTGCATGTTGTTGAGAAAGGAAATAGATTCTTACCACCTACAGCATCCTTTTCAAGCATTACTACTCCCTGACAAATTGAGTTTTTTTAAATGCAGCTTGTACCTAAGCTAGGTAATGTAAAGGACAGAAAGTTCCAGTAAGCAAAATAATGGTCTGTTGACAGCTGTGTACTTACATACTTTGTGGACACACAAAGCACAAGAGAACTTGATTTCTATACCAAAAGAGCCTGTTATTTATAGGTGTTTAGTCCTAAAGAACAGATTTTTTTTCTGACATCCTTCAAGATTGCAAAAAAAGAGGCTTGGAATAAAAAAACTATTGATAGAGAATTCTATGAGAATGCATATCGAATCATCATGTCAGTTTTTAATTAGATACTTTATCGTCTATTAGCATTGATTCGTTGCATAAAAGACAAGCTTCCCCGTGTTGTTTTCAGGAAATTATGGAGGAGAAAGAATGGAATGAATTCTTTATTTCAAGGGAAGAGCATTTAAAAAATAACCTCACACGTTTACAGCAAAATTGGGGAAAATGCCCGGCTGCTATGAACAAGAACAGAATAGAGAAGTAAAGAAGCATTTTGCCCCCGATGCTTTGCTGGCTCGAGGAGTTAAGAAAGGGCGCTTGTGAGATGAGGGCTACTGAAGCTACTTTTGCTTTCTACACGAGATAAACCTTGCAAGAAGAATACTTCCATTTCCTGCTTCGAGAACGTTCACAGTGGTGGCATTCTACCATGAATTCTTCAGGCAAGCAGTCTCAGAATTAGTTTGAGAGAGAAGTCACATGTCTTACTGGAATGTGCAAAACGAACTTTCCTCATAACATGTACACTTTCACCATCTCCCGTTGTATATTCAGAACATGGGCTCTCAGCGTTGAGCTGAAATCCACGGAATAATTAAGGAGACTGATTTGGCTCATGAAGTGAAAATAAGCAGTCCTCTAGAAATGAAGTAAAATTTCGATTCTCAGTGCAATTTAATAATTTCCTACACCCTTGCAAAGAAAACAGTTCACCTACACCATCACACTAGGCCTAGCAGATAATAGATCACCGCTGACCTGCTAAACACCAGCTCCAGCATTAAGAGCTTTACAAAATCTGTCTTGTTTAATTGATTCCTCACATCAGCCTGTGAGAATCCACGTGACTATCTGTCCCCACTTTGCGGACCAGGTTAAGTTTCCCGCTCACAGTCATGCAGGAAAAAAATGGAGCAGGAAGGATATGAATCGAGATCTCCATGGCTCCAAAGACCATGCTTTTGTCCCCTGTGGCCAAATGTGCCAGGATAAAACGGCAAACCCAACAGGTGAGCTACATTTATTTATACTTGGTGACAGGAGAAAAGGCTGTTCCTAAGATGCTGACACTTCTCTTAAAAATGATATGTTTAGAGAAAGGTCAACCTCCGTTCTGAAGAACCATATTTTAAGGATATGTTAAAACTGTTAAAATCCCATATGTAATAGAAGATTAGTTGGATTCTTTCATTTGCTAGATACCATTCATAACACAGAGCAACATAAATGTACAAGTTAAGAGTTATTACCAGCCCCAACAACGCCAAATACCAAAAAAATCCCAAATCCTCTGTATTTGGAAGAAAACAAATAATAACGAAAACTACAATAAAAATCATTTTAAAAGACTAAAATTTTTAAATTAAAAAACTCTCAGGATCTGGACTTTGCAGAAGCCCCATAAAGTCTGATAAAGCAATTTTCCACTGTGTGCACAAAAGTGTCTGTATCATCCAGATTTATGGATCTTCAAAGACTTGGCTGTTTCACGTGGAGAATACGACAATTAATATAGAGAGATTTAAAAGGCAGGCAAGTTCAAAGTCAAACGGTCTCCAGCACTCAGTACCAGAGATCATGATGATAAATGTTGATCCCAGGCATCTCCCTTTCCTATCATCACTGGAATCTAACAGACAACATTCTCTGCTCCAGGACAACAACCTTTAAATTATCTCAGATATTAGGTAATGACTAAAAAGATGAAGAACGTCCATCAAAACACATCTGAACTAAGTCATGGTTTATGTAGATGTGCTAAAATAAAATTAAGCCACTATTCTAGGAAAGATCTGTAATATATGAAACAGAGTATTTGAAATTAATTTTATTAATAGAATCAAAACGACCAATAAATACTGGAAAAAAATTCAGGTTTTATATTTTTTAAAAATATAATGACTAAGTGGGTTCAAGATAGAAATATGCAAGGTTAGTAAGATGCCTTATATAAACTTACAGGGACGAAACGCTTACAATCCAGCTGGAGGGATAAAACTGGTGAGCAAACATTTAGAGTTAAATGCAAAGGGCGATGGCTGCTTGTCCTGTTCTGAGGACTATGTGACTATAGGGAATGGCTGAGATTTGCCGATGTGAAGGAGAGTGGGAGGGTATTTCCAGAGATCAAGGCTGAGAGCAAAGGGAAGTCCAAGATGAGTTCAGCACACGCTAAGCAGAGTGTGACGATGCACAAATGACAATGTCAGTAGTCAGCAACACAGGTGGGAGAGGAAGGAGGGAGCCTGGAGTCGGGGTGTTGGGGGTTCGGGTGAGGGGGCAGGCACCAGAAATGCCATGCTGAGCATTCAGTGCTTTTTTGGTTATTATTCTTTCAGGGGGCTTCATTGCCCCACAAATGGATTTTGAGGGCAATGAGGGTTCTGAAAGCTTCAGAAACAAGCAGTGAAATAGGATTTAAGTCTGAAAGATGTGTTTTCAGTAGGGGTAAGCATGGCGCTGACAGTCATCCTATGCTTTCTTTTTTTTAAAAAATTTTTAATATATTTTATTGAAGTATATTCAGTTTACAATGTTTGGGGGTAGAGGGTGGGAGGGGATAAATTGGGAGGTCAAGATTTGCAGATACTAACTACTATATATAAAATAGACAACAAATTTATACTGTACAGCACAGGGAACTATACTCGATACATTGTCATAACCTGTAATTAAAAAAATATGAAAACGAATATATATATGCTCCTAAATGACTGAAGTACTGTGCTGTAGACCAGAAATTGACACACCATTGTAAACCCATTATGCTTTCTTAACAGTGACGATCTATCAGCTTGTGTCTTTCCTGAGGAAAACTCCTGTTTTTCAGAAGAACTGGCTTCAGGTGAAACCTCACTATTCCAGTCTAGCTAGCTTTCTAGTTCAACTCTGAAGTCCAACTTTTAAGTTCTCATTACGGGCAACAACTAGAACTGTACATTATATCCCAGAGCCAAAGTACTGAAATTAGAAGGTTTTATTCCCTTTAGTGTTATGATTCCTAAGTAGTTCCAAGTATTGTGGTCACTCATCTTAAAAAAAAAGGAATTATGTCTTTTTAGATACAGTAGTAGTTCTATGCTTAAATATAGGTTTCATTATTATTTAGGTATGGTGAAGCCAACAGATCAGGAGGAAGCTGCCACTGAAAAGACTATTATTCACAGTTCCCAAGAGGAGGTGGCATGTCATGCCATGAGGGGGCCACCCAGGGAAGCACCAGGGTCAGTCAGGAGGCAAGAGGGAGTGAAGGAAAACCGTGGGCAGGAGCCTTTATTGTGGTTTTGTGAGAAGGAATGTGCAAAGCAGGGTAAGCAGGCTGAGCGGGTTTAAGGATTGAGTAGTTTGAAAAATTCTGGTGGGCTCTGGGGTATAAGGGTTGTCTCTAGTTGTCTGGTACCTAGCCTTGGGGTGAGTGGGGCAGGTGGATAGTAGGCAGAAGTTTAAGAGAGTGATAAAAAAGGTACTCAGGGCATATGAGCTTTGGATTGGTGGGTTGGTACGTGAAAGGTCAGCTTGCAGACCAGTCATTCCATATCTCTAAGAATTGGCCAATCCTGGGAGCGACAATCTGCCTGGGGTTAGTGAGGCCTCAGATGTCAAATCATCAGAAAATAAAAAGGTATCATTAATGCAATCTGTTAAATGATTATTATTATTATTTATGATCTTGGAAAAAATATGGCAGACTCTTTTATGAATCTTGGTTAGAGCCAATCATGAGAACTTTCAAGTATCTGTGCTAAGTATGACAAAATTTAGTTACACCCTCTGATGTTTACACACAATATTAACGCCAAAAAGGAGTGGTTGACTTTAATCTGAGGTCGTTCTTCATTCACTCATGTATGTGTCCTTGAATCTGACTTTTCCTGTTATTTCTTCACATTCACTCTTAAGGGTAGAAACGACGAGTTGGAACGGTGACCGGCAAATAAGCGCTGGATACATATTTGCTGAATGAATGATTGAATGAAGAATCTGACAAAGGGCTAAAACTCTCAGTGTGACCTATCTTTAATACAACATGCAGCACCTCGCAGCAGGCACAGCTTAAGGTGAGTTGATATTATTACATGTAAATTAGCCATGTTTTCAACGTAACATATTTTTCAATTTGTTTCATAAAGAACGTGATTAAAACAAAACAGGATTTGGTGGGGAGGGTATAGCTCAGTGGCAGAGCACATGCTTAGCATTCATGAGGTCCTGGGTTCAATCCCCAGTACCTCTTTTAAAATAAAAATAAATTAAAAAACCTTATTACCCTCCCCTCCCCAAAACAGGGTTTGTAGCACAATGTAGTGAAAAGAGCATTGTTCTAGGAGCAAGAAAGGCTTGGGTTCCAAACGCCTCTTTGTGTTCCTTACATTCCTTTTTTTCTAGAGTGGGAAGCCGAACCCTTAAACCTTTATTACATTACCTGTCATTCATGGGACCAGCTGAAATGATCATGATGGTTCACTTTGGTTTTAAGTGCCTCCGGCCCCATGAATTAAGTTTGTAAGAAATGTTAGGATCAAAGTTTTAATAATCTGGCATTTAATACAAAAATAATCATCTTTACTAAGGAACATTTGAAGAGATTTTAATTTACAACACCATGGTTACAGGACTACCCTAAACACAGAGTGACCAAACCACCAAGAAAGGTGTAGGTCTAGCTTCATTGGTGCTTACAAAATCTTAGTTACTCACTTTCCTGAATCTCTCCACGGGGGCATTTCAAGACAAAAAGCCCCAAATCGGTGCTGAAGGATGGAAAGTCACATTTACCTGGGACATTCTCTCACGGTGCTTGGCTTCCAGCCTCTCTTTGGCTTTCTGGAAATGGGCGTGTTCATTCTCATCTCCAGGTGTCTCGAGATACTTGTCAACGGCGTCAGGGGTGCTGGCTGCTGTTGTAGGAACTGTCAAGTAGAAGAAAAGGAGGTTTGAGAAGGGTGACAGAATTTCCAGTCATTTCCAAGAAAAGCCCTTTTTTTCCGTTTATTCCAGAACAAAGAATTTAGTAAAGCAGCACACACAGAAGATGTTAATGCTGTTCAGGAGAACATAAGACATTTCGCAGCACAGTAGGGATATCTTTCACCCCTTTCGAAGAGAGGGTGAAGGAAAATCTTGAACACAGTCCATTTTGTGACTACAGTATTATATTTAAAATTCTCTGCAAAACAAGCTTGCACAGCACAAAAACAGTCGGTGTTTCATATAGACATGTTGTATCAAATCCCTCTGCTTTGATGGATTGTTAATAATCTTGAAAGTAAATGGTGGTATCAAGATCACATCTTAAGATTCCTGCAAAAATCAAAGAAATCTGGAAATCAGCCTGTTGCAGAATAACTGCACCTCAGAGTAAAGATAAATCCTACACTACATATTTTAGATACCTGGTGAGAAAGTAGTTGAAACACTATTAAAAAACTCATAAATGTCAATAAATTCATTCTTGGAATCACAAAAGGACCTTTCTGCCTTCACAAATTTGGTAACAGTCAACCAATTCATTATACTAGATGTCAAAAAGAAAGTGATTCCTATTTTAAATTCCACGAATATTGTTGAACAATATTACTGAGCTGCAACATATACTGCTATATTATGTGGAAAAATAAACACTCATAAAATTGAAGAGTGTACTATAAAGCTAAAATGTCTTAAACGCATGAGCCGAGTAAATTAGAATGCCTATACCAGCAGATTTTACAAAAGATCAGTAATGACTACTGAGAATTCAGAGCATTTATGAGCTTATTTAAATAAGGCTAATGTGAAAAGAAAAGATTTTGATTTAAATAAGAAAGTATGTTCAACCAAAAAAATGAAATTAGGTGTTTTCACTACGTTCTCAGGTCCAATCAATTTAAGCGTTTTATTCAAAAGGTAATTCAACTATCACCAATGTTTTAAGTATTCTTCTTCACTAATCTTAGCTAATTACTTGACTATTATATTTGAGATATAATATCCCAAAAAGAACTTACATGAGAAGAATTAATTGCTAGCTCATTTTGAAACTAAATAGTAAGATAAATGTCTTTTATACATGTTTCAAGAAAATATCTGCAGTGTTCCCCATCTAAAGGCTCCAAGACTTGAACACAAACAAGAAGACTTTCTTGTTACACAGTAATGAATTTAATCTTAAAGAGAAATATTCATTCTGATTTCTTCCCTTCTACTTCAATCACTCTTTGATAATTATTTAAAAAAAAATAAAAGCAGTTTAGCTTTATTAGTCAATCCAGATATTGCTCTGAAGCGGAAGGAAGAGGGCAAGGCATATTCCTGGATTTGTTTTTTCAAAACACCAGGGGGTTTTGAGTCAGCGGATGTGGGATGGGCACAGGACAGACATATTGAAAGACATCTGCCCCGGGCGTCTGTGTAACAGACAAGGGAGTGTATATTTCACCAGCACAAGGAAGAAAGAAGGATGGAGCTTGAGCTGTGTAATCAGGCACACGTTGACTTCAATCTTGCCTTGATTTCAGTCTTTCTCAGACTAGCTTTGACCCAGAGCAAGTAACTTAAGCATTCTGTGTTCCCATTAATTCATCTATCAAGTGGGGTGATAACGTGCCAATATACTAGGAGTGCTGGGAAAATGAGATGCCACATCATGTGCTCGTCATCCTGCAGAAAGGGTGGCACACGGCACTTCATTCATTTTAGGACCCTTCCCTCCTCCTTTGCTCATTATTATGTCCTAGTTCAGGTCTTCGAGCTTATGCTAACCATAGGAAAAACCAGCTACTTTTATTTCACATCCACTGAAAATGAATCACACACAGGGCCATGCAGTACCATGGATAGGAAATGTGATATTAATTTTTCTAAGAAATCTTCAGTATGAACCACATAAAAGGCTGAGATCATTGAAAATGTGTCCTTCATTTTTAAGACTAAAAAAAAATTTTCAATTAAAATTTTTGTTTGTTAAAAAAGGTAAATTTTTTTGCATAAACTCAATCAATATGCATGTTTTTAAATTAATCATTTCCCAACTTGAAATGGAGGTGATATTTACCATTTTAAATTTGTTTCCCATGATTTTAATTATTTTCTCATCTTTACAGGTAGAGCTCATGGGAGAACTAGTTAAGTCCTTTTGGCACAGTACAATCTGGCAGGATGACATAATTAGGTAAACCATATTTCACATTTTGAACAAACGAAAATGTATAAATTTGGGGGGCTATATTCACTGATCAAGATAGCCGTCCACTGTAAGTTGTTATAACCATAGCATGGTGCCGTCTTCGGAAAACTGAAAATGTGAAAGTTTTTATACATGTAGGAAGGTTCTCCAACTCAAGATTTTCTCCAGTTCTTACGATTTGCAAATCTACTGTTTTATGGAAACAGAAAAATCTGAGTCACTATAATCTCATTAGTTTAAGTTGAAATGTAGCTTTGAATTATTAAGAATAAAAGAATAATAAAAGAAATGAGCATGCAAGGTATATTTAACAGGATTAAGAATATTTTACCCAGGATGGAAAGGGGGTGGGAAGGGGATAAATTGGGAGTTTGAGAGTTGCAGATACTGACTACTATATAAAAAATTGATAAACAACAAGTTTTTTCCGTATAGCACAGGGAACTATATTCAATATCCTACAGTAACCTATAATGAAAAAAAATGAAAAAGAATATATGTATGTATGTGTATGATTAAAACATTATGCTGTACACAAGAAATTGACACAACATTGTAAACTGACTACACTTCAATTTAAAAAAAAGAATATTTTAAGTATTGAAACTTATTTTTTAGGAACAAAGAAATGAATACAAATCCTGTATTACAGATTTATGCCATTTAACCAAGAAATATTTCTTAGTAAATCTTTGTTAGTGGCCTCTGAGACTTCCTTTAGTTGAGGACTTTAAGAGAAGCTGTCTCTCTCTTAATCTTTAAACTTTTTAGTCATTCATACAAATCCTCCATCTCAATTAGTGTAAGTAATTGAAAACTTCCTCTATTCATACCAATCAGCAAACCAGATCACTGTCCAGTGAAGGAGCTAACAATGATGGTACATCTTGATATCTGTAAATGAATTTAGTATTTTATTATCACTGGCTCGCAGTTGGTGAGGAGAAGAGGGGAGAACCTTTTGGGAGGGGAACTTGGACAACAGATATTTATTTCTCATTGGTCTAGAGACTTGGAAGTCAAGATCAAGGTTCTGGTTGATTCAGTTCTTGTTTTTTTAATTGAAATACAGCTGATTGACAATATTGTGTTAGTTTCAGGTGTACAGCAAAGTGATTGAATTATATATATATATACATACACACACACACACACACATTTTTCAGACTGTTTTCCATTATAGGTTATCACAAGATGTGGAATAGAGTTAAGGGGAGAACATTTCAAGTAGGAGTTTGTACAGACAGCTCAGCTTCTATTTCCCCAGTTTTCCTACATCCTATAGACGTGGTCATACCAGGACTGGCTGCCATTCTGTGATCAAGTCCATGGTAGGCCAGAGACCTGATAACCAGGAATGGTGGGCAGGGGCGGGAAGCCTGTACCCTAAGGCCCCTGCCCTTCAAGTGCTTCCTTTTGTGAGAGGAGCAGCTCAGGGAACGTCAGGTGTGTTCCAGTGCACACAGGACCAGGAATGTCAGGTATCTCCCAGGTCACTTAAAACACTAACCACTTAGAAAGGAGAACCAACCTGTCCTTAGGAGGGCATATTTATTTATTTAAATTTTATTTTTTTTATTGAACTGTAGTAAGCTAGAATGGAAAAGAATCTGAAAAAAAAAAAAGTGTTACAGGAAGGTTTATCTTAGTTGTGTTTTTGAAACTACCACCGATCAGTTACCCTGTTCGGAGACCTCTGCGGTGCCTTAGAAACAGAGATACAGGCTCCAGTTTCCAGGTTGGCCAAATCAGAATAGCCTCCATTCATTAGGGCCCTCTGCACCAAGCACTTTACAGGTGTTCTCATTTAACAGGTGGGAGAAGAAAACATTACCCTATTACCTTTACTGTGCAGAAAGGAAAGCCTATCATTTGACCTACACTCCCATCCCCAGATACACACACAGAAGTCTGGATTTAGGACCCGGTCCAGCAGGCGGAGGCTATAAAGTTACTATTTAGAGCAGTCGGGGCCAATCCACTGACATGTCTGGGGTACTGGAAAGGGTTTGGTTTGTTAAGGAACAACCTGTATCGGCAAAAGATATGCTTCCTTATGATAACCGTCAGTCTGCTTTCTACCAAATATTTTCCTGCCTTGAATGCTATCTGGTAAATGGCTTCTAACCAGCACTCGGCAGCCGCAGGAGGGTCATGAAAACAGGGGTCAGGAGAAAGCCCACACAGCTTGAATCTGAATGGTCTTTTAGCCTCCAGCCTTGGCTCAGACACGCTCATCCGCGCCTTCTGCAGGCACGCTCTCTGGGTCTGTTCATCCTCCCACAGAAAACCAGACTTAAGACTCAGGGCTAACCATCTTTAGCTCTGGGTTTGGACCTCCAGCTGCCAAATCACTAGCAACCATCCCAGCATCACATGCATGGGCTTTTAACTTTGAAATGAACTTCAAACTGATTTTCGTAGTCTAGTCTCATAACAACAAGACATACACCTTTTAGTACTGAGAATACACCCATTCTCAGTATTAAAAGAAATACCATATAAATATAATACCAAACAAAAACACGCTACAGAAGTGCAGTTTCCAGGTACAGCACATGACTGCCTCAAGCTGAACAAACTGCTTCCAAAACCTCAGGGGCATTTCTGCACAATGAATGCTTTCGATATATAAGCCTCGTCCTTTTTTTTTTTTTCTTTCTGGCAACCCTAGGAGGCCAGAGGTATTTGCAGAGCTGCACAGCAGCTGGGATGTAGACGCTGCTGTCTCCATTGTACTTGCTCATTTCTTTATTCCTCCATTCGACACATCTTACAGCCCCAAGGACCTGGGAACTTGGTGTCTGGTCGAAACCGATGAGCGAAACAGACCTTTGTTCTGGTGGAATTACGTGCTAGTGAGACAAAGCACCACCACCGCACACACACAAAGACAGTAAGAAATCACATTGCTCAAATGTGATCTGTATGGTGGAGAAAAAGAAAAATCGAGCAGGGTTAAGAAGAAACAGGGTTGCCAGGGAAGTGGGGGGAGAGACGGCAGCAGGAAGTAGGTGGCCAGGCTGGGTCTCAATGAGAAGGTGATGTTTACACGAAGAGCTGAACTGAAGCCTCACTTCCCAGTTACCTGCTGGAAGAACAGGCAGATGAAGAAATGAGCACAGAGGTCTCTGGAAAATTCCAGGAAGAGCAAGGTCTGTGACCAGAGCTGAGGAAGCAAAGGAGAGAGTAGTGAGAGAGGGAGAAAGGCAATGGGACGGATGACGAAGGGTCTTGGAGCCACGATAAGGACTGGGAAGTTGTTTGGAGGAGAGGAAAAACGGGATGTGACATGTTGTAAAAGGATCATTCTGTCTGCTAAGGGACAAAACAGAAGGAAGGTGATCTTTTGAGAGTGAAAGATGAAGATGAGGATGGCTTGGAAAACTAGCAGGGAGGTTCTCCTGGAAGGAGCCCCCAACACCCCCACACAGAGACATGGGAAAAAGCACAGATTTGCTCCTTTCTCTCAACCACAAAATGTTGTTTCCTAAACCACAGGCAACCAGATACGAAGGGAGAAATTGTCTTCATGTGTCAGTGAAGGTTCATTTCAGTTTTGATAATGACACAGCAATGCCTGTCACAACATTTCCACGTCCCATTGTCATCTCCTCTCCTAGGACCAGCTGGAGCTCTATTTCTTGAGGGGGATGGGGATGGTGGGGGAGGGAAGCAGATTTGCTTTCCATTTATTAACAAAGCCTGGTGCTGCACCCAATATCCCTGCCACAACATACGCCACCATCCTTGGCAACATGACACCAATGAAACATTTTCCTTCCTGCGTCTCCCCTGAGAAAACTCAATCATTTTAAGGGACGTTACTTCAAGATAAGGTAAAGACTGCCATTGTCTTCAGAGGCAATAGAGATGACTTTCTTGGTGCACGAAGAGGACCTCCGTATCAGTGACACCATCAAATTTAACTGCAAATGCACCAAACGCTCATTTTAGCTCTGATTCTGTAATTGTAGTACTCCCTTTCATAGTCAATACCAAAGGCAGTAAGCACGGGGCGTCAAGAGTAGAGGCATCATGAAAAATTGCCCCTATTATTTTGATATTTGTTTGCTTCCTCAATCTCTACGATAATACATAATTTTAAGGTTGGAATGGGCTCAAGATGCAAAAGGAGAAGTAACTCCACTTTCAAACAGTAACGAATATGACTGCCTCCCTAAATGGAGGCCCACGACTTGCATTTAGTCAGTACACTAATGTTAGATTCTAACAAGAAAATTTGGTCGGTCTCTTTTCATCTGCAAAAAAAGGCCATTTATCTCTATTGCATTGATAACAGAAGATAAAAGTAAATTAAGACCTATACAGCCATTGCCTTGTCATGGAAAATCCTACTTTATAGACAGCTAAGAATGCTGTCACACGAAATGGCTGTGATTTATCTGAGAGGTGGCAATGAGGATAATTTATATATACGGAATATAAACCTGTAAAGAAAGATATGATGTGAAAACTTCATCTCCCAATCTGGCAGAGCTTACAGACTGCCACCCCAACTTTAAAAAAAGAAAAGAAAAGAAAACAAAACTCTCTCCATGTCTCCAATTGCAAAATAATTAGAATTCCTAGTGAATTCTAAACTCAAATATTTATCAAGTTCAAGTTAGAGGAGACATTTATACTGTGAAAATAAAGTTTGTGATCATTGTGGTACCAGACTCGACAAAAAACAACAACAACAAAAAAAAACAAAGGCAAAGGCACTTTCCCCCGACATGCCCTTGTATCACACTTATTTTATAGTCAATACAGTCATTGTTGGCAGACTATCAACGCATCGTGCGGACACACGGTGATAAAAATGTAATCTATGCTGTGTTTACTTCAGTCTAGTTAAGCTACATTTCTTTTTAATGTCTTATGGACAAGTACTGATGGGGGAATTTTGTCAAATATGTGAAATGAGCATGAACAAATGAATGCTGGTGATTTTTTTCATTAATATCTATATCCTATTTAGCACAATGCACCAAAATGCAGAAGCAACTGACTAAAAACCATCTGTGAAGTGACAGCGACGGTAACTGGCATCTAGAATGTCTTCACTATTGGTTATTGTTTTTTGTCAATTTGTTGGAAGCTGCACTCCACTTCGTTAATGGTGGGTCATGAAGGGATGACCTGCCACAACAGATGAGCTCAAAAAGTCAGAATCTTCAGTATCGAAAAAGTCAGAATCTTCAGTATCGGCCACTTGCATAGAAATTGTAGCAGTAAAAGCCAGATGGAACTGATAACCTCTATCGTGGTCTTAAGGATAAAATCAATTTCTTCCTACTCTGGCCTTACACAGTAATCTTTCCCTACACTTGTGTATTTTATTTTACATTGTTACTTAATGTACCTACTTGAGTCTCATCACATCGATAAAACTGGAAAGTTATTGAAAGCAGGGTATTTGGTTTACTTTGCTGGTGTCCCTCGAAATATCTCGCTTAGTGCTAGCACATCCTGGGCTCAAAAGTACCAGCTTCATTTAACCAGGGGCTGGCCTGCTGGTCCAATAGATAACGTTTTATTGGAACATGGCTGTATCCATCCATTTACCGATTGTCTGAAGGTGCTTTCACACTACAGCTGCTGGGTTAAGTACTTATCACAGATATCTTTTGGCCTGAAAAACCTCAACTGGCCTTTTACAGAAAAATTTTGCCAACTGTTTTGTTAAACTATCTACTTACACTTCTTTGGAAATAGCTAAAGAATAGAGCATATATGTAACGAAAATTTTTTACTGTTCTCAGTAAATGAGCTTTTTTTTTTAAACGCTGGTTTGCTGAGTAAATCAATTCTTTTCAATCTCAGGGTTTCACACTATGATAGCTTGGTGGAAAAAAAAAAACAATAAAACAAAACATTGTTTTTATCCTGATCATTTCTGGATACCAAAGATGTGGCTTCTCATACTTGTCAATGTAATAGATTTTATTGGCATTGATGTGACATGTAATTTAATGCACCACTGCAACTGTTAATGCTTTTAATTGTTTTTAATAATGCTTGGCAGTTTCATAAAAGTTTTTATTCTATTCAAAGGCCACACAGTGAATTGTCCATGGTTTGCAAACAGTGAGCTTCGAGGCAACAATCTTAGAACGTGGTGGTGGTGGTTTGGGCCTTATTTGACGTGTTCCAATTCTTTTTATACTCTCTGGAAGTATATTAGTCTATTCTACTCTGTCTGGGCCGTTCTGATGTGAGGTGAAATCAATCTTTACCCCCTTCCCAATCCTGCATGAGGCCAGACCTACACATTTGCAGAGGCCCAAGGCCATAAACATGACCCCAAAGTGCATCTTAGACGCCAAGTGACCTGCGTAGCCAGGCTACATGGCCTCTCAACGGATGGCCCTTCTCTAGCACATGCTGGGGTTCTCTGAAACTAAGACGAAACAGACAGAGGAGGTAAACATGCACTTCCAGCCCAGGGGCTTGCTGCTTTGTTTGCTGCTTTATTCTCTAGCGGTGCTTACATTAGAGCAGAAAAACTCTCAGACCTCTAGCTAATACCGGAGTCAGAAAAGCAACAGTACCTCCTCCCTTAACTTGCAAATATTGAGCACTAGGGCTGCGGTCTAACAATTGAGCTTCATAAACAGCTGTTGAGAACTGAAGGTTCTTAACTCCTCCAGTTGATGGAGAGGATACCTGTTCATACCAGCCTGGCTATGTCTGAATCCCATGTCTAAATCAGACGTTCTCAACAGGTGGTCGTTCTGTCTTCCCCGGGGCTGTGGCAAAGTCCAGAGACATTTTTAGTTGCCACAGCGGGGATGGTGCGACTAGCATCTCATGGACAGAGGCCAGAGATGCTGTTTAACGTCCTCCATGCACAGGACGGCACCGCAACAATGAATTCTCCGGCCCCAAATGTCCAGAGTGTTGAGACCGAAAGACCCTGGGTCAGATGTGGCTTGTGCCACAACTGATTGCAGGTGAAGGCGCCAAAGGTGGGTCACTGGTCATTCTCTTTGACCAGACCTCTTGGTGCAGTCAGCCGACTAGGAATGGGCATGATGCCCTTCGTGAGATGCAGTGCCATTAAGGTGTCGGTCTGTTTGGCTTTTGAGATGGAAGCTGATGGGAAGAACACTAGAAAATATTCTTGTGTTTGAAACATAAACTAGTCCATAAATATTTATGTAGTAATTTTACTGTTCACAATGCTTCACTGGGCTGACTGAATGTGAATCTTCTGCATTGTCCAAACCCGAATGGGCAGACACAAAATTCACCTAGAAAGCAACTCAGGTCTCAGAAGATTCTTTATCCCAAATGGGAAAGGGATTCAAATCCATAAGTTTATGAGTAAAAGGAAAACTCTTAGCCTCAAATCTGTACTACCATCCCTGGATTCTTATCAATGACAACAAAACCAAAAAAAAAATCAAGTGTCCCTTAAAACTGCAATGTTCAAGATCAGTTTTTATGACAAAGATTTAAAATCTCAAAATGCCTAACTATAATAACAAGAAGTCTTGACAGGAAAATTATTGTATTTATAATGTCAACCATCACACAGTTCCTCCACACGTGCAATCTTACCACCAGTTGAACTGAAGAGATTTTCTAGCTCATGTCACACTTATTATTTGACCAGACGCGACTCAGACTGAGAAACCTGTAAGACCACCCAACTTTGTGAAAGGGGAGTCCTTCGATTTGCCCCAGGTCGGGCACGGAGTCAAAGGGCAAGCGCCAGCTGTCAAATCAAATGGGCTCGCTCACCTTCCTCAGTTTGGCTCATTTTCTCAACTCCAGGCTGCTATCCGCATTTGACCTCCAGATGACCGTGACTTTCTCAATTCAGATGTGCAGCTTTGCTATAAATAAGACAGCCTAGCTGCACAGGCTGTAAATAACAGGAAATTATATGCTTTCTCCCATCCTGGCCCTGCAAACCCCGCCACTTGCTGTGGTTGAATAGTCTCTGTAGGTAGACAAGAAAACACAGCTGCCAAAATCACTTCACCCTCTTAGAAGGGAAAGGTGTCAGGATCCCAAACACACCACACATAGATGGAGAAAATCACCGGGGAGGAGAAAATTGTATGAGATTGTCAGTGTCTGTTTGGAAGAGATGAAGACACAAGCATGTCGTGAAAATAAATTTATCAAACGATGCTGTTCATTCCTGGTAATTAATAAAAATAGAAAAAGACAATTCTCTGCTTCAAATGATATAGAATGCAACTTAAAGTAAAAATAATTATTGTTTTGATAAAAGGCTGGGGAAGACGTTTAATTCACTGATGCAAGCTATATTCATGGCATTTATGAAAAAATGTTTTTAATATTTGTCGTCTGCTTTCCAATATTATCTGTATTCTTAAAATGTGCTTCTGAACTTCAAATGTAATTTTTGCAACTTAGAAAACAATGTTAGAACCACATGGTTGACCATTTGGGGCAAGGAGCAAAGCCACAGTATCATTAAGATGTCAAATCTGGTCCTGCCCTGTGTGATGGCAGGGGGCAAGTCACGGAGCCCTTTAAGCTTTGTTTTCTCACATGCACAAAGAAAATGAGGCAAATGCCCACAAAATATTCCTAAGCAAAAGAAATGATCTACGAAAAATGCCTCTTAAAATGCAACACGCCATGCAGATCAATGTACTATCCATCCCACAGCATAAAACCTACAGTTCTTCCCAATTCTTCTGTGTCTACCCACTAGCTATGCTTTACCTACTCTGACTTATCTTTTATAAGAAAAGATCATTGGTGTCATCAATTGTGAGACTAGTTTTTTTTTTTCAGGATAATATCAATAAATGCTAATTTTCATTATATCTAAGCTACAACTGAAATGGTGTCTCTTCCTAACCATAGGTCTGTATCATCCCTAACCTAATGCTGGATGAATCTGTTTCTGGATATAATCTAAATTTAAAAATCAGTGTGAGTTTTTGGACACCACATTTTTAAACAAAGCTAGACTGACCGGCCAATCGAAATCATCACAAAACACAGACATTGTAGGTAGGTTGATATTACATTTCTTTCTAGGAAGCTCTTTCTCGACATTTTGATGAAATCAGAAGTCAGGCACTTCTAGCGTGCGGTCTTGAATTCTAAAAGTGACCGTTCACTTCCTAAAGCATTAACAGCTGTCTTGAAACACGCATACTTGAAGCCTCTGCATATGTATTAGTTTGTAGTTAGTACAATGCATGCATATTAAATATTTTTCTGGGAAACAAGTCACTTATACACATGGACTCTTGTTAAATTGTGGCATCTTGGGAGCTTTGGGAAATAAAATAATGATGCCAAATAAAACACAAAAGTAATGTTGTACATACAATGTTTTATAGAACACATTAACTAAAAAGGTAACTCGTCAGAAACAGAAGAAGCTTAGTCAAAGCTCTGAGACCGACATTTGAAGTTATCTGGCAAAATTAGATGTAATTAGAAGCAAGGCAATGGAAATAAACATTTTATAAAAGACAGGTGTTCAAGAAACACACAACCATGCAGAGAAGGTGAGGGTGCTGGAGTCACCATCCAGCCATGCAGCGTCCTCCTTCCCTCCTCCCCTCCCTCGAGTGAATTACAACATACGTTTAACAGGATCTTGGGGAAGAGGTTCCTGGGTAGTCTTGAGTAAACTTTGGGACACTATGGAGAAAATAAGAGAACATAACTAAAAACAAAAACAGAAACATGGGCATGATGGCGGAAAATCACTCACACAATTCTACTGACCAAAGGGAAAAACAAAAACAAAAACACTGAATTAAAAACAAAACTTAACAAACATCCTGAGTTTGGGCTTCAGTATAAAACACAAGTAAACACAAAAACATAGGATATATTTCCACAAAGACATCTTAGAATGCTGGATATTCTGTCTAATGGTATGTCCAGTCCCTGTGAAAGCATCTCTCGCCCCCTCTCTCCCTCCTCAGTGCCAACATCATCAGTTCCCATCCACCTCTTCTTCGTGGCATCTCTATTTATTTCACCCATTCGGAGGGCAGCCCTGGCCCTCAACTCCCCGTTTGTTGAGGTTTTTACTCTCCACTTACACCTGTCCCGTCTTCTAACTGATCTTCATCCTCTTGTGTTTTCTGTCTTGATACATTCTTTTCTAACCCACCTCCCCTGAAACTAAGTACTGACTGCTTGTCAATCACACCTTTGTTGAGAGCATTCATCTTCTGCAGATCTCTCGGCAAAGTGTGTGCATTCAGGGCACCTCGAGACCCCTTCTAACCTGGGGTGCCCACGGCTCTCGCCCCCAGTCTGGGTCAAATCAAACTAATCAAATGGAGAGGTTGTACACTGGGGTGAGATTAGGGTTTTATTGGGTGGGGATAATTTTAATTCTTGAGGCAAATTCATCATGGCTAATAATTTTTTCAAACCCTCTTTCTTACCATATAAATGTGTATATATTTATATATATACACACACATATTTATGTTCCAAAACATAAATCCACCTCAAGGGAAGAGAGAAAAAAGTTGGAAATCTGCCAGGAAATCTCTCCTCGCAGGGAAACCAGTTAGAATCACTGTAACAAAAGCTCTTTGTTCAAGAGACTCCAGGAAACAGAATCCCTCATTGTGCTCCCTGTTACCTGACCTAATTAACTTTTTTGTTTGAAACTGAAGAAAGGAGGCTTTTGAGCTGGAAGCCACAATCATCCCATCAGAGCCAGAAAAGAAGCCCTTGGGGTTACCAGTCCCTACACCTGCTCTCACACAGGACAGATGTGGAGTCGTCTCTTACACAAGAGACCAACAGGAATTTTTCCAGTAGATTCCACTCAGATACTGTGCTTCACAATAGAAGGTCTTGATGGCGCGGGTCCTTTGTTGTTTCCCTTAATCCTATGATCACACTGGAACACAATTTATGTAATCCCTGGGAATCCTAGGCAGGAAACGGTGGCTGTCACCCTCACGAGAACAAAAGAAAAAAGGCAGGAGTCTCTCAAAAGAGAAACATACCATTATGGAGTTTAATCTTTAATTTATCAAGTTGAGTAATTATTCCTTACATAATTCAAACTTCCTCTTCATGAACTAACTAACTAACTAACTAACTAACTAACTAACTAACTAACTAAGGGATTGAATGTGGAAGGCTGTTCAGAAGTCCTGCATGTCTGGTGTGTTACCTTGGGAGAGCCACCTGCGGAAATAGTTTCAACTTGCATTTAAGTCATCATGACTTCATTTACTTATCCCCTCAAGCTACAATAAAATGCAAGAGAAAAAGGCTTGGAAAATTATATCCCCTGAGCCCTACCTATGTCATTGAAGGTTTCTAATGCTAAGTCAGGAGTTTTTTACTGTCTATTTCCAAGAGAAGATATGAAAATTCGACATTGCAAATGTCCACAAGTGTGCTCAGGTGTCACTGGGGCATTTCTGCCTTCTGGCATCTGAAGTGCCTGCGCTCGACTCAGTCTCATTCCCTTGCCACCGCAATAAACGTCTCAAGTTATGAGATGACTTAAAGGTACCCATCATGGCAATATGTCTTGCCAATGCAACCAAAGCTCCATCCGCCAGGCTCCCGGTGGTAACCCTCATTTGCACATGGAGTGCACATGCAGAGACCCCAACACATATGTACACGGACAAACACGTAAGTACACAATTGCAGAAACAGCTGGGAAGACAAAACAGCAGCTTCAGCTTGTCTTAAAGAGAAGTCCCTAGAGATCGCAAGACGTATGCACCACAGCTAGTAAAAGAACACACCCATGGCCATGCTTGATTAGAGAAAGACGGAGATGTGTGCTCATGATGGAACGTACTGGAGGAGATGCCCGGCAATTAGAGAAACTGACAGAAACGTGGTTAGTGGTAGCAACAGACCCAGTCCCAAGAACCAGGAAGACCCGTCTGTTACAAAGAGCAGAGTCAGTGGCAAGAAAGATGAAAGGTGGCCAGGCTGGAGGGAGGTCCACTTACTGACGCTGCCACACACGGCCATGCAGTACTCCTCTGTGTCAAAGTTGTTTCGGTTGCCGCCACATCCGCCGTAAAAGAAGGGGGCGCACTTCCCTTCAGTCACATCAAAGTACCAGCGGGAGATCATTGCTCGGCATGGCCCGGTCTCGGCTTGTTCAGAGCACACCTCTAATCAGAGGAGATGTGGGGAACCACATTTAGCATGAGAAGGTACGGCTCGCTGTTCAGTACCCACGCTTACTTTTCTTACCCTTTAGTCCTCCCAGCGGTAACCCGCGCTGGCTTTATTAGCATCTGCCAGACGCTTACTGAGGAATTCAATTATCTACCAGGACTTTAGAATTACCTCTGAAACAAAGCAGTGCCTGCTCGTCTGTTTAATGAGTGTCACTCTTAGGAGTAATAAAAGGATTCCAGCTAGAGGTGAACAGATCTTCTAGCTGCTGTTCCATTAATATTAAATGCCTGAAGATGTCCGCACATCAAAACGTTTCTTCACTATAAAAAAATAAGCTTCTCCTTTAAAATAAATTCAAATCCACTTTAAAGGTAAAAGGATTGTGTCTCGTTACAATGCAAAAAGTTTAGCCTCTCAAAAACTTTTTGCTGTTGTCCTGAATAAATGACTGCCTTGACTCAAAGTGTAAAGTAGTTGCACATATTCTGAATGGGATCCAGTTTTCAGAGACAGCCGCCTGTCCACTGATTATATTTGAAAATATTCTGTATCTGTGAATGTGACTTAAAGTTGATTACATCAACTCCTATTAAAGGCAGAGTTTTAGTTGTGTATTTATCTGTCCCTTGGACAAAAATGTTCCAAAAAATAAAATGCAGTCAGACAGCTCTAGTTTGGAAATTCATATCACATTATTTTCCATTACAACACAGCTTACCTGTCAAGTGCCTTCCACCCTCCCCCAAATCAGTTGCATAATCCCTGATTGAAAGTGTAGCCACCTTTCTGATTCCATCCATCAAGTTATTGCGATTAGAATTAGCACTCTACCTCCCATGCATATCCCATTTTTGTTAGAAGTCAAAATAATTTTCCAACTCTGTTTGTGCCCTGCCCTGCTGATGCCTCAACACATTCCGATGTCTTGCTTCTTCTTAGTTTTTACTAACGTGCCAGGGGAAGGCACCCTTCTTCTAAAAGATAAAAGCCATGCATAACCCAGAGCTTCCTACTAGGAATATTCAATAGACTGAGCCTAACCAATCACTCAAAGACAAAGATCCACAGTGCTGCCGTGAAAGGGATCTGCTGTTTCGCTTCGCTGTCCATACCACCCATTGCTCTTTCCAGTCAAGGTAGTGGTGATGGCAAAACCAGAAGCTGCTGCCATCAAGCTGATGTCAACAGAGAAGGGAGAGGAACAGTCAGCATCGAGCCCAGAAGGCAAGTGTCAAACTCACTGCAGGAGAAATGTCCTGTGTAACAGATGTCTAGGAAGATTCTGGTTCTCTTTGGATGGAAAAATCTGGCTCCAGGAGCATCAAGGTCAATGTTATCCATCATCAAGGTCATCTCATTCGGTACAGTTATTTTGAAAGTCCGTGCTTGCCAAGCTATGATGTGTTTTTAACTAGCTTTCTGCATGGAATTCTGTATGATAAAAGTCTGCCAACCTGTTGACACAAGTATCTCATCCACTTGGCAATGTGATGTATCCCCCAATGAACTTACAAAGGGTAAGTTAGTTTCAGTTGGGGGTCAGGGGTCTGATCATCTCTGAGTTACTCACAAAGCAGCTTTGGGGCTGCAGAGCTAAGGGTCCCTGCAAATCACAGCCGTCAGCCGTCTCCAGTCCTGGATGTCACCTTCTCTCTCAGCTGTAAGAAACGTCTCCATGTTGGCTTTTCCCTTCTTCTCCATACAGCCCTCACCAATCTGTATGTACACGTCCACGTGACGTGCTTTCTCGTTTCTGACACATAACAATACTCATTCTTAATCGCTTGCTTGAGCTGTACCAATTCCAAAGACTTCCAGGTAACAGTATCTTCTGAGTCGACCCTGTGGTTGGAGCTGGCACTGAAGTTGCAACTGGCCTCTGCTACCGTGGGGGGCACAGAAGCCTCCACATCATGGCATGACTGTAAGTCACAGGAGCACAGGCAGCGGAACTCACAGTGTCTCCACCGTTCATGCTGCTCCTCACATTTCACACCTGTTACAGCACCAAACACGTGTCCCCTGCTACTTGCCTGCCACAGGCCCACAGGCTACATCACGGCTCTGCAGGGCCAGAACGCATCTTTCTGCTATGTCCAACGTACTAAATAAAAGTAGGTGTAATTTCAAGTGGGTGCAAGTCATGGGATCTCAAAGGAGATAATACATGCTAGATATCTGCCCTTGTATGTGACCTAGGAATGGTTTCTCACTTTCTGCAAAAGCGAAACTTCCCAGTCTAGAAATGAAACAACATTTACAATACATTGCCATTTTCCTATACTACAGTGAAACATTCATTTTTTTATTTCATTCATTTTTATTTTTCTTTTGCCTCATTCTCAATGGCTATGAAACCCTTTCTTAGTTAATTGGTAGAGCCCTAATCAACAAGAAAAAGCATCCAGGACTCAAAATCCCATTTATATGTTAACTAAGTAAACAGAATAAACGACACGATGAACCAACAACTCCTGTTGCGGTTTCCGTTTTTCAGACCCCTGACCCATCGACCCCTGACCCATCAACCCCAAAAGGCAAAGAAAAGAGTGACGATCTCCACTTGGAGTGTTTTTTGGCTCTTCCTGATGTCATGGCTACTGGTACTCCCGAATTTAATGGCCCAAATATTTTCATGACTTTGGGGTGTGTGGATATGGTGGGGAACAGCAATCATCCCCATGGTCCTCACATACCAGAGAATATTTGAGATACGCTGGTCAGGAGTTGGTATAATAGTGTATGGTAATCTAGTGCCAAACGCGTAATGTATGGACGACTAGACATGTGTGAGCCTCAAGGAACAGGAGTGTGAATGCCTCTGTCACTTTGGAACCTCCGATCTGCTGACGTGGCGCGAGTGTGTTCCAGGCGCTCTGGACCAGAGCAAGCGTGGGCAGGTGAGGAAGGGTGTCTTGTTATAATCCCTCCAGTTACCAGCATCGCCAATCAACCATCAACCTGGCATTGCCCATCCCTCTCCTCCTGGCTGTCCCTGGAATATCAATTTCTTAGAGCAGTAAAGTTGGTATCAGGGGGACTCGTGAGTGCAGGGGATCATTCTTCACCTCTCACTTATAACTACAGTCCCATTCTACTGGCGGGCACACGAGTGTTTGCTCTCTCTGACCTTGTTTCTAACCCTCATCATTACAAAAACACTGTCCCTGTAATTGGAAAGAAAACTTTTGCTTAGTCTGGGAGAGGTTGAGGGTAGACATGGGGTCAGGACAGGGGAAGGATTATGCAAATGATTTTGCACAAGATATTTATTAATAAGTATAAAGGAGATGGCCAATGACCCTCCAAAGAGAGAAGGTGGAGTACATACTTCGGCTGAAGAAGTGTTAAGTGATCAATGTCAAGTTCACAGTTGTGATATATTACTATAAATGGGGGAAAACTGGGTGAAGACTATCCAGGATATTGTTCTATTAATTCTTTCACTGCATATGAATCTACAATTATCCCCCCAAAATGTGAAAAAAACAAGAACAAAAACAAAAAAACCCCATCGCATTAAGAAACATCTAAGAGGAATGTTGGTAGTTCAGTTTGCCTCAGAATTCTAATCTTGTCTCTTTCCTTGAATCATTTATCATTTCAGACTAATTGCCCCGACTACACATTTCAGTTTGAGAACCTTTCCTTTAAATTCCTTTCTAGCAATGAGAAATTACCAAGAAATCTATCCAATCAAGATTCTGACAAAGTAAAATAATTTTAAAGGATTAAGTCTTGAAATACATAATTTGAGAGCTGCCAAGACTAGATTCAGAGACAAAAAAAATCTCAAGGGACACTTTAAATGCTTATGTTTACATTATTATTTTTCTGAACAGAGAAACTTCTTCCTTACTAATCTATGGAAAACCCTGAAAAAAATTCAGTGAAAAAAATGTGTTTTCTCTTAATTGCTATAATCACTCAGTGGGGAATTATTTATAGAATCATCCACTAAATGTAGAGCTTGTAAAATGAGACCTTACATAACTGTAACATCAAACAGAATTCATCTGAAAATTAAAAATGCATCTCCTTTATCTTATCATCATTCTTTCCTCAAAATCTAAAATAATAAATGAAAAGATTCACATTTTAAATTCTATATTTTTGAATTCCAATCCACCTTCATTTCTATTCAAAATGAATGTTACGTGTAATAACGAAGGAGAAATTCTGCCCAGAATCGAAGCAGAGATAATTTTCAAAATGAATGTTTAAAGTTAGACAGAAACATAGGCACACACATCCAGAGAACTATAATCTTTGTTTATTCAATTTAATCCTTAAACTTTTAAGATCACAAATAGATTTCCTAATATTCATCTAGCTGAATTCTGCTGGCAGGGAAGGCTTATCACTTCTTTTGTAATAGCTCTATTCACCCTTCGAGACAAAAGACCATTTAATAAACCAAAATGCTAGTGTACATGCTGCAGAATGAAAAAGTTGATGTGCTTAAAAAAACAAGCCTTACGCATTTTCTGTCTTTGTAAGGTAGGTCCTTGCTGAGATTTGTGCTGGTTTCAACACTAAATTCCATTATCTAAAAATCAGTATTATACAAACAGAATATAGAAGCAAAGTTAGAGCTTCCTGCATTATATAAAATGATTATGCGGTTCACTGTTCAAAATACAGTGCTTAACTATAAAAAGTAACTGAATAGATGTCAAATTGGAGCAAAAATATTTTGTGGTCAACCAAACTTAGAAAGCTATTTTACACTAAAAAAAAAAAAAAAATCAGCATGAAGACAGCTGTGAAAGTCGCAACCAGGAAGGGGAGAAAATCCCCACTTTCAAGAGTACAGTTATTATAATGCCTTCTTAAAAAGCCCAGTTGACAGATGTGCAAACAATTAGATTTCAATAATGCACTAAGTAAAGAATAATTTCATGCTGTAAAGCTTTTTTATTATTATTTCATTTTAATAACTGACTTTCTTCTATTCTCAAACTATAGGAAAGCATGTAAAATAAAACTGCATTACATGGCATGTATGAGTTTGAATTTACAAACGTTGAGAAAGTAACCACTTGAATAATCAAACCAATTAAACTAAAGAGTTATTTATAGAAATCTAGGACTTACATATTCTGATATTGTGGAAAAAAAAAAAACCCCAAAGTACCATAATTCCACTGTATGATGCAAGCATATATACACAATTAAAGTTCATTTGAGTTAAAAATGACGTATCTTGCAATTCTAGAGTAGGAAGGGAAAATGTATGAAGACAAACACAGTTTGGCCTGTAACAGATCACTTTAATTAATGCTAACAGTAAAAAAAAAAAAAAAAAAAAAAAGAAAAGTAAAAAGCAGTAATATTGAAATCTACCAAATAGGCTTATCTTTAATATTTCAAATAAATGCTGATTTATCTGCCTAATCATTCAATCCATTAATAATGCAAATGGTTGGTGACCTCTATGTCGCTTTGTAACAGTTTACTTTTCAGCCTGATTAAGTTATTCCTACAATTCTAAATATACTGACTGAAACTTCAAGAGCCTGAGTGATTAGAATCCATCTTATTGTTGAACCCCCAGTAGGCAAATTTGTTTGATTCTGACGTGAAAATTTTCATGAGTCCGAATACTAAAAGATCGATTATTTTTTCAAGAATGTATTTTTTGCAACAACAGAAATATGTACTTTTAATGGGAAGGAGAATTTATAATGTGCTTGCAAATATTAGGAAGTAGTAATAAAAAAAACATGCCCCATAGAAAGTGACTCTGATCAAGGGCGACGGTGATCAGATGTTTATTACCTACTAACCGTATTTTACTAAATAGAGGCATGTAAAATTAGGCAAGCAAGCTTGAACTAAAGTCTTAGGACAAATCTCACTTAAGCCCCAAATATGGGTTGAAATCTATAAACAAACGATGGGAACAGCTGTGCACGGTAATGAAATCACTGATTCAGTACGAAATGACGGTGCTAATTTGTCATGGAAGTCTCTAGAAGGTATCTGCAGTTGGCTTGCCTTTGACTGAATTGTGTTGATTCTCTAGGGCCATCCATGGCATGTGTCATTCCAATTATACCTGACCCAATTCTCACATCTCTCCGTGATGACAGATTATTTATAAAAACGCTACCTGAAAGAGATCTACTTGTAAAGTGTTTAGACTAACCAGTACTGTCGTGCTGTGAGTATTCACAAAACAGCACCATTATTTTTCCCAATACTTCTATTTCCTGTTTGCTATGGGAATAAACTTATTTGTCATCAAGCTGTGTGGTTAGTCGAAGCACAACAAAATATTACAAAAAGCTCTAAACTCTAAGACAAGATGTCATATACTTTGCTGGAAATGAGAGGAAGTGATTTTTTGTTTTTCTTGATGGAGAGGCAGGGTGTGTTGTGAAATCTGATTGTCTCCAGAAATACAAAGAAACAAAACTCTGATTTATAGTATTTACTGACTTCCATGGTGTAAATACACCTACCATTGGGATTTCACACTACCAATGGCTGCGGCTCACAAAAATCCTCAATACTTAAATAATCAGCTTTTACAGGCAGCAGGAGTTGGCCATACCACACCAATGAGAAGAAATAGGGGCACAAGAGAAACTAGTAACAATTAAGTAGGTCAGGAAATTGAGAGGGTTTTCTATTTTGCTTGGTCTTTTAGTTGAATTTTTATAAAATTACTCAGTATGTAGACAGAATTATTTCACACTTGGTGACATTTGAAAATATATTAAGAACAATGACACCATAGATAAGAATGGTTTTCCTTTGCAGTTTCCTACTCCCTGTCTCAATCTAAATCTGCACAGTATGGGGGCATGCAATGCTACGAGAGCCCATTTCTCCAAGTGTAGTCAGTCCATGAACCAGTAAGACAGCATCACCTGGGACTCAGGACTCACCCTGGACCTACTATCTCAGAACCTGTGTTTAGAAAGTGCCTCAGGTCACTTGTATGGGTATTAATGTTTGCACCATGACCAACCATATCTTTTATGTACAGTTGAAATATCAAAAGTATATATGTAAGATTCAATCAATCACTTTCCAAAACGACCAGAGGGAAAGGATGAGTAAAAAGTTCTACAGGTTTTAGCTTATTAAAAGAAGTGTTCATCTATTTGGGAAGTGGGGTATATAAATATTTTAGTAGAGTTGAAAGATTTATATATATATGTATATATATACATATACACCAAAAACTTAATTTTAAGAGATTATCTATACATATTTCGTTTACTCTGAAATTCTGTCTTATGCAAAATTAAAGCCGCTTCAATACTTCTGCCTTAAATCTAACACCAATATAATATTTTTCTCACTCATATTTAAGTCTATGAAAACTCAGACTTCTCAGAAACCCAGATTTCATTGATATTGTTCTTGTAACATGTCAGAACATTAGAAATATCAAAGCTTTTATTTTTATTGGGAAAAATGATGAAGAAAGCTGACATAAGGTCGAGGAAAGATCACTGGGCTTGGAATTTATTTCCTTTGTACCACTTCTCTGTAAGGAAGAATTACACGGTATGTTACTGCAAGAAAAGGATGCGCCTAGATATGAGAGTCAGGGGGTGAAAGGATGGTCCTGTAGTTCCATGCCCTTTTCTGGGAGAGACCGAACATGTCCACCTCGCCATGTTTAACTTGCTTCTGTCGTGGTACCCAGCGGGAAAAAATGGGCACCTTCCAGCCCAGAACAGCAGTGTCCTTGATTGCTCTAAGGATGCTAACCACCATTTGCTATTTTATAACAGGGTACTAGGGGAGAGTGAATTTCTCTTGGAAGCATTAAACAACAAAACCAGGAAGGCAATTTTTCTCCATCTCTCGCTACCTATGTGGCAAGTATGCATATATAATTCTTTAAAAATAGTAACTGTATGCTGATTATCTCTCTAAGCTATAAGACTATACATTACACATCTTATCAAATATGTTTATCTTACTGAGTATAAACTTTTTTAACATATATTTTGTTTATTTTACATTTTCTTCTGAAATGAAAAAATGTTCACTGCTACCTACAATGTGCAAAGCACACAATGAGGTGTCACGGTTAATGTTAACATGAGACACAGTACTGTGGGGAGTTGGACATCACTGTGGATCTCAGTATCACAGCCCAGTGCTTTGCAACCAGAGAGATTCTGCTTCCGACCCTCTGCCAAGGGACATCGATCAATGACATTTTTTGGTCGTCACACCTAGGAGGTGCTATGGGCATCAAGAGGGTAGAGGTGATAAATCCTGCCAAACATCCTACAATGAACAGGACAATCTCCACAACAAAGAATTGTCCAGCCTAAAACATGAATAACACTGAGGTCGAGAAATCCTGCCACTGCCCAAGTAAATACCAGAATTCATGCTGCATTTTAGTAATTTTGCCCAATCATGAGACCAAGGCTACTGTGCAGCAGTCACTAACACCTCAGAAATCCTGGGTAACAAATGCTGTTAAATTCCAGAGCAGATATAATCATGAGAATTGGCCAAAAGGTCTCTCATTGCTTCCATCACGAAACATCAGGAACTTAAAATTACATGCAAACAGCATGAAACGTGTGCCCATCCTCTGTTCTCAGAAATTATATCCAATGAGAACATAAATAAATTTAAGGAAGGGAGATAACTCTTACAGTTAAAACACCTGAACTGTCTTACCATTATTAAGTCAATACCATGCACTTTTAACAAGGTGCACTGTTCAAAACTCCTTGTACCATTCTGAGAGTATCCTAATTTTCAAAATTTGGGCAGCTGTGATTCAGTCTTGATTCCTCTTGACTTCTTACTCTTCCACTAACAGAATCACAAAAGGTCAGACATTGGAAGAGGTGATAAATTTGTAGTGGGGCAAAATGGTTCAAGGCTGAGAAAAACAGATGTTTGGGCTGAAATCCACCCTGCTTAAAAACTCCAGAAAGCATTTTTCTTTAAGGGGACTGAAGATTTCCACTAAAACACACAGCTGCTACCTGCCCAAGGAATCAGAACGTCTACTCAATTGGACACGTGGATTAGCTAAAAAGGCGTGCCTGTGAAAATGACATGCATGTTTAAATGAACTGTTTTTTCATGTGCTGGATTTCTTTTACTAGGTTTGATTTTTTTCTTAATTGCAAGCTCTGTGTTGAGGAAATTCAATTGTAGGCCTTTGTATATTTTTTGAACAGCAACTGAGAAAGACCAGTATTTTTTAAAAATGTGGTTTCTGGCCTGTAATTGAATTGGGCTGGAATTTAAAAAAAAAAATTTACTGAATTTTTAATAAATACATTTAAACAATTTTTAATAATAAAACCTTTAATAAATTATGTCCAGCCTAAAACATGAACAACACTGAGTCGAGAAACTCAACCACAGCCCAAGTAAATACCAGGATTCATGCCGCATTTTAGTAATTTTGCCCTATTAAATAAACATAAATAAACATTGCCCTAATAAAGAAACACAATTTATTAAAATAAGTATCTTTAGCTGATTATTTCCTCTTCTAACATTGAATTGAAGAAGCTTGACACAAATAAAACAGTGTGGAAGGTGGAAACAAAGCACTACTAGCCACGGAAAATTTCAAGCAAAATCAAGTTCAAAAGTATAATTTTCTATGTGGTAACACAGATCTTTCTGAATATACTAAACCACTGACTTTACACTCTATGGTATGCAACTTGTATTTCAATAAATTTATTACTAAACATAGAAAATTATATACATATACACATCACATGTGATTTTTTATATGGCTCTGTTTCTCACTCTCACATTTTAAGCTAACTCTCTGAGTGGGCTTTTACATCGAGACCATTACACTACATGGAAAGAAGTTTGTCAAAGCCATGCTTTAGTCCACCTCTACCAAAGCATATATCAAACATCTCAAAATCAATGACCGGTGCCATGGGGCACAAAATAATAGGCTGCCACCAATCACATCTATGGCCAGTGCTGATGCCCGTTCTCTCAACATCATTTGAAAGGATGCTAGATTCTGGTCCGGGAACAGGAGTGGATCTTACTTGCCCGTGGTCATAACACACAGAGAGGTGAAGGCTTCCTCTAATAGGAGCAGCCATTATCTCTTTGCCCGGTTCCCAAACCCGACATGGAGCTTTATTTTCATCGTGGGCCAGTGTGCGGCTACCAGGCCCCCAGCGAAGGTACGTGAGTACATTTCCACGTTCACAGCATGTCAAGCTCACAGTTTTCTCCAAATTTTGCAAAAAGTTAAACGTGAATGAGAAGCAAGAATCCTGTTAGTGAATTATGGAATACCTTCTAAGTGGCACGTCCATTACAAATAGGTAACACTGGAGACGTGAGAATCAGGCTAAGCTCTGTTTGCTCTGCCCTTGATCAATGCAAGCTGCTCTGATTTATTTATGAGACTTCCTGGATCTGTTCTATTTGGTGCTCTGTTAACTGGCAAATTCCTTCTCCTTCAAAAATCACTCAAATGCTAATTTCTTGGCAATGCTGTAGTTGATTGAAACTTCTGTCTCTAGGCTGAGCACTTGCCTTCCCCTGTGCCTCCAAAGTTCCTCCCTAGCCAGGCCAGAGAGACTGGTTTCTCCCCAAGAGTGAGTGTGCAGCTATGGAAGCAACCTGAGCAAGCCACCCCCCGCATACCCCTGCACCCCAGGAACGGGTGTAGCACCCAGTACCTAGGAGTGCCTTGGTGGTGGTGGAATGCATGGCAGTAAATCTCACGTATTAATGGTTACCAGAGGGAGAAGAACAATAATTTAATTCTGTGGAGTTCGGTCACCTAGCCCAAGGCAAGCAACATTTAGATCAAACTTGTAAACTTCATCATCATATTGGTAAGTTGAAAGTGCCACCTCTATCGGTGTCTCTGTTCATTTAAAAGAAGAACTTCCAAGGGGTTTAAAATACCTTCAAGAAATGAAACTCTATCCTGAAATGCAGTGGCGTTTAATGCTATCTTGGTTCAATTTTCAGCCAGACATAAAATTTAACTGCAGATATTTAAATATACAGTACATTCACAAAAGGTATTTTAATCAAGAAACCAAGTTTACGTTGTTTTTGTCCTTAACATATGTCCATGAATATCAGCTCTCTCATAAAAATGGATACTTCACAGTTAGGCTTTTTATATTTTAAAAAGATACTCTGTTGGCTTACCTTTGACATTTCTAATTAGTAGCAAACACTAGTTTTCTGGAGAATCAAAATGATGCTTGTAACCACAGCAATCATAGCCGCTTAGGTTAACTGAGCACTTACTGTCTAACAGGAACAGTGCTAAGTGTTTCCCGTGGATTACTTCACTTAATCCTCACAAAGTGGTTAAAATTAGGTAGGTATTGTTAAATCCCATTTTCCAGAGGGAAGCAATGAGCCATGGAGATTATTTCACTGACACAAATCTACACAGTTAGTAGGTTGTAAAGCCAGGATTCAACTCTAAACAGCCTGTGTTTGTAAACAAATTGGAATATTTAGAAGGTGCCAGGCATTACACGATTAAGTGCTTAACATGGATCATCTAAAGTAATTCATATAAAAAAAATGCACCATCATCCTAGCATCTATGAAACACACATGAAAAAACAGACTTACCAAGGTAAGTCTCACTTAACTGGCTCAAGGCCCTAAAATTATTAAGTTCTCTCTTTAAACACTTGACTCGTCTGCCTCTCACCCTAAGAAAACTACCGTGATGAAATTAACTTGTTATGGTAGTATGTGAAATATTAAAACCTTCTAGTATTTTTCAAATGATCAGTATCAGAGGTTTCCTGTAAAGGCCTGGATAGTAAATATTTTCAGCTTTGCAGGCCCCATGGTGTCTTTTGCAAACCACTCAACTCTGTCTCTGGACTAGGAAAACAGCCATCGATAATGGGAAAACAGCCATCGATAATGTGAAAACAAATAGGATTGGCTGTGTCCTAATAAAACCTTTTGATTAGAAAACAGATGACAGGCCAGATTCAGCTCATGGCCAGAGTTTGCCAACCTGTGAGCCATAGCCATCATTTGATATAATAATAATAGATTATAATATAATAATAACAATAATAATTATTATTATTTAAATAAGAATTCTAAAATTTAGGAAATGCTCAGAGTGAAATAATAGTAAGATGAATATATGTCTATAGTGAAGGAATACACTTTTACGAGGGAACACAGGTTAAACTGAACTAGTGTGTATTCATAAACAAAAGGAAAAAGAAAAGCTTGACATTAGGGTAGTAGAAATATCCTGCAAATCCTGGCTTCACCACTGACCAGCTGTGTGACCATGGACAGTTTTTTAAAAATTTCTCTCAGCTTTAGCTACCTTGGCTTTAAATGGGGAAGTAAAATTTCAACCATGCAGCATATTCAAGGATTAAAGGAATCACTGCCCCAAAGGGCAAGGGGAGTGGTGATTCTGAAAACACAAGAAATTCCAGCCTGATGCCTCATCTGTCACAACAGTGATAGCCAACTCCCCCATGATACCTTCCACAGGAGGAAAGTGCCCGACCATCAGCAGAGGCAGAATATGTATTTGCTGAATCAATGAACATTAGGGGAAAAAAAGGTCACTCTGGATGGCCAAAACTGGCTAGATTAAATCAAAGACTATGTCATTTATTAAAATACCCATATTGAATCAGAGTTTAGAACTCATGGTTGAGTCACAGATTACCCCGATGTCTTAGGTTCATGAAATGCAATCCTATATCAAAACACAGGAAACTGGGAGCCAGTGTCTCATATACTATTGTTGTACTCAAAGTGGCATTGGCTTACTCCCCTAGGTCAAAACCAGAGATCCTAAAGCCAAACGGATGTTGTGCTCACTTCCCCACAAGCCCTCTCTCCTCTGGAATCAGTGACACAGTCGGAACTAACACCTTGCATGTTGGTATCAATGATTCTAATACAATATGGCTGAACGTTTTATGACCATGCTGAAATGTCCTGTTTTCCCTTCCTCTGCTCCTGTCTTTCAAATTTTAACAGGTTACAAAACTATAGAGTTTTCTAAATTTTTTAATATTTTTATTGAAGCACATTAAAGACTCGTATTAGTAGCAATATGTTGGTAATGAAGAAACAACTTTCTTATTAAGCACGGTTGTAAATCACACTTCCTCTTGGGCACTGAAACATTAACATTGGAAACTAGATTGTAAGCCTCTTTTCAATCTCTCTTCTCTTCAAGTCATTTCCAGGTTTTATTTTCAGCCCAGGATCGGGCAACTTGTAGTGAGAGTTCACAAGGTGAGCCATCACTTACGGCACCATCATTCTTCACCAGGGAAGAGCTGTAACTCATCTTCCACACCAATGGTGTGGAGGGAAAGGGCTCTAGGTAGCTGGCCCCTTTACTGTCACCATCTAGAGCTTTGACTTCTTTATCGGAATTAGCTGGGAATACAGAAAACTCTGACACGGATGCAATATACCATAACATGTTTCTCCTCTTAAGGTTCCTTTCCCAGAAGGACTTGCCTCAGTGACAGCTTTTGTCCATTTCAGGAGTCTTAGATGGGTGGATGGATTCCCATTAAAGGCTCTTTTATTCCTAGCATTAATAGCTGATACCGCTAAATGATCAACTATTTGCTTTTAGAAGGTTACCTTTTTTTCTTTTTTTTAAATTGAAGTATATAGTCAGTTTATACTGTTGCATCAATTTCTGGTATACAGCATGTTTCAGTCATATACATACATAAATATATTCGTTTTCATCTTCTTTTTCATTATAGGTTACTACAAGATATTGAATATAATTCCCTGTGCTATATAGTAGAAATTTGTTATTTATCTGTTTTATATATAATAGTTAGTATCTGCAAATCTTGAACTCCCAATTTATCCCTTCCCACCTCCTTTCTTTCCTCTGTGGATAAAGAATATGTGGTGTGTGTGTATGTGTATATATATATATACACATACACATACACACATACATATATATATGTATACAATAGAATACTAATCAGCCATTAAAAAAAGAATAAAATAATGCCATTTGCAGCAACATGGGTGGACCCGGAGACCATCATTCTAAGTGAAGTAAGCCAGAAAGAGAAAGAAAAATACCATATGATATCACTTGTATTTGGAATCTTAAAAAAAAAAAAAAAACAAATAGAGGTAACTTTTAATGCTCTTCTTGACATCAGCATTATTAACTTATCTTTTAAGGCTACTTTTTCTTTTTTTTTTTTATCTTTAGCCTGAGATTTTTTCCCCTAAATTCTCCTTTAATTGCTTTGTCTTTCTATAAAAAAATACTACAACATATTTGTCCCTCTGTTCTATCTTAATACCTAACAATGCTACATTTGGAGAAAAACTGAAGCAAGAACTGGATTTACTCAGAATTTAACAAGACCATATTATCCCAAGAGAATTCTGTCCTGGTCTGAAATACAGGCATAAATTTATGCGGCATTCTCTCATACACTGCATAAATTATGTCCTCCCTGTTCATCCATCCCCTCAACAGCAGTAACAGAGAAACAAAATCTCTTCACTGTTTCTACTAGAAAAACCCCCAGCACACAGTAGGTCCTGAATTGACCACTCTTGGTTAAGATCCACACTTGCCAGCCTGGCATTGAAGGTCTCCACAATTTAGTTCCAACCTAATATCCTGTAACCTTCTTATGGCATATTTATCTGCTCCAGTTTAAACTGGACTGACCCTGTCTCCCAAGCATGCCATGTGCCTTGCCAAGGCACCACATTGGTTTTCCTCTTCCTACTGACTCTAAAGGAGGCTACAAGAAAACCCATCAGGAGCTCCACCACGAGCCTTTCCAGTTCTCCTTCAAGTGCCATCTCTTTCATAGACCCTTCTCTGATCAATCTCTTATTCTTTGAAATAGGCTCTGGGCTTGTAGGTTTTGCAACACAGACGTCACATTTCTTTGACCTATGCTTCCTACTAGACATGAACGCCCATGAGGGTCTGCTGCCCTGTGTATTCTCAGTTTGATCGATCCACTGAGCCCAGCAAAATGGCTTGTACCACAGAGGTACTCCAAAAACAAATGTGAGCAAGTGGGCAATGTTGATTATGCAGACAGCTATCTTGATGGAGATCACAAGACCTGGAGTCCCGCAGCAGAATATTCGCTGCTGTAGTATGCAGTCACACGTCTTTTAGGTTTCAAGAAAAAGAAGCCCTGAAAAATCTGTCCTTTCCACGCTAGGAAAATAGAAGCTAACAAGTTCATGTAGACGATCTGCCACCAATGATCCCAGGAGGGGCATGGAAAAGACCCTGGGAAAGAGTATCTTGTGTACTTGAAAAACAGTGGCTCAAACAAAATGTGCATTTACTTAAATGCAAGGAGTTGCCATTAAGTAGATGATAAAGTTAAACAATCTATCTTGTACTATATGTTAATTTCTATAGTATATGTGATACTCCCAATAGATTTTTTAAGCTAACTCTGAGTGTTCAAGTCAGAATCTCAGTTTTAAAAGTTTCAAGTTAAAGAAATGCAGAACTTATTTATCGATAGGTTATTATTAATGTTATTCTGCCTAGTAAGTTTCACCTTAACTACTATCTTAAGCGAAAGCAGCCAGACACAAAAGGCCATGTGTGACCCTACTTGTATTAAATGTTGAGAAAAGGCAAATCTGTAGAGATGTAAAGTAGATTAGTGGTTGCTTGGGGCTGGCAGTGAGAGCAAGGATTAACCGAGTGGGTGTGAGGGCTCTTACTGGATAATGAAAATGTGCTAAGACTGGTTTATGGTGATGGTTTCACAGTTTGATAAAGTTATTAATGCCACTGAATTATATGCCTATACCCTTAAAAAGAGTGAATTTTACATGTAAATTATACCTTAATAAAGTTATAAAAGATGCAGTGAAGGGAAGAAGATACTACAATGATCATTAATAACTTACTTGAGGCAAAAAAAAAGTATCCCATTTTAAGCTCCAATTTAACAATGGAGCTGAAATCAATAAAAGTGAAAGCAAGACTTACAATGTTGTAACATTTGTGGATAGACTTTAAAAGTATTTGCAATACATTAAAACTCAATAATTCTGTATATATTCATTCAATCTGATTCTAGAACCATCTTTTACAATTTGCACAACAAATGCACACCCTTTAAGGAAGGCATACCCAAAGATTCACTAGTTTTGGTTGTTTAATGTAAACAGAATGCTTGTTTTTATTTCATGGAGACAAGAAGGAAGTCTTTTAGTTCATTCAGTTTCTAACCTTTCCAATAAGAGCTTAACTAAACAGAAAAAGAAAGTCTAAGATCTTAAAGATACATCTACCTCTCTGAGAAGGCACTGTCACTTCCCCCAATAAGATAATGGAAAGACAACATAAGTCATACAAGTTAAGTTTTACAGCAAACAATAATGCGATACTTACCAAATACCCTTCTTCTGCTTTAGTGAAATCTAACCGCAATTACTTACTCAACTAAGATATACTGAAAATTTTCTCTAAGGCAGGCACTCTGCACCATACTAAGTAAAATTCAGCCTTTGACATCAAGGAGCTCATAGTCTAGGAGGCGGAAGAGGCAAAGACAACGGAGTGTAATAAACACCACTGTCAGGAGAACACCAAGGAGGTCCCCTAACTCGGCCTTTGTCAAATGACATGGCGCCCAGTTAGGTGGGGTTCTGCCCAACAATGTGCCAAGAAGCATACACACAGGCACAGAATAGCCTGTAATAGCAGGATTTCACGTGATTTGAAATGAATTGTTGGACTGCTTGTTAAACCAAAAAGAGTTCAACAAGAATAGGATAGCTTTGTTATTGTGGAATTTTTACTTGTGGTTGAGGACGGCAGTGGTGGTAGGTTGGAGAGAAATTTCAAACTCTGGTGTGACAGCTTCCTTTTCCCCTGAGAAGGAAAATTCAAGAGTGGAGGGATGTTGAGGGTAGGGGAGTATATATGTGTGGGTGGGGAGGGCTATGTGGGAACTCTGTATTTTCTGCTCAGTTCAGCTGTGAACCTGAAACTGCTCTAAAAAAATAGTCTATTTCAAAAAAAAAGAGTGGGTTACCTCGGACCACCTCTTCCACGGACTCCGTGGTGGTGGTGGTGGTCGTGGCAATGCTGGTGGTTCTCTCTGTGGCCTCTTCGTAGGGTTCCTCAGCCTCTTCCTCTACTTCTTCACCATCCTCATCGTCCTCGTCATCCTCTGCCTCCTCTTCCTCCACATCAGCCACCTCCTCCTCCTCGGCTACTTCCACGACTTTGTCTTCACTGGAGCAGGAAAGAGAAATAACCACAAGAGTCATTTCAACAAATTTCAGGAATGGAAAAAAAAAATGACAAGGAATTTTGGAAATTTAAGAAGGAATGTGGTGCTAAGTTAAACACACACACAAGGTTCGAAGCCAGCAGGTCAGAGTATGAATCCCAGCTCAGTAGGTCTGCAACTTTTTACCCTTGAGCACAGCTCTTTTTAGTTTGCGCAGCTGCAAAACGAGGATACCATGATTCCAACTATAGGACATTCTGGAAAAGGCAAAATTATGGAGACCATAAAAAAGATCAGTGGTTGCTAGGAGTCTGTGGTGAGGAAGGAAAGGATGAAAAGGCAGAGCACAGGGCAGTGAAATTGCTCTGTAAGATACTCAGTCAGTGGATACACAACATCATGTGCCAAAACCCACAGAACCATACGACACGAAAAGTGAACTCTAATGTAAACGATGAACTTCAGTGAATAATAATGCATCGACATTGGTTCAAGTGTACAATACTAATGCAAAATGTTAATAATGGGGGAGGGGCAGAGGGAACTCTGTACTTCCTGCTCGAATTTTTTCTAAACATAAAACTGCTCTAAACAATGAAGTCTATTAAAAAGGCTGGGGTGGGGGAGGGGGAACAAAACAGAGTTTACTGTATTACTGGGATGACCTCTTGTAATGTATGAGAAGACAGCACACAGCACTTGCATAGTAGATATTCAGTAAAGGGAGGTGGAAACTGGTTCAAAATGGCTATTGAAAGTTTAAACTGGAATGGGAGAGGGAAGAAGAAATTGGCTTAAATAAATCTGTAATACTCAATGGTCAGCTGAATATACCAACAAAATGTAGTCTGTGCACCTAATGGAACATTATTCAACATAAAAAGGGACGAAGTATTGATACATGTTACAATATGGATGAACCTTGGAAACCTTATGCTAGGTGAAATAAGCTGAATTTAAAAGGACAAATATAAAATGATTCCACTTATTTGTCTGGGATGATGAAAAAGTTCGGAAATGGAGGTGATGGTTACACAACATTTTGAATGTGCTTAACATCACTGAGTTATATGCTTAAAAGTGTAAAATGGTGAAGTGTTGTATGAAACTATTGAAACTACAGCCGTGTTCCTTTTTGCTAGTTGTGTAAACGTTCTAGAATATCAGATATTTCAGTGGTTCTCAAATTTCAGTGAGTATCAGAAGGATGCACCCGAAAATCTTATTAAAACAGAGATCACCAGGCACCACCCCCAGGTTTCTGATCAGTGGTCTGGGATGGGGGCTGAGAATTGGGATTTCGAACAAGTTCCCAGGTGATACTGATGCTGATGGCTGGGGGACAATGTTCTGACATATGCAATACTGAGAATAATGGTAGCAGACAGGCAGTAAGTCACAGCGTAATTGGCAAGGGGGTCAGGAGTAATATTTATGGCATTAAACATGTACATACTTAATCAGACTGGTAAGTAATAAGTCTGCAAATGTGGATGGCCAAAGAAGACCACATCTGGAACAAAATCAGTTAAGTCCTAGTAGGATGTTCTTGCGGCAGTCATGTACCTACCAGTACAGACGTGGTCGAGAGCATGCGGAAGATGACAAATAAAGATTGGAATGTAAGTGTTCAATAGTGAAAGCGTATCACGTGTCATCTGGCTGGAGAGGAGAAATAGAAATTTCACCCTTGATCAGATCACAAAACCCATACAGGAGAAAGATGTAGATGTGCTGGAGGATGTCAGCTCACCAGAGCATCTGCCACAGGTCCTATTTGGTAAGTAGCACCAAAGGAAAAGGATTTATTTATGCCTTGTTGACATTGAAATTTTAGCCCAGAGCTGATGCCTGCCTACACGGAGAAGCTCCCTGTTGGGAAAAGTGACAGGAAGCTGGGGGGTTGGTATCAGCCACAACCTGAAGCCTTGGGATCTAGTGTGAGTTCCGCATTGTACAGAAAATCGGATTTCAAAAATGGCAGGGAAAAGAGTGGTGTAGGGAGCCAGAAAGGAAGATGGTAGAAGGCTTTCAAATACTGAAAGTCTGATAAGATAGCCACAAATGCTGAGGGTGAAAAAGAGAAAGATATGTGAAGAGGGAATTCCCTGACTAACTCAGAATTTAAAGGACTATTGCATATGTGTATAACCCCCCACCCCAAGTGGAACGTCTTTCTAATCCAGATTAAATATGAGAAATGGATAATAAATGAACTTATCCAAAGAAGTTGAAGCATGTGGCTAAAGATAAGAATAAGGTGCAATTTATCAGACAGAATAACATTAATAGTAATAACCTATCAATAAATAAGTCATTATTAATGGAATAAATGAAGTGAAGTGAATAAAATAAAGATGACTTAATCTATGCCATCAGCCAGTTTAGTGTGTTGGGGCTATCTTTCATATTCAGTCAAGATCGTAGGCACCAACACTATATAGTTCTCTAAATTTGGGGGAAAATTCAGGTTAAACCAGGGGGGGAAACCCAATCAAAAGCGTCTTCCCCTTAAACCGTGATGAATGCATGCTGTCTTGAAGCAGGAGTGGAGTGACAGGATCCAGGTGTGTGATCCAGGGTTAGGACAGCACTGTGCTTCCAGGTGGGATGGTGAAAACACGACCCGGGTATCCCCAGGGACCTCCCCCAACAGTCTCTGTTAAGACTGACATGTTGCATTTAAAACTCCAAACAGAAAACATGCTTATGAAAACAGCTGTGTTTTAAGTGATCTGCATTCTGGTATGTGTCTGGCCAGGAAAGAGTGAAATAGATGCCTATCACCCATCACTGCATCTGCCTGAGCAATTTACTGGCATAATAACAAGGACTCGAGATCCATGATGGTTCAGCTGGCGGAGGAATTAAATTACTTTGCCTAAGAGAACTCGGGTCCAGTTCTTATTACCATAGCTTTGATTCCTGGAATTAAATTTAGATGTCCATGAATTCAGTGATCTATTTGGACACTATTAAAACAGCAGCACACAGTTATGTTTTAATGAATGTGGCATCTTCCCAAAGAATGCCCAACCGACCAACATTACAATTTTTAACTGCAGTTTTCATAAATATCTGGAAACACAGAAAGGGGAAAAAATTACTTTTCTACCCTCCTTTTTAACTGCTGGACAATGTCATTCTGTGATGTGATTAAGGTGAGTAGGTTTTTAGAGAGCTGATCACAGCAGAAGAAAATGCAAGGAAGTTTATGGAAATGAGATGCTGAGAATCATAAAGCAATTTCCTTACAAACAATCAAACAACTTACAGTAACGCAGTCCCCTGGTAACACGGTGGAACATTCATATCACATTCACATATTTCAGCATATGTCAATTTACAGTAGACAGCTTTTACAGCGTTTAAATTCCAGTAATAAGAAACACTTCTAAAGAAAGAGGAACTATCTAAAAATGCTCATCCCCTCAGGAGTGTCTGAATTTAATAAGAAGAGTAAAGGGTCAAAGGGACATTATTATGAGGAAATAAACCACTGATGACAAAATCGTGCGTGTTGGCACACAAGACTTCAGTTTGGTGAAGGAGACACTGCATCACAAAGGGGATTTAAGCCTGACCTTGACAGAGTCCATTTGACCCCCTGGTATTTCCTTTAGAGAGTGAGAGTGTTTGACTCCCGTACTAGTTTTAATTCCTTTTTGTTTAAGTCACGCAAAACAATTCAATTCACCATTTGCATTCTCTTAAAAAAAAAAGTCTATATTTATTCTTTCATTGTCTCTAAGACTGAGTCTTTTTTGCTTCCCCTTCGTAGGACAAAGGAGAGGAAATGGCAGAGAGAAAGCAGGTCTCCATGGTTTATATGAATTGGACAACCATGAGACCTGACTGTACAGCAGTGATGGGGGGAGAGTCAGACAGAACAGCTGTCGGTTCTTGAAATGTAAGGACCAACCTGGGACCAGACGGACAAGTCTCAACAGGAAGCTACTCAGACACTTCCGTGGTGATCTAGAAAGGGGAAGGAGTCTCCCAGAGTTGGGAACAGGGAGAAAATAAAACAAAAACTGTAAACAGACAGTTCTTTCCCACCCCTTCTGCCCCAGGTCTTAGCGCCGCCAGTTTAGCCTGAAAGGTACAATGATTGGATAAGTCAGTTTATCCTGGAGGAAAGCAGTTCCCAGCACTGCTGCTGAATTAGGAAAATCAGAAGTTGCTAGAAAATGTCAGAAAATATAAAGGAAAGGAAGTCAATTCTTCATGGTTCTGAGCAAATGTTTTGAGGGGAGGACAGCTAAATAAGAAAAAAACCCGTCTCTTTTCCACTTAAAGGCACCATTAGAAGCGAGACATACAAGAGGATACACTGTCTTTTTCCATTTATATAAACTATGAAAACAATGACTTCTCACCACCTGTAGAACTCAGAGGAGCTGTTGTTACACTTTGGCAAAGGGAAGGTTAGTGACTGGGAGGGAACAGGAGAGAGGCTTCTGGGGGCTGAAGTCAGGCTCTGTGTTGACCCGGCTGTCGGCTATCTGGTTGTGGTGAGTTTTGCAAATCCATCGAGCTGTAGACCTGTGTTTTATGTGCATTTCTCTTTACGTGCATCACAGTTCAGCATGAAGCATAAAAAGGGAGAGGACTCTGCTACTGTGACGCCTCACTCTTTGTAAATACCCTCACCACTGGTCTTGAATAAGAGCGCGTTAATTAATAAAATCGTTATTTTCAGGGTCTCCAAATCTGAAAAAAATATACCTCCACTCTACACCCCCCATACCATAAGGACACAAATTATAAGGAGCTGGATGCAAAAAAAAAAAAAAAAAAAGAAAAAGAAAGAAAGAAAAGAAAGTTTATGATTCATAAATCTACGGCTCCTTCAAACATCACCTCATTGAATTAGTTAAGTAACTAACTCTCTAAATTAATTAATTAATTCATTTAGATAGTCTAGATATTTTGTAAATGAATTCGATGCTCAGAAAATTCAATCTACCATATGTTGATAATTACTAAAAAAAAGTTATCTACTTTTAATGTTGTACTCTTAGAATCTCTGTTACCTACAGGTAACATCATTTAAAAACTGATTCCCCACAGCTTTCTCTTTAGCAGTCCACTGAGTTTCAGCACAGTTGTTTTGATGACATTCCTTAGGTAATGGGTATATTGATTTTTCAATGAAACGATCTCCGAGAATTTAATTAACCTTCTCTCCTGAAAAGTGCCCTGCAGCAGGAACGGTTTGTAAGCTACCCCAAACCCATTCCTAACTCCTTTCCCCGTGGCTTCTTTGACCAGAGAAAGTAAGAAAACGAACACTCCATGCCCTTGCCGGCAGGGAAGGCCACGTGACTGACATGCTTCCGCATCACAGACGCCAAAAGACCCCTGCCTGGACTTCCAGGTGGGGCTCTGAGGAGGGCTTTTCCTTTCCAGATGAGAAGGTTCCTGCTGATGTTCAGAGCGCTTTTGTTCTTTTACCTTCTACTTTCTCTCCATCTGGAGGGGCGACAGCCATCTGTCAACTGTTAGGTGACAAACATTAGTTTGCAGAAGCTGATTAGGATGCTGGGGTGGAAAGATACAAAAAGGTGGTATCTCTGTATCACAGCAGCAGCCCAGCGCTCCAACCACTAACGACTGTTTATTTTTTTTTAATTTTTTTAAAACTGAAGTTATGGTTACCAGGAGGAAAGGGGTGGGAAAGGATAAATTTGGGGGTTTGAATTTTGCAAATGTTAACGACTGGGTTTTGGTTATCTGTAGCTAAAAGCCTCCCTTGTAAACTGTCACAAGCTTACCCCCCCCCGCCCCAGGTCACACTCCTGCTGTAGGAAGATAAGGACTAACCTGAGAGACCAAAAATTCATGACTCAGGCATTAAGGGTGAGCTAGACAGGTCACAGCCTTAATCTAAACTAGGATGTACCATCCTTCTTAGATATTTAACAAATGCCTATTCCGGGCAAGAGCATCTACACTAATTCCCGTGTAGCAGACACACTGAGTACTAAATGCTTCAGAAGTTCAAAGGGGAAAGTGAACATTGTGAGCTAGAGGTGTCTGAGCAGGTGGGACATAAAAAGTGGGTGTGAGGACCAGGTGGGGATACCCAGACAATGCCCAACCAGGAACAGCAAGTACACGGGCTTGACTACACCAGACTTTCACACAGGCTCTGAGCTTGACAGTGAGGGATATGCAACTGGGGAGACCAGCTGTTCAGATACTTTTTCTTTAGTCAGTGAATAGTGAAGTCTTGGATTGAGAGGGAGATGTAAATTGATAATAAGCAAAAAAAGTGGTAATGCATTAATTCACTCATCCATCGAGCCACTCTATTAAGCACATGTCAATGCCACATACCAGTGATTCAATCAACGATGCTGACCGTGCTTTAACCAAGTGCCTGGTGCTGTTCCGGATGCTAGAGGTAGACGGCTGAACGTGATAAAGCTTCTGCTTTCTTGGAATATGTTTTAATGGGGGACGCACCATATGAGCAAATATTGAATAAGGGGAAAAAAAACTATTCGCAAGTATGGCAGAGAAAAGAAAGCCCTATGTGTTAACCAGTGGCTACAACAGATGTGTGTCCCGGGGGTCAGGGGCAGCATTTCAATAGGATGGTCGGGGAAGGCCACTGAGAAAGTGTTGTGGGCACAGAGACTTGGAATGCTGAGAGAGTCGAGGCGGGCAGATGGTTAAGACAGGTGTGAGAGCATGTGCAAAGGTCCTGGCATGAGGGTGAGCTCAGCACCATCAAGGAAAAAACACGACAAAGAGCCAGTGAGCTTGGGGGAGCAAGGCAGGAGAAGTGTAAGTTAAGGTGATGGAGACAGACAGGTGGGACAATACCCTGCAAGGCCATGTTGGTTATGGTAAGAAATAGCACATTTATTTACGTGCAATGGAAATGACTCAATCAGATTTGTTTCGAAGATGGGTCTGGTTGCTGGGTAACCAGCAGGGATAGTGGGCTCTGCGGAGACCGGAGTAGAACCTGGGAATCTGGTTAGGGACATTGTGTCGGGAGCTGGAGACACACTGGGGGACAAGGAGAACTCCCAGGGGCTAACAGCCAAAAGGACAGACAGCAACCTCATCACCCATGTAAGTGTTAACTTTCTATTGTTGTAACAATTATGAGTAGATAACAGTTCTGAGCAGATCTGGGGTGTACAGCAAGGCATCTACTAGGAAGGTCTCTGAAACGTGCCCTAAATAAATCCCAAAGTTAATGAAGTCTGGGGGCCAAGGACAGCTCTCCACAAGGCAGAGTGGGTAGAGCATGTGCAAAGGCCCTGTGCTGGGGAAGAGGGAAACCTGAGCACCAGAAACAGAATCAGCTGACAAGAGCACAGAGAGTGCTCAAAGAAGGACAAATGAGCAATGCATGGAGCAGGGGGTGACAAACCACAGCCCAGGACGCGTTCCTGTACATGTTGTGAGCTCAGGGTGATATTTATATTTTTAAAGTGCTGAAGGAAAGGGAAAAAAACCAGAAAGAAAAACAGGTAACAGAGACTGCATGTGGCCTGCAGAGGCTCAAATATTTAATTTATTATCTGGCTCTTTACAGAAAGACTGCTGACCTCTGGCATAGAAGGTGGGCTGGGGGTGGGGGGTGGGGTAATGCGACGAGTGAGAGGCTGGGCTGTGTCCTGATTTGAGGACAAAGAGGTACAAGAAAACAAAGTGAGAGGCCTCATGGGCTCTAGGATGTCCAAGTTCTAAAACTTGTTCTGCATGGCAGAAACAACAGTGACCCCTACCTCCTGCCCTCTTCCGAGTGGGCAGAACACAGGCTCCAAGGAAGCAGGGCGCTTCAGCACAGTGGAGTGATTAGAAGTATGAACTCTGGGGCCAGCCCCCCTGGATTCGAATCTCAGCTGTGTAACCATGAGCAAATTGCTTAACCTCTATGTGCCTCCTTATCCTCATCTGTAAATGGCAAATTTATAACAGTAGTTTCATGGGGTATGATAAGGAACAAATGGGTAAATATTTGTCATGCCCTCAGAACAGCACCTGACCCACAGTAAATACTGCATGAGAGAGAAATAAAACCAAGACCACATGCACAGTGCTCGGCACAGCACGTGACTCAGGTGTGTAAGAGAATGAATGGCCTCATGACTGAATCCCACGGAGATATTCCTCCAGAACACTCAGAATCTGTGACAATTACATGCACAGCTTGATTTTCCTTATTAGAAAACATAAAAGAGTCACATGTCAGGCAGTCCTAGGAAAGATCTTAAGAGAGGGAATACAAAAGGACTTAATCATTTAGTAAAAAACAAAAACAAAAACAAAAACAAAACCCAAGAAAACTCCACAAACCTATGTTACAGATTATGTTTTCAGAATTCTATTACTACATGGCACCCTTATATGAACAGAAGACTGCAGAATCCAGTGTGAAATTCATGTGTGTATTGGCCACTAAGATTCCTTCCAATTCCAAGAATAAAACTAATGGTATTCATTGGAAGATGCTAGGCATGAAAGAAAAGTTAAGGAAGATGATAAAAGTGATGACTTAGCATAAAATCAACTTTTCTTCATATCAGCTTTTAAATGCTGCCCTGTTTAATTCAGTGAATGTCTAAAAAAATAAGAAAAGGAAAGAGATAAGAGAAGCATTAAAGCAAGGTTTAGTGTAAGCAGCAACACTGGTTTAGAACATTTGAAAAAGAATTTCTCTTTTCTCGGCCTTCTCAGTACATACTCATAGTAAGAAGAATATTCCAGGAATAAACAATCTAAATAACATCTCTAGGACATAAGATGAATCCAAGGATGGGCAGGTTCTAGGAAACTTAAGTGTATCAGTGTCATGATGCAAAAAGGACTGTTCTGAAACAGAAGAATTTAGGATATAAGATGTTAGTCCAGGTCCTGCACGGGATCTGGTGTGGAAAGTGAGCAGGGAAGCCCATGTCTCAGGCTTTGGGAAAATCTAACTATCTGACAATATTTTGAAAGTATCGTTAATTTCGTGGGTGAGATGGTGTCAATTTGGGCTCTGTAGAAAATGTTCTTGGATTTTTGAGATGCAGACCAAAGTATTTAGTATACTTACTATCTGAACTTTACTTATTTTTAAATTTATTTTATTTTTTAATTGAAATACCATTAGTTCCAATGTATCTGAACTTAAAATCATGAAAATTCAAAGAGGGAAAATGATACTCTAGCAAGAGCACAGAAACATCAAGCTTGGAATGTAGTTACAGTAAGAAGCTAAATTGCTTTTTTAAAGACTATCTAGGAGGCAAGAAAAGTCATATATAATCAAAAGCAGGTTGTTTTCCTGACAGCTTCATGAACCAACTAGGATTAAAGAGAAGCACCGAAGGTGATAAAAACTTTGAGTCATTTTAAAATCTTGATATGCGAAATAAAATCTTGGTTACTCAGACCCTATGCCAGGAAACTTTGAATGAGCTGATTCCTCGTGTCCAAAGACTTGGTTGCTGGAAAGTATAGGTGATCTGTGTACATTTGGGGTGGAGAATGATCATGAAATATATGATCTTCGGCCATTTAACATGTTTGAGTGGGTTCTAGGCTTTAGAGGGTCTGTTCCAGACACTAAAGTTATTGCTGAGAATAAAAAAGACAAAATTCCCTCCTGGTACTTATATTCTACTGGTGGCAGAGGTGAAGATAAAAGAAACCAAAGCAGATATTATACCATCATATATACAGCTGACAGGTGACAGGTGACAATGACTATGGAGAAGCTGAAAGCAGAAGGCTAGGTAAGGTACCCTGGAGTCGGTTCTTCAAGGACTGTTATAGAGTTTTAAAGAGAGGATTAAGAGAACACGCCCTAAACAGGCGCCCTTTCAGCTGAGGCTACGTAACTAGCATCCTTTTCCACTGCATCTGTACACCTAGGGACTAACGCAAAGCTGTAGGTGGTTTGCGCACGAGATGGCCACAGAGCAAGACACCAGCCTGACCATTCTTTTGGGGACAGCTTGTGAAGTACCTGCTCCTTAGAAAGGAGAGAAGCTCCCTGCTTCGGTGGTCCCCACCTCATGTCTCCTGTGAAAAAATCAGCCATTCTACTTGGGAAGCAACAACAAGCACCTCTGCTCCTCCCTCCGGCACATGCAGAACCCGCCTGGAGCCCTCGTCCTGTCCCAGATTTTCGGGGCGAGGGTGGGGTGCATCCCCAGGAAGAAACAGATACAGGCATATCTCGTACTGCGCTTTTCACAAATTGCAGGTTTGCGGCAGCAAGTCTGTCTGCGCCAATAGCGTTTTTCCAACAGCATTAGCTCAGCTTGTGTCTCTGAATCACATCTGGGTAATTCTCACAGTATTTCAAACTTTTTCATTATTATTATATTTGTTATGGTGATCTGCGATTAGTGCTCTCTGATGTTAACTACTGCAAAAAGATTACAACTCATTGAAGGCTCAAATGGCAGCTTTTTTTTTTTTTTTAGCAATAAAGCACTTGTTAACTAAGGTAAGCATACTGTCTTTTTCAACAAAATGCTACTGCCTACTTTAAACAGACTACAGTATAGTATACACGTAACTTTTAAGTTATATGCCCTGGGAGATCAAAAAATTTGTGTGACTCGGTTTTTTTGTAATACTTGCTTTATGTAGTGGTCTGGAACGGAATCCACGACTGTCTCCGAGGTCCGCCCGCACACCTACACCCATCCTCAGGTGGTACGGAGTACCATTTATCCCTAAGGGAAAGCAAGCCACAAGGCTCCCTTGTCTTTTTGTTCTGAGGGCTTAAAATGAGTACTTTATTTTATTTTACTTATTTATTTTTTATTGAAGTACAGTTGATTTACAATGCTGTGCTAGTTTCTGGTGCACAGCACAGTGATTCACGTCCACACACATATATTTTCTTTTTCATTATAGATTATTACAAGATACTGAAATACAGTTCTTTGTGCTATACAGTAGGACCTCGTTGTATATCTATTTTATATATAGTAGTTTGTACCTGTTAGTTCCAAACCCCTAATTTATCCATCCCCCTCTTTTTCCCCTTTGGTAACCATAATATATTTTACTTCTGGAATGATTACCACAATAAGTGTAGCAAACATCCATCATTTCATATGCATACAAAATTAAAGAAATAGGAAAAAACCACATATTTCCTTGTGATGAGAACTCTTCGATTTACTCTCTTAACAACTTTCACATTAACATACAGCAGTGTTAATGACCTTTACCACGTCCTACATGACCGCCCTAGCACCTATTTATTGAAATAAGTATTTGAAATTGTGCAGTGGAGGTAAAGACAAAAGGTGAAGACAAGGGTAGCCTGTTACTGTCAAAAAAGCCGTGGATCAGCCAGAATATTTAGGAAAAGCACGTTTTGAAGAGATGGAACTTTCAGTTCATGTTCCATTAGTGAGCCTACTTTCTTCCTCCTCCAACAAACAAGGCCATGTCCTTGCCTCGGTAGGTAAGTGTATCTTTACAAAGCACCTGTAGCTGACATCTAAGAACTGTGTAGAGTCAAAATGCCGAGTATCGACACTCCTTGCTCAACACGACAGATGCAGGAGGCACAGGGCAAGGGAATGAATGTGGAGGCACATTCCTTCTTAGGTAGAACTGCTAAGAACACCTGCTTTTGTGAATCCTTCTCCTTTTTTCAAGGAAAAATTATGCTGCACTATACTGCGGTCAATTGAATGTTCTTGTTCTCTGGGTAGTTGAGAGGAGGTACCGGGTAATAATTATTTTCGGAAGCCACCCATCAGCTCTGGTGTGACCGTGAGCAAGTGACTTACTCTGCTGTGACTTAGCTCCTTCATTTAATGTGGGATGACACCACTCCCCACCGCAGGAGATGCTGTGAGCAGTTCACGTATGTCAAGCACATGGTGGGAGCCAAACACTGTACCTATTTGCTGTTATTAAGACTATGGCATAATTTTTATTTATAATATAAATGTTTTTTCCCTTTTTAATGTTGCTAGGTTTTGAAAATAGTCTAAATGAAAGTATTGTTTTTCATATACAGTGTTTTCTTTGGGGTTTATTATTTCAGAAAAAAAAAAATCTAAAAAGACCTATTACTTATTCGGTCCTATGCCTCGTGGAGTTCCAATCACTGACCGCAGGCTCAGAGTCCTGCAGGGACAGACACGGAGACATGCATAAAGGGGCGTTCTAAGAGTTGTGCACATCAACTGCAGCAGATTAGCCGTTAAGAGGACCTGGGAAGGACAGGACGAGGAGGTAACAGGAGAACTGGGAACTGATGAGTGAAAAAACGTCGGCAGAGAAGATGATGCAAAGGGCGCCGCAGAGAGAGGGAGGGGCAGCTCTGACACAGCATCCGCAGCGAGCAGCTCAGGGAGGCTGGAGGCTGAGACTGGACACCAGGAAGTGAGCAGAACGCAGACTCCGGGTATATTATGAAGGACTTCGCTTTAAAGGCTAACAAGTTTGCCCTCACCTACCAGTAGTGCAGAGCCCGGCAGAAAGGCTTTAACAGAAGAGTGGCAAGATTTGCTGCATTTCCACAGGTATAAGCTGGCAGAGGATGAAGGACAGATCGGGATGGGGAGTGTGACATGTGGGAGGGAGAGAAGGCTCTCGAGGAGTCCAGTCGAGGAGACAGGAAATCAGAGCTTCGAGAAAACAACATGACAGAGCCGATGACCATCTGGATGGAGGGGGTTAGTGAGAGGGGGAAGGCGATGCCCCAAGAGGGAGAACCTGGCTGGAGAAGAGTCACTCATGGTAACAGAGGATACGGCGGGAAGAATGGATGGCCACGGATGGAATGGACGGGCCCAGCTCTGACCATGACGGATTTCAGACGCTGTAAGGACCTGACGCAGAGGCCTCCAGTGGGCAGCTGCAAATGCAGCATGAGAAACTTGGGACACAAACGCACAAATCTGGGAGGCACTGTTCTTCCGCTTCCATTACGTAAACGGCACTGCACGTTTTTGTTGCTGATTTTTAAAACTGAAGAGCTACCATTCTTGAAGGACCCCAGATGGCCGCTCACTTTCCGCATTGCTGATGTCCTGTTACGATACTTTATGTAACTAGAAACAGAATCTAGCCTTCTGCAGTCTAATTAGGCCCTTCCTCCCTGCTCCCCTCATGCTCTACACACACAATTCATGCTGCTTCCCAACACAGAGATCGATGTGAAGAATTCCCTGCGAGGACGGTCTCGAGTTCTGATTAAAGGGCCTGATCAGGACATTCCACTACGTTTAAAACTACAGCGTAAAACAAGCCATTCAGTCAAATGCGTTGGTGCTTACAGACCGTGGACCAGGCTTTCCGCTAGCTCTGAGGCTCTAAAAGAGAAACAGATAAGGTCCTTGCTCTTAGGGAGCTTACACTCCACCAGGGGAGAGAAAGAGCATAAGAAAATAAAATAGAAAAGGTGCACTTAGTGTCAAGGCCAAATAAGTAAGCTGCTGAGGTTGAGACTATTGGGAGGGGGGTGTTTTGAAAAGATTGATCTGGGGAACTCATTTCGAGAAGCTGAGGCTGAAGGTGAAGAGAAACCCAGACAAGTGGGGAAAAAACCATTACAGAGAGAGACTCAGCAGTCTTGGGGTGAGGGAAGCCTACCGTGCTGAGTCGTGTGACGCAGAGTCAGCAGTGGGGAGGGAGGTATGGGGTGCTGTTGAAGAGCTAGAGAGAAGCCGGGTGAAACAGCTTAATACTAAGAAGAATGTGGACCAGGGTCTGGCACAAAGAACATGTTCAGTAACTGTGACCCATTAACATCAAACTCAGCATCGCCACAAAAGGCCTCATTATAGTTTCTGTGTGTATTTGTGTTTTTGAAGTGTACTGGAAAGCCACTCTCACGCCTTCATCTGGGGAGTTCCATGATCGGCTTCATGTACCCTCTGCACACTCCACATCCTGGCTGCTGTACAGAGAATGGCTCAAGGTGTGTGTGTGTGTGGAAAGGGCGGGTCCACAGGGAAGAGACAGTGGGAGCAGAAGTTAGTACAGTGACTCCAACAAGAAATAATGGTAGTTTAGACTAGGATTATACTGGAAAAAATGGAAAGAAGTGCATGAATCCAGAACTGAAAGGATTTGTGCAAGGGAAAACAGGAGCCCAGGTTCTTAGCTTTAATTCCTAGGAGCCATTACTGACTTAGAACAGCTCTGAGAGAACCATGGTGGGTGAGGGAGGGTGGGAATTAAGAACTCTCTTTTGGACATGATAGAATTCAAATGTCTATGAAATATCCAAGTAGAGTTTGAGCTGGAGAAATAAACCATGACCTACTGGACTTACAACTGTTTTTTGTTTTTTGCTTTCATATTCCTTTTCATTAAAAGTTATTACAAAACAGTGAATATAGTTCACTGTGCTATACAGAGAAATTTGTTTTTTTAAATCTATTTTTTACATATAGTGGTTTACAAATCTCAAACTCCCAAGTTTATCCCTTCCCACCCCCCACCCCTTTCCCCTGGTAACCATAAGATTGTTTACTATGTCTGCAAGCCATGGAAGCAACCAAAATGTCCATCGACAGATGACTGGATCAAGAAGTTGTGGTATATTTACACAATGCAATACTATGCAGTGATAAAAAAGAATAAAATAATGCCATTTGCAGCAACATGGATGGACCTGGAGATTGCCATTCTAAGTGAAATAAACCAGAAAGAGAAAGAAAAATACCATGTGATATCACACATATGTGGAATCTAAACACAAAAAAAGAAAGAGGACACTAATGAACTCATCTACAAAACAGAAAACAACTGGTATTTAAAGTCAAGGGCATCGATCACAGCAACCAGGGACAAAGGGCCAATAAGGGAAATACTCTAATAAGCCACAAGAAATAACCATAGTCAGGAAACTAAAGAACAATATTTAAGAAACAACAACAAAAACAGTGATGGCAGGATGGTTGAAAACAAAAGAATAAAAACCCTCCAAAGCTTTGTGCAAAGGAGGTATAGGAAAAACAGATTGGAAATGACAATGACAGACAAATTATGTACGAGAAAGGGTTTCTGAGAAATAGCAAAGATAACTGGTTATTAAGTAAAGTAAGCCAGAAAGAGAAAGCATACCATATGACATCACTCGTATGAGGAATCTGAAAAAACTACACAAATGAACTTATTTACAAAACAGAAAGAGACTCACAGACATAGAAAACAAACTTAAGGTCACCGGGTAGGGGAAAGGGAGTGGGAAGGGATAAACTGGGGTTTGAGACTTGCAGATACTAACTACTATATCTCAAATAAACAGCAAGTCTCTACTGTTTAGCACAGGGAACTACAGTCAATGTCTTGTAGTAATCTATAATGAAACAGAATATGAAAACAAAGATGTGTATGTGTATGTATGACTGATACATTACGCTGTACACCAGAAATTGACCCAACACTGTGAACTGACTATGTTTCATTTTAAAAAAGGGAAAAAAAAGATAATCAGTTCTAAGGGCTTATTAACACTAAGGTGCTTTATATGGAAATTTCTACCCTGTGTATATTTAGAATCCTGAACCCAGAGGCCACCTGGGCCTGTCTGTACAGCACCTTGGTAAGGCAGATGAGGAAGAGTCCTACTCTGTTAACTAATACCAATGACGGAACAAAAACATACTCAGTCCTATGTAGGAGTCATGGCCAAAGGTCACAGATATTTTACTGGCATTCGAGACAGTGATGGGACTACAGAGTCAATTTACCAATGTGCGTGTTGGGAAAGAACATTTCCAAATGGAAGGAAGTGGAAAGTCTATCTTGTAAGAATGGCCTTTGCACAAGTGTTGCCAAGTGTGCTTCAGCACCAATAATGAGCTGCATTCGAGGCTGGACTCTATGTGGATTAAGGTACATCGAGATGCTATAAAAGTGTGGCCTCAGCTCCTGATCCTCGGTGACTGGTTCTACCATCGTGAAATGACTTTAAATGCAATGTTGAATAAACATTTTCATAAACCAAAGTGCCTCATTACCACTTCGACATGTGTGCGACTCCTTGGCTCCAGTTTTCTAATAATTTCAACTATAAAATTCTCCCAGGAACTACATGAGGCTAACCAGCCAACACTCAAAGGATGTACAAACACTTAAATGGACACACATGAACAGCATGTTCCAGGAGGTAAAGGATTAAAACTGTGATACAGATTTTCCTTCACTTATTGGTAGTTAAAGTTTAAGATAACATAATTCTTCTAAAACTGTTTCTGAGACACAATTTAAATATAAAACTGAAGGTCTTCAAATATATAGAAGTTGAAAGTAGAATGACTTCACTGCTATTTGAACACCTATTCAATTTCTATTTAAAATCCAAAAGAGTCCAAATCAATTCACATTTTTACAGTCATTGTCCAATCCTAGGAAATCGTATTTTCTAGTATTTTTTGCTTCCTTAAAAATAAAAAGAATTCCTGTGTATTTAAAGTCATTAAATATCATTGGTTGCTTACTACCAAAACCTATTTTATTTTATTTTGAAGGGAGGAGGTAATTAGGTTTGTTTGTCTGTTTGTTTGTTTGTTTATTTAACAGGAGATACCTGAATTGGACCTTGTGCATGCTAAGCACGTGCTCTACCACTGAGCTATATTCTCCCCACCAAAACCCCTATTTTAATAATGTTCTCAATATCATCTGGGACAGAAAGTGCTTAAGTCATCATCTATTATTATTGATTATAATAATTACAAGGCCTACAGTACTTTCTGAAGATCTAATTTAAAAGGAACACGTTATAATAGCCATGATTATCAAACCAGAGGTGAGAGGTCAGTCATTACACTTTAAGGAGAACTTTTTTACTTGACAGTGTGAGATCAAGGGTGGGAAAGTGAATTGATTAAGGAAACATCAGCCCCACACTGGCTGGCCCTCACTTACAATTCGACTGATGCATTATAAACCAGTCAGCTGTACATAGTTCAACATGCATCCATATCTATTCTTTAACTCAGTTCTGAAGGCAGATACTATGTACAGGTTATTCCAATCTTTCCCATGTTAGATGTAAAGAAACAGGCTTAAGAAAAATATGTTAGGATCAAAGCACACTTTAACCCTTCCAGAGGGGAGGGAAATAGCTCAGTGGCAGAGCGCATGCTGAGCATGCAGTTGGTCCTGGGTTCAATCCTCAGTACCTCCATTAAAAAGATTAAGAAATAAATTAAAAAATTTAAAAAAATAAGTAAACCTAAGTATCCTCCTCCACCAAAAAAAAGTTTTCATAAACCTTCAAAGACAAGCCTGAAGAAAGAGTATCTTACTCACTAGCAAGTCCTTTCTTTCCTAAACTTCAGTACATCTCTTCCACTGGATTTCTGTCTCCACACATTTTTTTTAAATGCAAATTAGTTCTACCATCATTAAATGACCATGAATGCAATACTGCCCTTTCCTTCATGATGGCAATCTCTTTCCTAGGTTGATAGCTAACATGTATTAACATTTTTAGTACCTAACAGCATTAATCTCATGACTACTGGTATTGGAACAGCTGACATAAACGAGGTAGCAAATCTCTACTGCAACTTCTATAGCCACAGTAAGAGCTCTTCTCATCAGCCTGGCAACAGGTTGAAAGCAGAACACTTTGGAAGGCCAAATTCAACCAATGGTCAACAATGGTTTCAAATACAAAAGAAAACTTCATTATATGTGACAAGGAGATACTTACAATAGTGACTCATTTACACGGTTTGAATTACTATTGCTCTCAATAATAATGGCGCTCTTCTATGAATATATTTTCAAGTGACTTCTAACACCATGCTATACTTTGGAATATCCATGGGCAAGTCTTTTCCGGAATTACACATTAGACATTAGTAAAACAATTCAGTCAATACACAAGCATTTACAGCCCATTATGCACTCAATATTCAATTCCTTTATGACTATTTATGTGGCACAATGTGTCTGGCAAAACAGGACTTAATGACAACAATGAATATCCATCTGTTGCATCTTCAAATGTGTAAAGATACCATAACCAGATAGATGGTCTGTGTGTCCTTATTTTTAATCTGATGACACATGAGTAGAGGTTAATAAAACGTACAGCTGAAGGAGCTACTATGGTAGGATTATTTTAAAACATATAAACATTCATAATTTGCACTTTAGCTACCTTCAAAACGTTTATGAAGATGCTATTAAATACTACGATAAAAGACTATGTAAATAATTAAGAAATTAAGGAGAGTGGTTGGGGTCAATAAAATATTATACGTTTAATGTTTTTATTTCCTTCAGGAATCTTATTGATTAAAGATAACCAAAACATCTAATGAAAGTAAAATCATACCCATTTAAAGTTGCTTGAATATGATCAGCAGTACAATTTTACAAGAGATAAAAATGTGCCTATCTTAAAAAAAAATGCCTATCTTCACGCAATGTGTGTGTGTTTTAAGTCAATATTGTCATCAACACCAAGGGTATGTATAACGTGTTCACACTGTTTTGGCCAGTTACAAACAAATAATAATTTATGTGTATAAATAAATATATATAGTATACAACAAATATATATACAAAAATAATAATAGAAATGGTAGATGAAAATACGACCACTAATAATGTGAATACAAAATCAATCATTTGAGCTACTATATTTATATGGTAGTAATAAGTTCATTTCTTTAAAATACTGTGTATTCTGGAGTTTTAACTAATTAAGATTGTTCTTCTAATGTTTTACTCCATACAGGAAATTTGCTACAACTTCATTTTCAGATGAGTGAGGCTGTTTTGAAGGAAGGAAAAGATACTGTTCCTTTAGGATCATTTCAAAATAAATTTAGCATCAATAGATCATGAAGACTGAACACACACACACACACACACACATACACACACACAGAGGCTTCAGCTCAGTGGAATAATTCCACCCTTTTCCATTTACACATAAACACAGAAAACATTGAAAATGTTACTATGTAAACATGGAAGGTGAAAAAGGAAGCCGAAGTTAGTTCTTACTTGGGAAAGATTTTGTTTACCCTCTATCTCTAATCAAAAGAAATAGCTCTGAGTACAGTCACCCCTCAGTATCTGCAAGGGATCAGCTCCAGGACATCCCCCCCACTAGGATACCAAAATCTGTGGATGCTCAAGTCCCTTATGTAAAATGACACTGTTGGATTGACCCTCGGACATCAGGGATTTGAACAGCAAGGGTCCACGAATAAGCGGGTTTCTTTCATTAAATGCATACTACATGATCCAAGGTTGGTTGGAACCGAGTATAAAGAGATACTGGGATTTTCCACTGCACAGACGGTCTGTGCCCCTAGCCCCTACCACCCACTGCCAAGTTGTTCAAGGGTCTACTATATTTGCACATAACCTGCGCACATCCTCTAGTATTCTTTAAATCATCTCCAGATTTCTTATAATACCTAATACCATGTAAATAGCTGTAAACACACGCAAATGTTATGCAGATAGTTGCTGGTGCACAGCAAACTCAAAATTTTGTTCTTATTTTGGAACTTTCTTTAAAAATAAAACCTTTATGTGAATGTTTTCGATTTGTGGTTAGTTGAATCATTGGAGGCAGAATCCGTGGAATGGAGGGCCAACTGCATTTGGAAATTATTTTCTATATGATTGACTTTTTTCTGAAACAAACACCGGGCTATTAAAATTTTGCTAAGTTCTTTGTGATAGGGTCTTGGTATTAATTTAGACTGAGAGGGAAAAACCTCATGTACTCCTATTTCGGGGCTCCTAGAAGCCAACTTACACATAACTAACTTCAAAATAAAGTTCCAGCATGACAATTTATTGTCACCAGGGATTTAATAGGCCACACAGCTCAAGTACAGAGACCTTTTTGTGCATAATACGCTGTTAAGTGGGTCTTGAGGCCAAAAGGAAAAACAAAAAAATAAATACATAATTTTAAGGGCCACCTAGACGTGAACAATGGTGAATCCCTTCAAAACTAGGGGGTTCTGCGTTGAAGATAACAATATCCCGATGTTGGGTTCAACAAAGAATTTATGTTAAGGGTTACCACCGCCAGAAACCTGTTATAATCATAAGGACCTGTATTTTCTTCCTCTTCTCCTACTATTTTATAATCCAGGAGATTTGGACAGTTTAATTAAAACACATTGGGGAGATACATACCCAGGAGTGGAACTGCTGGGTCATATGGTAGCTTTCTTTTTGGTTTTTTGAGAAACCTCTATACTGTTTTCCACAGTGGCTGCACCGACTTACATTCCCATCAACAGTGTACGAGGGTTCCCTTTTTATCGTATCCTCGACAACATTTGTTATTTGTGTTCTTTTTGGTGCTAACCATTCTGACAGGTGTGAGCTGAAACCTCATTGTGGTTTTGATTTATATTTCCCAAAAGGTTAGCAATGTTGAGTATGTTTCATGTGCCTACAGGTCATCTGCATCTCCTCTTTGGAAAAATGTCTATTCCGTTCTTCTGTCTGTTTTTTAATCAAGTTGTTCGTTTTCTGAAGTTGAGTTGTACGAGATGTTTACAAATGTTGGATATTAATCCCTTATCAGTCCATATCATTTGCAAATATTTTCTCCCATTCAGTAGGTTGGCTTTTCATTTTGTTGATGGTTCCCTTTGCTATGCAAAAGCTTTTAAGTTTAATTAGGTCCCTTCTGTTTATTTTTGCTTTTATTTTCTTTACTTTAGGAGATAGATCCAAAAAAAAAAAAAACATTGCTGTGATTTATATCAAAGAGTATTCTATGTGTTCCTCTAGGATTTTCATTGTATCTGGTCTTACATTTAGATCTTTAATCCATTTTCAGTTTATTTTTGTACATGGTGTTAGAGAATGTTCTGGTTTCATTCTTTTGCAGGTAGCTGTCCAGTCTTCCCAGCACCACTTATTAAAGAGACTATCTTTTCTCCATCATGTATTTTTGTCTCCTTTGTCGTAGATTAACTGACCATAAGTGAGTGGGTTTATGTCTGGGCTGCCTATTCTTTTCCATTGATCTATATGCCTGTTTTTGTGCCAGTATCATACTGTTTTGATCACCAATATGAAAAGATACATGCACCCGAATGTTCACAGCAGTATTATTTACAATTGCCAAGATATGGAAACAACCTAAGTGTCCTTCAACAGATGAAGGGATAAAGCAGATGTGGTATATATATATACAATGGAATATTACTCAGCCATAGAAAAGAATGAAATTTTGCCATTTGCAGCAACATGGATGAACGTGAAGTAAGTCAGATGGAGAAAGACAAATACTGTATGATCTCACTTATATGTGGAAAATACAACAATCTAGTGAATATAACAAAAAAGAAGCAGACCTACAGATATAAAGAACAAACTAGTGGTTACCAGTTTGGTGGGGAGAGGCATTACAGGGGTCCAGGAGTGGGAGGCACAAACTACTGGGTGTAAAATAGGCTCAGGGATGTGTTTTACAACATGGGGAAGACAGCCAATATTTTGTAATAACTGTAAGTGGAGAGCAACTTTTAAAAATTGTATAAAAATTAAAAAAATTAAATCTTAAAAAAAGACATTGGAGAGGATAAAGAGAGACCTTCCATGCCCCAATGGTGTACATTCTCAGCACAGAATAATCCCACCATCCAAATAACTTTTACAAATGAATCATTCCCCAGTACTTCTCATTCAGCGATATCCGGTTACTAGGGCAGCTGGCACCATTAAGTCCCAGTAAGCACAGTGATCACTGCCAGATGTAGCTGGGATGGCAGCAACCCAACCCTGAACTTCAAAGCCATCTCCTCTTCCAGCCATCACCTGCTTAGAAACCAAAACAAACCTCACTGGTCTGGCCACACATCTATAATCTGGTTAAGGCTATTACAGTGTTTTGTTTTTCTTTTTGACATACATGTGGTCCAAGCTTATTAAATACAGAGATTCAGCATTTTTAATAAGACCTCAGAGCTGGCAGCCAGTTCCCTCAAGAGAAAATGCAAGCTTCTGCTTCTCTCCTATTCATCATTTTCAAATTAGTTCCCGTAATTCAGTACAAGACTCAGTGATACAGTTACAGCCTAAAACAGGGCTGGATGCTGCCAACCCAGTGCTGTGACAGTTATTTCTCAAAGCCATAAACTGTTTCATCAAATCTGGTCTTTCTTGACTCATCCACTGGCAAAGATTTCAGGCTGTAATTTATCATTTGCATGATTCACTTTGTAACCCTCCTCCGTGGTTGTTAGTTTTCCCCTTTAAGGATTTATTATCTCTTTTTTCAAAATGCAAGGCAGAAGAGCAGCTGAAAGATTACATATTCAAAGAATTTTAACTCCAGAGGTCCAAACAGGATATAAAACCAAAGGAAGCCCCCCACCTCCTCTCTCAGAATCAATTTTAAAGGCAGAGACCCACCAATAGACGCAAATTCTCACACCAGCCTGAGATGAGGTAGGGCTATGTATGTTTCCGCATCCTGGGCTAACTGGAAGACAACAGGGGCATAACTTGCTGCATGATTCAATGACGAGTTTTCACAAACCACAAATAATGTGTTTGTGAAATGTACCCTCCACACTACCATCTGGTGATTATTTTCTGAAAAAAGTTCTTGGAGCACACAGACCATAATAATTAAATTGACCTTCAACTATACCCAGCACTGAGTCACCCATAAATTGAGCCTTAACAGAAGCTTTTCATGTTGACTGCAGTTGTGATCACGATCAAGACTTTATCTCTTATGTTAAGCATCAGCTTGTGTTGGTCTCTGCTCAAATTTCTGAGGAATGACTGGAAATGGGCTACATCCAGTATTTTTGCAGCCCTTTGTTTCTGGGACAAAGGTGAGCCCCACTTTTCTAGAAGGCTTAATAAATGGATTTTAAAAAGCTCATAATCGTGCTCATGTAAAGGGTACCAAAAAACGCTCTCAATAGTTGTGGCCATGTCAACGTATTCATTATGCCACAAGTTCTTATCGAAAATGTTGATCAAGACACCATAAAACCAGATTTGTGTTACTTACACTAGAACTCCATCAATAGCGTTAAATGAAGCCATGGACACAACTGTCCTCAATTCAGAGTCAGCTTACCGTCATTATGTTTTATACTTTGACATGTTATGTTGGGTTGGGGTTGGTTACTGGATTATCATTTCCTCTCCATAAATAGTTAGCTTTTAACATGATGGGCTCACAAGCTGTATTATTAGCTCCATCTCTATCTTATTTGATTTGAATAATGTGACCAACTCAACCAAAAACAACAATAACAACATTAAAATGCCCTAGCTATTGACTAAAGGGAGATGCAATTTTCATGTATATTTCTCTCTGCTCACAACAATCCCATCCTTTACAAAAAAAGATGTATCACTGTGGGACATTTTACGGAGAAATAAGAATAAGTTGCTTTTCTTTCCTTTTTAGGAGAATCAGATTGAACAGACCTGTACTAACATAAGAGTAGGGTCTATAAATTCTCTGTCCCTCCACTCATCTCACCAATCCCCCTAAAAAATAAATAAAAGGCAAGAACTTGAAGAGAAATAGCTTGCTCTTTTTAGGTAACCTAGGTCAAAGTGATGTTTCTCAAGTAGAATAAGTTAGCCCTCTGCAGATGCTGGCCTTTTTTTTAAGCATGCGTCACAATGCATATATATATTTTTTTTCTCACATTTCCTATCAGTATTAAACTAATCTAAAGCTTTAGACTCTATCTCCACCTGACTTTCCCCACCGATGGCTCACAACTAGGGCAGATTAAACAACACGGGATCAACTTACACGATACTATCAGTAAAAGTCAAACATTTTTAACTTCTCTCAAATATATATTGAGTTATTCAATCAAAATTATTTATTGCTCTGAAACTTTTTTTGATCAAAAGTAAATAAATTAATCATTTTAAAGTTGTGATTTATATGTGCTCATCAGATGGAATGGAAGAAATGTGGTTGAATGAGAAAAGTGCTGATTATTAATCACATTTCATTAATGTGGAATTAATGGAATGAGTATCTACACAAGGGTTCTGCTGAATCTGACACTTGAAATACCTGTAATATTTACTTTGCAGAAGAAGAAAAAAAAAAGCTAAACCCTCAAGTATAGATATATCAACACTAATCTATTCCTAGTTTTGAAAAAGCCAAAGTAAGGTTCATTAAATCACTGTATAAAAAAACTAATGTTAAAAAGCTGTGAACATTAAACACGTTAACATGCAAGGTGTCTGGACAGTGGATTGTGTGTGGCAAGATTACATCATATCTATTATTACTACTCATGCACAGACTAGGATACAAGAAGGCAATAAAATTGAGACCATGTCCTCATGACACTCATAGTCTAGAAAAGCCTGAAAGCTTGATGGTCTGAGGAAGGGGACAAGTTATTAATAACAATAAAAATCCAGTACTGGTGAGTATGCTATGACAAAATAAATTCACCCACTGTCAACACCTCACTGCAAATGGGCATAAGCATTTTTAGATACATTTTAAGTGCTGTCAAAACATTCATATCTTTTAACCCAGCTGTCCTATTTCTGGAAAACTGCTTTAAAGCAATTATTATATAACTTGGGGGGGGGAAATCTAGACTCAGTAAGGAATTCAGAAGCTTAGCTTCTATAATGTAAAAAAAACGGAGCCAAAAAAGTCTGACATGATGACACAGATGAACAAATTTTGAAGAAATATGCATAATTAAAGGGGACAAATATGGAAATTATGAATATATTTTTACATATTTAAAATATTGTTTTAAAAATGAAAACATTATCATTTAAACAAACACAGCTAAATAAAAACAAAAGTAAGAACAAATCGAAACATAAAACTTACAATAAGGTCAAATTACAGGTGATTTTCCTTGACCCAAATTCTTCTGAAAAATTATTATACTTTAAATATTTTTCTAATTAGATGTAAGGAAAAAATATTTTAAGTGAAGATGGTTTTCCAGGCCTCCACATACATCAAATATTTCACTACATGGTCATTTTGCCCCAGAAAATACGCTAATTTTTAGTGTAGTAAAAATGGACAGTAGTGATACTAATGAAAGGAAAAACATAATCGACATAAGAATTAGACGTTAATTCTTAATCATCCACTGTATTTGAGCACATTTTAAGCTCTGGATGCAGTTATGATTGGAAGGTTTATTTTGATCTCAAACATTTCCATCTGCACAAAAGCTGCGTTCAAGAGGCAGACTCCTCCTGGTGTGTTTGCTTTTCTGTCCACAGGAGATCAGGGCGAGACAACAGCTTGGAATGGAAATTAAAAAATTATAATAATAATAATTTCCCTAGCTTTCCAGTACTCCAAACCACTTTCTCAACCTCGGCTCTACTGATGTTTCTTTGTCGTGGCTGTCCTATGTATTACGGGATGTTTGGCACTGTCCCTGGTCTCTACCCACCAAATGCCAGGCGCATCCATCCCCCTAATTGCAACAATTAAAAATGTCTGTGGACATTTCCAAAGGTCCCTTGGGCACCAAGATTGCCCCCAGTTGAGAACCACTGCTCTAAACTGATCTTTGTTTACTCATTTTAAAAATCACACAATGCTTGCCAACAGCTAATGGAGCTGAGCTGGTCTCATGACTGTAACTGGTACTTCCTGAAATTTCTGCCTACTGTTATTTTTAATAAAGAGCTCTAATTTGACACTAGGGAACAAAAAATGCTTGCTGGTTCAAATAAGAAAGCCACTCTACGAATGGATTTTTATCCAAAAGTTCAAATAAAGATGATTCTTACCTTCATTGATAACTCCAATTTAATTTCACTGTATTCTATTTTATTTTGTTTTTTGAAGCAATGGAAAGATATTCAAGTAGTAACCACAGTAAAGGTGTTTGCTGGCTGTTATAAATATTCCTAAGGCCCTAGCATTTTTTCCCCCAATATTTCCAGCCTTAGAGACTCCTGATGCAATTTCTCTTAATCACTGCATGCCTGGAATGATATTCTTTAGTAGATTTTGCTTTAAAGCCTGATTAGCTTAATCTTGAGTTACCAATTACGTCTGCGTATGCATTTAACATGAATGCCAATTCAATTAACTCAAATATTTGCTGACCACCTAGCTTGTAGAAAATTAGGTCAAGTATTTAACCAAGTCACACAGGCCTCATAACAAACGTAAATTCCTGATAAGCAGGATGGGCTATTAACCCTTAGAATACCACCAGGATCCCCTGGACACGATTTTACATTTTTTTCTCACTTTTGAGCAGCTCTGTCTACTTATAAGGATCAATACTTCTGATTTTTACACTTTCTTAAAAGTTTCTTATTTCATTTTTAAAAAATGGAATAAAAATCATTGTGCCTTATAAATACCATATCAGTAACTGGAATTTTTTTATACCTAAGGCATTTTTCTGCAATTTTCCTATTTTTATCATCCCAATAATTATTTCATCATTACTCATTAACTATTGCCAACTGTGCTAAGGAAGACCAAATACAGGAAAATAAAAGAACAAAAGAATTGCCTAGAAGGATGATGCAATAGGGGAATTATCACAGTTTTATTACTGTGTTTCCAAAATATTGCATCATTTTTCAAGAAGGAAAAAAGAAGTCTAGAGACTTTCACTGAATACAAGTGAAAATCAAAAATGTTCATTTTTCCACATTGGCAAATAGGAGAAAATTGACAGGAGATATTTCACAATTATTAAACAAATCAGAAAAATGAATGAAATTGCCCCCCATCAGCGAAACCTTAGACCATGACTCTTCAGATGATGCTGTCCCAGATGAATTTTCTCAAGCTCAAGAACTGCAAAGTGAGCAATGTATTTCTAAGGACAAAAAGAAAACATGGTCTTCTCATCCACTTAGTCATTTTACAGGAAGGACGGCATTATCCAGTATTTTGCAACAGAAACAGAAATTATTGCTAAAATTGCTTAAAAAAATGTGTGACAGTATTCTTTGTCCTTTGTAATGTGTGCAACACATTGTATGATGTTTGTACAGCAGGATATTTTTGATACAGCTCAGAAGTAGACAAATCCCAAATGGGATGAGGGGTTAAGAACCAATGTAAAGTGAACTTAAAAAAGGACTGGATGGATGATTCTCATGGGTGTTTATAAACCCAAACTTGAAAATATTTTGCAATTATGGACAGAAGTTGGCTGTTCTCTCTGCAACAAAATTATGAGCTCTTTAAGTTTTAGAAGTATTGATTTTTAAAAAATAATTATCCAGTGAAAATGCAAGTGTAAGAAAACAACCAAGAAGTACAACAGGCTAGACCCGAACAGAGATGTATCTGAACCTGGAATCACTATTTACAAGATGGATACAGGTCAGGTTCATGCATGGCAGGTGATCAGCCGCCAGTTTTAGTCAAAGGATTCTGCCCATTTCAGAAATCTTTACCTTCAAAACCAGGAAAAGCTGAAATAAAAATCTGGCTCTACTGTATTTACATTTTAATTCAAATTAAATAATTACTATATTAATTCTTACTAAAATGTCTAAATGAAGTTATTTCTCACTATCCCTTTATTCTCGCTTTTGTAAATCATTTGTAAAATAATTTTAAAATATAAAAATTATAATTATAATAAGGGACCGCTATACCCAGATAGTCAATGGTGTTGCACTGACTTTTCTAATACAGAGCAGGGCAAGGCGATCACCAGAACGGATTCCACCGACTGGGCTCAGTGAGCATGGGAAGGTATGTGTTCCCTCGTGCACACACATGCATGTACATGTGCCCACGTGGGTGCACACACACACACACAAACTGCTGAGGAAACTTTTATCAACTAAAGAAGACTCCTGAGCTTCAAAATATAGCCTTAGAGAAGGGCCTGGTGAGACGCAGTCATAAGCAATCACTCATCTGGCTCTAACTTAATGGCTTTTTTTTTTAATTAAACGGAAAAAGAAAAAAAAATCATCTAATTATCCAGGAAGATATATGAGGTTATCTGTCAGCACGTTCTCACTAATGTCAGCAACTCTAAAAATAAGAAACTATATCATTTGAGATTCTGGTTTGAAAAACAAAATCTAAGGACATTCTCCCAAGAGGAAAGCTGTTACAAATGAATTAGAAGGTCTTCCTTCAAGTAATTTGCTCTACAAATTCACCAACCCCTGTGGACTCCATGGTTTCGGTCAGATTCTATAGTTCCAGGTGAAAGCAAACTTCACGCTCCAGATCCTCCCTCTCAGGATCAGACTGGGTATGAGGTTGGTCTTACATGTTAGTTTTCCAAGTGAATTTTCCCATTGAAAAATTCTTACCCAAGATGGCTGGAAATATGTATACTGTTAACGTAAGTAAGCCGCATTACCGACCCCATAAATAGGTATTTTGAGGTGGCCTGAGAACTTAATCACTACAACACTGGAGAAATAAATACTGAGTCACTTACAAATAAATTTGGGGAACAGTAACTGATTTGTTTATATTTAATCTTTTGAAAGACTTACCTCTTTTTCAATAAGGTCACAAAACAGAGCTCATCCCACAAAGAATGTTTCTCTAAATGCCTCATTAAGCAATAGGAGAACACTCCCCTTCTACCAAAACAAATCTCACTACCTACCAATCAGCAAAGTACATTAAACTGTGGATCAAATTTCTTTTGGAGGACCAGAGTTCTCCTTCCTTTTCTTCTCTTCAATAACTGTCATATAGTGTCCCCTAAGGACTTTTCAAGTAGGATGTATTTAATTCCTATTCCTGTTCTGCATTTCAAGTATCACAGGAGGGCTGGAGCCCGGAACTAGGCAGCCGCCAGCTGGTAGAAGCCCAGCCAGTGTGTGGGTCAGTGATGCATTACCTCTCTCCCTTTGCCCTCCGGGCTTTGCCAGACGAGCGTGAAGGCATGCCTGCCTGCAGGGCTGACAGAAAAACACGGTCCAAAATGAAGTGATGCAAGTGACCTGATATCCTAGTTACAATGAGTTCAAAACAATTCTTTTAAATCTTAAAAACATCAACACTTTTTACAAAAACAGTAAAAATTCAGAGCTCAACCTTAAATTATATATTACTACATACATAAACCTTTCATTTGAATGGAAAATAAAGTGATTAGAAAATTTAAGTATCTACAGTGTCTAATACCATGACCAGCCACGTGTGACTACTGAGCACTTGAAATGTGGCAAGTGAGAATGAGCTGCCCATAAGTGTAAAGTATGTGCTAGCTCTGAAGGCCTTGGATGAAAGAAACAAATGAAAGATTGCGAAATATGTCACTGGTAACTTTTCATATTGGTTACACATTGAAATAATAATACCTTGAATATATTAAGTAAATTAAATTTTAATTAAAACAATTGTTATTTTAATTAAATCAATTAAATAAAAATGTTGTTAAAATTAATTCACCTGTTTCTTTCTACTATTTTAAAAGTGGCTATTAGAAAGTGTAAAAAAATACATTACGTGGGGAGGGTATAGTTCAGTGGTAGACTGCATACGTAGCAGGCACGAGGTCCTGGGTTCATCCCCAGTACCTCCATTAAATAAATAAGTAAACCTAATCACTACCCTGCTCCCTGCAGCCCCTAAAAAAACCCAACAAAACAAAACAAACAAACAAACAAAAAGAATTACAAAATACATTATGTGGCTCACATTTTATTTCTATGGGATAGATCTGAGCTAAAACACAAGAGATTCTGTAACATCCATTTATGGATCACATAGTCTTTACCAAAAGCTTTAGAATTTTTTTCTCAAATAAAAAATTCAATTTGGCCAATATTTCTTGAAGACTAATGAAACATATCCATGCTAGTTTGAATTCTAGCACAAAAAAGGAGAAATGGCTACAGTTAATTGGAAAATAAGTCATAGTATAAATAAAAGAATACAGACGAAAAGCAAGGGCAGGAGAGGAAAGTGAAGTATTTCAAGGGGTAGTCAGAGAAGACTTGTAAAAGACGTACCTTTTCTGGTGAACGGTAAAAATTACATAAGATTTTACAGGTCCTGACAAGATACAGCACTTTAGAACTGACAAATATCTTGGTGGTTCCTTAACACCATTTGACAAAAATGGAAATACATTTTCAAAAGGGGCAGAGAGGTGAGAACAAAAGAGAGAAAGAAATGGCCAAGGGTTTGGGGGTTTCAGTAGACAAGGTGAGGCATATGTGCAAGGCTGAAATGCAGGCTAGGGCCATGGAATAAGAGTTCTAAATGCCCTGCCTAGGAATCTGGACTTTTCTATAGGCTGCAGGAACCATCAACTATTTCCCACCAGTGTTAACAGGATCGAAAATGCACAACAGAAACATTACTAAGGCGTGGAGAATTCTCTGGGAAGAGAGCAACAAAGACTTGTGGGCAGGTAGAATGAATTCCAAGTCATGGGAATAGAAGTCAAGGTATGAATGAATCCTTTAAGAACACAAAATGCCCAGGGTAACAGAAGAACGTGAGGCACTGATGTAGTCGGGAGTTAAGAAGTTAGTCAAGCAGGAGATAAACGATGATCTGAACTCAGGTGGTGGCAGTTCAGCAAAACAGCAGCAGGTAGAGGTGAAGGAGCGAAAGTCAAGGGAGACTGAAAATAAAAGGATGGGTTGTGTGGGTGGGAGAATAAGCACATGAAGAGATACTCCACATTATATGTCATCAGGGAAATGCAAATCAAAACAATGAGATACCGTTACACATCTGTTAGAATGGCCAAGATCCAGAACACTGATAACGCCAAATACTAGGGGTGAAATGGAGCAACAGGAACTCTCATTCACTGTTGGTGGGAAGGCAAAATGGTACAGCCACTTGGAAGATAGTCTGTTGGTTTCTAATCAAACTAAACATACTGTTACCATGTGCTTCAGCAACTGAGCCCCTTGTATTTACCCAAAGGAACTGAAAATTTAGATTCACACAAAACCCTGCACACAGATGTTCACTCATAATTGCCAAAACTCAGCAACAACCAAGATGTCCCTCAGTAGGTGAATGGATAAATAAACTTTTTATACCTAGACAATGAAATATTACTCATCACTAAAAAGAAACAAGCTGTCAAGCCTGAAAAGACATGGAAGAACCTTAAATGCATATTAGTAAGTAGAAGAACCCAAACAGACAAGGCTATACACTGTATGAGTCCAACTATATGATAATCTGGAAAAGGCAAAACTATGAAGACAACAAAAAGATCAGTGGTTGCCAGGAGTTGGGAGGGTGGGAGAAATGAATAGGAGGAACACAGAGGAGTTTTAGTGAAAACACTCTGTATGACATTTGTAACGATGGATAGATGTCATTATATGTTTGTCCAAACTCACAGAATATACATCAGAAGTGAACCCCAATGTAAACTATGGACTGTGGATGGTAAAGATGTGTTAATGCAGGTTAATCAGCTGAAACAGATACACCACTCTGGTGGGGGATGCTGATGACGGGGAAGGCTATGCATGTGTGGGGGAGAAGGGGTATATGAAAAATCTCTGTACGTGCTGTCCAGTTTTGCTGTAAATCCAAAACTACTCTAAAAAATAATCTTGAATACATTTTTAAAAATTCAAGAAAGGAAGTGGAGGTGATCAAGTATTCAGATAGTGCATAATCATAAAAGGGAATATGGGAAGCCAAGGAATGGAAGAAGGTAAAGAGAGATGTTGAGGTAGAGAAGAAAATTCATTAATTTATTCAGAAATCATGTACCAAGCACCTACCAACTCCCAGGTACCATATGCAGAAATTCACAGTGGATGACTGATGACTGAAGGGGTCACTTACAGAGCATTAAGGAGAGTGACGCTAGGAACCAAGAGAATGGAGCTGACTTGGATCAACTGCTATGTGGAAGGTGACAGGGCATCAAATAGTGATAATTAGGTGTATCTAGTAACACCATGCTCCCAGCTGATGTTACAGCATGAATAAGAAATGGAATTAACTGGTGGGGTGATATGACATGCTACATCAACCTTAGAATATTCAGAAGCAATTCAAGGGAGAAATCAATTTTTCCCAAATAGGGAGGACTGATGAAAATATCTTTAGAAAATGTGAAGGGTATCAGTAAATCCAAGAAATTCAAATGGATACATAAAAATAGTTATCCTTGGGTCCATCCTGGTCAGAAAGGACCATTCCCCACCCCCCAATGGAATAATGGACTAAAACCTGAATTGGGGAGGTGACTATTAGGTAATTAAGTTTATTTATTTACTTAGGGGAGGCGATTATTATGAGGGAAGGGTGAAGTCAGTTGGACCTGACTAGTGTTTTAGGTCTAAGATCAGAAGATCATATTCACAGAGTAATGTCAAAGCTGGTAACCACACAGGCGCAGTATTTCTAAGTGATGACAGAGTCCAAGGGAAGACGCTGTGGCAGACAGCAGAAGTGGCACATAAATGAAGGCGACTAGGAGGGAGCCAGCTAGCATTTCAGCTGAATGTCATCTTGGACGGTGATGTAACTAAACACAGAAATAAGTAAGGTGATTGTATGACCTGGTTTGTCTGAGTCTTTTAGTTAATGACTGTGGTCCTAGTGTCAAATCTGGTCTGGATGATAAATTGTGTAGTTGGCTAGTAATAGGTAAAGCAGTAAATTAAAAAAAAAAAAAAAGTGAAAGAACAGTACACTAGTGTGCTACAGTTTAGTGATGGTAACAAAGAAGACACATAGTAGTGGTATTACCAGAGAGATGGATATCAAAGAAGGTCGAGTTACTGACTGACAGTGATAAATGAAGGGCTTGAGGCAGGGGCGGGAAGCCCCGTGGATCTCGTTCCGGGATTGGTGAGAAGGGATGCAGGAAAAGAAAGGGCCACTGAGAGGGTCTCATACCATATAATGTTGATAATGGTTTCGACTAGGTCAGTAAATTGGAAGGAGTGTAGGAGGAAAAGATCAAGACACATCAAAATCTACCCTCAATAAAAAGTAGGTGCTTCAAGACATCAAAAAATACGTTAAATGGGGAAGAGGACCTGGCAAAAGCCTGTCACACTCAAGTAAAGCAAAAATACCCATTTTTTCACTACAGAAGTCTCTCGTATATGCAGAATCATGAGTGGCCAGTCACCAACCTTGATTACAAGTCCACAGCCAGTTCTGTACGATTTTAACAGCAGCCATGGAACTTCCTTGGTTCTCTTGCCATTATTTGGGTTGTTTACTCAACATGGAATCAATTCAGTGATGGGAGGTGATCAAGCATCCAACAGACCAGGGAGAAAGGAACTGGCTGCCCAACCTCACATTTCCCTTTTTCATGCCGATTATACTTGGGATCACGTAGTAAGAGCTCTGGTGACAAGAATTTTTTCAGGAAGGCAGCCTGAAACTTTCAAATCCAGATATGATTGAGGAAGAATATGAAAAAGCCATAGAAACAACAGGAACGAGGCAACTCGAACTTTTAGACCAGGTGGTAATTAAACCCACGCCAGTGGACGTTTCCACACCTGGCACGTGGAACACAGGTGAGGGGACCAGCCATGGCCCAGGACGCAATGCTCAGAAGCTTTCCCAGTGAGGCAAATCCTGCTCTTACTGATGTGTCCTGCCCTGGGAAAGGGAGAGTTTATACTATTTAACTTTCAACTCTTAGAAGCATAAAGGAGTATTGTAAGCATACTGTTGACTTTTCCCTTATTTCTTTCTCTTTTTTTTTTTTTTTTAGAATTTGTTTGTTTAGCTTTATGTTCTGCTACATTGAATCCAATTTTTCTAAACCGAGTTAAGAGGAAACACAAAAGAGCTTAGCTAACAAGAGAGTTGTGATAAAATTGGGGAAGAGCCACTAAAGAGAAGCCTGCATTATTAACTGGTAAATGACAAGGATACCTCAGTGTACATCAATTCTTATATGTCTGTAAAATATATATGTATTTTTGTAAAATTATTTTTAAAATTCTACAAAATATAGTATTAAAATATCTGTGTTTGACTATGTAAAAATCAGAAAACTTGATATAATATCTCTAAGTCTTATAATTCATAGTTAATGTTCTATTTGGAAATCTGTCACACTAGGGAACATCTGAGACAATACGGAAGGAAAAAGTGAAGTGATACATTGTCATCACCTCTGGGGAATGAGATAGCAGGAAACTGATGGCTGAATCAGATGGGCCTTTCTAACCCAAAGATTCTGATTTTATAATTTTATGACCTGAATATAAATGTTTGCCTTTAATTACAAATAAGAATCTATAAATTATTATATATATAAATTATTTTGGATTAAGATTCCAAAGAAAAAGAGGTGAAAATGTATTTCTTAACAACCACAAAACCAAAGACAGTTAAAAAAACTAGCAAACATTTCTGAATGCCTCTGACTTTACTCACAAAGGGAAAGATGACAAAAGACAAAAATCCCCACAAAAACGAAACCCCAAAACCCACAAAAACCAAAATAAAACCTTTCTGAATGAAAAATCAGATTTAGCTAATGACTGATGAAGTAACCCCCAAATCCCCCCAAATTTTCTAAATTACAGACCAAAACAGAAGACCATGTCACTCACTGAGACCTCAGGTCTCTGTAGAACTACCAGTGACCTACTACATTATCAGTAGAATTTTGATCCCAACTCTTGAGATTAAAATAAAATAGTTAAAATTAACTCTGTGATGGCTGATCAATTATACTAAAATTAAATGGTAGGTCATAACCAGAACAGGACTTCACAGTTAGATTTTTTTTTTCCCAAAAAAGCAAACTTTGATGGGAGTGGGCAGAGATCCTTTAAATGAGAACTACAAAGACACATTCAGAGAAGAACCAGAACTATGTGCTAGATGTTCCAGCATCTACAAGACAGCAAACACAAAGGCCACCTTACCTTCCATCTGCATAGTCGGTATCTGCTCCACCCCACCAGACGTCCGAGTCATCCTCCTCTGCATCTGCTGAATCGATATTGTCATTTTCCTCAGCCAGCGGGCAACATACAAACTCCACCCCCCGGAACTTGTCAATTCCACAGGGCAGCAGCATGCCATAGTCATGCAGGTTGGTACTCTTCTCACTGCAGGTCTACAAAAGATACGGAGAAGACAGTGGGAGTACTGGAGTAGACGTGTTCGTTTTAAGAAAACCCCAATTAAACAACACACAGGCCCAACATATCAAGAACCAACTTCACAATGGAAAGAATCAATTTGCTTTTTGAGTGGACTGACAGCAGTTTCTTTAGCACAGACTACTTTGGTAACCTTAATTTTTAACTTTGTTACTTAATAAGAATATGTTGTTATACTGTAGAAATCAACAGAAAAACAATAGGAATAGAAAATAATTGGGAGCTAAGAAGTAGAAGAAACTTGAAGTGTGAACAGTCATCAGAGAAGCAATGCTTTCTGGCTTCATTAGCATATTGGGAAGTAGTGATGGTTCCATGTATGTATCCCCAACTCACTTCCACTTCCCTGACTTGAACCTATCTTAGAAATTTTAACTCTCTTGGCTCACTAACAAAATAACAATCCTGGGAAGAGAAGAAATTATCCTCTGCTATGCATCCAAACATATAGTCATTATCATTTTGCTTTCCTGAGATTTGCTAAATTCCCACAAATCCTGACTAACATAAAGCTTTGAAAGCATCCAGTACTGACAGAGGAATGATTAATAATTCAATGCATACAGGTAAACAATGAAATTTTACAGAGTGTAGATTGACCTCATACGAATTAGAGACATTTTGACTATGAGTAATGAAAAAAAATTTTTTTAACTCAAGAGAAAATGGAAAATGAGGATATCAGATGGTTACTGGATTTTAAATTATCTAGTTCATTTTCTTAAGATCAATAAGCTCTTAAACCTCCAAAACACATTTTTATGTAAAGAAAATGTTTTACAGCAAATTAAAACGTATTATTCTATAAACGGCAAAAATGAATTCTGAATCTTGAGTGGTGTTTTCTGCCTAACAGCTTTGGGCTATGATACAATGGTTAAATTGAGCTAGATCAGGGGTTCTCAACCTCAGGACTATTGACATTTTGAACCAGATCATTCTTGAGAGCGAGGGGAGAGGAAAACCAGTCCTGTACACTGAAGAATGTTCAGCAGAACCTTTGACCTCTAGCCACCAAATGCCAGTACACCATCCCTTCCAAATGTGACAGCCAACAACGTCTCCAGACATTGACATATGTTCCTGGGAAGGGAGTGGGGAGCAAAACTGACCCCATTTGTGAACCACTCAGCTAGATAAGGGAGCCGAATTGTAGGAAACTGCTCTCATCATAGAAAATTATTCAAATTTACTAGGAAAACTTTGCAATATATCAAAGGGACAAAGCAGTTTTGAAAATAGCAAATTTCAAAATAAATAACATTTTATGCTCATTGTCTTATGTTTCTCATCAGCTTTGCCAAAAGCAGAGGTTTGCAAAGATTAGAATTGGTGCCACAGACTCACCCACTGTAGAACACTTGAGGTGGGAGCACCACACGGTGAGCACAAAATTGGATGGCACACCTTAGAAACTGAGTCTAACTGTAGACTTCATGTTGGTACTGGACAAGCTACTTCCTGTTCTCCTACCATAATTTTCCAACAGATAATAGGGGAAATGGTTAAATTCTAAAAACTTGGTATATGACAAAAGAAAACCAGAGGTAAATTAAGAATTTGAAAAAAGGTACGTTTTAAGGTTTCTAGAGTATAAGATTATAGTTTCTAATTTATAAAACATAATACAGAGATAATGAATCTAATACTCATGGATGGTTTTTTAAATTATGACAATAATAAAAACTTATTTATCAACACAGCTGTTGCCTCAAAATACCCTCTTAAAATATTCATGAAGTTTTTTATTTTTAATAATGTTAATTTCAAAATAGTATTTGTCAACACAGCTGTTGCTGCCAAATATCCTCTAAAATGTCACTGTGCACAGTCCCTCGGAAATCTTCACTTTAAAAGGAGAAAGAACGTAGGGGCTAGTACCTCTTTGGCAACGGTGTGCCAGTGAAGATGGGTTTCACAAACATCCATCCTCTCCTGGTGTAAGAATTTGCACTTGTCGGGAACGAGGAGGGCATCGCTTACGAACTCGCCAACTGCAAGAGAGGAAAACAGCTTCATGTCATTCCGTCTGCATCACAGGGTCTTATCCCAAGGAAAGATGGGCTGAAAGAACTTCCGAGAAGTGGTACAGCTTTGAGAAGGATGAAGTAATCAGTCCAGGAAAGACTAGGACCTTGAGAATACTGAGTCCTGCTTCCTTAAGTTCCTTGTCACATTACCTTGATGGTTAAAATATTTCCTAAGTGTTTTAAATGAAATTGTTATTTAACTAACATGACTCTCTGAATGCAAATTAATGTTACAAAAACCTGCCATTCAACTGCAACAAGGGTTAAAAAAATACAGACTGACATACCTGGGTGATCATTTGAGAAGAATCAATACAAATAATTGTCCATTCCTCCTTCTTGGACATTTTAATCTACTAGTAGAAAACTAGTAGAAAATTTTCGTAAACTAGTAGAAAATTTAGCACTTTTTTTTTTACTTCCTTAACAAACAAAATCTACATACGCACATATGTGTATTATATATTTATACATAACACACAAATACACATAGAGTTTAATTCAATTAAATTATGAAAACTGCTCCTTAGGTATCTGCTATTTAAAAAAATTGACTATCATGTAAGTTATTTCTAGCACTGCTGGTACTGTAGGTAGAACAGTATTACATAAAGTCCTATAAGAACGCACTCTCTTGTGAGGGTGAAAGTTGGATAATTACAATATAAGGTGTAAGCTCTGAGCTTAATTTTTATTTACTTTGCTCACCACTGTATCCTCAGCTTTCAGCATGGATTCTGCACACAGTAGGCAATAAGTATCTTGATGAATGAAAAAATTAAATTTCTGTTAAGAGAGATAAAGAAAGCGCTTGACCAACAGAGTGACCAAATCTGCCTGAGTGCCCTGGGAAAGACCTCAAAGTAGCAATAACACTAGAGATGAGTCTAAACGGATGAGCACAAGGTGCCATGGGGGAGGTGAATGGGAATTTCAATGTAAGGACAAGGAGGAAGATATACCTCAGTGGTAGTGTGTGCTTAGCAGGTGCACGAGGTCCAAGGTTCAATCCCCAGTACCTCCGCTGAAATACATCATAAATAAATAACCTAATTACCCTCCCCCCAAAAAAATTTAAATAAAAGATATAAGGACAGTATCTATCTTGTTTAACATTGTACTCTAATTCTTGGCCCAGTTCTGGCAAACATAACCATGCTGGCTGGATGGATGGATGGATAGATGGATGGATGGACGGATGGCAAGGCACTCCAAACTGAGGGAGACTTCTGTGCAAAGAGAGAAATAAAGAAAGGATAAAGCATATCCTATCTGTAGAAGAAGTAAAAATCCATTGTGGCTGGAACACAAGGTAAGCGGAGGAAAAAAGTTCAAAAGTAAATAAGACTGGAGAAATATGTTGGGCTCCAGTTTTAGAGTCTATGGTTTTTGATACTACTTTGCAGGCAAGATAGGCCAAAGGATATTTGAAACTGAAATGACATTCTCAAGTCTGATTTTCAGATACACTCTGTAATCAAGTGAAGGATGGACCGGCGTCATGAGATCATGAAAGCAAGGAGACCACTGGGTAAGGCACTGCCATCCTTCAAGCAAGACATGCAAGAACAGATTTAAACCAACGACTCCAAATAAGCAAGGAATACAAGTTGTTTATACACACTGGCAAAGAACACTTTTTTTCTTTCATAGTATGCTACGTGAAATTTTCTGAAATGCTACAGAAAGAGATAATGGTCCTAAGAAGGAAAAGACAAAAAAAAAATTTCATTCCCTTTATAGAAAAGGGTCTTTAAAACTCTCTTTCTATAGAGGTGTTCACACTTTAGTCTGTTTCTAACACAAACATGCACGATGTCTCATGATATTTAAGTGTTTATTTTATTTTTTGGCCTGTTTTTGTTTTTATAAGCATTTACTTTAATAAATAATATTTAGATAAAAATCTAAGCAAATCGCAGGGGATAAAGAGCCTCTCATCTTGTCATTCCTTGAGTCTTTGAGACACTTGGTACCCACAGCATTGTACTGTGAGTTACAGAGAATACAAGAATTATGAGACACGGTGCCCCGAGGGCTGCAGATGGTGCTTGGTGGGGAAGGAACCCATGGGTCCTGGTACCTCCTCCACGGAGTGACTGGCTCCATGTGCAACACTGCATCTCATCTCCACGACAGCTGGGTGATTCATTTCTTATAACATAAACCTCATTTCTCAGGTGAGAAATGCCTGCCAAGAAACAGGTCTAAGGCCACCTACCTTCAGGAGATTATAACCTAGCCCCAGAGAGAAACAGTATGATATAAATTATAAGGAAAGAAATAACATAACAACGCAAGTGATGTTACATTCTCCTTTTTCTTTTACGTAGAATACTACAAAACAGAACAAAAAATAGAACTACCAAAAAACCTGAACTACAACCCAGATGAGTTGGGAGAATGGAAAATAAAAAAGTAACCTCACCCAAAACTGACACACCTTTTTCCAAGTGGACTCTTCATGGTTTTTCAGGGCAGGCAATCAGTCTGAGCAGGAACACCTGACACCTGAGGCGTCCCAAGTTTCAAGGCCACAGGAGGCCAGAAGTGACCAGTGGCCTGAACACGCCTGCCTGATTTATTAGCTCTGGTCAGTCAAGCCATATTTACAAATGTCTGAAATACTACGAAATGTGTTTCTATTTTACAAGTAGTTATTTGGAAAGATTAAATGCCTGGCCCAAAGTTATTAGTCAGTTTATGAGACAGTCAGGAGAAGCTATCGGATACTCTCAATTTTGTCCTGAAAGAGTTCTTGCGTTCTTGTGTGTTAATTTATAAAAGGATATTTGATTTTTTGTTTAATTTGGAAAATAACATTTCATTTAGTAGTGTGAAGATGCTCTTAGGTTTCTAACATTGCCCATGGCCAGGAAATGTATGTCCCTAAAATGGAATTCCTTTTTTAAAGGAATAATACTGGTTATTTAATAGTCCCTCAGGACTAATGGCAAAATAGAAGACTCATTGTTCTCCAACATTAAAATAAAATTCAGCAAAGACTCTGTGGTTTTGTAACCCTGCTTATATTATTTTCAAAACTGATGGAACATATTAGCATGTTACACATCAGCAATTCTAAGCAATGAAACCACAAAAATCTTTAAAATTTCTTTGATAAGGAATTCAAGAGGAATGGTTAAAAATAAAACAAACATGGTTTATATTTTCTCTTTTTAATTCTAAATCATTATTCTTAAAAATCTATGCTATGGCAGGGGACATGAGGGAACTCTGTACTTTCCAAACAATTTTGCTATGAACCTAAAATTGCTCCAAGAAATAGATTTTTAATTTAAAAAATCTGACAGTATATACTTGGAGTTTCCATATAGAAGCATGCATATTTTAATTTTTAAAACAAGCCTTCTGTCTATTCGGTTTGATCCTCAGGTTAAAAAAAAAATAATTAACAGAATTCAAGTGAAAGAGACCAAAATAAATTAAGTATCATAATGAGAAATCCTGTTCATGTTTATGCTGAACTTCAGGAAATTTGGCACCATTTAAACCTAGTGGTTAAATTCAATATACACTGTGCATATTTACTGATAATCATTTAACCTGGCTTCTTGTTTTAAAAATTCACAATTTATATTATACACACACACTCCGATTGAAAGGAAATCTTCAAAGCTAATGAACAAGAGCCATGCTTGGCTTCCTACTAAAAAGTCTTGGCAAGGTGAAGAATAATGCTGAGTTCAGTCGGGACTCTGCGGGCAGCAATCCACCGGCTCTTTGGTGGTCTTTGAGAGGATTGTCTTGCTCAAATTACCTCCTTTTGCAGATGGGAAGAAAAGCACCCAGGTCAAGGGGCCTACCCAGGGAGCCAACTGGCAGCAGAACTAGCCTGAAAGTCTGGGTCTCCGGGCTCTCAATCCAAGTACAGGAACTCAACTCGCTGTCATCAAAAGTCCAGTCGAAATGGGTTATTTGGCTAATTCCCTTTGGCTTTTTATAAAAGTAGACTCACTTATAGATATAAAATACTTTTAACATTAGGATCTACAATGTGGTCAATTTGACAATAAAACTGGACTTAAATTAGCTATCAAACCATATAAAACAGTTAAAAATGAATTCCGCTGCACTGAACAGAACACATGATAAACACAGAGGAGAACGCATGACAAACAGGAGCTTGAAGACGCGTCTTACTTCTCTCCCCCGAAGAAGTCTGGTACTGAGCTGCAGCTGTTCAATGACACCCTCAGGGACTAGGTGATTCCTGTCTGCCCGCACTTCCCACATAGCACCTTGGCTTTTGTCATCACATTCTGCGGTCAGAAAATGACCACAGAAACTTAAGACTTCATATCGAAGTTCCAGATGGGAAACAGGAGGAACAGACTAAGGGAAGAAGGTTTTCTGTTTGTTTTATCCCTATGACAGCTTTGCCGTTTTACACGGGAGGAACACTCTCCCCACTGTCTACATCCTATAAGCCAGAGCTGTGTTATTTGGCCACACTGAGCTGCAAGAGAATCTGCAGTAAGTATTTTTGGCTGAGCCCACTGTCACCATGAATTTAAAAAATCTAGAATTCTTTTCAAAAGGAAGAATTGGGAATGGATGTTAAACAGACAAGGTGCAGAGTCTCCCACACTATGAAATTTGAAGATAGGAATCTGTTTTTCAATTTTCAGCTGTTTCTTTACATTCCTTTTCAAAAGACAGATACTTTCAGGAAAAAGAAGAATTAAGAGGAGAAAATGTAACAGCTAAAACCAAAGGGTCTGTGACTTCACGGCATAGAAATGGGAGGAAAGGAAGTCAGACGTAAGAGCAAAACTTCTCAAAACTGAGACTGCTGAATTTTTGAGGGTCGGCATGGGCTTGAAGAGATGAATTAAGAGATTCCAGAACCATCCGTATGTTCTTCAAGACACAGATCTCAGATGAATAAATGTTTCTGCGAATTCACAAAGACCGACACAGTGTTGGCTAGAAACATCTGAAGTCTTTGGATTTCTGTCCAAGGTGTAACCGCCCTTCCTTGTTTCTCAAGCGTTAAAGGAAAGGGGGCGGGAGAATGTTCTGGCAATGGAGTTCCTGGAAAATGGCAAAAATGGCCTCAGTCTCCTCCTTTGTACTCTGCCCAACTGTGAGAAATGAGACGCAACCCAGGTCTGGCTCTTGAAGATCAGATGTCAACAGTTCCGGTAATTCTGAACTCTGGGCCTGGCACTGCCCTTAATGCTTTGGGCACACCCTCTCAGGTGGTACTCAGAACCACACACCGAAGCAGCTACAGTGATGTCACTTTGTAAGAGAAGGCGGTGAGACTGAGACGTTCCACAATCAGCGTAGGTCACACAGGTAGTCAGTGGTGGAGTCGGGAGACTGAAATGAGTTAGTACTCATAAAGCACTCAACTCAGTGCCCACAACACAGGTGCTCAATAAACTATTCTGTTATTATTATTACTATTATCTTTTCCCCTGTACCCATGTCATCAGCCATATATGCTTCTCCTATTAATAATAATCAGAGTTACTGAGAACTGTAACAGCGACTCTTCATTGTTTACTGATCACCTACTATGTGCCTACTGAAGGCAGTGGGGTTTTATTTTCATTATGTTATCACCAGCCAGTTACAGTTCTATAGATAAAATGGCATTTGGGTATTGCTTATGACGTGGGAGTAAAAAATGATGCTCACTGTGGTGGGGCGGAGCCCCCAGGAATGTAGAAGTCGGGGATGTGAGAGACCAGCGCTCTCACTTTTTGCAGTGGGCTTGGGCCGTGGCTGTGAGGGAGTTTCCTGAACCCCTTTGATGCTCACCATCCTTCATGTACTAACTCTTCACTGCTTACCTTCCATTTTTCCTTACTGCTGAGAATACAGCAGTGGACTAAAGAGAAGAAATGAAATCAGTTGCTAGTGGGTAAAAATAAAGAAAAAAAGTAAAAGTGAATGTCAGATGGTAATAAACAGATGAAGGGATGGCGGACTCTGGTGGAAGGGGTGAAATTTTAAACAGTCGTCAGGGAAAGCATCACTGAAAATACGACATGTGAGTGAAGACCTGAGGAAGTGAGAGAACAGACCATCCAGATCTTGCGGAAGGAACAAGTACAAAGGTCCTGAGGCAAGAGCGCACTTTGTGAGTGTACAGAACAGCACGGGGACCAGTGTTGTCAGAGACGAATGATGGAGAGGAAGTCATTGAGCGAGTGACGGAGTGAGAGTGAACTGCACGGAGCCTTAAACATCGCCCACACCCTGGCCAGTGCTCTGAGTAACACGTGAAGACTCCGAGTAGTCTTCTGTGTGACTTATTCTTGCCTGAGGAGCCAAGATTGAAAGGAGGAAGACCAGGGAGTGAGCTGTTGCAATGATCCAGCTGGGAGATGACAAGGCTTAGACCAGGATGACAGCAGCAAAGCTGGTGGGCATAGGAAGATTCTGGGTATAGTCTGAAGGTAGAATCAAAAGGATTAAATGAGGGGCATAAGGAAGGAAGGTCAAGGATCTTATTGGTTCCACTCCAACAGCCTGAAGATGCTTTACACTGAAGAGGACAGAAAACAATTAGGCAAGATGCTCCTAATCTTTCCTCATGCACGTGCAGACGAGGAGATCATGTGCTTATTAACTTTTTACTACAGTGCTACAGACACGCGCATCAGAATGAGAATTGGGACAAGTGTTACTCAATTTTTAATGTTATCATTTCAGACTCCTCCTCTACATTTTTTCTTGAATTTGCTCATGACACACTGATATTCTGTAATTTTCACAAGTTAACAAATAGGCTGGGAAAGTTTTCTGGGAGGCATTTGTGTTCGAGAGATGGGAAGGATTCTTAGAGAAGAGACCAAAATACTTCTTAACAAACTTTTCAGGTGATAGAACTGTTATGGCTTTTGCTCCAGAGAGTAGGTAGTTAGTTACCAGGTTCTCAAGGAGGACACTAAGGTACCTGAGCTTACTTGTTGCTTCAAAAAGTGACTGTTGCCATCAGTCCAACATTTCACAGTAACTCTCAGCAGTGAGAACTGATAGATGGCACTCTTTGAGATCAGAACCATTTGCCAGATGGCAGAAACTACATGGATCAAGATAAGAAAAAGGTAAAAGAAGTGAAAAGAACAAGTTTCCCCTAAACCCTCTCTCTGATTTTTTTCAAGTGAATGGGGCCCAGTCTCACATATATTCACAAATGGCAGATTGAGTACAAGACAGAAAGAGTTTGACCCAGAATCGGACTAACACTGGTCTCAAAATGATGAAAAAAGTGCAAAAAACATATGATGAAAAGATAGGAACAAAAGAAGCATTTGTTAGCAAGATTGCCGCTTTTCCAAAGCCTCACAATGGTGTGAAGTGACCATTCTGAGGCTGCCAGGCAAGTGCACAACTGAACAACTGTGTGAACAGAAGGTGGATGGTGGCACCGGGTTTCTCACTGATGGACTGAGAATTTACACATAAGCAAGGGGCGGAGGTAGAATGATCCAGATGGTAACAGATGAGGGTTGGAGACATTGGGATGAACTTGTATTTAGCTTAATGTAGATACAGATGATTAGCTATAGAAATATTTATAGATACAAACAATACAGTGGGCACTGCGCACAAATACTGTGCCTCACTGTGCTGGCTCTGCTTTTTTTCTGCCTAAAAGCAAAGGCATTCCAGTAGCAATGAGCACACCTGGTGCCCAGATTGCAGTTTTTAATATTATTCTCCAATAAAAGGAACCAGAGCTCCTTCGAGAAATAGTGAACTCCAGAACTGGGGCAGAAAATATATGAGATGAGTCTGGAGCATCTTGTGGAGAAAAAAAATAAAGGAGAGGGGGTTTCAAATAAGCACAGAAGCCAATGGAAAGAGCTCCCCATGGCCAAAACTGGAACAACTTGAGCAATAATATATACAAATAATTAACAAAGTAGTATTAGATTAAAACACAAAATATAAAATAAATATCTATGAATCAAAATGACTGAATACATAAGTAAATGGGCAGAAAGAGGCAAATCTGGGCAGAATTCCAGATAATCTCTGTAGATGCTCTGCCCTTGAGGAGAAATGCAGGCTACACATAGTGACTCCCTTTCCAAGAGATCAGCACCACCCCAGCCAGTGATCAAAGTCACCAACAACAGTGACATGTCACAATGATGCGACGTGCCCTTGAGGTGACGGGCTGAAAAGGGCACTTTACCTCTGTGCTCTTCCTTCCGAAACACCGAACCCCAGGCTGTGCATGAGAAAATTCCAACAGAGGGGTATCCAACAAAATGCTTGACCAGTGCTCCCCCAAACTGACAAGGTCATCAAAAAGGAAAGTGTGAGAAACTGTCATGGCCGAGAGGAGGCTGAGGAGACCTGACAGGTAAATGCCACGTGGTGTTCCGGAGGGGCTCTTGGAACAGAGAAAGGACCGTGGGTCAAAACTAAGGACACAAATAAAGTATGAATAAAGTACAGGCTTTATTAATAATAATGCATCAAGATCGGTTTATTAATTGTAACAAATGTACCACATTAACATAAGATGTTGATGTTACGGGAAACTGAGTGAGGGGTTATATGGGAACGCTCTGGGCTATCCTCTCAATTTTCTTGTAAATCTCAAACTTAAGGTACTGTCTGCGAGTACATTTTAATAGGAACACACCTTTCTGCTTCCACATTAACATTCTGGCATTCAAACACTCTCCATCAAATTACTGTCAACTGAAAAGAACCAGCATTAAAAAGATCTTCACGAACGTGGGCTTGTCTATGGCACGTAAAATACACCCTATTTTAGACAAAGCTTGGTTTTAGATTTTCTTATCAAATCTTCTCCTTGTCAATAATTTGTGTAATGTGTGGCATACAAATTCTTTTAAAACCTTACAGAATTTCAGAATAATCCCACATACGTCAACACTAAACGAAATTCTTTGCTTTCCAACGTTAACCTTGTCTTAGAAATGTAACAGTCACTGATCACAGAATTCAATTCCTCTTTACAGATTAGGCCTGATTTCTGCCTAGCTAATAACGGAAGCGGGTTGGACTTTCCTGACTCTGCTGTAACGCTCACTAGTTCAGCAAAGTGTTACAACAGTCCACATATTCTGAATCATGCCTTCCTCACCAACCAACCCAAGATTAGTTAAGTTTTACATGCTTTTTCTGTTGCCTCTTTTTTTATTGTGTTATTACTCATATTGATTGCATTAATAATGGACCTTTTTTATTACTTCTATTTGTAATTATTTCAACATCAGTTAAAAGATGGAATTAGGAAAATAAAAGCTATTAAATCTTTCTAGGTCAGGAGGTTCTCAAACGCTAACGTGTGCTTCGGAGTCACCAGGGATGCTTGATCAGACTGCAGATCCATCCCCTTCTGGCCCCAAGACCTGGACCTGACCTATGTGTGCTGGGATGGGCATGAAAACACACCTCCCCAGAGGGACTCGGATTCAGGTGGTTCACGGACCACACTTTCAGAAATGACGCTTGGGGCAGGGCTCCTCAAGCTTTAACATGCATCTGAATCACCTGGGGATCTTGTTAAAATGCAGTTTCTGATTGGACGAGTCTAGGGTGGGACTGATGCTGCTTTTCTAACAAGCTCCCAAGTGATTGGATTCAGCTGTTCCTTCAGGTAGCAAGGGTCTACTTAAGATAATCCATTATTACTAGTCTTATTAAGGTTTTTTTTAAGTTACAGGTTATTGCATTATGAAACACTTTTTAGGATGGTTTGTCTTTTTCTTTTTAATTGTGGTAAAATACATACAACATAAAATTTACCATCTTAATCATTTTGAAGTGTACAGTTCAGAAACGTTAAGTGTGTTCACACTGTGCTGAAATCCATCCCTAGAACTCTTCTCATCTTGCAAAACTGGAACCCCGTCGCCCTGGCACCACCATTCTACTTCCTGTCTTCATGAACTTGACCATTCTAGGTACCTCCTGGGAGTGAAATCATATACTACACTTGTCTTTTTGTGAATGGCTTGGTTTGTCCTTTTTTTTTTTTTTTTTTTGAAAAAATAATCAAACCTTTCTTGCCTTCCTTCCATAAGCCTGTGATGGTGGCACTGCCACCTTTTCACACATCCCTAAAAGTCAAGTTGCTTCTATTTTGTCTTTGCTTCTTTAATCACAGAAGGTATCACAAAATAAGATAGAATTCTAGATTTGGGGCCAGAAGGGGAGAAGACAACACAATGACTCAAGAAATGGAGTTATTTCCACACACGAAAAGGTGAGGCGAGGAATGCCTCCCACCCAAAGAGGTTCAAATAGGATGAGAGACAAGTATAAAAATGAAAACCTAACACAATTTGGTTGAGCTTGAAGAAATGATCTCTACTCCCACTGAGTAATTCTGAACACCCCTATGTACCCAGTTCCACTAAGGTTACAAAAGAACTGAGACACAGTCCTGCAGCCAAGGGCCTAGAGCAGCCCCTTCCAACAGAAATATAACACGATCCACATCTGTAGTTTTAAATTTCTAGCAGCCACTTTAAAAAGAAATGGGTAAATTTTATATCATACTTTTTTTAACCCACTGTATCCTAATTTTAGCATTTCAATGTGCAATTCACGTAAAGAGTTATCACTAAGACAGTCTACATTCCTTTCCCCTACAGACTAACTCTCCAATATCTGATGTGTGTATTCCACTTACAGCACACACCACTTTGGAATGTTCCAAGTGCTCATTAGCCACACAAGGGCTAGTGGTCACCATTGGGCAATACCAGCTTAGCATCAAATTTTAAAGATCAGTACTATTGTTCAAGGAGTAATAAGTTGAATGTAGACAGGCTGAGGTGATGGGGGAAACTGAATCCAAAGATACATGTCTAAACAGAGAAATAAACCTAAGACTGAAGACACTAAGAAGATTGTATACCCAGTTCTATACGCCATCACAATACCTTACGTCTAATCACTGGGAGGGCTATTCAATTTGTTACGACCATTAACCCTATTACCGGCAAACGCCACTTCTTCCCTCATTTCTCTTTTTGTAGTTCTCACACTATAATTTGTATTTATGAGTGTGTGATTGATTCACATGCAGAAACCTAAGTCAGGTTTCCTTCAGACCTACTTATCTTTAGCCTAGTTCTGTCTTCTGTACACTGGGAGATGAGGTGAAGAGCCGATATCACAGAGATAACCCACTAAATTCTCTTTTTCGTCTCTTGGAAATGCAAACATCCTCACTGGCTGCTTTCTCCTGATACTTTCTTTTCTTTCTGACTTATTAAAAAATTCATAGCCTGATGGGTTTTAAAGATGCAATTAATTAGGGTTAAGTGTGGGGCTTTCAAAAAGCCACATAATTGCGAACAAAATACCAATCAGGCTGATGTATGAGGAGGCAAGAGAACCACCAGTTATTACCAAAGCCTTAAATTATACAGAGAGGTAAAAATATACAGTGTTTTTTTTCCACATACCATACTCAGAAACCCATGCGTGAGGTAGGCTACCATCAAAACAGGGAAAGGCATTTCCACAGATAAACTTCTCAACAGAGTCGTGGACCATCACTTTCAAGCCTCCGACTTGCTCTTTCCAACCCATCACCATCCAGCCTTGCTTCAACAGCCTTCTGCAATGCTTCTTTCAAGATCAGTAGCAACAAATGCTCTTCTCAGCCCTCAAGTCAGTTGTCCACTCTCTCTACCATATCACTTTCTTTCTTAAGTTCAGTCTTTCCTAGGAACACTTGGTCTCCCATCCTCTATCTTAAGCTAATCTTTCTTTCCCTCTCGCCGACTCACCTTTTAACAATCCTGATTATGAAGTAAGACTCTGTCCTCTACCCTCTGCTCTTCCTCCCTCACTCTGATGTATCATTCATGCCAAAGGCGTCCACAGTCTCCTCTCCTCTCCCCTCAGTGTGGACCTTTCAGCCTACATTTCCATTCCCTTGCTGGACACCCACAGAGAGGGCATCACTTTTAGCAAATGTACTACATTAGAATCAAGTACCCACTGACCCTCCACTCCTGGAACTGTACCCAAAGAACAAGAAGCAATTCCTCATTGGGTCCAAATCTATCTTACGTGGAAGCAAGAGAAGGGAATAGAATCAACATTGAACTTTTTTTTTTCCGTATACAATTTACTGCTGTTTTACAACTTGTAATTCCAAAGGCTTTACAATATCACATTTTTTAACTTGTTTGTTGGTATAACTTTAGTGGTTCCAATCAAGGAAGGTCACATGTTCTAATCCATTCTGCCAACGCAATATGTAGGTAGTTCTTCTTGTAGCCGGAACTCGGCAATTTGTTTCCTCTAGGTCTGCTGGGTATTTCCTAAACTTTATATCCTCTTTCTTGAATCTGTTACTTTGTAAGGTGGCTTGGGTTTTGATCTCTCACAGTTACATCCCAGTGATTTATGAGAGGCACTCTTGGACTCCAATCCCTCTTGCTTGGCCGTGGTATGTTCCCCTTCAGACCCCACAGTGACTTGACAGTCATCCTGTCCCCTCACCTTGTAAACCACAGGGATGCCCTGGTGCTCACCATGCTTTCACTTGTACTTATTTCTGGCAGCCAGACAATAAGCTGGAGAGGGAGAGAGTGCTCAGGTGGCAGCCTGATTATCCTGCCCATCTTGAGATAAAACCTTCCTTTGGAAGATGTCAGACTTCTTTGGAAGACGACATCTTCTTTGGAAGATGTCAGACTTCTGTGGGCTAACTTCTTCAAGGAGACACTTCGTCATCTCACACATTCCATCAACCTTCCCTTCCAACTCAGAGTCCTCTGAATCCTCAGGAAGCACCATGCTCAAGGCCATGTTCTTCCTCAACTAATAGACTGTCCTAACATTTGAGACGTTGCTCAGGTCTTCTAGCTTCCTGCCTTTTACAGTCTTTAAATTAATCTTTGCAGTTTTAAAGTTCTCGTTATATATCTCCTCAGTCTCATTACTTATGATCATTTTTTTTTTTTTTTTTTTTTTTTGGTTTTTCTCATGATTCGCTGGCTTTGCAGTCTGGGGATGACTCTCCCTCCATGGAGGGCATTTGCTCAGGAGGTGTATCGTTCGGACCACACCAGCTCCTAACACACTGGATGGCCTCATCCACTTTGTTGACCTGGACCAGCCGGGGGGGGGGGGGCGCACCCCCTGGGGTAGCTATTATGCTTGCTCTATCTCTTCGTCTTCATCTGGGTTCCTACCCCCACTGACATCTGCTCCTCTCCCTTTCCCCTGCTTTCTGGGGAAGGCTCGGGGGATGTCTCAGACTGTGCGTCACACCACCACAGCACTCAGCATTTTGAGGAAGTCGAAAATGGTGGTGCCTGCGGAACAAACTTACTTGGTTGCTAAACTCAGGTCTCCGTTCCCACTATACTATGCTTCTATTTTGCTCATAAATATTTATCACTGATTCGTGTCCCTATCCCCATGGGCTCTTCCTCTACTCCACTCAAACTATCCATATTCCTGAGGGTGGATCTCAGATTATGTCCCATGTAGAAGTGTTCCAAAATTCTGAACTCCAGTGAACCATTTCCTGAGTTAAAAAAAAGAATTATCCATCTAGGTCTCCCCTCTGCTTTTCATCTACTACAGCTACTCATCATGACCCCATGTCCCTGGTCTCTGCATCACTCATTAAGGTTAGCAGAGGAGTTTCAATGCCTCCATTCCACTTCCTGGCACGTCTGGCCGAGGACCATCAACACGTACACTCACCATCTTTGCTTATAACCAGCTTCTACTATGTGTTCCTGATGCCCAGACTCGGTTGTTCCACCTCTGTTCCACCTCTCTCCTAAATGGGAGACCCCTGACACCAACTGCCACATCGTGCATCTTAAGAGCTTATTAAATGTCCCTCCTGGATTCTCTTGTGGATAGCCCAGACGTGAGATGTCTAGCTTTAAGAGACAAGGGAGTTGTCTCCTAACAATCAGAGGAATAAATATTGCTCTGTTTTTCAGGGATTTTCTAATTCAAAACTTCCTAGAAAAAAAAATTGTATCCTAAAAGATGCAAAACTATTTACGGCAAAAGGAAGTAGATAAAGAGGGAATGACGCAGAACAAAAGATATCACAGCATTTAACAAAAGAGCTAGCCAGGAAATACCTAGGAAATGGGATTTGGAATCAGCACAACCTTTTACTGGCATTAGGACACTGCTCTAAATTCCCAAGGCTTTGTTGAAACATAGAAAAAAGAATTAGAGTTCTGCCACTGTGCCCGAAACACTATCAGGGAAAGAGGGACACATTATCTAACAGAATAAAAAATACGAGTAGATAAGATTCATCAAACTCTTCGGAAAAAAGTTTTAGAAATTACCCAGGTCCTGTCGAACTATGTGAACTAAGGCATAGAAAGACAAGTATCATATAATATGCCTTATATGTGCAATCTTAAAAAAAATGATACAAATGAACTAACTTACAAACTGGAAATAGATTCACAGACACAGAAAACAAACTATGGTTACCAAAGGGGAAAGGGGGGATGGATAAATTAGGAGTTTAGAATTAGCATACACAAACTGCTATATATACACAGAATAGATAAACACCAAGGTCCTACTCTACTGCACAGGGAACTATACTCAATCACTTGTAATAATCCAAAATGAAAAAGTATATATATATATATGTGTGTGTAACTGAACCACTATGCTGCATCAAAAACTAACACAACATTGTAAATCAACTATATTTCAACTGAAAAAAAAAGAAAAAAAAAAAAGAAATTACCCAGTTCCACTTTGAGTCATGTTTCAAAAATCACATGGTCTTTTCAGTGGGGATGATCTGGCTAAATTAGACTTTCTCCCTCTGTTACCACTCCACTGTGGACTTAGAAACTGCCAGTTGGATTTGTAAATAAGGCTTAGCTTCATTACTGTAAATTGATTTGCCAGGGCTTACTGCTCCTGAGAGAAATCAGATAATTGAATTTCTAGACTTCTAAGGAAGAGGGTTTGAGGCTGGAAATTACTACATTAAAGCTTATATATGTACCAAAAGGTGTATCACAAACTACTTAGCAGAGGATTCTCTCCGGAAAATTCTAATCCTACTTCTCTAACCCAGTGCCTTATGATGGCTTCTAGGTTTAGACCAACTGAGTTAACCGTCTACACCTCTGGACACTCACAAGAAAAGCACAGAAATGACTGCAAATCTCTGTGGTAACAGAATACAAAGCTCACATTTTAACAAATAAATAATGGACAGGATAGTAACAGGAATAGTGGAATCTGTTTAAAGACACTCAAAAAACCCTAGAAAAATCTAAGATCAGTTAAGATATATGCACAATTTGAATCTATTGATCAGAGCCTTCCTCAATAACACAAGTATTAAAAGCTATTTCCGTATTGACAAAATCCCATGTCGTATAACAGAATGCGAACAAGGTTATTCTCGAACCTAGCAATTTTCTTTTATCACTGCAACTTCAATCATGGATGTAAATGAAAATTTCTGCTCACTTTGCTACTTTTCTGCTTGACTGAATTTTGTAATGAAAACGTCTGTTCCTTTCCAAGAGAGTACAGGCATCATTCAAATTTTACACACCAGGCAGAGAGTGAATGCACTTGTTTAGATGCAAAATCATTTAAATATGCATCAATACAAGTTACAGCCCACTTATAGATGCTGCACTTTAAAATTCTCTTAGGCAGTAAAGCAAATGCATCAAATGAAGGTGCAGCCAGGCTTCAAACGTCTTCAGACTAGTTTTTTTCCGTCTAAACAGGGCCAGCCCTGCCCTTCTTCCTTGGCTCCGCTCGACCAGAAAGCAGTGGAATTCTGCCAAAGCCCATTCCATTACCCAAACGTCTTCCGGGTCAATGGTCCGAAGTCACATGACAACTCCATCCAGTCAAAGTCTCCAGGGAGCAAATATTTTGAAGAGCAAGAATTCCAGGCACGCAGAAACTCAGCCTTTAAATCAAACTACATCTTAACTAGTTTTTCAAAGGAAGGTCCTGTTGCACAGAGAAGGCACACAAAAGTGTTTGAAAAAGGCAAATCTATCATTTTAGATTTAACATTTATAAATGAAGAAATCATGGATGATTATGACTTTCAAATACAGAGGTAGTTCTAGGGTATCCCTCATTCCAAATAATACAGGTTCTGCCTTTCACTTAAAATTATAAACATGACTAAAATGCAGATTAAAGGAAAAATTATACTTAGAGTCCCAGTTTTTTAACATAGAAATGCTGTGATTTGGGGAAAATCCTGAGGAAAGACTTTTGATTTTTGGCTAAGACTATCTGGTTATCAGAATTGTCTAAGAAAGGTGTGATTTGCTATTTTCTGGCCCAAAGCAGACTTTCTAACAATGCAATTAGACTAATAAGCCACACGATCTACATTACGTAAGCTTAAGGTGACCCATTTAATGGTTTAATGTAGTGTCTGCTAAAGGTCACCAGTACACAAGGCAGGCATGTCCGCCTTTCTCCCAGTCAAAAGAGGCGTAAGATCAGTTCCCTCTCCTGCCCTGACAGGCTTCCCACTCAGGCCTTCCATGGTAACTCGTGGTGTTTCATTTTCAATTGGTGTTCAAACTGTCCAGCTATCTCAAAGCCTTAGCTTTTAAATTTCTGTAACAGAGGAGTTGGCTATTTATATAAATCCTTAACAAATGCGTATTTCAAAGACCACCTATATAGAAGGACATCTCTTCGGGAAGACAGGACTGATGTATTGAAAAGCCAACTGCATACCAAGGAAGTACAGAAGACATCTTTGATGAGAGTTCTCACGTGCAAAGGGACATATGCCAACTGTAACAGTAAGTAATAAGTCTGGGTGTTTTCTTGCACTTCTGAGCACTCGGTAAGACCATCTTATCATTCTTAAGCCACTTAGGCAGCGGTTTCATTGGCATTCCTACATTAGGGCAGTTTTCTATGTTTTGCTGCCAGATGATCTAATTTTCGTCTTCCCAGTTATAAACCTCAGTACAAAGGAAAGATCTCCTCACAGTGCAAGATGCTAATTCCAACACTGAGATCACATCTATATAAAGATATATTTGTTAGAAATTTATATTTGAAATATCTAAAAGTCTTTTTTGATGTCAAATTTTAAGAGAGGATTATGCCTGTGTATCTTCATTTAAAAAAAAATGTGAAAAATGAATACATGAATATCTCCTAGGGACTTAAGTTTGATTCACTGTATTCTTGCATGCTAGTTGTCATTAACCCACAGAGAAAGCAAAATAAAACAAAACAACAACAAAAGTCCTTGATGATGGTGACAGCCCAGCATGAGGTGTATTTTTGCATCCATAGCAGGATTTCTACATTAAACTCATTCAAATCCAATTAATTCCTTCACGTGAAATCATGAGTCCAAGAGATGTTAATAAACGCTGAAAAAAATCCTATCCCAAATGGTACAATAAACCAACAGGGAAAAATGGAATAGGTGCAACTTATGCTCGCGTGTTCCGTATTTAACCTGAGAAGTCCCAATTCACCATTTCTTGGTAAGGAAAACTGGCATATATCTTTGATAAAATGGCCATGAAAGCTAAAAGCCAATAGTGTGCACTATTTGCAGTAGCCTGAGCGCTCTGACCCTGCAGGGACAAGACTAATTATCAAGACTCTGTGAGTCATATCAAGTCTGATGACCAGTAAGTACTTGGAGACCGGGACTAGTCCCTCAGGATTCATCAGGTCAGGCCTTTGGGAAACTAATGCACTGATGAGGCTTCCGAGTATGTGTATTGTGAGGAAGCCAACGACCCAGGAGGACGCCTATAAAACACCAGTAGTGAGAAGGCTGCACATAAATAAGCCAGGAGAAGAAGGGGGGGCAGCAGAGAGAAAAACAAAGGGCGGAGCATCCTAGTGGTGCGGGGAGAAGGCAGTGATCAACAGGGTGAGGGACCACTGAGAGGTTAAGGAGGACAAAGCAGTGTTCATTCAAGTGGCAGTGAGGGGATGGATGCCCGATGACAGCTGACGGGAGGGAGGTGGAGGCTGTCAAGATAAAACAGGACCGGCTGACGAGCATGTCAAGAAGCACAGCTGTGAATGGGAGGGCAGGGGTCAAAGTTAAAGCTACGGGGTTCAGTGATTGACATGAGGACCCAGGGGTCTCTGATCCACAGGGAAATCTGAGAAGCCTAAAAACTGCCGACATATGAAATGAAATGAAGGGTCTACTGACCAAAGGTCCTTCTGAAGTCAAAGATCAGATGCAATGAAGTTAAAGAATCTACTGAAGGAAATACGTGTGCAGGTACCCAGGACTCAGATGAGAATTTTTACTAAAACCTTAACATGAGAACAAAAAGTAGAAAAGGAAAAATAAGGTAATACTATTTAAATGGCAAAACACAGGATAACTTCCTGGCATACTGAACATAAGCCTACTGTATTAAATATGTTTAGAGAACACAGAATATCATAAGACTTTAACTGACAATTCATTCTAAGTTTTTGATAAACAAGAGGAAGGAGTTGCATGGCCAACTCATAGAGATCCAGCAGCCTGGAGCTGCTGAAGATAACATACAACAGAGATCTTCGGTGACAGGCGAAACTTTAAAATTTTCTTAGAAAAACAAAACAAACAAATCCACCAGGTTGTACCAGATTCCAGAGGTGTAGTTAAGACTGAAGAGGAAGGTTTAGGGGATGCCAGCTGGGTAACGTTCTTGAAAATACAGGTACCCTTAATCAATAAGTCAATAGGATGGCCCACATTTTAATGTCCTAAGAAGATTTAAACCTCTAGAAGGCGAGTAATTAACATCCACACATCAAGAACCTACTAAGCACCACATTCACCTCATCATTTAATAAAGGCATTTACAGATGACAGGAACTAATGGTTAGGAGTTAATTAATATATTATCCTAACAAGGTACAACATAAGAATCCAAATAAGTTTTTAGACTCTATTACCATTACAAATGATATTCAGAAATGGGTCTCTGTTAAAACAATCCTTTACCATTAGAATTAAAAGCTAAAGATAATGAAACTGTCATAAACTAATTTCATGGTATGTTTTATTTCTGAATATAGATGCCTCTGGTAACAATGGTGTCAATCTTTAAAATAAAACAGCCAGTTATTTTACCAGCAAAATGAGTTTATTCAGGAGTTGCAGAGGAACTGCATTTCGGGACAACTGAGTTATAGCAAAAATCACAGGCCAGCCCAGCAAATGAAGGAAAGGAATGTTACTTTATAGAGAAAAAGGAGAAAGCTGGGAGGGGCTGGTTTGAATGAAAGTACACTGGAGGGAAAGGGAGAGTTCAGGGTGGTGGCAGCTTCTCATTGGCTGAGTTGCGGAGTTTTCCATTGGCTGAGCTTGTTGTTGGGCAAAGAGAAAACCTTCCCTTCTCCTGCATGGGTAGCAAAGTAGAGATCTTCCTAATTAGAAATGTAAAGCTGCGATGAGTGGTGTGTGCGTGAGGGCTCCCACTTCAGGGACGCCTGACTCTACTTTAAATGAGGTTCTCTTTATTAATTTCCACTCTGGCTTTAAACTAGACATGTGTAGGTTAGACCCTATTTCCTAGAGATAAGAATTTAATGTTCTTTTATCCAGATCCAAAAACCCTTAGTTTCTTCCCTAATCTGAGATCCTTATGTTATTTCTTGGTTGTTGAATAAACCTGCCCTTCCTCTGTTGATCACTTCTGGCGTAAGTAAACAACATTTATTTCTGTCATCTCAGAGGTCCCTTTAGGCATGTGAAATTGCTGCTTTATGCCCTTTGCCTTCCTACTGTTTACCCTATTCCTTCTTTTAGTTTTCCTTCCTTTTACAAGATTCAGCTGAACTCCTCAATTCACTCATTCAACATGCACTTATTAAGTACCTACTATGTGCCATGACATGCTTAAAGCTCTAGGAATATATTTTAGCGAATGAAACAAAAGTCCCAGTTTTCATAGTGCTTACATTTCAGATAAAAAACAATTATTTACAGATTTACAGGCATTGCAGAAAAGCTGTCGTAGTCTTCAGCACCATGTACTGGTCATTCTCAATACAGCTCTATGATTATTCTTTCCCCTCATTAGACCCTCAAATCCCCTGATTGTCAAATTTTCTCCCAACCTATTACCCTCTTAATGGGTTTGATATTTAAAATCAGAAGGTGCTGAGGTGCTCTACTGCCAGGTTACTACTACAGTTTATGGAAATATTACTCCAAAGTACGAGGAGTTTTTTCTCTAATCCAACGGTACCATCTATTAGAAGAATTGACATAATTAAAGGATTAAAACTGCATTGACTGTTCAGATTTTTTCCCAGACTGTTCAGATAGTTTTTCCCACCACATAAAAGAAACAAACGAATATACTGTTTACGCAAATAAAAAAATGTGATTTCTACACTATTCCAAACAACATCAGGTACTGGTACTACTAACACAAACGACTGTCCCTGGAACATGTTTTCTCATTCAAGCTCTTCATTTTCTCTACATACACCTTAGACTTCATACCAGGCCTCACCCTCCTTTAAGAAACTTCTACTGAATGCTCCGGCCTTATCTCGTATTCTTACAGCGACCCTTCATCTTACAGAGAAAGTGCATACCCTCTGGCCATAAAGTGGATTATTAATTACGATTGGAGATTTCAACAGATTTGTGGTTAGGAGAGAACTTCCAGGGAAAAAGGAGTCTAGTTTTGATTATTTTGAGTTTGAGGCCCTAAACAAATACCTGTCACTAGATTAGCAGAGAAGATCAGCATGTTTCTCTAGTAAAAATGATCATAACGACAAACCGCTACAACATTGAAAACAGAGAAATTCTGCCCTGAATTCTATAAAGTGGGTATAGAGGTAATTGTATATATGTGTAGTTACACAGTATACCCACGGTGAAGCAAACATCCTGTACAGCTGATACACAAGACACAAGCTCAGCTGTGAATCTGCAGTTCAGCTTTCTCCAGCTCAAAGTTAGCTAAATACAGACACCTCTAACAGTAGTTTCACTTACAACTTGTAATCTCAAAGAAATTTTCTGGATTTAAAAAAATGCCCGGAAGCCTAAACTCAACTTCATCCTGCCGTAGACCTACTTGATAAATTTCTCTGTAGCAGAAAGAAGTGATAAAAATCACTCATTAGTCGTCTCTCTGCTACACACCACCATATTTCTAAACTCTGTACTTAAATAGCTATTTTCTTGATTTTTCCACTTTCGGTTCTTACTGTGAAGGTGAGTCCGCCCCGCCCCCTCACCTTTCCAGTAGTTCCATCATGTATATATCACCTGCGCTGTGACTGGCTCAGTGCTGCTCTGACCTGGGCAATGGTGCAGTCTTTCTTTTCATCTTACAACTGTTTGTATTTAATTTTTGCTTTTGCTTTTTCTAACGTTAACAATCACCCCATTTTCACATTTTCTTCATTTTCCAGGCACTCATCGGTCCTTCTTTCCTGAACTCTGCAACAGAATTCTGTAACCACTCTAAGTACAGGCAGGTCCACCAGTAAGGAACCAGCGCTAATTTTTTCTGGAGACCTCCCTCCTGGGAGCCTCCCCGTTCTCCTCCAATCTGGACTGACTGCTCTCCAGCCTGCTGCACAGCTGTTGCCTTGGGACGTCCCTTCACCATCAGGTTTCAAAGCTAAAGCCTGAGACTCCTTGATAGGAGGGGAGAAAAAAAAAAAAAAAAAAAAAGGACTCCTGGGACACACCACATCACCAGCAAGAACTGAAATTTATCAAGGGATCTGGAAGAGAGGGAAAGTGTAATGAAGTGACTCCTGTGATAAAAAAGAAAGATAACAGAATTTATCCTTAGACTCTACAGCAAAACAAACAGAGAGCGCTGGCTGTGCCAAGTACTAAAATTCAAACATTTCATAACATCCTTTGATACTGAAGTTGAAATACATCTAGCCTTCATATCTGCTGTCATCTTCATGTCATTTCTGACATTCATGATGCTTTTACTGTGCATACTTTTTTGCCTCAGGGCTTTTTGGTCAATTCTTTCATGACCTACAAATATCAAATTACTTTTATATTTACATTGTATATCTATAGTTTATATTAAAATACCTGAGAAAAATTATTTCCCCAAATTTCTCTTCAATATGTTTGATTTAATTAGCTCTTCTCATAATAAATACACTTATACATTAATGGGCACTATTTGGAGATACTACAAAGATATGCTGTACCTAAATCACAATATAAAGCTAAAATTCTTTAAGCCCACAAAAAAACATTTCTCATCTCTTTTCCTAAGAAAGAAGTACATCAAAAATTTCCTGTCATTGGTGATGGCATTAAGTCTATGTCTAATATATTTTACATATCATTTACATAACTTTTAAAATGTAGTTTACTAAGTAAAATATAATGAATACTAGGGTTTTGTGGTAAGAGTCTAATTTAATTCATTGAATTCCATTTTTTTTTTATGTTGGGTTTAAGCCACTTTCCTGTCCTAAGAACCATAATAATGGTTGTCTGTATCACTCTAAAGTTTTTCTTACATTTCATATTCTTTATCTAGTTACAATTATTCATGTGGCATAAAACATCTTGCCCTAAGTCCAGAAAAGTCTGGTATAGCTGTCATTCACAAGTTATATTTTCTACCATAGCCCTTTGGAAAGTTATTTACCGGCTAGAACAGTAAACAAAAATCAAGAAAACGTCTCAAGTGTGTTATTTGTTTTAGGAAATAATATGATGAGAATTGAGCTCTAAACACATAGGAAAAAATCAATTTCCTTCCTCCGTTGGAGGTAGGAAGTGATGGCAAGCAATACATCATCTAAAAAAGAAGTTACCAGAGTAAAAAGAGAACTCTGATGAAAGTCAATTTATTTCTTGATTCCCTACCATAATCATGTTTAATCATTCACATCAGAAAACAGGAAATTCCACGACAAAAGACATAGCTTGAGATTAGGTGGAAACACTGTGGTTCTTTGTATTAAATTTAGGTTAAACAGCAAGCTAATGACTTCCAAGACTGAATTATGCAGAGGTAACCAGGAAGCAGCTGTTTACTGGCTGGCCCAGAAAAGTAAATGTTTCAAGACCAGCAGATCTGATATGACAGCACCAACTCCAAATACAGAGAGTGAAATTAAAACTCCAAACAAAATACGTTCACTATGTAGCTGATGTGTTATTAAATCTAAAGGCAATTTTGCCCTTTATTTAAAAAAAAAAATTAAGTAGGTGAAAATGTGACCATGTGAAATTTTAAGTTACACATGACTTTTTTTTTTTTTTGGATGCCAGCATTTGTCTGTCTGTCTGTCTGTCTCTAAATATGGAAACTATCTAAAAGCAATATAAAAAATAAACACAGACTAGGCTTTTCATGAGTTTATCTGCTCTTTATGAAAGCAAACAGTAAATAATAGGGGTCATAACTAACTTATTTGGAGAATCCATAATAATCTCAATTAAAAAAAATTTTCATATCCCAGGATCTCTTGGAGAGAGCCCTAATACATATATACAACTCAAACAGTGCCAGTATTTTATACAAATGGCACCCAGAGCAGCAGGTGATTCCCAAGTTTCTACTCATCTTTTGATGATTGAATTACTAGCTTAAAAAATGTTTCCTACTCTCAAAAATTCTAACCTCAGTTGCCAAAAGACAAAAGTTAAGTCACCATGTGGATACACAAAAGGAAGAGGTACATACTTGAAGCCAACCTGAAAATAAGTATTTAGATATAAATTTAAATGAAAAAATTATAACAATAGTATCTATTATAAATAAATGACAATACTGATGCTTTTTAAAAACTGCCACTCTTATCAGAACCAATGACCTCTTACGTTTGAAAATGGTGCATAGCGTTTAAGGCTACCTTCAGGACTTTGCTCATCTTTGTCTAAATACCCAAAATGTATCTCCATTCTTGCCCCCTCATCCTTGAAATCTTGGCTCAATGCTACTTCTTGCCAAGTATTCTTAAAGTCCTTAGCTAGATCCCTCTACTCCTAGATTACAAATTCTAAAAAAGAGACCACATTTCACCTATCTCCAGGGTCAAGCACATGCAGGTAGTCAATAAAAATTCAAACAACAAATATATAAATTATAACTCTTACTAGTCATTTTTCTTAGGATTTACTTCTCTGTGAATAGTCAACTGATGGTTTCTCAAGTTGGAAATTTAGAGAAAAAATTATTTAAAAGTTCCTTTATTATTAACAAATAATAGAAATTATGAATGATTTTTAACTCATCAGTAAGTAATATTAGAGCTGAATGTAGAGGAATTCGTATACTTGTTTGTTTGTTTGTTTGTTTATTAGGGAGGCACTGGGGATTGAACCCAGGAGCTCATGTCCACTAAGCAGGCACTCTACCACTGAGCTACACCCTCCCCTTGTATACTTACTTTAAACTCAGGATCTCCATGTTTTAATATATACAAGTCAACGGCACATCTATTTTATGAAAGCAACTGTAAGATTTGTAAAGCCTTTCAGGTAATAATTGTTTGCAAAAAAGTCAAACAAATGCAAATACATCTACCACGATGTTAACCACAGCATCATTAACAACCACCCCAACAAAACAAATGAAGCAACCTAACTGCCAAAAACTAAGAATAAATACATTTTAGTGTCTGAGGTAATGCTAGATTAAAAAATGAGCTTTCAAAGAAAATTTGATTTCATAAATAATGTGTCATAAAAATGTCAGGTGTAAAAAGGCAGGTCACAAAGTAGAAAACACAGGAGTATACACTGTTAAAAATACTAAGTAAAACATATATGCAAAAAAATGCAGACAAAATAGGCTGAAAGGATGTCAAACGGTCTCGGCTATTATTTCCTGGTAGCGGTCACATTTTCTAAACTTTGTAAAATGAACATGTATTACTTTTAAAGTCAGAGAATTTCAAGTACACAATTGCAGTTCTTAGCTCGTATTAACCAAGATGCCTATTAATTTCACTAAACACCATGCATCACTGAGACGCACTGGGACAAGAGCAGGGCAAATAAAGTGACGCTTCCTCTTCTGGCCTATCACCTAGAACCCCCCCGGATGCACTGTGTGTTGAGGACACTGCTGACAACAGACCACACCCATAGTGTATAGTAGCAAAATTTCGGAAGTTGTTTTTTAATTCCTAATGACTCATATTATATAATGACTCCAAATATATCTCCAGTGGAAAAAAGACAAAATCAAAGATTTCACCTAAATAAGTCACTAATGCTATCATAGCTCTTAACCCGGATAGAACGTGAAGCTGTTAAAATAATAACAATGTCCCAGAATAATGACATAATAACAGGTACAGTGATTAAGATGAGAAGATGAAACTAAAGTGGAATTAGAGCTAACAAGAACCACTAAATTTTTCTTTCCAATTTTTATTTTTTTTAAATCGGTCTTTTAACTCATTTCCCTTCATAAGTTTTATTTATTTTATTTTTTATTTTTTAATTTATCAACATACACAGTTACAATGTGTCGATTTCTGGTGTTCAGAATAATGTTTCAGTCATGCATATATATACATATATTTGTTTTCATATTCTTTTTCATTATAGGTTATTACAAGATATTGAAATTTTAGAAAGCAAATGAAGCTGGAGCCAACAAAGCTGGGACCAATGTGGATCACTGGTCTTGGCAGATGGTCAAATTGGAAGGAAATCATTTTTACAGGTTTTCCTGCTCAACCAAATGGGAGGGGGCTTCACTTTCTAAGTCCTCCCCCACCCCAAAGGAATCTACAGGATAAATGTGATTTCTTCCCATTCAATAACACACCCCAAAACAAATGTGGTTCCCAGATGCAATTTTTTGAGAAAAAATTTTAAGCAAGACAAGGATTTTTCTGAAGAACTACTGATGATTAATGCTGCCTAAGCTTGGCTGAAGGTAAGAAGGGAGATTACTTTTCTTCTGGCAGCATCATATTTCTAAAATATATTTTCCCAGAAGAAGTTATTCCTACTGTATAAACCTCATAAAACATAACTACCAATAGATAAAACAAATTAAGAATCATCCTGTGTGTCCTTTTAAGCCTTTTGATTTTTTTTTCAACCATCACTAACCGAAGGTAGATACAAAATTTTATGTGCTGATTTCATAGTTTAGCTTTTTCTGAAGAAAAAAACTACTCATTTATTATAGAAATTTTAAAAAGGCCTAAATAAAATAAAAATCGCCTGTAATTCCACTGTTTGAAGATTAACACTGGTGAGATTTTTTTTCCATGCATTTTTTTTTCCATAGTGGAGAACCAGACTCTACTTACTGATTTTGGAGTATGACTAATATTCAAAGGTGGAAGACCACATAAAAAGGAGTCTGATGTCCCTCCAAAGTGGGCGATTAGCCTTCCCTGATGAAGAAATGCCCAGAGATTCTGGTCCTTCCTTACGAGAGGACAACATAGGCAATGCTTAAAAACAGAGAACATTCGAGAATCTGTCTCCATCTCATGTGCAGAGGCCAGACTCATCAAGCATCATTCCCATGGTGTTTATACATCTCCCAGGACTTCATAAGGGGTGGGATCTACAGAGCTCAGAGGTCCCAGGACTGGAGGAGCCGGAGGCACTGGATAGCTATCGTAGTGGATTACCGTGCTGAGATCTGGGCGTTCAAAGAGCTTTACAGTCCACAATAAAAATGTTCTACCGTCCCCACCCCATCCTGAAAGTTAGGTAAAGTCTTAAGTAGCAACCTTGAATTCTGCAGTATGCTGTGTCTCAAGAGAACAGCGTATAGCACAAATCCAAAAAACTATCCTGGTGCAGTATCTTTTCAAGTATCCAAATGCCTGCTTTTCACGCTAAAGATTAAGATAGCTGTAGAGAATTCACACAAAAGCAGTCACCTAGAAAACAAAGTTTGCTTGTCCTAAAGTTTCATTAAAACGATAAAATGCAAAATGGAAATGAATTAAATAACTTCAATTTCTCATCTGACCATATCTGAATAGCTTTCACGTCATTCCTATTTGTATGTTTGGAAAGTCTCGAATGTGAAATGAAACAAAATGACACTGAAGGTAGTAATTCTTTAATTTCTAATTCTTTTGAATTAAGCTGTTAACCGTACTTTGCCCCATAAGTCAATGACAACTTTCCCGATGCAATGCTACCTGCCTCTACTGGACAGAGGCAAATGCAGAAGAGCATGAATTTCAATAGTGGATCTATTACACCATAAAGAGTAGCCATTCAAATGGAAAGGAGTTGAATGCTTTGCAAAGAAAACATTCTCCTTGAGTCATAATGATATGCTTGAATCCTGCAAGAGATAATTAATAAAATGTTCAAATGACTAAGGGCAGATCTTACCCTCTGGTGCCAGAGGCAAAACTAAAGGCAAAGAGTGAAATGAGAAAGCCAGTTCACTCCCAAGGGAAATCATCCACTCCATGGGAGGAGAGTGGCAATGCCTAATACACTTTCTACATCTAGACAAAGAATGCAAGACACTGCAAGTGTGCCCAAGGCAAATACATGGTTTAGAGAAAAATAACCCAATCAGCACTGGATCCTGCATCTGATAAAAAAAAGTCAAGGAGACTGCATGCAGAACATAACAGGCATTTTTCTCTCTGCCAGCTTTGTTCTGAATTTCAATATGCTTAATGTTTAAGACAATCTTATTCTGTTTTCTAGGTAGCAGCTTTCTGAGAATTAACTTCAGTAAAATAATTTCTTTTGTCTAAAGCATTTATTTAGATACACGCAGAAACTTTAGAGGGTACTTATGGTGATACTAAACAGTAATTCTTTGTTCCTGCAGCAAGTAATATACAAGAACGTTACCTATTGTTACCATAAAGTGGAAAACATTGTCACGTGGAGATTTATCCTGGAACCACGGAGGTTCCAGTGACATGGCTGTGTCCTTTATGAGACATCCACTGTGAGATTTTTTTTTTTCAAAGTGTTACATATTGCCTCCAATTCACAGCCTGTCCTCTATGATTTGATTCTGTAAATCAGGTGTTTACTGGCTCTAATATAATTTTTGGCTAATACTGTGAGGAACACTGGATTGAGAACGGAAAGATCTTAGGCTTTGGTCCTGATTCTACCAGTCAATAGCTGTGTGAGTTAGAAATCCAGTCTTGCTGACTCTCAGTATTTATGCCTGTGAAGTGAGACTAATAAAACCAACACTGCCTGCCTCACAGAGGAAAGATTTCAATGGGCGCCCTGTGTAATTATAAAGAGCTTGGTATCACTATGTACAACAGACCTAAAAATCTAGGGGAAAAAAGAGGGAAGGGAGGAAAGAAGAAAGGACCAATAGGGAAAGGAGGACAATGGGAAAAACAATGTTAAAGTTATCGGGACCACGCAGTATTAATGGAATTAAAAAATACATAAATTATACACCTTTTTCCCATTCCTTTTCCTGAAAATAAGACACAATGTGCATATTCAGTGGGGTTATTATATTATACATTACCTCTTGTAATACTTTTAGTTAGAGACTTTTGGAAGATTTGCCACTAGCAAGGGAACAAGCAGTACCCACATTCCTTAATTCTAAACTAAGCTCCAAAACAAAGTAGGAGACATTTTATGATTTACTTGTCATATTAGGGTCTGAATTTTAGTCCAATGGAAAAATAGCAAGGATTCGTAACATAGAAAAATATGATAAAAAAACTCATACAGGCCAGGTACCTACTGGAAATATCTAATGATTACCTAGTCCCCCTTAGCAGTCAAGAAGAGGCAGTGTCAACGTGCTAATTTCATACCAGATACTATACCAGACCTGGGAAACTGGCTAAACACATCACAAGTGACCTGTCTTCTGCAATTATGCAATCTGTTCAAAATAAGAAATACTGGTGAGGATGTGGAGAAAAGGGAACTTCTACACTATTGAGGAGGATGTAAATTGGTGCAGCCACTGTGGAAAACAGTACGGAGGTTTCTCAAAAAAATAAAAACAGAACTACCATATGACCCAGCAATTCCACTCCTGGATATATATGCAAAAAAACCCCCAAAACACTAATTTGAAAAATACATGCATCCCATTGTTCACATCAAGCATTATTTATAACTGCCAAGACGTGGAAGCCACCTAAGTGTCCATCAACAGATGAATGATAAAGAAGATAAAGAAGATGTGGTATATATATACATACACATAATGGAATACTACTCGGCCATAAAAAAGAATGAACTTTTACCATTTGCAGCAACATGGATGGAATTGGGAGGGCATTGTGCTAAGTGAAATAAGTCAGACAGAGAAAGACAAATACTGTACACCCCCTTTATACATGGTATCTAAAAAAAATACAAGAAACTAGTGAATATAAAAAGAACAAAGCTGACTCATATACATAGAGAACAAACTAGTGGTTACCAGTGGGGTGGAGAGGGGCAACGTAGGGCTCCAGGAGTAGGAGGTACAAACTACTGGGTGTAAGACAGGCTACAAGGATGTAATGTAAAACATGAGGAATATAGCCAATATTTTGTAATGACTGTAAATGGAATGTACCCTTTAAAAATTGTACTGAAAATGATGAAAAAGAAATCCAACACACACTGATGCCAAAGCCTTAGCAGGAATCAGCTCCTTTCTATTCTTTTGCAGAGCGTTTCAGGGAAAGAATTATTTTCTCAGCTTCTCCATTTCCTCCGTCCATCTTCACCCTGCACATCAGAGCTCTGGAAATAACCTGTCACCGCAGTGATACATTCTGAAATGGCCCTCTCTCCACAGTGGTTAACAAAATAGGATGAGGACAGGTCATTAACATTGCTATCAAACAGATGTTTGCTAGATAAGATTAATTATCAAAAACCAAATTACTTAGGATGGCATTTCCCCAAATGGCACACAATTCAGTTTATGACGACAAAAAACATATATTTGATAGCAATCATAGCATTATCATAAAGTCTCCTGACTTTATATTTAGATCAAAACACATCCTATATATCTTGTGTTCCTTTTCAGTGTGTTTTCCCTTGGAGTTTCAATTCATTCCTGCCGTAGGAACAGAGCTTTTCAGAGTTGGGGAGGTGTGTGCAGAGGAGGGGCAGGGAAAGTGGCTGGTCGTGGGTATACAGTTGATTTGGGATCAAAGGAAATTTGCCACAATTAGTGGCACAATGATAGTGAATGTGGATTCCACCTTTTAGTTAACTCTAATAATTCTGAATAGAATTATGAAGCAGGAAGATCTAAGCAAAATGGTATGAGTTTACTTCTTACACACAACTACAGCTGTCAGTGTCAGATCAGGGGTCCTCATCCAGAGACCTAGAACCTGTTCCCAGGGAGCTTACATCCTAAAGAAAATGTATCTGAAACATTTCATAGAATGGGTAAGTGACAACGAAAAGAAACAAACTATTAACAAGACGTGGCCCACCTAATAACCGGTTCCTGATCTACTTCCTAACTTACCCTGGATTAAATGGTCTGTAGGTTTAATGACTAAATTAGACTGAAACACACAGTTCCTGAAGACAGCTGACCTCTATATTTTCTCAACACTGGAGTTCTGTCCCTTGTATTTAAACATCACTTATTTTCATCTTATTGAAACCTCATTTCTTGACTAGTCAGGCAGAAATGGGTTAGAAGCCTTATGAAATATTTAGGAACAAGGAATAAGGAGAAACAAGGAAACTCTTGAATTGCCAAGTGTTTAAGAATCTGATTTTCCCATTTTCTTTATCGTAAATCCACCAGAAGAAACTTCCATATTCGAATGCTTGGTGTTTTCTATTCATATTTCAAATTTTGTGCGTGCATGAACAGTAATCAGTACGCTCTTAGGACATTCATGTTTGAACAAAGTATTAAATAGACCTCCAGAATCTTGGTCATCCGGACTTTCTAAGTTTGCTGTTGGTACTTTTTTTTAGAAAAAAACCTTTTTTAGTCTTTACAAATTGGAATGTATATCAATATTTGTCTACATCCTCTGCAGATAAACCTCTATGTCCTTATATACAGCCATCCTACTGATAAATAAACTTCTGGGAAATGTGTAGGTGCTAGCCATCAGATCAAAGATCGCTGATTTCCCCAATACTGGTTACCTAAAAAAGTCAACTAGGAAGAGACTAAGAACTGAGTCAGATTAAATACGGAGTATGACAGTGTTTCCAGAGGAAAAACATATGATACGAAGTAAAACAACTCAATTTTATAAATAACGAGTTAAAGTGAAATTTGAGGTCAGTGAGAGAAACAGGCATTTAAACCTTAGTGATCAAACTTTCCTCTAGTTTGATGTAATCAGAAAAACCCCAAAACCAAAAACAAAAAATCCCAGCTCTCATTCTTCAATCATCACCAAACAGGAGGAGTGGTCAGTTGTTGCAGGAAAGAGATTTTTAAGAAATTAGCAAAAAGCACATTAGGGTGTCTTGTCTAGGATGTCTATGTGAGGAAACACACAAGGCCCTAAATCTATTAAATCTAGATAATTAGTGTACATGAGAATCACGTCCAGAATTTGGCAAAATTTGGATTCCTGGACCCCACCAATAGGCCTTTTCATTTAGCAGTTGCGGAATCGGTCCACAGGTTTGTAATTATAATAAACACATGGGATAAATTCATTCTGAGGCGGAAAGCTCATAAATACTGCTCCTTCATTGTCCAACACACAGCGGCACTACGTTGAAGGAAGAACCTGCATATCTGAACTCATGAGAGCATCCTTCTTTCTCATCCCCAAAGCCCATGGCCAGTCAACACCAGCTCCACGGCCGGCCGGCTCACCGAGGCAGCGGTAGGGAATCACAATGTGGGCGTGGGTCTTGCACTGCTTCCGGCCCCTCTTGCACCAGTTCTGGATGGTCACTGGTTGGTTGGCTTCCACCACATTGGTGATCTGCAGTTCAGGGTAGACCTGGGAAAACACACAAAAAGGGTAAATTGTTACCTGAGGCGGAGGTTGGCACACATAAGCATCTGGTCAACCCTGCTGTCCTCCTAAGTAAGGTATTGCTAACCCCTGAGATTTTAGCCTGCTCTCGGTGTGGTCAAGCTAAGGGAATTTAGGATAAAGAAAAAGATCAAGAACCTAACCAACCCGTTCAAAACAGTAAGCAATACAACTTTGATTTGATTTTACTACACCCATTCAGGCTATTTTTTTTTTTATTGAAGTATAGTTGATTTACAATGTTGTGCTAATTTCTGGTATACAGTATAGTGATTCAGTTACACATGCATATATATTCTTTTTCATTACAGATTATTACAAGGTATTGAATATAGGTCCCTGTGCTATACAGTAGGACCTTGTTGTTAATCTCACCCATTCAGGCTTAAAATATTATTTTTCCAAGGGAGATAAAATAGAAAAGAAGGAGGGGGCCCTCTTACAAGCATGGGGTTATTTTCAATGCAAAGTAAACTGGTGTGAGGATGATATTCTGCAATGCCCTGAATAGATGTTACAGTAGTAATCTGGTAATATTACCATTACTTATATTCACAACCCACCCTTGTCTTCTCAATTAAGCAAACATTTCAAGTACAGGATATGACACAGAGCAAGCTTTTATATAAAAATGCTTCTCTTTATTTGAAGTAATTTACGTAAGAATAATTTATCAAAAAGTTATCATGGGTGTCATTTAGATAAAGAATTGCATTTCCTAATCTCTTTCCTTCATAACTAACTATAGCCCTTTGCTTTGATTATTGTTCTCAATAAATCATGGTGTTTACTGAGCACTTGGAATGAAATGTGAAACTTGATGAACCAAAATGTATCTGTGAAAATATCAAATCACTCCTATTTATTAATAATAATGAGCAGAGATTTGAAAGAAAAATAGAAACATAAAAATTTAATTCTAAAACGGGCTTTTCCTTGCATGAATCATACATTTTGTCAGGGTTGCTGTTTTGTCAGATAAATACAATGAAGAGAGAAAAGCATTAGAGAACTGAGGGTGTAAGCAAGGGAATGGTTATAACGATGGGCCATGAAATCTAAGGTGGGGATATGGGGGTGGGAGACACAGTTAAAAGGCTGTAGTACCAATAAATCCTGGTGTGTGCTACAGAATTTTGATATTAAGGTACCAAAGACAATGAAGTGGTTAGAAGCAGTACTGAAGAGAGTCAGAAAGTTGAAATTAATATTTTTGGAGCAGTTACAGTTATTGGTAATTGCAAGGAGTATAATATGAGTATCATAAGGAATGACTGAAGAAGAATGATGAAGGCAAGACCACTTGGAGGAATGAAAATCAAAGAACAGAGAAACTAGAGTCTTGTAAGGATCATTGAAGTTGATATTAAAATTACTTAAGAATTATGAAATTATTTACAGTAGCCAAGCCATGGATGCAACCTAAATGTCCACCGACAGATAAATGGATAAATAAGATGTGATACATATACACAGTGGAACATATTACTCAGCCATAAAAAAGAATGAAATCTTGTCACATGGATGGACCCAAAGAGTATCATACTAAGTGAAGTAAGTCAGACAGAGAAAGACAAATATATGATATCATTTATATGTGGAATCTTAAAAAAAATGATACAAATGAATTTATTTACAAACTGGAAACAGACTCTCAGACATAGAAAACAAACTATGGTTACCAAAGGGGAAAGAGGTGGTGGGGAGGGATAAATTAGGAGACTGGGGTTAACATATACACATTATTACATATAAAGTAGATAAACAAGGACCTGCTGTATAGCACAGGGAACTATATTCAGTATCTTGTAATAATCTATAATGGAAAAGAATATATAAATGTATAACTGCACCACTCTGCTATACACCTGAAACTAACATAATATTGTAAATCAACTAGACTTCAATTAAAAAAAAAAAAAGAATTACAAAGGATGCAGTTGATGGAATGACAGAAAGCCAGGACCTAAAACCTTCAAAGACTGTGGGGGCATTCCACTGCAGTAGACAGAGCTCTCCAACAGTAGAGGAGAGGGATGATCTAGTTCAAGAGCGTGCACCTCACAGTTTGGGCTGGGGGTGTTTTAGGGAGGAGAGGGAAAGAATGGTCTGGAAGTGAAAATGAGGAAGAAGGAGGACCTCCCCACCTCCAGGCACGATGCGAGGAGGACCGCAAGAAAAGAACACCTGAGAAAGCTCCCGGGGAAACAGTGCCTTTGGGGAGGAACCAGGATTCAGAGCAAGAAGATACTGTCCACACTGTGGGTCATGGACACAAGGAATTTTGCTATGGTTGTTGCTGACATTCAGTGAAAGCTCACCATCATCCCATCTTCATTTACAATGTTGATATTTTGTTCGTTGAGGATTTTTTGGATTAATTTTGATTTTTTAAACCTTGCATTAAAATACTACTTATCTTGATTCCTGAGTGCCTCGCTCACCTCACTCTACTCCCAACCCTGAGATAAATCAGTTAAAAAAATTAAGGCACCAGGAATGAACAAAAACTGTGGTACAACCAGACAATGGATTATCCAGCACCAAAAAGAAAGGAGCTATGAAACCATGAAAAGATACAGAGGAATCTTATTGCCTATTACTAACTGAAAGATGCCAATGTGAAGATACATGTGTGATTCCAACCACATGACATTCTGGAAAAGGAAAACTAAGGAGACAATAAAAAGACCAGTGGTTACCAGGAGTTAGGGGGAAGGTGAGGTGAACAGGAGGTACGTAAAGGATTCAGGGGCAGTGAAATTATTCTATATGATACTATAATGGTGAATACATGTCATTAGACATTTGTCCAAGCCCACAGAATGTACAACACCAAGAGAGGACCCTAAGGTAAACTATGGACTTTGGGTGACAATGATGTGTCAATGTAGAATCATCAGTTGTAACAAATTTACTATTTTGCTAGGGGATGTTGATAATAAGGGAGAAACTCTGCATGAGTTGGGGTGGGGAGTATATGGGAAATCTCTGCACCTTCCTCCTGATTTTGTTACGAATCTAAAACTGCTCTAAAAAATACAGCACTGATCTGTGGAGTGCGAGATAAGTTCAGTGAGGGAGGTACATGCTATAAAAACACACAAAATGGATATCCTGGCGGGGCGGGGCGGGGGTGGGTATTGAGAAAGTTATTCTTCAAAACCACTTGCCAGTAACTCAGCTCTAAAGGAAACAGCGCCTTTCCTATATTTCATTTTGTTCTTGAGTATCTTAACTCTTCAACACGTGCATATCAGTAGCAGATAAGGCTCAACTTGAAAATGCCACTAAAATTTAACATCCCCATGGCTCTTTCCTATATAATGAAAGATGAAGTGGCTTTTCATACAGGAATAGAATTCTCACACCACCTCTCCTGGTTTATGGTACCACAAAAGTACAGCATTCACAAGTCATAAACTCTATGACACTAGAGAGCTCGCCCCGAGGGACGTGAAATCCCATGCAGTAAGTGTGAGCTACTGCATTTTTCTAAAAGGTTCTAGCTGTCACTTCATAGAAATACTACCCTGCTGAGGGTTTTTTCAGGAACTCTCCGTTTTCTATAAAGAAGGACTGTGTAGGAGGCACAGTCAAGTCATTTCCTTCTTAATTCCAAACCAAAAAACCTATTTGTAGGGAACAGATTGACAAGCTAAAAAAAAAAAAAAATCTCTTGTTCACGTTGCATTCCATCTTTAGTTTCCTAAGGTAATATCTGGTGCAAAAAAGCCGTAACGTATTCAGTGGGTCACTTTCCAGCAGACAGAATTGCATACTGACCAGTTAAGATCAGAGGAGACAGGATTCCTCCCCTAAAGGTCACTAGCTTCACAAAGCAATGAGTCAAACACAGAATCCACTTCTAGTTCCCACCACGAAATCTAGGGCATACATGTGATTTCCTGTGCTTCGATTTCACCCTCCAGAATTTGGACAATGACAATTGTTTACAGGCAGTTGGATGAGATTATAAAATTTGAACCACGTGAATCCCATGCACAATTTGCCTACTGCCCCGAAATGAAAACGGAAGTGCTAACTTCAATCTCGTCCACCCCATTTTTGCTCTGAGATGGGGAGTTACGAATTTGAATTTGCCAAAGAGAATACAAATCTGCTGTTCTAAATTCAGGAGGTTTATTTTAAAAGGTCGGGGGAGGAACATCAAACATTAAAATAACAAAAGTGCTTCTGAAACATACCTAGTCCCAGTCACAGTGATAACCACATGCACTCCCAGTGAAAAAAAAATACTCAAGTTTCAGACAAAAATTCCAAGTACTACATCTCACTTTCTATTAGGCAGTTCCAGTGTATGACCAGAGACAAACAAGCATTTTTATGTGGTGAGACAAATAAGCATTATATGTTGAAAAAAGAGCATGGTTCATAGTTTCAGGCAAGAATAAAAATTAATTAGACACACAAATGTGCTTGTGGCTAGTTAATAAGTCCCTGACTTTTCATCATAATTGATTACAAGCATCAGCTCAATGTTTTTTATTTTCTTTGTGTCATCTCACACCTTAACATAGGAAACAAAAGACATCTGAGATCCCTAAGCTTTTTAATTGGTAGGTTTTTCAACACATGCAGGGCATGCATTGCTAACACAAGCATCGCTAACAACTTGCTATAACAGCAGGCATTAGCAAAAGCTGACTTCTATGTGGCCCCCTTCCTTTTCTAAAATGCTTCCTGTGTGAATCCCAATGAGGAGTAACTATTTTTTGATTATTAAAAAAAATGTAGATGACTACAGCTATTAATAAATACTTAAAGCAGAAGCAGACCCAGGCTTATGTCAGTTACTTGAAAAGCAAACCGTCCTCAGTTCCAACAAACCTTCCTGAACCACACAGGGCAGCCACTGAATAAATACACACACTGTGCTCCCAACACACTCTTCCTAAGACCCTCACACCCCACTTCAAACGCCCAGGCCCATTAGGGTCCTCTCACGTAGACAAACCTCCTCCACCCACAGTGTAACAGAATGCTAGTCCCTCTCTCCCATTGCGGGAACGCTTTATGGTATTTATCGCAGTGTGCCTCACATTTGGGTTAAGTACATCTGTGTACCGCCTCCCCGGTGAAAATACACTTTCCAAAGGCAGGAAACACAATTTGGCACCCGCCCGCAGCCTCCCCGTGGCGCTCCACATTTATGAACGTTGGTTCGAGGCTATCGGGAGGCTGCCAAGTTCCCTGCCCCTCCCTGCAGCCAGCACTCCAGCCCCCGGTCCCCTGGAAGGGTACTCATTAGGGACCATATTTTAACTCTGCAGTTCCGGCCCCGTAGCTCATTACAGCCAGAGGAAAGCAAACTGTAGACTGCATTCTCTTCCTCAAGCGTTTTGAACGAGCACATACAGGCTCTAGTTAGATGACAGGGGATGGATACAAGACTAGCAGGAGGGGAAGTCGCAGCCAGGGATGGTGCTGTCAAAACCTAGGGGTGGGCGGGAACCAGGAATCTGGAAGAGGCAGCTGGTCTAGGGAGGAAAATAAGAAGATGCACGGAGATGAGATGCTAAGATGAGACAACTGTGTACCCGAGACAGAGACAGACAGCAGATGAGACCCGGACCACCTGATGACCTGTAACTCCAGGGAGGTGTGCCACGTCTCCTTTAATAAGCCCCCACTTAAAATAAGCTGCTCTGGTAGCTTTATTTTCCTTCCAAATGAACAAAACTCAAGAAAAATGCCCAGCTCCAAAGATGGTTCACTAATGTTCCCTTCGATCTCTGCATCCAAAGCATTTTGTCCGATTGCTTTTATCTGATCACCGACCACTTTCTACCTCCTATTGCTCTTATGTGGCTTCCTGCCCATTAGGACACACACTCCTTGAAAGCAGGAACAATGTGATTCATTTCTGTGTTCCCTCCACAGGGGTCAACTTGGTGACAGCACAGTAAGTGCGTGATCAATATGTAATGCTTAAGTTCAGAATCCACTAGATGTAGGGAAATTCAGTAGATACAAAGCTCCCATTGGGTATTATCAATGCATCTCTTAAATAAGATTATCTAAAGAGTATGGTATTATAGTTGGATTATAAGCTTTTGAGAAAAGTAAGCATCTCAGTGCCTTCCAATACTGTTCTTCCAAGTATGATGTAGCAATTTAGACCAATAATAGCATCCTGTATAAAAAGCAGTAGATTACTGCTAATAAATGTTAATAAATACACAGCTGAGGAAGAAGAATTAGAAGCCAGGCTCTCAAGCTAAGGGGGCCCATCTGGCTGGTCCAGGCATCTGTCACAAGCAGCCTACTATTCTGGCCACAGGAACATGTTTTATCTCTGAAAGCAAACCTACCAGTACATAAATTAACTTTATTTTTAAAATGAGCCGAAGAAATTTCAAATACTAAGAGCCAGGAAAGGTAAAGTAGAAACAATCTTAAATCCATATTAGGAGGCTGTAGTTGGAAAACTAACTGGTTTTCCTCACTACAGAAAACACCTTAAAACTTAGTCACCATCAGAACATTTTCATTCTGAATTTAAAAAATCTAAAGAGTCTCTCTCTCTCTCTCTCTGTCTATCCAAATGGGAGCTATATTAATCTCAGACAAGATGACATTTAAGTTGTTAAATACCCAAAGCAAAAAAAGACACTGATGATATTTAAGAAAGTCAAGAACATATAGTTATATATACAGAAATATAAAAATATTTCTCTAAGACATATGCTGTTAGAGTGCTACAAAAACTCTCCTTTATTCCCAATATTAAGGACAAATAGGAGAACCCTCAGAGCATCCTTTTGCATCTGGCCACCTGGAACAAAGGATTAATTAATGCCCAAAGTCATATTTACACACAATTAGGTTCTAAATGACCAAGCAGGTTCCGAGAACACAAAATCAAATGTGGCCAATAAAAGGCTAAAAACAGAGTTTGTGGTCAGGGAATGGGAACTGCTACTAATTCTGAAAATAATTTGCTTACTGTTCTTTCTAGTCTTTCAACTTTTGAAATCGATTTTTGATCGGGTTCTCCAGGATATTTCTTTCTTGAAAAAACATGCTGGAAACCATGCAGTGTTAATAAAATGGTATTTTAAACACGTAAGTCAGAAGTCAGTAAATAACATGTGTTGTTTAATTCATCTTCATCAATTTACAGACTGCAAAAGGGACAAGCAACACATCTGTCTGCACATGGGCTTGCGAGAAATAATGCAGACTCTGAAGGAGGTAAGGTAGAGAACTTGGATTCCAGACATCCTAGAATAAGAGTAACTATTGGAAATGATAAGCACATGGGGCTTTCGTTATACTATTCTTTCTACTTTCACATATGCTTGAAATTTTGAATTACAAAGAACTAACAGTTAAAAAAAAAAAAAAAAAACTAGCCCAGTGGAAACAAAGTCAGATTTCTAAATTTACATTACAAGTGAAAAAACAAAACGCAAACAAACCAAACCAAGAACTTAACTGTAAACGCATGATGTCAGCTAGCTAGCATGTCTTAACATACGCATGAAACAAAAAAAATCAAACTATAGTAAAATGGCATAGAGCTAGCCGATGGATCATGGGATATTTTCATCCTGTGAAAGTTTTTACATATCAATTTCTTGCTCAAAGAATACAGCCAAGAGGCCAAAAAGAAAAATATATAATTGAGGGTTTACTATATGCCTGAATCATTACAAATGTTTTATGTGTAGCAGGTCCTGTAAACCTCTATCAGTTGGTAATCGCTCCATTTCATCAAAGATGGAATTGATGAAGCCAGAACAACAAAAGTAAGTGACATCTCTGAGCACTCAAAGAGTGTATTAATTCTAAGTTTTAAATGACTTCCACTCCAGTGTCCAAACCGAAACAAAGCATGTCCTAGAGCATATATTTCTGTTTCTGGATGAAAATAACATACTCTTTCCTCTAAGGTTTTCTGGAATACGAAGAAAAATCATACCTGAAACTGCTTCGCAACACAAATTCTTGGAATAATGGGAGATACTGGAAACAGTATCTAATTTAATTGAGAAAGAGAACTGGAAACCAAAAACATTCTCTGATTACAATTTCATGAGGTGCTGGGAAGTACAGTAGAGCTGATGAAACACCACTGCAATACTGGGAGGTCTGAACAGCGCTGGGGTTTCACAATGATGACCTTACGTAGGAGTAAGGGACACAAAATGCCGCAGGGCGCTAGCCTGTTTCCCAATAATCTGGCCCAAGTCTGTTTCTCACACTGGATACAAATATATTCTCATATACATACATTCATTCTCAGAGTTGGAAAATATTGTCCAAGAACCTTGTTGGATATGTAAGTTACTCTTACGCTAATGTGCTGAATGGAAAAACAAATGAGGGAGGAGGGGACACCAAAATAAACAAGACAAGACAAGAATGTGGAAACACAAACAGCTGTGTCCACATGTAGCCAAGATGCTCATGCTCTCTGTCAATTTATGGCTGACTTCCTTATTTTTAAAATGTCCAAACTATACAAGGTTATTTGTTATTGGTACCTCAATAAAGCTAAAAGGAAAAAAGAAAAAAATATACTGCAGGAAAAACATTTTCGATAAATAAATATAAAATAAATACATAATAAGCATAAAAAATAAACATGCCAAATCTAGAAGTCTATAGTATTACTGCAAATACGTTATAATTGAGGATGCATTTAGCAAAGAGCTAGACAGGAACCAGGATAAATGTCAAATCAAACATTAATTTGATTAAATGATAATGGGGCGGGGGGAGAACCAAACTGGTTTCATCTCTTTTACTTCTGAATCCTATGGTTTGTGCAAGCAATCTTTATAAATGCACAAGACCAATAACATGCAAAATACATCTATCCTCATGTAGAGGTAGCTGGATACCTCTACTCAAAAACTATTTCACTTAATAAGAATTTTTGGATCTTTCAAGAATCAAACCACAACGCATAGGTGCCTGTCATGCGTGGGTCAGTTTTAAGCCCATAAAAGTGGACAGTCCATATAGCAAAATAATAATGGCCAAGAAGGTACCACAGCATCTACCATACGGGTGTGTCTACAAAATGTCCTCAAAGCTAGTCAGATTAAAACAATCACATATGCTGGGTTTTTTTAAAATTAATTTTAACTTCACATTACTATAGAATGAAAACATCAAGGAAGACAAACAAGTTTTATCTGGGAGTCCCTGCTGAGTTATATATTTTAGAGGAGAGAGTTAGTTGGGCAAAGGACATGGCTTTGTTCACTCATCCAACAGGCCATCTTTGTTTGGTTCAAGCAGTGGTATGCTTTGTTTGGTGATCCCGCTAATTTATAGACAAAACAACAGTTCATTTAGAGCAAGAAGGTTAAAGAAACAGAATACATATTGTGAACTGTGGAAAGAAAACACTTTGGAAAAAGAAAGTATACTCACAATCTAATGGAAGAGACTGTAAGCAAAGCCACATTCACCTGTCTAGGTTTCCCAGTTGGACATCTGTTCCAGGGCTTGAGGCTTAACTTGTTCAAAACTCTCTCTTAGAGACCTGCTCCCAATGTGAGTTAGCAGAGCCATGGTCACCTGCTCTAAGCCCCTACCTCGCAGGAGGTGCTCTGCATGTCAGGGAGCCTGTGTTTTAAATTCTCTCCCTGAAAGAGGAGGAAGAACAGTACTGGGACTTATACAGTTTCTTGTTTAATCAACAATGTTTAACTTTTACAACGGTACCTCTATCCTCCTATCATAAAAGGAAGCCATGGTCTAAGTTTGGTTGGGCAACTTTCCTGGACTGCTCAGGTGTCAAAGAGCAAAGGCTGCATGTGAATGGAGGTCTGATAGGGAAGCCCATGCCCCCCCTTTTCTACACTTAACCCTAAGGCTTCCTTATAGCAGCATCTTGGGGCCTGGCATACCTGCTCATCTACACAACAAGGATGGGCAGAGTGATCTTTCCCACCCCTTTCCCACCAGCACCTTAAGACTTGAATTCCCTTCTCTCCCAAGTCCAACTTACACTTGGATACAGGCTAATTTTTCCAGAAGTGTCTCAATCAGAAAACACTCCTGTTAAGAACAGTCCCTTAGCCTTTAGTCATCTCTAAAATTAGATCCCAAACCCCAGATTACAATCAAGATCCTTTACTTTACGTCTTCATTCCACCTTTTCAATCTCCTAAATTCTTTTCTCAATTTATCTAATCGTATATGTATAAGCTCCTTCTGTGCAAGAATGGCCACTCAGCAACACGCGACACAAAATCCTCTCCTGAACCAGTAAATACCTGCTCAATTTGCCTAAATTAAATTTGGGAATGGAACAGGGTTCTTCAGATGAAGAACTGAAGTACACTTGCAATTTTTTCTTTTCCTAACCTAAAGCCTTTGATTTAAATAAAACAATGTTTTGTTTTGTTTTGAAATTTCATTTCATTCAAAAGAAAAGGGATAACAAAATCTAGAAATTCTAATTTTTCTCCCTAGACCTGATAATGTATGTTTCAAGGGGAAGAGTATCTTAATTTTGATCTATGTGTAAGACTCTTAGGTGCCTTAGGCCAACGTCTGGGTTATATAACAGCTCGTGAAGGCGAGTGGCCACTTCAGGCTGTCACATGATGACTCATTTATATGGTAATTTTCAAATTGCTCCCATGATGTTTCCGCATCTCCTATAGAATGAAGAAAAGGAAATTTTTTTTTCTATCAAAGGGACCACAGAGGAAAATAATCATTAAGGGAGTGTCTGTTGTGGTCATCTATTACTGCACACAAAGTATCTCCAAACTTAGTAACTTCAAACAGTAAGCATTTCTTTCCTCACACAGTTTCTGTGGGTCAGGAATCCGTAAGAGGCTTAGCTGAGGGACGCTGACTCTTACGTGGGTGCAGTCAAGATGTCAGCAGGGGCTGCGGTCAAATGAAGGCTTGGCTGGGCCACAGGATCCACTTCCACGTGGCTGAGTGGGCACAAGTCAGTGCCGGCTGTTGGCAGGAGCGCTCAGTTCTGCAGCAAGTGCACGGCTCCATGGTGCTGCTTGAGTGTCCTCATGCCATGGCAGCTAGCTCCCACCACGGCAAAAGACGTAGCGCAAGACAGAAGCCACACATCTTTTATGATCCAGCCTCAAAAGTCACACACTGTGATTTTTCTGAAATCCTGTTGGTTACAAATGTCAGCCCTGTGCACAGTGGGAAGACACTACATGTGGATGTAAATACGAGAAGGGAGTCCAGTACTGCTGGGAGCCATCTTGAAGGCCAGCTAACACACAATAATTTAGAATTTCTCACAATTCCGTGAGTCAGCTGAGCAACTGTCCTTCTTCACATGGTGTTGTCAGCGGGAGGACTGCAAGGAAGGCTGCTGGGTCCAACCTGGCCTTGCATACGTGGCTGCTGGTTGGTGCCGGCAGCTGGCTGGGAGGGCAGCGAGGGCTAGTGAATGACAGCCTCCATTTTCTTCCACTTGGGCTTCTCCCATGGTTGCCTTCTCAGAGCACAAAAGGAGAAACTTCCAGGCCTTCTTAAGGGTTAGACTCAGAACTAAACCACTCCATTCTACTGGCTAAAGCAAGTCTCATGTCCAACCAAGACTGAAGTTAACTACTGGAAGATGTGATTCATCAAGAGTCAGTGACAACATATTAACACAGGGTGACACAAAGAACAATGTAAGGTTTCCTTCCTGTTTTCAGGAAGCAGACTTTATGATCATTTGGTACATTTGACTGAATATATCAAGCCATACTCTATGTGTATTACTCTCTTATTGAGGGTTATCATGACACTGTGTTTAACTGGGTGAAAATAAACTGAGGGCAAATCTGGACTATGGACCAAGAACCCCAATTCTTGCTTAAACATTTCTTTGGAATTCTGTCAATGGAAAGAAGCAGTCTCTGCAGGAGGAGCCCACAAGGCCATCTCAGGGGAGGCTTTCCAGTGCCAAGAGTGATGTGGAGCACCTGCCTCATCCAGTTTCCATCCTTGTGCCGGCAATAGGCCGTCCACAAGCAGTTACTGAATGACAGCTCATGTGCTCTGGATCAAAGTTAAACGTTGGAGAAAATGCTTTGTAAAGCATGATCTCCAGAATCCCTTTGCCCAGGGATCCCCAGTATAAGTCCCAGTCTTAGCTCAGGCTGCCATAACAAATTACCATAGACTGGGTGGCTTAAATAACAGGGATTTATTTTCTCACAGGTCTGAGAGCTGGCAGTCTGAGATCAGGGTGCCAGCACAGGCAGGTCCTGGAGAAGTCTCTTCCTGGTTTGCAGATTGACATCTTCTCCCTGTGGCCTCACATTACCTTTTTGTGTGAGCAGGAGGAGAGGGCAAACTCTCTGCAAGCTCTCTGGTGTCGTGTCTCTTCTTATAAGGGCACTAATCCTCTCATGAAGGCCCCACCCTCATGACCTCATCTAACCTTGATTACCTATCAAAAGCTCTACCTCCAAATATCATCACATTGGACCTTAGTGCTTCACTGTATGAATTTTGGAGAAGACACAAACATTCAGTCTACAGAAGTCCTCAAGGCACATTTGATTAAAAAAGAAAGAAAGAAAGAAAGAATAGCGCCGACTATGCTAATAAAAAATATGTAAAGAAAATTTTCACATTTTGAAAATGCAAATATTTGAATGATGACAGGGCAGAAGCATAATTATTATGATTGGGGAACAAGAGAGAATTTACAGGTACCAAGAATTTGGATGATATGGGATAAAACACTGCTTGAACAAATACACAATTTAAACCCTAAGTTTCAAACTGTCATCCCAATCAAACTTTATAAGGGCTTACAATCAAGAACAAAGGTAAAAGACTCAATTTTTACTTTTTTCTCCCTAATCTTGCCCCTTATCAACGATAGGACCAAAGCAATCAGGAGGCAAAAATGACCACATTGACAATAAATAACAGCAAAACCACCAACATCAGGGAATACAAATCAAGAGGAACCTGATACTATGAAGGACATTGACTAGACAATCCATCATCAAAGCAGTAATATCTGACACATCATATTAAGCTAAGCACCAGCACCAACAGATACGATGTGCAGCTATACAGGCAATCCTCTGGAAAAACAAATTTCACAAGTGAGTTAAATTAACAAGGTCAAAATGAGGTCACGGTGATGAATTTAGTTGGTTTGATTCTGTCCTAGGACCACAGACTGCTAACAGCTGCCTCTGTGACTCAGCCAGCTGTCTCTACAATATCTGTGTTTTGGTCACGAGAGGGATGGAGCACATAAGGAAAAAAATTATTTATCACTATCGGGAGAAAATAATCAGTCAGTGAAGAGCACTGTAAATAGTAACAGTGATGGTTTCTGTAGATTTTTTAAAAAGGAATTTGCACAATGATAGGTGTCAGAATATAGTGGTAAGTGTCTTCATGGTGCTGAAGCAAATACCTGTCAACCTGGAATTCTATACATAACTAAGCTATTGTTCAGTAAGAACAGCTTCTGGAAATAACTAAGTAAGTTGACAGGGATCCCAAAACATAGAGGAATCAAAATAAATAATATAGGAATAGAAATGCTTTGGTGAAAGAATCGGTTGTAAACAATGAATCCAGTGAAGGAACTGACGACTGTGGGAATTATAGCAACAGAACAGACTATAATAGTAAACTCTGAGAATATAAAAACAATATTAACTTACAAAACCTGTGAGAAGGGGAGGTAGAAAAATTATGAGCATTATTTTCCTTGACTTTCTTAGCAGGGAATCAATCAACTGTCTGAAAAACATGAAGCTAAAAACACAAACAAACAAACAAACAAACAAACAAAGGCATACAAACTCCCCCATAATTCAATCCTACAAATGAAAACTATTCATTATTTCCAATTACAAAAGGACAATATCAGAATGTGTACAAAGTGAGAGGCGACAGGAAGACCCCAAAATATCAATATCGAATGTTCTACATAGTTTAGGAAGCACCAAAGATTCTGAGTGAGCCCCTCTCCAACACCCACCTCCCCAACATCTTCCCAAAAGCCGGTTAAAGTCATGATGCACTATGAATTCCCTCAGCTACCCACTCTCCAACCTATACCACTTTTAAAAGGCACTGCGTGTTTCTAAGCCCATTGTGTTGGGCTGTGGTCATTTTTCTATTTGGCTCCCATGCCATTCTTCATCCTTTTTTTTCTGGCCAGAGCTCCTCTCCCCACAACACGTGGCTCTGATTGAGCTGCCAGACAAGACACACACCCTCACGACCAAGGTGGGCCAGTCCCAGTACTGAGTCCTTGTGGATATGGTCACTGGTCCAAATATAGCTGTGTGAACAAAAGCAGGATCAGAGAGAACTCCTCCTGGGAATTAGAGTGCACGCTGGCCAAAAAGAGTTGGGGGTCCAAGCTGGAACGACACACTCCCAGAGGTACTGGCTGCCACCTTCCCTGGCCTCCAAGAAGAACCCATCTTTGCAGGAGAAAACAAGGTGAATGTGAAGGAGAAAAGATAAGTAGAAAATAAGAGACCCCAACGGAGACATTCCAGGCAGCACTGAGTGTGCTGATATCTGAGGACCTGATTTCTGGATGCCTTTTTTGTGAGTTATCCTCACCCCATGACCCTCCCCACCCATGGGAGAAAATATCCTCCATGTACAGTTGTTTAGTGGGTTTTGATCACCTGGCAACAGACACTGCCTAAGTAACCCCCCTGACTATTTCCCTATCCCTTATTCTCCTAAGACTCAGCCAAACACTTATCCACTGGATCTCATTTCTCCCTAGTCTTCCAGCTGCTTGAGCCCAGTCTCCTTATGATAGACATCTACTCTTCAGAGTTTAGTTTAAGCTTCCCTCAGCTGAAGTTCGTTCCCTTTAAAAACAAAGCCCAACAAAAAAAACAAAGCCTTTCCCTTTTCTGTGAATTGCCCACAGGCTCTTTGCCTCTAGGTCTTTCCTCAAAGAGTCCAGAGATGGTTTCACCACCCATTCATGTTTTTCTTCCTGTAACCTACTGCAATTTGACTTCTTCCCATGCTATTCCCTTGAAATTGCTCTCTCAAAGATCAACAATGAACTTTGATTTGCCAAATTAGAAGAATGTTTTATTATAAAACATTTCTAAGTCCGTGACTTAGAAATGGGCAAAAGAGATTATAAACTGAGTGTTCTAGCAGTAAAATGTAGGTGTTGTCTTTCAGAGTCTGGGAGTGGTAGGGGAGAAGATTATCTGATTCTATCAGGACTTGCTATAGGCTATTTTACATATAAACTACTTGCATTGCCAATGTAAATGTTTCCTGTCCCACACAACGCAGACCAGATGATTCCTGTTCACAGCCACGTGAATGAAGTTTGTTGGAAAAAGAATTTAAATCTCTTCAAGTCAGACTGGTTTACATCTTACAGGTTACCTGATTAATTAATGAACTGAGTAAAATCTTTGACGTGCGTTCACTTTGCAAGGGAGTCACGATTTGCGTTGTGAAAAATTACACTTCAATCATTTCTGGTAGGCATCACACCTGCACTCTTGTCATTTCCCTTGGTTAGATATTAACCGAGTTTGACTTCCAGAACCTAACAGCACCTAGTTCTGATCCTAGGTTTTTAGCCACTGCTCCTCCTCCATTGATTATTTCCCTTTGTTCCCCTTAAATGTTGCAATTCACCAAGTTTCTTTCCCAAGATTCTCCCCCAGAGGCACCAGTAGCGTAAACCGAAGGCAAACACTTGACGAGGTAGCTTGGCATTTTTTAAATGTTCAATAAAAGTTAGTTGGTACTAGCATCATCGACATCACAGACATGTGCCAACATCATCATCATCACCGGTTCTTATGTTGCTAACGTTATTTTATAGGCTTTTCTCTCCCTTTAGGTCCCTCCTTTAAGAATAGGTCCTGTGTTCCACTCATAATTGCATCCTTAGCACCGAGAGATACCCTCTCTACAGACAGCCCCCAATTCTCCTTCCTTTAAAAAAAAAAAAAAAACCTTCAATGACACTTCCTGTTGTTACAGAATAAAGACCAAATTCATTAAAAGGGCTCACAAGGCCTGATATCCTGGCCCTTTCTTACTTCTTCAGTATAATGTTTGTCTAATCCATCTTAAGATTCTGACCTGTGTGCTTCATCCTACAAGGCCTCTGTAGCTGGGGAGCTGAGACAGGCAGATATAACCACAATTGCAAGACAAAGGAGAAACAACGAAAGGGCTCACCCTCCCTGCCCCCACCTCGTGGCCACCAACAATCCGGCAAAGTCTGGGTCTAGGAACAACCACTCTGTGGCTTAGCCCTGGGACAAACAACAGACTAGAAAAGGAAGTGAAGCTGCCCAGGCATCAGTGGGCTCTCTAAGTGGGAAAGGAAGGAGGGTTGTTCTCAGAGCCATGAAGAGTATTTTTTATAGAGTCATCATACAACTGTAAAGACATCTGATTATTTATAACTGACACGGAGGAAAAACTTTGATGCAAACCATGACACATGTATTGAAACAGACATTCAACAAAAAATAATGATGTGGTCAATGTCACTTACTAAATTTGAGTTCCAGTCTCTAAATAAAGTTTATTTAACATTCAGAATGCCTAATACGCATGTATATCCAGAAAAGTAAAATGGTATCAAAAGCCTGTAAGCGTGCACACACAGAGTTTCAACTTCCAAACTCATAACTCATCTATGAAATTGTACTGGAGGAACTCTTCAGTTGAATGTGAGTATTATTTCCAAAATGTATATTTTAGAAATATCATATCTGGGCAAAAGTGAATTTATTATCAATTTCTATTTAATCAATGCTTTTAAGAAAAATATAAAGGGCACAGATATTAGTGATTTCTACCTAAATATAAAGAATTATTTTTTCACATCATAGGACTCCTTCAAGATAAAAATTACTTGATATTGTGACAACTGTAGATGCTTTTTTGATTCTCAAAACACAAGAATTAAAATTTAGAGATTGTCCTTTCTTATTGTGCTACTAATAAAAAATCGTATATATATGTGTGTGTGTGTTTAAAATATGTATACATATATATATTTCATTAAACACTCAGCTTGGATCAAAAAAGGCTAATGAAAATTTTTAGTACTTTTTTAGTACATAAAAGATTACAACAAAGAAAATGTTGCCAGGTTATAGGTTGTTTATGGAAGGTAAAGGATTTTGCTTTGCCAAGAGGTATAAGAATAATTCCTTTAAATGTTCTTAAAACACAAAGAGTCGCATATCCTAGGAATAGATAATTGTCTAGAAATATGGGCCAAAATGCCGTGGACTCCAGCTATTTTAAACTGAATTAATTTTAAAAATTAATTTTAAAAATAACAATATACCATACCATATACAATAATAGCAAGAAAACTAGGAAAAGTTATACAAAGGCTGAAGATCTCTACAAAGGGTAAGGGGATGATTTCCAGGATCTAAAAGTTACGTTAAAAAAGCAAAGTGCAGAACAGTGCTTACCGTAAGCCACATTTTTTATGAGAAAAACAAGGGAAAACATAACATCCTCTCTTTTGCAAGAAGGATTAATCAAGAACAATGAAAAATGTTTAGTAACAGAGGGTGGGTGGCAAGTGAGATTCCTGAGTGCAACTTATTTTCAATACTTTAACAATGTAAATGTCTTACATTTTCGAATAGTAAAAATGAGAGAAAAACTAAAATTCAATATAAACAAATGTATGTACTAAAATATATCAAATTGGTAACAGAGAGAAAATTAATTCCAGTTACTTTTAAACACAATACCTTGACTGCACAGCCACAGTGGGATCTACTCTAAAGAGAAAAGTAAGGGCCAAGATATCTTAAACTTTACTCAGTTGGGATCTTTTATAGCTCTTTTAAATGAAGGATATTTGCCATACAATATTCTATTGCAGTTGGTTTAATGATGGTTGTTACAGGACATAATTACAAACATATTTTTCCATACTGCAGGGTAGAGCAAGTATTTATATTAAGGGAATGGTGAATCATTAGGAACCGAGATGTTTACTGCAAGAGATAAAATACAAACATAAAAGAAGCTGAATTTTAAAAAAGCCGCACGGGGTCCAACAAGAGCGGCTGGTCCCCGGCGAAGACTTACTTCTTGGCAGTACTGAAGGATGCCCTCCTTGGTGCCGGCGCAGGTTCTGGTCCCTGATGGGTCTGGCTCCCACTTCCCATTCTGCACGTTCATGTGCATGTTCAGTTTGCCACAGAACATGGCGACCTGGGGCTCTGCAAGCAGGCCAGCACTGCCGTCTGTGGGCACCTGGAAAAGTAAGTCTGGGTCAGTTACCGAAGTCCATAGCTCGGGGGGTAGAGGCTGGGGAAGGGCTGCAAAGAGGAACCCGGCATGGAGCCACACCAAAAACAGTTCCATTCTTGCGAAATGTCAGTTACGAATTCCTTTGCTACAGACATCTCCAACCACCTATGATATAGTGTTGTTGTTAATATTGAAATGAAAAAATTAGTAATATGGAGAAGAATTTATTCACTGAAAAGTTTATACATTTCCGCAAGGGCAGATTTCATGAAAAAGCTTATACGTTTTGTAGACTGAAAGGTCCTGACAATAAAATAAGATGTTTTTCTGAAATAAATATAATCACACAAAAAAAGAGGAAACTGTATTTTCATAATAAACTCCAACTGACTCACACAAAGAATGCCAAGTCCCCGCCTGGTGACCAGGTCTGGAAGTGTGTGTCACACACCTCCCAGAGCTGAAGGCACTGTCTTGGTGTGCATTACTGGTTAGCAAGTGACACTGTGATTTCTGCAACCAAAAAATTATTACAGAATTTACTCTGCACAGATGTGAATGAATATATTGGCCATCCCACCAGTTTCCTCCAGGACATTCTCTGGTTATCACTCTCTCAGCTCTTAAGAGTAAGGATGCTGGTGTCCCATCTCCCCAGCCACCCTACAGGAGGCGACAAGTCTCATTTAGAGCCCAGTACAAGCTGTGTCTGTTGTAAGCTCTCTACAGTTCTTACCTATCACCCCTGCGGGCAACACCATTTCACCAGAATAACTTTGAAATGGGTGCCCTTCTGTATTTCCAAACCCTTCTGCCCACAGGTATTTCCATCAGACAAATATTTTTAAAAGGGAAAATGGAAGTTCTGAAATATCCATACTACCTCACTTAATAGGTTCTGACAGCTCAGGAAGACAAAAATAAAGTCAGCAAGAGCTGAAAACTAAATCCACAGGAGTTAAAGTGCTATCTGCAATCGAGGAATCAGAAGACACGGTAGCCGAGTACTTCTCCCTTGTTAAATCCAGCTGCTGAGAAAACGTGTGACATCCGTGCCAAGAAGAGTTAACTTCCGACAAAAGCCATTCACACAGCTGAGAACTGGGTGATTCTATAATCACTTGGATCGTTTCTAAAAACTGTTCGCAGGACAGAAAACAACAACAACAACAACAATGCTAAAATTACACAGAGAGACTTCAGTTAAAGAAACAGCTTCCTGACATTTCTTTGCACAGAAATGTAAAAATAGATCAAACAACTGTCCACTCTAGTCATCGTCATATATATTTTGTCCATACATCCGTTAGAGATTTATGCCCTTTAAAAAAAAAATCTTGCACTGAACCCGGGGAGACCTATCACAGACCTGAGTGCAAAAGCTTCTGGCAAGAGTCTCTCCAACCACGTTGCAGGCAACATTTTCTACATTTCTAGTTCTACTGTGTAAGGTACATTTAATAAAATTCTGCCGCCACCCTGCCAGATGTAACAAACAGCAGCTGAGGCCAGAGTGTCAGATGGTCAGCAAATAGCTGGGACCCCTTTACTCCCCAGTTTGGGGTCTTGCCCAAAACCTACAATTTCTAAGCCAGAAACTGAGAAGCTCTTTCTCCAACAGATGCAAAGAAGCAGCCTAAGCGGAATACACCAGTCACTTGAGTTTCACAGCTTTCCTGAGGGAAGAAGAGGAAATTCAATGCCTCGATCCTAAAAAATCAGAGCACAGATTCTGTCAATGTCATTAAAGGAATAAGACAATAGCATTGCAAAAAAGTCAAATAATAATCCCATAGATAAGGCCCTATTAGCAGATGCAATGAAGGACATAAAATAGATATAAAATACAGATCAATGCATAAAATTTATTCATGTATTTATTTATAAAATATGAGCTTTGCCCATATGTTAAATTCCATTATCAAGAAATTTACAATCTAGTAATGCAATCACCATTGTATTCCCCACGGTATTTTATTCTCTTCAAATTCATTCCTGTCCCAAAGATTTCCAGTCTTAGTAGAATCTCGGTACCTCACCCCCGCTAACTGAACAGAGAGACTAATGATCCTTTACCACAGTTGGTCATGATTTGGCTGAATGAATGCCCCTGTTCTCAATCTCAACATTTCTCTATACCTCTGATTCTCCACAATGTGTTTATTACAGTTTCTACCTCCTTGTCAATGCAAAAGCCCCTCATTCCATAGCTTTCCCTCAATGAACACTGAGGTACCAATTTCTTCCCCCATGGTGGCTGGCTTCCAAGAAGACCCCTGATCGTCCCTACTTGCTGGCTTCATGCTTTTGTCAGGGCCAATCCAGAGTACATCAGGGTCTGTCCGTTGCAACAAATAGAATGTAGCAAAAATGACGTGTGATTTCCCAGGCAAGATCGTAAAGGGTTCCCGGGTTTCTTCCTTGCTCTCTGGGATCACATGCCGTGGGGGGAACGTTGGCTGCCATGTTGTGCAGACACTTGAGCAGCCCCGTGGAGAGGCCCGCATGATAAGGAGCTGAAGACTCCTGTCAACAGCAACGCGAGTGAGCTTGGAAACATCCTCCAGCCTCATCAAGCCTTCATTTGACTGCAGCCCTGGCTGACCTGATTGAAACCTCAAGACAGACTTGGAGCCAGAACCACCCAGAAGATGCTCCCAAATTCCTGACCCATCGAAACTGAGATAATAAACAATTATTATTTTAAATTATTAGGTTTGAGGTAACCTGTTACACAGCAAGAGATACCCAATAAGCTCTTCCTTTCCCCCAGCTCCACAATACATCTACCAACAGCCTTTGAGATCCTCTACTGAAAAAAGGAAACACACAAAAAATTCTATTATCCTCTAGAACAGGGGGTCAGCAGATTTTCTATGTAAAGGGCCAGATTATAATATTTTAGGTTTTGGGAAACACACGGTTTCTTGTGACTACTCAACTCCGTTGTTGTCATACAAAAGCAGCCTCGGACAACGTGCAAAATGGGTGTGGCTGTTTTACAATAAAATGTTCTTTATGAAACAGGCAGGAGGCCAGATGTTGCCAGTGGCCCATCATTTGCCTATCTCTGCTCTAGAGGAACTATCGCCTTCCCACTTCTTACAACAAATTGTGCTAAGATCCCAGGTGGTGATTAAAACACTCACTGATACCACCTTCTCACCTTCTTCTTAAGACCCCTGTAGTCTGGTTTATATACCCACCCCACTCAAACACTTTTCTCAAAGGTTACGTATGACCTCCTGAGAAAGAAAATAGGCTTTTTTCTTCAATACCTGTCACTTTTCAATTTCTTTGCCATACATGAAGACTTCCTTGGAAGTCTTTTACGTTGGCTCAGTCTCAATGAACCATCCCAGCTCTCTCTACTTTTCTGATGACCTCATTACTAACTCAAAGTCCTTCAATTCCACAGCATAAGACATTCCTAAAGATGAGGCCATTGCTTCTCCTTTACCTACTTTAAGAAGTCGTGGTGATGACACTCTTTTACCTCCCAGCTGCAGAGAGGCAACTCCATGATAACAGTAACAGCAAAGATAAATGACAGAAGTTCACATTTCTTCACTCAGTAAGCCTGAGAATATAACACATGCTAGGCACTGATGTAGTCTGGGGGACAAAGCAGTAAATCTGGCAAGTCCTTACCTTGACAATAAGATGACCAACCATCCTAGTTTGCTTGGGACTGAGGGCTTTCCAGGATGTGAGACTTTTAGTGCTAAAAGTTAAGAAAGTCCCTAGCAAGTTGAGATAACTGGTCACCCTACCTAACAAACACATCAAATGTTTCATTTTTCCTACCTTGAGTTCTCAATATCTTTCTATTCCTTCCCGTCTTCATTTTGTTCTCCTTCCTTCTTTTTGAATTTCTGGTTGTTTTGATGCTATGTGTTTGTACGTTTGGATATGCCAACTACCAAACGGTGGTAATCTTTCTCACACTCTCTTCAAACGAACTGATTTTGTCCCTATCATATTACTGGAAAACATCGTTAATTGCCTTATGATCTCTTCCTTTTAACAATGGCAGTTAAGGAAAATAGATGCTTCAGTTCCTTCTGGATTTCCTACCAGATGAAATCTAATATTAACTTTAAAAAATAAGTCCAGAGAGTCAAGCCCTGTTTTCCTAGAATGGAGACTGTTGAATAGTTCAAACTGATTTCTCAATACTTAGGGCCATCTATTATGCTAGGAATTATAAAGTTGGCTGTATGTGTACATCTGTTACATTTGACATCACAAGAGGCCCTTCACGAATAAATACTTAAATCACAAAGACATGTTTCTCAGGCAAAAATTCTTTCCCAAATCAACACCAGCTGTGTGTAAGATCAGAGTATCTGGCTGGGTGATCACAAATTGAACCAAAAGCTTTTCTATTCTTAATGAAGCCCACCTGCAAGGAATATCATGTTGTAAGTAACATATTCCTGGCTCAGTGAATTAAAACAAGACAAACAACCCACAGGATCCTGACTGGCATCAAACAATTCATTTAAGAAAAATAGCCTGGTTGCTAGGAGCAGCGCACTCACTCCCTGGCATTTAGCCGTCACCAGCCAAGATGGTCACACGGGAGATAATACTTAGCCTTTCAAGGGCCCGACAGGTTTACTCCAATCCCCTTTTCTGAATGAAGCCTCAAAAAACGGTTTAATAAATCATATACAGGATCCTAGTCACGATCTGTTAATATGGACACTCTTAAAACTACAACCTTTTGGTCCTACTTGCTGTCAATGAAAACAGATACTCTGTCAAAGTCATCCTAAAGATAATTATTCCTCGAGTTTGAAAAACATTCCTCATTTTAATAGAAAAGAAATACAAAAGCTTTAGTGGATGGGAAATACAACTACTTAAACAACTATTACATTTTAATTTCATTTTCATATTAACAAGATCTAAGGTAACTTAAGGTTACTTTGCAGAAATCCAAGACATCTAAGAGATTGGCACCCTGGCATAAATGGCCATTCACGGTCCATGCATTTCTGGGAGACTGAAGATGAAGATAATTCTTGTACACTGAATGATTTTCCACTGACATCATAAGACCAGAGATGCTTTCCCATGGGAAAACAGTGCTCAGCGACAATGAACAAAATAACTGGCTAAGACAATGGCGCCTGCACACAGTGCTTCAGGAGCAACAGGCTATTTACAGAATGCTCTGAACTACTGGGGTCCAAATATTACACTTAACAATGCTGTCAATCTTTAAAAAAAAACAAAAAACCCAGCCCTTAGCTTCTAGAATTTTAAGAATCATAATATATAAACAAGGTACCAAAGTGCAAATGGACTTTCCCAAAGCAAGTTAGCTAGAAAACGGCTTTAAAAGGGCTTAAGGGGAATTGAAAATAAATAGAAATATATATACCTAACCTGGGCCAGTCTACAGAGGTGAACCTGTAAACTTACACCTAGAATCCATGCAATTTACAAGTGCAAAAGCAGCTTCTCGAGAAAGTTCTCCTGCTGTCTTTCAAACTGGGTGTTCCCTTTCCCCCCAGAGTTGATCTTTATTATCATCAAGGAGATCAAAATTCCTTATGGAGCCGGCTTGGCAGCATTCCTCTGCACACAGTCCCAACTACAAGGGACAGGGAACAAGGAACCCTGTGTTTCCTCAGCGAGGAGAGGGCAGAGACCCATAGCGTAGTACATCGGTGGATTTATGTAATTTTAAAGTTTGTGGCTAATGAAAACCATCTGGTTTCTGCATTTAAATGAACTTCTCACCAGTCTGAATAGCTGACCAAAAGAGTATTTGGTATTGTTTAATCAGTTCACAATCTCCTCAGGGTCAGGTTCTTGTATAGTAAGTATCTCTTAAAAAGCACACATGATGCTATTTCTATTACAGTCGTGGTTTCCTCACATAAATAGTTTTCTCTCACCCTGGGCATAATACAATTATACTCCACCGAAATGCTTTTAAGACATTCAGATTTTCCATCTTCAATGTAATTATTCTGTAGAATCACAATCGAGAAGATTTGAGCGTGAACTCCTTTCAAGGATGAATAAAGAACCTCACTTAATCCTTCACGTAAACAAATTTTCATTCGCTGAAGGAAAAGACTATCTTATTTGTAAGGCTTCCCTTGAAGTGCACCCCCTCCCCCCGCAAAAAAATCTTAAGCAGAACCAGAACATCTACAATTGCCCATTTCATCGCTAACAGAGGGGAACTGAAATTAAAATCAGAATCACAAAACTGAAACAATCTGTAAAATCACCCAACTCTAAGGAGAAGGAAAAGGCTCTGAAAGATTCGTCCAATGCCACAGAATCACGAAGAGGCAGAGCTGGGAGCTGGACCTACTCCATCAAGGGTTTTGTTGACATGACCGGCCTGACTCTCAAATTAAAACGGAAAATTGCAATTTTCCAAGGTTTTGCCCCTGTGTGTGTGTGTGTGAATGTATCTGTAGTGAGAGAGGCTGGAGGAGCTAATCAAAGCATACAGAAAAATGAAATGTGATCACAGAAACCGTACACAGCTTCAATTTACCCGTGTGGAGAGGCGGCCACATTCCTCACATCCATCAGTCACCGTACAATTATTTCAGAGCTCGAGTTTCAGGCTAAAAATGATTTGCCACAAAGACGAGTGAGGAGAGAAAACATTCCTTTCAGAGGACGAATCCACATTTTTCACCCCTTGACTACTGACGTTCTTCTTGGGATACTGCTGACCTGGCTTCAAAGGACAAATTAAAGCTCCTTGATGAAACCATAGCCTCTGTTGATATTGATAAAGTTAATTCTTATCTGGGGACCCACAAAATGGAGGCTGTCCCAGTGGTGTGGCCCACATCACAAATCTAGACCAGCGTCAGCTTGCACGTGGTGAAACACCTGTGAAGGAATCCTAGCACACCGATCACAGTCCTCCAACTCAGCTTCAGTGAGCTTGACTTACCCTAGAAAACAGGATGTGCCAGCCTTATGAGGAGCCCCGCTTCCCGATCTCCTAGACAATAGCGCCATTTCTTTGCTGTCTCCCTAAGGCTCTGTAAACTCGCTCTTGCCCCAGATCCCTCAGGAACCTGTGCTGCTTGTAGGGTATCGTTTGTCTTCCTTTGAATGAAGGACATCAAACTCATTACTAAATTGTTCTAGTTTTGTCATTTGACAATAGCAAGCTTTTCTTTCTGCCTAAAGGATATTCTAATGCTGACCCCAAATTCCTCCCAACTCATAACAAGGCCAGTGAATAATTCTTGCTGCTGGTGCCCAGTAAGAAATCAAGAGTTCTCTCAATAGAAACCTCTGCTATTCAACACCCAGGGAATTAATTACCAATGTTGAAAGCATGAATTTTAGAAGGCCCAAGAAAGGGGGATGCCCAGTACCTAGAATAGACATAAAACTGGAATTTTTAAAAATAGAGCCTTATAGGCAGAGCAGAGTTTAGGGATGTTTAGGGCAGTGAAAATACTCTGTATGAAAATATCCTATAATGATGGATATGTATCATCATATCACTGTCTAAATCCATAGACTGTTCAACACCAAGAATGAACCATAATGTAGACTATGGACTGTAGTTGATAATGGCTTTGTCAATGTTGGTTCGCCAGTTATGACAAATGTAACACTCCAGTGGGCGATGCTGATGGTGGGGGAGGGTGTGTGTGTGTTTGGGAGGAGGGGTCATGGGGGAACCCTCTGTACTTACCCCTTGATTTTTGTTGTGAATCTAAAGCTGCTCTAAAAAATAAAGTCTATTAATTAAAAAAAGAAAAAAAAAAGAGCCTTATATGTGACAATCCAACTCTTTGTCTAAACAACAGTTTTCAATCCAATTAATGCCCATTTAGTCCTAAACGGTAAATGTTCTACATTTCAACTGCACACATACATCATACACACATACATCGTATATACACCGGACCCTGTATAACTGTCTTTATTATGCTCTGACACTGGTAACAAATTCTTTTCAACCTTAGTTTGATGGTTATCTCTTTAATTTTCTTTTTAGTTCTAGTTTTATTGGCATATTTCACATTCAAAAACATACAGTATCATGATCTTTATACTATTTTGACTCTCGATATTGCTATAGCTCATCAGTCTTGATCTTATGAATGAACGCAGAGATAAGAAGAGAGTTAAGGGCAAAAACTGAAGCATCTACTTAGTCCTTTCCCTTCGTTATCTCATTTGACTCTCAGAAGAACCCAGATAAGTCACTTCCACACCTACTTAGATAATCAGAAAGGCTCAAAACCTAAGAGTCTAATCAAGGCCATTTACTCCAAAGTCCATGCTTACTTTTTTCCACAATGTGCCAGTTGGCATTCCTGCTACTAGTTATCAAGCCTTTTTATTTTCAAATCTTGAATATTATTTTCAAATAAATTTTTCCTCTGATGGCAGTAGTATTTTGCAGTTCTTTGTTACTAGCTTTCTCAAAAAATTATTTTTAGACCAAGTAAAGGAGAAGCAAATCCAGTTTAAAAAAAAAAAAAGTCTGAAAGTCTAAATGTTTATTTAACCTGCATTTCTTAAATTTAAATCCCTAGATGTTAACATCTAGTAACTTTTGGTAGCTGCTGATTTAAGAGACCTCCCCTGAAATGAAAAGGCAAAACTTTCCCCCTTAATTAGTTTTTTCCTTCAATCAGAACAGCCAATTGAATCAGCAAAGTAGAGGTCCAGAATCTCCAAAATCCCAAACTGTGAATACACGGTCTTCATGGCTTACTTTATTTAATCTCTACCTACTAATTTCTAAACAATGAGCATATAATACATATGCATATCTCTACACATGTACCAACTATGCGGCCACCTGTATAGTACGTAGTGGTGGTACCCAGGGCAGTAATAAACACACAGCACACCCACACAAAAGTTTACAGCTGGGGAGCAATTAGAGCAAATCTCAAACGACAGTGTTTTGCTAAAATCTCACTCTAGAGTGACTGCACTTAAGTCACGTTGCTAACAAGCTGAAGGACTTGGAAACTGGGTTCCTCGGGGATGCTGGTTTGAATGGCATTCACTACAAAGAAATTTGATGGTAACAGATGAACCGCTCTCCAGTGTGATCCCCATTAGTGCTGACAGCTCGGGCAGAGAAGGGCTCAGCACACCATGCAACACAGAAAAGTCAAATTCTGCTACTCCTCTCCACTTCAGATACAAGAGATAATTTATACGTGTTCACTTTAAGTTTTACTGTTTTCTATCAAATTTGGCCAAGCTCCGCTAAGATCAGCTGACCCTTAGGCCTGTGAAGTATAACAAATGGTTATTATTTTAAACCTCTGAATTTTGGGGTGGGTTGTGGCTTTGCAGCATTATTGTAGCAAGAGAAGCTAATACAGGCATGTATTTGATAGGCATAAATAAAGTCCTAAGGGACAGAATCAGGCTCAAAATTATTTCAGAAGGTAGAAACTTTTTCAAGCTGAATTTTTAAAGTATATATGAGATCCTGTAGTTTGCTTGAAATAATTCTTTGAAGGAGTACAGGACAGGAAAGGCACAGCTATGTAGCTGGTCCGTAAGAAAAAGTTCCAAAGGTTTTAAGAAATGAAAATGAAAGGACAACAGAAAAAAGCTAACGCAGTCTTCCACACGTTACAAATACAGGGCCCCAGGTATCATGGGAAAAGTTGCTGTGTTAGATCACATCTAGGAGGATATTCTCACATTTTCAGATAAACACTAAAAAATTAAAGAAAGGCTACCTTGGAGGAAAACAAAATTGTATCAGAACACTTTAAGGAAAACAGGAAAAAAATTAAGGGCAGAAAATGACATGTGAAGGAAATTCACAAGAGCCTATAAATAGGAAAACAGTGATGGAGAGGGTTTGGGAGGAACACCAGCAAACGGTGAGTGCCTCACCAAGGAGCTTCTTATATGGTTGGGTAACCAGCCATCATGGTTTCGGAAGGGGCTGTTCAGCTGGCTGGGAAGGTAGATGGGGTTAACAGTTTTCAAAAGTTTTTAAGCAGTAGGACTTAAGCTCAAATCCTATTTTCTGTGAAACCCTCCGAGCTGGGCACTTCCTCCCTCAGAACCTGGATGTCAACCCCACCCAGCTTGTGGAGGCACTGGTCTCCCAGAAAATTGGCTTTTCTACTATTTCTTCTATTGTTAGCCTATCGGTCTTACATAGATCTCAAGAAAATGACACTCCAGTCCCTCGGTATCCATGGCGGATTTGTTCCAGGTCCTCCCCCTGCTCCAACCTCCATATCAAAATACTGGGATGCTCAAGTGCTTTATACAAAATGACGTGGTACAGTGGGTACCAAAATCTCTGGATTGGGAAAAAAAAAAAAAAAAAAAAGAAAAGAATAGAAAAAGAAAAAAAAAAAAAAAAAACGAAGGAAACTTTCTCAGACAGACCTAAAACAAAAATAAAAGAACAAAATTCCCGGATGCACAAGTCCTTTGTATAAAATGATGTGGTACAGTCAGCCTCCAGTGGACTTGGATGCCTGTGGAACCCCTGATACCCAGGGTGGACGATACAGCCTAGCACCCTGAATGTACTGTCCAAGGAGGGTGAGCACTAGCTAGTTCAACTGAGGAACTGAATTGTTCCTTTGAGTTCACTGTAATTATTCTAAATTTAAATTTAAATTTAAAATCCTACTATTCAATCCTATTATTAAAAAACTTCAAGGCATGTTTAGAACAACTTGGGTAAGCACACCTACTTTTTTACTGTAAATTTTATACCCTGTATCCAATTTTTCAAACGAAACTGTAGTGTCCCAATTGAGTCTGATGACTTAATGTAAAAGCTGTGTTGCAAAATACCTCATTAATAATTTTATATGCTGAAATGATAATTGGGTTAAATAAAATACATTATTAAAATTAAAATACATTAATTTTCTTTATACTTTTTAAAATGTGGCTCTTAGAAAAATTTTTTAATTGACTTATAGTCAGTTTACAATGTTGTGTCAATTTCTGAGAAAAATTTTAATGACAAATGGGGCCTGTGTTATATTTCTGTTGGACTATGCTGTCTTAAAGATGTCAGACAAGGCAGCACAAAATTTACAACACAATAATAAATTACATTCATGTCAACATAGTACCCATATTACCCATGTCTTTCATTAATCTTATTGCACAGCCTTTTTTTATCAACTCTTGGAAAGTGAGGACTTCAATTAGTTCAATTGGCATAAACCAGCACATTGATATTCAGAAATCTGACAAATATTTCAGTATTCTATGAGACAGGCATCAGAAAATGGCTCAGCTAGGGCATCTGAGCTGTACTCTTTTAGTTTTATTTCCTAGAACTGGAAACAAAGGACTGAGTGAGGGGAAATAAGATGATGTTCCAACACACGTACTAAAGCTTTCAAGAAGATGATAATCAATTGCCATCTTTAAATTGACTGATTTTTATGGGCTTTTCTTTCTTTTTCTTTATACCTCTATAAATGATAAACACTTTGTTTAAATGTACAGGTTTTTAAAATATATTTTGTTTTCACTCTCTCTCAATTTTTTAATTGAAGAATAGTTGCTGTACAATATTATATGTTACAGGCGTACAACATAGTGATTCACCATTTTTAAAGGTTATAGTCCACTTACAGTTATTGTTAAATATTGGCTAAACCCCCATGGTGTACAATATATCCTTGAAGCTTATTTTGTACATAATAGTTTGTACCTCTTAATTCTCTACCTTTTATTGCCCCTCCCCAGTTTCCTCTCCTCACTGGTAACCACTATATCTGTGTCACTCAATATGTTTTCAAAAGGAAATATTTTAATAAAAAAGAGTTAATGCTATTAAACAGACCATGCTCCTGCTCACATTTTACATGTGCCTGCATGAATACATCTTATTCTAATTATACATCTTCCAGCAAAGGACATGCAAATTTCACTACCAAATGCTTAAGCTGCTAAGGTCACACTCCACCAACTGGTATGTGCTTGTTGAAATATGTGGAACACCAGCAGTGAGGGTTCTTGCCGCATATAGCCCAGGCCCAGCCCTCTCTGAGAGGTAGATGTGTCTGCGGAGAAGAGGGTGGGGTGAGAAATGAGGGCACATGAAGTTCTGAAATGGTGGGTCAAGTCTCTCCGTCATTTGACACCTCACATTGAGATGATACCAGATTTCACCCATGTGGCACCAAACAAGTACCAAACTCACTATTACCTGAGTTGAGTGCATAGAGGTAGCCAAGTAAATGAATAGTCAGGAGCTCTAGATACAATTCATTTTATTGCCTTGGAGTCTACTATCCCCACATAATTTGCAGGCTAAATTGTTTTGTCTGTCCTGGGGTGGTTCTCTTACTTCATAATATGAGACTTTGGATGTTGACATGGTATTCATGATACCTCGCCCATCACCTGGCAGGTGCACTTCGCCTTTATCTTTTACACAGTATCATATTCCTCACTATCTAATGACACAGTTCTGAAATGGACCTTTCCTTTATCAACAGCACTTTATCTATAGCACTACAATGGATTTTCTAGAGCATAAAGCTTACTCTTAAGGTACAAATGAGTGCAAATTTTTAGTTCTTTGTTTTTCCCCCTCTTTATTTCTTAAACTTACCCACCACAATGTTGACCCATTTGTGATGTAGAGCATAGAAGAAACAGAGCCCCAAGGAATCATGAGATGGAGAGGAGGAGAGAACAAAGTCTTTGGACAAGCTGCAGGTGGGAAATAAATGGAGAACGTGCTTCCAGAAGAAGTGGATTTATAAATGGACCCAGATCATTACATAACGAGCACATGGGAGAGTAGGGCCATATTCCAGTATTTGCGTCTTAGAGTTACCCATTTTACTTGCGCAAGCGGAAAAAAGAGCATACTTCTCTACCCTTTGTCAGCCCAGAAATTCATTCCCGTTTTCCTTTATAGCTTCTACTAGGTTTAAGGCTTCAGGCCACTGTGAAACTGACATAGGGGGACAGGCAATGAGGACTAAAATGGGGAGAGGTGGTTAGTGGAATGCCTAGTCTTAGGCTGCCATGAGACAGCCAGTACTCATATCTGGACCTGGTACATTCCAGACTGTCTGTATCCCTTAATATCTTTATAATTTCTAGTACTAAAATGGTATGAAAATACTAATAAGGTTGAAGACCCTTACAAAGATGCTCATTTCCCAGATAGATTAAATCATAATGTTGTCCTTCAATGTACATTAAAATCTCAGAGCAGCTCTCAGCAGGGATGAGGAGCACACACAACCCCAGGACCTTGCTAAACCCTCTAAGAAGTCATTTCCATCTGATTTCCTACTAGCCTGGGGTGGAGTGGCAGAGAACACCGGGAGAAACAGTGGGCATGCTGTTAGAAGTGCCACATTTAAGGTACTTGTATGTTTTAGCGTGGGCCCAACACATACAGGGGCTCGTGTTTTCTAAGATGACACCAACCAGTCCTCGCCATCAGCACGCTGTTTTCAGTTAACAGCGTGAAGAAGATCATAAGTGGAAGAATGGCAATTAACAACCTTCTGAAAAGTCTTTAAAGCAAGTCACATTAGAGTCAATCAGGCAAGCAGGAAGAGAATGAAGAAGGAATAAAATAATTTACTCTGGAGGCTGATTGAGATAGAGGAATTGAGATATTTACCATTTACTTCTTTGTGTGTGTTTATGTGTGTATATATATATTTTTTTTTCCTATTTTAACTTCTAAATAAACTTGGAGGGGAAGGAAATTAGGTTTATTTATTTATTTATTCATTAATGGAAATACTGGGGATCGAACCCAGGACCTTGTGCATGCTAAACTAAGCAGGCACTCTACTGAGTTATAGCCTCCCTTCTTCACCATTTACTTCTGTTCTTATGCCTTCACACAAACACACATATGCACACACTTTCACATGTACGTATAGACAGGAAGAAGCCTGTTGGAATAAGAGAGAAGATAAATAAGTACGTTATATAGGATAAGAGTTCAATTATCAATATGGTGAAGTAGCATCAAAGAATTCATGGTCTTAGGACCACTCTACCTTTCTATTTTTAAAATATTGATAGAACTATTTCAGGGAGGGAACATACAGTATCTTATTTTTGATAAGCACAAAGGATATTTACATTCTGTCCTTCAGTTTATTTCCTTTCAAAGTTGCATAATATTTACTTATCTACCTTTCCCAGCTGCTTATCACTCTCAAACCATTGTGTTTTTATTACTACGATTTTCGGTGCAGGAGAACAGGACTTTGCAAACATAATGGAAATCAGAGAGATAATAAGTTGATTCGAAAAAATCTGTGATAACTTTCAAACAGCATTCCTGCTCATTGTTCAAAGTGTTTACTGTTAACTTACCACTTTTAGTGAAAACCAAGATTATTTCTTTTCCTCCTGGGTTATAACACTGAATTCTCAAGGTTCAAGTTTCAGGCTATTTGCTTGATAAGCATGGGTAGATTATCCTCCTTAAATAAGGCATCAAGGCACTTTTCAAAGAAGCTTTCCATTTCTAAAGCCCTAAAACTCACAATAGGAGTGATTCAGACTGCCTTTCCTGTCAGAATAAAGACCTACTGGGAATGACAACACTAGGAAGAAATTATTCAGAAGAAAGGCAGTGAAGGTTTTATTTCTACATGCTCAGCTACATTAAAAAAAAAAAAATCATTGCAGATATAACAGAAGACCAGGAGCCAAAAAAAAAAAAAAGACCATATTGAAGTCTTACTTTTCCACTTACATCTAATGTCAGTTTCAGTGACACAACATCTGAGTCTTAGTTTCTTTATCTCTAAGTGAGGATAGAACCTGGAGGGCTGCTTAGGGGTCCAGGTATGATCTACAAGGAGGCAATTTGAAAGTGACAATGAGAGTATTGTGGGGGCACTAGTCCTAGGAGGGTGTAGTCGACGGTGCCAACTGTAAGTATTCATCTAAGTTTTATCTGTCAGAGTAAAGGGAATGTTGAAACAATTCAAGTGTGTGGAACAAAGATTCCCAGCCCTCATTTTTTTTTTAATACGTAAATGCAAACAAGATGAGGATGAATTCACTAAGTTAGGTAATTACTACTCACCTTCCTCTCTCTCTCACTCCCACACATATAAAGCACTCAATAAATATTTATGGAAAGCATTAAGGAATGCCTGGCATGAAAAGTAACAACAATAATAAACTAGAATGTAGAAAATGTAATTATTGATGAAGAAGTGGAACAATAATTCCAACTTAAATACCTGTGAGTTTGTTTGTTTTGTTTTTTCTTGCGGCACCAAGAGAGTAATTTCCTCACGCAGGGAAAAGAAAATGCATGCCCACACCCTCCCTGTCTTTGCCAACGTCCAAATACCAGCTACAGCTCAATTTGTTCAAGACCCTCAGGCTTCTCTTAGGAAAAAAAAAAAAAATAGGGCACAAGAAGTATTATCGCTCTGTCAGTTTCGGTGTTAATTTTCTGACTCTGAGAACACATTCCTGAAAGAAGCATCATTTTGCAACTCAGGCAGCATTAAAAAAAAATCAGATTATCTCACTCGACTCCAAAGAATTGCACAAATAGCGTGGGCAGCCAGACTCCTTTAATAAAGCATCCCATCAGCTGTTTAAAACATTCCTGCAGCTGAAAGCCCTCAGCTGCACAGAACAGATTCTCAAATCCAGAGATTTCGGTGTAACTTAACACCTACAGTGAAGGCTCGTGTTAAAAAAAAAAACACCTGAAAATATGACCGAGAAGAGACAGAAACTATTTGTTGAACAGCTCAGCCAAACAGCATATGCCTTTGATTATCAAACTCATGCCCTTGCATTTCAAACAGACAAGGTTTCAGAGTTGTTGGATTCCTGGGTTGAGTTTCAGGGAAGTTCTGGCTTGAAGCCATATATTAAGATAAACACTTCCCTGGAACCGAACACATTCAAGGCTGGGGATGGAGGGGTGACCCGAATATCCTTGACTTCAAAGGACATACAATGGTGGAGACAAAAACGAGGAGGCCCCACCCGCTAGTAAAAGATGCTCACGTGATAAAGCATTGACTGGGGTGATTTGGAGAAGGAAGAGGATGGAGTTTGCATAGCGTAGGCAGACCAATGACTAGAGCAGAAAATGCACATAGGAGAGGAGGCGTGAAAGGTGGGACAGTGTTAGTTGTGAATGACCTTGAATTTGTAAGAACTATCCAAAGCCACAGGGAGCAACTGCCACATTTCAGAGAGCAGGGGCGCCATCCTATCTCTGTATGCGGGGGATGCAGGGGCTCATGGCATCTTTCCTGGGTCCCTTCCTCTCTAAAAAAATTATTAAAAATTACACTGTGTTGGCATAAATATGAGTGTAATTCAAGCTGTATTCCTTAGTATCTATCCATTTTCATAGCTATCTTTTCTTATGATTTTAAAATAAATGAACATTGAAACATTTTCGTGGGCTCCTAAAGGTAGGTCCAAGGCACTGTGCCAACTATGCATAATGGCGAAGTCGCCATGGGGTGCAGGGAAAGGGAGATGTGTACAGCCAAGACCACAGCAGGAACTTAAGTACCAGAAGCAGAGCAACAGCAGTGAGGGCAGAAAATGGAAGTGGAGGTGGAGAATCTGAGACTTGTCAGCTTCAGGATGGGAACACAAGGGGTGGTGCTGGCAGAGTATGAGTTTGCAACGCCTTCCCAGCTAACAATAGGCCTCCTGCTAGAAGATTCGAGTTCATCCCAATGGGGTGGAAGAAGGAGGCAACTGTCGCACTAGTCACCACTTCCCTGATTCATTAACAAACAACCTATTCTGTCACAACTGCCGCGTGCCCCAGATCACACCAGGAGTTCTTATAGACAATCTGGCACCTCAATCCATCTACATTTCCTTGCCTTGAGTGATAGGAAATTATTATAATTTTCTGAACTAGCAGATGTTTAATGGAGCTGTGCAGTGCTACTGCTCTGTCATGGAAAACTGTGCCTGTGTAACCTGGGGACAGAATGAGCTGGAATCTTGCATTGCTAATCCATTCCCAAACCATAGGGATGTCTTTCTGACATGTCTACAGAAAAACAAACCCTAAAATAGAGGAAGAACTTGCAATACAATCTACATCCTGCCCTTGAGGGAGAGAAGCATTACGTTGTGTTAGAGAGATTCAAGTTCTACCAAGAAATGGACTGTTTATGTAAGCAAGACTTTTTAAACAAATTGGTTAAAATAAACCAGGAAGGTGTACAGCTGTGATCACACACACACAGACACACACACACACACACACACACACACAGAGGAGACAGCATATGGATTAAGATGTCTTACTTTACTGCAATTCCTCATGGTATATAATTCCAAATAATGAGAATTTTTAAGCAATTGGAATGGAAGTAACTTTTCAGATTTGCTCCAAGGTGTTTTATAGGCACGGCACTTTTCTAAAGAAGGAATTATGTGGGTGTACCCTTAACACTAAGCTCTTCTGGCTTAATGAAGGGAAACTCTCAAATATCTACATGCACTTACTTTCTTTTATAAGCACAACCAATTTTCGGTAAAGTGCTTTACCCTGGCACTAGTCTCCCCCGTGTTGTCCAGCTGTGCCGATGGTTCTCCACCAGGGAAAGCTTGTTACCCACGCAGATCATAAGCCATCTTGCTTTTCAAGCCCCATGAATTATTTCCAGTGGAGGAGGCCCAAGGTTTTTAGGAAAGCTGATTGTCACTACCTGGGTGATACTACTGGTAGGTGGAGGGGAGGGATGTTACTAAACATCCTACACTGCACAGAACAGTCTCCCCTCTCCCTCTCCCCAAAAAAGAATTATCTAACCCAAAATGTCAATAGTGCCTAGGTTGAAAACTCTGACCTAAGCTTTTTCCTTAGGAGGAAAGAATCATGTCTTACTCATCTCTGTATTTCTAGGAAAATACTCAGAACAATACTGGCACTCAAATATTGGTTGAACCAAATAGATTTCCTTCCAGAACATACTGGAATAATCCAGCTGAAATAATATAAATTATAACTATGTAAATGTGACAAAAATACAGCTTGCTTTCCACAGGTGCAAAATATATATATACATACAGTTTTAAAGGTACTTAGGAGATCAAAAGTGATCAACATTAAGTAAAATGACCCCTCTGGTTCAAGACTGATCCGTAATTATTTTGTATAAATAATGAAAAATTAATTTTATTGTATAAACTCCCTCTGGGTCAGTGTATAACAGTATTCTGTCAATTAAGAAGTTGTGAGTCAATCTACATACACACACACACATACAAACACAAACATACACAAAAGGGGTGGTAACTGCCTCTGAGCAAAATTCACATGAAAGCAGGGTCACACATTCATAACTAGGGTTCCAAGACTAAGGAAATCCAGCCAGATCTTCTCTCCTTGAGTAAAGACTTTCTAATCCTATCCAATCATTTCATCATGAATGAATGATCTGGACAAAGGGAGAGAGGGCTAAACCACTGGAATCCCTTTAAATAACTGAATAATTCTACTGGAATAACAAGTGTACACTAACAGGTTACATACACAAAAAGCCCAATCACAAGTCATGACCAGAAGTTTCCTGTTTCCAGAAACTTCTTTATGCCCTGTATCTGCAACTATGAACCTGGTCTTAATCCATCACTTTCTGAAAGAGCTCTGGAGACCCTGGGGGACTTGCAGGTTCAGGGTACCTTTAGGAGGGACTGGCTGAGGGAACCCACACCTGAAGGTACCAAGATAAACCCTGGAATCAAAAGGAAAAGATGCTTGTCTAGCATGTAGCTGCTGTTTGGGGAACCTCTTCTCTTTGACTCCTGACTTTCTTTATCTCTGAAATGGATATATTAACACCCCACCTTACAGGACATTATGAGGATTAAAATTCAGTAACATATATCAAATGGATGGTAGGCCATTTGTTTTAAGAGCTAACCATAATGACTCAGCTTGTAACCAGCAAAGAAAGGAAGGAAGGAATTCCAAAATGAGAAACTTCCCAAGACATCTGCAGGGACTGAACTACAGCTCACAGAGCCCTTGAAATCTCCTGAGAGTTACTCCCACAAGGATGCCTGCTGTTTATTCAGGAATTCTGAGAGAGGATTTTCTGCTCTCAAGAAAATGCTGACTGTAAACCAGATATGACACACGGGTTTAGAGAATGCCTAATGCCACTTGAAATAGACCATCTTTCCTCATTTATCTGCAAGATGTCTGCCTGCCAAGTTGTTTCTAAGAGAGACAAACCAGTAATGACACTGTGGCCAAGTGTCCTCATTCCCAGCCATGACCTGCAAGCTCAGTGTAGCAGATCTGACTCACCAAGCCGACAGGGTATTTTTACACCATCTATGATATTTTAATTCATGCAGGTTAATGGCTATTTTAGCTCATTTCAAAATGTCTAATACAAGGTTCATGAAGTCCCCTCAGTGTACTATCAGTGAATCATAACAAGTTTTAACAGGGTGAAGGAGCTGTAGCAAATTTCAAGACGTTAAGAATTTTGGGGTTTATTTAGCCACAGTATTAAATTCATTTTTTATGGGAGTTCTTTTACATTAAGAATTTTTTTGTTGCCAGCGAATATCAATAAATTATTAAGTATGCATGTACATATATACATATACATATCAGTAATAATGCACACTCAAAATGGGCTGGTGGAGTTTAGAACATGTTTTTCAAAGTATTAACATATGCCTCACTTAATTTCTCAGTGTTCTCAAAAATCATTTCCAAAAGATGTTAACAGTTATTTCCTGTTGGAGGGGGGATTCCACTGTCAAACAAATATGGGAAATGGATCCTTCAGGGTGGACATTGAAGCTTTGGGAAAATTCTGTAATAATGAAGCCAGTTTAACTTTTTTACACCAAAGTTTCCCAAATATATCTGGTCATGAAACCCTTCCATTGCAGCCCATTTAACATTATCTGGAACAGAGTTTGAAAAACATTCTAAGAGACTTGAAATGGATAATTAAGCAAAAATTCAGCATGTCATTTTAAGTAAAACAACATAAATAAAACCAAAAAGAAGTCTTAGAGGGAACAAGAGCAGTGAGTGTTACCAGGCGCCTGCAGAACTCATTATAATAAACCATCAGATTTGACTCTCGGCAAAATAATTACACGATATGTAGAATTCAAAGCAAGGAAAGAGATGATAAGAGAGATGATGTATTCCCAAATGCTCAAAATATTTTAAAAGCAAATCATGAGCATGCAGAAACATGCAAAAAAGTGAAAATCAAGAACTTTATAAGGTCCCAATAAGATTCCTGGTCTTTTGCCTTTTAAACTATACAGGTCAGTTGAATTAAGGTGTTTGTTAAAAGTTAGATTTTCATCTAAAAAAATAAATGTGAGAAGGCTGATGACAGGTGCATGTATCAAAATCACATCCCAGGATTCCAAAATCACATCTGTAAATTTCAATAAAGTAATGCTAAGTAAAAACAATGGGTGAATAAGGACTAAAAAAAGAAAAGGCAGAAGACATGGATGCCATAACTCTGACCTGAAGCACATACCCCAGAGAAGAAAAAAGTAGTGCTTTTGTTTCCACAATACACAGCATGACAGTTACTACTGATGTAACAGTAGAGGATACAAATTACTTCTGATTTTCCCATTTTCACACATGTGAGAAAGAGGTCAGCACAATTCTTAAATTGGGGAAGACCTTGAAAAGAAAAGCACCAGGTAAGTAGAAGGCAATTAATGTAATAACCAGAACCTCACTATTTCTTAATGTTTTCATCAAAAATTAAAAAGTTATGCTAATTTTCACTATAAAGAAGCTAGAAAGAGTTCAACATCATACAAAAGCCAGCCTCCCAATTAGCAACGAATAGACTCTAATTCATACGAGGGTTACATTCACAAACAAAACCAGACACAGATCACCATTCTGTGTGCAACGTTTAAGACAGCAGAATTTGTATCGTCGTTTTTAAAAATAAGTGCTATAATTAGGCCCTCATAACTTAGTCACAGATTAGATTTAGCTGAAAGTTTTAAAACATCTCTGAAAGAAAACTTTTCTGGTTTTAAATTCCTGTTTAAAGATCCTCAAGTTTCTCAGTGTTTCTCTGGAGGTAGCACTGCATTCACTTTTCAAGGGAGGAGCAAATCTCTGCAGAAAAGAACAAGGACTCTCTTCATAAGGAGACAAATCTGTCCCTGACAGCAGTGGCTTCTAGCTGACAAGCACAGCAACTGACAAGTGCCTTTGAATTTCAGGAAGCAAGCATCTCTCCGTATTTACAAAACTCATAACATCCTCCAGAAAACTTGTTTTGGATATTCAGAATATTCCATAAGACATTCTGTAACATAAAAATGCGTAGAAATGACTCAACTCTTTGCCTAACTTTACAGCCAAAGGCAAATTCCTGTTTCTAAATGTGTCAGGTCTGGACAGCACAAATATGGGAGTCTTAAAACCAAAACAAAGACTTTACTTCTATTTAGCGATTTGTATTTTTAGCAGTAAGTCTTCCTTTCCTTCCTCCCTCACCACCACAGAAAAGAAAAAAGCAGGAAAATTTTGTTTTTAGTTAAACAGCCAACACCATCTTTTAGATGGGAGTTCATTACTAAGAATAAATTCTATATTTTCCTTTGAGTATACCCATTCCTGGGTAGTATAAATTTATGTTATCAATAAAGTACTGAAAAGGCCCATAAAATCAAATATTTCATTATTACTCAAGAAGCACCAAGGTTGCCTAGCAAAATGTAACCTAAATTTTATAGTTCACAGTGGTTCTATTAACTATTTTTTTTTCTTCAAAAACAGTTGAGTCTAGGGGGTGGGAAGGGATAAACTGGGCATTTGAGGTTTGCAGATATTAACTACTACATATAAAATAGATAAAAAACAAATTTCTTCTGTATAGCACAGGGAACTATATTCAGTATCTTGTAGTAACCTATAATGAAAAAAAGTATGAAAATGAATATATGTATTTTCATGCATGACTGAAACATTATGGTGTACATCAGAAATCGACACATTGTAGCAATAAAAAAAGAGAAAAAAAATTGAGTCTAGAGCAAGACACTCAACCAATCAAAATATTTGTTGGCTCCTTTTACTAAGCCAAAACAAAAATTATTACTCTTGCAGAAACATCAACTGTGAGATGGAAGCATGATTAAATAATAAGAAAATGCATAAAGTAAAATTTCAGCATTGATGGACACTTTATAGCCAAAATGAGCATCTCGGTAAAAACACCCAATTGTTAACAACCTCCACTGAATTATGAAGCCTTATTTATTGACAACTCACTTGAATACCTAGTTCAAGTCATCTGAGAAATCCAACTAATCTCATCAGTGAGAACCATTATGTAACACACATGTGATGTATAACACACTATGGTTGAAATATAGCTAAGTCTGGAGTCTCAAATTGTCAGAATGATAAACCATGAAACTCAAATTTGACACCCAACTTACACAGAGGGGTGTCTACTTCACATGAGTTGGTGATAGTTAATTAGTTTTTTTTTTTTTTTTTTTACTAGATCTTCTTTTCTAAAACAAGGAAAAATACTACAACAAACTCCTCACCATGTTCAACAGCTACAAAAAATCCCCCAAGCTGCCCACCTAATTTTTAGATGACAATGGCTGGATCTAGCTCTGCCACTGATAAAGGATTAATCTTGTAAATAGGGACAGTTAAAAAAAAAAACAAACAACAAACAAACGTAAGATAAAATTGGTTTACCAGGGTAAGAAGTTATGCCTCTTACATGCCACCTGCAGCTCACTGGTAATAACGTAGTTTAAGGAGGAAAAAAGTTAAACTAATATAAGCCACATGCCTGAATTCTGATTTTAGCTAAGCCTTATAATAATTAAATCTGCACCTTTTACCCAATAGATAATTCAGCATACTAAAGCTCTTTCAAACCAAAACCGACAAAGAACAAGGCTCCAGTGTGATGAATTAGACTTTTGAAGTCCAAGATAAAAATTAATCCTCTTTAAGAAATTAATTTAAGTTCTTCCTCACATTAAAAAAAAAAAACAAAAAAAAAACAACTCTCCTACTCTGGAACTACCACAGGACTTGACATTTCCATATGCAGTTTATAATTATCTGCCTTATGGCCTGGATATTTGTTTAGTATCCACAGTATACTTCATCTCCTTAAGTCCTGCCTCTGCGGACACAGTGCCGCCTTGCCCAAATGACACACAAATATTTAGTTACTCCAAATTAGTTTGGAAAAAAAAAAAAGTTAATTTTATAGCATTTTGAGATTTAAAACCATTTCTAAGGAAAATACTCTGTGTTGACTCACAGCAGAATCTTCCTTGTATGCCTATGTTAAATTCTAAGTGCAAAGATCCCAAAGGTCAAAATGAATAAAGAACTGGCTTGATTTGAGATAAGAAAGTGAGTGAATGGAAAAGTGGTCTTCCTAGTTCACTCTGTACTAGGAGTTCCCTATATATACTTCATTGCTGAAACTTAATGTCAAAGAGAAGATTAAAAATCTGATAATTCCAGAGTAATTGGAAGGAACCTATTAATATCACATATGCAATTATTACTAACACAGTTGCCAACTTTTTGATTTTAGGACAGACTACGTTTCAATGTCTTAATTTTATTAATTATAATTACTATGGAAATGACTCACTAGACTGTGGATTAGGCATAAATCTTGTTCTACATCTTTCTGGCTGCTAACTGATGAACAATGAGAATAAAGGAAAACACTCCCCTTTCAATATGAAATCAATCAAGACTAGTCTAAGAAAATTTTCCTCCATGGAAACAGAGCTCTGTTTTAAATGACTAGATCTTTCTGGCTCTAATCTACAACGTAAATTTAGTTAACAACTTTGATTTCTAGCAAAATGACCCTCAATATTTTATACTGACTTCCTTGATGTTGGAATTCCTTTAAAGGAATTTCCTCAAGGTGTTAAAGCAGTTTAGCATTTAAAAGAAAAGCAATGTTTGCCTGTTTGCAATTATGTATATATTTGTTCCAGTTTTTAGTCCATACTTTACATATTCTTGGAAGCATAATTTTAACATGCTCTTCCAGAAAATTACTGACAATAACAAATATGAAACCATCACTATTATTAATATCTGCAAAAAGAGCCTGGGCTGCAAATCAAAAGTCAGATTAAAAGAGTACATAATTAATTTAAACACATCTCTCTGTAAATACAGCAGTGCCCACCTCCTGGTATTTTTAGAGCTTTGTATCCACACTACCGCTGGGGAATAGGCAGCAAGGTAAGGATGCTCTGCGCATAATCAGATAGCAAGCCAAAGATAAAGCCAGGATTAGAATTACCTTCTTAAATTCCTTAGCTTATCAAGAAAGTAGAGCTGGCGAATACGGATGATTACCTCTACAGAAGCACCAGAGTTTCTCATCCAGGAAGCCAAGACCTCCCCCGTCTATCTGAAAGCCGGTAGCGATTGAAAACAGCCACGTTAGACACAACTTCCATACCTCAGAACGTGCGACAGTGCAAGTACATCTTGTTACCCCAAAAGGTAAAGCCCCCAGTTCTTGTCATACCTGAAAGATAAGTTTATAATCGGGAGATGGTGCATTGTGTAGTGAAAGATTTCAGAAGACTTATTTAGAAAAGGAAAAGTACACCTCCAGGAACGGGAGGGGAGCTAATCCAAGGGAGGAAAAGAGACGTTTTTTCCCTCCCCTTTCTCTTATTACCCGGCTTAGAGGTTGTCTCTTGATTGATTGACGGCTCTAGTCCCCGGAATGCTTAGCCATGTTTGGCCCTTTTTGCGCATGTCCTTACCCAGGGCGTACACAGAAAAGCCCATGGTGTGGGAGGGCCTAAACCGCAGTGTTAATTATAATACAATGAACATCGGGTCATGTCCAGTTAAGTCCTTTCTGCTACCACGCAGTCAAGCTGTCGGGTTCTAACCCGTTTCTTGCTGGCGCTCATTTGGAAGTAAAGCCCCTTTATGCTGGAGGCAGGCATAACGCCATATTCCAGACCATCTTCCCTCTCCTCCACCTATCTGCCCGGTGCCCCCACTTATCTAACTACCTAACAATATCAATATATATAATTTAATTGTATACAACTTCCTAACTAGTAATCATGGAACCACGAAAATCCATGCAAAATCCAGAGGAGATTTCTGGTTAATTTAATGCAAACTCAATCTAATTACTTCATGTAGACCTCTCTTTCCTTTTTACCATCACAAATTTTCATTTTTTTATTTTTATTTTTTCTTTTTAAAAAGTTTTATCGCACATTTAAAAAGACTTTATATTTTGAATTAATTTTAGACTTACAGAAAAGTTGCAATGATAGTACCGTTTCCATATCCCTCTGCCTCAACTTCCTCTAATGTTAACATCTTCTACATAACCATAGTAAAATGACCCCAAATGAGAAATTACCACACAAATTTTCATTTTTAATCTCCCTGTTCATGTATCAGGAAGAATGCAAACTACTTAGAGAGGTCAATATACTTGGCTATTATCTCAAACTCATCCTCTACCCCTCACCCCTTAACATAGGCACTGGGGATTGAACCCAGGACCTTGTCAAACTCCTTCTTGGGTAAATATTTTCATTTGCCAAATGGTGAGTCTTCCATCAGAGGCTAAATGAAATTCTTACCTAGAAGATACTGGAACTATAAGAGCCCTGCGTGCCTTTTCGCTCTTTCTCACCTTAGACTTCCATCTTCTCAACTTCACCAAACCAGGAGTGCTTTGCATATTACTCAGGAGGAAGAAGTAGAGAGAACAGAGGTAGGAGTATGTGGAACTGTCTTTTAGAAACTTAGCCACATACACATCTGTAATCCTCTCATATTGCACCCTACTGCCTCTCCGAACACTAGACTTGTACACACAAACACGTGTACACATATGTATACACACACCCTCTCACCCACACTTCCCACATACCACACTCCCTCCCTGCACACAACTTTCTCACCCCACCACACACGACACACACCCACATAAAAACAGCACCACACCATACACATACCACACCCACCATACACAACTCTCCCATATACCCCCACCACCCCCACATACAATCACATGACACATCTCCTCACCCTGTAGAAACCCCCCAACACACAACCCACACATGCACACACCACATTACATACACATGGGCAATATGCAATCACCAAACTATCATGATAAACCTTTCAACAATAAATAAATAGATGATTCCACGATTCTACTCCATCCCGGAGCAACTGGGCTCAAGGGAATGTTATTTTTTAATGTGTACAAGCTTGTTTAGTAAGTTACTGTAATGTTTTGCCCCCTTAGGAAAACTGAAACTTGAATTTAAGACAGAAGTTGACCTTCAATTCATCTTTGACATCTACAGCAATGTGATGCATAAAGAATTTTCAAAATGTGGATTTTTAAAGAACAGTTTATTTAACTCGGTCTACCTTGTCTATTTTTTCAGGGATGCTTTGTAAAAATTTGTGCTGATCGCTTTGTATCTAAGCTTTGAGCAACCTATAAGGCAGACAATGGACCCAGAACATAGGCTGGTTGTTTTCTTAAAAAATAAAGCTATTTTCTAACCTAGGTTCAAGTCCTGGGCCTGACTCCAAGGAAAATCTGTCTTCTGTTGCTAAACTGGAAAGACCCTTCCCTCGAGAAACCACAATCTAGTCCCTGTAGATCATTGGTTTTCAAACTGTGCTCTCAGGAACCCTGGGGTTCCTTAGAGGTGCTTCAGTATTTGAAAGAGGCCAAATAAAAGAAAGGGTTTTTAAGGTTTCAATGGATGCAGATTTTTTTTAACATATTTTATAAATTGGGGTCCTACCCAATCTATTTTTTGTTTGACAGAATTAGTTACATTGCCTTGTGTTTAAACCCAAGTGAAAACCCATGCCCTCTACCCATGTCACAATCAGAAGTAGAATTTTTGTAACTATCTACGATGATGGATGTTAACTAGACTTACTGTGATCATTTTGTAATATATACAGGTATCTAACTATTATGCTGTATACCTGAAACTAGTATGTTGTACATCAATTATATCTTAAAAAAAAAGTAGAACTCACACTCCAAGAATTTTCACTGTCACAAAACAAGCTGAGGTTTGTGGGGAGGGATGGGCTGGTGCAAGGGAAAACTCACAGCAGGACCACTTCTCTATTGGGAATTACAGAAAACTGCAGAGAGCGAAAGCAGAAAGTGGATTGCCAAAACCAGACAAATTTTTGGAGCTATAATCTCTCACTTCAAAACTCTAGATAGAACTAAAACTAAAAAGTACATATTTCTAAAATTCAAATAAAATAAGTCAAACTTAAAAAAAAAAAAAAAAACCTAGCAATAACATAAAAGTATTCTAGTCACCCATCCCAGGGATAAATTAAAAATACAGAGGGTATCCTATTTCTGTTTGTTCATTTAGTGGATATGAGTCATGGCTGTCCCTAGGACTCTACTGATGAAGCAAAATACATATTTGTTCTATAAACAAAGGGCTCCCTAGGGAACTTATCTTCCCCAGAAGTGAGAGCTGTCCGATAGGTATTTTTTGTGGTGATTTTAGATGGAGTCTGTACATTTTAATATGGTAGAAAAGGCTGATCAATATCTTGAACTGCGGGGGCTGTAAGAAACACCATGATGTAACGTAAATAAGAGATGAGAAATAAGTAAGGGAAGAAGGTGTGTCAATGCACAAAACCAAATAACTGGAAAGAAAAGGACAGAAAAGCCAAAGGTGCACCCCCCCATGACCTTGAGAGGAATGTATTTTATCATGTGGACATACCTTAATTTCAAAGGTAACTCAATATCAAATGATTATGTAAAAAAAAAATCATCCTTCACCTTGGGAAGGATACAAAGGGTTATTTCTTCTAGAAGCTCAATTGTCAACTGATTGTAACTCTACAGGTAAATTTACATTAGTGATTCTCAAACTTTAGCTTCCATCAAAATCAATGAGAGGGACTGTTAAATAGATTGCTCAGCCCACCCCCAGACTCTTGAGAACTGTGGGATAGTCCATGATTAATTCCTGCAAATTACCAGATTTTAAAAGCAGCCACAACTTCTGAAAACTCAATATACAATCAATGAAAAGCATTTCATTAAACAGAATTTTCAAGCAGAGCAGGAGAGTATTACAAAGAGAATTAATGTAATTCTTGGACTAACATTTCACGGACTAACAAATTAAACAGGTACCAAGTAATTTGTCAATCCCAATCCTACTTTGGTCGTTACAAATTTTTATAATATTGTAATTTACAAAAAGATAATACTACCTGGGAACAGAGTTTCACTTCACACAAACACAGACTTAAAAGAATTCCTCCTTCACAGAACTCACTTAAATAGTTGATAAACTGAGTGCCAAGTCTTGTCACTGGTCTGTTTGAATCTGAGGGTGAGCTGGCCCCAATCACCTTCAGTTACATCAGCGGCTGTGGAATACTCCCTGCAATCAACATACCGCTGCTGCAGTGACCACAAATGATCCACATCAGAGCTTCCCTCCTTGACAAGGTAAGTCAACAGAGCATCAGAACTAACTCAGCTTCCACCAGGCACAGCATGGCATGGATCACAGGCACTGGGGACGAGCTAAGAGGTGATGAGCGCCAACAATGGACAATACAGCCCGAGTATCCTAAATAAATTTCCTTTTGTAAACTTCTTAACACAAAGCCCAGTGTCTGGGGTGAGAGAGGAAGAACAGAATCCTAAAGAACCTTTGGCCAAAATTCCATCTAAGGTTTACCAGTGATTTAATTTCCACTAACTCCCATCTCTAAATCAAGCTTCTGAAAAAGCAGCTGCAGTCAAGATAACAATTCAAGATGAAATCCAGATTTCAGCAAATTCAAAGTCTGTATCAAAATGAGAACAGTGTAAGTTAATCAATAAAAAAAAACTTAAAAAAAAAAAAAGACACAAATGAAAACAGAAACAGAATCACAGACATAGAAAACAAACTTACGGTTACCAGGAGGGAAAGGGGATGGGAAAGGATAAATTAGGAGTTCGAGATTTGCAAATACTGACTACTATATATAAAATAGATGAACAATTAGTTTATACTGTATAGCACAGGAGACTACATTCAATATCTTGTAATAACCTATAATGAAAAGAAATATATGTATATATATGTATGACTGAAATATTATGCTGTACATGAGAAATTGACACAACACTGTAAACTGACTATACTTCAATTAAAAAATGGAATAAAGTTATTTATAAAAATTTAAAAAGGGAAAAAAAATTTTTTAAATAACCCTGTTAGGTAGAAGATATATTAACACCTTTAAAAAAAAATTTTTTTTTTAAGTAGTAGCCTGTATTACTTCTTACCAGGTTTTGCTGCTGGTGTCAATTCATGGGCTTTCCCTTAATTTAAATTCAAATTTTCTATTGGAAGAATGACAGTGAATATTACCAACATTATGAGTGTGTTTGGGCTAAAGGTTCTCAAGTTTCTTTCTAGCTTTAGCCTTATAAGTCTAAGAAAACAATTCATTTATAGACTGTCTAGAGTAGGAAAAATAGAGGATTGAAGTCAGACTTTACAGGCTTAAATTCTAATACCTAACTGTGATTGTAGACAAAAGGCTATGATTTGGGCTCCTCACCTGTAAATTTGGGGATACCTATCTCATAGAAACAGTGTGAGAATTAAATGAGCATGTAAATTGCTTAAGGAGCAAAAATAAGGATGCTAATGATGACATGTAACTCTGAAGTCGCAAATACCAACACAAAGCCTAAAATTTTCAGAAAATTACACCACTTGCCCATTATATGAGCCTTGAAGTTTTCACAAGCCACAAATTAACTTGAATTTTACGTAAATGTTTTATATTTAATATGAATAGCCTGACAGTATATTTCATAATTTCCTGATTTCACCTACACTTTGGGTGTGGCCACATTACAAGAGAAAAGAAAACAACAAAACCAAAGGAAAGATAATAAACTGTTTTTAATCTTGTACTGAAAAACAGAACTGCAAGGCAGGGTCATGGATGACTGAGTTCTTTGGGGGATAAGAGCTGACACTGAAGGCAGAGTTAAGAAGGTTACATGCTGTCACTTATACAGGTGGGTGTGTACACAGCCACCTGAAAATGTGGCTTATAACGTTATAAGCCAATCATCAATGCTGGCTTACAGAGCAGTAATAATAAATATTTACTGAACGTATACTGTGTCCTATGGGCTATTTTATTTCTTTTAATCCTCACAGTAACTCAAGAAGTTAGGTACTTTTCTAATTATTCCTACTGTACAAATAAAGACACTGAGATGTGTAAAGTGAGTTTTCAAAAAGGAGTGGTAACAAACAGTTATTACAAAGAGATTCATACAGGTAAAAAGCATTCAAGAATTTAGAAAGGCAGGGTGTGGGGGGAGGGTATAGCTCAGTGGCAGAGCGCATGCCCAGCATGCAAAAGGTCCTGGGTTCAATCCCTGGTACCTCCATTAAAATAAATAATCTAATTACCCCCCCTCCAAAAAGAATAAAAAATAAATAAAAATAATAATATGAAATGTAAAAAAAAATGCTCAAAACAAAAAGACAATTGAAAAAAATTGAAAAAAAAAGAAAGGAATTTAGAAAGGCAGTGAGCTGCTTTGATGGACCTGTGGAAGGCCCCTGACCTGCACCGGCGGCAGGCACCTCAGAGATAACCAACCGCGCAGGCCCAGTTAGGTCACCTCTGCAGGGCTGCAAAGAGCCCACGTGGGCTACCTGGTAACACTATGGACAAGGCTGCAAGACGAAGGAAAATAAATGGTATCCAGACGCCAGATGCTAGTTCCAAAGGATTGTAAAAGGAGTTTTTATAGCCATTAAAATGATTATGCTGCGGTTTCATTGTAGCATAAAACATGGATGTCAGTGGCTTGGTAAATATCCACTGGGGCTTCCTTAAAGCCGGCGACCCATCTAGGACAGGTGAAATGCCTTCGCAACCACGCTGTGAACGTTGAGAAACTAGGAAAACTCAAGAAGCTGTACTCCCGGACATGCCTAGCCTGCCGTCTCCTCCCGATGAGCTTTGCCGATGAGCTTTGCCAGGAACGTCACAGCTGGTTTGTTGACTGCAGTAACTAACACGTGTCTGAGATGGGCGTATCGCGTGCTTATTTTCACCCAGCTTCATACCCGTTTTTCCCTGGTCCCATTTCAACCCTATTAGATGTTTCCCTGTTCAGAATTAAGATAATGTCACTTAGCATCTATTAAGAAAATTAGTAAAAATAAATTCTACCTGTATCTCAGTAATAGGCAAAATTTATGGTGAAATAGTCAACATTAGATTTTTACTAAAGAGGGTGAGTTGTTTTTAATCAATGAAGTTATGAGCAATTTAAAAATCTTCATTCAAGGTCAAAGACGGCTTTAGAAAAAAGTTCAGCTTTACTTTAATTGCTGGAACCTCCAACTTTTATAAACAATGTGGAATGGGAATCAGTTCTGATAATAGTTTGATAAAATGAGTGGGAAAATCAATTGTACAATGGAAAAAATGCTAAAATGTTAAATATTTAATATCTAAACCAAAAAAAAAGGATAAATAAGAAATAGGCCTGCAAAAATAATGAAGTCTTGAAAATCAAAAGTTATCGGTTATTGTTCTTTTAGACTTTACCATAGGAGTTAGAAAGGTGCCCTGGTTAGGTCGCTTATTAAGTATCAGGAGCCTGGGTTCCAACCTCAGCTCAAGTGTCTGCCACAGTTTGAGGCAAATGATGCAGTCCCGCTGAACTTACTTTAGTTCATATTTTCTGTTGAGATGGTATTTGCCCTGCCTTTCTTATGAAGCCATAAAGAATATCAAATTAGTAAGTGAATCTTTATATTACAAACATCTTTGTAAATTGGAAAGATTGTTCTCCATGTTTCAAATCTGGTTTACATTTATCTGTAATACAGTCTCAATTTACGGTCTTAATTCAGCATAATACTGCACAAATATTTTCTATCCGAAACAATGTGTATTTGTTTATATTTCTCCATATCCAAATAGTCATTAAAACATTTGTTGTTAACTTAGGAGTGTCAATATTCAACCTTAAATTAAAAAGAAAGTTGTAATTCCCGTCTGTTAAGAAAGTATAAAATAAAATAAAGACAAAGATTTTATCATAGTCAAGCCTTTTCAATAACTTTCTGGGTTAAAATGCAGAAACTCTCAGTATGAAGTTCAGTGGGGAAAGAATACTTCCATTAAACAGATGAGACTTCTATCACTACTGTTACTATCAACTTGAGAAAGGACATTACAAGCATCAACACTAGAAACTCTGAATTGAAGGAGTTACTTCTCGATGTCCCATGAAGGGCAAATAAGCCTGAAGTAATAAATGACATTTCCAATACTTTTAAAAGCAACTTTTGATATAAGAATCAGTCACCCATTAAAATAAATAGATGAAATTCACTGAAATGACCAAGTTTTATGATACAATAAAACTTGCTATTTTCAACTTTATAAAAATGATATAAAAATGATGTTCCTGAGAAGAACACCTGGGAGGACTCTAGATATCCCATCAAAATGCCTGTCTTCCTGAAGTTAGAGATGTTTTAAATAGAATGGGATGGCTCGTTGGTGGAAAGACGTCTTCGGGAACAACTGTCAGAAGCCAGTTGACTACCTACCAGGAATGAGAGAACCAAGGAGTTGTCCATCCAAGATGTGGTGAGACATCTTGGTGGGACACCTCTAAAATGTCAGCTTACAGTTAAAAGAGATTCAAATACCACAGAAGGTGCCAATGATAAAAGTAGTGTGTACTACCCTCTCCTCCATTCCACCATCTCACCATCAAGGGGCAAATTTTGTTAGATGTACCTGAATCTTTCAGATATGTTCTATGCACAGAAATGTTCTGTTTCATATATAAAACTTTCCTTAATGTAATTTATTATGCCTACTTTCTGAACATTTCTCTTTTGACTTAACATTATTTTCATTTATGGTGGCTTAATATTCCAGTTTGGTGCAACACAGTGAAAAAACAGGTTTGCTTAGTTGATACAAATAATGCTCCAATAATGTCCTCATCTATGGGAACTTATACAATATACTACAGTTCTAATTTTTAGAATTGCTAAATCAAGGGGTGTGTACATAAAGTTCTGAATGACTGCTCTTGCAGCTTTGACAGAAAATGTGTTTCTTCACATTCTTCCCAACTCTGGCAAGACTGGTTTCTGTCAATCAATCAGATGGTTAAAAAAAACCTTATCTCACTGTTTTAATTTGCATGTCCTTGATTACTAATGAGATTGAGCATATCTTTATAGGTTTATGGGCTATATCTATTTTTTACCCAAATGACACTGTTAAAATTCTTTGTTTTTTGGGTTTTTTTTTTTTTTTGGTCAATTTCTTTTCAATTCTTTCAGAGGTTCATAATGAAATATGTATGGCTACAATTATACAACTGAATTTATTTCAAAATAACCCAGTGAGGAAAAGGAAAATCAAAAGCAGAGATGTTTATAGGTAAAACAAAATAATAATAGATAACAAAGTTGGCAGTAAGTTTATAATTTCTGAGGCTGGGTGACAGGGACCTGGGGACTCATGACACTATTCCCTTTTGCATGTTTTAATTTTTTTGATAATAAAAGCTTTATAAAGTGCTTCATTCATTTTTCTCTTACAGTATTCATGTATAGTATTCTTTTTTTATTTTTAAAAAATATTTTTATTGAAGTATAGTCAGTTTACAAGAGGTGTCAATTTCTGGTGTACAGCATAATGCTTCAGTCATACATGAACCTACGTATATTCATTTTCATGTTTTCACCATAAGTTACTGCAAGATATTGAATATAGTTCCCTGTGCTATGCAGTATGAACTTGTTGTTTATCTATTTTATATACATTAGTTAGTATCTGCAAATCTCAAACAACCAATTTATCCCTTTCCATCCCCTTCCCCTCCCGGTAACCATAAGTTTGTTTTCTATGTCTGTGAGTCCGCTTCTGTTTTGTAAATACATGTAGTATTCTTAATTGATTTGCAAGGACACTTTGTAGAATAAAGAAATTTGCCCTTTTGTTACAGAAACTGTAAATTAAAAAAACTTAGCTTCTTTCTCTCTATGGTCAGATACCAACACCACCGTTTACTGAATAATCTCTTTTCCCTCTAGAAATCTACCTTTATCCTGCATTAATTTCCCATATATAGACAAGTTTATTTCTAGACTTACATTTTGTCCTTTTGACTTGTCTCTGCGTGTACCATGCGGTTGTAATTTCTGTATCTTTGCATTTTTCCTGAGATTTTTTTTTTCTGGCTATTCTTACCAAATGATTTTCCCAGATGACTTTTACAATGATTGTGTCCATTTTCCTATGTGTCCATCATGCTTACAAACATCTCTCTCTCTAGAGCTGCTTCTCTAACACAGTGCAGCTTGCTTTTCTCTTTGACATCAGGATGTTTTCATGTCTTTACCTGCGGTCCTGTCCACTGCGTTCAGACTCTGAATTCACTTGACATCCTGTTACAACACAAATGTTAAATAATTCTTTTCTCAGTATAAAAAATATTTACTCAGCTACTGTGAAAGGTCAAACTGCAAAAACAGACTGGTATAACATTTGAACACCGCCATTTATATCAGCCTTATTTTTATGAATAAGCACCTGACCAGAAATTCAAAAAAGGAGCTTGTCATAATCAGTGTGAGGCCAAGAGCTATAAATATAATACACCAATTTTGGGTCCTGAGCATTTCAGTTATACTTTATTGGTCTAGAGCTTCATAGGAAGCTGTGACTTCTTAAAGAGGAAAAATCTTTTTTATACAGCTTGATCAACTTTTTAGAAATAAGGAGCAGAGAGCATCTGTTCCCACACAGCAACTGTTAAATTAATCTGTGTTAAGTCGGCCTCAAAGCGCCTGGATGCAGCTGCAGGATGTGGGTGTAACAGGATCGCACAGACTAACACCTGATCGGGTCTGACACTTGCTAGGTCAGAAGGAAGAAATGAAGAAGAGGGAATGTATATCCTTCTAGACTCAAAATATCAAATATCCCACAGTATCTTGGGTCCGTCTTGAAAAAAATTCAATCCCTCCTCAGTCTAGATTAACTCCCCACTCGAAAACAACCCCTCCCAGAACAAAAACAGACTGCCCCATTCAATTCACATTTTGTGAATGAGTGAAGCTTAAGAGTCACCTGAGACCACCAAAGGTACATGGTGATTTTGTCCCTGAATCTAATGTCTGCATGACACGAGAACAGAAGTACACTTGATAAAATGTGAATAGAAATACACAGTTCTTCAAACTAGCTCCTAGAGTAATGGAAATAAAAGCAAAAATAAACAAATGAGACCTAATTAAGCTTAAAAGCTTTTGCACAGCTAAGGATACCACCAACAAAATGAAAAGACAGCCTACAAAATGGGAGAGAATATTTGCAAATGATGTGACCAACAAGGGACTAATCTCCAAAATATACAAACAGCTCACACACCTTAATATCAAAACAACAAACCACCTAATTAAAAAATGGGCAGAAGACCTAAATAGACATTTCTCCAAAGAAGACATCCAGATGGCCAACAAGCACGTGGATGCTCAACATCATTAACTGTTACAGAAATACAAATCAAAACTACAATGGATACCACCTCACATCAGTCAGAATGGCCATCATTAAAAAGTCTACAAATGAGAAATGCTGGAGAGGGCGTGGAGAAAAAGGAAGCCTCCTACACTGCTGGTGGGGATGTAAACTGGTACAGCCACAATGAAGGACAGAATGGGGATTCCTCAAAAATCTAAAAATAGACTTACCATGTGATCCAGCAATCTCAATTTGGGGCATATATCTGGAGTAAAATATAATTTGAAAAGCCACATGTACCCCAATGTGCAGAGCAGCACTATTTACAATAGCCAAGACATGGAAACAACCCAAATGTCCATCAACAGATGACAGGATAAAAGATGTGAGAGATATATATATATATAAACACACACAATGGAATACTACTCAGCCATAAAAAGAATAAAATAATGCCATTTTCAGCAACATGGATGGACCTGGAGATTGTCATTCTAAGTGAAATAAGTCAGAAAGAGAAAGAAAAATGCCATATTATATTGCTTATGTGTGGGATCTAAAAAAAGTTCACAAATGAACTTATCTACAAACAGAAACAGATTCACAGACATAGAGAACAAATTCATGGTTACCAGGGAGTAAAGGGGGTGGGAAGTGATAAATTGGGAATTCAAAATTTGTACTTCTTGGGGAGTGATGGAAATGCTAGCTATTTTGATTGTGGTGGTGGTTTTATGGGTGTACACATCTATCAAAATTCATCAAACTGTACATCTGAAATATGTGTAGTGTACTGTACAGGAATCATACCATAATAAAGGTGTTAAAAAATAAAAAAAATAAACATAAGAAAACAGGAAAAAAAAAAAAAGCAGAATTCTAAGATACAGTCAGTGTTGGAGCAACGTGTGAGCACGTCTCCAGGGATTTAAGCTGAGTCTACCTAAGGCATGAGCACTACCATTTTCAGAAGCTTCTGAAGGTGCCAGAAGCCACAGGTCCCATCAGAAAGATCTCTGTTATCTCCTTCCCAGTCCCCTTTGACATGTAGCGATCTCTTTATTTTCAAAAGGGTTAGCAGAAATCTCGGAAAGAGAGCAGCCAGGAATTTTGTGGCAAATTCCAGCTGTTCCCAGCAGCCAAGGCTGACACTTGTCCAGGGTCATTGCTAAACATGCCAAGGAGGGGCAGGACCAGGAAGGCAGGAGAGTGACCGGAAGAGAGCCGCGGCCTGAACACGCATGCTTTACATTCCTTGCCAAGTGGCTTTTCTTCTGGGTTCACAGACAGACACTTCAAATTCTAACACCTTAACCAGAGTTTATGCAGGATTTTAAACAGGTCATTTCTGTTTTCAGATCTCGAAAATGTTATCAATAAAATGTTGAGATACTCCAGCCTTCCAGCTATTTGATAGCCCTGAAAGTGCGTGCAGTGTCACTGGCACCTGGGCTTCCTCTCCCGTCTCTGTGTTTACAGAGGGGTGGAGTGGGGCTGACTTGAACATCAAGGATAGTTGTGATGGATCCAAGAAGAGGAGACGTTACAAAGAGACTCAGAATGAAAACCAGAGCCATTATTCATACAGGGCCTCCTATTGGTCAGGCTCTATGCTTTGTACCTCATTTTTTGTTTTTTGTTTTTTTTTTTTTTTAGTGGAGGTACTGGGGATTGAACCCAAGACCTCGTGCATGCAAAGCAAGGGCTCTACCACTGAACTATACCCCACCTACCCAAGAAGTTCTTCTTTTGGTTTTGGGGGAGTATTTTTTTTTAGTGGATGTACCTTATTTTTAATTTACTTCCCCTCTTGACCAACCTATTTATAGATACTCTGTAGATGTGGAAATTTAGGTTTAAGGAAGTTAAATCGTTTTCCTGCTGGTTATAACTCTAGTAACTGAAGGAGTTGTGACTCAAATCCAAGGTCTGAATGACTCTAACATCTACACTCTGGACAATCTTATTAGGGCTTGGGAGAAGGGGAAGGAATGGGGCTGGGATGGAAGGAGTGTTGCAGAAGCCACCATGTAGAGACATCAGTGCTCAGAAGTTCCTGCAGGTGAGGCTGCAGGGAGGGGGAGCCACCAGGAACTGAAGGTGTAACAGATTAGTCTTGTTTCTAAACAAGCAGAGACTGTAATCAGGGCTTGCTTCCTCAAGGAGCTAATTGCCTAGTCCAAGAGGAAACACTGGCTGAGCTCCACCCATGACTCCATTTTGCCAGAGGCAGAAGAGATAAGTGGTTAAGAATACAGAGCTTGACCTTGGTCCTTTTTCAAGCTCCTCCCCTGCTGATACCTTAATGGCTTGATACAGAGACTTGGGCGTAACTGACCAGTAGCTACCTCACAGGCTGCTGTTGAGAAATACATGAGAAGTGCTTCCAATAGAAAGAGTTATATATTTGTTATTACTATTATTGCAAAAGCCAAGGAGGCATCCATTTTTACATATGTCAGAAATAGAAGTGTTTATTCCAGAACTAGTAAGACATGATTGACTGCCAAATTTCTAATGCACACTGCAAACAAAAACAAAAACAAAAAAACTCTGAAATAATTGTAAGACTATTTCTTCCTGACTTAAATTTTTAACTAGAGGCAAAGACGTATTATATACTCTAAGACTCTTAAATGTTTAGAATACAGAATGTCTTCTATAAATTCCTCTTGATTAAAACATACATTCTTCTCCAAGACTGAGTAAATTCACTATGGAGGACACCTACTATTAGTTTCCATAAATGATTCATCAATATGAACCATCTTTAGTAAATTATGTCCACTATAATTCATGGGATGTTTGTAGCAGTTCATATATGTCCTCAGACACCTCAGCCTTCTCATTTACTCTTCCCTGAAGCTTGCATACTTGTAGGAGAGGAAAAACAGTTTTCTCCTCAACCCTCTTAGGTTCAGTTCCTGGAGTTGTGCAAATTACACTGATAAAGGGCAGATTAACGGAGAAAAGACATACAAACTTTATTTGATGTTAACATTTTCACATGGGGTAGGAGAGAGGGAGGGTAAGAAGAGGTTCACAGAAAAGAAATGACAGTCCTAAGGGAGCAATTAGGTCTGAGAGGATATATGCCATCATAGCAAAGAGCAGTTAACTATGGAGACATGACAAGACAAAAGAAAAGAGGTTTGGGCTTCTATGGGTGACATTTTTTACTATATATTTATAGTAGTCTATTTATTTTAAATAAGTATTAAGTAAAGAACATAGTGCTTGCTCCAAAAACCTGATATGGAATACAGTAATATATAACTGCTTAAGTGTCCGTGTGATAGCAGTTAATAATCAAAGATTATACGGGTCTGGTTGAACAGGCTCTGTAACTCTACACAGGTTCTGTGGAAGTGGCACCACATCACACTTTGCTAAATTTATAGATAAATCTACTTCTCTTTTGTGGCTAAAGATTCTAAACTTTGGGAACTTCAGAGAATAAATGTTTCTGACTTTAACATCAGGAGAGACTTTAACAGCAGGGAAATGGAAGGCTGATGCTTTATTTACATCTGTGTAATCACGTTACTTAATTCTTGCTCCCACCGCGTGGCTCTAGTAAACTGAAATCACAATGTCACTCATGCCTACGTTCCACCCCTGGCTATACTTGCCTGTCAGGTCTAAAAACTTCCTACAAAAGTGGTCATGGAACTATTGAGCAAGAGGATTGCTTGTTTGAGTTACTAGGTCAGGTTTCCATTATTTCTTTATTTTTGTTCATCTCTCCAGTTTCTGTTCATCTCATTTTCTTTAATAGTATATTATAGTTGAAGAGCCACCATGTTGAACCCTACTTGAGAGCAGCAATTTAAGATCACTCCATAAATGCTTAAAATAGTAACAGGCATTTGGCATAGGGTCCTTCCCTACATCACTACTTTCGTCTTAACCTCAGGTTGGAAATGCCAAATAAAAAAATCACATGTCGAAGAACTAAACAGACATTTCTCCAAAGAAGAATAAAGATGATAAACAGGTACATGAAAAGATGCCCCACATCGCTAACTATTAGAGAAGTGCAAATCAAAACTATAAGGAGGTATCACCTGAAACCCATCAGAATGGCCATCATCAAAAAGTCTATAAATAATAAATGCTGGAGAGGATATGGAGAAAAGGAAGCCCTCCTACACTGTTGGTAGGGATGTAAGTTGGTGCAGCCACTATGGAAAACAGTATGGAGGTTCCTTAAAAAACTAAAAATTGAGTTACTATATGATCCTGCAATCCCATTCCTGGGCATGCATCCGGAAAAGATGAAAACTCTAATTCAAAAAGATACATGCAGCCCAATGTTCACAGCAGCACTATTTACAATAACCAAGACATAGATGCAATCTAAGTGTCCATTGACAGATTAATGGATAAAAATGGATATCTATATATATATAGAGAGAGAGAGAGATAGATACATATATATATATATATATATGCACAATGGAATATTACTCACTCACAAAATAGAATGAAATATTTCATTTGCAGCAACATGGATGAATCTAGATTATCATATTAAGCGAAGTAAATCATACAGAGAAAGACAAATATATGATACCACTTATATGTGGAATCTATAAAAAAAAAATGATACAAATGAACGTACTTATAAACCAGAAATAGACTCACAGATGTAGAAACCAAACTTATGATTACCAAAGAGGAAAAGGAGGATGGGATAAATTAGGAATTTGGTGTTAACAGATACACACAACTATATATAAAATAGGTAAACAGGGACCTACTGTATAGCACAGAGAATTATATTCAATATCTTGTAATAACCCATAATGGGAAAGAATCTGGAAAAGAATATATATACGTGTATAACTGAATCACTTTGCTGTACATCTGAAACACTGTAAATCAACTATACTTCAATTAAAAAAGGAAAAAAAAAAGCACATGCCCACAAGCACTAGCTTCCACTGCCCTGAACTGATTCACACACCCATTAAACATTATATTTACAAAGAACTGGTAATGGCATGAGAGTTAATGTTAAGAAATAAAATGCAGGATATAAAATGGAATCTATACCATGATCTCAAAAATGATATAAAACAGACACCTGGGAATGGCAGGATTATGCATGTTTTTACACTCTCTCTAAGTTACCTACAATGAATTTGTAAGACTTTTCTAATTCAAAAAAACTAACTGAAACCTAATTTAGAAAATATGACTTCCCTCAAACAGTTGAAAGCTCTAAACTTCTGTTCTTCTTGATTATATGTACTATGAAAAATATATGGAAAACTGCTTTAAAAAAAAAAAAAAGGTGGTCTTTTTTTAGGATGGAAGACATGTTTTTTTTAAGTTTAATACACTACTGCCAGAGGAGATTCAGATATCCCTATACTTTTATTTTTTCCTGCAAGCCATGAATCCTCTAAGCATCGTCCCACACCTGCATTTGCAAAATGCAATTATTTTCATCATAGAATATTAAAGAAAATATGGTGCATGCTTAACTTAAAGATCTAATGCGCCTTGTGGGTAAAGTCTAACCACAGATGAGAAGTCCTAAGTTTCACATAGAAAAATTGTCAAGTTTAACACTTAAAGTCTAAAATCACTAAACCTAAGTCATAGAATAAACTTAAACTCTCTTCAAAGCACTCATATAGTCTACAATATTCCAGACTGATAAATATTTTACAATAACTTCCAACTTTAAAAGTTCACTCACTGGGCATCTTCATATTGTAAAACAAATACTTTATAGCAGTAACCCCAGGAGTATATCAAACCCCTGCCTTCACCAGCCCACAATGCTGGGCGGTAAGCTTTCCACATTTGCTTGCACTCGGAAAATAACTACCTTACATGCCAGGAGTGCACTGGGCTTAAGTTGTCAAAAAATATCATACTCTGAGTATAACTGAGTAAGAACTATGGGCACACACACGGGCAGCCTTCCAAAAATTTGAAGAAAAAAGAAAAAGAAAGCAAGCTTAACCCACTGTTTCCAGGAACAGACCTCACACACACAACAAGTTGTGTATAGTACATAATGCCTTGCTGATCTCCTTTGCTTTCAGTGGGCAGTTGACATTTCAACCAATGTTCCAGTCACATACTCTGGGTCCCAAAGGGTCCATCCACCTCCTACTCCAACAGTGCCCACTCCAGAAAAAGACAAAACTAACCACTGGACCCAGAATCATCTCCCATTACTATTCCACTGAAAGATTCTAGATATGCCTGTAATTTTTTTTATCCTGCCCCTAAAAAGAGTTTTGTCTGGATCAGACCATGCCTTCATCAAGTGGGCCAGATTTTCTCAAAGCTCCTGGCTCAATATTTAACTGATAGCAACCACCTAACGTCAGTACATATTCAAGCAGACACAGCAACACGGGAAAGAAGAAGGAAGAATCAGTGATGAAGAAAGATTAGAAGCCAGAGGACAAGGATTGGGCTTTGACCCTTAATATCTGAAGTGATATTGGGCAACATTTCCAGATCCAAGTTTCTTCATCTGTAAAATGAGGGGGCACAGAAAGGAGGTCTTACGGATACTACCTGCTCCAAAACCTGATTCTTTTCCTAGAAAGTAGAAGGTTGAGTTGGCCCTTCTACAGCTGCACTGTCCAATATGGCGGCTACGAGCCATATATGGCTTATTGACTACATGAAATGTGGTTGGTCCGAATTCAGATATACTCTATGGGTAAAATTTTGAAGATATAAAATGAAAAAAAAAAAAAAAGAATGTCATCTATTTCATTAGTAATGTTTAGACTAACTACATGTTGAAATGATATTTTTCATTTATTGGAGCCAATAAAACATACTAATTTGGCCAGTTTGTTTTCTTTAATGTGGCTACTAGGAAATTTTAGATTCTATCTGTGGTCTCATTACACTTTTATTGGATAGCCCTGCTTTAGAGTTAAGCCTGGGCTTTATGTGAGGGTCAGAGGAACTCTGAGAGCAAGTGACATCAAGAGGACACCTGAATGGAATGCTGCCATTCCCTGGCTCTTCACTGTTAGGATTCAGGGCTTATCATTCCCATGTAGTACTTAAAAAAAGGCTGTCTTAAAGCCATGATTTTGTTCTCTAATTCTGCTCACCAACGAATCAATAGAAAATAACATTGGGCCTAAAAATAATCAATATCATTTCATTTACTGTAAGGCTTAATCTTAACTATCAACCGTAGGCTTTAAACATAACCCTAGATGGATGGCACCTTCACACAGGCACAACATGTTTTCAGTTTCCTTTGAATTGAATATATATTTAAAGTAATAATTGAGTTTACTTCATAAAGATGATCACAACCTTCTTTTTTTAAAACTCACATTTGAATTCAATAGGAACAGCTACAGTGAACTTGCATGGAGGGAACACATTTCATTGATATCGAACTAGAAACTTTTCCACTATTTTTGCAATCTGTATCAATTAATTTAATGTATTTTAAATGATCAGAGAAGCAGAGATTGTTTCTAGAGAGCTTGTTTACTTAGAAATACAACATACTATGAACACAGCCAATAAAATATTTACAAGATTCAGGTAAGCTGAGAATGAATGTTCTTCTCAGAACGTTTTCTTGGACTGTCAACTTTTCAATTAGAAGATCTTAAACAAAGATACTCATCTAATTCCCTGCAAAATCAACTACCAATTATTTAAAGTCAATAAAGTAGGCAACAGACTAACTGCAATCCAGAACCAACTAAAGGCACAACCATTTCAGACTGGGCTTAAACTCAGTAATTAAGTCAAGTATTTTCAGATATATGAAAGCAGAACAGAATTCAGAAGAAAGTATGTCCTTTGGGGAAATTGTAAAAAAATTAAATTAAATTAAATTAAATTAACAATAATAATAAGTAAATTTTTAAAATAAAGTTTCTCAAATTATATAAACTACATGACCCTTAGAAAACTATGCCCAACTTAAAGAACAAGATTTTCTTACATTTTCAAGTTCTAGCTAATATAATTAAAACAAATTTTCAAACTTACATGATATAAATTACCACCCACTCTTTTGATGGGGAAAAAAAAGAATTTCAAAATATGACCAGGGTAATGTGTGAGAAATATATACTCAAACACATACTGGCTACTCTTTCTGTTTGTCATGATCGGTCAACAACAAACTGTCAACTGTTTTTCTGAAGGCAGTCTTTGAAATGATAAGATAAAATATTTTCTTTGACGAACACTTCAAAATAAAAAAGGAAAGAAATGTCAAGACTTAAGATGATCAAACTTGAACTATGCTTTTGACTACTCTTAAAGAGAACCAAGGGTTCAAAAAGAAACGAAGAAAATAAAACCAAAAGTAGTTCACGAGGAACCATGATACTGTAGACATTTCCTTAAGACGGAGCCATGTACAATATGTAAATAAATCTTCAGATGCTGATAAAATGTTTACTATAAACCTCAAACACCCCCTAATGTGGCTGGTTATATCAAGCCTGGTCAAGGCTCCAAGTTTTTCTCCCATATCTTATTTCATCACATACTTTTGGGTAAGTATCTTCATTTGTCCACATCTAGAAAACTGAAGTGAGTAAGAAAATAGATAAGTAATAAGATGAATTTTAAAACGGCAGTCCCATTTTTACTGATGTAAGTATATTAAGGCTTAATTTCCTCTTTTCCATAGATGTTTCCATTCTGTTTTAATAATAGGTGCACATAAACAGACCTGAAAGGCTGTATAGCAACAGAAAAGGTAGAGAAATCTAGCTCAAAAAAGATTCTCAGGATCACCCTCTTTTCTAAAAACTTCAAAGTTTGTTTTATCTGCTGTTCCTTTCAAAGAACAAGCACAACAACAAAGGTGCTTTAGGCAAGTCTCTAGAAAACATCAAAGATGCTTCACCAGCGGAGAGAGTAAACTGACACTGCCATCACTACCCACCGAGCCACTGGAATTAGCCCTGTTTCCATCACTCTGATTGGAAGGATCTCCAGGAACAGGAGTCTAAACCACCTTGGTACAATCCACCAGTGTGAAGGCTTAGCTCTTGGGTGTTCCTGCCATAAAAATAAAATAGCATTCCCCATCTCCTCCTCCATCACTCCCCAAAGATATGCTTCCTGAGCAGATAAGGAGAAGTGGGCAAAAGCCAAAAACCTTCTCTAATTGTTTATGAAGAATCTTTCCTTTGGTTTGGTTCAACAAGTTTATTAATCTACCCACTTCCCTCTGTATCCTTTTGTATTGTATTCCCTCTGCATCCCAGAATGCCAATTATTACCCAATACCCTACCGTTCCTTTATCAGAAGAAAACCTGGAACGTACTCCTGGTGGCAATACTCCCAGCTAACAGACCGCATGTACCAGACCACAGCCATCAATGGCTACCCCCATTTTAGGAACATCTGGCTACAAGATGAAGCAGACATTGACAATGTCTCTTAAACCTAACTGATCCATAGCCATCAATGGTTACCCCCATTTTAGGAACATCTAAAAGTGCCCCATTGCTGAGAAAATGAAATTCAAACTCATCAAGGCATCCAAAGCTCTTAACCTCCATACCATCTCCTCCATCTACATTTCCATGGCTTCCTCTTTTATCCCATCTACACCCTTGCTGTTCCTTCTATCTGTAAAGCTCTACCATGCCCCAGTTAACCTCCACTCATCCTTAAAACTCAGTTCAAATGCTGCCAGCCTTCTCTATGAAGACTTTGTACCTTCGGCCATTGTGGCCTTTGGCCCACTGTACCTAATTACTTCTCCATCTCTTTCTTCCCCTGTCAGGCTGCGAATTCTTCAAGGAACAGACTGAGTCCCTTCTCTGTTTACTCACAGTCCCAAGAAGATTCTACGGCTCCTGTCACCCAGAAACACAGAAGGCATCCAGTATGCGTCCAAAAAATGAATGATATTTTTAAAAATTCAAGGAAAGTAGGAGAAAAATGCAGTGAGATAAAAAATTAATAATAATGAAAAATCGTAACTCCAAATCAGTGTCAGTATCACAGAAGGCAATCACAAATGCCCTGAGAAAATTTGGACTAGAGACAAAACAGGTGAACACATTATACAAACAGCCAATTAAACATCCTGCATTAAACTTCCCCCTCATCTGCTAACAGAAGAATTGATCGATGGGTTTGGGTTTGTGTCTCACATGCTACATTTCTGAGATGAATGAGCAAAAGACCATGAAGGTACATGTCAGATTTTTTTTACGTATAAATAATTTAACAATGGTAATAAACCCTTAGAATGATATTTTAACCAATGTCTTTTGTTTTCCTCCAGGAAAAAAAAATGCTAAAATGTTTTTCTCTTTATTGGCTATTTATGAAATCAATAAATACAACTAAAAACACACACACAGAAACTGCCAACAAACAGAGTACTTCCCAGCTGTGTCCTTATAAACACCACCTAGAAAATTCACAAAGATACAAACTTAACCTTCGAATCCAGGCTCACAAAAGTGAAGTGAAATATTCAAATGGCAAGTAAAGACAAAGGACGAAATTACCTAGGAATTGGGTGGGTCTGCTTCCTATTTGTTTACTTAAGTGTGTCCTCCCTGTCATTACTCGTAGTTATCTTTGTCCTGGATATCTCCAAAGGCATGTTGGTTAATTACTCAGTTGCAAGTTCCCAGGACTTACACTGTCTTAAGATCGCTCCATCTAGCAGGCTGTCTCAGCCATCCAGTCACATGGCCACGCTCAGAGGATTCCCTCTGATCATACTTCACTGAACAAGTATGCAGTGATTCCAAAATTATAATTTGGTCACAAATGTACTCTTGAAAGGAGCCCTTCACAATTCCTTAAACTAACAGCAATATGTAAGCTGCCTTCCTGTTCAGTCATCCTACCAGCCAAGGACCTGTCCCACACAAAACCACCACAGGATTCTAAAATTTAGTTTACTTTCAATGGATTTAAAATTTCTGGGTTCTGTGATTTAAGAGGATTTGACACTTGACACAAAACATTAAAAACAAGTCTGAGAAAACACTGGCAAGACACAAGGCTAATTATAATGACCTCAATTAGATTTTCAGTGCCCGTCTAGTTAATAGCACATAGTGGCACTGGTTTCAGGCCTTGAATTTGAAGAGTTCTTTAAGAGAATATGAGTAACAGAATTTCAATTTTTTCTTAAAGGGCCAATTTCTATCCTGGTTCACACTGAATTAACAAGTGGATGTTAGCTGAAAAATGGCCAAAAGCAGCAAACTGAAAAAATACAATGATAATGAAATTTTCATTTTGATAGCCACTCAATTTCATTCTAATACACAATGTATTCTTTCTGAATTCCACCCTCTTCTTCAAAGAAAATCATTTCTAGTTACCCTCAACTGAAAGTGTGCCAGCCAGAGGGCTGGTGGAATATTTCAAAAACAAGGCCTTTTTTGCTGAGTCAGCTGAATTTCTGAAATGAAGAGTTGCCAATGAAGTTATTGAGCATTTATGAAATCTTTTCACAATAAAATGCTCTAGAAAAGGCTGAAAAATGAATCTTACTAAAGAGGCTTTTATTTTTTTCTGTACACATGTAGTTAGGTGTCATTCACAATTTTTTTAAACATAAGAGAAGTTAATTCAACTGCCAAGAATCAAATACATAATTTTTCATCACTAAAGTATAAAATTCCTAGAGTATTCATTTAAAACATTTAACAAACACTTAGTAAATACTACTAGGCATTGTCGTTGAGTGGGGAAACAAATTATAGGAAACAGTTTGGGATCACAGGCAATATCAACTTCTCTGCTCCACCATTTTTGTTTTTAATATCTAACCACCAAAGTAGATCCCTTGTCCCCAGGTATTGTTTTACATCACAGTGACTAAATAGCTCTCTCCTCCAGGTATCTAAGTTAACATTTGGGTGGTGCCTAGATCAGAGAACTTTTCTGATAATACCACATAAAATACCACACTCACAGCCAACTGCCATCTAGCAAACCCCTACCCCCTTACCCAACTTAATTTTTCCCAAGTCCCCTACTATTTGCTGTTTATTCTGTCTGCCTCTCATTAGATTGTAAGCTCCTCTGAGGGGAAGGACCTAAAAAGTATTGGTTAAACAAAGGAGTGAATTTTCCTTTTCTGGGTGTGCCCATAAAAATCTAGGTTTCTGTTAACACTTTTCTATAGAAATTTGATTTTAATTTTAAACTGCTAATTCATTTCATATGTAAGTATCTGAATAAATTATTCTTAGAATGATCAGTCTGCATATTTGCAAGTTTCTATGGGAGTTCTTTAAGAACTCATCACATGTCTTAAAACCAATATACCGCAATGATAAGCCTGTATTTGTTTTAAATAAACCGTAACAAGCAATTAAGAGCATCAACATGAGGAATATTTGCTCTCAAATATCATTTCTCGTATGGTAAGATTTATGTTAGTCTCTGAAGAGTTAGGCTAAGATTTCGAAAAATTTGCATCAGTTTTAAGGCTCAACCTTCAAAGTAGAAAAGGACTCTTTTTTTGAAAGACAAAAAAATCAATAAATATGGTTACAAAGTAGTACTTACCTATCTGTATCATGTGTGCCTGTTAATTCCATTACAAAATGACTGAGTCGTGCTATTTATAAAAACAATAATTATGTTTTTGAAAAGCCATCCCATAGAAAGAGCAAACATAAAAAGTCCTTTTTTGAAGTAACCAAGCCTCAATAGACCATACTATTGTCTTCATTTTTGACTAAAAATAAAAATTATGTTGTCTTGTTAATTTTACTGTAATCAAGCATGTGCAGACAAGAGAAACAACAAACGAGTTTGTGGTCACTAAGGGGGTAAGAGGTCAGGTCTAAAGTGTATAACTGCATCTCAAGAGTAGAATTAAACCTGTCTTTATTCCTGTAAAATGTCTCCATGGGGTCAAAACATATCACAGCCATTAAGGCTCTGAAATTTAACAAAGCAACAAGAGTAATAATGCATTTCTTCATCTAATACAAAATGACTTTTCTTGATAGAGCAGACCTCTTATTCTCCTAAGCATTCTTTGAGGCTGAAAGTAATTTGTCTTAATCATCTAGGATGCCTAACATCCTCTAGTGAAGATAGTATGCAGATTTCTATGGAAGCGAACTGAGCACATAGGACAAATTAGATTCTCTACAAACGAGAATAAGGCAAAGAACAATCTCATAGCAGCAAGAAAAAAAAATCACTCAAAATTTTTTTCGTACTGAAATTTCTCAGCTAAAAATCATCTCAACTTGGGAAGGAAAAATAAAAAGAGACAGAGAGACCCTCTGGAAATTAGAAGATACCAACACTGGGGTGCATCACTAGTCAGACCTTAAGAATTCTAGAACTTGTTCATCTACAAAACAAGCTTACTGTTCTATTTCCTTTTCTGAAATGTTTATCTTGCTTATTCCTTGCCCCTGCGCATTGACCCTACTATGTGGTTGTGGTACCTTCATTCCTCACTGTATCTACTCTGTGTACGACGTTCAAACACAGCTACATTAATTATCTCCTCCTACTTGAATCCACTTATTTTGATTGAGCAGGACAAGGATAAATACCTGAGCTGGTGTGAGTTAAAAAAAAAAAAAACCCATATAGATTCCTTGGGACTTGGCTTATTGATTCTTCAATGTGTTAATCGTACCTTAACCACAGTATTACTAATTTAGGGTATTCTCAAATATCGTTAGCCTAATTTTGAAACTGAGATTGAAAAACCTTTTATTTTATAATGAGGAAAGTATGCTGATTTAAAAAAGGATGCCTTTTAATTAAGCAGTAGATCAGGATAAAGTTTCAGAGCTTACCATCATCTGGCTAGTAATATAATTCATTTTATTTTGTAAACTGATTTCTTACATAAAGGCTATCTTCTCAAGCAGTCTGCTTTTTGGTTTCCTCGCCCTCTGATGAAGATCATTTCAAGCATTTAGGTAAGATCAAAATTCTTTTGCTGGCATTTGAAATCTTCTATTTCTGCCTAGATTGGCAAAACATGTTTATTCATTTTTCTAGAATAGGCTTTGCTTAAAACTAAACCAAGTTATTCACAGCTCTGCACATAGCTGATAGTCAACCAATAGCTGAGTTAATAATTGAGCCAGAATATAAACTTGCCCAATATCAGACATGTGTAGCAAGCTGCCAGGGTGTGCAAACATTTAAAACAGGTCTTTCCCATTTGCGTAATGAGTGCTTACACTTTTTACACATTTCTGTACTGTTCAAGTTTTTCTACGAGCATGAATTGTTTTAATGGTTTTCCAAAAAGCCAAATGAAATATAAAATACCTATGAATATTTCATCAATGAAATTTTATAACATGTATTTAAAAAATTTTATATGTGGTAAAAATCTTATCTGCAATGTCTTTTTTAAAATTTCAATCAAATTCACTCATTCTTTTCATGAACATACTGCCAAATGCCTGCAATAATCTTAACTGGTTAGCAAGTGCATCAGTCAATAAGTGAAACATCATATACCCTTTTTTTAACTTTCAACAGCGTATGAGATTCAATATATCTATTTCACATCATCATAAACAGTAATTGTAACTAACATGGAGTTTTCATAATGTGTCATGTTTTTTATATATATATATATACATATATATGTGCATATATGTGCGTATATATATATAAACTCATATACTACTCCAAGCAATTTACACATACATTAACTCTATCTTCAACAACCATATGCAATATTATCCCCATTTTACAAAGGGAAAAACTGAGACACGAGCAGGCCCACAGTCAATAGCTCAAAAGGGCCGGAGCCAGGATTTATGCCCAGTCATTCCTGGCTCGGTCCAGGCTCTTGATCACTGCGGGATGCTACCTTCCCTGAACACGTGAGAAACCCCACAACTTGGCTGCTGGCCTGACATCACATTGATGTCGAAATCAAGGCTATAAATGTAGGAACAATTCCACTTTCCAGAGAGCTGGCTTTTAAAAGCCTCTCATTTTCCCCATTTCAACCACTACCTTCTTTCATAAAATACTATAATCCTAGCAATGCTCAAGCTAAATCTCTACTGCATGTTTCTTCCAAATATAGCCCCACAAAGTCTAAATAAAATGGCCCCTGAGTTCTCCATCTCAGCTAAGATTTCATACTGAATTCTCTGTATTCCACGTTGAAGTCAGCTAACTAACCTATCAGGCAACTGTTTTTCAGAGAAGTATTAGTTCATGAACGTGTCCAGGCTGTTTTTTTTTTAATGAATTACTTTATTCCTAGAGTCATTCGAATCCAGTTTGGGGTAGATTTCTACTTCTAAAAAGGTACCAGTAAGGCATATCTATTAACCATTAATCTGAAGAGGAAAATTCACCAGGTATCTTTTCCAAAGAAAAAAAATTCACCAGGTTATCTTATTTACCAGATAGTGACCTCACTGAAATGGTTATTTCTTAAACTATCCACGTTAAACTGCAGGCATAGTTACATAACATTGTCCTCTTCACTATGGTTTCCATTTCCAAACCTAGTTTGAGGGTTCAGATACTCTTTGCTTTTCATTAACAATAATAAAAATTAAGAAATAGATATTTTCTTGCTTAAACGTGCTACTCATTCAGGTCTGCTCAGTGCTTCACTTTGGCCACCTCCACCTGCCACCTCTGTCTTCCTCCAGCCACTCATGAGGGTGTAACTGGATACTGGCTGAGAGACATGGGGTGACAGTGCTCCCAAGGATGTGCAGAAGATTGTGTGAGCAATTCCCACTCCATACATTTGTATGTGAGGTCCCACTAGGAAAAGGAAACCATTTTATAGTCAAGTAGAACCCAGAGAGGTAGAAAACTACCAGGAAAAACAAAACAAAACAAAACAGAAAACGAGTGAAGTACTTTATTTTCCCTACCCTCCTTGTTGCTGCTCAGTGAATCATGTTTTTCCTCTCGGACTCACTCCCTCAGCCAAGGTCCTACTGAAGATGCTGCCTTTAGCCCCTCAGCTCCCCACTGGGACTTCCCTGCTCCTCTCCACAGTGTACCCTGCACTCTCCCTTTCCGTCAAGGCATCTGTCACTGCTCATGAACACATGTTTATAATGATTCTTTTATTCTCTGTCTTCCCTCCTTGACTGGAAGCTTCCTGAAGCAAAAGACTGTTTGGTTCACCACACTATCTTCAGGGCTGCAGGACAGAGCTTGGCTCAAAATGAGAAGCAATAAAAAATGTTCCAAATGAATAGATGGAGAGACTAAGAAAATCAAATCCCACACTTGCTCCACCCGCACCCTCAGGGTGTGTGTGTGTGTGTGTGTGTCTCAGAGTGGAAAAGTGGACAGAGGTAGGTAAACAAATACTGTAACTGCAAAGACTTAATCACCCTTCCCAGGACCTGAGATACAAACCTGGCTGAAAATGAACCACCAGGCAATTCTCCAGGATTATCTCATCCTCCTGTTTCTTCATTCCTTAAATATAGATGTTTAAACTGCTAATAGTTTTACTCAGGATATGGCTTAATTTGTACTTTCCTCTTGGTGCTTAACACTTTGTGTTTTCTTTTGTAATCATGTGCCTGTCTTATTTACTCTGCAAACTTCCTGGGGATCAGGGAACGAGGGTGGGGAGAAATAAGGTGTATGCAAGCCAAATTAAACCTTACGTCCTGGAGCTTAACTTTTAAAGTACATTTATAAGCTTTATCTTTGCATTTGTAATTGACATAACGAGGCAGAGTCAAAGAAGTGCATTAATGAAAGACGTTTTTTAGTCTCTTAAGGTAACACATGTCCCCACCTAGGTTAGAATTACATTTCTACTGAATTTTACCACATTCCTTAGTGGCAGTTTAACAGCCACCTAAAAGGCACATGATAGCTCTGCTTCTTTCTAGAATGATCGACAACCTTCATCTTCATACCAGTATCTGTCTAGAAGTCTCTAGTAAGCCATAAACAGTAATAAAAATCAGGGCTCCTCCACCAACAGGGAGAAAGCCTTTTCCACAAAGAAAACCTCTCCATTTTTTTCTTTGACCCAATATTTAGTGGATCACATTCTTTTTTTTCCTTTTTTTCTTTTTACAATCAGTCATTCCTAATTTAACCCTGTGATCCTTAGTTACACGTGCCTCTTCACTCTCCCAATCAGCACCAGGGATCATCAGTCTGCCTGGAGTCCTTCTCTGCAGTACTAATGGCCTCCCGAGTGCCCATCAGGCGCCTCTGCTGGTTGGGGTGACAAGGGAGCAGCTCTGGTGCCCTGTGGTTATTGTGGCTTCCCACGGATCAGCAAGGACCAGGACTCCTTACAGCCCACCATCAAATCTGAGCATCCCTGTGTTGTGCCAAGGCACCTACTGTTAGCACAGTCCTAGTCAGTGTGAGTAGGGATCTGGAATCTGTGAATTAGCACAGCTATCAAAGCAGATAATTGTGACTAGGTTAAACCCCACAACACAGGAAAATAAAACTTAAGAGGAAGCAAGTTTAAATCAACAAACATCCGGGCCCTTTTAACGCCTCTTCTTTCACTATGCCAGGGAAAATCATCCGCTCAGGTAATCACATTTCCCCCAGAAGAAGCCGAGGCCCCATTATCACTGCCCTTATTCATTTCTTTTTTCGAGCCATCTGCAGTAGACCTATTTTCTAAGCCCTGCAAGAGACAGGCAACTCATAATTACATCTTTTCAGAGGACAGAGATTTAGCTGGATAAATCCCCCTCAAACCTCGTTAGAGTGAATTGCCTACCCTTCCATTAATGCTTTGCAAATGAACCAATGTGAATCTGATCTCCACCCTTTGAAGGAGGTGACAGTAACCAGTGAAAATGTCCAAAACGATGGCAGAAGGAGCAAAACATGCAATCAAACCAGCTAAAAAAGAAGTCTGAATCATACCTGCCTGCACTCTGCCTTCTTTCACATGGAAAAAATGTTGTTCCAAAAGTTAAAAATTTACATTTTGGCAAAAGCTTCAAATATAAAGAATATGATATGCTTTTAATTACTTGTGTTTTTTAATTGTGTGTAAGACAATCAGGAAAACTGAAATAATTGTAGGAGTAAATTTAAATATGGGAAAAACCAGTTTCCTTAATTAAATGCATTTTTTAATGGTCAACCAAATTCTTCAACTCTTAAAACAAACTGCCATAACTAGCTCCGAGGAGTTTCCTGAGCCACTTGTAGGTAAAACACAGAAGGGGAAAAAGTTCAATGACCTTGTAAATTAGGGACTAAAAAGCCACAGTGTGGTTTCACTAGGCTGTGATAGTCAGTAGCCTCAGTGGAATTACAGGAAAACAATTGTCCAGAAATTGCTCTTTTGGAAAATTACCATGAGGCAGGGAAAAGGAAGGGGGGAAAAATGGGGAAAGGTGGGGCTACAAAGGGTAAGATACCGAATGAAAACCCAAACGATGTTAAATACAACCTTTTCTGCCCCAACTATCCACGCAAACAATTTCTAGGCATCTTCAGATAAAAAGGAAAATAGTCATTTTGCACAGGCGTGAGCTGAATGTTCGAGAGTTGGCTGAATGGGGAAGACTTGTTATACACCTAGTGGTGGGTGGATTTTACCAGGCTGCAGCCTCCACACAGCTTTTCTTTGCTGCACTGCAGAGGCGCCATCTTCTCCGTCTTAATCTTCACTCAATTCAATCCTTTTTATCTGCACCCTAAAAAAAAAGACCCTGAGGACCCTCCCAGCAGCCCACGCCCCCAGAGGAGCTAAACCATAGTGCCCAGCGCTGCCCGGGAAGAGGCCGCGCCTTAATCGCACAAACACCTCCTTTGATGCACGGGAGGGGAGAGCTCGTGCCTCCCCACCGCCCGCAACTGCCTTTCCAGACGCACACCCCACTCTCCGCGTATTTCTCCCCAAGGACTTTACAACCAAGAACGAATTAGCAAGGCTCGGAGGTGATGGGGGTGGGTGGGAAGTAGAGGGGCCTTGAGGCTCCCTAGAGCCGCCCCAACCCCCTCCGGGACAGACGCGCAGCGCGGGGAAGGGAGGCAGGCGGAAGCCTCGGTGGCGCACAGACTAACGCGGCTCAGCCTACCGCGCCCCGGGCTGGCGAGGGCGGGGTGTCGCGGCTTTTGTTCCCGGGGACCTTCTGCCTCTCCAGGCCAATCTGAGGGTGCGAGCGAACGCCGGGGATGTCTTGGCTTGCGGAAGGTACGAGGTGGCTGTGGGTCTCTGACCCCTCCCATCTCTCGCAACTTAACACAAAAGGGAGACGCAGAAATGTACAAAGTTTGCCTGAGGAGGGTGGTGCGCGACCCTGCTTGTGGTCGCACTCAGGCGGCAGCCCGAGCAGCCGCTAAGAGGAAGGAGGAGGAGGTCGGGCAAGGAAGGGGTGTTGGGGATGCGAAGGGAAGGTGAACCCGGGCGGAAAGGCAAAGGGAAGTGGGACGGGGGTGCCCAGTTGTCCCGACTCCTCCTTCCCAGGGCCAGAGAGAAAGGGAAGGGCAGAGGTCAAGACTTGGGGATAGGATCCAGGGACTCTGCGTTTTCGGTTTTCCCCACGTGCTCTCTTCCCCTAGCTCCCCTCTGGATGTCTCTCGCCTCCCCCGGCCCCCAGGCAGGGACTGAGTCGGGGTCTGAGCTCAGGATCGCCTCCTCTTCTTCTCGCCCCCAACTGGCCCGGACCCAGGCGCCCGAAGCCTAGCCCGCTCACTCTCCGCGGGCCAGAGCGCGCGTCCCCGGGGCAGGGCTGGGCCAGAGGCAGGGATGCGCAGGGCGCCCGCAAGCGGGGACGTAGGGCACAGAGGGGAGAGGGGGCCCCTCAACTGCCCCCAGCTTCTCTGGACGAAAGACTTAGAGGGATCGGGTCCCCACCGTACCCCCACCCCCATTCCAAGGCGCGGTACCCACCTCCAGCGCCCGAGCTGTCCAGGCGGCCAGCAGGACCAGTGCCAAACCGGGCAGCATCGCGACCCTGCGCGGGGCACCGAGTGCACTGCTGTGCGAGTGGGATCCGCCGCGCCCTTGCTCTGCCGGTGTCGCCGCCGCCGCCGCCGCCGCCGTCTCCGATGGCCCCGCGCTCACGCAGCTCCTGGTGCTCTCTCCTACGGCTGCCGAAGAAACTGACGGAGCAGCAGCGCGGCGGCGGGGCTCGGAGCCCGGCGAGTCAGCTGATCCGGCCCACCCCGCTCGGCACCCGAGAGAGACCCCTAGCGGCGCCGCCGGTGAGCTGCACCCGCTCCGCCGGGGAGGGGCCTGCGTCCCCGGCGCCCACAGGTGCGGCGCCCCGGCTCCCCTCGGCTCCCCGCGCGCCTCGCCCGCCGCCGGCCGCCTGGCCCCGCGAGCGGTGGGACGGAGAGTCTGGGGCCCGGAGAGGGACGGTGCAGGATCAGGGGAAGGTGAGTCGTAGGACGTTTGAGCTCCAGAAAAGTCGGGAGCGCTCCCCGCTCGTTCCCGTGAGCTTGACTCATCCGACCCCGCAGGCCTCGCGGGGGTGCCTTTTTATAAAGCGCTGCTGCGGGGTGCGTTTTTATCCGCATTCCGTTTTTTGTCTCGGTTTGGAGAGGTGGGGGGAGGTGTTTCTGGAAGAGAATGGGAACAAGGCAAGCTTAAAGGAAATAGGATCCCTTTGCTCGTTGGGAGAGCAAAAAAACCTCATTTTTTTTTCCGTCAAAAGCAGCCACGAGCAACCTGGAATTTCTATCTTTAGACCGAACCAAAGGAGCAGGGCGCCGGACCCGGAGAAGAAGCGGCGACCTATTTACTTCTCCTTGAAAAAAAGGTTGTTTTCTTTTAAATTTTTGTTTATTTGTTGTCTTTTTTGTTTTTGTTTTGAGAAGGGGATGTCATCAGGGATTTTTTTATCAGACAGGAATGTAATCTGAGATGCGGGTGAAGTAAAAGTTAAGAGGGAAGGGGTCTGGAAAGATGACCGACCCCCATACCTCAGAACTTGTGACCTCCAACTCCGTCCTTGTGCTTCCTTGTGTCTGTCCTAAATTACAGAAGTGAAACTTCTGGGAAGCCACCTTCTCCTAAACACACACCGTCCAATGCCGAGTTAGTGCCCAGTGAGTCTAGAATGGTCTAGAACTGCCCAGATGTATCCCCTGCTGTTGACCTGAAGGAGCAGGTGTCTCTGAGCCACAGTCCACAGTGGGCCTGGTGGGACGGAATGAAGCCACCGACTCTGGCCCTGGGCTCATGGCTCGGCCAAGGAGGATGCAGACTTCCTTCCCGAGATGTCAGCGTTTCTCTGCCAGCTTCTCTAGATGTCTCCTGCCTTTACCCCCTCTAAGCATCCAAGCCTGATCCCTGGGTTACTTTTTCCCCTGAATGACCTTTGAATGTCCTCAACAAATAATGACAAATACTTTTTACCGCGAATTATTTGTTTAACATGCTTTAAGTCATTTACTTCCTACCAAAACCAATGAGGCCCCTACTGTTACTATTTCCGTTGAGAAGTGAGGAAGCTGCCGAGAGGGAACTTCTCGCAAAGCTGACAGCGGTTGGGACTGCAGAGAAATGCCCAAGTGACAGCAAAACCCAGTTGCTTCCAAACATTTAGGCACCACCACAATTCCCTCTGCCCAAGGTTTGTAGGAGCAATTGAATGCAGAGAGGAGTTTGACTCAAAGACGGGAAAGGAGCAGGACCAACTCTTAAATTTTACAGGGTCCAGTGCAAAATGAAAAGATGGGACCTTTTGTTCCAAAATTAAGAATATTTAACCAAGAATAGGGTCCTTCTGAGCACAACAGGACTCTGTGACCACACCGATTGTGTGCCCATGAAGTCAGTCCTGGGAGGGAGGAAGCAATTTTTAAGAGTAAGGGACTTTTACTGAGCACAGAATTCGGAAATACAGAGGTGAGGTTATAATCTATGAAAATAAAAGTTCTTAGATTTGGCACTTTCCCTTCCCCCTGTTGAAATGCACCGCAGTCACCATCCCTGGAGAAGATGTTCCGTGGGGGTGATGAGCTCCTGACTGTGTCAGAGTGATGGACGTTCTTTACATTTTCTCCTGTTTCATCACCACTCAGAGAGCCTGATGGTGTTTAATTTTCAGCCACTATCGCTGTTCTGTGTTTAATGCCATTTCCTGCCCCGAGGTGTCTTCAGGATCCTCTGAGCAGTAAATAGGAGAACATCTCTAGTTGGAACTCAGCACTGGGGAGGGGACTGAGCACCCATTGGCTGGAATCGCCACAACATTCCCAGCCTAGACCTAAATGCCTCAGCTTGGGAGGCATTCCCTAACTCCTCAGACAGTGCATTCTGTCTTCTGGCTGTTCTGGTTACTAGAAAGCTCTTACCCAATGAAAGCCCACATCCCGTCCCTTTCACCTCGCACCCAGAGGTCCTTGTTGTACATCTGTGGCCAAGCCAAACAAGTCTTTTCCACGTCACAGATCTTCACATATTTGCCAACAGCTTTCACGCTGCTCCTGCCTCCAGAGTCCTCTCTTTGCACAGTAACACAGGCACGTCATTCAACAGGTGCACACGTGGCACAGTGGAACCTGTTTCTGGTTCCTGCCACACCCTGGCTGTTCTCTAAATGCATTCTGATTTGTCTGTGTGTGTGTGTGTGTGTGTGTGTGTGTGTGTGTGTGTTTTACAGTCCTCCAAGAGTGCTGTGGCCACTGCAGCGTGGAGGAGTCTCTTGTCCACCTCACTCTGCAGGTTAGTGTTGCATTGGATTGGATGGGTTCAGGTTGGTCACATTTGCTGCTGAATCTCCCCTCTATTTGATGCAGAGTACTGCTGAGCCACATCTCTTGTCATCTTGTGTTTAAGGTGTTGTCTGTGCCATGCAAATATCACCAAAAGCAGTCTTATTTTTTGTTGAGGTATAGTTGATGTGCAATATTATATAAGTTTTAGAAGTACAATATAGTGATTCATAACTGGTAAAAGTTATATTCCATTTATAATTGTTATAAAATATTGGCTGCATTCCCTGTGTTGTGCAATACATCCATATAGCTTATTTACTTTATACATATTAGTTGGTACCTCTTAATCTCCTTCCCCTACCTTGCCCTTCCTCCCTCCCCTCTCCCCACTGGTAACCGCTTGTTTGTTCTCTATATCTGGGAGTCTGTTTCTTTTTTGTTATATTCATTGGGTTGTTTTATTTTTTTAGATTCCCCATATAAATGATATCATACAGAATTTATCTTTCTCCATCTGACTTATTTCACTTAGCATACTATCCTCCGAGTCTATCCATGTTGTTGAAATGGCAAAATTTCATTCTTTTTATGACTGAGTAGTATTCCATTGAATATATACATCACATCTTCTTTATCCGTTCATCTGTTGATGGACACTTACGTGGCTTCCATGTGTTTGTAATTGTAAATAATGCTGCTATGAACATTGGGGTGCCTGTATCTTTTTGAATTAGTGTTTTCATTTTTGGGGGTATACACTCAGGTATGATGTTGTTAGCTTATATGGTAGTTTTATTTTTGGTTTTTTGAGAAACCTCCATACTGTTTTCCACAGTGGCTACACCAATTTACATCCCCACCAGCAGTACATGGGTTCCCTTTTCTCCGCATCCTTCTCAACATTTATTTGTATTCTTTTTGATGGCAGCCATTCTGATAGTCGTGAGGGCGTATCTCCTGGTAGATTTAATTCTCATTTCTCTGATGAGTAACCATGTTGAGCATCTTTTCATATGCCTGTTGGCCATCTGTATATCTTCTTAGGAAAAATGTCTATACAGGTCTTCTGCCCATTTTTTAATCAGATTTTTTTTTTTTGACGTTGAGTTGTATGAGCTGTTTATATATTTTGAATATTAACCCCTTATCTGTCATATCATTTGCAAATATTTTCTCCCATTTAGTAGGTTATCTTTTTATCTCGTTAATGGTTTCCTTTGCTGTGCAAAAGCTTCTAAGTTTAATTAGGTCCAATTTGTTTATTTTTGCTTTTATTTCCTTTGCTTTAGAAGACAGATCCAAAAAAAAAATATTGCTACAATTTATGTCAAAGAGTATTCCACATATGTTTTTTTCTATGAGTTTTCTGATTTCCACCAAAAGCAGTCTTAGTCTAGGCCAGAAGGTGAGCTCTGTATTCTTCTGCTAGGGATACGATAACCAAATACCACCGTCTGGGTGGTTTAAACAACAGAAATTTATTTTCTAACGATTTTGGAAGCTAGAAGTCCATGATCAGGGTGTCCATGGGGTTGATTTCTGTGGCCTCTCTCTTTGGCTTGTACATGGCCATTTTCTCCCTGTGTCTTCACATGGTCTTCCCTCTATGTGAGTCTGTGTCCTCATCCTCTCCTCCAAGGGCGCCAGTGGTATTGGATTAAGGCCCACCCTAAAGACCTCATTTTGACCTAATTACCCCCTTTAAAATCTCCATCCCCAAATACAGTCACATCCTGAGGTTCTGAGAACTAGGCTTCAACATATAAATTTGGGTTGAATGCAATTCAGTCCATAACAGGACCCCTAAAATTATTATTTTCACATTTAAGCTACCCTCCAATCCATCCTTGAGAGTGGATTCCTTCCACCTTTTATTCACATCCTTTTGAAACCAGCGCAAGTCCTAGGTAACCAGCGTGATTTCTTTAGCTGCCTCCTGGTTGAATGTTTGGGTAACTTGGCTACTCCAGACTTGCAATCATGTTGTAAATTGTGGTACCTTCCATAGAGGTGCTGCCTTGCCGAGTAGTAGCTGTGATGACAGACACTGTGACATTTTTGAGAGTTTCACATGCTTCTCAGCTGCGTTCTCTTCTTGAGCCACGTGCCGATTCCTCTTTGTAGACCAGAAGTAGATCTTGAGTTGCTTTCACTCTCATCTCTTTTTACCTTTTCTAAGACAGAGGGCATCGTATATTTCTTCATCTTGACTGCAGCCTTCAGTATCTACGGGAAGTCTAAACTGTAAATAGCATTCAAGTTTTCATAATAAAATTCTTTCTTCCAATGGTGCATGCAGATTTTCACATGATAAGGTTTCCTTCTTTCTTCTTGATGAATAAACATAAGGAAAATTATAAATGAATAGTTAGCACTTAATGTACTTACGTTTAACTGTACACATCTAACGGACCTTCCTGTAAACAAAGGATGTGGCATTTTGTTCTCCCTGTTTCTTAAGTTACCGCTTCATTTATGAGTCTTTACTTCAGTGGTGCATCTGTGAAGTGTTCATTTATCTTCAAACAATACAAGAGCTTTAAAATTATTCCTCTGCAATCACTGCACAAAACTACTTCAGAGACACCCTTCAGTTCAAGTAACAGACAGTGTGCCAATGAGCTTAGCGCAGTCAGTCCGTGGGACAATAATATTGAATGTTAAGCCACAGACCACTTTTGGTAGCTGGTTTACATAACTTGTTTGAAGAACGTTGGTAATTCCAAGGTCACCGCAAAGACTAATTTAAAAGAATATTCTTATATTTTATGGAATGAAAAGGAGGGAGAAAAAAATAGACCATGCATGCCAACCCCAGAGGTAGGAAGTGTGAAAATCAACCCAGCAGCAGGGAGGTTTAAAGAAGGCCATGCACACATTTGCTTCTTCAGAGAACTTTGATGATAAGGCAGCGTCGTGCCATGGTGGTAAAGGACTCAGGCCTTGGGAAACCTTGGCCACTACATACCAGCTTTGGATGTACTTGTGAAACCTACCAGCGCCTTCATTTCTGAAAATGCGTCCCCTCATGTCACAGGTGGTATGACAAACTGAGAAGGTACCTAGCACAGTACTTAGCTTAGTCCTCTCTTCTTGAGAGAACAGAAATTCACAATAGCTGTCACCTGAGTGACCAGGATAGGCCTGACTTTGACCATGTGTTGATTTTGCCAGGAGCTGTCCCCGAGCACAGTGACTCTCAACCCAGCGTTACTTTGGTGGGTCCCCAGGTAATGAGTTGCTAACAAAAGTTCCCGATTTGTGAGTGATTAGCTTTTTTGACACATCAATAAGACCAGACTCAAGGTTACCCTTTTATCAGGCTACTCCTTTGGAGTCCAGTAATGTAGAATTAGGCAACAGGCTAAGAATTAGGAAGAACCCCCACCACTCCCAAGGACATGTGTCTGGTATGTGAAAGACAGGCATCCTGTCTGCAGATGTCACAGTGCTTGAAAAGGCTGCTTGACAGAGGTGCTGAGAGGATTACACGGGGCTGGCCACTTCCTGTAGATGGGAGGACGGACCACATCACCTTGTGGGGAAGACTCACTCCCCAGGGCGGGAAGGTGCAGCTCTCACCGGGACTGCGTGGCCTGGGGCCATTGCCAGCGCTCAACACTGATAACAATGAGGCTGAGAGAGGTTGTGCTCCAAGATGGCCAGACCTCTTTGTCTCCACATAGACCATACCGAGGGGCTGTCCTCTGCCTTCTCTTTAAAAAGAGCGAAGTTCTACACTCTCGGATGAGTAACTCAACTTTCAGAATCCTAGTGAAGGCTGTAGCCAGAGATGTGTTACCTAAACCTTAAACGATTGGGGGGAAATTCCAGGCAGACGAGCCCGAAGAATTCATGAGCACGTTTTATAAATAAACAGCATCTTGGGTGACAAAATTAACACACAAATCAGCTACCAAATAAACAAAAACTTCACAGTCATCTGGTATACAACCTTGTCCTTAAATAGCATTCAACTTTGCTATATCCAACTTTGCTCTCTCCCTCAATTAACGTTTTCTGTCCTATGTGTAGTTTATTCTGGTTAAAGTAAATAGAACTCCTAGGAATGAAAGTGTTTAGTATTAGTGGATCAGTCAGAAGTTTTTACACTTCCACTGCGGGCAGAGTGAAAAACTGATACGTTCACTCCCTGAAAGAGCTTGTGTTTACATGAGAAAGCTGTCTGGGGAGGAAAGTATAGTGAATGGTGAATATCGTTACTTGAAATTTGCTGAGAGAGGAGATCTTGAAAGTTCTCATCACAAGATTAACATGTTGTAGCTATGGTGGTGAAAGATGTTAACTAAACTTATTATGGTGATCATTTCACAATATATACATAAGTTGAATCATGATGTTGTATACTTAAAACTAATGCAATTTTATATGTCAATTATATCAATTAAAGTTTTTTAAAAGGCATAGTAAAAACTATACATCAGTAAGTACAACTTGGTATAAAGTATTTGTGTGTATATATGTGAATTCATCAGAAGGAAATTAGAATCACAGACCTGGAGCACTAGAAAGAGGTAACTGGGAACACCAGGAAAAGATTTTTTTTCCCCCCCGCAGGGAATTTGACAGTAACCATGAAAAGAAAAGGGGGGCGAAAATGAGAATGTTTAAGGAAGGACCGCGTAAACACAGCAGTGATGTTCATGGTGGGGCTGGTAAGCGGGAGTTAGCTGTGGGGCACGTGTTAGGTTTGAGGAGCTGAGGAAGTTAGGGCGGATGGAGCGGGCAGTAGTAGCTCACCATGGGTTTCCTGACCCATCTGACTCATTCTAACATTTCGAGAGAAAAATCTGTCAGTGTGGGAGCTGTAGGGAAATTTGGAGGATGAAAAAGTTGGGATGAGGAAGAGCGGAGAGAAAGGAATGCCAGAGATTCCAGGTACAAACAGAACATTTGTGAAGACGTCATGGTGGGACCCTTCTGATTAATCCGGCGTAAGGATCGCCGTGTGCCAAGCTGAGGACTTTACACACAGGGTCTCACTGAATACTTGTGAGTTGTGTTGGGGTACCCCTCCATGTCACCAACGAGGAGGCTGAAGAGGTTAACTCAGCCAGATAGGGATGGAGGAGGGAGAGTTTGTTCCCACTTCTGTCTCACTTGGACGTCATTGATTATGCTGTTTTTAAATTGAGGGAAATAATAAATGAGATTTTTAGTTTGTTTTTATTTAAGAATCAGAAATACATACAATAAGAAGTACCTTAAATATGACCAATACAAACTGAAGGGAAGGCAGGTGAGAGATGAAAGTCGGAGACGTGGCTGTGGTCGTTGTCTGTGATAATTGATGATTTACCCCTAAAAGATGACTAGTGGACGATTCCGATGAAGTTTAACGTGATATTACAAAAAGGAAGATCCGTTTTTGTGTTGACTTATAGGAACCAAGTAGGCACTTGGAGATTAACTATTTGTCAAATGAACCCTAGATACCTCTGTAAATACAGTATTAGAATGAAGTGTTATATTTCTATCTCAAGATTATTTTCCAGTGTATGAATGCATTGAAATAATACTTATTTAAAAATGAAGAATAATGTCTTCTAGCACAATTTCCAAACCATGTACCTTGGAACCCTAATAGAGTAGTATGTTACTAAGTGTTGCATACACACGCGAAAAGAGTTCTGTGATCAAATAAGTTTGAGAAATAAGTGGTTAAATAAAACAAAACAAATATATGTATGTTTTTAAGAATGCCTCCAGCCCTTTAAGATGCTTCTGTACATTTTGAATTTTAAAGAGAGTGGCTCCTTAATATGGCATCCCTCCCTCTCCCCAGTTTTTGTTTTATTTACCACATCAATGCCTGGCACCAGGGTTGCACCAGAGCAAGCTTGAGGGAACTCTGCTTTGGAAGCATTTTAACAGACTCTTGGCTTTTAAATTTTTTTTTTTAAGGCCCTTGCAGAAGTGAAGGTTTATAGCGTGCATTTTTGCCGAAGCAGATGGGTTCTTTCCACTGAAAGGTGTTTCCACGCATGACCTTGAAGATAAATTAATAAAGGAAGAAAGTAGGAATATTAGACCGACAAACATTTTAAAGTAGGGCATAACAGATACCGTAAAAAGCATTCTGAAAGTTTAAAGTAGGAGTTAAAATGTGTGTTATGTGGAAGATACCGGATTAGAGTCTTTGAATATTTATACTAACAATGTAAAACTATATGACCAGCTTTTTCCCAGTTTGGAGGAGAAATGGGACAGAATCCAGTTCACGTTTGAGACTGCTTCTCTTTAAATTTTCTTGTGTAAAAAGGAGGAAGTATTGCTAACTTTACAAAGATAAGCCTCAGGATAAGACTTGAGTTTACTGCACTGCCTTTAATTTTTTGGGATAGGGACCCTTAAGAAGTGGCCAGGATCTCTAAACAGATGAACGAAGAGTTCCGGGGAGGAGAATTGAAGGAGACAGCTAAGGATTAACTTTAGAAGCTTTTACTGAAATTTTTTGTAAAGTACGCATGGAAAGCAAAGGCATAAGGAGATACAGAAAGCTCTCTTGGGTCAAAAAAAATAAATCCTAAATTTCCATAGTTTTTCTCTGTTAGTCCTCGCTGAAAAATTCATTTACTGCTAATGGCGTCAAGGGGCCCTGTCAGCCCTCATTATTGCACCAAAGGAAAACAAGGGAAAATTAGGGAGCCCAGCCTGAAAAGGATCATTGTCATTTCTGTTTTCCAACTATCAGTGAAAACAGGTTCTGTTGTCTCACCTCATGGGACCAAGAGTCCAAATAACCACCTTGTTCTGGTGAGTTTGCGAAGCCTGGTAAGAGATTCTGAGGAAATAAACAGGGGAACCATGCAGGCCCACTTCTGTTCTCAGAGGAAGAGTAAAATGAAATGGAAATAAACAGGGAAGATGGTGAAAAAAAAATTCTGGTTGTCAGAAAATTCTAGAACCCTAGCATCAACCTGGCTTAAATCTTGGAAAGTATCAAAATCAGTACTGATTTTAGGCCCACCTACGAAAACAAGTCATGGATTTGCTTCAAGTCGATCAGACCATTTCAGTCTCAACTGCTTGGAATCTACTGGGAATTTTTGTTGAAAAATCAGATTCAGTCAACATTGTTTGACACTTTTCCACTAAAATTTCTAAACAGCCCCCAAAGCCCTGTGCAGGCCATGCCTCGGAGAGGGTCGACCAAGACGTTAGAAACTGAACTGGCGTAACTCAAGTCCTTAATGCTGCCTCGTTAGTCCTGATAATTCAGCGCCTAGGAAACATCCATGAGAGATGTCTTTTCAGTCAAGAGGAAGAAGCTCAGGCAAGCACAGTGATGTGCGTTTGCTCACACTCCCCTTTGGAATGACTCTTCGGTGACAGTCATGCTGGGTCTCCTTGAACCACAGCGCAGCACACCCCGCAGCTTAGCTAGTCCCTCCGGAGTGAGAAGTGGTTCTCTGTGTAAGTAGCAGTTTCTTCTGATTTTTCAAGCTTGGAGCCCTCTCACCTTTTCACACTTGAAGAGAAGATACTGGACGGCTGGCCCAGGGGAGCCATTTCTCTCATTTCTGAACCCCTCTGCAGAGGAAGAATTCCATTTAACATGATTCTCCTTCAGTCTGAACTTGCCCGGGTGCCTCCTCCCCCATCCCATAATACCCCGTGACTGCCTAAACTCTTTCATCTCCAGTCCTCTTCCAGTTCCTATGACTTGAAAAAGAACCTAGAATTGCAGTGTTTAGAACTGAAGGGATGTGGTGCCCATCTCTGCCAAGCCTTTAACTTAACGAGGACTCCCTGGTGACCCAGAGAAGGGAAGTGACTTGCCTACAGTCACATGACTATTTATTGGCCAACCTTGACCCTCGTCTCCCTGATTTCCCATTCTCATTTCAGCTTGTGATGCTTCCCAGACCTGCCAGTCTCACCAGGCCTGACTCACGGAAACAGTGGGGCACTGAGACCGGCCATACTTTGTGATATTTTTCCTCATCTGAAGTCAGTTGATTGGAGGAGAGTCTAGCTCAGTGGTGGAGTGCATGCTTAGCATGCACCACCTCCTGGGTTCAATCCCCAGTACCACCATTAATAGATAAATAATGTCAGTTTATCCTTCTAGAAACTTGGAGTCAGAACCCAACTCAAAACTCACGTTTGATCCTCTCATGAGCACAGGTGTCTTGCCTGCAGTATTCCTGAGAGAATTATTTGGCTTTTCCTTTTTTATTTTCTGTTATTGGGAGCCATCTTCTGGAAACATAAACATTTCACTGGAACTTTTTTGTTGTTCTGTTGAGCTAAAATTCACCTTCTCTTCAATGCTGTCCTTTAGTCTAGCTCTGCCATATAGAGTAATGACACATGCACAGAGTGACTCTGTTGTCATCCACAGGACAAGCCTTCAGAAGTTTTCAATCAGTTATTCCCAGTGTTCCCTTAGGCCTCTCTTCTCTTTTCTAACCTAAAAATCTGATTTTCTAAGCGGTGGCTTACAGGATATCATTGCCAGATCCCTTATGATGACCTTCAGATGTATTTCTTTCTGCAAATGAATATATTCTATTTATCTATTCATTCAACAAATAGTTAATGAGTACCTACTAAGTGGAAGAAGATAAAAGAAAAACTAGTAAGTAACAAGAAAATATAGAGTGTGGTACATAGTGATACAGGCTATGGAAAAAAATTAAGCAGAATTAAGGGGAGATGGAGAATATGTGTTTGGTTAGGAGGTCTGAGGCTTGGTAGAGGAATAACCTCACTGAAGGTGATGTTCGTGCAAACATATAAAGGAAATGAGAGAAGGGCTTGCAACTGTCTTGGGGCAAGGGGATTCCAACACAGAGAATAGCTCCCGAAGCAGGAGCGAGCCTGCCTGTTTGAAGAGCAGCAATATGGTGCTTGAGGCGCTAGGGGAGGGAAGGAGGGGGATCGCGATAGGAGGTGAGATCGGGAGGTTGTTAGCGGCTGAGCTGTGTCCTTACCTCCCCCACCCCCAGATTCATATATTGAAGTCTTAATGCCCAGTACCTCAGAATATGACTGTGTTTGGAGATAGGGGCTTTACAGAGGTCATTAAGTTAAAATGAGATCTTCAGAGTGGGTTCTAATCCAGTGTGACTGGTGTCCTTGTAAGAAGAGGTTAAGACACAGACACACACAGACGGGAGGCCATGTGAAGACACGGGAAAGACGACCGTGTACAAGCCCAGGAGAGAGACCTCAGAAGAATCCAACCCTGGGGACACTTTGATCTTGGACTTCTAGCCTCAAGAACTGTGAGAAAATACATCTCTGTTGTTTAAGCCACTCACACTGTGGTACCGTGTTATGGCAGCTCTAGCAGACTAACGCAGAGGTGAAAAGGACCAGACAGTGCAGGACCTTGAAAACCACCGTGAGTCCTTTGAGTGCCGTAGGAGCCAGTGCGGGGCTCCCAGCAGAGGAAGAGCGTGATTTGGTTCATGTTTCAAAGGGATCACTCTGGCTTCTGTATAGAAAGGAGTCCATAAGGAGGCCAGGAAAGAAGGAGGAAAGTCAGGCAGGAGACTATTGCAAAAATTTACATGAGAGTGGGAGGTGGTGAGACGAGAAAAGTTTTGGAATGTATTTTGAAGTTTGAGCCCAAATGACTTTCTCATGGATTGGATTTGTGATGTGAAAGAGAAAGGACTCAAGGATGACCCAAAGCTTTTGGCCATAGCAACTGGAAGAATGGAGTTAACATGCACGGAGGTAGGAAAGCCTGTAGCAGTGGCGAGTTCTAGAGGGGAGGACAGGTGTTAATGGGGAAAACAGATTTACAGTCATAGAAAACAAACTTATGGTTACTGGGCGGAAAGAAAGGGGAGAGGGGTAAATTGGGAGTTCAGAATTTACAGATGTTACTCTATATATAATAGATAAACAACAGGGTCGTACTGTATAGCACAGGGAACTCTATTCAATATCTTGTAATAACCTATAATGAAAAAGAATATGAAAAGGAATATCTATATGTATATGACAGAATCACTATGCTGTACACTGGAAACTAGCACACCACTGTGAGTGTACTTCAAACTAAAAAGAAACTTAAGGTGCCTACTCACCTTTGAGTTTGAAATACTGACTAACTTGTTGAACGTGCAAATTTAGAATTAAAAGTTGTGGTCAGGGTAAAGATACAGATGGTACTGAATGAGCTCATTTAGGATGTGATCCGGGCAAAAAGAGAAGACTTCGGATTGAGCCCTGGTGTGCTTGGAAATTTCAAGGTTGGTAAGATGAGCAGGAATTAGGAAAGCAAGCAGAGAAGGAAGAGGAGGGGAAGTCAGAGGAGGCTGGGAGAGTAGTTTCCAAAAAGCCAACTGAAGGAAGTGTCAGGAAAGTGTTTCATGAGGAGAGAGGGATTACTGGGGTACCAGCTGCAGGTACACCCAATGTGATAAGGACCTTACGGATCTGGTGATTGCTGGAGGAGGTCATTGAGAGGATGCGACTGCAGGTTGACCCGTAAGCTGGACCCGGGGAAATAGGGCTCCTTACCCGCTCCGTGTCTTTGGAGTGTACGTTCCACCCACTGTTCCCACAGCAGGAGCTGTTCCAAGGGCACAGCCTTGAGAGAGCAAGGTGCTGTTGAGACCATTTCGTCCGTGTATGTGACTGAACCCCGTCAAGCCCTATATATAACCTTTGAAGATTCTGGTGGGCAGGTGCAGAAACCTATTCATTTCTTGACCGAAGACAAGCCTCATGTAAGATCTCTTGCTTGTTAAATCTGCCCCCTGCCAATCCGGAGTGTTCTGTCTCTTTCTTTGGCCTCTCCCTGCCCTCCATGTGTGGGGGCTAGTTTCAGATTTCACTCAGGAAGCTCCCTAGGGTGCAGCCCAGTGGTGATGGAGAGGTCACTGGTGATGCTGACTTGAGCTGGTTTAGGGGATGGGGGAGACAGTATGACTGGCAGGAGTTTAAGAGACAGACGGAGAGAGGAATTTGAATCAGTAATTATAAAAATATTCTTCTGAGGCTTTTGGTTGTAAAAGGGGCAAAGAAACTGATAACTAAAGGGGAATACCAAGAAAGGGTTTTGTTTTTAATGGAAGATACTACAATGTATGATTTTGCTGAGGGGAATGATCCAGTAACAACGGAAAATTGACAGAACAACAGAGAGGGGCTGATCGCTGAAGCAGCATCCTGGAGTAGGTAAGAGGGAACGGCACATGGAATAAAGTGGAGGATCTGGTCTTAGGTGGGGTACCATCATCTAGGCCTGTTTTGCCCCGTACAGTAGCCATTAGCTACATGGCTATTTCCATTTAAATTAATTTAAAATTAAATAAAATTATACATGTAGTTCCTTAGTTGTGCTACCCTGAGAGCAAGTGCATGATAGCCACAGGTGGCTAGTGGCTGCGGTAGTTTACAGCCCCAACATAGAGCATTTTGATCAGAAAGTTCTGTTGGACAGCCTGAGCTGCAGTAATGAGGGAAGGTGGACGTATATATAGCTACATATGCAGGCAGGTGGGTGGGTGGGGTGGAGGGAGCTTTGTGCAAGGTCTGCATTAATGTCTTCTATTTTCTTGCTTAAACAGGAAGCAAAGTCAGAGAGAGGATGGAGGAGAAAGATGTTTCTCTAGCAGATAAAGATAGTGATGGACAAGGGGAAAATGGTAGAATTGCTGGGCAGCTTTAAGTCCACTCTAGATAGTCCTTGAGGAGACCAGCCAGCACACTGTGTTTTTCCCCGGCCATGTTTGCTAACACGGGTGCAGCGTTGGAGTAGGTGGAAGGCTGGATCTGGTTTAATGAGTGGTTATCAATCCCAGCTGCACGTTAGAATCACCTGAGTGAGCTATTAAAAAGTTCAGATGCCTTATCCCCACAGCAGATGATCTGACTGAACATTCTGAAAATAAGAACTGGGCACTGATCTGTTTAAAGCTCCCAAGGTGATTCTTGTGCACGGATGTGTTTGAGAACCACTGATTTAGAGCAAGAAGGTGAAGGAAATATGTGAAGAAGAGTTGAGGAATAGGGAATTTGGAGCCATGGGTTCCACAATGAAAGGGGTCAGGATTTGTGGAGGACAGAAGGTGGGATCAGGTTGAGGGTATTCAAGGCTGATGGGAGATGAGGGATGAGCTTATGGGGTGACTAAAATAAACCAGGTAAAAATCAAACAATAGGATTTGCCACTCTGGTCTGAATCAGTGCAGTCAGCAGAAATACCATGCAAACCACATAGATAATTTAAAACTTTTTTTTGTAGCCACATTTAGAAAAGAGAACTTAACTTCAGTAATACATGTTTGTTACTCACTATATGTACAATATTATTGTAACATGAATCACTATAAAATATACGAGTGAGATACATGGCATCCTTTTTAAAATACTTTGTCTTCAGATTTTGGTGTATATTTCATACTTCCAGTACATCTCAAGTCAGAGCAGACACATGTCAAGTACTCAGTAGCCACTTGTGGCTAGTGGCTACCCAGCAGAACTTGTGGGTCTGGGTGGGGTGATGAGGCTGTAAATTTTGGGTGATTTCTATGGGACATCCTTTTCATAATACAAACATACTATAATAAATACCATATTAAATATCTATTTGTACATATATATAGGTATATATAGCCCTTTTTTAACTCGACATTCCCCTCTCACTATCACAAAATCCTCAAAAGAGTTTTCTATATTCGCCTACTTATATTCCTCTCCTCCTAATCTCTCTTGAATTCACTTCCATCAACTCTGTCTTCACCATGCCCTGAAAGTCTTTGTCGGAGTCATCACTGTGATATCTGTATGGCTAAATCCCATCCTGGGTGGTGTTCCCAGGAACACTAAGAGCTCTGGAGGCCTTTTGACGGAGATTTGGAGGTCAGGGCATGGACTGTCCTCCTAGGGTGCGCAGGATCAATCACAGACTACAGTGGGGCCATTACTTCCCTGAGGCTGGCCACTGGATACCTTTTTATGTGCGCCAAGTTTGCATCAACTCTTTTAGTAAAGTTCTTTTGGTTCATAGAATGGTTTAAAAGATTCCAAGTTTTTTTTCCCCCCAAATTAACCTTTCATTTCAAGCCATGTCTTTCTCATTCTATATACTTTAATGATTATTTTTAGAAAACCCAAATTCAAAACCTTAGCATTATTTATTTAATAATTGATTACTTTATTTTAAGATTGTAATTTTGTGATTATATTATTGTCATTTGTATATCTAAGAATAGAATATAGGTAATTTAAAAATTATTTTGGTAAAATTGTTTTATTGTCTCTTCTATTGAGATAATTTTTTGGATGGATTTTATTTATTACCTTACATCTACAATTTAATTTGAGTTAAAATGCAGTCATCCCTCAGTATCCACAGGGGACTGGTTCCAGGAACATCCCTCCCCTCCAGGATACCAAAATCCTCAGATACTCAAGTCAGTTATTTCAAATAGCATAGTATTTGCATGTAACCTACAAGATTACTTTGAGTATCTGATACAATGTAAGTGCTATGTAAATAGTTGTAAATGCAATGTAAATACTTCTCAAATTCAAGTTTTGCATTTTGGAACTTTCTGGAACATTTTTTTTCCCCAAATATTTTCAGTCCTCCCTTAGTTTAATCCATGGACGTGGAACCCACGGATTCGGAGGGCACGACCGTACAAGCAACAAATAAAAATAACCTATTTCTGCTACTGTGTGATAAGACTTTCCACTGTGAACGTGAAGCTGGTGAAACTCTATGTCATTGCATTCTCCAGCTTTTCATACAGCTGGTACTTTGCAACGCTTACTGTCTGTGAAGCCCCAACACATGTAAGACTCCCCTGCAAACAGCAGAATATCAGACTATCAATAATCATCTTATTGACCTCTCACTCCCCACACTGGAGCCTCGATGTTACAGAATTTTTTTTAACAGATTTATAAAAATAATAAAGGCAATGGAAACCCCTGAGCCTGCTCCAAGTTGGAATAGCATTCCAAAGAGTTCCACACCGTAATAGGTTACATGATTGTAAAGCATTAGTGTTATTAGCTTGCCCAAACACTCATACCTGACCTTAAACTTCTGGTGCACTATGCATTTTATTTGGATGAAAAGTAAATGTGGAAGAGGTTCTCTGTGTTCCATCTATAAGTCACATGCTGAGACACTGATCTCTTACTGGCTGTTAGGTGATGCAGATGATTGTTTCTTAATACAGAGATAATTTAAAAATCTCACTTCATATACAGTATTCCTTGGGGTCACCTCAAAATTTGATATGCTTGCTTTGGGCAGCTTTATGTAAGTTTGTGAAGACAGAGCTACTAAGGACCCATCAGTTAGAAGGTTTTTATTAAAGATGTCCAACCAGGCATGACTATATCTAATTATGTTCTTATCTAACCCAGTATAGCTTGTCCATAAAAGTGTCACGAGACTCTTAGTCATATGTTCTGTTAAAGTCCAAAACTGCCAGGCCAGCCACGCTAATCTAATAGAGGTTAGTCTGGCATGCATTTCCCAGTGAATCTGTGCCAACTTCAGCTTCCAGAGATTCCTGCTTCTTTTCCTGTGGGTTCTCATGCCAATTTTTTAATAACCTGGCCTACACCCTTACCCTCATTTATGTGGAGGTGATCTTTTCTTATTTTCTGGTGTTGATGTTCCTGACTTTGGAGGAGAAAGTGAAGATAGAGATGGTAGTAAAGCTGGCTTTGACTTATTGGACTTGAACTTAGTATTCTAGGGTATTATAAGCAAGAAGGAGCCTGCATTTCATGGAGGATCAAATGACAAGAAACTGGACAGTCTACTTCCAAAACTACCAAAGAGGGACGGATGGAGGACAGCGTCTAGATAGAAGGGCACCAAGAAAAATGGAAAAGAAGCGAGAAAGAGTGTCCTCAGACATCCTCACGTGACAAAAACAAGGATGAAGATTAGGGAATAAACCACAAGTGATGCCATTGATATCTGGGTACCAATGCTCATAGTGTAGGACATAAGAAGTCTGCTACCTTAACACAGGGAAGTAAATATGGCTTTAGAGGTGTTGGTGTTGGTGGCATAGGACTGACAAATAGAATTAGGAACAAAAGCATGGGTTGTTTTCAAAAGGAACTGACCTGGGAGGATGCTGGCGCTTGCTCGGCTAGAACAAGATTTAAAAGCTCCGCCTTCAAGCAGACAGCTTGAGTGGTCCTAGACCCAGGAGAGCTGTGTCGTCGCGCAGGTCATTAGGGCAGGATTTTAAACAGTCTCGCATCCCTGTTCCCACACTGGAACGCCAGATCAGGTTGTTTGTCTTTATCAGACAGGCCATACTTTCCTTCCTTATTCTCTTATTCTGGTTTTATGCGTTTCTGTCCACCACGCTAGACCCTGAGGACACAAATTGGTGAATAGAGTACAGATCTTGTAAATCACACACATACCTTAAACCTGGGCCTGTCAATTCCCACATAGTGACAACGTGGCAATTAGCTAAGCTCAGTCCCATATCATCCTCTATAAAATGAAGTAATACAGCCTACTTCCTGGAGTTACGATGGGGCTTAGAGATGACATATGCGAAGCACTTGGCGCGTAATGGGCATGCAATAAATGCTAGTTTGGTATTGAAACTGTCCGTGTGGCTTGGACAAGGACTTTTTAATATGGTTCAGCTGGTTAGTATATACAACCGCAAAAAAGAAGATTTCACAATGTAAAAGCTGGCTAACACAGGCTGAGTAATAATGAGCTCTGACTGGGGCCTTGGAAGTTGGCTGGGTAGAAATGAGGTCCTCAGTCTGGGACATCTTCAGCAAATGCCTGAAATGAAATGAATCTCTTTAACATACTGAGAGAATTCTCATGGACCGCCTTTAGTCTGAGATGTTTCTCTCTCTCTCTCTCTCTCTTAATTGAGGTATAATTCACATACCATACAATTCGCCTCGAAATGTAACTCAGTGATTATTAGTATACTCACAGATACGTGCAGCCATCACCACAGTCCATTTTAGAACACTGCATCACCTCTAAAAGAAACCCCATATCCTTTACCTGTCACGCCTCCCATCCTGCCTCCCCTCCCCACAGCACTAAGCAGCTGCAGATCTACTTTCTACCTCTATAGATTTCCCTGTTCTGGACATTTCATATGAATGGAATCATATGACGTGTGATCTTTTGTAACTGGTTTCTTTCACTTAGCGTAATGTTTTCAAGGTTTATCTATGTGGTAGCATCTATCAGTCCTTTATGGCCAAATCATTCTCCATTGTATGTATCTATATATCTATATCTATATCTATATCTGTATCTGTATCTATATACACACACCACATTTTGTTTATCCACGTGTCAGTTGGTGGACGTTTGGGTTGTCTCCTGCCTTTTGGCCATTATGAATTCTGCTGCTGTTAACATTAACGTACAACTTTTTGTGTGAAGACTTACGTTTTTATTTCTCTCACGTATATACCCAGGGCTGGAATGGCTGGATTCCAGCCTTCTCTGGTACTCCTATCACTGGGAAGGTTAAGAGTTAGTGATTCTATCCTCATCTCCCTAAAACATTTCCTTGTGATAATCCTACATATTCTGCATTTTATTCACTTAATTAATAATCACTGAGCAATTACTGCAAATCAGGCAATGTTTTAGGCACTGGGCAACTTTTTGATGGGCTCTTTAAGTTCTAGATTCTTCAAGATCTAGATGGAACCTGGCAGTAGGGTAACGGCATTTATCGGCAGACGTAGTTGTAGACTGCCTTGTGCAGGAAAACAAAAATAGCAGCCGACCTGCATCTTCCTTGGTTATCTAAATAAACTATCATCGTTTCTTAGCTCTTCTTATAACCTCTTATACCTCCGCTTATCTGTACATCCATATCTGTATTCATTAATCTGCTCCTCCATTCACTCAGTACAAATTTATTAAGCACCTACACACTGTCAATCACTATACCAGACTTAGTGGATTTAAAGATAAGACAGGCACCTCTTGTTGCAGAGAAGGTACGTAAATAAGTTGTTATAATAATACAATATGGTATTGATGAGATGTTCCTAACCCATCTTGGGGTCCCTGAAGAAGGCTGTAAAACTGTACAGCGTGGATATAGAGACAGGCTAGGCTGAGGTGGGGAACTTTCCAGGAAGAGGGAACAGTGCAAGCTACAGAAATAAGAAATTATCATTGTGGTGTAGTAGTTCTGGGTCATAAAGTGCCTCTGAGATAAAGAATCTTCAAAGGGGAAATATAATTACTTAATATGTAGCCTGCCAGTGAGAAGTAATGAGAGAAAAATGATTGTGCAGTAATTTATAATAGCTCACTAAATAGCTGTGTGACATCAGATAAGCTGTTAACCTCTCTGTGCCTCATTTGTCATCAAATGTTGAGTGGGAAATAGATTTTGTGAGTATCTCCTTTCTAAAGTGACACATAAATTGCTAAAAAAAAAAAAAAAGTCCTAAAGAACTTTCTGATATTGTCCCCAATATAGCCAAGACTTGGACAGATAAAACTATATGAGATGAGGGAGATATGTCATAGGTGAGATTCCAGATTAAACCAATTGAAGTGAAAAACTCTGAAAAAAGGAAACATGAGTTTCAAATCTGGCTTGGTGCCCCAGGAGCGCTGACTGCCTAGAGAAGAAACTTCCCAACCCCAAATGCGAGTCTGCGCTTATCCTTTCCAGACTCCGCCCTCCATGACTCATGAGAAGGGCACTCCTTATATCTGACCTCACATCCTCTCCTAATGGTTGTTCTGGAACCCTTGGCGCATCTCTGCAGATGTGGATTGCAAGCCTTTGTAGCCATCCCATAGTCTTCACAGTACTCATTTCTTCCCAGATAAGGTGGTTGCTGTGTTCTCCTGTAAAATTTGGGTATTTCTAGGTCCTCAAAATCATATATATACCAGGCTCCATCAGGGCCTGCCTCACATTTTACTCTTAGATGTATAGTAGTAGCAGTCACTGGTTCCCCCTTCCTCTTTGAAAGCTACATGTCATTATCTTTGACCTTCATTTACTGCCTCTCGCTTAAGGCAGCCAGACAACAAGCAAATAGAAGAGAAAGAGCCTGACATTCCAAGTGCCGCAGCAGCCCTCTCAGCTGGGCACAAGCCAGCATCCGGAGCCTGTGCTGTCAGCCATTCCTCTGTCCTGATAAAGCAACAAGGAAGACTGGGCAGTAGTCCTGATGCCTGTACAGAACTGTCCCTCATCACGGGCTCAGTCATCAGTGTACGCAAACACAAGAGGGAAGGAGAAGGGGCTGCTTCTGACTCTTCCACTCACTGGGTCCACCTGAGAGCTAGTCTTGCTTCTTTAATAGTCAGTCCAGTGAAAGAAGAACAAGCAGTCTATGGCGTGGGAAAAAAATGAACAAGGAAAAGGGGGTGATGAATCCTGCAAGACGCTAAATGTAAGGGGCAGAGAAGGAAAGGATGGAGACACACTGTGATATCAGAGAACAGGCTTCAGTGAAGGGACTAGGGCCTATGTTCCCAAGTTGCTGTGGGATCGTACAGTCATGCCCTCTCCTGTTCAGTGCTCCTTGGGAAGGGCCCTGGCTAAAGCCGGCCCACTGCCCTTAATGAGGGGAGATCCTACCCTCGTGAAAGGAAAACCTCTGCCTGTGCTCGTAAATCTGCTCTGACTTACGTGGTACAGAAGCTTCCTAAATTACTGCCATTGGTGAATACACATTTGAAAGTCATTTGAATTTTTTTTTCTTTTATGAAATAAAACTTGGCATAAGCGACTTACACAGTGTCTATTGCTCATGGGATGCAATGTCCAGAACTGAATTCCTAGGGTAGGCTGCACTTGGATTTTAAGATTTTATTACAAGTACCACTTTAGCTTTTTTTTTTTTTTTTGGTCAAATTAAATATCAGAAAAAAATATCCTCTGGGAGGCTAGCATCCTGCCTGTCCCCTTCACCCTCCCCACCCCCAGCTACTTGGTGTGTGTTAGCTTTGAAAGGCCACAGCTGCCCCAGTTGCTAGAGAACTGACTTCCACAGATGGAGGCCATCTAACTGGAAGTTGCCTGGGGGAAACACCCCTCACCCCCAAGCAAGGGCAGCACACACCCGCTTGGCTGATAAAGAAATAGGAAAGTCTTGCTCCTTTGCCTTAAGTTGGGACAACATTTGTGGTGTCACTCTTGTTCCAAAACTCTCTGTGGGATCAGGCTGAGACCAGGCTTAGCGGAAATCACATCTTTGCTTTGCTTCGCCCCGTGCGCTGTCCTATTTCCTTCACTGACTTGCAGGTTTCTTCTGAAACACTCACTCCCTCAAAGAATCAGTGACATAAGGCTCCCTATCTCAGGCTCAGCCTCCTGTGAACTTAAACTAAGACTATATGTGAAAATGCTCATTAGTCCCAAAGGAGGGTAACTATTGAAAAATGTTAAAATAAAGGGATCTACACCATTTTCAGAAAAATCACATTTACAAAGCAATAAAGGATATCCATTTAAATATACAAGATATGCATTGATGTTTGGAAATTTTGACATATACTGACAGAGTAATGTGAAAATTGTGCACAGTTGTTGACATTCAAGTAATAGAAGCAGGGAAAGTCAAAGGTTAGCCATAGATGACTCCTGTCAAGAACCATGTGTATGTCCGTGAACCTGTATTTAATGGCCATGACCTTGTCAGCTACCTCCTGTTTGACATTTACAGAAAGATGTGTGATCATGAGAGGGATGAACTCATTAGCATTAAGAATCATGTAAAAACAGAATCTTTAACACATTTCTTTAAGCGTTGACTAAAAACAGTTGGTTTGGCATGGACAAAGATTACAAATGTTTCAAATTGGGTTCCCAAAGGGCAAGGAAATTGAAACAATCATATTTTGCCCCAATTGATCAGGGGGTGGAATGCCCATCTCCCCTGTTGTATTGTGTTTATGCGGCCAGTATGGCCAGAGGGGTTTACGTCAGTCCAGAAAAGCACAATACTGGGGAATGAGCAAGAAGGGAAATGCCAAATGCTGAGTCAGACACTGGACAAGAAGTTCTGTTCTGATTTTTCAAAAGAAAAAGACCATAGATTTGAGATTGAGAGGCTCATTCATTTATTGATTCAGCCAATATTTAGAGAGCACCTCTTCTGTGCTGGGGTTCTGTGCTTGTTGCTATGGTTACAGACAGGAAAAGGCAGAAATGAGCTCCCAAGCCAAGTTTGCTATATTGTAATCATCCCTGGACTGACTTCCATGCTTTTTGTAAATGATTTCTGGAGTTCATAGGCTCTCTCTACATTTGTGTGGTTTCCTAGGGTTTTCAAATATTTAACAGTGTCTAAGCTTTTCCCAATTGTCGTAAACTCTTCAGTTAATTCATATTCCAAAATTGATACAGGAGCAAATGGATATCCCCTCTCCCCAAACTCCAGCCCCGCAATTATGACATTTTAATGGGTGAATAGTCTTCATTAAATATTCTCTATCCTGACTGTTTTCTCTGAAAAAATGAAAATGCTACTTACGTTTCTGGGAGTCTTAATTTGGATGTTGGCCTCCAAGCGTAAAATTCCCCAAGATTTTTGGACCCAAGAACTACTATGTGTGAGAGATTGATCTATTTTGTGTTACGCATTAGAGTTTATTGTCTCATTTATTTATTCTGTTCTGTCCCTGACCCATCTGTATTTCAATAATCATAGCAACTAGTATTTGTAGATATCTTTTCATCACATCTGATTTGTAACTACTCTGAAGATTTTATTTTGATAAATTAAATATCTTAACAGTGTATGTAGTTTTGCTGAGTACAACAGTTAGGATTCTGAATACGTAACTAGAATGTAAACTTCTGAAGAGCAGGAGTTTGTTCTATTGTGCTAAATAGCTTGCTACATTTTGATGAATACTTTGACTAATTCAGGAGATGAACTGATGGGGATAAATTTCCTAAGTACTTTAAAGAAAATTATTTATGATGGTTCTTTCATCTGTTAATGGAAGAGTGTTATTTTTCTCTTAACGATTGTAAGATTTTTTCTTTTTTTGGTATCTAACTTTTTAAATAGAAAAATGTAAATGAAATCTGGACTTTTGGGAACCAAGTACTTTGAATCTTCATAAATGTCTTCCTTTTCATAAAACCACACTGTCTGAGAAGAACTCTCGCACGATTGTGTCTTAATTTACTGTGTAAACAGATTCTTTATGTAAGTTATCTTTATTGATGGAATCTGACTAGTGTGTTTGTGCTTGTGTCCACTGAATGCTTATAGAGACTCGGGATTTATGGGTTTGGGGACTTTTAAAAATCCATTTGAAGCAAGTGGATTTTCTATAGAAGAGTAGATACCTAGTTAAAAAGAAAAGCAATACTTTATCTGATGTTACAAAGAGCTCTTCATTTTTGACACTCAATCTCTGACAAAGTTAACTTATGAGGAATAAATTACATTACTTAGCAACCTTCTATTCATTTCACCACATTGTTAAAGCTTATATTCTGCAAATAATTCACAGAATGAAACAACGGGCATCAATTATATACATTAAGAAACATTAAAAATTCAAATGGTTATTACCTATTCAACTCAATGCCTAGATTGTTAGTTTATAAGAAAATGAATTTCTAAGTAAATTGTTAATTGAGAAGAGAAGCCTTAATAAATTTTAATTTTCTTTAGGAGTATCTTGAAATACTAAAGGTATGTCTTATAGAAATTCTATATTTTATAGATTCCATTTACTGTTTCTACAATAGATACATTTCTATTATGTTTATTGATTGATTGGTATCCTATAAATAGCTTAAATTTTTAACACAATTCATATATCTGGAATTTGTCCTCAGGTGTGCATATCAGAAAACAAACACAGGGATGGCTGAAACTGAGCAGGCTTTCATTACTCCCAATGAAAAATATATTTTCTTAGCAGGTGCAAAATTGCAATCATAAATTGAAACAACACCAAAATAACAAGTCTGCTGATAGTGGATAATTTCTGCACTATTTTATACAAAATTTTTTTGTATAAGTTTTTACAAATTTAAGACAAGATACTGACATTTGCTAACATGTTTGAGGCCCTATGAGAAGCAAACATTCCCCCTCAAAAAAACCACAATGAAAAAACTGTACTAGGTACTGTGAGAAAATGAAACAAATTAAAGCTGGTCACTTGCAATTTAATTAAGATAATGCCTTGAATGAAAATGAAGAAGACATAAGGCAAGTTTAAAGGAACATTAGAAATTGTCTTGCTTGGGACTCTAATTTTATAGGAGTGGAAACTGAGGCAGACTGAGGTTAAGTGTTTTATCCAAAGTCATGGTCAGATTGTGGCAGAGTCGGCTCCCATTTCTTTTCCAGTCCATTTTTCACTGCACGCCACTGTCTCCTGTGATAGGCGGACACATGCAAGATAATTGTAATTGCTTAAGAAAAATCAATTGGAAAAATGGTGAACTGTAATCACATATGGGCTGAAATAACAGTATTTGGGAGAGGAAACAGCATTCTGGAACATCCACCTCAGACTTGGCAAGCTGGAATGACAATCTGCGACTTGATTTTTACTGGTTATCAATCACTGGTATAACGAGGTAAATGCTGCCAGAGAAATTTAATTATTGTATCAATTATTGAATCAATTTTTTAAAAATTATGCATATGTTTAAATCTTACACAAAGCAAAGAGGTTGTGTTTTCTTCCATCATAAAATTCTCTCCTTCTTCCTTTTGATTTGATGTCAGACAGTCAAATCTGTATGGAAACAAGCCAGAGAGGGCAAGCCAAGTCTAAGAGAGCTCATTTTACAATACTGTGGTGCTAAATAGAACTATATTCTGATGAATGAGTTCCTCCACTTCTCCTTAGGTGTGGGTCGAGGGACAGATACTAGCTAAGTCACATTTAATATTTTTAATTTCTCCCCGTTTTCTGTATTATTTATATCATATAATAAGTTAATCCATTTTTATTTGTTTTAGTCAAAGCTTGGGATAGGGTTTAGAATAAGAACATCACTGAAGGTGTGGGGTCTCGTGTAGATTATACACATTTGTTTTATTTTATGGGAATTAAAATTCATGTATTTCTTACCCTCATAAATTTATACCAACTATAACAACTTGATAAGCTTAAAATTTTTTGAAACAATCATAAAATTATAGGAAGTTGAAAAAATAATACAAAGAATTTTTGACTCCTGCCAATCCATTTGAAAGCAAGTTGCCAACATGATGCCCCCTGACCCAAGAATACTTTAACAGACTTACAGTCTAAGACTCTCTACCCCTGAACCACAGTACAGCCATCAAAATCAGGCTTTAGAATCAGAGCTTAACTTTGGTGTCTTACTATCATGTAATCCTCAGTCCCATTTAAGTTTCACCAGTTGTTCCAGTTACGTCCTTTATAGCACAAAGATCCAGTTGAGAATGATGTGCTGCATTTAGCTGGCATGTCTCTTTAACTCTGTAGATTTGGCAAAGTCCTCAATCTTGAATTTCATGAACTTGACACTTTTGAAGCTTATGGGCGAGTTATTTCATGGAATGTTCTTCAATTCCAATTTTTCTAATTTTACCTTTCATTTAAATTCATGCATCTTTGGAAGGAATATCACAAAAGTGATGCTGCTTTCTTCTCACTGCATCCTGTGGTACAGGATTGTGACTTGTCCGATCACTGGTGATGTTCACTTTGATAACTAGGTTAAGGTGGTTATCTGCTAGGTTTCATCACAGCGAAGTTACTCTTTCTTCCTCTGTGAGTAGTAACTGTCCCATGGTGAGGTAATTTAAAACAATGCAAACATCTCGGGCCTCTTCAGACTTTCCCGTTATTTCTTTATTTGTTTATGTCTTTATGAACTCATGGTCAACTATTTCATTTTGTGGACTAAAATCCACTACTATCATTTTTTAATTTTGATGCTAAAATTATTGTTGTGGGAGCCACTTTGATTGTTCTTATATTCTTTTGATGTGTCTCCATTATTCCTTGGGCATTTCTTTACTTTCTGGCACTGCAACACATTCTAGGTTCATCTTACACTTTCTCTGTCCCATTCTAGAGTTGGTCATTTTTCTAAGGAGACCTGTTTCCTTTGTAGTGAGAGTAGTATTTAGAAGCCAAGATTTGGATACTGAGTGTGTTCATGGTTATTGGGGTGCCACTGCTTTCAGAGTGTCTCAGAGGGGAAAACTAAAATATATATAATATGCACACATACACACATATGTTTATTTCTTACTTTATCTATCTATCAATATATATATCAACATCCATGAGTTCATACCAACACTTTCAATTTCAATCCAACACCATTGAATTCTTTCTATTTTTTTCCATTTCAGTATTTGTATCTTCCTTCTCCAACAGTGAATGGCTCCATTTATACTGAATGTACATGTACTTATTTGATTGCTCCCCTGTATGTAACCAAGGTCCCATTTCCCCTGCTATTCCCTGCTCGCATGGAAGCTCTCATCATTCTGCTTGGCCTCTGACATCCTGTGCCAGGTCACGCATCTATGAGGATGCTCCTTCGCTCTTCTAGGCTGGCACTGTACTCTGGGTAAGCTTCCTACATGCATGACTTTCTTACTCACTTCAATTTCTGGCACCCTGAGCTGGGCTCTTCAGCTTCCCACGCCGCAATCCCTGCTGGCCTGTTGGTTGCTTTGCTGCACCCTATGCCCTACTTATTGAATTTATGATTAAATTGTTCAAGAAGGTAAGAAAAAGGGAAAACAACTCATTAGATTTTAAAATGAAAGGTCAAACTTCTAAAATATTTAAGCAACTCAGTGTATTATTAAAAGAGAATGATGGGGTGTATTTCTGAAAACTTGGGCTTTTTTTTTTTTTTCCCACTGTTAGTTTATAAAGAGTGCTGGATAAAGACAAAGTTTTGCTTGCAAAGTTAATTTCTGCACCATGGAGAAGAAAGCCTTGATCGATAGCTTAGAGGTGGTAAAGGTGAGTGACCAATATAATTTCCACCAAAGACAAAGCTTTAGGACTTATTTCCCTTCCTTCAGCAAAGTTCACTTAATCATACTTTTTTTTTCTTTGCAATGGTTACTTTTTCATTTCTTCATTACTGAGAAATGGTCCTGGATTTTGTGATTGCAAAGGACTTACTTTTCTGTACCATCAATGTTAATGCTTTTAAATAATATTTTCTTGAATGTAGTAAGTCATGTAAATCATTTTTTACTTCACTAGGTCACAGAGGACCAAACACATTTTATATGAGGGATGGGGAGCCACTCACATAAAATATAACTGCTAGTGAGCAAGACAAGAGCATAACAAAGTTAGCATCATCACACACAAGCAGGTCATAAGGTGACTGTGTGGAACCACAGGGGATATTGTCCGGGGCCCTAGTGTTAACACCTTACCATGTCATGTCCTTGATCAACGGCACTTCTTTTCTGAGAATCAGCACGTCTCTAAGATTTGCTGTAGTCGATCAGGCAAATGCAGGGCGCCATTAATGTGATAGAGCCCCGGAGCCCCCACAGAATTATTGCAGTCTATCATGTCAAGTTCTATTTTAGAGAGATTTTTTGACTTTATGGATCATTGATTGGATAAATCAAAATGGGTCCTTTAAAGCTCTCATGTTTTATCAGGTTGGTAGTCTTATCAGTATTGCATGCTCAATGAAACTGTCCCTCCTTGAGTCTGGACACCTAGGAAGTAACCAGTGTCTTTTCTTGATGAACTAATGAAGTTACTTGTTTCTGTCATTCATTCCATGAAGTAGAGACTTCACTTTTTGTCTTATTTTCTGAATATTATTGCTGAGAAATGCGCTTCCATTTCACTCTGTGGAATGCTTGAAGTGATTTTTGAGGCTTTCTTCCTGGAAGTCTTAATACTTAGGAGACAAATGGCTTATTATTGAACTTATTATGTAGCTGGAAGACCTACATTTGAATGCTGACAGTGCTGCTTATTAGCAACATGGTCTCAGTTTCCTTATTTGTAAAGCCAGGTATTATCATTATCTCACAACGTTTTTTCTAAGCCTCAATTAAAAAAATTCAAGTTAAAGTCATTTCAAGACTTGAAAGCACCATGCAAATGTAAGGCATTATTAGTATTTTGTAAAAAGTCATTACTTTAGAGGTGAAAAAAACAATTCATTAAGAAAAAATCCAAATGAAAGCAAAGTAATACATAAAATTACCTTGAGAACTGTTGAGAGAACTTTGGTTTTGGAAATGTAAATTTGTTTTCCGGTTTAATAAATGCAAACACACTTACTCTTTTAGTGTTTAACTAGTACGTTCTAAAAAAGTTTCAAAAATGTTTGTTTCAAAAAATCTTTGCCTTACTTTGAAAGCAAGTTTAATTTCAAGGACAATATACCTGTTCTTTCCCCAAATCATCTCTGGGCAATAAGTCGAAGAATCTATTAATGTAAGGGGAGGTGTTAGTCTTACTCAGAATGAATTGAACAGCTGATTCCTAGTCAGCTGGCACGTATTCTAAGACAGTGAAAATGAGGAACAGTGACTTAGAGACTCCAGGAGACGCAGTCAGATGGTAGCGTAAAATAAGCCAATCCTTGTAACTCTTTCAGCCAATATTAACTTACGAATGCATTAAAATTCTCCATCTTTGGAACTGTATTGGCTCCAGCAGACTGGAAGACATTTATCTCCCTGAACAAACCTGGGGTATTAGACAAAAGGAAGTATTTTGATTATCATTGTCATAAAGGAGACCATGAACTTAGAGTGTCCTGCTCATGATTTCCAGTTGTCATCAAGAAGACCAACTTAATTTGAGTCTCCCTGAAAGCAGAGCTTGAAGCTACTATGTGGGCACCCTAGTTTACTTGGGAGTTAATCCCAGGAGGCAGAAGGAGGGAGTGGGGGGTGAGACACCCAGTGGGTAAAGGGCGGGCTACTGAGCTGGCTACCTCACAGACAAGTCGTGCTCAATTCTATTGGAGCCCTTTTAGAATTCACCTTAGAGATGCTCCAGCGAGTACAGGGTGGCTGACTCAACTATCCATTGATTCCTGTCTCCCATTGGTTGGGGACCGCCCCAGAGGTGCTTTTGCATCACGCACTTCCAAGCTGTGCCTATGTGGAGGACTTGCGAGATGAGCTGCCTCAAGTGACTTCAGAGAAAGTCTCAAATCTGAGAGGGGCCAAGGCACATCCTGAAATGGGATGCTGGTCACTTGCACAGTATTGTTCTTCACTGCTGTGCTGAAATCTGGGGCACCAGGTGATGTGGCCAAGTGTGTCTGCTACAAGGAAGAGAAAACAGATAGTGTAAGAGAAGCCAATATCTAATTATTTATTACAAAGGTGAGATAACATCGTAATTGTAGGATCACAGGCTGCACGGAGTGGAAAATGAACATTAAAGTCATTTCTCTAGGATTCGTCAGAAGAGAGAATGCTGTGATTCTAATGATTAATGTTGAGTGTCTAAATTGATGTATTTCTGTAATGGCTGAAGTCTTACAAGCTCTTTTAGTTTGCAGGGAACACGTTTTCAGAAACACAGTGTCATATGTTCTGATCCTCAGTTAGTTAAGCAACGTCTGATCTGTGATTTGGTGTCCTGGGGGACCTACCCTCAGAAAGGGAGCGTCCTGTGCAAATGGACATTTTTCAGAGAAAGCTCCCAACACATGGAGTACCATACTGGAGTTCTGGTTTGAGAAAGCCTCTTGGGGGCTTATTATCGTGTTTTGAGCTCTTCTTATCCTGGAGAAAACCAAATAGTTGTGAACTGAAGGGTTATTAGGTTGTAAGCATTTCATTGAATCTGAGATTTTGCACAACCATCATCTAATCTCCATCCCTTATCTTACAGGGGTCATAGGAGTTTCATAATTTATTTGACATCCGTTTGTGAATGGGCAGACTGGGACTAGAACCTGTCCCTCTTGGAATTCAGGTCAGTATTCTGCCACAGCATCTTAGATAATACGCACTTGTCAATTTGCATAGTCAGTCTTTCACTTTTGTGCCACGCAGGGTCACTGTTTAAGTAAGCAGTGATACACTTCCTGACCTTTAGAATTTTAAATCTCTGGGCTTAGTGAAATTCCCCAGACACCTTTAAGAACCTGTGGAAAGGAAAATGAATGCAGGCTTTTGGAGTGTTTTGAATACCAAAAGCCCAAACTGCACATGTAAATGACAAGGGTTTAAAAAGAATACCTTAACAGCTGGCTGAATAAATCAACCAAACTTGAAATGTTCACTTGCCTGTGGAAGTTTTCTTCTTGGGAGTGAGAGAATCCTTGGGGAAAAGAGGGTAATAGGTAAGCACTTCCACCTCTCGCCACCTCGGGAATTGGAGTGAGCTGCGTAGTTATTCATGTGCACTAGAGATAACGTAACACAAAACTAAACTTTATAATCCAGGGAGGCTCATGGTGTGGAATTCAGACCGCTGGGATCTTCCCGTGTCTGGGCAGGCCTGGGGCTTTACTATCAAAGAAACTTCTGCAACGAAATAATGTACCAGCTTCTGAAGCTGGGATTTCATGAAGGCACTTCATGAATTTGGCTTATACTTTTGTTGCTAGGGAAATGAAATTTCCACTGTTTCCTCCTGTTTGGCACCAGCCCCCCCACCCCCCAGCCGATATCCCCCCTGTGGCTAGCCAAGGGCTAGCCCTGCTCTGTTTGGGAAGGAGGTGGAATCTCGTTTTCCGTTATACACCTACCATGACTCACTCAGGGTCCTTGGAATTGTCCTTCCAAAGCATCGCAAGTGAAGAACTAACCCAGACTCAGGGAAGGAGGGGTGATACCAACTCTACGGTGCTTGGATCACTGGGATCCAGATGTGGGCGTCCGTGGCAGCGGGTGATGCCTGGGGCGAAGGAGATCTGTCGCTCTATTCAGAGCAGCCACAAGCAGCCCTGAGGGTTCAGTCTGGCCTCCACTTGCAGGGGAGACGTCAACAGGGAACGTGCTCCTCGGACTCCGGGCTTCTGCCAGGGATGCCCTTTCCTGGCCGCAGGCTCTTGAGGGGAATGAATAATGAGAGACCCAGGCCAGAGGGACGACAGAAGCAGTGAATTGATGGGGGCTCTTTCCTGAAAAGGTTAACAGAAACTATAGGGTGTGATTTATTGAAACAGTCAGAGTGAAAATGCTTGTATATGGTACTCCTATGTTTTAATTACAATGGTTATTTTTATGATTAATGTTCATATCCATATTTACAGAATAAGAGCAACGTACACGGTCAGATTAGTGCTGGAACTCATGCTGGATAATAAGCTTTAAGAAAAACCCTTTCGTAATAGAAAATTTCAAACATATTCAAAGGGAGAGAGAGGAACAAAATGATCCCCATGTACCCATCCCTTCTCTCCAGCAATTATACAATTATCAGGGCGTGGCCAGTTTTATTTGACCTATACCCACTCTCCATCTTGTCCCGAATCGTGTTGAAGCAAATCCCAGATGTAATACTTCATCTCTGTTAGTAGTCTTGACAGTTTTTTTTTAAAAAGACTTAATGCTAATAAAACTACCATACCCAGAATTTAATAATTTGTTAGCATCACATAATGTCCAATCTGTATTCAAAATTTGCTGATTTCTGTATGTCAGTTTGTTTACGTAAAGACCCTTAGGAGACCTACACATGGCACGGGGCTGGTATGGCACTTAAGTCTCTTTTCATCTCCACTGGTTCCCAGTCTCTCTTTCTGTTCTTTTTCTGGCTTATTTTTATTGTTGTTGTTATTGTTATTAAAAAAAAAAACAGTTTGGTTTTAAGGCAAAACATTGTCATTTAAGCTTACACGTCAATGTTACTATGATTGGTTTATTTGTGTTAAAAAATGATTCAAGAAGACAATTTAGGTGATATAAACAAACTTTATTTTAAGCACGTCATGAAGCTGACAGTCTCCTTGTGGAGAACTGCTAAACGGAGCAGAAGGCAGGAAGCTTGTAGAGGACAAGGAGCAAAGAACAGGGAAGGGACAGAGAGAAAACACCTGGCTGGCTGGGGCCACATAGTCAGCCCTGTTTGGGGCGAGAAGGCCTGGAGTTGGCTTGGCATTTGAGGATAGAATGACTGGATGGTCCGTGTTTCTGGTCCAGTAAAGCATTTACAGGGGCACAGAAGTTCTCTGAGTTTCAGTTTGCTGATACGGCACCCGGGGCGGGAATGGTTCCGTCTTGAAACTTGACTTCGTCCCGAAGCCATCAATGCTGGTGCCCACCAGACCTGCTTTCCCGCCATCCCACGCTCCTGGAGGGCCGTGTTTGTTTCATTCTGTGGGTGTCCCTGGCTTATCAGTAGGCACTGCCTCACGGTGAGAAGCTTTCCATCTGACCCTGTGTTACAATATCCTGATCATTTTGGCCCGTAGTCACTCGTGGAACTTTGTAGTAACCCACTTGTTGGTGCACAGGCCAAAGCGACTACGAGTCAGCAAATCAAAGCAGGTTCCCACAGAGGGGAGATGTGTGGGTTTAGGGGCAGCCTGGACCCGAGGTTTGAAACTGAGTGACAAGGGCTGGCTGTGTTCTTTGGGGCAAGGACTTACCTGCACTTACTCTCGGTTCCCTAACCCTCAAGTGAGTGTGATGCTCTTATGAGCTGCCGTCGAGCTATGTTGTTGGGGGTAAATGAGGTGATGTTGGGGGTCTTAGCTGGGTGCTCCCACACAGTGGGCACTGAGTAAATGTGAGTGTGGTGACTGCCGTGGTGCTCCACCCCCATCATCATTTTTTGAGTACGTTTCATTTTCTTACACGTTCAAAAAACTACAGTTTTAGATTTACAGAGTGATTGAATAGATAGTACTTAGCAGTTCCATATACCCACCCGCCTTCCCATTTTCTCCATTATTGTCCCATTATTAGTATCTTGCATGTATGTTTCCTTTGCTACAATCTGTGAACCAATACTGATACGTTATTGGCAACTATAGTCTTGCATTTCCAGTAGGGCTCACTCTTTGCATTGTATGTGTTCTGGGTTTTGACAAATGCGTGATGTCATGTATCCGCAAATCAGTTTCAAACAGAAAAATTATAGCATCCTAAAATCCCCTGGGCTTCACCTATTTATCACTCTGTCCCTCTCCCCAAGCCTCAGGCAGCCACTGGTCATTTTACTGTCTCTATAGTTCTGCCTTTTCCAAAATGTCATATAGCTGGAAGCAGACGGTATGTAGCCTTTTCAGGCTGGCTTCTTTCACTTAGCAGTATGCTTTAAAGTTTTATTTTTTTTTTAACACGTTTGATTTACAATGAATGGAAAGCATTACACAGTGCATGGTCTTTGTGGAGACACTGGGAGCTGCTTTCGACCACTTAACCTCCTTCTTGGTATCTTTCTTCCTATCTTATTAGAATGCATGCAGTTTCTAACTCTAAGAGTTATTCCTTGGAATTTGTAAGGCCTTGTGTATAAAAAGCCTCTGTCAAAATAGCATGCTACCTTAAAAAAGTAACTCATTAGCATCCATTAAGCCTTACGTGTTAATTATAACCATGAAGTTTGAAGGTTATGGCTGAATGATTTATTACTAAGAAGCCAAAGGCTTCTAGATGTCTGATTCCAAGGACAGAGCTTAAGTCTGAGTGATTCTAAGGATACAAAAGTATCAATAAATTATGGGATCTTCCCCTCCTCCTCTTTATCTTATCCTAAGCTGCTACTATTTCATGATATATTTAAGTGTTGATCATGTCAGATACTGAGGCCATCAAAGATATTCTAAAAATAGTAAGTCTCTGCTGCCTTTTTAGAGCTTTAATGGGAGAACTGGTTTTCTTTGCTTTCCCCTGAGAATTTTGCTTGGCTGTTGTGTCTGTTCCGATGTTCCAGTTGTTGGTCTCAGGTTGGAAAAGTGCCATGGAACCTCATGTTTAACCAAATGATATTTTTGGTATACGATCCTTATCTTTGATTTTGATTGTATTTTGTATTCTAGCATATTATCCTGGTTTTTTCCTTCCAAAAATTAAAACATATTTAGGGTCCAGGTTTTGCCATGTTGAGTTCTAAATCCTATCTGTTGGCTAAGTCTTTCTATGATCTTGTTGAATTGTCAACAGAGGCAGTGGATGACTGATAAATATGTTTTTAGTCTCTCTAACAGAAAAGTGGAGGAAGGACCATACTTTGCATGTCCACACCACCTGACATCATCATTCTGACTTTATTCATGAACGTTATTTTGCAATATGTGAGACCCAAGACAAAATCTACCTCTCTTAGCCCTAGTTTGGCTTCCAAATAAAATAGTCTGTTAGTTCATTCTAAGATATCATATCAAAGTCTTATCACTGTGCTGGGTCTAGCTAAGATTCGGACCAGGTGGCAAATGGATGAGGCACATTTTGATGGAGGAAATGGAGAGAAATCCAGAGCAGGGGAAGGAGGGTTAGGCTGCTTCAACTGGGTACCTCAGTTGATCCTCAGGAGCCAGGAAGCTTTAGCTTCCCACATGTGGTTTGGACACTGAAGCTGGAAGTGATAAAGGCTTAGCAGGTAGGATACAAACCAGATTCTTCCAGTTCACAGCTTTGTTTTGAGAGCAGCCCAGAGCACACCAAAGGAAGCAAATTCTCATCAGAACAGAACTTCAGCACTCCCGTTGTAAAGGCTGGTCTCATGTAGGTATGTCCTTGGGATTTATCATAAGTAGACTTGATTCAATTTAAGCAATGCTCTAGCAATTTGAGAACCCAGGAAAACCTCAACCACTGTAGACCCAGCTGGAAAGCCTGTGATGGCCATATTGTGAGTACAAGCATGAACCTGAGGGATTCATTCCAAACTGAAGTAGAGGATCCTCTAGTCCACTGATTCTTAATCAGTAAGCATTAGACCACCTGTGTTGGAAATTGATGGATGCTAAAGTACAGATTTCTGGACCCCACCTCAGACCGACTGGAACAAAGGTTCTATGAGGGGAGGTCTAAGAATTTGCCTGTTCACATGCTAGAAACCTCTTATTCATACCCAGGACAGATATTTATCCCTGGGGATATAGCAAACCCACCACTTGAGAATGAACGCGGTACTTTGAGCCCGCAGCTCAAATGGGCTGGGATATTTTTGGCAAAGCTTCCATTATAGATAAAACAACTGTCACATCGCCAGCAAAGAGCTTCATAAAACATTCCAGTCTCTGTGGGTAGCATCATTTCCTGTTGTTCTCAAATCCTGATATATTCCCGAGAAGTTTCATTCTTTCATCAGGTTCTCTCAGCTAAGTAAATGTGCTGAGGCCCTGGGCGTACTTGCAGTTCTTGCGTTGGAATGTAATCTCATAGAGTAAAATCTCACAGAGCTATGTTTGGATAACATAGGAGGACAAATGGATTTGTGCCTGTGCAGTTACATAAGTTCAAGTTTCGCATATTTGTACATTGTGTTATTTAACAAACATGGACTAGGCACTCTCCTAGAGCTTTAATCCAATTACTGTTAATTCATAGTATAATTTAACTTTGATTGAAGAGTGGAATTGAAGTAGCAACAGTGTATCTAGTGATCTGATGTCAAAGACTTTGTACCTGTCTTCTTCGGGGTGGCAGTTGGTACACAGAGAATGGGCATTGGATTCAAACAGACATTGGCCCCAGCTTTTCCATTTGTTGGTTGTGTAAAATGAGACATCATATTTAACTTCTCTGAGTCTCCGCTTTCTCAACTATAAAAAGAGGACAGTAGTCTATCACTTGTATAGTATAGAAAATTACCTTACTGCAGTATCTGGAACCTACCAAATGCTCAAGAAATAAGGTGCCTTTCCTTGCACTACAGGAAGGAGTTAGGTGGCATTTTGTAGCTTCTGTGTGCTCAGTGATGGTCTGTTATTAAGGCGTAGTTCATACTTCATCTTTTCTTTCTTATTTTTATGCTTTTCCTTTATTCATCGTGCAGCCATTCCCTTCTGCAGGAACAAGGGAACACGGCCCCAGCCACACCGTATTATTAATTTTGCACAGAGCCTGCTGACAGTGACCTGTCCAGCAGTAGCATTCACTCCTTTGCCTTCCAAAATTTCTCACCAAGGTTCTTCACTGGGCGCGAGCACTCTTCTTAAGTCTTCTCCCTGCTTCCGTGCGGCACAGTCATCAGTAACACATACATTTGCAGTTTGGCTCAGGTCTCTTTCTCTGCTTTGCTCACTGACCTTTCTAATTAGCTGGGTTGCAGACGATTGAGCATGCATATCCAAGGGCCGGTCAGAAAATAAATCTGCCCTGTTTCTGTCTAGCCAGTCATCAAGAGTCAGGAACAATCCCACTGAAAGTCCACAAATCTTCCATCCTCCTTCCTGAAGGGATGTGAAAAAGTCGCTCTCCTGTCTTTACGTATGACAGCATTCCTGAATGCGTGCGGAGGGTTTTGGATGTCAAATTTTTGCGCCAAGTTGGAGAGTGGCAAGAGTTAGCATCCTGCAGTTAGAAGCAGAATGAGATTTGGATGGATAAAGGACAGCATTAATATGTCAGGGGGATGTCAGTCACCTGAGCTCTTCGGATGAGCTGTGGATAGGTGGCATCTCTCAGACTGCAAACCCAAGATGAGCAGGAGGATCAAAGTGGCTCGGGAACAAGCACTGCAATCCATCCAAAGGATGAGGGAAGAGGGAAGAACAAGATCGTGGGGCCCATCATCCTAGCCCTCATAAAAAGGACATTTCATCAGGTCCAAAAGCACAGAGAAAGACGCTTTTCCAAGCAGTTGAACCAGTGGTTAACAGAGAAAGCACGTATGTTAGAAAGCAGTGCTAGCCAGGAGGTAAGAACGCCACCCCAGACCCCAGGACCACAGAGATCTCTAGATGAGGGACAGAGGTTGGTAAAGATTGGGAAAGGCTTTTCTCTCCTGAGAATCAGCGTTCCGGGACTCTCCAGAGGCCAGAGCAGCCGCGGGGCTGACATGCAGCAACCCAGAGCGAAGGGGCTGCTCCCTGGGGGCACAGCTGGAGAAAAGACTGAAAACGCAGGTTCTAAAATTCTACCAGATCCATCGTGTCAGCAGACCAGCGTGAGGTGAAGCAGGCAGCCTGTGAATTGCTTCTTACGTCCTAAGTGAGAAATTCGGAGTAAACGTGGAGAGAACTCGATAGCAGCTTGACATAGCGGCGACAGCCAAGTGTGGAATCCCTGGGCGTATGCTGTGTGTGTCTTGGACGCTGAAGAGTTTATTTTTATTTTATTTTGTTTTTAAGTACAAATTGGAAGAAGGATTGGCCCTTCATCACAGATTGTTTTTATGCCCATTTATCCTTTCTTTTCCCCTTAGCCCTCCCACTATCCTTCTATCCATCCTCCACGACTCACCTGCACATAGAACTCACAACTTTTAGGAATCTCTGATTCCATGTTCCGTGGCATACGTGTGTGTGGGTTTCCCCACACCACCGAGCAAGTCTCCAACAGCAGCTGAGTGTCCTGCAATTCAACTCAATTTTGATGCTGTCTCCGTGGAGATAGCGTCAGGTTTCACGGATTAAGGTTCAGTCCTGCAAGACTGCCGCTCGTTCCAGCTTCAGATGCCAGTTTCAAGTCCAGTTTATCACCCATGCTTTGGACTGATCAGCTATACATTGGCGGTTCCAGTGACCTCCTCCTTGGGTTTGATTAAGTTACTAGAGCAGCTCACAGAACTCAGGGACACATTTTACTTAGTAGAATACCTGTTTATTATAAAAGGATATAACTCAGGAAGAGGCAGATGGAAGAGATGCAGAGGGCAAGGAAAAGGGAAAGGGTAAGAAGCTTCCATGCCTTCTCTGACTTCCACTCTACCCGAATCTCCACATGTTCACCAACCCAGAAGCTCTCCTAACCCTGCCCTTTGGGGTTTATATGGAGGTTCATTTTCATTGACCATTGGTGACTGAACTCAGTCTCCAGCCCCTCTCTACTCCCTGGAGATCTGGGGGCTGAGCCTGAAAGTTCCAATGCTCCAATCACATGGTTGGTTCCCTTGGCAACCAGCCTCCATCCTCAAGTGCTTTGCACAAGTCACCTCATTAATATAACAAAACACCTTTAGGAAATGCTGAAGAGTTTTAGGAGCTCTGTGCCAGAAACAGGGACCAAGACCAAAAAATATATTTCTTATTATGAATCAAAATATCACATCATTTACACGAATGCTGAGTGCTGACTTGACAGTGATAACATTTCTTTTGAATTTTTCAGGCATATGCTCCTTAATGAAGCAACAACTAGAAAAATTTAAAACTTCATACCATCATCAGAAAAAATTGTGGCATAAGTAGTAGCAATCCTGGCTTAAAAACCCAGGGAGGACCTGGTTGGCCTGAGGATGTCGGCGAGGTGATCTTTGGTGTAGAAAATGATTTTATACACAGTTCCTTGATTACTGTTTAGTCATTTGGATGACTCTCCTGAGTTTAAAATCTGTGAGGCTGATGAGGCAGTAAATTCAATAGCTTATCATTGTAAGCTGTACAGTTTGACAAAATATTGTATTAATTTTTTTCAAAGGCAAATGCAATAAAGGTGTAGTGTAATGTCTTAGCCACTTTCTGGAAAATGATCCGAATGTGTATTTTTCAAACAGAATTGTCAGCTGCGTTAGATGTGGCAGCCCTATACCTGAAGTGGACGGATTTCTATGTAACTCATTTCTTTGTGGCATTTAACCTGGCCAGCCAGGTTACACTGCCCCCAGTGATCAAGTATCCACCTTTTGCTTGGGTCATTTCATGTCCCAGGAGGTGGTGGTGAGAGGAATGAGGAGTTTGACCCCCCTGGAGCTGGGTCACCACGTTTACTGAGCTCACAGCGAATTGACACCTCCAAGGAGATGTTTCTCCCTACAGGAACGATTTCCCATCATGTCTCAAACCCTTCTCCATTCTGCTGGCCAACATGAATTCTACCTTCCTTTGAGGGAGTAGAGAGCCATCACGTTGTGGCCAAAAGACAGCTTTTCACGCTCTTGCCTTCCTCGAGAGAATGTAAAACTAATTGGTTTGCAGCACGAAAAACAATGAGATTCAGCAGGATTGGCAGGTGTGAACATTCTTTCTTCACATCGTGCAGAGTTATCCAGGAGAGGATGATGGAGGCGTCCTCATATGAGCTGCTTCCCGCTGCTCAGTGCTGGCCACTGCACGACACGCTATACCAACAGAGAAGACGTGTGTGCCTGTGAAAAGAACTGACAGATACGATTTGGTTCTGGGAACTGAGCCTTATGACACCATGCTGGAAGCCAACTCATTAGCTGTGATCTGGTAAAGATTCTGGCATTCTCAGATAAAGTGGTTTGATCACCAGCATGTCACATAATGAGGCTTTGGAGTGGCTTTAAAAGGCGCTGTAGATCAATATGAAAATGAAATGCTTTACATCGAATGAAACAATTGCACTCAGAGGAGAATATATTTGGCCATTTAAGTTCTCTGTGTCTATGTGTACATGCACGCGTGCACATGTGTATGTGTGTGATGTGGAAGAAAAGAACATCCACTTAGGAGAACTTGTACAGAAACTACTAAAAATTGTAGAGCCAAGGCATAGCCCTTAATTTGGGGACTACTGGACATAAAAAAAAAAAAAAATCAAAGGAAGTGAGCATCAGTGAATGTGAAAAATGAGAGCGAGAAACTAATCAATGTGAGTTATGATATCAGTAGACCGATGAATTGCCAGTGACACAGAGGTGCTTTATGATCCTTGGCAGGCAATTAGGTAAGAGCAGTTTCTCCTGGCACAGCAATTTGAAGTGGTTATTAACCATGTTCACTGAAATTTGATGGGCTAAAAAAACACCTTTAAAAAAATAACTTTCACATTGAATTGTTCCCTCTACTATGCTTAAAAAAAAAAACAAAACAAACAAAAAACAAAAAAACAAACTTCATGCTGAGCTGAAGTAAGAGATTTTTATCCCAAAGATGACTAAACTGAAAGTATAAAACCTTCTATTTTTAGTGGATCCTGACATCCTTTACTGCCTGCATCCCCAGTTTCCAGATACTATGTCCTCCCGTCGGCTGGGTTTTGTGCTGTGAGTCACATTTCACTATGTCAGCAAACAATGGCATGAAACAATGGAATGTTCAAAGAGCAAAACAAAATCAACTTGGAAAATAACAAACTAACATAAAAACACTGAAGTCTAGAAGTAATCTAATCCCTTAGAAAATGAAGACCAATAAAAGCAGATAAAAAGACAATGCTATAGGTTGTTTCTTGGCTATGTAAGTGCATATTCTTGTTCGTATTTTTATCTACATGATTGTGAAAATGACCAATCAGTTCATTGAATGGGAAAAAAGATGTCAGGCTTTTTATCTGCTGTATATATCTTATATTGATACGTATCTGAGTGTATATTTAGTTCAATATATATCTATATATACACAATTATATTTTGACTTTCTAATTGATCCCAATTGCATTATATCCTCAAATAGTTATTTAATTTAATATATATTAAATACAAGTATATGTATTATCTAATATTATATATTATAAAATATGTTAGATATACAAACATATTAAATATTTATTTTTAAGCCTGGCCATTATGTTCATTAACCAAGGAGTGAAGCAAAATTCTATATTGCTATGTAAATGTGCCACAGGCTTTGACATTTAAAGTACTTTTCTTACATTTTAACTGGGCTTATCTTGAATTGCCTGCTACTGTGGCACAGGATTGCCTGATACCAGAATAAATGTGAAATATATTTTTTAAAAGTTAAATGAGCACTTTGTCTCTTTTAGAGCAAGCTGTTCTATTGTCCTAGATTATACATAAGGATTAAAAAGTACATTTATAGCTATTAAACTAGGTTTTGCCCCTTGTAATATTGCTTGAAAAATGAATTCATATACATTTTCTGAGCATATCTATTTGTAAAAGTATTTTAAAAAATTAAGTTATATGAAGACAATTAAATTCCAAGGAAAATGTACATGAAATGGAAGGTGATAAAAAAGCAGGTGTTTCCTGACCTCCATTTGTGGTTCTTTTCTCTCTTCTTTGCTGAATCACACTTATGATACAATTACATTTATAATTAAATTAAAAATAAAATTAAATGTCTAATTTTAGAATCGTAGAAAGTGGAAACCAAAGGAAAGCACTGTCATCTTAGTCAACACGGAGAGTGGATTCTTCGTCAGTGCAGTGGGCTAACATTTATGGCTTATCGCTAGCAATTTCTCTCTATCAGCATACAATTTTTGCCAGTGGATATTAATCTGCTTCCTTGCTTTCGATGTCAATCAAAAATAGCATCCTGGCATTTCATTTTGTGTTTCACAGACTGGAACTTTTTAGCTACCTGAGGACATGTAGCTTGAAAACATGAGCAGTGGTAAGAATTATATTCTCTTCCAGTGAATAGCTAAAGGGAGTTAGAGCTGAACAATTCCCAGTGCATCACGGACAGCTAGAAAATATTAAATTCACAGGGTACGGTTTTGCCATTGAAAACTGACTTTGGAGGTTTTTCAGAGTGAGGAGGAAGGGCAATCAATCTAGGAGTTTGGAGTCTGCAGAAATCATGCTGTCATCTCTTCACTGAGATTTAGATTTTTCTAAGTAAAATAGTTAATTAAAACCTCAAGGTCTCAGCTTTGACATCTGTAAAATAAAAGCCTTGAGGAGATAAATTCTAAGGTTCCTTTCAAATAAGAAATGTGATCCTTGTATGATACTACTTTTAATTGTACAGATGTATAATCTAATCCCCATGGAAATTAATCTACAAATTAATTTCCCAAGTATGGTATTCATTTTCTCTTTTGATGGCTGTGTGTCGTTCTTCGTGTGACTTTTTTTCCTGGTCTCTGTGACATCTGACCTATTACTGCTACCTCCTGAATCAGAGCTTTGGCTGAGCAAAGATAGTCCCACTGCAATCCTTATGACCCAGGGAGTCTCATAATTCCCTCAGGGACATTCAAAGGACCTTGAAGAATTTATTGGTAAATTTCTCCACACGGTCTCCCTGGGAGCAGTGAAGGAAATGTATATTCTGACAGCTTGAACTTTATATTGCCAGTGGCTACTCAGCATTGTTCCAGCCTTAGGTGTCTGGAACTCAGACAGTACAAAGGGCACCATCACTGCTTCCTATTCTTGGTCATGCATATGTGATCAGCACTCTACAGAGGGCATTTAAGATGGGACTAGCGCTTTGAAGGCAGAGAGAAATAGGCTCAAATCCCAGTTGCAACAGCTGACTGTATAACCTTGGGAACCTCTCTCCTTTGTCAGTGGGTGTGATGCATTACACGAGGTCATATTTGTAAGGCATCTTCCATGGTACTGAAGAATTCAAGGCGTATTCTCTTTGTGCTGCCGTTCCATGCTGTGTTCATTATGTGACAGATAAAATCAGTTCAACCTGTTAGACTGTCATCATCTTCAGAACTGGCCTTCTCTTCTGGCTTGAGGCATGCCACCTGCAGTATTTCCACCAATTTCAAGAACATAATGTACTTTTTTAAAAAATTGCGCTATAGTCAGTTTACAATGTTGTGTCAATTTCTGGTGTACAGCACAATTTTTCAGTCATACATGAATATATATATATTCATTTTCACATTCTTTTTCACCATGAGCTGCTACAAGATCTTGTATATATTTCCCTGTGCTGTACAGTATAAACTTGTTTATATATTCTATATATACCTGTCAGTGTCTACAAATTTTGAACTCCCATTCTGTCCCTTCCCACCCCTCTCCCTGCTGGCAACCACAAGTTCATATTCTATGCCTATGAGTCTGTTTCTATTTTATATTTAAGTTCTTTTGTATTCTTCTTTTTTTTAGATTCCACATATGAGTGATACCATGTGGTATTTTTCTGGCTTACTTCACTAGAATGACATTCTCCAGGGACATCCATGTTGCTGCAAATGGCATTATGTTGTCATTTTTATGGCCAAATAGTATTCCATTGTGTAAATATACCACATTTTCTTTATCCAGTCATCTGTCGGTGGACATTTAGGCTGTTTCCATGACTTAGCTACTGTAAACAGTGCTGCTATGAACATTGGGGTGCTGGTGTCTTTTTTAATTAGGATTCCCAGGAGTGGGATTCCTGGGTCATATGGTAAGTCTATTCCTAGTCTTTTGAGGAATCTCCATACTGTTTTCCACAATGGCTGCACCAAACTGCATTCCCACCAGCAGTGTAGGAGGGTTCCCTTTTCTCCACAGCCTCTCCAGCATTTGTCATTTATGGACTTCTGAATGATGGCCATTCTGACCATCATTCAGAGGTGATACCTCTGTAGTTTTGATTTGCATTTGATGTGTGTGGTGTGAGGTGATACCTCACTGTAGTTTTGATTTGCATTTCTCTGATAATTAGTGATACTGAGCATTTTTTCATGTACCTATTGATCATTCATATATCTTCATTGGAGTATTGCTTATTTAAGTCTGACCATTTTTGGATTGGGTTGTTTGTTTTTTTTCTTATAAAGGCGTATGAGCTGTTAATAAATTCTGGAAATCAAGCCCTTGTCATTTTCATCTTTTGCAAATATTTTCTCCCATTCCATAGGTTGTCGTTTTGTTTTGCTTATGGTTTCCTTTGCTGTGCAAAAAGCTTGTAAGTTTAATTAGGTCCCATTTGTCTATTCTTCCTTTTATTCATAATGTACTTTAAAAATACATGTCAATGTAGACTCTGAATGGAACTTTTCATCATTAAAAAAAATACCAGAACAAAGAACAAGCCAATTACAACAGAATAAACACAAATGGCCAATAAATATGAAAAAAAATGATCCAAGATATCCATCACAGAGAAATCCACAATTAAAAAATTCAACAGCTTTCATGAGGTATATTTCACTTACCATGTAATTCACCATTTTTAATGTATATTTCAATGGTTTTTAGTATATTCACAGAGTTGTACAACCATCACTGCAGCCCCTCTCCCATAAAAACAGTATACCCATTAGTAGTCACTCTTCTTGTCACCTCACCTGACCCCCAGCCTCCAGCACTAGGTAACCTCTAATCTACTTTCTATCTCTATAGATTTGCTAATTCTGGACATTTGAAATAGGTTGGAATCATACAGTATGTTGCCTTTCGTGACCAGCTGATTTCATTTTGCAAAATCTTTTCAAGGTTTATCCGTATTGCAGCAAGTATCCATACTGAATTCCTTTGTTAAAAATTTTAGAACTTATGTATTTTTTATTATTTTATTGTGGTAAAACATATGTAACACAAAATTTGCCATTACCACTTCTAAACATATAATTCAGTGGCATTAATTACACTCACAAGGTTGTGCAACAATCTCCGGTATCTATTTCCAAGACTCTTCATCACCCCAAGTAGAAATATAACCACTAAGTAGTAACTCCCCATCTCCCCCTCTCCTCAGCCCCCAATCACCTCTAATCTCCTTTCTGTCTCTATCAATTTGCCTATTCTAGATATTACATGTAAGTGGATTCATGCAATGTTTATCCTTTTGTGTGTGGCTTAGTTTACTTAGCATGATGTTTTCAGGGTTCATCCGTGTTGCAGCATGTATCAGAACTTATGGATGAATAATACTCAACACCACATTTTGTTTATCCATTCATCTGTTGATGAAGAATTGGATTGTTTCTACTTTTTGGCTATTGCAATTAATGCTGCAATGAACATTGGTGTACGAATATCTGTCTGAGTCCCTGATTTCAGTTTTTTGGAGCATATACTTAGGAATGCAATTGCTGAGTCATAAGATAATTCTTTTTAAGAAACTGCCAGACAATTTTCCTAAGTGGCTGCATCAATTTACATTCCCACCAGTAGTGTATGAGGGTTCCGATTTCTCCATAGCTTAGCAATACTTGTTATCATCTGTCTTTTTGATTATAGCCGTGCTAGTAAGTATGAAGTAATAGCTCATTGTGGTTTTGACTTGCATTTCCCTGATGGCTAATGATGCTGAGTATCTTTTCATGTACTTATTGGCACGTGTATATTCTTATACTGCTAGTGGAAGTGTAAATTGATTAGAAAAAACTTTGGGAGGAGGGTATAGCTCAAGTGGTAGAGCACGTGCTTAGCATGCATGCAGTCCTGGGTTCAATCCCCAGTACCTCCATTTAAAAAAAATTAAATAGATAAACCCAATCCCCCCCGCAAAAAAAAAAAAAAAACCAAAACCAAAAAACTGAAACAAAACCAAATAAAACCAAAAACAACTTTGGAGGACAGATGGCAATTTAGTTTTCTCGGAGACAACAAACCCACTTATAGGAATTTACCTGAAGGAAATACTTAGAGAAGTATGATGTGTACTTAAGTTATTGCAGTTATTTTTACATTAAAGAAAAATTGGAAATACATTCAGCAATAGAAGTTTTTAAAATAAATTATTGCATAGATAAGATGGTAGACTATGGAGCAATTAAAGTGATGATACGGAAATAAGTATTTTGACATATAAAAAACCTATGACATACTGTTGAACGAAGAAAGTGGATCACAGAGTAGAGTTAGTGTTCACCTTCTCTTGGTATCTGTGTGCCTAGGGAGACGTCCAGCAGGATGACAGGTAAAAGTGAACCGTGCTTACCTCTTAGTGGTGGGGTTTGAGGTTGCTTCTTTGTTTATCCTTTGAGATTGTCTTTACTGTTAGAACTTTCAAAAAAAATCGGCATATACCACAAGAACAAACTTTCTAAGGATAAGTAACTCTGCTCTGAATTGTGCCCCTTACTCTCCTTACTATTGGGGAACATTCCACTTCAGTCTTGAAGTCCTATCTTCGAGCCACAAAAGAATCCCAGTAAACCATAGCAGTGCAGAGGGCTGGTGTAACAGAAAGGTCTGAGCCTGTTTTTGAATTTCCTTGCAATAATTACACAAGTTTAATTACAGCAAATAAATGAAAATCGATACACTGGAGTCAATGAACACAAAACAAAATGTGCTTGTGTTACAGGTCCTAATAGGATCTCGACCAGGAACCATTCACTCGCATGTATTTCTAACACATCTCTCTTTGAATAGAAATTTGTGGCGGATGGTGAGGGGAAAATCTAGACCATTTCCCTACTCCTCATCAATCAAGAGTTCGGTTCATCCAGGCTTGTTCAGAATTGTTTGCTCTCTGTCATGCCTTTGTATATGTTGTTCTGTATTTTGCCAGAAGGTCTCTCTCCATCTCAGATTCTTCGAAAAGCCCCACTGCTCTACCAAGATGGGCTCTGATTCACACCTATGTCTCCCAAGACTGGGTAGTTATGCCTGAAGATGAGTTTCTTGCTTCTTCACAGCTCCAGAGCATAGTAGCTTTACTCTAGTGGCCAGCTTGTCATAAAATATTGACACTTGCCAGTGATGGATTTGTCTGGAAAGTTGCTTTAACCATATCCATCATTAATTCTTCCATGTACTTTCCCCAAGAAGTGGACACGGCCTCTCAATCCCTTATAACACAGTGCGCCATCTCTGTATTTCATTCTTTTCTTTGAAGGTACCCTTCTGGAAGCACTCCATTTTCTGGCTCCAGTGTGGACTGGTAATTGGCTAGACTAGCGTCACATCTGTTGTGCTGAGATCTCTTTTCAGCATCATCCTAGGAATTCTCTCTTTCCTCTCCTGCTCTGGACCCAGGGCTGATTTCATGGGCTCTGCGTCCTGTGCAGTTAGAAGGATCCTGCATTGGATTTAGTGCTCTGCTGTCCTCATCTTGAAATTCTTAATAAATCTTGAACAAGGGGCCCAGAGTTTTCATTTTATATTGGGTCCCATCCTGCAAATCATGTGTCTGGTTTTGAAATGGACCCCGAGTTCCTGTTTTGGTTCTTGGTAAACCCTCTTACGTGGGGAGCCCCAACTCTGGTAGCTTCCTGAGTAAAGCTTAATAGGAAGTAACTTTTTTGGGGAAATTTTGCATATCTGGAAAAGTCTTTATTTCACTCTCATATTTTAGTAAAAGTGTGGCTCTGAGGTGGGAAGCCCCATAAAAAACCGGCAGGGCCCCCAAGCAGGGCCACTGCTCTTCTGCTGGCACCATCCGGTTCCCTGGCCCAGAGGCTCTATCTCATTTTTTGCCTCTGAAATGGCTTACTTATCCCTAAAATTCTATTGGTTCCCTGAACTCACTTCTGATTGGTTATTTCCTTCACTCCTGATTGGTTATTACTTTCACTTCTGATTGGCCCACTTCCCTAACTTATGATTGGTCCATTTGTAGTACTTCATTTGCATGGAGCTCACTCCTGATTGGTTATTTCTCTCACTCCTGATTGGTCTATTTCTACAAAGCTTGTTCCTGGTTGGTCAACTTCTGTTATACTTTATTTGCCTATGATGTTGCAAAGTGTAAAACTGGCAGCCTATAAAGACCTGTGTAAACCTACAGACAGGGTCCAGAGCTTGGAGTGTTAACTCCTCTGGGCCCGCTGGCATAATAAACCTGAGTTCTCCAACTCTCCAAGTGCTGCTTGGTCTCTCTCCCGGATCCAGGTTGCTGTCACAACTGAGCTGTAACACATTTTTCCGCAACAGCTCAACGTAGAATTCCCAGTTGGAATTCATTTTTCCCTCAGGGTTTTGAAGGCATTGCTTTGTTTTCTTCTGGTGTCCAGTACTTCAGTTAGGAAGGCAGATACCCTTCTGTCACCGAGTCCAAACTCATGCTGCTCATTGCGTGACGGCCAATAAATTGGGAGATGAGGTTTTGGGGCAAGGAATAGCAACTTTATTCGGAAAGCCAGCAGACCGAGAGGATGGCAGACTAATGTCTTGGAGAACCATCCTGCTCCAGTCAGAATACAGGCTCCTTTTATACAAAACAAAACAAAACAAAGCAAAACAAAAACAGGGGAGGAGGTGTGGTTGGTTGTTGCAAACTTCTTGCTGTAGGAATTCTTTGTTCCTGCAGCTGTCCACATGGGTCAGCTCATGGTGCTCCTGCAAAACCTCCAACAAAACAAACAGTATTCTCTATTCTGCAACTTGTTATCTTTACGTGAGTGCAGAGCTAACAAGACTAAGCCTAGGAAACAGGACACAGTGGTTAAAACTAAAGGAACAGATCCAATATAGAGTCAGATTGGTCCTCCTCTATTACACTTCTAATTCCTAACCTGTGCATATGACCTGTTTTTTTCTGTCCCAGGCACAGCTTTACTGTCTACTTTTTGGCATCCAGCTTGATTGCTGATGTCTCCTCTCCTCAGCTCCTTTTCTTCTCCAGGTGAATTAAAAAAAAAAAAAAAAAAAAAAAAAAAACCCAACACATCATTTTAGCAGTATTTTAAGAGAGAACAGAAGATGTAAACACATGTTTTCACTCAGCCACATTTAAAAAGCTGTGTCACTTTTCAAGTTTGCCCTTTCTCTTGGTATGCAGAATTAGATGGCAGTGGTGGGGGATCATTTGCATAAAAAGCCCCAGTGCCTTCTGGAAGAGATACTGATCTTTCTTTTCAAAATTCAACGTTAAGGAAACCTTTACAGCGATCAAGGGCTGCAGACAAGAAAGAACAGCAAGCACTCCAGACAGAGGTTCACCTTGAGAAAAGAGTAGACTGTCCTAGTGACCCGGTGACGTACCTGTGCTGCTGGGATGAGGGTCAGCTACGTGAGGCTGAACAAAAAAGAACCGTCTCCTTGGCACCCAAGAATAGGTACCAAACCAGTTTTCTATTGTTGAACGTGAATGCATGTGGTTTTCAGCTATTATGAGTAATGTCATCAATATCCTTCTACATACACTTTTGCACATGTTATTCTTTGTTTTTTTCACATTTTACACATTGTGTTGTGCCAGAGTACCTCCAGAGGAGTTGCTGCTTCCTCCGACTTAGTGCACTTTTATTTCAAGAAACAGGTTTTCTCATAAAGACCTAAAAAATTCTTTCTCTCTGATTTCATAAATGGAAGAAATATTAAGGTCATTTGAGCCTCTGTTTTCATTTGAGTATGAATATTTGTTAAGGTTCAATTTCCTTTTTTGATGGAAATGGAAGGCAGTTATAATATAGTTATAATACCTAATTATTAATATTCCAGAAAAAGGATATATTTTTTATGACCTCTGAGATTTCATTTTCACCCAGGTCCATATCTATTTATAAGTATATATTTACAAACACTTCTCTAGGAATTTCAGCCACGTGGAAGTAGTCTGATGATGAAATTCAAGAAGCCTTTGTTTGCACTATGTGTTTTTAAGGTTAATAGAAATGTGAAGTGGGCAGCTGTGGGTTTGCACCTGTTGGGAGCTTCCTGGGTGAAATCTGGAATTGGCCCCCTTACCCAGAGGGCAAGGAAAGGCCATTCAGAAAGAGGCAGGACCACTTGAGATTGGCAGGTGGCAATTTTAATAAGCAAAGCGGCTTACATATAAGCCACGTCTTGGGTGACCAGCAAGACAAGTAGATCTCTGCACCTGCCCACCAGAATCTTAAAGGTTTATACAGAGGCTTTAATGGGGTTCAGTCACACGACAGTGCAGACAGTCTCCATAAGACATTACTCTCTCAAGGCTAAATCCTTGAAATGGTCCCAGCTATGGGAACAGTGGGCAGAATGTGTATTCCAAAGGCAGGAGAGGGGGTGAGGAGACTCAGAGTGCCCAAATCCAGCTCTTGGGTCAGCTGGCAGTCACATCCTCTTGATGACCTCCCCCAAGAGCAGCAGAGCCCTAGAGAGAAAGCAACAATAACAGGACTCCCCCTCCCCAGTTTTATTGAGATATAACTGACATCCAACATTGCACACATTTCAGATATACAACATAATGATTTGATACATATTTATGTATGGTGAACTGATCACCACAACAAGTTTAGTTAACATCCATCACCTCACCTAGTTACCGTGTTTTTCCTTGTGATAAGAACTTTTAAGATTTACTCTCCTTGCAACTTTCAAATGTACAATACGGTATTAACTCTAGGCATCACTGTGTCCATTACATCCTCAGACCTAATTCAACTTAAACCGAGAAGTTTGGACTTTTTGACCAGCTTCACCCAACCCCAACCCCCAACCACAAATCTGATCTCTGTTTCTGTAAGTTTGGCTTTTTTTAGATTCCACGTATAAATCAGATCATACAGTATTTGTCTTTCTCTGTCTGATTTATTGCATTTGGCATGATAATACCAGGTTTATCGCCATTCTCATAAATACTGGAATGTGGCATGCACTTATCCGTGTTCCAGTATATTTAGACTGAATGATAGATAATTTCAGCATCCAGACTGTGAAAAAACATTGACTTTAAAGTATGGCACAAGATGGGACTCCAAAGTTGTGTGCTCTTCTCTGCTGTCCCACGTGGCTTTATGTGGTTGAACGTCCTGCACGAGAGGCTCTGGCAGTTGGATACGTGGCAATGACGGGAGGACTGCACCTGACGACACCTGGGATCAGGTGGCACAGTTTGCAGTGCAAACCCTCTTGAAGGTGACTATTGATTTCCGGCCAAATGGACAGGCAGGTCACTTAATAAACAGTAGGATTTTTTTGCTGAATTATCTTTAATTAAAAATATATCACACCTACCAATATAGCTTTAGTTTTTTTAAATAAAAATATTTTTAAATAGACTAGAAGTTACCTTCAGCTTCACTCATCTTCCCTCTCCCTCCACAATGTTCAGTTGAGCCTAGCAATTCAACTTCCAAGAATATCTTGGTGGTCAGTTATTTCTTTTCCATCCTGAGCCACCATTGCCTTCATTCATGTTCTAGCATGAATTCAGGAGGCCAAGCTTCTAATTAGGACCCCTGCTTCTAAGGTCTTCCTGACTTTATACCTCCCCACTCTGAACTCATTCAGTCATTCTCCTGCTTGAAAATCTTAATGGATAAATGAGTTACAAAGGGTTACGATAATACAAAGATGGGACGCTCTCTAGGGCGAGAAAGAAAGGCAGTCCTGCCACCCCTGGGCCTGAGGAAGTAAATAAGGGAACAGCAACCCAGAGTGAACTTGGGACTTTAGGACAGGCATGCTGGATTTTGATAGAGGAATATAGTCACTACTGGGCAGGGAGGGATCTGGGAAAATAAACACCCCAACCTGCCTCTACATGCCCTCTGCTCTCCTGCTGGAACCAGCCATTGCCAAACCCCGCCAAAAGCTGGAGGGCAAGCAGGGGGACTTGGTGATGCGGTCCACAGTGATTAGCTCCCTGGGGTCTGGAGCAGGTGGAGAGAGGATCTGGGGTGGAAGGGGCAGATGAAGGCAGATGAAGGCAGTTCAGCACAGTAGCTTTTCCTGAGTCCCCCGAGCTGAACTCATTTCGTCCTCATTGATAGTCCAGGAACGTTTTGTTCATACTTCAGCCCAGGCACCTGTGATACATTTGTGATTTGTTCCCATGTTTAGACGATAAGCTCCTTCATTTAAGCTCTGTCTTAATTGTCTTCATATCCTTAGTTCGTAGCTTTGTCTCACACACAGTGGTGCCCAATGAATGCTTGCTGAGTCATGAAGGACAGAAAGTGGCGTGCTCACTTATTTTCAGTGTCTATAATGAAAATAATGGCTGAAAGGAAATCCCATTCTCCCTACTGCATTTCATACACGGTACCTTTTGACAATGTCAGGTCAGCTTGAGTCAGGGAGAGGAGAAATGCAGAATGCAGAGATGGGTTTTGTTTAATTAGAGGAGGTCATGACAGTAAAAAAGCACTTTGTTAGATACAGTGCTATTCAGATATTACATAGTATTATTACGGAGTTAAAATAAGGAGGAACAAAAGAGAACCAACAGAGAGCAGTCAACGGGGAGGAGAAGACTGAATCCTTTGTTAGTCGCTTTTACCTGGAGAAAGTTAAAAGAGACAAACAAAAGTGCTTATTCAGCTAGGTCCAGTGACCAGATCAGGGTCACTGAGGACTATTTTCTCTTCTAATCCTGACTCATTTTGTAGTATTTGGTAAATCACTTAACCTTTCTGCGGTGCCAGTTTTTCCAATCCATTAGGTGACTATTATAGTACATTCTTCCTGCTGATGAGCAAGGATGTTTGGGAGATTCATTTGATAATTGTTGTAAAGCACTTTGAGTCCCTTAGAGAAAGCCAGGATCACAAGATTTATTGGAGATTATTAATTAGAAAGTCTTCCTGCATTAGTCAAGGCTCTGAGTCCTTTGTAGTTCATCTGCTTTTCTGTGGCTTTCCCAAATCCAGCCAAGTTTCCTTTACACAATTTCAAGGGTGCGATGATGTCCTATCCTGTGTCCCAAATGATGATGCTATAATCAAATTAACGCATTCAGGTAGATGTGAAAAATTAGAAAAGTTTGAGGATTTTGAGCCTGTCTTAAGGTGACTAGGGAAAACACTTAAGGTGGTTTGAGTGGAGAAAAGTTATCAGTGAGTGACCCAAATCAATCAGTTACATAACTGAAATGTTATGTCCTTTGGTACATGATGTATGACATACAACGCATGATGTTTCTGGCCTGCTAAGGGGAAAGAACAACTGGTTCCAGGACGACAGAATCTTCTTAGTTCTTATTTTTTGACATGTAAAGGTTTGAGTCTGTTTTGATGTTGGTGATCCAGTTTTACGGAATTTTCCACTAAAGGATAAAACCTTTACAGATAATATCAGCACCTCTTTATGGGATAACTAAGAGGCAGGGCCTCCTCCACAGGCTTTGGGAGAATGAGAAAATACGTGGTTCTTTGGAAATCTCAGTCTTATTTTATTTTTTCGGATTGAGGAGTAATAGAGGATATTGCCCTATTATGGCTTTTTGGAATTTTTTTTTTAATTTAAAAAATTCCAGAGCATATAAATATTTATCTCATGGCTTAAGCTTTCATGACTCTAAAGAGAAGTTTAAGATTGAATTGTACCTTTAGTCCTGCTCTGTCTCCCCTGAGAGCTGGCCTTATACCTTGGAGCAGTAGGTTTGCATATCGAAATGCCAGCCTGACCTAGCTGCCTGAAAGTCTGGAATGTCAGGCCCACAACAGAGTTCATTAATTTCTCACTGCAAGTTGGGAATTTCCTGTTACTCTCCTAAGTAATGCTAATTTCAGGTATACCCTTGCCACTAGGGAATTCTGGGTCCTCAGGGTTTTTAGCATCACCTGACATATGTATTATCATCATAGACTGGCATCATATACTGTCATTCTGTCCCTTTTGCAGAACTCATAGAAATGGTGGTCACATGAAGTAGGCAGGAGTCATACCAACTCAGTTCATGGTTACTGAAGCAACTATTAAGTCAACAGAGAAACTGCAGATACGTAAGATAACCATTTACATTTTCAATGATAGGATGCTAAATTTTCCTCAAGATTTTGGAGAGAGAATTAAAATACGACAAAGGACAGGGCCCACTGGGTCCCTCTCCCTTTGTGGTGAACACCTTATTTATTTCCTATCTAATTTTTATCTTTTTTTTAAATGAGTCACTGTTTTATTAATCTCATGTGTACACAGTGATTAAAAACTAGGCAAAATATTGTTTCCAACTCAAGGGCCCGAAGACCCACCTATAATCAATAGATAAAACTTGTTTAATGCTGAGGCATTGGAGGTATTAAGTTGTTGCCCTGGCTTTGACTTTTAAAAAAATAGTTTACAAATAAATGAGACAGGACAGGGTCTATGTGCTCCCTGTAAAATAATTCAAACAGGAATGTTTCAAAGTAATTGTCTTTCAGAGTCATACTTGCTTTTCCCCTCCCCTTGCCATGCTGCTGTCTTTGAAGCTCCAGTGCCCTTTTCCTGGGCTACGCCTGTAAGAAGCTTTTCAGAAACCTTTGCATACACACACATACCTGTATACACTGTGCATATGTATCCATTTAAAACAGTATACATATCCTATGTCATGTTTTCTGTATTAGTATATGTTTTTAATTTTGACAAAAAATGGATCTCACTCCATGTGCTATTCTGCAGTTCCTCTCTTGCACTTAATTATTATACGTTGTTGGCATATTTCCAGCTCACTACAATCCATCTACCACATTCATCCTAATAGCCGCAAAGTATTCCCTTGAGATGTGTCCTAATTTATCTAAACAATTCCCATTGGGCTGACATTTAAGTTGTTTCCAGTTTTTAGCTATTGCCCATATGATGCAATAAACATCTTTGTGCATTTTGTGGAGGGGAGGAGCATATGTGCAAGATAAATACCTAGAAATGGAATTTCTGGGCCAAGGCTATATGCATATGAACTTTGAGAAATTCTGCCAAATTGAAAAGGGCTGCATATGTTTACATTTTCACTAATACTGTGGGAAAGCTTTTTTTTTTTTTTAATCCAGGTCTTTACCGATTGGTAAACTAAGCCAAACCTCAGAGGGCTGGTCTAGCTTTGAAGACTGGCAAAGAAGAATGGGACTCTGATTAATATTGATTTTATTTCAGTTTACCCCTGAAAAGGCAAGCAAGCGGGGCAAAGGGATTCACTAGATCAGAGGTTCTCCAAGTGTCGTCCCTGGCCCAGGAGCATGGGCACCGCCTAGGAACTTGTTATAAATGCAGGTTCTCAGGCCCCACCCTAGGCCTCCTGAATCATAAATTCCCATGCCAAGGACCAGCAGTCTGAGTCTGAACAAGGCCTGCCTGTGATTCATCCGCTCACTGAAATTTGAGGACCACTGCTGTGGAGCTTGCCCAGAGCTCTCTTCATGGTGAACCTGGGATTCTCTGGTTCAGGCTGAAGGTGCCCCGGGCTGCATACTCTCTGCATCTCATACCGTCTGGGTGGAGAACGGGCCACGCTGGCACTCAGTGGAGTAATTACTTCCATAAACGGCAATTCCTGCTGCCCCATAGTTATAAAGCTCGGTGTCTGTCCTGCTTCTTACTGCATTAGGAGGCGTGCAGTGGACGTGGCCAAATGTTAACAAAATTTTGGCTTCCTGTCTATCTGAAAAATGGCACCTTACCCCTATTTAATATTAATTTCTTTAATTATAAGTGAAATGAGATGAGCATCTTTTCATTTTATGGGCCATTGCACTTTTTTCCACTTTACTGTTACCTTTTTATGTTCTTGGCCGTATTTTCTACTGACTGGTTGTCTCTTAATGAACTTGTAAGAGCAATTTTAATTTTAAAGAAATTTGTCTTTGTCATTGTGTTGCCAGTTTTTTTTCACCCAATTTGTCACTTGAACTCAGTAAATTTTTGCATCACAGATAGTTAAAGTTTTCATGCACATTAGTTTGTATTTTTCTGAATGTTGAATTTTATATAAGCTTAGGTGCATCTTCCCAACCCTAAGATAATTAAAAAATACTCACATCTTACTCTAAATTGTATGGTTTCATTTTCAGCATGTTCATCTTTGATGTAAACAGAACTTATTGTTACTTAAGGAGTAAAGTATACACGTAAGCATATTTCCCTAAAGCTTAAAAGTTATTCCAGTTTCATTTATTAATTTGTCTTATCTCCAATGATTTAAAGTAGCTTATTAATCATATTCAAAATCAGAATGTATACTTGGGGTTATGTTTGGTTTATTGCATTCATTGAGATTGCATTTAATTTGTAGCTCAATTTAGGGAAAAGAAAACTTTTAATATGAAGTTTTCCTAATCAAGAATAGAGCACATCTTTATACTTGCTCATTTTTTCTTTTTTCCTCAGGAGTTATTTAAATTTTTATGTATTTGTGAATTTCTAAATGTGATGTTTACCTGTTACAATTTGTTTTTACTAATCATTTACATGTAGGAAAGCTCAGTATCTTTGTGTATTGGTTTCCTAGCCAGTCATCTTACTGAATTCTCATATTATTTAAGTTCATTGTTGGAGGATTCCTCTGGGCTTTTTAAGGTTACAATGATCATCTACAAATAATATAAAGCATCCTACCTATGAGATTATATTTTTATTATAAAATGCATTTCATTGTAGAATATAACCTTCTTTCTAATTTCCTCCTTTTAAAAATATCACCTTTAATGAAGTAAATATATATGCAACAAATTTTGCCAACTTGTCTGAATTTTGACAAATGTATAGTGATATTTTGTGTAGTTACACAAAAACACAGTTTATAAGTTGCATTTTTGTATAGTTACACAAAAATATAGCTTACATTACAATTGTGTAATAAACACCACAATTATGATCTAAAACATATCTATCACTCCATAAAGTTCCCTCCTGGTCCTTTTTAGTCAATGGCCTTTCCCTGTGTTCCCCCCGGCAACCGCTAAATGGCTTTTGTCATCGTAGTTTTGTCCTTTCTAGAATTTTGTGTACATGGAGTCATAGAATATGCAGGGTTTTTTGTGTGTCTGGATTTTTTCACTTAGTATTCCATTACGTGGATATACAACAGTTTGTATATATTCACTAGTTGATGGACATTTAGGTTGCTTGCTATGTTTTGGTTATTAATGAAAAACATGGCTATGAACATTCAAATACATGTCTTTGGACATATGTTTCTCTTGGGTAAATAATTAGGAGTGAGATTGCTGAGTTGCATGGTAAGAGTATATTTCACTTAATAAGAAACTGCCAAACTTTTTTCACGTGGATGTACTATTTTGTATTTTCATCAGCGACATATGAGTGATTCAGGTGCTCCACATTCTCATTATCATTTGGTATTTTAAGTTAGGTGGCTTTTAAATTTGTTTTTGTTTCTGTTTTTAATTCTAATGAGTGTTTTGTGGTATATCAGTGTGTACGTGTAACGCAATTAACTTATGCTTCCCTAATGACTAATGATGGTGAGTATCTTTGCATATGCTCCCTTACCATTTATCAACCTGATTTGATGAAGTGTCTTTTCAAAAAATTTTCCCAGTTTTTAAATTGGATTCTTTGTCTTATTGAGTTGTAAGAGTTCTTTATATATTCTTAAAGCAAATCTTTTATCAGCTATATGATTTGTAGATATTTTATCCCAGTCTACAACTTGTCTTTTTATTTTCTTAACAGTGTCTTTTGAAGAGCAGACTTAATGTTTTTATTTTATTGAAGTATGTTTGATTTACAATATTAGTTTCAGGTTACAACATAGTGGTTCAATATTTTTATAATTACACTCCATTTAAAGTTATTACAGAATAATGGCTACATTTCCCTGTGCTGTACAATTTATCTTTGTAGCTTATTTACTTTATACATAGTAGTTTGTATCTCTTAATCCCATACCTTTATCTTGTCCCTCCTGTCCCTCTGCCACTGGTAACCACTATTTTGTTCTCGATATCTGTAAGTCTATTTCTGTTTTATTATATACATTTGGAAAACTTTTTAATTTTTAAAGTCCAAGTTATTAATTTTTTTGCTTTTATAGTGTGTGTTTTTATAGAAATCTAGTGTAACTAAAGGTAATAAAATTTTTCTCCTTTATTTTCTTCTAGAAGTTTTAAAGCTTTAATTCTTACAGGTTTGTGATCTAAGGTCTATGATCATTTTTTGAGTTAAATTTTGGATATAATGTAAAGATGAGGGTTGATGTTCTTTCTTTTGTTTTTGTATGTGAATATCCAAATTTCCAGCACTGTATGCAAAAAGAATACCTTTTTCACAGTGAAATACATTGGCCCCTTTATTGGTAATCAATGAACTATGTATGTGTAGGTTTGTTTCTGGACTCACTATTCTGTTCCATTGATTTATATGCCAATACCAAACTAACTTGATTACTACAGCTTTATACTAAATCTAAGTGTAAGCTTTATACTAAGTGGGAGTTTAAGACTTCAATTTTGTTTTTCTTTTTCAAAAGACTTCCAACTTTATTTTTCTTTTGGTTATTCTGGGTATTTTGAATTTCTATATAAATTTTAGAATCTGCATGTAATTTCTACAAAAGTCACTATTGGGATTTGGGAATTGTGTCAAATCTATAGATTAATTTGAGGATAACAGATATCTTATTTTACAAATTTACATTATCTAATTCCTGAGCACAGTATATCTCTCCATTTACCTAGTAGTCTTTAATTCCTGTCAGTAACTTTCAGTAGTCTTTTTTTGTTTTTAGGGTTTTTTAAAAATGAATATCTTTTTATTGGATTGAGGAGGTTTTATTTTATTCCTAGTTTGCTACAAGTGATTCTATCACAAATGGGTGTTGAAGTCTGTACATTTTTTTCCTGCATCTATTGAGATGATCATGTGGTTGTTCAATTTTAGTCTATTAATATATGATGATTCATATTTTTTCTAATGTTAGGCCTGACATTACAGCTAAAGAATTGCTAAAGGAATTTTTTCTTCAGACAGAGGGGAGAAATCAGAGGGAAATTTGGACCATCAGGAATAAATAATGTATTTTAACTCCGGATTTGAAAGATTAAGAAATTAGCATATTCATACTTTCTTCCATCTCTTTTTTCCACCATTGCCCATTTTTTCTTAGTTATATTCTTACTTGCACATTTCAATGTTTGTAAGTTCGCATAATTGTTCAGCTCTACTTCTATATTCTAATCAACTCAATGCAAATCACAAATACTTTTGTGCCATGAATTCTTCCTTTCTCAGTTATTTTCACTGTAGCTCTTGTTTGATGAGAATTTATCATCAAGTAGTGTTTTGTTCCACAAGAGGGGCTATCTGTAAACTTCTTGGCTCACAGTTTTTGGGATACTAAATGTTGCTGTGAAGAAATCTGAGTTCACTCTGATTTTCCTCCTTGGTAGGTGCATTACTTTTCTGATTGAATGCTTCTATAATTTTATTTTTATTCTTAAAGATAAGCAGCCTCCCCAGAAAATATTATATTGATTACTAGAATGAATTGCTTTTCTCTGGGACATGGTATGCCCTTTGGTCCTCACATTCAGGCCTCCCTTTACTTCAGAAATGTGTTCTACTTAAGATTTGAATATTATTTCCAGATTCATTTGCTTGACTCCCTTTTCTGGTCAAGCCCACGTTGGCTCTATTTGATCTCTCTCCATATATATCTTTCTAATTATCTTTGTCTCTTTGTTCTTTGCCATTTAAGTTTTGGGATTTTTATAAGTCTTTCTTCCATGTTCCAATTCTCTTTAAAAATAGCACCTTTTGTATTGTTTTTGTGTTTCTATTATCATTTTCATTTCTGTGGTGTTTGTAATGTTAATTTTGATATCTTTTGTAAACTCAGCCAGTTCACGTTTACCACTTTTATTATTTCCTTTTTAATTTCATATCCCTCCTCAGAATTCTTTTCAGTTAATTCTTGTCCCTCTTTAATTTCATTGGGAGTGTAGAGAATTATTTGTCTAAGTCTTTCCCCTCCCCGCCGCCATTTCCCCTGTGGTACTTCTTTTCATGTATATTCTAATTTTTTACCCCTTGATTTGAAAGAATTTTACAAGTGTTAAACAATAAGACCATTGCCAGTTGAGAGCATTCCCTAGATGGGAGAGTTAGAAATCTGGCATCAGGAATGGGGAGACTGGATTTAGATGGTGGGAGAGACCATCCACAGGGCGGAGCATCACTGTGTAAGGCAGGGGCTGACTCTAGGATGTGACTTCCTGGGCTGAAGGAAACAGAAGAAAGAGAGCCCTAGTTTGAAGAGAGGAACAAGGCTAGTCTATGTGGCAAGACCCTCACCTGGCTTGCCTGAAGAAGCTGACCCACACAAGGAAAGCTGTAGGGAGCCATGCTCACACCACCATCAGGTATACCTTTGTTTTATTTAAATGGCCGAGGTATTTTACCTTGGTTGAGTAAACATTTGTCATGACTGTAAAAACTTTCCTGAGTGTATCATTCCTGCTGGTCTCCACATATGGTCATTAAAAAAAGTCAAACAATAAAAAATATAGATAGTAAAAGTGAAAGTTAGCTTTTACTTCCTCTCAGTCCTTCACCCCATCCCTGTCAAATAAGTGACTACTGTGTAATGCTTTGCGTTGTCAATTTTTTGACCTTTTCCTGTGTATGCTTATACATAAGAATTTTGTTTTCACTAATGTATCTCAGTGATCTTTTTATGCTGTTACTTCCTTTTCTCCCACAAAATGACTTTCATAGCACTGTACACTATGACTATAATATTGATTCTTTAACCACCTACTGTTCTTGGCCACATACCTTAAAATGTTGCAGTGAATAGTTCTTTTTCCCCCCAGAATTCCTGAGGTGTGATTTACAAATCAAAATTGTATATATTTAAGATGTACAATGCGATCTTTGGTGTATGTAGACATTGTGAAATAATTACAGTCAAGCTAGTTAATGTATCCACCAGCTCATATAGTTCCCTTTTCTTGTGTGTGGTGAGAATACTTAAGACCTACCCTCTGCAAATTTCAAGTAAACAATACATTATTAACTACAGTCACCATGCTGTACATTAGATCTCTGGAACTTATTCATCTTATAACTGGAAGTTTATGCTGTTTGACCAACATCTCCCCACTTCCCTTATCCCCCAGCTCCTGGTAACCACCATTCAACTCTCTGTTTCTTTGAGTTTGATTTTTTTCAGATTCCACATTGAAGTGAGGTCATGCAATATTTGTCTTTCCCTGTCTGGCTTATTTCACTTAGCATAATGTCTTCCAGGTTTCAGTGAACAGTCCTCGGTGTGGATACTGTGAGTTACTTATCACATATACTCCTAGAAGGGGACTTTGTAGATATAAGAAAATACACAAATAAAATTTTGAAAAGTATCAAAAAATTGTACTTCAAAAAGTCTGTTCCAATTTACTGTTCCAAAGACTAGAGTCTGTTTCCCTATATTCACCCTTGTCAAAATGGAATATTATCCTGCTTTTTCATTTTTGACTGTAAGTTAAAAATATTAACTCATTATTTAAAAAATTTGCATATTTCAAATTACAATGGAGCTTCAGCATTTTATAAAAATACTCCGTAGACACATATTTCTTTGTGAATTCGTCTATTTTTAGTAAGCTTTTTTTCACTTTTTATTAATTTCTAGGGGCCATTTACATTGGTTATTAATACTTATCTATTACAAATGTTGAAAATATTTTCCCCCAGTTGGTATCTCATCTTTCAATTTTACAAGCTTTACATTATTCAAAATATTTGAGTTTTTATATAGCCAAATCTTTTAACTTTATGGCTTTTGTTGTCTTTGCTTATGAGAGAATTTCCCCCTTTAAGACATAAAGTTCTATATTTTTTCTAATACTTATATCATTTTTAATGCTTTTAATGTTTCATTGAGCTTAGTTTTTAATCTGTCTGTAAAAGATTAGCCCATTATTCCAACAGTATGTATTGAATTATTTTCTCTCCTGATCTGAAATATCACCTGCTTTATCTTTTCATATTGATCTCTTTATCTATTCTTGGACCAATGCCACGCTATTTTTCATATTTAGAATGGTTGTGTAAGGTCCCCCTCATCATTCTGTTTTTCCAGGTTTTACTATCTGTGTCATTTCATTTATTTTGTAAAACAGCCTTTTAGAATTCTGATTGGGAATTATATCAAATTCATATATAAACTTGGACAGATCTGATATTTTTAATATTGAGTCTTTCCATCCAGAACCTTGGTTACCCTTCTGTTAATTTAGAGCTTCTTTTTCTTTCTTCAGCAAAATTTTACAACATTCTCCATAAATGTATTACATATCTCTTCTTGGACTTAATTATAATATGTAATGTTTTTCTTTGCTATTATAATAGAATCTTTAAGTACATTCTAATTAGTTATTTTAGGTATAAAAAAAGCTACTATTAATTCTCATATGTTGATCATGTATTCACCTAACTAAATCCTTTGTCCTAAAAATTTATTAGTAGAATCTTTCAAGTATTCTAGATGGACACTCACATTGTTTGATAATAATAGTTGTTCTGGCTTTTTGCCCAATATTTATACTTAATTTTTTATTATAATAAAGTTTTTTTCCAGTAAAAACACATTTTTCCTGTAATAGGTATTTACTGAGTTCAGAGTGTCTCTTTTGTGGTGTTAACTTCCATAAATGCTTAGTGTTTCTTGTTTGCTCTTATTTATGGTTGAGGTTCTAGATGGAACAGTTCGTTGCTTTCGGGTGTATCTTCTCAGCCCAGATGAGCATCCCTGTTTGTCTGGCCACTGATGCAAACTCTAATTACCTCTGGTGTGTCTACAGGAGAAGAGGACCAAAGGGAGGCTGGGAAAGTGTGAAGGAGGTTGGACTTCTGGGAATGAGGCTGCTGGTACCTCCTGGCAGGAGGGAACTGTCCCTTTCTTCTGCTCAGTAGCCACCCTGATCATCTCACACGTCAGAGTTCTTAGGAGGGCCAGTCGTAGCTCTAAGCTGGGGACAAACGCAATAGACGGGGGAGTGCGAGCTGCTGCCTTATCTGTGCCACTCTTCAGTGAATTACCTCGTACACTGGCACACTGTCCTCCCTGCCTCCACTGCCTCTGACTGCGGCGTTATTCTGGAGTTCTCCAGGAAAGAGCGCCACTGGGGGATGTTTTATGTGTCTACCGAGAGTGGTTCCTTAGCTCTTCTGGGTTATTTTGCCAGTCTATTTTCTGTTGCTCTGTTACTTCTAGAAATCTCTTATTTTTCTAGCCTGCTGTTAAACCTTATTTCCAATGTGGTTATGAATTTGCTAACTTGATTTATGGAAGGAATTTCCATTTTGGATTGTATTTATGTTAGATCCTTTTGGATTAATTCTTATCCTTGATTAGGAGTGGTGCCATCCAGGCTGCTAATTTGCTTGAGAAGCACATGGAGAGGGGGTGGGAAGTGACTGGGAGCTGCGCCTGATTCAATATTGAAGATAATAAAAGAAATTTTCTTGCTCTAATAAGGCTCATTATATAACATATAGAAAATACAGAAAAAAAAAGGAAGAAAAACATTCATAATCCCATCATGACAATTACTGTTAATATTTAGACATACTAAACTTCAGTCTGTCTCTGGTGCATATTTTGACACTCTTATGATTATATTCTCTATAGCATTTTGTATTTATTTTTTAACCTATGTCTTAACATATGTTTCCTATATTATTAAGAACACTCAAGATTAAATCTTTACTTTAATAACATCATGGGATAGAATCAAATGGATCCTCCAAGGGTAATAGTTCTCTGTGTTGGGCCATTTGGGTTAATTTGGTATTTGGCTCTTTTATTTGTAAGAAGGAAATTGTGTTTATATATACTTATTATTTAATTTTTGAGATAAAATTTATAGTGAATGTACCGATCCTAAGAGAATAATTTGATGAGTTCTGATAAATGTTTACATTCAAGTACCCTTAATCCCAACCAGGTATAGAATATTTACTTGACTCATTTTAATAATGCAGTGATGATTGCCTATAAGAAGCTTCCCTATATTTGGATAATTTACTTAGATTCTGCTCCTGGAAGTGAAATAATGTGGCCTTATTTTATGAAAATTTTAATGGACATTTACCCAAATGCTTTCCAAAAGGTGGGTTCATATCCGTTCCCACCTGGCCGTGGAGGGTGCCAACATTATTCAGCACTTTCTCTGCGATTCCTTTGACACGTTTCGATGAGCCCCCAGCAGGAGAGCTCCACCGTTTCTTTCTGAAAATAAATTGTGACTCTATCATGATACTACCCACTCCCGTCCGATCATGGCTCTGTGTGCATATGTGTGCATATATATGTATAAAAAATTGCTATTTCTGCTTCCAGTGGCTTTATGACACTCCACACGGGCAACCCTCCTTGTCGCCTGGCAGTGGTTATCAGTGTCACCACTTCTTCATGCCAGCGTCTTCCTGATGGAGCCAGGTCTCAGCTCTTCTCTCTTCTTGCAAAGAGACACGGTGCTTCTAATCACGTAGGCTCTGAAACTCATCAGCCCCGGTTAACTTTGCTCTTGCTCCAGCTGACGCCAGCTCCTGTCCATTCTGCTTTCTGACCCCTTTGCCTCCTTCCATTTCCATTCTCACGGCCTTGTGTTGACCCTTCACAACCACTTATTAAGCAGTTGCAGTCAGTTCCTTTCTCTCTAACAAAACTGTCTGAGACATGGCTGCCCAATCAGTCATCCCAAAGCGCTTGACAATGCTGCACCACTGCTCAAAATATCTTCAAGAGTCTCCACTCAAAATCTTCTCCTGGCATTTCAGGCCTTCCACAGTCTTCCAGCTTTATTTCGCTCTATTTTTTTTTTCGTGATGTCTGTATTCCAGCCAGACTAAACCAGTTGTTATCCTCACACAACTTTTTTTTTATTGTTCTCTGCTTTATTCAAGTTCTTGCCTTTTCTGGAGTGCTTTTTATTCCTCCATGATTTAAATATCCAAATTTCATCTTTCCATCTTTCCTTCAAAATCCAGTTTAAATGTCATTTCCAGTTTAAATGTCATTTCTTTCACACTATTTTTTCTGTTAATCCCCATAAAAATACTCTCTCCTTTCTGAATCATTATAGTACTTTATTATTACATTTCTGTTTTATGAATTGTTTTCAATCTGGAATTATAACAATTCATTGACTGTATTAATATTTTTATTTTGATAGAAATTTCCTTAAGGGCAAGTTTCAGGGTTTTAAAATTTTCATATATGTTTTCAATGCCTTGTGCAATAACAGAAGCTCAGGAGATAAATGTTAACTTTTCCAGGTTTGCTGAGGTGTAACTGACAAATGAAATTATAATATATTTAAAGTATACAATATGGTGATTTGATATACTATTGGAGGAGATCATCTAGAGGGTATGACAGCTGGTTTACCTGTGAGCTGGACCTGGCAATCAGAGGCTCCTTACCTCCTCCCTGAGTCTTTGGAAGGTACATCCATCTACTGTTCCCACAGTAGGAATCGTTCTCAAGGGCAGCCTTGAGAAAGCAAGGTGTTGAGACCATCTGGACTGTGTATGTGACTGAACCCCATTAAGGCCTCTGTGTAAACTTTTAAGATTCTGGCTAGAGGGTGTGGAGATATGTTCTTCTTGTAGCCGCCCAAGACAAGTCTTGTATGTAAGTACTCTTACTTGTTAAAACTGCCACCTGCTAATCTGGGAGCGGTCTCCCTCTTTCTTTGGTCTCTCTTTGCCCTCTGTGTATTGATGAGTGGGGGAGCTCTAAGTTTGGGAACCAACATATACATATGCATTGTGAGAGGGTTCCCACCATTGAGTTAACTAACTCATCCGTCACCTTGCATTTTTACCTTTTTTGAGGGGTGAGAATACTTAAGTACCTAGGTTTTACGCTCAGCTAATTTCTTTTTTTTTTTTTTAACAATTTTTTTATTGAGTTATAGTCATTTTACAATGTTGTGTCAATTTCCAGTGTAGAACACAATTTTTCAGTTATACATGAACATACATATATTCATTGTCACATTTTTTTTCGCTGTGAGCTACCATAAGATCTTGTATATATTTCCTTGTGATATACAGTATAATCTTGTTTATCTGTTCTACATTTTGAAATCCCAATCTGTCCCTTCCCACTCCCCGCCCCCTTGGCAACCACAAGTTTGTATTCTGTGTCTATGAGTCTGTTTCTGTTTTGTATTTATCAATTTTTTTTTTTAGATTCCACACATGAGCGATCTCATATGGTATTTTTCTTTCTCTTTCTGGCATACTTCACTTAGAATGACATTCTCCAGGAACATCCATGTTGCTGCACATGGTGTTATGTTGTCGGTTTTTATGGCTGAATAGTATTCCATTGTGTAAATATACCACATCTTCTTTATCCATTTCAGCTAATTTCAATTACACAAAATAGTATTATTAACTATAGTCATCATGTTGTATATTAGATACTCAGACCTTATCATATAACTGAAAGTTTGTACCCTTTTACCAGCCTCTCCCTATTTCCCCTACACCCCAGCCCCTGGCAACCACCTTTCTACTCTGCTTCTGTGAGTTCAACTGTTTTTTTTTTTTAGATTCCAAATAAAAGTGACAACATATGGTATTTGTCTTTCTCTGTCTGGCTTATTTCACTTAGCATAATGCCTTCCAGATTCATTCATGTTGTTGCAAGTGTTTTCTTTTTAAGGCTGAATAGTATTCCATTGTGTCTATATCTGTATCTATATCTGTATCTATCACATTTTCTTTATCTGTTCATCTGTCAAAGGATGCTTAAATTGTTTCCATAATTTATCTATTGTGAAAAATGCCACAATGAACATAGGAAAACAGATATCTCTTTGAGATGGTGATTTCTGTTTCCTTTGGATATTCAGAAACACCTTAATAATATTGCAGCTTTAGTTCCAGACCACCAAAATAAAGTGAACATCACAATAAAGATAGTTAACGTGAATTTTTTGGTGTTCCAGTGCATATAAGAGTTATGTTACATTATACTGTAACCTGTTAAGTGTGTGATAGCATTATGTCTAAAAAATGTACATACCTTAATTAAAAACTACTTTATTGCTAAAAATATGCTAACCATCATCTGAGCTTTCTGCAAGCTATAGTAGTGACATCAAAGATAGCTGATCACAGATCATCATAACAAATAAAACAATGATGAAAAAGCTTGAACTACTGAAGGAATTACCAACGTGTGACACAGACACGGAATGAGCCAATGCTGTTGGGGAAATGGCACCAACAGACTTGCTGGATGCAAGATTGCCACAAACCTTCAGTTTGTGAAAAACACAGCATCTGGGAGGCACAGTGAAGAGAAGTGCAATGAAACGAGGTCTGCGTGTATACCCAGGAGTGGGGTTACTGGGTCACATGGCAGACCTGCTTTTAACTTGTTGAGAAATGTCCATGCTGTTTTCCGTAGTGGCTGCACCAATTTACACTCCCACCGTGTGTGCTCAAGAGTCCCCTTTCTGTACCTTCTCATCAACACTTGTTCTTTCTTGTCTGTTTGATAACAGAAATCCTAACAGGTGTGAGGTGATATCTTACTGTGGTTTTGATTTGCATTTCCCTGGGGCAGGCTGGACCCTCAGGCAGGAACTGGGAAAGGGAGCTGGCAGTCTCCTTCCTGGGAGAAACTGGGAGATGGGCACTTTTGCCTGCTCCCTTCCCACTGAGTCCGGGTGTAGAGCTGCAGGGTGTGTGTGTGTGTGTGTGTGTGTGTGTGTGTGTGTGTGTGTGCGCGCGCGCTCCGGCACCTGTTGAACAACTGCTGTAGTCCTGTGGGACTTGTGAATGCCAACCCTGTTGGCCATCAGAGCTGGGTCATTTTGAGGCTTTAGGTGGCAGCTGTAAAAGTTGGAGCACTAGGTATGTGGACATAGACCTTCCAGGCAGATACTGGACACTTGTTTTTATTGTTGTGATGAGCCAGAGCGGGGAGGCAGGAAGTACCCACCAGCTCATTCGGGCTCTGGGGAGGATCGAAATGCGTACTCATTAGAAGCCAGACTCTCCAGCAGCAGCTTGTAAAGTAAGCAAACGCTCTCTCCGCACTGCGTTGAGTTCACATGTGCTCGGTTAACAACCTTTTCTTTGTTTGCTACAGTCCTGTGGGACTTGTGAACAGAAGCCCCACTGGCTATCATAGCTAAGGACTTGGGGGCAGTCTCTCTGGGGGAGTCTTAAAGGTTGGGGAGCCGGATGTGGGGTCCAAACCCCTCTTTCTTCAGGGAGATGCTGGGAGTTTGGAGGATTGTGTGTTGCTGTGCCGGGCAAATGATGGCACGAATGTGTATCAGCCTTTCCTATCTCTTTTGATGGATTTTCTCAGTCATCTGATGTGTAGCAGGCCCTTGTCTAGTTCCTGAATCTCTTAGAGGGAATCGCTCTGTGTGTCGCTGTACATTTGGTGCATCTGTGGGAGAAGGGAAAATCAGGCACCTCCTAGGTCACCACCTGGGTCTGGAATAGTAAATAAATGTTTGAACAAGTGAGCCATAGTGGGGAGAGGAATTAGGATTTGGACCAAAAGATGTAACTTATTTAAATTTATCAGGAAATCAACATCAATCTAGCATTTGTCCTTTTAGGAAAGGAGTTACCATTTGAGACAAATAGCAAGCTGTTTAAGAAGTTCACACTGTGGGATATTCCGGTTTGACTTCCAAATCACCTCTGGGCCAAGACAGTAGGGATGGTTTAGAGCTCAAAATAGAAACACATGGGTCAGTGGAGAGGTATATCTTCTAGAATTGCTGCAAACATACAGGAAAATGGAACTAGCATCAGCCTGTCGTATTTCAGCCTAAAGGCAAACTTTCTGTTGCTTTAACCTCTATTGACCTAGGATAGCCATATTATGTAAATATTTATTAAAATATCTTAGAGCTCTATCTCTTCATCTGCTAATATGGTAGATATTAAGGGTAGGGTCCCTGTTCAACCCTGGTCTAATATTTACTAAACTTAGTTGTGTGTGTGTGTGTATATACTTAGAATCTTATATAATCATCTCCACAACACTTTTAATGTAGTTTTTGTTTATTTATTTATAAGCTTCCTCCTTATTCCCTTCCACAATCAGAATTAAAATATACAAAGCTCTCACTGCGCGAGATTCGACCATTATGTTACTAGCTTTTCTCTGATGTTGTTCCAGTATGTCAACACCCTATAGTAGACTGGCATTGTTTTGCTACCCTACTTACTATCAAAGAAATGAAACAAATGCCCCACCCACCTCGCCCAAGCAAATAATCTAACTCATTACTCCTCAATAGCGTTTCCAAGGTGGAAATTTTATTAATTTTAAGAGCTGGAGCATAAAGGGGAGATGCACTGGGTATACATCGGGGGGACGGTGGAGGTGTGCAGCTGCTCCCATCTTCTGCTCAACCCTCCCTCTCCACCTGCACCATCCATCTGAATAAATTAGCCTCCCCGAGAGGGACGTGACAGCAAAGAGCACACCTGCAGTGTAGTGTCACTGCACCGCTTGGTGATGGGTTGCTAGGGGAGCAGGTTTTAGAAACCAGGGGAGGAGAATTGTCAAGGCTTGGCTCCCTGTGAAATCCGCCTGTCAGAACAGATGATGCATTTGGATATAACACGCTCTGAGGATCTGCTTCTGGCACTTCTTCTTCCCCGTTTTCAAGGCTTTCGGAATTTTGCTGCAACTCATCCTTTTAAGAGGTTTTCTCTCACACGTTTCTGCACTGAACATTCATCCTGAGCGGGGAGAGCTTATGTCAAAGTGTCTGCTCAGGACTGATTCGTTTAGAACCAGGCCAGTTTGGACAGCCAGCCTCTCTAGAACCTTCCCTCACTAGTTTTGAGGACTACATCCTATGTTCCTCAGTTTGTCTGACATTAGAAGAGGATTTGGCCTTGTTAGACAAGCTTGGGTCAGGCTAGCTCCGAGGACACTTAGCTGTTTCTGGGAGTGGCCTGTGGAATCACGTGAATTTTGAAGGTACAGAGAAGGCAAGGAAATGAGATGTGAATGAGACCGTGATGTACTGTCCATGGAACTACCTGGTCTCCTAGAATCTCGGGGGCCTTTTTGTTTTGAAGAGTGAGTGAGCAAGTGAAATATTCATCCAGAAGGCTTCATTTGCCGACGCCATCGTACTGACTTACAGTGTATATTGCTTCTAACCTTTAATCTTCACCATTTGAGGAAGTAAATATTATTATCTATTTTATAGGTGATGCACCCTAAGGTCAGGGAATTCACACACGCGATGAGTGATAAGGTATGGCATCTGAATGAAATCTGGAGCCCTCACTCTGGTCAATAGGTGTTTTTTAGTATCTAATTTACTAAGCAGAAAAAAAAAAATCTACCTATAAAGCACCTGGCCTTGCCTTCTCTGAAACAGTGGATAGCAAGGAAGCAGGGTGGAGGTGGTTGGCGACAGAATTTGTGCATACAGAAGAAGAGAATATCTTTTTACATCTGGAGTCTCTGATGTAAATAGAGCCGCTTCTTTGATTTTATTTCATACCTAAATGACACTAGTGAGTGGAATAAATGTCCTAATCCAAGATCTTATCTCCAATTCCCTGTGGTAAGCTCTAAAACAAAGAGAACTTACGTTTTGCCTTAATAGACTGTGCTATGTATGTACCCAGAGACAGCAAAAGTCCAATTAAAAGAGTATTGATTGCTTATAAATTAGTGCCATCCATTCAGAATCAGTGGTCACTGGACTTCTTTCAATGATTTTTATTCTGAGCGCTCTTGGCCCTTATACTGTGCTTATTAAATGTTCCACTGTAATTGTATGCCCAATTAATATGGATGATTCCTTCACTATTAATATATAGTTTTCGGATTTTAGTCTAGTTAGCACTATTAGTCATTGCAGATGAAAGTCAGTGGAATCTTACAAACTTGAATGCTTTCCCTTACCTGCTTTCAGAGGTAGTTTTTACGTGCCCTCATTCCTTTCAGCCCAGAGCAGGTAAACATCTTCTGTTAAGCTGAACAGAAAAAAACAGAAATTCTCTGGAATATCAACACAACAGAACAAAAACCCCAAACCAGGAAAGTAAAACAACATAAACTCTATCATAGGGAAGTTATGACTGGATGAATGGAGGATATAATTTCATCGCCTGTGAGGCAAAACCATGACCAAATGTGCCCTGGGATACGGGTTACTGTACCTCTGTGAGGGGCTCTCCTGGAGCGTCATGCTAATTAAATCTGAAAGGGGGGCATCTTGGGAAGCGACCAGGTGTCAGGCTGAAGTCTGGCAGTGGAGTGAGAAGAGTTGGGTAAGCTCAGGGAACACATTTCAGAAGACAGATGTGATCACTGTGTGAGGTTGGGAGAAATTGATCTTCCAGTTCAGTAGCTGTCCCAGGACTGTGACAGAACCTGTGGCCCATCAAAGTATTTTTGTGACTCAGTCTAATTCTTCAGGCTCCAAGGATTTCATCCCACTTCTTCTCATTGGTGTCACAGCTAAAGTCCATTAAGGACAAGCAATCAAGCAGATTCTGCCTACTTTGGCACTTCTATTCTGAAGAGAATTGTGTATTTATTTAAGTAATGTCTGCTTTCTGCATTAAGAGGCTCCCCGATGGCTGGATAGATGGCAGAACTCTAGGAGAGAAGTAGATCCAGCGGAGTCATTCCTAAGGGACCAGGAGGCTCAGGATTTAATCCCAGATCTGTCACGGATTGGCTGCAGGGTGTTTAACTTCTTTGCGTTTGTTTGTTTTTCTATAAATAAAGTTGTACCAAATAGCTATATCCCTTCCAGATCTAAAATTTGTTCTACTAGATCTAGAACAATGCCCTCCAACTGTTTCGCTCTTATACTGCCTAAAAGAATTTTAAAAAGATGTGTACCCCCCATATTTTTCAGTCCACGTGTCATGAGTTTAGTTACAAAGGATGTAGTTTCCAACATATTCTATGTTGCATGAGGATTTTTAATGTATTTTTATCAAAACTGTGGACCTATGGATTTAACTTATTCAGTTTATGGTACATGTTGCCACCTCATCTAATTAACAAAGCCAGTTCTTATTGTCAAATCATTCAACCAAATCAGACTTATTTTTCATTAGAAGCATCTGAGTTTATTTTTTCATTTAAATACATTTATTAACATACATCCTGGTGACAGCCATCTCATTTTAGAATACTAATTCTTTTTTGTTTAATACTTTAATTATTTTGTTTTTTTAAATTGAAGTATAGTCAGTTACAGTGTGTCAATTTCTGGTGTACAGCACAATGTCCCAGTCATGCATATATATATATATATTGTTGACTGAAATAAACGCGCAGCCTAAAAGTTGAGAGTTATGTTTTATTTGGCGGGAGGACTCGAGCCGGGATGACAGCCTCAAGATCACTCCGAGGAACTGCTCTGAAGAGGTAGGGGAGGAGCTAGGATATATAGGCGCTTTACAACAAAGACCAGGTAGTTGGAACAATAAAAGATTACTTGTTATCTAAAGAAAACCAGGCATCTCAAGTTAAAGAATTTAGTGCTTTTCTATGTATGGGAGGAAGCAAACATTTGGGCTCATTGAATTCATTCCTTTGACAAGCACCTAGCTCTCTAGGGCCAGTATCCTGTCCTTTCTTATTCTGAGTCCGCACAGAGTGCACCATTGTGAGTGGCTGCAGAGGCTGGGCTGCAGGCCTGTCCCCACTGGGGGGTGGCGGCAGCCGCGGATGACTTGGTTTCAGCATTCTTTGTTTACTGATATGGTTGCAGTGTTTTCACTCACATTGCAGTATTTTCGTTCACTATATGTATATATATATATACACACACACATACACACACACATACATATATTCGTTTTCCTATTCTTTTTCATTAAAGGTTATATTGCAAAATATTGAATATAGTTCCCTGTGCTGTACAGAAGTAATTTGTTGTTTTTTTAAATCTGTTTATATATAGTGGCTAACATTTGCAAATCTCAAACTCCCAAATTTATCCCTTCCCACCCCCTTCCCCCCAGTAACCATAGGATTGTTTACTATGTCTGCGAGTCTGTTTCTGTTTTGTAGATGAGTTCATTAGTGTCCTCTTTTTCTCTTTTTTTAGCTTCCACATATGAATGATATTGTATGGTATTCTTCTCTCACGCTGGCTTACTTCACTTAGAATGACTATCTCTAGGTACATCCATGTTGCTGCAAATGGCATTATTTTATTCTTTTTTTTTTTTTTACGGCTGAGTAGTATAGAACACTAATTCTAAGATAATTAAATAGATACTCAGAACACTAGTTAGCTAGCTAGCTAAAGAAGGGCACGTTGCCCTGAGTATTTCTTCATTTGCATGTAAAAGACTGACCCTCAAGAGCAATATGGCCTCCAAGTGTTCTTTTGTTTGGTGTCAGGCAAGCTAGTAAACTATGGGGCAAGATATCATGATAGGTCTCAGAGTGAGTGAGAGTACGCCTTTCTTTTACAAAGTGAGGGAACAGTGATTATGAGATGAGAAGTGGAAATGGAGAACTAGCAGCCTGCAGACACAGTATTGGGCAGATTTAGGGGATACAGATGGAAGTTGAGGATCTGGAAATGGATTCATTTAAAACTACCATGGTGCATACCTGCCGGGAAGCCTTCACGTCCCCCTGCCAAGGAGTATAAAGCCTAGATGTGCAGAGGAGGGGCAGGGAGTATGACACCTTCCCTTGTTATTTCATGCCAGCTTATCACTAGGGCCAATATGGCAAAGACTGTCCTTTGTAAAGGTCAGCAACCCTCAGACATGGTGCGTACTCCCCTTTGAAGTGAGTTGGCCATTACATGACTTTCTATGATCAAATTTCCAGGTGTGTCATTAGGGCATTGTCACCTTATCAACTGATATTCACTGAGACTAATTTATAGGTGCTTATGGGAATATAAGATATAATTTATGCAATCTATAGTTTCAGGTTTTCCAGAAATCAGAATATCGTGAGTCAAAATAAGGTACTGGTTAAAAGCAATGACTTTGGGATTGTTTGCCCTGAGTTTGAATACTGTCTCTGCAGTTCATTTGTGTGATGCAGGATAGCTTCAGTTTTCTCATATGTTAAAATGGAGAAAAGGAGTCTATTCTCTTTTCTCCATTTACCCTCTTCCCCAACTCCCACATCCGCTGTTTCATCTTCTCTGCACTGATTAGTTCTTTGGGAAGGAGATCCCTGCAGACCACATCACTAGGGTTTTTCCATGCAAGTGAGCTGGCTTCCAGTTGTTGCCAAAGACAGAGACTGATATAGATTGGATGGTAAGAAGAGAGAGGTGATCTGTTTCTTCCTGGCTCTCTTCCTGCTGTGGACCATATTTTATGCAATGGCTAGGTCCCTCAACTATTGCTTCTGTTGATGGTCCTGGCTTCATACTTCCAAATCTGACCCTCTAACACCTTCCCCACCTCTCATGCCTGTAGGTCTAGGGGTGGTAAAGGATTCCCACTATTTCTGGTCTCCGACCATATCATGAGAAAGAATTTTTAGCCATTTGAATTGGATTCTGATTCCTGATGAGATCCTGGATGATGAAATATTGTTGTTCTTACATTCTTCAACAAATATTTTTTAAATCTACTATAACTTAGTAAGTTCCATTGTGTTTACTGTTGTATCCCTGCTGCATAGCACAGGACTCGGAAGATATTATGGGATCAATAAATATTTGTTGGAAGAATACCTATTATATAGACACTGTACTGGGCCCTGGTGATTAAATGGTGAATAAGACAAACTTTCTGACCTCATGAAGCCTTTTTTCAGCCTAGCCATAAGGATTGAGTGAGATCACATGAAACGAGGACAAGCCTGGTACCTATTTACTGAGTTAACTCATCCAAGAAACAAGTTTGGCCTTTTTTTCCTCCCCTGTCAGCTGGTCATAAAGGCCCCCTGCATCTGGCCAAAGATGTGAGCTGAGCGAGAGGTGATGAAACAACAGGTGTGGCTCAGGTATGAGTCTAGGTCACCTGATTAGGCAGCTTACTTGTGTTCGCTGGCTGAGTTTGCATCTAATCCAGAACTTTCTATTATACACTGGACTGCTGCTGGACCTGCCCAACCTTTTAACTTAGTGGGCACGAAAGACCCAGCTCTTGATGGTCCAACTCTGTGATCACTTGGGATCCCACAGTCAGACAATAGAAGGGCAATGCTAGGAGCTGTTTTTCGAGTGGTGTACAGTTCTTTTCTGTGGACTGCGTGGCCTCGCTCTGGAACCCTGTGGGCCACATTGTGATTGTCCTATTAGAAACAGTCAGAAACTCCACATGGTGCCTTTTCCCACGATGCACACCTCTGGCACCATAGGGTCCGCCAGGTTGTATGACCTGAGAGGTAGGGCTGTGTAGATCCCAGACTGGACCTGCTCTTGGCTTCTCTCAAAGCCACCAGCTTTCCTTGCTACCTGCCAAATAGGTCCAAATAGTATTCCTGAGTAGGGAAATGAGATGCCTCTAGAACTGACAAGTCTTATAAGAAGGCAACATGCTTCTGTCTTAGGAGGTTCAATAAGCACTCATTTGTCCTTAACTTCAGAAGAGATTTTTCTGGCAAACCCCAGACTCCTGGAAACATCACTGATGTGATGGCTTCCTAAGATTTCCATGGGATTTATGTCCCATACTCTGTCACCTTTGTCTTAACCAAGGCTTCTGTTGTCTGTGCCACTTCTTGTTCATCTGGTTTGATTAGCCTAATGTCATTAATATAGTGAACCAATGTGACGTTGTGCAAAATGACAGCCCAGACCATATTTTAACAAGGGCGAGAGAGATAATACAGCCCTGGGGCGTATCAGATACTATTATTAGATGCATACCATAGATGTATACTATTTTCTGTTCTATTGAAATGCAAAATGCTTCTGACCCCCTTCATGATGGGGAGAGAAAAGAATGAAAGATTACCAGATTAAAGGTAGCCTCGCCATGCTATGAGCTGTGTTAACCTGTTACAGCAAATCCACATCCAGCAGAGCAGCTGCCCTTGGACTAATACTCGTTTAATTTGGTGGCAGCTCCTTTTCCTCCACCATAATTCATGTGATGTTTGAGGAACCTGACTCTGATTAGACTGAGAACTCATGGAGACCACCATCCCTGCTTTCTTTAAACTATGAAGGTGGCAGTGCCACCCCACCCCTATGAACCTGTGCTTTGATTTACCATCTTGGTCAAGGAGGGAGCTGTTTCAGAGCTTTCTCTTGGCTTTCTCCACTCTGATTGCTCTTACACCACATATTAAGGCACCAATGTGAGGATTTTGTCAACTCTCATGGCCATTCCATGATATATTTGGAGTCTGGTAGAAATGACCACTGGATAGATTCATGGACCCAGTGAATGAACTGTGAGATGGACCTACACTGAGACTCCATATATTACTGGCCTCTCTGTGCCCCAAAAGGGGGACCATGGTGATGCTTTGGGTCCTGAGTATCAATGCCAATTTAGACTCTTTCAATTCTGGAAAGGTCTGGGCATTCCTTTGTCCTCAACATACAGTTACTTAAGTAAATGGCATTAGTCCCTTTGAAGAAGCACTTGGGAACTTACTACTAAGTATACTTACTGCTGAGCTTCAGACTCTCTCTTCAGAGGAAACTGGCCTTTCTTTAGTCCATGGATTCTGGGCCTGAGAGCAAGCTCATATCTGGACATTGGGCAAGAGAGACTCAGTTTTTATTGAGGTGGCTGCTCCTGTTACCAAGTCCAAACTCGTTCTGCTTGCTGCGTGACAGGCCAATAAATCGGAGACGAGATGTTGGGGCAAGGAATAGTGACTTTATTTGGAAAGCCAGCAAACCGAGAAGATGGCAAACTAATGTCCTGGAGAACCATCTTCCCCAAGTCAGAATTCAGGCTCCTTTTGTACTAAAAAGGGGAGGGGGCATGGTTGGTTGTTGCAAACTTCTTGGTGCAGGAATTCTTTGTTCCTGGAATCCTTTGTTCTTGCGGCTGTCCGTGTAGGTCAGGTCATGGTGCCCCTGTAAAACCTTCAACAAAACAAATGTTATTTTCTATTCTGCAACTTGTTGTCTTTATATGAGTGCAGAAGTGTTAATATCCTTAAAGAACAGAGCCTTGAGAATAGGCTATCCTGTATATTTCAGGCTCTAGACAACATTGTTTTACAAAAGGTGCAGAGCCAGGAAGACTAAGCCTAGAAAACGGCACAGAGTTAAAGCCAAAGGAACAGATCTAATAGGGAATCAAATTTGTTCTTTTCTATTACACTCTCAGCTTCCTGATCATCTTGATGATTGACGTACAGGACAACTCTCATCTGCTGCCTCTCTATGTTGCCACCACGAACACGGCCTTCTCTTGACCATCCCCATTGTTCTCTGAGTCAGGCTCCCCTGGCTGCTCCACCAGCCTTGCTTCTTATTGTGATGATTGTGCTCACTTGCTTCTGAGGGTTAAGTGCTGCCTCTTGGTCTCTGTTCTTTCAGAATTCTGTCATCTTCATTGTCCTGTGGGATCCCAGTTCTGTAATGACAGGTTTTCCCATTAGCCCCACTCATGACTGACACTGTGACTGTCCCCTGTGCACTTGCACATAGCCCTCCATTTGGAAGGGCCCCACACTTTGTTCAATGCTCTGCTGTTGCAGTCTTGAAATTCCTTTTAAGCAAGAGACCCCACATTTGCATTTTGTACCGGGCCTTGCAAATGCTGTTGCCAGTCCTGGTCCTGCACTTCAGAATATGGCCACGGCTGAGCTTTTCATTAATGCTGGTGCCTTTCTCACCAGTGCATTCTTACTGCGTCGGCAAAGGGAGTGTTCTGTGTGCCGACTTGCAGAAAAGAGTCGGCTTTCTGTAATATATCTACTTTACCATGCCCACCTTTCTGAGTCTTCTGATTCCTTATCTTGTCCACTGTTCTGACATTTCTGCTTCACTTAGCGTGGGCTCTTGCTTTCTCTCAGTTTCCAAGAGCCAGCCTAGCAGTGTATAAGCATTGTGTCCCGGGGTCCTTGCCAAAGTATTAAATCTGTATTCTGAAAGAGTATTAATAAACTCTCCCTAATCCAACTTCACATCCTCTCCTTTTCCCCTTGATCTGACATTCTCTTAGAATCCACAGTCACAGTCATACTTTTTGAGTTTCTAGTGGTATCTGTTAGCCAGGTCCTGCAGCGCCATCGTTGCTTTCACTTCTGCCTTGAATCAGTGCTTGATCACCCTCAGTTAGTTATTACTTCTTTTCATAAATCAATGGCATTCAACAGCCACCCAGTTCCATTCTTGGAGTTGCATCTTTCCTCCTGTCCCTCAATTGCAAGAGGCGTTGCCTTGGCTAGTGCTTCCCCTTCTGCTGCTGTCTCACCCATGGGACCACCAGTGAAAGTTTTAACAACTTGCGTGCTGCATCCTACTTACCACTTTCTGCCATCTACTGTCCTCGTGGCCAGCTGGTGAGCTGGCTCCCAAATCCCAGTTTAGGGTCTTCTTCCTTAAACTGCATCAACCTGCTTAAACTGGGTCCCTGGAAAAGATTCTGAGACAAGGAGTTGCAGACAGAAGGAGAGGGCTTGTTGGGGAGGGTTCTTGGGAAATACACTGGCAAGGAAGTCAGGGTGATTAGATGAGGAAACCAAGAAGTTGACCTCCATACAGTTGCAAGTGAGGCTCCCACATCCCAAAGGGAGCACTAGAGCAGGGCTGATCCTTCAGGTTCTCGTACATTGAGGCAGGGGAGCTTGGCCTTAGACCCCCACAGCAGCTAGTCACTAGCTGTGGGACCACCCTCCCTGGGAGATGTGACCTTGCGTGAAGCAGTTCTCTGTGGCCGAGGCAATTCCCAGTGTGGGATGCAGCTGTGAGCCCTCAGCATGTGGGAATTGGGGGTACCCACCATCAGCAGAGGATCTGGACAGAGCATCACTGCACTGTAGCCAAATTGCAGTCCAGATAATAACGTCCTACTGGGAATTCACATGATGAACTAGAATAGACACATCTGAACACTAGAATTTGAACACATTTTCTTCTCCTGCATGTCTATGTTCAGTTCACAGACTCGATACTTCCAATACAGTGGCAAAGCCATTCCAGCAGTGGTCGCGGCAATGGTAAACGGGCATTTAAATAAATATTGAAAATTTTGACAGTTTGAACTACATTTAGCTTAACATTTTGTTTATGCTTATTATTTGGCACAGCTCCTGTTGTTCCTGAGAGCATTTCAGAATATGCTTATTTAATATCCTTTCTCTGCCATTTTTACTTCATTTGTTCCACCACATTTACTTTTCTGCAGTTAGCTGACAATGTAAAGAGAAGCAGAAGAGCTCAGAAGTCTACCCCGAATGCTACCCCGAGCAGGCTTAGTAATTTCAAATGCCATGACTTCTGCATTACACTTTCTCCCCCTTTGACTCCTAATGATGCTTACCTGCTTTGGTTCTTAGGAAAGAGTCTATGTGAAAAAAATTCAGCAATTCTTGCCCTAGAGAGGCTTGAAACAAAAACTGATATCCACTGTCAAGCACGTAGAGAGTCTAATAGGTAAGACAGAGAAGCTGTTAAGCTTCACTCTAAAGGAAAGCTTCAGTTGAGCTGATTTGGAATCTGCTTTGCAGATTGGTGATGGAATTTTGATAATATTGTATTGCTTTTTTCTTCCCTTCAAAGTTTTATTAAGGTTATGGTCAGTCATGAACTTTTATTTTTAATATTCTATTTTTTTTTCTTCTTACAAATCAAAGAACGATTGCCTGAGATCGTTTTCCATTGAACTGAGATTTAATTGGCTGACAGAAATCCTTGCTTAAGATGAAAGAACATTCTTTTCTCGCTCAAAGCTGGTGAGCCTGATACTGTTTATGATTCAGGTGATTGTTAAGCACCACTGGCTGGTGACCTGTGACTCTTCAGGCACTTGTCCCCTTTGGGAAGGAAGAGGGTGCTCCTTTTTGCTCTGCTCAGCTGCATCTTCCTTTGAAGCACATGCTCTGCATCCCGAGTGCATCACCGACAGTTTCCTTATTATACAGGGCAGGCGGGTCAGAGTCATCGGCATCTGTGTGACTGATGAGTCTATTTCATCATAACCTGAATATTCATGTCCTGCACTATTTGAGATTCTAGAACCTTCCTACTCACAAATGCAATAAGAACAACACATATACCTATTTTGCTGTGGGAGAAAATAACCTCACATCACACTCCCATCATTCTTGTTGCCGAAAAATGATTTCCAGTGTCGATCACTCCACAGAAGGTAAAGAGTTATCTGAACTTTTAAACAACAGAAAATAATCTACAAACATTCCACATAGCAACGGAAGCAAGAGGAGGTGATTCAGTTAGTCTTGGAAGACACCCTTTAATTTATCTCCAGAGCAATATTGAGAAAGAAGACAGATTCTCCTCATTCTAACTTTTCAATGTGAGGTGAGGGTATTTGCGATCGCAAGCCTTAAAGTCACAGACAGTGGCCACCACGTGTCTCCGTCTAGCTCTTTGCACAGGAATCCCTGCTTTTTAAAGGGAGCTATGTGGGGGCTGGGCCACAGCTGCATCACTCTCATTAGACCAGAACTCTCACAGCCAGGGAATACCGGCACCTAAAACACAAGAGGGAGTGAGCACGAGCAATGCTTCTGAGGCTGTTCTCAAAACACATCATTATCTGGCTTTTCTGTTTCAGTAATTTGTAAGCAGGCTGCCTCCTCTATAAACAGACCAGCAGGAAAGCAGAAAGCCGTGTGGCTGACTGAATCTCTCCTGCCTGGGACTTGGGAGACAACATCAATTTTAATGAACTGAAATGGGGAGATGTCTTTGAGGGAATGCCATTTGGTACATGACCATTGGAAAAGCCTGGGTTTCTTTAAGGGATGTGGAGAGATACCCATTTCATGACACTTACTTGCCTGGCATCCCCCTGAGCAATGTTAGCTATTGGTTTTTAACAAATGTTTCCAGCAAGAATTGGGAATAGAAACGTGACCAGGAGCTCAGTATTGTTATTCATTGCTCTGTCCTGCTATGTGCATTACTTATTTCACACCTGATTATGGTGAAGGTCCCAGGCTGAACCTAAGCCGTGCTCATCCTAGGATTCCTCTATATTTGGGAATGTCTTGAATCCTGAAGGACCCTTTGTGGGTAGTAGAATCCCAGTGTCGCATGTCTCTGTGACGGGTACTCTGGATGGGCCAGTTGTCCTTATCCCAGACCCTATGAGAAGGATTACAGTAAAAGAGAGAATATGGGTAAAAGAACTGTCTAAAACCTCCAGAAGGTATTTAATGCACAAAAGCATTGCTTTGAGGATTTTATTGCAGAGTAAGCCTGAGAGGAGGGTAAAGAGCACGTGATGTGGAGGGGTCAGCAGACACACAGTCCCAACACAGAACAAAATGAGATGATGGAGCATCAGGCCAGACCTGCCTGGACCTGGCTATAAGGGAAACTGGGAAGGCCAGCAGCCACACTGTGTGGGCACTGACACCCTTGGTGTCGCCGTGAACAGCACTGTGCTCCTTAGACAGGGGCTGCGTGGCTGCCAGGCAGCTTTTCTGTGTTTTGTCTATAACCAGCGATTCTCAGCTAGTGGCAGTTTTTCCTGCTGGGGACATCCGGCATAGTCCAGAGACCTTTTTTAGTTATTGCAACTTGGGAGGATGTGATGGGGGATAAGGGAGTGTTGCTATTGCTGTCTGGCGGGTGGAGGCCAGGGATGTTGCTCTGCATCCCACAATACTCAGGACAGTCCCTGCCTCCCCTGCAAAACAAGGAATTATCCAGTTCAAAATGTCAGTAGCACCAAAATCCATGACTAACTCTCATTTACAACTATATCACTATAGTGGGTTTGAGCAAGAAAGGAGAAACATGGAGGCATTTCTGGGCAAATGAGGTGATCCATTCCACAGACACATCTGAAACATCCCGATGGGGACCCTGGAGCTTTGTGAGAGGCTGCAAAGGGACAGTTCTTCCCAAAAAGAGGGGTGTGGAACCAAATAACTGAAAACATGCCGGTGCATATAAACACCTCCTGCATGCCCAGCTTTGTTCAGATTTAAACTTTATTAGCATCTAATTTTTAGTGCAATAGTCACGGTCCCTTTTGTAAGCTTCTAAAGAGCTGTACCTTATCCTGAAATTCACAAATACCCGATGATGTGAAACGTTGCCAGGTGCTCGGCCGTTTCGTTCCTTTTTAAATTCATCAGCATTTGTTGACTGAACCTTACGTGGCAGGCATTCTAGACATAAGGGAGACAGGAATAAGACAGACTCAGCTGAGGTCTCCCTGAAATTAAATTCTAGTGGGAGAAGTTGACTATAAATGAATAAATATTCAAGTAACTAATTGCTATTGTTTGAATGGATCTGTAGGAGAAGATACACAGTATTATGAAAATATGTAAGGGAGATCCTAACCCAGTTTTGGCCTTCAAAGAGAGTCGTCCCTGATGGAGGGGTGCCCTCGCTCAGGCTGCCTGGACTTCCTTACAGCATGGCAACTGGGTCTAAGAGCAGACCCCCAGAGACCAAGGCTGAAGTGCATGAGTTTTATCGTCTAACCTTACAAGTCACATTGCGTCACTTCTGCCATACTCTTGGATAAGACAGTCACAAGGATGCAGCCAGTTTCAAAGAAAGGGTGACATAGGCACTCCGACTTCATGTGAGCGATGGCATGATCATATGATAAGAAAAGCGAGAAAGATGGGGGATGCTGTTGCAGTCATCTTTGGAAAATACAGCTGGCTGTAAGTAAAACAAGAGGAAATCAGTACCAATTTCGGTTTAAATCACTTGTCTTTTTTGAACAGGAGATAAAACTAAAGAAATCTAGAGCTCATATAAAGGAAGCTCCAAATGTAAAGTTAAATCAATAAAAAGTGATCAGTGAGTGAAAAGTGATAGATTCTAGGAAGCTTGGCTGGTGAATGCAATAATAATTTATTAATCTTAGTCTTAGGTTCATATTTTAGATTCTTTGGAAAATTGTTTAGGTCCATGTAGGCCCCATATATATAGGTCCACTTGACATCTCATAGTTACCAGTAAAATGCTTTAAGACTGGAGTAGTTTTGTAAAAACTAAAGGTTTTGTTGCTGAAGAGATGCTGTGTTTTGTGTGTGTGTGTGCATGTGCCTGTTCTTAAGCTCTTGTCCAACAGAACTTTTTTTCTTGTTAGAAAAGTCTATTTCTGTTGGGAAAAAAGCTGCCCAAGATTAGTATATATAAAAAGACACTATGGTATTGGTCGGTCATTGACAAAGCTCTCTGCTGTGGAGCACACCTTGCTTTGATGTCATCTCTCCATTTATGGGAATGAAAACTTCTTAATCTTGAGCAAACAAAGTGGAGGGCTCTGGAGAGCTGCATGGATTCTCTTGAAGAATTGGAGGGAAAGCAGCATATTCTAGAAGAATGTACTCTGTATTTTACCTGAGATCAGTGGTTTATGAAACTTTATGATCATTAAAATCATAATTTTCAATTGAACTGTTGCCCACTCTTAAGAAATTAGAATTTCAGAGGTTGAGCCAATAGTCCAGTAAAATTATTACTGCTTATTTTGCAGACCGTGCTATCTTTTTCAACATTAAATTGTAGACGTTTCTTAGATGATGTTATGGGGTTGACTTATGTGTTGAGTTTATAGTAAAGTTCTTCAGTGACAGCCCTTGACTGAAGCAATTTTCATAATTATATTGACCTGAGAAAATGTCCTTGTCAGAGACACTGCCAGTATGGCACAGAATACAAATATTTTTCATCATGGGAAGGCTGGGGACGAGGCCAGTGTGGTCTGCAGAAGGTAGGAAATGTTTTTTCCAGATGACCTGGAGGTTTTTTCTTGTTAAACAACTGTTGAAGGTCAGGTTCCCGGAAAGCAGATTCTGAAGCAGAGGTTTGTGGTAGGAGATTTACTGGCGGGTGTTCTTGGGATCAATAATTCTGGGAGAATGAAGGAAAGAGGACTGAGCAGGGGGTGAGGTTGAACTTTAATGCAGTTCCAACAAAGGCCTCAGCTGATCCCATGGGGTGCAGTGGAGCTGGGATGGTCCCAGAGTGTCCCAGATAGAGGCAAAGAGGTCGGGGCCTTAGATCTCAATATTAAGCATCATTGGATGTGCACCGACCCAGAGGAGGCGGCAGAAATTTGGGTAAGGTGACTCTTTATATACAAACAACCCCTGCAGAGAGGCTCAGCTGAAAACTCTCAGCAGTCACTACCTGCAGCGGCTGGGGAATACTTGTCTCAGTTGGGGCGCTCCATGGCATCTGCCATAAAATTTTAATTTTAATTAATTTAATTTATTCTATTTTTAAATTTTTGAATATATATATTTTTATTGAAATATTGTCAGTTTACAATGTTGTGTAAGTTTCTGAGGTACAGCATAATTTGAGCTACTGAGGGACACACCATGATCACCGCAAAACCTGTCAAATGTAGGTGATGAGGGAAACTTGATTTTAGGGAATAAACTGCCATTCAAAATCCAACATAATCAAGCCCAAGATCCAGCATACTAGTTCTCATCCCCAGGTGATACTGATTAATTACATCACAATGAAATGGTAGATTTGTACATTAGCCAGAAGTTTCTGAGTAAGGTGCTCCAAGTTTCTGCAGGTTTGCAACAGTTCTCATACTTAATTGTGAGCACAAGAGGAACATGAATGCATTCTGGATGATTTTTATTAATAACCATAAAGATAGTTCAAATCATCAAACATGTTTGTTTTCAAGGCCAAATCCTTAGGGACTAGAGCTGAATGGCGGGGTTGTAAGTGTACTGTTTTACATCTGGATAGGAAACTGCAACCTGCCATCTCAAGAGGGGCCTTGCAGGTGTCTCCTAGGAAAGGACTGGTTCACATCCTGTGGGAACCAAACACTAGCTGGGCATTAATGATAGCATGGCCCAATTATAGAATCTCATCCATGGGGAGGCATTATATAGTAGTTAAAACACATAGATTCTGCTGGGTTCAGAACACAGCTCTACCATTCTTTTGCTTGGTTCTCTTGGGGAAATTAAGTTCTGTGTTACTCAGTTTTCCCATCTCTAAAATGGGTATAATAATAATAGTACTAGAGTTCTAAAGATTAAATGACTAATATATATGCATGGCTGGTAGTAAGTTTTTATAGGTGTTTCTATTGTAGTATTCAGTTGGGTTTTTTTTTTTTTTTTTTAAGAAAAACATGAGCTTTTTTCTGTATTAAATTATTACACCAGGGGTGTACCTTTGCTGTATGGAAAAGAACGAATCAAATAATGTTGATTGTAATGAGTCAGTATCTTTGAATTACCTTATGGTTGACATTTGAAGATTCTCCTCAACTCTCTCCATATAGATTATGAAAAGACTTAAAAGAAAAGCAATCTTACTCTAGATCTTTTAAAGAGAGTGATACTGGGAATTTATTTTTAAGAAAAATCTATGTGTCATGCATCTTTGGTATATTATCTCACTGAATCTTCATACCAACCCTGTGAGGTTGGTGCTGTAATTTCCTCCTTTCTACATCTGGAGGAAAACAAGAGGTTATGTGTAGAAACAGGAGCAGAGTTTGGGATGAAAGCAAGTCAGTGTGATGCCATTGCAGGGCTGGGGCGCGGGTCCGGTGGGGTGGTTTCTCCCTGAGATGCAACTGAGGTTGGATGGTGTGTGCAGAACACAGATGGTTAGAGTCCTTTCCTCACTGTGACCAGATGTAAAGGTGTATCTCGTGAGGTGAATTCATAACAGCAGAACCATTAGCTTTGCCTTCTCTGAGACCATTTGTCTTTGGGCTACACAGTTATTTCAGTAGAGCAAAAAGCATGAAGACTCATGTAATTACTAAATTATTTGGCATATGTCTTGCTGAGAATATAAGACAAAGGTATCCTTGCAAAATGGTAGCTTTCTTTTCTTTCTTTCCCTCCCTCCCTCCCTTCCTCCGTCTCTTTCTTTCTTCCTTCCTTCTTTCTTCTCTTTCTTTCTTTCTTTCTTTCTTTCTTCTCTTTCTTTCTTTCTTTCTTTCTTTCTTTCCTTTATTTCCTTTATTTTCTTTCTTTCTTTCTTTCTTTCTTTCTTTCTTTCTTTCTTTCTTTCTTTCTTTCTTTTCTTTCTTCCTTCCTTCCTTCCTTCCTTCCTTCCTTCCTTCCTTCCTTTCTTCCTTCCTTTCTTCCTTTCTTTTCTTTCCTGGTTAAAGGTTAAATTATATAAGCAAGAAAAAGATGTTAATGTTTGCCAGAGGTCACTGGGAATCAATATATTTTTATTTCAAGACAACTCGCATTGTAGTTTGGTCATGGATATTTGGAGAGGGAAGAGGAAATAGCTAAAGGAAAATAACTTTGATGGTGAAAATTGTCTTCTTGAAGGCCTGTTTCTAATTTTTTTATGCTACAGAATATTATGTTGATTTAAGAAATTAGTTTTGCATTTTTAAAAACTATAATTTGGAACAGAGCCACATTTAGATCAGACGGTAAGAGAAATATGTGGTATGTGGTTTTGAAATTTCTAAAATCTTACATTTGAACAGTTCTTCTTACAGTTGTTCAGTTAACATACTTTTTTTTTTCTATAAGTAAATTGGCTTGTGATCTTTCTTCTGTTCCAGGAAAGCTCAAAGCTATCCCTGAGGACTAAATCTTGAAAGAAAGAGGAGCAAAATTTCTTTTTGTGAATTTGTGAAGAAGAGCACTCAATTATTTAAAAATATACTGATCTAGAAATCATGAAAAAAATAAAATGTATGTTGTATTTTAAAAGTTAAAGTGACCTAGTGGATATGCATGGTCTTTGCTTTAAATAAACTGAAGAAAATCAAGTAGAAGATGACACATTATAATTAAAATACGGGAGGGAAATAACCATGAATCAATCAGGATAAGATGATAAATCAAAAGAAGAAAGAAATGAAAAGGTCTTTTTGTGTATATATAACCCTTTTTAAAAAGAACTATGTGACTAGAAGAGAAAAACAGTGAAACATTAAGTGGGAGTATGTGGAAAAGAACAATTCTAGATCAAAAATAGTATATACGCACAGTAGGTGTCTGAGCTTTCCATGGCAGGTGTAATGATAGCAGTGTCTCTCTAGTGGTTCCTTTGAAAACAAGATTAATGGAAAACATTGCAAACAAAACTTTACCCTTTCTCAAGCCAATAAAAATGTGAGACAGTTTTTCTTCTAAGTTGTTTAGCACTATGACCAGATGGTTAAAGAAGATCAATTTTAAGAGCTGATTTGCAAGTTTTAGAGGAAACTGCTGTTGGTTTTCAGGTTGGTGTGCTTCACAGTGCACATTTGCACATGAAAAATGCTTCCATAATATTGTAGTTCATTTACTGGGCCAAGAGCTTGAATATATATTGTGGCTTTATGGTGCCAAAATAACCAGTTGATCTGATAAAATTACAAGTAAATTTGGGGGTGGGGGAGAAAGTAGTAATAAGTCAGTTATATATCAACATGCAGAGGAAATAAACTATTTTCTTACTCCCCAACTCTCCTCAGCTTTTCAACTGGTTGAATTTACATTGTGCAGAGAAAACGTGATGGTATTAGTACTTGATTATTGATTAATCCTGTTAAAAAGAGCAAGTTACTTGTGACTTAAATTGACTTTGAAAACTGCCAGTAAAATCCTTGAAAAATAATAGACCTATATAAAAATAGTTTGAGTACACACACATACAAAATTTAACCAATATTTTGATACCCATTCTATCAAGGTGTCTTGTTAAAAGAGTGAAATAATGATTCAATTCTCTAATCGTTTTTTAAAAATGATTGACTGACCAATTAAGTAAAATATATCTTCCACGCTGCATACTTGATTAAATGGATCTGTTATTTGAATGAAGGAACGGATTTTTCCGGTTAATACTATCCAAGTGGTTATTAGGCAGGCAAGCCTCTATTGTTTAAATGTGACTATATCTCCAGTGGATGATATTGTTGCTTCTCCAGCATCAGTTCATCCCTTCTTAATGATAGAGGAGCCACTAATCCAGATAAATGGCATGAGCTCTAGCTTTAGAACCGGACTCTGATTGGCCTGGCCCATAGTGCAGTTCCGTCTCCCTGTTTACAATGATTGGCCCAGATTGGTTCAGATTGGTTCACATGAGATGAGTTGTTCCAATCAGAGTGAAGCCCATGGCATTTATTCAAAGCTTGGGAGAACAGAAGTTCTCTCTCCTTCTGAGTGGTGTAGTGTCTTGATGTGAGGCCTGGAGCTGTTATAGATACTTTGCTACCATGAGGAAAGCCGGTTTCAGGATAAAGCTGACACACCAGGGTGGTAAATATCCATGAATTACAGACAACTATAAGCATAACTTGGAGACAGTGTGGATTCAGTTCCAGATCACCACAATGAAGCAAATATCATGATAATTCAAGGCACATAAATTTTTGGTTCCCCAGTGCATAGAAAAGTTATGTTTATATTATACTGTAGTTTATTAAATGTGCAATAGCATTATGTCTAAAAACAATGAACATGCCTTAATTAAAAATATTATATTGCTAAAAAAAAAAGCTAACCATCGTCTGAGCCTTCAATGAATTGCAATCTTTTTGCAATAGTGATCAAAGATCACTGATCACAGATTACCACAACAAATACAACAATGAAAAAGTTTGAACTCTTGTGAGAATTACCAAAATGTGACCCAGAGACATGAAGTAAGAAAATGCTGTTGGAAAAATAGTGCTGATAAACTTGCTCAATGCATGGTTGGCCGCCAACTTTCAATTGTAAAAACATAGTACCTGTAAAGTGCAATGAAGTGAGGTGCAATAAAGAGGTATGTTTGTGGACTGGAGTCCTTATCAAACCTTACCAGGAGCCTAAACGTTCTCTGGACTAAGCCAGTATATTTCAGTTTAAGCCAGTTTGTGTTGGCTCCTCTGTTACTCGCAAATGCAATTATCCCAAGAGATCCAACAACTCAGCAGCACCAAGGCCAAGGACTCTTAGCGGTCTTGGATCTGCTCTTCCCCACACACAAACACCTATCAGATACTTCTTATCTTTTCCAAAGCTGTGTCTAACTTGTGGTTTGGGATTTAAAGAGGATTAATATAAGGATGAGGTAAGTTCTCCATACTTAGATATCTTAGCTTTGGAAAGCCTTCAAATATTTGGATCCACAAAGTTTATTTACTTTAACTTTTTATTTTGAAATGATTATAGGCTTCTAGGAAGTTGTAAAAATAGTGCATAGAATCCTTTCAACCCTTCACCCGGCTTCCTATGGTGAGTGAAATCTTATATAACTGTAGAACATTATTAAAACAAGAAAATTGACGTAAGTTAACACATAACCGAACAATGTTTATTTATTTTTTTTACCTTGAGAGAAGCTTTTAAGTTCTCTTGCCTCAGAGAGTTTTTCTGGAAAACTCAAATAAATTATTGTTTGCAACTTTACTGCATAACTTTGTTGATATGAGCCTTCCAAACCATTGTAAGAAAATTCTTACAAGTTTAAAGGAAAGCTGAGTTATTGGTAACTAAATGGTGCATTGTTACTGTAGCTGGTATATTCATTTTAGTAGGTTAAATGCATGATGCAATATAGTTATATTTATTTAGTTTCTACATGCTTGTCATAGGACTTTCTGTGTGACCTCAGACGAGACTTCTCTTGGCTCCTGGATTTTATCATCTGTAAAGTGGGTAATACAATAATATGCTCCCTTCAAGATGAAATAAGAAAATGAGTAGAAAGCAATTAGCTCAATGCTTAGTACACAGCAGGTACTTAATACCTGGTAGAATCTATTATTATTATCAATATCACTTATGTATAGATATATGTATGTGTATATACATATACATACGTATATGTTGCATGCATATATGCCATATATATGTATGTGTATATATGTATATCAATATGTACATTCACAGAGAAGTATATCCATTTATAGGGTTCAGTGTATTATTTAAATATTTAAACAAATATGTTGTTATAGGTGTAGCTTTGTTTTTTGACATATTGTTAAGCACATCTGTAATTTATTTGAATCCATAACTTTGGAGAAAATACAAGCCATGATTATGTTTTTCTTGTGAAAAAACTTGATCCATTTTTCGTGAAAGTTGTGGGAAGTGTTTATATCAGACATCAAATCTCTAGCAAATTGCCAGGTGCATTACTAAAATACCAGTCCTGGTGTTTACACTCCCATAGGCAAAGATAAGTGTACTCCTAGGTAACAATGAATGAAGCTCTTCAGATTGAGCTTATGTTCTACTGGTTTGCAGGATAACTGAGTCTTTTCATGAAGAGACTCAACAAACTAAAGATGGTCTCATGTTTTTGCTTCATGTGCCTCTAACTCAGTGCTTCTCAAAGCGTGGTCAGTAGAACCCTCCCACGCTGATGTCACATGGTGATTTTCAAGGACCTAATCTAGATTTCTAAATGATTTCTGAGGGAGATGGGCAATAAATATGCTTTTTTACATCTATCTCATCAGATTCCTATGTACATAAGAGTTGAAGAATGCCTCCCTGGTGCCAAATATCTACTCTCCTTAAAATAAAAACATAAAGAGTTCTAAAGTAACACAAGAATGAATGACACCACAAGTACTAATAAAAGAAAAAGCAATGAGACAAAAGAGATAGTACAGGATAAAACTGGAAAAGAAATGTATAAGAATACAAAAAAAATTACTATTCAACATCTCAAGATAAAATCATCTTAGAATGAGTTCACCTAGATATATTGCTATTTCTAAAAAAATTTAATTTAAAATTTAAAATTAGCATACAATAAAATTGACTGTTTTTGGTGTACAGGTTTATAAATTTTAACACATGATAGATTTGTCTTATCACAACATAATCAAGATAAGACCAGTTTCACCATCCTAAAAAACTCCCTTTTGGTATCCCTTTATACCCTTCCCTCCCTTGCTTCCTCCCAATCCTTAGTAAATATTGATCTCTTTTATGTCACTATAATTTATCTAGTTTTAAAGAAAGTCATATAAATAGAATCATACAGTATATATAAACTTTTGGGACTGACTTTTTTCACTAGTCATAATGTCTTTGAGATTCATCCAAGTTGTGTGATATACATACATTGATAATGTTTATTGCTGAGTAGTTTTCCATTCTGTGGATGTTTCACAGTTTGTTTATTCATCTATCTGTTGAAGGACATTTGGATTGTTCTCAGTTTTTGGTTGACTACCAGAAGGTCTGCTATAAATATTCATATACAGATTTTTGTGTGAACATAAGTTTTGATTTCTCTTGTGTAAATTCCCAGGAATGAAACTGCTTGAGCACATGGTAAGTATATATAACTTTATAAGAACTGCCAAGCTGTTTACCATTTTTCACTCCAACAGTATACAAGAGTTATAGATGTTCTGTATCCTTGTCAGCACTTGGTATTGTCAGTGTTGTTTATTTTAGCCATTCTAACAAGTGTATGGCAATACCTTCTAGTGGTTTTAATTTACATTTCCCTAGTGGCTAATTATCATCTTTTCTTGTGCTTACAAATCATCTGTATATCCTCCTTAGTGAAATCTTTATTCAAGTCTTTTGACTATTTTAAAGTTAGATTGTTTCCTTATTTGTCAGTTTAGAGATTTCTTTATATATTCTAGATACAAAGCCTTGTCAGATATATGATTTGCTAATATCTTCTCCTGGACTATGGATTATCTTTTCATTTTCTTAATAGTGTCTCTCACAGAGTGAACATTTTTTAATTTGATGAGGTCTGATTTATGATTTTTTTTTGGCAGCATTCATGCTTTTGGTTCTTTGCCTAATTGAAGTTATGAAGAAAATTATTTAAAAGTTTTATAGTTTTACATTTCTATGGAAATCTGTGATTCATTTTGAGTTAATTTTTGTGTGAGGTACGAGGTTTAAATTGAGGTTCACTTTTTTTTGCATATATATGTCCAATTATATCAACCATTTTGAAAAGGCTATTTTTTCCCAATGTAATTGCCTTTGCACTTGTGTAAAAAATCAGCTGGTTCAAGAGAATGAGAACAAAATTCACAGAGTGGGAGAGAATATTTGCAATAGACATATTTGATAAAGGACTCTTATCCAAAATATACAAAGAACTCTTAAAACTTAACAATAAGAAAGTGAAGAATCTGGTTTAAAAAATGGACCAAAGACTTGAACAGACACCTTATCAAAGAAGATGTATAGATGGCAAATATGCATATGAAAAGATGCTCAATATCATATGTTATTAGGGAGTTGCAAATTCTACCAACACTGAGATACCACTACATACCAAAATCAAAAACACTGTAAACACTAAATGTTGGAAAGGATGTAGAGCAACAGAAACTCTCATTTATTGCTGGTAGAAATGTGGAATGATACAGCCATTTGGAAAGACATTTTGGTAGTTTCTTACAAAACTAAAAATACTCTTACTATTACAATCTAGCAGCTATGCTCTTTGGTATTTACCCAAATGAGTTAAAAACTTATGTCCACTCAGAAACATGTCTGTAGATGTTTATAGCAGCTTCATTCATAATTGCCAAAACTTGGAAGCAACCAGGATATCCTTCAGAAGGTGAATGGTTACATAAATTATGGTACTTCTAGAAAGGAAAGTTATTTGATACTAAAATGAAATGAGCTATCAAACCATGAAAAGACATGGAAGAATCTCAAGTGCATATTACCAAGTGAAAGAGGCAATCTGAAAATGTTATTTACTGTATGAGCCCCATTATATGACATTCTAGAAAAGTTATAACTATAGAGATAATAAAAATATCAGTGGTTCCTAGGAGTTATGAGGAGGGAAGGATGAATAGGTGGAACACAGAGGATTTTTATAGGGAAAAAAGAGAAAAAATTAATGGGCCATTTATGTGGAGGTTTAGCTGGACTCCATTCTGTTCCACTGACTTGTGTGTCTATCTCTTTACTAGTACCATACTATAACGTTATAGTAGGTCTAAAATTCAGGATACTTCTAGTTTTATTCTTTTTCAAAATTACTTTGGCTTTGCTTGTCCATATGAATTTTAGAATCAGCTTGTCTACATTTACAAAACAATCCTGGTGGGATTTTGATTGTAATTGTGTTTTATCTGTAGATCCACTTGGAAGAGTTGGCATCTTTTACTATGTTGAGCCTTGCAATCTGTGAACATAGATTTTAATTTTTTTTGCAGCTCTTGTAGCTGTGTATATTTCAATATTGTTCTGGATTGCTTATTGTTTATTGTTAGTAGATGGGACTATGTGATTGAGTTTTGAAAGTTCACCTTGTATCTTGTGACCTTGCTAAATTCACTTATTAGTTCTAGGAGGTGTTTTATTTTGTTTTGTTTTTGTTTTTTGTTCTTTTTTTTTTTTTTTTTTTTTTTTTTTTTTTTGTAGATTCCTTGAGATTGTCTATGTAGGGAAATACCATGTTGTCTGTGAGTAGAGATGGTTTTTTTTTTTTCCTTATAGTCTATACGACTTTTTCTCCTCTTATTATTCTGCTTAGGACTGACAGTGTAATACTGAATAGGAGTGATGAGAGTGGGCAACCTTGCATTGTTCCTATTAGGATGAAAGCTTTCAATCTTTCACCATTAAATATTATGTGGATGTAGGTTTTTCACTGATGCCCTTTATCAGACTGAGGAAGTTTCATTCTATTCTAAGTTTGCTGATGGTTTTTATCATGAATGAATGTTGAATTTTATCAAGTGTCTTTTTTTCTGGATCAATTGATATGATCATGTGTTTTTTTCTTTACGCTATTAATGTGGTAGATTGCATTGATTGATTTTCTTTATATATATTTTTTTGAGGGGGGAGGTAGTTTTATTTTATTTATTTATTTATTTATTTATTTATTTATTTATTTATTTATTTATTTATTTATTTACTTACTTACTTACTTACTTAATGGAAGTACTGCCCAGGACCTCGTGCATGCTAAGCATGTGCTCTACCAATTGAGCTATACCCTCCCCCCTTGATCGATTTTCAAATGTTGATCCAGTCTTTCTTTCCTGAGATAAACTCCATTTGGTTAGTGTATATTATTTGTTTTATATTTTGCGGGATTTGATTTGCTAATATTTTGTTGAGGATCTTTTTGTGTCTATTTCATGAGGGTTATTAGTAGTCTGTGGTTTTCTTATTGTCCTTGTTTGGTTTTGTTATCAGGGTAGTACTGGCCTCTAAAATGAGTTGAGAGATGTCCTCTCCTCTCTCCTATTTTCTGGAAGAGATTATATTAAATTGCTGTTATTTTTTTCTTGAAACTTTTGATATAATTTACTAGTTAAGCCATGTGGGCTTGTAGATTTTATTTTCAAAAGGATTTTATATAGAAATTCAATTTCTTTAAGAGATACAAGATTATTTAGGTTGTGTATTTCATTTTGACTACGTTTCTCAAGAATTGTTCTATTTTATCTAAGTTATTGCATTTAGGTGCATAGAGTTGTTTTGTAGTACAGTCTTGGATACTTTTAGTATCTTCAGGGTCAGTAATGATATAATTATATGTTCGCTTCCATTACTTGTATTGGTAATTTCTCTCTCTCTCTTTGGTTTGTCATTCTGGCTAGAGGTCTTTTTGAAAATTAAGCTTTTGGTTTCATTGAGGTTTTTTTTTTCTCTCTTTTTTTTCTGTTTCATCTGTTTCTGCTCTCACATTTTTTTTTTTTTTGTCCTTTGCTTGCTTTGAATTTGTTTTGCTTTTCTTTCTCTAATTTCTTAAATTGGAAGATTATATTATTAAGCTGTAACTTTCCTTCTTTTGTAATACAGGCAGTTCTTGCTTTGCCTGGTAGAGCTGGACTGCAGAAATGACCAAGTAAGCTGAAATGGTGCAAAATAGCCTTAATAGTCAGAGGAAAAGTTTGATTTTTCCATGACTGCTAACAATTTTTGTAAATACATTAACAACTCTCTTACTGTTGGTTATAAGTATTTGGCAAATCAGAAAAGTAACCCATGAAAATAACACATATAATATATTGTAATTTAAAACATTATAGCTTTTGAGACATGAAATGTTTTATTTGTTTATACAAACTTAATGAAAGTACTTTGAACTTTACATTGTGTGGAGCAAGCATCTTATCTATACGTTGACAATTTGTCTTACTGCTTTCTAAGTATGGATTGGTTTCCAACAGTTTATCCTTTGTGCTCCTAATGTTGTGAACTATTTCCAGCTGTTCCTTTAATGTGAAGTTTTGTCACTGTCATTTCCTTTGGGACGTCTTCATCTTTTTGGTTGCTACCACTTTCCTTGTTTCTGCCAATAAGATCACCTGCACTGAGTTCCTCTGGCTCCATGTCTAGAGCCTCCTGAAGGGCAACACCACCCACATTTGCATGGCCAGCTGTTTCTTCTATAACTCTGTTTATGTCGGATTCAAATTTAATTTCTCTTCTTTGCTGCACATTCTTCTTTGGTGGCCAGTTTCCTCTTTTAATTATACATTTAAAAATGTCAGATGGATTTTTAAAACTGAGAAATGAGGTTTTGACACAACTACACCTTTTGCTGTCTGTGCATGAACTAAATAATAGATTCCCCCAACTATTGACAGACTTTGAAAGGAGTAATGGTCATTGATCACAATGCTCATCTGTTATTTACATAGTGATTTGTGGACTGAAGGGCTAGAAACAAAGTTTGTACTTTATGCAATTATTCACAGTAAATATATTCTAAAAATCTTTAGTTTTTAGTAACTGAAGTTTGAACAGTGTTGTTGAGGAACTGATATTACTTAGTTAAACTGTGGTAACTGAAATTCATGTATATTGGAATTACTCAAAGCTAGGGCTACCCACATAAGCATTTATTGCTATAAATTTCCCTCTGAGCACTGCTTTAGCTGCATTCCACAAATTTTGATATATTGTGTTTTCATTTTTGTTCACTTTAAATTGCTGTTGTTTAATTTCTAAGTGTGTGGAGTTTTTCCTGGTACAGTTCTGTTTTTGATTTCTAGTTTAATTCCATTATTTTCAGAGAACATACTTTGTATGATTTAAATTCTTTGAATTTGTTAAGGCTTCTTTTCTAACTCAGTATATAGTCTATTTTTGTATCTGTCCCAGGTGCACTTGAAACAATGTCTATTCTGGTGTTTTGGGGTGGACTGTTTTATAAATGTCACTTAATGACAGTTGGTTGATGTTGAACAGTTCTTTTATAATCTTGCTGACTTTCTACTAATTCTGTTGCTTGCTGAGAAAGCAGTTATTTTTTTACCTTTATTGAGATATAACTGACATATTGTGTAAGTTTAAGGTGTACAATGTGATAATCTGATACACTTGTATATTGTGAAATAATCTCCATCACCTCACATAATTACTTTTTTCTTCTTTTGGTGATAAGAACACTTAAGACTTACTCTCTTAGCAATTTTCAAGAATATAATACAGTACTGTTCTCTATAGGCACCATGCTATACCTTAGATCTCCACAACTTATTCATCTTATAACTGAAAGTTTTTACTCTTTGACTAATACCACCCCATGTCCCCATCCTCCAGCCCCTGGCAACTACCATTCTGCTTAAGAGAGGAGTTTTGAAATTTCCAAATATACCTGCAGATTTGTCTGTTTCTTCTTTCAGTTCTGTCAGTTTTTCTTTAAAGTGCTATTTTAACAACTATACAAAGTAGGTATTATCCTCATTTTATACATGACCAAACTGCTAAATGGAGTTAAGTAAGTTTTTCAAGTTCATACACCTTGAATGGGAGAGGCAGGATTTAAACCTGAGTATTTTGGTTTCAGAACCCACAGAACTGCCATATCATCTGGTCCCTAGAGGACAGGGCAGTAATATTATAGTATTCTTACCTTGAGAATCCTTAGAATATAAAACCATTGTGAAAATGAAGGCCAATATATTACGTGGTGTATGTGTTTGTATATGCACATATCCCATAATTTTTGCTCAGAGCAACTCCAGAATTTGGTTAAGGACTTTTTGATGGTTCCATAATGGGAAAAAGATCCCGTCACACATTAGGACATTCTAACACTTTGCTGTTTACTTTTAGGCTTCACTTTGATCTCTTTGCACATAGATGAGTGTACAAGAAGCATGAGGCAACCATCAGGTGTTGAATGCCACCTCTGAGAAAGGTCACAAGATTATAGTCTTATGATTTTAATAAGCACACTCTAAGCTAGCAACATTTTCCTTTCATTATGATCTCTTTGTAAAGTGGATCTTTCTTTGCACAATATTCCATCTTTTTGAGCTTAAGAACTATTGTACACCAGTAGTCAAAATTATTATTTTATTCTTTCATGCCTTATTTCTTTCCCACTCTTCTTCAAATGTTGTCTTCTGTAAAACTGGTCTGAAAAGAAGGTTAGGCAAATCAAATTGTTGAGTGTTGTAATATTCTGAAAATTGAAACTAACTTTGCTGGTTATAGAATGTACAAAAGGTATTTCCCATTATAGAAGTATGATTTTCTTATTCTGCAGTAAAAAAACCTGAAATATTTTCAATTTTGTATTCTTCAAATAACTTGAAAATTCTACTCTTTTAATACATGATGTGAAATGTCTTAAGGAAGGATTAAAACTTTGGATAGGTAAATGTTTCGGGGAAAGTGTGCTCACAAAAGGTAGATATTCTTCAATCATTCCTTGTAGAATTCCTGTTCCTTTCTAGATATTGACAAATAAAAAAATGATAGCTAGCTCCTTTGTAGCATTTATATTGCTTTGACGTTTTATTTTCTTTTTGAATAAAGATTAAGATTTCTGAGACAGAATTTTTTCCATCATCTGAACTTTAGTGTGTGTTTTATACCTATTCTTCTAACTCTCTCTTAAGCTATTTTATTGTATTATTTGTTGGAATTTTAAAGAGTTGCTTTAGTTTAAAGACATACAATGTCATGGTAGGAGAGTTTTGAGAGATTGTTTGAGTTATGCAACTTATTATTTTAATAGACATTTAGGAAAAGAAATCTTGGTACATATTCATATGTACACAAAATAGGAGTTCTAATATTTTATGTGTTCAGTAAATATAATAATGCTGGAAAATGGATAACAATGGTAGTCCCAGTTAGAGTGACCTTCCATCATAGCTACACAGGCTGCAAGGACAGTCTGTTTGCATGGCCTCAAAGAACCTCTCTTACCTACCACACCACTGCTAAACCCTGAGCCCCAGTGTTTTCCTCAGTGTCATTATAATCCAGTGAAGTCAAAGATGAAGTTATAACCATAAAAAAAATCACGCCTATATATATATTGATAGATCTGACTACAATAAAAATAGCTGGATTCTATGTAATTTTCCATTTGTACCAAAGAGACAAAGGTGGAAAGTAATGATAGGTGACTGAGAGAGACAGCTTATCTGGTCTACAGTTCTGTTTTAATATAAATCGTAGGTTGCTAATAATAGACACATCATTTCTTAGTGTAGATTTATCCTCTTTCTAATGTTTTCATCAGGGCTTTCAGCAAACATGCTCTTCTTCACTTGATTTCCCAGGATACTCTGGTTCAGTGGCTTCCTCACATAATATGAATTATTTAAATTAGTAAGAATTATTAAGGAGTAAGCCACCTTGATATTTTCCCTTAGTTCTCAGAATAATACACATAATGTCCCCCTGTTTTAAAGAGAAGATGGAAGATGTGGTTATTCAATTGAACAGCTCACCCAGATAATGTTACAGGACAGTCAGTCAATAAGGTTTTAAAAAAAATACATAGGAGTACAAATTCTATCATTTCCATTGACCGGTTTTAAATCACCAATTATTAACTGAAAGTATTTTAATTCTCCCTCTCTCTTTCTCTCTCTAATAACTTGTTTTCTGGCAGTGGTTGGAAAAATCAGAACAAAGTAGAATCATATACATGCAGATTTAAACAATAAACAAAGTTGAGGCAACCTTTGCATGCTTACGTAGGTCAGAGTATGCTAACATTATGCTCTATACTAGAAACACAAAAATGACTAAGGAAAGATTTCTGTTCCAGAGGAGTTGGGGAGGTGGGGACATGGGAAGACAGATATATAAGCAATTAATTTGATAACTGTAGATGTATCAAGTTGCGTGGAAACACAGAGGAATTAATTGTTTATCCAGGCTGGATAGCTGGGAAGGAGAAAGAAGAAGCATCATACTGAAAAGCACAGAAGTCTGCATGTTTTATATTGTTGATCTGAGGATGGCAAATCATCCAGTGTGCCTGCCTGCAAAATAGCGTGTGGAAAAGAGAGATGGATGAAGACCCAAGTGATGAACTGTGAAGACCCTGGAGGCCAGGCTCAGGGGTCCTTGCTTTATGGAAAGGATAAGACGTAAAAAGAAAAGTGGTCAAGAAAATTTATCACTGAAGCTCTCTCTCACTGGTGAGTAGACTTATAAATTGGTTTTGATAAAAATACTGAATTTGATTAACAAAAATACATTAGTCAAAAATATCTACTTGATATGAAATATTTACTGACAAATGTTTACATCAAATCTTGTTTTATACTGGACTACATGGCTTTTCATTATTTACCCCCAACCCCTGCAGAATAATTTACTTTCTACTTTCAAGAAGATAAAGGTTTATTTAAAAAATACTAACAAATTTACTTTTCCTGACTGACCAGTTTTGTGACATTTGCACATGAAAAGTGAAATGAAATAAAATGTTTGGCCACAACAAAATATTTTTTCCACATTTAGCTTTTGATAGGAAATTGACATGGATTATTCAACAATTATATACAAAGTTGAGGCAGCAAGATATTCATGGGGAAAAAAGTCTCTTTATCAAGAAATGTTAAGCTCTTAAGGGAAATGAACTAATGTTCCAAAACCATAACTTCGTCCTAAAGAGAATTTGAAGAATGTCAATTTTTCCATAATGAAGTTATCCATAATTTTAACTACTTCATTAAAAGATTTCCCATGATTAGGAAACATGAGAGAATTTAGAACAAGATAAACTGTGAAGTTTCCAGAAAGAAAAAAAAAAAAGTGCTTTCCTAGATATTTGAAAACTCTTGTGTGCACAGGCCAAGCTTTAGAGGGAAATTTATTCAAATACTTAAAGTGGTAAGTAATCCTCCCATGAAAATATGTTTCATTCCAAAAAACATCACTGTTCTTGTGGCAGTTTGGAACAAGATTAAGTACATTTTAATTTAAGACAGAAATATTTTGATTGAACAACCAAATCCTCTCTCCTTTAAAAAAAAAAAAAGATGGTGGGAGGGAGAAGAAAAATGTTCAATATATCAGAACAAAGTAAAGTCAAAGACCACAAAGATTTATGTATAAAAGGAAAATCTTCAGCATTCTTTTTGCAGCTGTAAGGAGTGCTAATATGAATTTGGACCTTTGCCAATGTGCTTGCCATCGGCAGTGGTGCTCTGTGTTTAGACATGTGTGCCGATGGGTAGGATTCATTGACTGTTACATCAAGGGTCACACCTCACGCACCCAGCAAGTAAGTGCAAGCCTCGCACGGAAATAAAACACAATCACACTCAGAAACTACTTCCTAGGTATCTGGTCTGTCTTAGTTTGTGTCCTGGGCAGAAAGCTTCACTACAGAACTCCACTGTCAACCCAGACCTGGTAACCTTCCTTTCAACAACAATTTGGTGCCTTCTGTGCTTTGGGTGTTGAGGAAAAAGCTGTAAACAGCACACACAAGGCTCCTTCCCTCAGATAATTTATAAGAGACATTAATGAAATTGTACAGAAAGAAATAAGGTAATTACAGATTGTGACTATTGCTATGAAGAAAATCAACAAAGTGATGATTAAGAAAGTAATCAGGGCAGAGGCTGCTTTAGAGAAAGTAGTGAGGAGTCAGTAAAAAGTTACAGCTGAGTCAAAGACCTAAGGATGAGACTGTGCTAGACATCTAAAAAGCCCTTAGGAGAAGAATTCCAGGGCAAGGGCAAAGCCCCTGAAGGGGAAAGGACCTTTCATTTATTCAGTATATATTATGAGCATTTTCTAAATGCCAAGCTCAATGTCAAATGTAAAATTCATGTCCTTGACCTAACAAGGCATTTTGGAGAAGTAGAGGAGACACATGTATACATTCTATTACTTAGGTTTAAGTGAGTCATTGGTGAGTTAAGAGGGTGACAGTTGGACTGAGAGGTACAGGAAAATGATACATTTTATCTGGATTAAGGGGAGAGAGGAAAGGCAGCCAACTAGGAAAGAGTTAAAAATATTTACAGCCTAAATGTCCATCAACAGATGACTGGATAAAGAAGATGTAGTATATTTCTACAATGGAATACTATTCAGCCATAAAACGACAACATAACACCATGTGCAGCAACATGGATGTCCCTGAAGAATGTCATTCTAAGTGAAGTAAGCCAGAAAGAGAAAGAAAAATACCATATGAGATCGCTCATATGTGGAATCTAAAAAAAAAAAACATAAATGCAAAACAGAAACAGATTCATAGACATAGAATACAAACTTGTGGTTGCCAAGGGGGAGGTGGGTGGGAAGGGACAGACTGGGATTTCGAAATCTGTAGATACTGACAGGCATATGTAGAATAGATAAACAAGATTATACTGCATAGCACAGGGAAGTGTATACAAGATCTTGTGGTAGCTCACAGCAAAAAAAAATGTGACAATGAGTATATGTATGTTCATGTATAGCTGAAAAATTGTGCTCTACACTGGAAATTGACACAACACTATAAAATGACTATAACTCAAAAAAAAAAAAAAAATTGGCGTGCTACCAGCTGGTGCTGTTTGTTTGAACCAGCCAAGCAGTAGGCAGGTTGAGTAATTGTTTTCTGTAGCTTCGTTAAGACCACAAAGAAACAACATAATGACCAGTCATATATTTAAACTGTCTGACGATATCCATGACAACAGGTACAGTTTGCCCCGAGTTCACCATTTCGGAGAGACTTTTGCTCAGATACATTTTGGTAGAACTGACAGTCAAGGAAGACCTAAGCAAAATAGCACATAGCAAAGAAACTCATGACTTGATAGGAAACGCCTGGCCCAGTCAGGACACATTATTTGGCCATGTTCTGCGACTATGGGATGGCATTGATGTCACTTATGTTTCAACTTAGCTTCTGTAGCTCTCTGTCGTTTGAGATAGCTTGAACTTGAATCAGATGAAATTGTCTAGACTCCCCTTCCCAATGGTGGCTGAAGACAAGGAGACTGACTAGCACATAAGGCTCCCAGGGAGAAGCATGACTAACATTTTCCCCTATCTTTTTTTTGTCTCAGAGACCGATTTTGCTGAAGAAATTCAGAAAATGGCTAATTTTATCATTTAGAGAATTCTGATCCTTCTCCTCATCTAGCTTTTCCCAGTGAGAACCCTTAAGCACACAGGCATTTGTGTGAGTCACCAACTTTACTGAAGACACAGGTAATGGAAAGGGAGGTTACACCTCAGCTTTTTACAGCTGATTATCTGTGGAGTTGAATATTCAACTTTCTGTTTCTGTGGAGTCTCTCGGGCATTTCCATCAACTCAGATTCTAAGCTTTTGCACCATTTCTTGTCTCTGTTCTCTTCGTCCTTTTCTACTGCTCCCACTAACTCCAACAAAATGCTGCAAAAATGCTTGCCAACGTTACTGTCAGTCAGGCTTGGCACTACCAGGGCGGGTGATTGCTGGGATGATGTGACTCAAAAGGCTTGCCTGCCCCAGAGTATTTCTGTTACCGCTCAGACAAGAGCATTTGCAGTCCTCACCATTTCAGCATTCTTTTTTCTTACTCATGACCTCTGCAAGGGCTTTGTTAATCTGAGTCTGTTGCCTGAAAGAAGAAAACCCCATAACCAATTTTAATGCCTCATCAGCCATTACATTTTTTATTTTAAAGAGCAATGTAGTTCTCCAAATTGGTTGAAGACTGAGGACAGACAAGGAGAGGAGTGGGAGGGTCACACAGCTCGAGCTACTTCTAGGAAGGCAGTACGATCTATTTTGAGTTAACCTGGAAAGCTGGGATGAGAGTGAGAGTGTATTCAGATACTGGGCAGGGGGCTTTGCAGCAGAGAGTAGAAGGAGGAATTCCAAAGAAGGTTAGATTTTTGCACATGTGTGTGTTATGCACAGTGCAGAAGACAAAAATTTGCTGGCTTTCCAATTTTGCTTAAGGCTGGCTCTTCTTATTCTGTAACTCTGACTGATTCAGTGACCCCACCTGACCTTGGAGGTATTTTGCAGACAGACTGCCCTGTGATCTTGCCAAAGTGAAGAAGCTTGGTTAACTCTATGCTGTAGCTAGAGGCAGGAATCTGTGCTAAATGTGAAGTCTGCTGCCTTGCTGTTCATTTGCCCTTATGAATTTTCATAATCACTGTAATCTATAGTTTTTCTCCCCAAAAGGACTCAGTTGATCACTTTACCTCCTTGATATTGATTTACTTAAAATTCTAGTTTTAGAAGAGAAGGTTAGTCCTTAGTCTTCCCCAAAACAGAAAAAAAAAAAAAAACAGTTAATAAAAAATGTAAGGAGTTCAAATGATAGGAATACACGTTATTTGGTATCTTATTTATCTTCAGAACATTTAGCAATCCTCTTTCTTTAAACAAAGAATCATTAAGATTAAGATGTAATTTATGTCTAAATTTCTGATACTGCTTTTAGGATTTTAAAGTTATGGTAATTCTGTCTTGATTTTCCCATTAAGGTGTAAATTTGGGGAAAGCTAGTACTGAATTTTTTTTATTATTTAAAGAAAAACAATCATTTCTGAATTTATGTCTAAAAATTTAAAGCATACTGAAAAGTAAAAAAAAAATAACAAAATAAAAAAATGCCTTGAATTAACTACTACTACTCAGGTAACTATGCTGATAACTACTCAGAATTATCCAGAATTATTAATGTATTGTTCTACTTCCTTCTAGTGCTTTTTCTATTCAGTCATATTAGTGCATATAAAACTATACATACGACTATACTTGTCCATGGTATATGCATATATGTTTATGCCTAAACCAATTTGTCATATGCTGCATAAATAGTTTTAAATGATGCTTTGTCACCTAACAATTTGTCATTGATAATGTTCAAAACCACGAATTTTGAGGCATCCAGGGGATAAGAACATTGGATGCACCATATTTTATTTCACCATCCTATGTTTTGTGGCATTCCAGTTGTTTCCAGTTATTTGTTCTTAAAAATAAGGCTACAGAGGATATTTTTGCACAAAAATTTTCTACTCACTTTTGAAGAAATTACTGCACCAGAGGTCATGAACAACTATTTTTTTGTCCTTTTATTGAAATATACTTGATGTACAATATTGAATGTTACATGTGTACAATATAGTGGTTCACAATGTTTAAAGGTTATACTCCATTTATAGTTTTATAAAATATTGGCTATGTTCCCATATATATATATATATACATATATATATGTATACACACACACACACACACACACACACACACACACACATATATATATATCCTTGTAGCTTATTTTATTCCTAATAGTTTGTACCTCTTAATCCCCTACCCCTGCATGGCCCCTGCCCCATTCCCTCTTCCCACTGGTGAACACTAATTTGTTCTCTTTATATCTGTGAATCTGCTTCTTTTTTGTTATATTCACTAGTCTGTTGTATTTTTAAGATTCTGCATATAAGTGATATCATACTGTATTTGCCCTTTTCTGTCTGACTGACTTCACTTAGCATAATGCCCTCCAAGTCCATCCATGTTACTGCACATGGCAAAATTTCATTTTTTTTATGGCTGAGTAGTGTTCCGTATGAATGAATATTTTTAAATGATGTTCGGTGCATGCTTTCAAATTGCCCTCCAGAAGGGATGTATCAGTTTCTCCCTTTATAGTACTAGGGTGCCATCTCATTGTATTCTCGTTGACACTGGGGAATAGAGTGCTAAGAACAGCTTTGTCAATTTGCTGGGCAAAACTGTCTCTGATTGTTTTAATGATTTGTATCTTTTTAGCCCTGATTGCCACATCAGGAGCTCCACCAGATATATTTTTTCCTTTCCTTTTTCCAAGCCTCGAAAACTAATGAGAATAGTTGCCTCATGAGGAAATTGGGATATACACGTATGTATGAGCATGCTATATACATATTAGTAATTATTACTGTTTTTAAGCCATATGGCAAGAGTGAGAAATCATCATTAAGCAAAAGTCAGTGGTAAATAACATGCCCCATGCTTGTTTTCCTCATCGGAAACAGAGGCCCTGGATGCCTGTGTTCATTTACTCAGCTCTCTTCTGATTTTAACCACGGCTGTGGTGGACAGACCATGGAAGCTCAGACTTTTCTGTTCCTGCCCCGATCTTGCTGCAAGCACCTGCATCTGTCTCTTTGCCATCTTCCCCAGAGCCTTCTTCAGTGCACGGGTCCCCCAGCTGGCTCACGTTGGGAAACTCAAGGTTCCAGGAGCAGAGGAGGGCTTCATGTCCAGTGGGAGACGGCAGCAAGTGGAAAAATGTTCCAGTCTCTTACCTTTTAGGTAATCAGTTCTGGGGGGCGTTTCATGAGCGCATCCCAGAGGTCATGGCAGAATCCCACTCTCGCTGCCTATAGAAGAGACCTCAGTAAGCACCATCTACCTGATGGTTTTCCTCACTTTTGTTTCTTCATTTCTGCTTCCTAAGTTCTGCTTCCAAATAAACTAACTGTGACCAGTCCTTATCCTAGGCTGTCCTCTTAGGGGAACCCTGACTAAGGCATCATCTCTTTCCCTTCTTCCCGAGTAATGCTGGGCTTTCCCGCTTCCACAGTAGAACCTTCCGTTAACTAACCCAGCCGCCCTGTACTCAGTGCGACCACATGCCAGGCAGCACTGTGTGAGGGCTGGAGATACAGACTCAGATTCCACCATCGTGGAGCTACGTTCCATGGGGTGGGCAGCAAAGGAACACAACAGATGAGTCATCTTCATAACTTCCAAGGAGAAAAAAGCAAGAGAGATGGGAAATGTCCAGGGGAAGGGGTGGGCTGTCATTTTAGATAGTGTTCCCAGGGGAGACCTTATTGAGGAGGTCTCATCTGAGTAAAGATTGGAAGAAGGTGAGGAAGTAAGCCACATCTGCAGGAAAAATATTCCATCCACATGGACCCTAAGATGGGGGCATGCCTGGAGCGTGGAGGATTTTTGTGAGGCCAGTGTGGCTGAAACAAGTAAACTTTGCAGACTTAGCTAAAATTTAGACTTCCTGCTCTAAGATAGTGTGGTAGGCAGAATAATATTCTCTTCTAAATGTCTGCATCTTAATCCTAAACCTGTGACTATGGGATAGTTCATGGCAAAAGGGAGTTTGCAGGTGTGATTAAATTAAGGATCTTGAAATAGGAAGATTATCTTGGATTGTTTGGGAGAACCCTAAATGTAATCACAGGTGTCCTTTTTTTTAAAAAACACCTTATTATGGTATGATTCCTGTACAGTACACTACACATGTTTCAGATGTACAATTTGATGAATTTTGGTAGATGTGTACACCCATGAAACTGCTACCACAATCGTGGTAGCTAATATTTCCATCACTCCCCAAGAGGTGCAATTTTCGAATTCCCAATTTATCCCTTCCCACCTCCTTTACCCCCTGGTAACCATAAGTTAGTTTTCTATGTCTGTGAGTCTGTTTCTGTTTTGTAGATAAGTTCATTTGTGTCCTTTTTTTTTTAAGATTCCTCATATAAGTGATTTCTTTTTCTTTCTGGTTTACTTCATTTAAAATGATGTTCTCCAGGTCCATCCATGTTGCTGCAAAGGGCATTATTTTATTATTTTTATGGCTGAGTAGTATTCCTTTGTGTATATATCTATACACCACATCTTCTTTATCCAGTCATCTGTCAATGGACATTTGGGTTGTTTCCATGGTAGGAGTGTCAGGGTCAGAGAGAGATCTGGAGATCTTACATTGCTGCTTTCGAAGTTGGAGGAAGGGGCCATGAGCCGAGGAGGGCAACACCTCTAGGTTGGAAAAGACAAGGAAACAGTTCTCCCCTCAAGTTTCCAGGAGTGTAGCCCTGCCAACACCTTGACTTTAGCACCATAAAACCAGTTTTGAAATTCTGACCTCCAGAATTGTAAGAGAATAAAATTTGTGTGAAGTCATTAAGTTAGTGGGAATTTGAGGACCTTTAAAAAGCGATATAGCTGATTAGTGCTGCCCTTAGATCCAGTCAAGAGGACCACTACACGAGGCCATGTTCTTCAGAGAACTCCGCTCTGGAGGACCTCCCACCACAAGATGAAGGGTTCATGGGCCGAAGGGAATGTGCCCATCTGAGCCTGTGCCCTGCCTTTTTGGACCACAGCATCCTGGAATTACTGCTCATACAGCACTGAACTTAGTTCTGCTGTCTCTGCCAGAGCTCAAGTTGGGTTCCCCGGGAAGGAAGCAGACTCCCTCCAAAGGGTTTAGCAGGCAGCTTGTTTAGAAAGAAGTGGCCTTGAGGTGGAACCTTGGGGAAGCTCAGGAAAGGAAGCAGGACTGGACAGAGGAAGAAATTGAGCTCTGTTGCAGGGCTAGCAAAAGCCTTAGCTGACTGCATGGGAGCCTTGCAGCTAGAACCGGGCCAGGCTGGGCAGGCTGTATACTCCCACATCAGTCCGCCGTTGAATGTGAGTCATCCCTGGAATGAGCATGACCTTGGTGGAGGCATATTTTTGTAGCTGAGTGATCCTGAAGAGGCTATTAACTAAAAATGATTTATCTGCCTGCAGCAGTCCTGGAAGATGGGGAAAGGAGTCTTTCATTGAAGGGGGTCTTGGTGTCATGTCACAGGGCCCACTTCAGTAGACGCCTCCCCAGAGTCTGTCATCATAGGAGGAGGTAACTACACTGGCACACAAACCCCTGCTCCCAAGTGTGGCCAAGGGGAGGCTGATTGCAGGGTGTGGTGTATTGCGGATGCGTTTACATTCATGAACTGGGATTTCTGCATGCATGCTCATGAAGGCCTTTGACATGTGGGATGGAGCTGGGGTAGGAAGGAAAACGGAGCAGGCCTCAGGGCAACCAATGATTGGGGGCTGGCTCTTCCCAAGTGCCGTGTTCTGGCAAAGTACCCCATAGGGCTGGAAAATTATAAATTTGAACCTGGCCTCCCAGGTTGTCATGCAGGAGTATTTGTCAAGGCAGAAGAGTAGAACCTATTTGATTTAACAGTTTATTAACTTGATTTAAAATCTTTAAATAGATGGAACAGGGACCTCTGTTTGTACTCTTGCCCTGAGCCCTGCAAATGTGGTGGGGGGCTTTAGCTGACCACCTATCCTTGTTGGATCATTTCCGGATACATTCAGCCGTGGAACTTCGCATGGCACAAGGGTCACTTTGGCGCACCTTGTGAACTGGCACACAAACTGAAATCCTTAAATTTAATTTTTTGTGTTATATTTTAGTTTACCTCTTTTAGGAAAAGATAACGGGGCATACAGAATTTCCCCTTGGGAATTACGGTCGTATTCATTTCACCTCTCCAAGTCAGTCATCCTGTCCCCATTGCCTTTGTTCAGACCCACGTGCTTTGGAGTAGCTATTTTACTGAGTCGTTGTCCAGTGCCCTGCGGGCCGGTGGGAGCCGTGCTCGGAAGCAGTCATGTTGTCATGGTGAGACAGACCTCCCAGCTGCTGAGCTCCTTGAGGGTAATCCAGGAGCAGCCCTCGCTAAGATGGAGAGACCTTCTTGGAGACATCTGTTTCTTGATGCGAACGGACCATTTCTCTACTCAGCTGGAGTCCAATCTAATATAAGTGATTTTAATAATGTGGAAAGGGAGCATATGTAACCCTCACACATTTGGATGATCTTTGCCAGGTCTTCAGCTCTGAGCAGAATAGCAGCTTAAGCCAAAGGTAACTGAAACTGACTTGGCCTAGAGGGCACATCCGAAAGAGACCTGTTACTGCTACTGAGCTCTCTCGGGGTGACCTTTCCTGTCCTTACTTAATCTTGCAAGGCTGGCTTTTTTTTGAATCTGTGAGCTACCCAGAATCTTTCCAATAAGTTCTTTTGTTTACCTAAGGTGGCCAGAGATGCTTATAAGGAAAGAGCCTTAAGTGTCACACGGTTCTTTCCATTTGGAATGCCTTCCCCCCACCCAACTCTATTTCCAGCTTCACTCCCTACATCTAGCCCATTTTACTTTCTTGACTTGATGAGATGGTCTGCTTTTTCCCCCTTAGAGCTGTTCCTTGCTGGTTGCTGGTTGGAAAATCAGAAATTGCTCTAATTTACCACAGTGAACTTTCAACGTCAGAGCTATAGTTAGATTCTTCTCTCCTGGTATCTCTGCTAGCCCGATGTGATGATTAAATCTAGGAAACCAGAACTCACCATGCTCTATGCTGATGTAGATGGCTGTCTTTAACCTTTAGTAAACCCATAAATTATGCAAAAAGCTAAAGAAAAATTAGAGCAATGTTAAATTGTTCGGTTTCAGGGTGGTGTATCAAAAATTGATTGTCACAGTAATTCTCCCTAATAAACAGCAACAGTCCGACAAGTGGGATACGACAAGTGTTTATTCAGCTTCCAGGTCTGCAGTGTCAGCCAGTCAGGCTTGGCTTGGGCTCATCTCATGTGTTTACTGTCAGCTGTAGGTTGAGAAGGGCTTTGCTGACCTTGGCTAGGCTCTCTTCCAAGTCTGGGTGGCTTCTGTGATGGCCTTGAGTAGCAAGACTGGGCAGCTCAAGTCTGGTCCTTTTGTCTCTCATTCTCCTCCTGATACAAGAGGGCTGATCGGGGCATGTCCTACTAATAGTAGTGGTAGAAGTAAGCTCAGTCATGCAAGGACCTTTCATGTCTTTGTCTGTGTCACACTCATCATAATCTTGTTGACCTAAGCAGGTCAAATGGCTAAGCACAGAATGGGAGATCACTTTGAGTTACAGACAAAGGTTGTAGACACAGGGAGGAATGACAAAATAGGGCCCTTATTACCTTTGAGCTACCACAAGGGTAGCTTTTTTTTTCCTTCCTGCTTTTCTGCATTTTATGATCTTTCTACAAAACAAAACAAAACAAAACACAGCTGGTTTAATGCAGAAAATTTTCCAAACTAGAGCAGATTGAAATTGATGAAAACTTAGAAATAATTCTCTGTATTATATACCTTTGGCTGTTCCATTGGCTAAATTACATAGTAATTTATTAAAATTTACCAAAGCAGCTAACCTGCTTGGGAGCTCAGGTTATTCTCACATTGGATAAGTACATCTTTCCCTGTTTCCATTCTCTGTGGCTAGAGCTGACAATTGAATGCTGAAATTTATTTCTCTTGTAGATTTGAATGTACAGGTAATACTCTGGCTAGGATTAAGTGCTGTGTGCTGTCTTGCCAGGGACTGAACCCAATGAACTTGTCTGTTTCTGTAAGCTGTTCACAGTTAGTTTGGAATTCCATAAAACTAGAAGACAAAGCACCAGATTTTACTCATTTATCTTCTTTTTACATCAACTTTTTAGTGTCCAAGAGATCATCATGTTTATGGAAGGGCACGAGGCGTGTAATTTGGGTTTAGTTGAAGAAGTTTGTCATTTTTGCACTGTACCTTATAACTGAAATGTTCAGACTCTGGTCGTGGAACAGAATTTACCATGACGTTGGTCCAATTATCAAGTTTGAAAGAAAGGCCACCTCATCAGAGAGATCTTCCAGATTATCCTCTAAAATGTCTACTCTCTGCTATCTATCATTCTCTAGCTCCCTCTTCATAGTTCTTTCACACAACTACCACCATTCATAGTTATCTAATTATTTGACATTTTGTTGGTTTGTTTTTTTGTCTACTTCACCTGAATGTAAGCTCCTTAATGTAAGCAGGGATCATACTTGTCCTGTGCCTAGTGGCCCTCCTCATGCCCAGCACAGTGCCTGGAATGACATGTGTATTATTTGAAGGAAGCACCATTATAATTTAAACATTTACATTAAGAACCATATGTGTTAATTACCCAACTCATACTTTTTTAAACCTTGGTTGTAAGATAAAAGAAACAAGTGACACTGTTTTTTCTTTCTTGCTAAAAACAGACTGTTACTGCATTCCTTCTAGAGGCCCCATCAAAAGTACTTTCAACATACACCTAGTTAATTAGAAGTGACCCCAACTTTTTGGTAGTGACAGTGGTTATAGTGTCAGAACAGAAGTACAGATGACTCTAAAACATTCACGATGAACCAACTGTCTGGGACTCATGGGCACTGGTGTACAGGCATGACAAACTTTCCTGATTCTGAAGGAAATCTGTAACTTGGAATCTGCTCAATAAAATATTGCTCCACTGTATAGGCTAACTTGTGGGGATGTGTTTGTATGGGTGTATTTGTGTGATTAAGATTATGTGAAGAGAGATGAAAAGGTCACAAGCTGAGTGGCTTAAACATAGAAATTATTTCTCACATTTCTGGAGGCTAGAAGTTTGATCAAGGTGTCTGCAAGTTTGGTTTCTTCTGAGAGCCATGAGGGAAGGATCTGTCCCAGGCTTCTCTCCTTGACTCTTAGATGGTCTTCTGCCCTTGTCTTTACATCTCCTTCCCTCTACCTGTCTCTGTGTTTAGATTCCTCTTCTTATAAGGACACTGGTCATATTGAATTAAGGCCCACCTGCATGGCCTTATTTCAATTGAATTATCTCTTTAAAGACTATTTCCATATACAGTCCCATTCTGAGGTACTGGGGTTAGGACTTCAGTGTATGAGTTTTGGGGAAAACACAATTCAGCCCATGACAGCCGGTCTCCAGCAGAGTCATCCCTGTTGATATCGTGGAACCAGGGCCACAGAGCATCAGGGCCATGGCCCCATCAGCATGAGGAGTTCATCTAAGCAAGTGGATCCGGGCTGAGACTCTAAGTCCTACGAGTTCACAGAGACAGGATCTTCTCAAAACCCTGCTGAGTTTCCCAAATCTGCTTATCTGGTCCTTCCAGTTGGTTCCTGAATGCACATCCAGTTGCCCTATATCTTCGTCTGCATGGGTGGTGACTGGATATTCTGCTTAGCTCTTGACAACCTTCTTTCCTTTGGGTGGAGGCTCTCACCAGGGGATCATCAGAATCACTTCACCGTTCTTCACTTCTAGAGCTTCTTCCATAAAGAGGAAAAAGAACAGGTATATTTCCAGTAAAACAAACAAAAAACATCAATTGAATCTTACTTTATCACCTCCCTAAGCAATAATAAAATAATAATGATAATACCATTTATTGACTATTCACTAAATGCCAAGCATAACTCTAACCAGGTAGATATCACTTCTATCCCTGCTTCTCAGATAAGGAAACTAAGTCTCAGGATGCCGGAGCAGATTATTCACTAGTCACACAACTAGTAAATGGTTGGCATAGCACTTGAACTTGGTTATGCCTGAAACTTGAGCACACTTTGCTATACTGTTAGCTTTTCACTCCAAACTTACATCTATAACCAGTAGTCTCTTAACTCGGGTAGGCTGGTTTCTGGCCGCCTTCCCCATTTTGCGAGACCATTTGGAATCCCAGGATGTCTTGAGGAAAATGCCTCGTGATAGGACACAGCTGCTGGCCTCTGTGAAAGGTCCCGCCCTCAGCCTGCTTTCCCCCTTTACGTCCTTGCATCTGCTTCGCTGCGTCTTGTCCCACTGCCTGTCCTTTCCATTTTAAACGCCGTCTTCTAAAACACCGATCAGATTGTCAAGAGAACTAAAATTTTCATTGGCAAAATAATCAATGAGTATTTTGTGCTATAATCTAAAGTGCTCCCAATAGTCAACTCTTAGGAAAATCTGGCTCTTAATGCAGACATGGTATTTGCAGCCCAAAATCTGCCCAATTACAGTACTGGTCATAGAAAAACCTTTTTAAGTCCACACCTCATAATATGCTATTGCGGGAAAATGCTTCTTACCAATTTTCATAAAATCTTGTCTTTTGCACAACAATAAAAGGCAGTTCTCCATTTCCATGCGTCTATTTAACAAATTGAAATTCCCTTTTTAAGTCTGAGAGGATAAAAGAGCAGTTTAGGATATTTGGTTTGGGAAATATCTCCTACCCTGTTGTTGAAAGCCAAGTTGTTTCTTATGCAGTAACTACAAATGCATCCCATTCTATGCATAGAAGAATAGTGGTGTGAAAATCAAATTTTTGTAAGTGGAATTACGTTTGAAATACACAATGCCCATAATTACTTATAGGAGGTTTTTTTTTTTCTCTGTTAGTAGAATATTTGTTTTATGTAAATAATGGCTCAATATTCACCAATATAAATTCGGATACTTAATTACAGTAGTGAATTTGTTTTACAAAGAAACATGTATCACGCACATATAAAGTACCTATAAAGTATGCTAATTTATAACATAATTTGGGGAAGAAAAGAAACAATGCATGTTTCTAAACGACACTCTTATTTCTAAACTTGTAGACAGAATGTTTGGTATTCAAAAAGTGAATGTATTGAATTCTTAAATATAATATATTATTATGGCTTACGGTGGGCCAAAGTCAGCAACCATAAAAGAAGAAAACAGAAAACAATGTTTCTTAGCTTTAGCTAGGGACCAATTTTATATTTTCAGTCAAACATTTCTATGTTTGTTCAACTTATTTCTTAAGAAGTTTCAACTTGTTTCTTAGGAAGTTTGACCTGAAGAATTTTGTCTTCTATCACATGCCATCATATTACGTTGGTGTTACTGTTTAAGTGATTTTGAACCCTTTCCTTCATGAGTTAGAAGTTTAATGTCCTATTCCCTTTCTTTGAAATGGGCTTAGACTAAATCTGTTTTGAACTAAGACTAAAACTTTCAACACTGTATCCCACTAGTAGGGTTCTAGTTGGTTAAATAAAGGAAGAGGTGATAAATACAGTTGGTCCTTGAACAGCACAGGTTTGAAATGGCTTTTTTTTCTAGAGTAAGCACTACAGTATCCATGATCTGTGGTTTGTTGAATTGCAGAGATGGAGGAACTGCAAATACATAAGGCTGACTATAACTTAGAAGTTATATGGAGATTTTCAACCCCTGCAAAAATTCAGTTGTCAACTGTATAGTCTTGTTACCACAGCAAATCTTTTTTATTATATGGAGTCTGATTATGAAGGTTAAATCAGGTAAAAAAATTAAAACTTCTTTTGTATCTGGAAAACACAAAGCAAACATACACTTTTGTTGTTCTTAACTGATTAGAGAGTATATGTTATATTATCTTAGCTTCATTATAATGGGAATTTGCATTCATTTTAGTCTATATACATTTTAGTGGGTTGAATTTTGAGGTAGCCTCCAAAAGATATATCCATGTCCTAAAACCGAGAACCTGTGAATGTGGCCTTATCTAGAAAGAGGATGTTTGCAGATGTAATTAAGTTAATGGTCTCTAGATGAGATCACTCTGGATCTAGATGAGATTATCTGGGTGTGCCCCAAATCCATGACAAGTGTCCTTGTATCTGACGGGATTGGGCATGTTCAGGATGGTATGGCCACAGACAAACATCCTTGTATCAGAAGAAAAGACACAGGACTCAGAGAAGGCCATGCGAGGACAGTGGTAGAGATTGGAGAGATGCAGCCACAAGTCAAGGACCACCTGGAGCCACTAGAAGTTGGAAGAGGCAAGGAAGGAGTCTCCCCTAGAGCTTTCTGAGGGAATACAACCCTGGATTTCTGACTTCCGGTCTCCAGAACTTTGAGAGAATAAATTTCTGTTGTTTTGAGCCATCAAATTTGTGACAGTTTATTATGACAGCCCCAGGAAACCCATACACACATCATATAAGCAGAGACCAATAGGCTAAGGAAAATAAAAATGCTCCATTGTTGGTTCTTCATGCTGGACCATGAGGAGGGAAATAAGCCATTAGGAAGTTCATCTCTTGCATTCTCCACTGAAAAGAGGACTCTGGTAAGTCTTTCACCTACCTCTGCCACCAAGATGTAAAATCCTCAGTTGTTAATTTTTATTGAGGTATACAGCATACACCCTATAAGATATAGCAATGTCAAGTAATATATTTTTACATGTATGTTTATATATTAATGTGCTTTGAATTTCTACACACACACAAATTGTGTAACTGTAACCACTACCCAGAAGATACAGAGCGCGTCCAGCAAACCAGAAGGATCCCTTGTGTCCCATCCTATCAAAACCCACCTATCCACAATTCCCTCCCAAAATAAATATTCTGACTTTTTCAAGACTAATTTGTTTTACCAGTTATTAAACTCTAAAAATGTTTTAAAGAAGGATGTTTTATAAAAACCTTCTAAGAACGTAGGTTGTACTCAATTCTGTCGTTTTCCTCATGACTATTGTCGTTAAACATCATTCATATTCATTGTATTAAGCAATAGTTCTTTTTCCTTTTAACTGCTATGTATTTATTCTACTGCTGATGGACATTTGTGTTGTTAGGTTTTGGTAATAATGAAGAAAGTTGCTAAGAATTCTTGTTTTGTTTTGTTTTTTAGTGGGCATATGCATTCATTTCTCTTGGATATATATGTAAGACTGGAATTATTTGGTCATAGTAGGCATATAGTTTTAATAGATACTATCAAGTACTATTTCGAAGCAAATTTATTGTATCAATTCACACTCTTACTAACAATCTATGAGAGTGCAGTGCACTTGCTCCCTGTCCTTGCCAACACGTAACAATTGTTAGCCTTTTTAGTTGTTGTCATTCTGGTAGGGGGTTGGTGGTATCTCGTTTTGGGTTTTAATTTGCACTTCCCTGTTGAGTAATGATGCTGAGCATATGCTTGTTGTCAGTTTTGATAGCCTTTTTCATGAAACACCTTTCAAAGTTTTTGCCCTTTAAATTTGCCTCCCTTTTTTGAATTAAAAAAATTTTTTTCTATCTGTATTTGGTCAAGTTAGGGGCAGAAAAGTCACTCTTTCATGGACAGAATTTAATTTTTTGTGTATTGATTTATTCCTAGAGAGCTTTAAACCTTGCTGCACTTCATACACACTGTGTATATACTTTGTGTTCAACTTTATACACACTGTGGATTTTGACTCCGGTTCTTCAGTTTTCCTATCTTAATTTTAGTCCCCCAAATGCTTATTGTTATATAGTTTTTTATCAGAATGCACAGTCTTTTGGATGGGTATATAAATTATATATTCCTGTAGGTCAGTTATTAATTAAATATTAATTTACATTAATATACTTATATTATTTAATAATTAATATTATAGCAATAATATTATAATAATGAGAGAATAGAATAAATAATTTATATTGCAGTTGGACACCCAAGATTAGTGGTAGAGTCCCCCAGCCACTCAGATTTCCATTTTTCATTCAGTTGTATTTTGTGACCTCTGTAGAGAATGTTTCATATTTTTCTACTTTCAAATTGTTCTTGATTTATTTTCTTAACACACCATAAATGTTATTAGAGAAAAAAAAAACATTGTAAGTAATTAAGAGAATAAACTGTTTCTTGATGTGAGAATATCATGGTGTGTATTTCTGCCCTGGAGCCAAGAGACCCATCGACTGTTGAAAATAATGTGTTCACAACATTCAATGTTATGTATTATAGAAAAATAAACCTCTGAGGAATAAATAATTTTCTTTTAAGATTAAAATGCTTCATCTTCCTAATTAAAAATGTTGTTACTAAAAAGCCAAATTGCTTAGCTTCTGGATTTCTGGTGTTGTTTTGTTGTTTTAATGGGAGAAAAAGAGAAATTGCCCAACGTTGGTTTAAGCAGATGGCCTTATCTTGGAAACAGTCATAAGATTTTAATAGAAAGTGTAGAACATTAAAAATAGTATTTTAGGTTCTACTTTCTTGGGCTTGGTTAGAGGACAGAACAATTACACAGTGGTTTTATGAGCACTCCTGATGTGTAATATTTATTTTTATTTGCTCTTCATTTATATTTAGTGCATGTTGTAAAACTGCGCAAGGCTATCAAGTAACTTTAGAAGTTATAACGGGAAACAGTTCTTAATGAAGATTTTTTTTTAAAAGATTCACTTTGAAGAGTATTAAAGATACATTCAGCTGAGTAGAGCAGCCTCTATGCATCATAGATTTAACTCAGACACATGATAAAACCTTTCCATGTGCTTGCAGAAATAACACAAAGATCAATAACCTGAAAGGAGCTGGAGGAATGAAAACACATGGTAGATGGGGCTCATTTTGTATGAGAAAAGAGAAGGAATATTTAAAGCTTAGTGACAGATTAATGTGGTCTGCTTTACATTTTGCCTGCTATATTACCAGAGAATTGCATCTATTCCCAGAATTTTAATCAAAGCCACTGAAGGAGAAAAGTGGACATTCAGAAAAAGGAACCTAGCGAATGACTAAGGACTTTCAGCAAAATAATATATTCTCAGTGGTCTGTTATCTCTCTCTATTATAAGGACCTTATCTTTGAGTTTTGTTGGGCAACTATATACCTACCCAGCCTGTGAAGTTATGATAAATGATGATAACATCATGATACCAAGAAAACTTTCCTAATTTTTACCTTTGGAAAATGTTGGGATATAGAACAATAGAAAAACTCATTTTTGATATATTTGGCATTGTGAAAATACACAGTTAGTGGAAATCACTCTAACGAGGTATTTAAAAGTAACATATCGACCTCATGGATATGTGCATGTCAAACATGAAAAAAGAATAATCTTCAGTGTAATGGTTGTTCCTAGTGATAGCATGGGTTGAGGCAGTTGGTCTGGTGGGTGTGTGAGTGTCTTCTGCCTCTGTCATAGCCCCACGTGTCCTTCCCAAAGCTTTGCAAGAGGTATCAAGAGCTATATGAGAGGACCCTTGCAAGATAAAGCAGGATGGTTCTTTGGTCCAGGCTGAATAGCTGGGGCAAACTCAAATGCCTTACAGGGATGGGGCAGGCTGAGTCTACCAACTCAAACTGAGTGACAAGTAGCAAATAACACAGATCTCAGAGTCAAGAAGAAACCAGAGAGCTCATGCTTGCTTAAAGGGCAGGAATTATCCAACTCCAGTCAATTGCATGAAGGTCTATTGTTGCAGTTTGATAATTGTATTTTAGAAATAAAATCACCATGACTTTCCCAATGGATAAAATTAGAACCGAATTTGTGAAACCCCAGGGGGGTGTCGTACTTGTTAAAAGTGTTATTGCTTTATTGATCAACCATGTGGGTAGACTAGCCACATTTTTCGGTACAGTTATACCTACTGTCAAAGTTGAGGTCGTAAAGCTGATATCATAGCCTTGGTTCAAATGTATTCCTTTGGAGAACATTAATTGAAGGAGTACCTACTATGAGTCACAAAACTGGAAGAATTACAAAGATGAATAATATGCATTATCCATCTTCAAATTCTAGTACCAGTGGATACAATTTAAATGCAGTCAGGAAAGAAAGGTCATATAATTTAACATGTTTCATACAGTAATTACATTGTACTTTGGACAGACTGATTTCAGTATTTAATTTGGTTTCTAACTAGGTGACAATTCTAAAAAACTAAATATTTTCTCTCAGTTTTAACCCTTGCATTTCTAATTTCTTATGCACTGTCAATGTGAAATTATAATACTGACTCCATTTATGCTCAGTGCTGGAGTGCTTACATATTGAATAACATTTAGATTAAGAGGTTACATTAGAAGTTCCAAGGAAAGTATACAAGCACGTTGTAAATGTAAGATAAAAAAATATCAGGAGCTAAATACAGTTATCATTTTTTCTCGGTCATTGCCTTTTTCCTGACTCTAAAGTGAGTAGCAACAAACATCCCTTCCGGTCTTGACTAGGGTGAGGAGTAGATTGAGAATTTTAGTTCTACCTGGAAGTAGAATGTGATATAATTATTACAGACCCTGTCCTGGTAATCTTTGTGTTTGGACAGCTTGTGTATCCCTCTGTTGAGGTAGCCCAGGTCGTGGGGTTGGGTCTGTAACCTGTGTCTTTAGCCCTCCAGTTTCCTGTGGTGCTTGACAACCAGTCCGAATTCCAGTCTGTGAGGCCAAGTCCCTGACGCTGCCTTCATGATGCTGTAGCGTCCTTCCTGGACTGTCAGCTACTTGACTGTCATCCCTCCTTGAACATCATCAGGAGCTAGTCTTGTCACCACTTATGCCCCTGTTGGTCCATCCCGTCCTTTGGACTGGATCTTCTGAAGCAGTCATTCTGTGTGAACCAGGCTTTCTTCGCTACATGACCCTAAACAAAATATATTAATTTGTTGGTTACTCCTACAACAAAGTTGCATATCCAGTGTTTCAACTGTGGACTTTTCTTCTCTCCCTCTCTAGGTGATAGTGAGGTCCTAGTGTTTTGCAGTGGAGGCAGAGACTCGGCAATATTTGCATAACAGTCTAGAGTTTTGAAAGTTCTTTAGTATCAGAATTTGAATCCCAGAACTACCAGCCAAGTGCGCCTCCCAGAATATCATATAGTCTCACTTCCACTGGACTGTATTAGAAAAATAAGCATCATCACAAGGTCAAATTTATTTGAGGGGAAAAATAATTATTAGAAAAAATTATTTTTTCCCTTGTTTACATCAAAATGATCTCCAGCCATCCATGAAATATGCTATAGAATTAATTTTAGAATGAAAAAAAAATGTGTCTTGGTTTTAATGGCCTTCTTGGCAATAACATGTCTCCATTGGGAAAATCTGAGGTTGGATACACAGTTGCTACAAGTATCGCCATTTTGGAACTTGTCAATATGTTGCACGCTGGCGTCATCACGGTAGGACTCACATTTCTTATTCCTTTTGTTGTTCCTTTTTAAACAACTTCCTGTCTCATGATAAGATGGTTGTTATGGGCTTTGAAGCATGAATTGAAGACCTTACAAATTATTATTATGCTTTTAACTGAGAAAGGAAAAAAGTGGAAAGTGTGGAAAAAAACAGGTAACTATTTTTGGGAGCCTTAGCTTTGTAGCACTGCTTTTGGCTAATTCAAATAATCTACAATAAGACTGAGTTACCAAGCGAGCCCTTCTCTGGCACACAGGGGGAGTGATTAAGGTGATTAACTGGAGGCATTTTCCTAGGATTGTATTCTTGGCTCCAGCATAGATTTTATTGAATTCCCTTCCCAAGCCACTGTCCGCTGTGTTATGAACATACATCACTTGCCGTAGCGAGGCAACTGTGAAATGCAGCATAGTGTCTACTCTGCTGAGGGAAAAAAATTGTTTTCAGACCTCTTATTTTATATTCTTATGACTTTTGCACAAAAACATTCTATACTCCCTGGAAGTTATAGTTTCTCAGTTTCATTTTCAGACCCAGGAGATCTCTTTTTCTCACACTGATACAATTATGTTCTGCATTCTGAAGATTATTTCATGTACTGCCAACTGGTCTTTAAAATACATCCTTTAAATCCTGATCTTTCTTGAATAATGTCATTTCAATCCTCAGCATTATTAATGACTGAAATAATAAAAGGTATTTGCCTAAAAATAAGTTATATTTGAAGGCTACTTGATGTGTGCATATGGTATGAGCTGGTATTTTTAAAATGTGGTACATTTATATGCACATAAGTGAAAATTTGTGAAACTAGCTGCATTTGTAAGGATAGGATGGATTATGCTGCAGTAACAAATGAGCTCTGAAATCTGTTTCAGATACATAACAAAGGTTAAAGATGGAAAGAGATTTATGTAATGATTACACCAAGATTGCTAAGGTTCAGGCAACTCTCCAGGGCAGCTCCTATCTATGTGACTGATGACTCAGGAACCCAGTTCATTTGCTTCTTGTGGTTCTTCTGTTTCAACATATGGTTTCTACAGTTGCTTCCTAAAGAGAAAAGATGCTTTTGAGGGCCACAGTTTGGAAGTGACCTAAATTACTTCCAATTAAATTTCATCACCTAGAACACTATTGGCATTCGGGGCTGAATAATCTTTTGTTGTTGGAGGGCTGTCTTGTTCTTAGTGGGATGTGTAGCAGCATCCCAGCTCCTTACACGAGATGCCAGTAACACCACCTAAAGCTGTGATAACCAAAGATGTCTCCAGACAGTAGTACTGAGTGTCCCCTGGCCAAGTGGGTTGGGGGGTAAGGGAGAAAATTGCTCTTGGTTATAAACCATTGAACTAGAACTAGTCATTTAGCTCTAACTGCAGGATTGTTGAGAAAAATGGTCTTGTGTTTATAGGAAAGAAAGGAGAACCAGACGTGGACATGCACTGGTGGTCTGTAATACATTAGCTCATGGAAATAGAGAAATTTCAAAGTTTTATTATGTATCTAAACGTATATGACAACGTTAATATGTTTCAATTTCAACATGAAACAAGTAATACTGCATGTTCAAAGTAAATGTAACAGTTCTTAAGTGCTTATTAAATATTTACTAAACTATTAAAAACAGTGAAAATACATTGAAAGAATTATTAAAATGAGTTGAAATTATAATTATTGTATTTGATGTGAGACTTAAAATTAGCTATAATGTAAATATGAGTGTTAAGACAAATTAGTGTTACTGTGAAAAGTTGTTTAGCATCTCTGAGCATATGTTTAATGTTGAAGATAATTTCTTTTTTAGACAGAATAACCATTTCTAGGATAGACTTACTAAGTGTATAGTTGCTCACACATGTTGAGACCTTGGTAATTTGCTTCGTAAATGCGTTGCTAAATTGTATGTATTTGTCATGGAATAATGAATAGATATTAGTCATAGGCCCATTAGTCAGAATGCTTCCAGATACAGGGATAAAAAGCTGGTAGAACCATCTTCTAAGAGGAAGAGAAAGAGAGAGGGGGGGAGAGAGAGAGAAATATTGATTTATTAGAAGGAATATTCGTTGTACAGTAACAAAGGTTTGCTCCTTGTTTATATTACATTCTGGGTGTGGCTCTGTTTCACACACCTTCTCATTCTAGGGCCTGGACTGAAGGAGCAGCCCTGATTTCAATCTTATGGAAGAAGAAAAAGATAATTGTAGAATGAGGTGGTGGCTCTTAATGTGTCTGCTTGGATGTATCATAAGTTACTTCTGCTCATATTTTACCAGTTAAAGCAAGCCACATGGCCAAGGCGATGGAATGGGGGAGGGAAGTATCACCTCCCACAGGGAGATACTGCAAGTGACATGACCGAGGACGGGACAGAGTCCTCTTACAGAGAGGGCAGCAGATCATGGTGAACATTAATAGAATCTACCACAGATGTTGAGATGAATCACTGAACACTGAGACAGATCTAGAACTGGGGGCAGAATTGTAAGCATCTCTGCTTCTTTCTGTCTTAGCTGTATTCTTTCCAACTATAATGTTGGATGAAATCAAGAGCAGTCCTAAGTTTACATTCCTCTTATTAGCAACAAAAAGGAGAAGGACTTGTCTGTAGGAATTAGTTCTGAACCTCCCTCATGGGCTGCTTTGTCAGAAGGAGCTTTCAGTTTACAATAATATGGCTGTTTGGCCATGTGTCCACTCTATGTGGTTAAAAGTGGAGCACTGAAATTCCAGCTTGTCCATAATCATGTCTTGGGTAAGGGAGGGGTACTTCCCTAAAGGAGGGCAGGGGATGCTGTTGCTAGAAGCAAGTACAGGTGCTGGGAAGACCAGAAAAGATGCCCACTGTGCACAGAGATGACATTACTGAAATGCGGTAAGCCAGAATATAAAGAAACAATATAAAAAGGTGAAATTTTCCATCTTCATTTAAATTTACATCCTTAGTCCTGTAGTTACACAAAAATCTTTGCCACAATCAAGGGGTAAAGGTTACAGAGAACTCAAAAATCAATTTTGGGGAAACAATAATTCCCCACATTAATTCCTCAGGTGTTCCTTATAAACCTTTAAATAGGGATCCAGAATAATAAAAGCTTATGATTCCATTAAAGTGATATTGTTAACTTGGCAAAGTCGGTAACTTCAACTTGCTTTACTCTTGTTCCCAATTATTATTGATTTTTTTCAAAAACTCTTTTGATGTACTGAGATTCCTTAATGTAGTGAGTTGAAAAATGATCAGTGAACCAACAATTCTACATTGTAGCCATTTCTAGACGTGTCTGAGATAAAGAGGAACTCAAATTATAGTCATTGACTTTGAAGTGCTTGCAGGTTAAAAGTAGAGATAAAAGAACTCACGTGAAGAGATAATACCAAATATCAAATACAAATACCAAGAGGATAAAGACAATGAGCTGCTCATAGCCAGGGCTCTGTCAGTAGTTGGCCGAGGTAGTGTAGAAAAATAAGAAACCAGAGATCACAGGGGCAAGGCAGGCAGCTGGAGCCAGTGTAGCATGGTGCTCATTGTGGGACAGGCTTCATTCCCAAAGGGACACGTTTTTCCAGGCAGGCAGGCGAACTAGGGTGTCAGAAGGATTTAGCTGTATGTTCTGAAAGTTTAATTTTCCATTTTAGGGCAGTGGTTCTCAACCCAGGGCGATTTGGCCTCCTAGGGAGAGTTTGGCAATGTCTGGAAATCATTTGGGTTGTCACACCAAAATGGGAAGTGTAGCTACTGGTATCTAGTAAGTAGACATCACGGATGCTCACACGACACTGCACGGGATAGCCCCTCACAACACAGAATGGGCCAGCTCAAAATGTCAGTGGTGTTAAGGTTAAATCCTGCACTGGAAAGTTCTGTGGAGGTGAGGTAGATCCGGACTAGGGTGAAATGTAAATAAAAGAATCTGAAAAAGTACATGTATATCACTGCTGTACAGCCGAAACTGTCACAACATTATCAATCAACTATACTTCAAAAAAAGAAAGAGAAAAGAAACATAAGCAAGAAGGTAGTAACAGGAGAAACTGTGTGCAGGGAATATTTAACTATTATCTGGTCAATGTTTCTGTAAATATGGGACTATTCAAAAAACGAAGTCTATTACTTTAAAAATGATTAAAGGGAAAGAGTAGGGCTGTGATGTACTGCAAAGTGAATGCTCTGCCCACCTGGCATTTTGCAGGCTGAAAAAACAATGGATTTGGCTTACAATGAAATCTGGCCCCCAGATGCCAAATTTGTAACCCCTAGTCCAGTCAGCTTCCTTTATTTTTTGCTGATAATAGGATCCGAGTCCCATCATCGGTGAAAGGTTTACCAAAGCCACACAACCATCAACTGCAAAGTCAGGCCCCAGAAGCCGACTGCCTCCACTTCCAGACAACACTCTCTCCTTTCTAAGTAGCCTGTGCTGTGGGTGCGACGCTGTATCAGTGAATGTGACGGACAGTAGTGACCAGGACAGCCCATCTTTGCTCTTCAGTTTTAGATCTGTGTGAACAAACCAACACTGAAACTTACCACACAGGAAAAAAATTAAGGGAACAGAACTCTAAACATAGCTATTACAGGAGCAATTGTAATCTTTGTCAAATATTTTTAAGAAACAAAGGAGCAACATAATTCTTTATCTTGCCATGAAGTTCACTGTAGCTAAAACTGGTTAGCAAAGAATAGTAGGCTTGTGGTGGTTTTGTTTTATTTTATTTTTTTACAGTGGTAATGAGGATAGAATAAAAAATCTGCAGATTATAAACATTGTTTGAATGTTACATGATGAGATATTTAAGTAGGAGTCAGAATGCAGGCGAATTCCTAACTTGGCCAAACTGTAGTTGTCATGACTCTGGACGTGACAGAACCTGATGATAAAATCAGGAGAATGTTGGCTGTGATTGATACTTTGATGTTATTACTGAGCGTGAGATGAATTGATATTCCTGTAAATGAGAAATGAGCATGGCATATGAACATAAAATAGATTTTTTAGAAGTGTTACTAATCTTTTAACATAGGAATGTTTTACATTAATCATCAGTTTGAAAATTGACTGTTTTTATTTTGAAAAATTGGTTATAACTTTACAGACCTCTAAAAGTCAAGTATTGATTTTTTTAAAAGGCATACTTAATAGAAAATGTGTTTTTTCTTTAGTTTGGAATTTCACAGACTGGTCCAAGTTCCCATCTTCTTTCTCTTGTTTTAAAAATTGGTAATATTTTTGAGAACTTCCTATGGATTATCTCATTTAATCTTCAGTACAATCCTCATTGAGAAATTACTGTTTTATCGCTTTAAAGGTGTGGACGTTGAAGGAGACATAGCTAGTAAGGGCAAAACTGAGACTTATGTATTTCTGTATTCTACTGATACGCTGTAGTTGTTTATAAAAATGAAAAACTGATCATGTCACACATACTTAACACCCTGCAAGGGCTTCCCATGTTACTCAGGAAAGTCTTCTTCTATGAAGCCTTGTCATCACCACCGTCCAGAGGAGATCAGGCGGCCTTGCTATATTTCTGTATAACAGATATCCCCATAAAATAAATATCTTGTGACTTTACAGCACTTACCACAAATCCAGTTGCATATTTGTTTGATTATCTATTCAGTGGCTGTGATGCCATAGTCTGTAAGCTCCCCCAGGACAGAGACCATACAGTTAACTCGTTGTTGCCTCTCCAGCACCTAGAACGGTCTCTGAGACATAGTATACGATGGAGAATATTCACTGAAGGAGTAACTGATAAAGGGAAATCTATTTAAACAGGATAGCACGGCATTTAAACAGAATACTTTGGACTACTTTCCTTACTCTGTAGTCCATGTGGGGGACTGTCCTATATAGTAAGACTTTGTCACTTTCAGAATTAAACATCTTTGGGTAGAGTCCTAGGGTTCTGGACTGAAATCTCTTCTTCACTCAGTGATAGGAAAAGGAATCTAAGTATATCAAAGTTTGTTGTACATATTTTTCTACTTACTGTTTTTTTTCTGGCACTGCCACACCAAGAAATATCTGATTGTTGTCATCATTGTCTTTCCTATTATCTAATTTGGTTTTGGTTGTTTACTTTTTTATTATGGGAATTTTCAAATATACATATATTTTCATATATACATATATTCAAATATATATATATTTGAAAATTCCCATAAATTCCCATAAAATAACTTTTTATTATGGGAATTTTCAAATATATACATACATATTTGTGCATGCATATGTATATTTGACAATCATAATAAAAAAGTATAGATAGATATACATATCTTTACATATCTGTCTATATATAGAGACAGGAGTAAAATAAACCCTATATACCAATTATCTAACTTCAGCACTTATTAATATATGGCCATTCTTGTTTCATCAATAACTTTTGGGCGGGGGAGTAATTTATTTATTTATTTTTAGAGGAGGTACGGGGTATCGAACCCAGGACCTTGAAAATGCTAAGCATGTGCTCTACCACTTGAGCTCTACCCTCCCCCCTCATTTCATCAATACCTTCATCCATTTCCACTTCCATATTGTTTGAAAGCAATTCTCAGACATATCTCATTGTAAATATTTCAGTATTTCAATATGTATCTCTGTATGAAAAGGACTCTTAAGTATAATACAACATAATACCATTATCCAAAAATTTGATATTTCTTTACTATCATCAAATACCTTATCAGAGTTCACATTTCCTCAACTGCCTTATAGAATTTAAAAATTAGTTTTCAGTTTATTTAAATTGTGTTCCAAATAAGACCCACCCATTGCAATTAGTTGGTATCTCATCTAAACTATAGAATTCCTTTCTATCTCTTTTATTTTCTCGAGTATTACGTAGAGTCATATAAATCATTCTCACTTTAGAAAGAAATAGTTTAGCCAATAATATTTACCCAAAGTTAATTCCGTGTTTGTACTCACCCTGAAGAATTTTTGGTTCTTATTAAATAACTAGTGTTCCTAGTTATTACTTGTAGCATCTTAATTTAGAAATTGGATAAAATGATTCTTGTCAAATTCCGTATGATCTAGCATCAGGCATTTGTAGCCAGGATGAAGGGAGCAAGAATTTTGTGAAAAAAAGAAAAGGTTCCCCTTCAATACATTGGGTAAAACTTTCCCACTAGCTTCTTATTTTGGCTATTCTATGGCTGATGGGAAGGACTAAAGAAAAATGTAAATTATCCAAAGGGAGATTCATGACTGTATTTTAAAATATCAGAGCTAATAGGACTTTTAATGTTTTCTGTACTGTTGACTGAAGCAGAGTATGAATGGGTGATGGAGTAACTTGCAAAATGCAGGAATAAATCTGTCTAGTCCGAGAAGCTCACCAGAGTGCAAGATATAATCGCAAATATTTCCTCCTCTGAGAACTGCAAGAGGAGTTTAGTAATTGAGAGAAGGCAGAATAAAATAAATATTTTCAAGAATATTTTCAAAAGATTTCATGTTATGGTGTTTGGATATTGTATATTTGCTTTGTCTGGGTAGCTGACATCTCCCATTTTTCAAAATCTGTGTATGGGTTGGTTTGTACTAATCAACTCCCTTATCACACCCATCCATTTATCATGTTCAGGATTGTTTATCCTTGGATTTTTTTTTTTTTTTTTTGAGGATTCCCTTTACTTATTCTGGTTCCAGAACACAATGCCTTGAATAAACAGAATCTGCTACTGACTCATTACGAGCAGCTTTTCTAGCGGCAGTAAAGGGATGATTCTTAAATTAAAATCCATCATATCCATGACAACTTGTCAGGGTTCCAGCTGTGGCTCTGAAATGAAGCAAAGGGCGTCTCCTATATAAACATCAGATACTGAACACTGAGGATGGAGTTCTAGTCAATTCACTCACTCATTTAGCTTATACTTAGTAATAAGCCCTTATGTTCTAGGTCAGTGGTTCTCTGACTTGGCTGCAAATTACAATTACTTGTTAATCTTAAACCAAGATGAAATAGTGATGCTTGAGTTTCTTGCTCTTGAGAATCTGGTTTAATTTTTCTGAATAGGGACTGAGCATCTATCTATTTAAAAGCTTCCTGTGTTTCCAGAGGGGAGGGCATAGCTCAGTGGTAGAGTGCATTCCCAGAATGCACGAGGTCCTGGGTTCAATCCCCAGTGCCTCCATTAAAAAGTAAACAAACAAACAAACCTAATTACTGCCCCCACCAAATATATTTAAAAACTCCCTGTGTTTCCAACATGGAGCAGGTCTGAGCACAGTTGTTCTAGATACTGGATACGATGGAAAACCGTGAAGATGATGACCTCGCTCACAGGAAACTTAAGTTCTGGTGTGAAAAAGGAGGACCATAAATGGATGGACAAGATGAATTCATATAGTGTTAATTTCACCAGGTAGAAATAGAGGGAAATTATAGAAAGGTACCGAGGGGGAGAAAAATAGTAGAAAAAGTACTCAAAGGAATCCCTTTTGGGAGAGGTGAGAATTGAATAGGAACTTGAATGGGTTCATTACGCTCAAAAGAAGAGCAGAGAAGGAGAGCTATTTTTTAAAGCTTGGTCAAAATATGTAAATTTCATCTATTTTAGGAATAAGCAGTTAATTTTTGTCAGAAAGTTAAGATCCAGGACTGGAAATGTTAGTAGTTTAATTTTATTGGACACTTACCTTATGTCAGGCACTGTGCTAGGCACTGGGGGTACAAAGATGAATAAGGCCCAAGAAACTTTCAATATAGTGCTGCATAAATCGACAAACTTGACATGACGTGGCCTGTGCTAACATAGAGGTAATGACGGGAAGGAGCTCTCTGACCCACCAGTGGGTTTCAGGCTCCCTGTAACACATTCCAGGGGCTACTCATTCAGTCTGTTTTCTATTTAGCACTTATTTTTACCTCAGTTTTGACTTCTGCCTTTCATATTTTAGAAAGCTGGTTCTAAATGAAAGATAGAGCTGACATTGGTTAAGCAATTGCACTCATCTTAGTGTAGACTTGATCGATTGAGTAATTTAGTGTAAGAACATTGGCTTCTCTTTTACTGTGAACTCTGCTAGGCACAGTAGAGATTCAAAGTTAATAAGATGTAGTTAGTTACTCAGTTGAATTTTAGGAAAAACAGGTAAAACAGAAAAGAGCGTAATCACTCATGATGCAAAATTGTGAGTGCTATAATGAGGTATGCAACAGTGTGGGGGGAGTGGAGGGGGAAGTGAGGAACTTAAAATGATAATAACCCTTGTTGAGATCCAGGGTACCTCAAGGGACTAGTGCTAGCTCTATTCATATTTTTTTCTACAAGATGATGTGACCAAAATAAAGTGGGTTTTGATGAGACCTCACTATCAAGCTGATAAATTAGGTCACTAGTCGATTATTTAAGAACGCCTTGGGAGACTGTTAAAGGAATGTTTATCTTTAAATAATCAGTGTATTCATTCTGATTTTCTTTTCTAGGTTGTCTTTTCTTTTTGTTGCACTTTACTTTCACTTCAGAAGCAATTCTGTGTGATTTTTTAATGGTTCGTTAACACCCCTAAGTACCATTTTGCTTTTGGCTTTTACAGAAACCATGAATGGACTTAACAGAGAAATAAGTACAGATGAAAACAGAAGTGGAATAATAATAGTAATTGCACAACACCTTTTCTGCCTAGTTTAAAGCATCTTGTGAAATACAAATCAGGATACTGAGAATCCCCAGTGGGAAGGTGACAAAAAATCATAACCTTCTTTTAGAGAGGGAGTTTCCCCTGAGAATCTGTGGAAAATAGAAGTGAAGTGATATGATCATTTTATAGCTACCCTAAAAATTATCCTTGAGGGACGTGTCTTCTTGTGCTCAACCACATTTTTCACACAGTGACTGCTGGCTGTGGACACATTCATCACTTACTACAATAACAGCAAACCTTCAGGAAGTATTTGCAATTATCATTCAGCATTTGGGTAAGTGGTGCACCTCCAGTTTGGATCTCAGCTTTACTACCAAAAGGTTTACCTGTTTTACTTGTGGTTATTCTGCATTTAATATTTAATCCTACTTTTCTACCAGTTGATTTTCCCCTACCAAACTGACTGTAAGAGTGATGTGGGCAGGGAACTCTATCCTAACACACAGCTTGGTTTTAAGAACGTAGTATTTTTTTTTTCACCTTTATTGAGGTATAATTGACACACAGGAATTGTGTATATTAAGGAGTACAACTTGGTGTTTTGATATATGTATACGTTGTGCAATGATCACCACAATCAAACTAATTAAGATATCTATAACCCCACATAGTTACCAACTCTTTCCTTCCTTCCTTTCTCCTTCATTTCCTCCTCCCTCCTACCCTCCTTGCATCTCTGTTTCTTTGTCTATCTTTTTATGCTGAGAATACTTCAAATCTACCCTTTTAGCAATTTTCAAGTAATCAGTGGCAGTATTAACTGTAGTCACCATGCTGTACAATAGCTCTTGTGAACTCATTCATTTGCATAAATGAAACGATATCCTTTAATCAGTATCTTTCCATTCTCCATTTCCCTCTCCACCCCCTGCCCCTGAAAACCACCATTCTATCTCTGCTTTTATGAGCTCAACTATTTTAGATTCCACATGTAAGGGAGATCATCGAGTTTTTGTCTTTTTGTCCCTGGCTTGCTTCACTTAGGATAATGTTCTCCAGTTTCATCCATGCTGTCTCAAATGGCAGGATTTCCTTCTTTTTTATGACTGAAAAGTATTGCCTCCATATATAGATACTACATTTTCTTTCTTTGTTTATCCGTCCACGACCACTTAGTTTGTTTCCATATCTTGGCTACTTAAAGTAATACAGCAATGAACATGGGAATGCAAGTATCATTTCTAAATGCACATTTCGTTTTCTTTGGATATATATCCTGAAGTGTAGTTGCTAGATGATATGGTAGTTCTATTTTTAATTTTTTGAGGAACTCAATGCTATTTTCTATAGTGGCTGCACCAGTTTATATTCCCATCGACAGTGCACAAGGGGTTCCTTTTCTTTATATCTTCACCAATACTTATCTTTTTAAATTAACATATAATTGACACAATATGTTAGCTTTATGTGTACCACATAATGATTTGATATATGTATATATCACTAAATGATCACCATAGTAAAGTCTAGTCAACATTCATCACCACACAGTTACAGTTATTTTTCCTGTGATGCAAACTTTTAAGATTTACTCTTAGCAACTTTCAAATATATGATACAGTATTATTAATATAGTCACTATACTGTACATTATATCTCCAGGAGTTAGTTATTTTGTTACTGAAAGTTTGTACCTTTTGATTACTTTACCCCTTTCAACTATCCCCCACCCCTAGCTCTGGCAACCACCAATCTATTCTCTGTTTCTGTGAGTTCTTTTTTTTTTTCTTTTTCCTTCAAGATTCCACCTATAAGTGGGATCAAACAGTATTTCTCTTCCTCTGTCTGACTCATTTTACTTAGCATCATGATTTCAAAGTCCATCCACATTCTTGCAAATGGCAGGCTTTTTCTCTTTTTAATGGCTAAATAATATTAAATTGCATAAAGATATCACAGTTTCTTTATCCAGTCATTCATTGACGGATGCTTAGGTTGTTTTCGTGTCTTGGCTATTGTAAATAATTCTACAATAAAAATGGAGGTGCAGATATCTTTTTGAGTTAGTGTTTCTTCTTATTTCAGGTAAATACCCAGAAGTGGAATTGCTGGATCATATAGTAGTTCCATTTTTAATTTTTTAGGAACCTCTTAACATAGTGGCTGCATCAATTTACATTTCCACCAACAGGGTAGAAGGGTTCCCTTTTATCCACATCCTCACCACACTTGTTATATTTTTTCTTTCTGATAATGGACATTTTAATAGGTGTGAGTGATATGTCATTGTGGTTTTGATTTGCATTTCCCTGATGACTAGTGATGTTAAGTAGGAATTAGTGATTTTCACGTACTTTTGGTCACTTGTATGTCTTCTTTTGAGACATGTTTATTCAAGTTTTTTGCCTAGTTTTTAATTAGTTTATTTGGTTTTTTTTTTTGCTATTGAGTTGTATGAATTATATATTTTGCTTTTTAACTTCTTATCAGATATATGACTGCAAATATTTTCTCTCATTCAGTAGGTTGCCTTTTTATTTTGTTGATTCTTTTCTTTGTTATGCAGAAGCTTTTTAGTTTAATGTAATCCCACTGGCTTATTTTTGCTTTTGTTGTCTGTGCTTTTGGTGCTATAACTGGAAACTCATTGCCAAGTCCAGTATCAAGAAGCTTTCCCTCTATGTTTTCTTCTAGTAGTTTTATATTTTTAGGCCTTATCTTTAAGTTTTTAATCCATTTCGAGTTGATTTTTCTTTATGTTGTGTGATAAAGGTCCGATTTAGTTCTTCTGCATATGGAGTTGCAGTTTTCCAGACATCATTTATTGAAGAGACTATTCTCTCTCCATTGTGTGTTCTTGGCACCCTTATCAAAGACCCAGTAATCATAAGTATGTAGATTTTATTTCTGGGTTCTTTGTTCTATTCCATTAGTCTATATGTTTGTTTTTATGCTGGTACTATGCTGTTTTGATTTTTGTAGCTTTGCAATATATTTTGAAATCAGGAAGTGTGATGCTTCCAGCTTTGTTCTTCTTGCTCAAGATTGCTTTGCTTATTTGTTCTTTAAATAGTGCCATTGGGATTTTGATAGCCATAAATCTGTAGATCACTTTTTGTAGTATAGATCTTTTAACAATATTAATTTTTCCAGTTCAAGAGTGTGTGATATATTTCTATTTATCCATGTCTTTAATTTTGTTCATCAGTATTTTATAGTTTTAAATGTACAAATCTTTCACTTCTTTCGTTAAGTTCATTCCTAACTATTTTATTGTTTTTTGTTGATATTACAAATTGTTTTCTAAATTTCCTTTCTGGATAGTTTGTTGTTCATATATAGAAACATCACTGTTCTCTTTTGCATGCTGATTTTGTATTCTGCAAGTTTGCTGAATTCATTTGTTAGCTCTAACAGATTTTTTTTTTTTTTTTTGGTTATTGTTGTTGAGTCTTTAGGGTTTCCAGTATATAAAATCATATCTGCAGGGATAAACTTACTTCTTCCTTTCTCATTTGGATGCCTTTTATTTATTTATTTTTTCTTATCTCATTCCTCTGGCCAAGACTTCCAGAACTATGTGTTGAATAGAATTGTGAGTGAGAGCCTTGCCTTATACCAGATATTAGAGAAAAAGCTTCCAGTGTTTCACCATTGATTATGATATTAGTGGTGGGCCATTTTGTGTATGTCCTTTATTGTGTTAAGCACAGTTCCGTCTGTACTTATTTTGTTGAGAGATTTTTTTTCATGAATGGATATTAAATTTTGTCAAGTGCTTTTTCTGTGTCTATTGAGATAATCATGTGATTTAAAAATGTTTTTAATTGAAGTACAGTTGATTTACAATGTGTTAGTTTCAGGTGTACAGCAAAGTGATTCAGTTATACATACATATATATATTCTTTTTCAGTTCTTTTCCATTATAGGTTATTATAAGATATTGAATATAGTTTCCTGTGCTATACAGTAGGTCCTTGTTGTGTATCTATTTAATATATAGTAATGTGTATATGTTAATCCTAAACTCCTAATTTATCCCTCCCTCATCCTTTTCCCTTTGGTAACCATAGTTCATTTTCTATGTCTGTGAGTCTATTTCTGGTTTGTAAATAAGTTCATTTCCATCATTTTTTAAAATATTCCATATATAAATGCTATCATATGATACTTGTCTGACTTAATTCATTTAATATGATAATCTCTAGGTCCATCCATGTTGCTGTATACTAAAAATAGAGTTGCCATATGATCCAGCAATCCCACTCCTGCGCATGTATCTGGAGAAAACTCTAACTCAAAAAGATATATGCACCCCAGTGTTTGTAAAAGCACTATTTACAATAGCCAAGACTTGAAAGCAACATAATGTCCATTGACAAGATGAATGGATAAATGTATATATATATATATATCACCACACATACATATCTATATCTATATCTATATCTATATCTATGCCACATATACAGAAATATATACACCACATCTTCTTTATCCATCATATATCTATATATATACACAATGGAATTATGGTGTGTGTGTTTATATATACTATATTATATATAGTATATATATATAATGGAATATAACTCAGCCATAAAAAATGAACTAATGCCATTTGCAGCAACTTGTATGGACCTAGAGATTATCATATTAAGTGAAGTAAGGTCATGGGACTTTTGTCTTTCATTTTGTTATGTGCTGTATCACATTGATTGATTTGCATATATTGAAACATCCTTGCATCCCAGGGATACATCCCACTTGATCATGGTCTATAATTCTTTTAATGTAATGTTGAATTTGGTTTTTTAGTATTTTATTGAAGATCTTTGCATCTATGATCACTAGGGATATTGGCCTGTAGTTTTTTGTTTTTTTTTTTTTCTTGTGGTCTCTTTGGCTTTGGTATAAGGGTGGTGCTGGCTTTATTAAACGAGTTTGGAAGTTCTGTTCTTTCTTTTGGAATAATTTTAAAAGGGTTGGTATATCTGACTGTTTGGTATAATTCACCAATGAAGACATCTGGCTCTGAATTTTTCTTTGTTGAAAGGATTTTTATTACAGATTCAATCTCCTTGTTATTGGTCTGTTCAGGCTTTCTATTTACTCTTAACTCTGTCTTGGTAGGTTGTATGTTTCTAGGAATTTATCCATTTCTTGTAGGTTATCCATTTTGTTAACACATACTTGTTGATAATAGTCTTATACCTATGAAAATGTCTAGCCACAAAGTGGGGCTTTGTGGTAGCCCCAATTGATGCAGACTGCATGGAATTTAATCATTACATTTTCCTGTTCAGCATTCAGAACCTACCTTCTAGGACTATAGTTTCTTGAAATGGAGAACATTATGTAGTTGGTGTTATTTTCTTCATGTTGAGAACTAAAGCATATTATGTACTCACAGTTTCTCTTTCTTATTTTTTAGCAAGACAGTTTTCCATCTTGTTCAGATTATTACTTGATCCCAAATCTATAATTTTTTTTCCTGTGAAAGAGAGTGAATCTTTGTCATGAACTTTTTATTGCCTGCCTTCATTTCCTACAGATCAAGTGAGATCATTTGGGTGAAGTTCATCCCACAGAAACAACTGTTTTGTTCAGTTCATTGCAAAATCTCAATCTTGTTTTTTTACTTGATACATTTAAGTTACTATTTCATTTGTTTTGAAGGAGATTAAAAGTAAAGTGAAGAAAGATGCAACTAATGGAGATTTTGAGGCCAAGTTTTTTTAGAAACACTTCATTAAGGAGTAAAACAAGCAAATAATATGTTTCTCTCTAGACTTCAAATGCTAAAACTAATGGCTTATGTAAGAATAGGTTTCAGATTTAAATCTAGTGATCAGTATTGAGAGCATAATATCAAGCTTTTACCTTTCACCATAGTGAGCTAAATGCCAAAAATTTACTTTCAAACATGAACACGAAACAAAAGCCTTAACTTCAATAAGCAATTGACATTTGCAAAAGAAGAAGCAAGGCTACACACAATTCATCCATTTATTTATCAAGGACACAATATGCACTCAGATGGATTTGTTAGAGATTTCCCGACCTTGAATGTGACTTGGGTTCATTTTGACATATAATGCTTTACAATGTCAGGAAGAAAAACAACACTCACCCTGCAGAATTTTCATTTTGTACTTTTCTCTGTCTTGATTTCCCTTCTCTCACTGTTTTCTAGACTTATTTTTCAGGATTTGTTTTAAAGCTCTCCTCTTCTAGAAAGATCTTGAAATCTAACATTCTATGGCAGATACTGTGGGTGCTCATTCAACAGCACCCTCCTGCCCTGCCTTTCCATACCATAGAGGCTTCAAAGAGGAACACTTGACTGGCCAGTTTCCCTTGCATCTAGAAGTGGCCATGTGATAAAGTGAGAACTAGTGAAATACAGAGAACAGTCTCACTATGAGATGCCATCTGCCTTCTCTTCCCACTCCTTTTTCCTTCTTGGATTGTGCAAATGATACCAGTAAGTCCAGAAGTCATTTTTTGACCCTGAAGACAACAGTCACATACTAAAGATGGCAGAGCTATCATATGAAAGGAGCCTCGTTCCTTGAAAACATAATTTTACAAATACACTAGCCCTGGACCATCTCCTTTTCAATTTTTTTTTCCTGTGAGATGAAAATAAATTATTTAAACTACTGTATTTTTTTTTCCTATTCACAGCCAAATACATTTAACCAACGCACTCTTTAATCCATCCATTACAGACTGGGTTGAATTCAGAGCTCAACTTTCCCTAAGTGTAGAATTTAGGAAAAATTCAGTGGGTTAGATATTCTCCCTCTTTCCTTCCTCTTTTTCCCTTATCGCCTTCCAGTTCAAATTCTGCTATTAGTACTACCATTAGAACTTAATAGAATACATTTCTCTGCATTTCTTCTCTTAAGATGTGTTATATATTTTTTGAGGATATCTATAATTATGTATGATAATATTTTCATGAAGCGTTATGCAATCCTCAAAAAAGTATGCTCACCATCTCTATGCCTTGATGGTTGATTTTATGTCACACTGGAAGGATGAATCTCTAAGACTTGAAAGGTATTACAGAAGAAATATGAATACATATATGAATGTGTATATTTTCAAAATACTTTGTGTTTACAGTTACCACATTGCCTGTGGGTTTCTTTGGAGATGATAAGTTAATATTAGTTGAATATTTGTCCAAATAACAATGAATCTTGGTGGTGTAGAATAAACATTTCAAAGACCATGGCTCAGATTGTCATTTTACTCTAGTAAGCACGTGAGGGAACTTGAGGAGTTGTTTAAACTTATAACTTATAAACATAAATATAAATATTTGACTTAGTCTTTTCAGTATGCTGTTATGAGAATCAGTCAAGATAATCAGCATGTTGTTATAAGAATCAGTCAAGATAATCGATTGGAATAATACAATGTACTTTATAAACTATAATACTATTAGTTACTAATAAAATTCCAAAATATGAATACCAGAATTATTTCAAATCAGGAGTATTTGCTAAGTATAAAGATGGAGTTTAATGTTTAATTTTTGTTCTTCATATCAATGAAGACATTAAACAATGAAGAAAAAAGCTGCTTATTTTCCTAACCCCATTTCCAACTCCATTTTGGGGGTGATTTTCCTACTGAAATCAATCTGTGTAGTATTGTGTGAGGTAGATGAAGAATGGTGAAAACATTAGCATATTTCTTTCCTGGCTGTGATTAGGCTACTAAGAAAAACCTACTTTTTAGGAATTCTCTGGCTTCCAGGAAAGTTGCTAGAAGCAAAAAGTGTTCTGGAAGGGAGGAAAATTCTCTCACAAAATGAATGCATTGAACATAACCACCACTTAGAAAATAGAGAAGTAAGAATATCAGTTCAAAAGCAATAGAATAAGCCATAAACCTATGAAGGGGCCCAAACACCAAAATGCAAACGTTCTTGCTAACTTTCAATTGCCTCAGTGATTTATTCTAGCAAAAGACATGAGGGATAAAACAAGTCTGAAGGTAGCACTATGCTTTGCTCAAGTTTCACTAAGCAGACTATAAAAGAAAAGTATATTCAGGATGGAAGGCCTACATATTGACCCAAAATGCACAGGTATCAGTGATTCTTTGGGAATAAGGAGTGTTCCAGTCAAAAGACGTAGAGTGGCTGAATGGATCCAAAGAAAAAAAAAGACCAAATATATGCTGCCCAGGAGTCTCACTTCGGATTTTAAGACACAGACTGAAAGTAAAGGGATGGAAAAAGACATTTCATGAAAATGGAAATGAAAAGAAAGCTGGGCTAACCATGCCCATATCAGACAAAATAGAATTTAAACAAAGACTGCAATAAGAAACAAAGAAGGGCATTACATAATGATAAAAGGATCAATCCAACACTTGTAAATATCTATGCACCCAACATAGGAGCACCTAAATACATAAAGCAAATATTCACAAAAATAAAGAGGGCTATGGACAGTAATAATAATAATAGCAGGGGACTTTAACACCCCACTTACATCAATGGGCAGATCATTCAGACAAGAAAATCAATAAGGAAACACGGGCCTTCAATGACACATTAAACCAGAGGAACTTAGTAGATAAATTCAGAACATTCAATGCCAAAACGCAGAACACACCTTCTTTTCAAGTGTGCATGAACAGTTCTCCATGATATATCACATTACACCACAGAACAAATATCAGTAAATTTAAGAAGACTGAAATCATATCAATCACTTTTCCAACCAAAACATTATGAAACTAGAAATCAATTACAAGAAGAAAAACGGAAAAATCATAATCACATGGAGGGTAAACAACTTGCACTACACAACCAGTGGGTCAATGAATAAGTCAAAGAGGAAATTAAAAAAAAAACCTTGAGTGAAATGAGAATCAAACACATTTCAAAATCTATGGGGCACAGCAAAAGCAGTTCTGAAGGGAAGTTTATAGCAATACAGGCCTAACTTAGGAAGCAAGAAAAATCTCAAATAAACAATCCAACCTTTCAACTAAAGGAAGTAGAAAAAGCAAAAAAAGCTTAAAGTCTGTAGAAGGATGAAAGTAATGGGCCAGAGTGGAATTAATGAAATAGAGACTAAAAATTAAATAAATAAATAGAAAAGATCAATGACATTAAAAGCTGCTTCTTTGAAAGCTAAACAAAATCGATAAACCTTTAGCCAGATTTATCAAGAAAAAAGAGAGAGACTCCAAATAAATAGAATCAGAAATGGAAGAGAAGCCAACAACCAATAGCACAGGAATACAAAGGATCATGAATGATTACTACGAGCATTGTATATGACAACAAACCGGACAACCTAGAAGAAATGGACACATTTCTAGAAACGTAGCAGCATGCTAACACCGAGTCTAGAAGAAACAGGTAATTTGAACAGACCAATTACTAGATGTGAAATGGAATTGGCAATTAAAAAAAAAAACAAACTCTCAACAAACAAAAGTCCAGATGGCTTGACAGGTGAATTCTGCCAAACATTTAAAGAGGAGTTAATACTGATCCTTCTCAAAGTACATAAACAAGTAGAAAGATTTTCCATGTTCGTGGTATACATGGATATAGAAGATGCGAGATACACACACACACACACACACACACAGACACACACACACACACACACACAATGGAATATTATTCAGCCAGAGAAAGGAAATCTTTCTGTTGTGACAACATGCATGGCTCTAGAGGTTGTTATGCTAAAAGAAATAAATCAAACAGAGAAAGACAAATACCATATGATCTCATTTATATGTGGAATCTAAAAAAACCAAAACAAACTAACAAAACAAAATGAAAAAAGACTCATAGATAAAGAAAACAGTGTTTGCCAGAGGAAGGGAGTGTAGGGGTAAGATAAGAAATTGATACATTGTAACTGACTATACTTCATTTAAAAAAAAAAGAATAAAATGAATAAAATGGTTAAAAAAAAAGGTACAAATCTTTAGTTATAAAATAAATAAACCACAGGGATGTAATATACAGCATAAGGAATACGGTCAATAATATTGCAACTACTGTGTTATGGGGACAGATAGTTACTAGACTTGTTGTGATGATCATTTCACAATGTGTGCAAATGTCAAATTGCTCTGTAGTGCATCTGAAAGAGACATAATATTGAATACAATTATATGTCAATAATGAAAAAATGGAAATACATTTCTTAAGGCTATAGCTGCCGCAGATAGTGATTCCTCTGTTGGATATGGGCAAAGTCAATTTAAAACCTTCTGGAAAGGACTCACCACTCTAGATGCCACAAAGAACATTTTATGATTCATGGGAAGAGGTCAAAGTATGAACATTATGAGGAGTTTGGAAGAAGCTGATTCCACCCTCATGGATGACTTTGAGGGGTTCAAGACTTTGGTGGAGGAAGTAACTACAGATGTGGTGGAAATAGCAGGAAAATTAGAATTGGAAGTGGAGCTTGAAGATGTGATTGAATTGCTGCAATCTCATGATAAATGTTTAGCAGGTGAAGAGTTACTTCTTACGGATGAGCAAAGAAAGTGGTTTCATGAGATGGAATCTACTCCTGGTGAAGATCCTGTAAAGATTGTTGAAATGACAGCAAAGGATTTAGAATATTACATAAACATTGATAAACTAGAGGCAGGACTTGAAGGGATTGATTCCAATTTTAAAAGAAGTTCCACTGGGGGTAAAACACTGTCATTGCATGCTTCAGAGAAATCACTCCTGAAAGGAAGAGTCATTGATGCAGCAAATTTCATTGTTGTCTTATTTTGAGAAATGGCCACAGCCACTCCAAGCTTCAGCAACCACCACCCTGATCAGTTAGCAGCCATCACACAGAGGTAAGACCCTTCATGAGGGAAGATTGTAACTCACTGGAGCTCAGATAATGGTTAGCATTTTCTAGCAATGAAGTGTTGACAAATTAAGATATGTACACTTTTTAGACATAATGCTATTGCACACTTAACAGAATACAATATAGTGTAAACATAACTTTTATATGCACAAAGTTCACATGACTTGCTTTATTGCTATATTTGATTTATTGTGGTGGTTGGGAACAGACCCTGCAAAATTTCCAAGGTTTACCTATAATTGGTTCTTATCAATTTGACTAGGTTCAGTTGGCTATTAAAATGGTCAGTTTTTTTTCTACTAGTGTAATCAATTATTTTTCTTCTCAAGGTGACTTGGTATAGTTGGATATAATTTTTGTAATGGACATGAAGTCTAGACTTGGAATTGGGAGACTGTGTGTATGTGTCTGTGTGTGTGAAGCATTCACATAGGACACATATATATGTATTGTAAACTAGAAGAGAAATGTTTTGACATTAAGATTAGTGGTTCAAATATAAATTACACATGGTGCTTTTTGGGCAACTTCTGGTCTTTTGTTCTATTCTTGGTGATAGTACAGTTTTTCCACCGATATCAAAGCCCAGCTTCCAAAGCCACTTCTAGAGTGACTGATTCACATGTTTGTGACTGCTTCTCTATTTCTGCAATGAAATATAGGTCTCTTTCAAAAATTCCTAAAATAGAATTTTATCCTGTTCATCTGTTGACTTCCTTGAAGGTAGAACTCAACAGCCAGTTCTTTTTTTTTTATTAACATGCACACAAAATTAAATAACTTCATGTAGCTTTTTCCCCTCAAAAATAGTTATTCAATTTGTTCTAGGTGTTTGGCCCTAGGCAAGATTCTCGTGGATATAAATATGGATAAGACCTGGCACTTTCCCTTGGAGAACTTATTGTTTAGTTGGGAAACAGACACCTAAATGGTTGACAATAATATACAATAATAAGTGTTGTAAAGTGTGAACAAAGTGCTAGTAACAGCCATAAAGACTTACATAGTTTTAGCTCTATATAAATATCTCTCTGAGATATGAATATATATTAAATTCTTTTTAAAAAAATTCTAGTTAGCTGCACATGATATACAATAATGCCTTTTAATATTTTCTGGAACATCTTGTCTCCACAGGCATATATTGTCTAGACTCTACATTAAAAGTAAAATAGTGATGAGAATGAGGGGAGTCTCTGTAATTCGGAAGAGGTGGGGGTATGATGAGGGTAAAGTGACAGACGTTTAAGTGGCGATGAAGTGAAAGCTTTCTGGTCAATGGCAGGTGACAGACAGAGACCATTGATCTTGGCAGGGAAGCTGCAGTCGTTGTGAAGTCTGGTGGTCTTGCCAAGAGTTATAATCTCATAGCTCAGTGAAATTAGTTGAGCAGGAGAGTTTGAAGATACATATGTAAACCTTTAGAAGAAAGAACTTATACATTTCTGAAGATAATAGATAGGGAATAATGGGACATCTGAGCAGATTACAACATATTCTCTAGACTACTGAACTTTTCCCTATCCGTGTTGAGTGGATTTTTACCCCAAATATACTGTCACATCTTATCTTTAAAAAAAAAACATAGACAGCTCTTTGCAGAATATCAGCAGTTGCTGCACATTGTCCTTGAAGTCAAGCACGTCAATACTTGCTTTTGTTGACAGCTGTGATGAACAACATCTTAAAAAATCTCAGAGCCCTTAAAACAAGTCCTGATGCCTTCTTGAAAACCATAATGAGCAGTAGGAGAAGTGAAGTGGGGCTATTATGAGGGCTTCCTGGCTCCCAAGCTGTGTCCCACAGGCTATGATTCTAATTTGAGATTAATTTTCTTGTCCCATGTGTATCAGGAAAGTCACATTTTCCTCAGTGAAAAAATACAAATAGCCCCATCCTAATTTCATGAACTTGGGGAAGAAGCAAGATTACAGAGAAAGGTGGGATGATGCTTAAAACATCATCTATTCATTCATTTATTGAACAAATACTAATTTTGGAAGGTTCAATGGCATTTAGGTCCTAATGGGGTTTAAAAAATTCTAGATTTAGGTAACTATAGAAAGGAGGCTGGACCCAGGGGAGGTAGTGATTTGGAAAAAGGTCATTTTTACTGTGAGATTGTGAATGGGGTGCTGTTATTAGTAATGATAAGATCTTGGGCATTGCCTTCTAGCTTTTTTTCTGTTGTCATACACATAGAAAATGGTAACAGTTTATAGCTTAACTGTTCAGTAATCTGTCCTGAGGCCAGAAGTGATCGGCTGAGGGCATTGGAGGCTCACCCACTTCTCAGCCTCTGTGAGGGCAGCTGATCTATGATATGACCATGGGAGTGGGTGGCTGGGCCAGAAAGAGGAACAAGGAACTGAAAGGCCAAGGTGTTGGAAGGATCATGCACATAGTTATAGAAATCACCAAGGCAAGCATCCTTTCCCCAGAGTTACTTGAGAGTAGCAGTTCCCCACCCAGCGCAATAGCAGTGCCTTTAATAAGTATGCTGATATCTGCACTTTCTGCATCCCTCAAGGTGTCAGAATGGTGTTTCCACTTTTGTCCACAATGAGCCTGAAATATACCAGGCTTCCCCTGCAAATGGGAGGTATGCCCCTCCTCTACTCTGGAATGTGCTCTGTCCCCTAGATCCTGTTCCTTTGTATCTCATGAGCCTCTTGTGAAAACAACGTCTTCCTCCATCACTGACCTGCAGCAGGTCTGTTCATTTGTCTCAGATGGTGGGTGGTCTATGGACCAGGCTGGATAACAGACACTGCTTGGTCCTCCTCTACACTTCCATTGCATTTTTCTAGGCCATTGCTCCTCTTTCTTTGAGCCAAACATCAAGGTTATGAGCAAATGAAATTATAGACCCTGAGATCTCTTGGACCTGAAAACCAGTTTATCAAATATGCCTAGATGTGCTTGAACTCTAAGCAGCAAATTCTGCTTCACTCTGCTTGGAAGAAGTTCTTTCCTCTGCCAGCTCCTTTCCACCATTCAGATCTCAGTCAAAAGCTACCCCTCCTGGGAAAGGCCATTTCTTCTGTTTAAAGAAGTCCTCTCATTTCCTCTCTATAGTCAATGTCAATCACATGAACCCACTATATTCCTCCTGTGACAATCAATATCTGGAATTATCGTGTATTTTTCTTGTTAATGTTCTTTTGTCCCCACTTCATTAGAATAGCTCTGTGCATCTTGTCCACCAGTGCTTAGAACAATGCCTACCACATGTTATTTGCCTAGCAAATGTTTGCTTAATGAATAAATTAATGAGTTAATGCATCTGAGAGCTGTGAGCTGCAATGGCATTGCATCTGGTTTTATCATTATTTTTTTTTTAATTAAAAATTTTGTCTTCTTAAGACTGATTTATTTTGAGTCTGGTTCAATCTTACTGAAAGCTAATTTGCATTTGAAAACTTGGTCTTGCCAGAGTGTGAATGTGCTCTCAAGCTGATCTGACTTACTAACAGTATACAACAGTCTGAGTCCTGAGACCTGGCATTATTCTTGTGGCCATCCTTCTCATTCTCCTTTCTAACTTATTTCTCATATATGTCTCTTGGCTGTTCCCTCCGTGAGTAGCCAAGAGGTTCCGGAAATATTCCTCAGGCTGCCATTTTTGATGTCCCAGTGCCCAGAGATAAATGGAACCTTACATGCTAGATGAGAGCATCTCTCTGCAATCCCATCAGTAACTTCCTTCCTTGTGTGACCCAGCTGGGGTTCAGGTGGAGTGTGGGCTGCAGGACTTACTCTGATATCTCAGCTGGTGAGCTGGGGGGTCTGCTTCTGCCATGTCATTCTAGTCCATGCCCCAGGCTTCTGGCTGTTGGCTCTTGGCCCGCTGTGCCTTGCCTCCAATGGCAGATCCTCTTGTCTCACATGACCAGTTGACACCTAGCATTCTGGATGAGTCCCAGTGCCTCATTCCGTCCTGATTTCTCAATGTAGACCCCTTCCACAGTGGGGCTGGCCAGGATTGGACTTGAGTTTACCCTCCATTCTTTTTATTTAAATGCCTTTCTCCTTCTGCCTGGAACCAGTTCTCTTTTGTGAGTTAGTATTTTTCAACTTCACCTACGTCGGTGCTGGCTGGGCCTTGCATTCCAACTTTCATCTCTTCATAAGAATTCTCAGCGTATTATCCTGCTTACGTATTATTCCAGCCACAAATTCATCCGGCCATGTCCTGTGGAAACAAGTGTCCACAAAAATCAAATACAGAGAGATACCAAAGATCGAATACATTAAAAAAAATTTATACTCACATCTTATTTTCAGAGGATTGACCTTAATAAAATATTAAGCTTCCATTGGGCATTCAAATGACTGGAGTAAAGCCTAATATTATGCAGACATATGTCATAAAGAATGTGAACCATCAAATGAAGTCCCTGAATGATAAGAGCTTCATACAATAACACCCTGTAGTGATATGATTAAATGATGGTCATTCAGTGTGTTTCCCAATACCAACAGGAAAATGGGCTTTTCCTGTGCAGTGGAAAACCGAATGATTTATTTTGGTCATTGATAAGGTAGGACAGTGTTTATCTTCAGGGATCTATATTAAATATTAGCTAATTATTTAAAAAATCTAATGCCACTATAGCAAAGAGCATTACAACCTCTAAAGAGAGGGTGCATTGTACAAAAAGCAAGATATTCATTCTATCTACAGAAGCATGGTTTGGAGAAAGACCAAGAAAATAAACCTTAAAGTTAGGGTCTCAGCCCAGGGCCACACTTGTTTTGGACACTGTATAGCCATGAGAGCATGTTTTGGGTGGATATTTCACAATAACAAATATAATCATGATTAATCCTAAAGACTGATTAAAACGCATGTATCATATAAATCATTGTGGGGATACAAAATATTTAATCCAAATAAAATATTATAAACCGTATTTTAAAATATAATGAAAATCTGTTTGCCTAGATTCTTAAAAATTAAGGCATTTTTGGAATTCATAAGCTGTTATAAGACTTCTGAAATGTTAAAATGTGTGCTCATTGTATAAATGTATGCACACTATGGGCTCTGTCTGTGGAATAAAATGCATTTCTTCTTTCTGCTTTTTTTAGCTATGGGTGGCTTATGGTTTAATTTTCTTCAAGAGAGAGACAAGAAGAATAATGTGAACCAATGACATTCGGGAGTTAGGATGCTTGAATGTTTTGATCTTGACTTCTACTGTTATTTTAAGTAATTGGACCAAGAGGTATCTCTTAAAATAATACACATCAAGCAACACAGCTTGATATAGATCAGGAAATTTCATCTCCTGTGTCTATGAATAAGAACTTATTTATAAGGAATGGGATAAAGGAAGTGTCTTCATGCCCCCAAATGTCCTTCCCCAGTAGCCAGCCATGGGACCTGAGATGCTGTCAGGGGAGATGTTACCTCTGTGTGCTGATTCCATAGGGTCTGGTAGGACCACAAGGTGAAATGGCAGCAGGGTCTAACCTGGAGGCACAGGTATCCATAAGCACCTGGAACTCAGAAACCTCCTCTTATGCTTTCTGCTCTTCCTTATAATACCTAAAACTATGATAAGTGTACAGAATACTCAATATGAAAAAATGCAGTCATGAAACTCTTCGTGGTCTTTACAGTTATAAAGACACTAAGACGGTGGCTATGGCCTAAAAGAGAAAATATTTTTAAAGGTTGTGAGAAAGAATAAAAGGGCTCTCTGCATTGGACAAAGTTCATCCATTCATTCATTTATCAGACATCTGTTGAGCACATGATATGTGTTCTCAAGTAGCAAATATGCAAATATATACATACTTGCTATAGAAGAGTGACAGGTGCTTCTCTAGCTGCAGGCCCCTGGAGGGCTGATTTCCTAGTAACACTCACAGGAAACCCTCACCAAATGTTAAAACATGAAAATGCTTCTTAACTGGTTGATGTTTACTGTCACAGCTCCCCCAAATGACCCTTCGGTGTCCTGGCTTTCCAGACCCCTTCATGGGATCCCCTGTGCCTCACCCTCATCCAGCAATTAAGATTTGATATTTGGCACATTTGGAGGTCTCTCCGACCCTCTTTCCCTGGATACCCCCAGCCCAACTTCTATCGCTCATTCTGATTGGTTGATGTTAACTGTTCTTATTTTAAATATCCTCCCTGGGCACCTGGTGGAAGATCAGTGGTTCTTAAACTTCCATTATTCTTTAGAATCAATACAGGTGACTAAACCTACCCCAGCACTGTCAGAATACCCACCCCCTCCATGTGGGGTCTGCAGGCAGGTTAAGAACAGTTGTGCTAAAGGAACATAGTTGAAGGGTATGGCCTTTTCTTTGGAGAGGAATTCACCAGTTAAATATTGAGACTCTTAGCAAAGCTAAGTGGGTCTCAATCTTGACTACATTGGAGTCACCTGCACATAAGAAAAAGAACGAAATGAAACAAAACACCAAACTGATATCAGAGTTTTACTCCAGAGATTCTAATTCAAATGATCTGGGGATATGTTCTGGACAAAATTTTTTTTTTTAATGCTCCCAGGAGATTTTAATGTGCAGCCACCAAAGTTGAGAACTACTGCTTTAAGCAGAGAATAAAATGAGTTAGAACATCTAACCTTGGGAATAAATATATAAAAGGCTTGAAAATAGAAAAAAATCAAGATACATTGATAACGAGGTGTGTGTGTGAAAGAGAGACAAACTGAAAGCAAGAGAGCATAAACTAAATAAAAAAGGTATGGTATTAATGGCCCCATCACTGGACTTCTTTAAGGTTTTCCTAGATTCAAGCAACTATGTTATTATTTTTAGTTTTCTTTAATGTGTCTTTGAGTGATTGACAGATTTAACAGTCCTGATTGTAAAGATCCTGATCTATAACATTTCAGAACTTTTAGAATATTAAAAAGCAGCTCAGCTCACTAACTTCTGCTCCCTTCCCTCTGTCCTCCTTCTTCCCCTGACTCCCCACTGCAGGCTCAGGTATGTTTCCTGTTTCCCTAAAGATCTCACTTTCAGCCAGAATTGTGACATCAGCTCTACTTTCTGGAGTGGTTTGGAATTCAGTTATAGTGAGAACTAGTTCCAAGATCCGGGACCCTGGGGCAAACCTCAGCTGCTTGTGTAACTCGAAATATGTTACCATTTTAATAATAAATGTTCATCCTCTAAATGTTGGCCCATTCCTCAGAACTGTCTTGACTCCATCTTTGCAGTGTCAATCGCTCCAGCCAAAGACCACCAGGAACACATCTATAACTGGACAAATTAGGTTCTTCACTTGTTTTGGTGAGGGAGAACACACACCATCGGAAACCAGGGAGTGTCTCTGTAAGAGGGTATTTAGAGGATCTTAGAGGACCTGGGCTTTGGTTGTGTGATATGGGGGAGGGCCTAAGAAAGCAGAAGTTCACTCTAGATTGGATGCTGTCGGAAAGCAGGGGCAATTCTACAATCGGGTATCAAGAAATCTCTTCTGTAGAGAAGGCAGTCTAGTAAAGAAGTAGGAGGCACTCATGGTGGCCAACAGAGGGGGTGTTTGGGATTTTACGGTTGGTACAGTGACCTCGGTTTTATCTGTGCTTAGACAAGATTATGAAGTAGGATTGTTTTCTCTCACTTTATCTTGGTCTCAGAGTAAACCTTGTCTGGTGTAGGTATTCTGTGAGGTCGTTGATGTCCAATAGGAAAACAACATGACCTGGCTGTATGTGCAAGGTCACTTGCTGGATGTCAGGGGCTACTTTTTTCCCCCTTTTTCTTTTCTCAGTAGTCTGCATGGTTATTCTGCCTGGAACCTCAGTTTCTTTCTAGAACTAGGGCCAGAACCCAGGTACGCTGGGGCTAATACTATCCCCATTTCTAGGCAGTCCTTTTTACTGTAAGTGAGTGTGATGGTGGTGGTGGTGATGTGGTGGTTCTCCAGCCACTGCTTCTGAGGTGCTGAGGACAGGAGAATGTTCTGAAACCTTGAAATCTGACTTCACATCGTAGCCTGGGAACCTCCTTCCCAATAGCTGAACAGGGTCTACTGGTATCACCTCTTCATTCTATCAGGCCTGTTCTGACAACCCTGCTGGACAAGCCAGTGATTCTGCTGGCCCAGCCCAGGCAGCTCGGGTAGTTGTATACAGCTGGTGGTGGTGACCAGAATACCCCCTTTTCAGCATATGGCCTTTTCCTAGCAATGCAGTGCTCTCTGCCCTACCTGTCTCACATTCAAGCAAGTAGAAGAACATTTACGTTGAGTCAAAATTTGTCTCTTTGAAACTCTCCCAACTTTGTCCTTCTTTTGTCTGAGAGTCCTCTAGCTTTGCTATTGGTACATGCTTGCTGAATGACTAAATCATCTCCTGCATGATAGAACTCAGTAACATGCAGCCCTTTCTTTTGTTTAGGAGGTTTGAAATATTAAAACAAATGTGGACTATCTAAATGATGACAGATGAAGGGGCACAGAGCAGATAGGAAAAAAAAGAAAGCTATGAAGAAAATAGAGTTCATGGTAGATAAAATGTCAATGAAGAACAGGAAATGAAAGGGACTCATAGGCCTTGATGGTTTGCCTAATCCTTCTAACCCAGCTTCCTGCCCAAAGTGAAAATTTCCTCTGATTCTCTGACGTAATCACACAGTTACCCAGGAATGTTGGATGGTCATGTCATATGGGATATTAAATAGGAAAACAATAATAAAAATGTATATAATAGGAAGAAATGAAGGCAATATTGGAATGATCCCTGCAAAGAGAGTAGATGCCAGGAGTTTTCCACTGTTGTAGAAAGAAACTCTAAAATGCAAAGAAAAGCTCAAATGACTTCCTCAAGGTTGCCTAGGACCTCAGGGCAGGATAGGGGAGTGGGTTCTGTTCACACTCTAGCTACCAGATCATGCTGTCTCGGTAGCAGTCTACCTGCAGGCTGAAGTCATCCTGTGGCAGAGTTAGTGCTATGCTTCCACAGAGACTTGAAGGTAGCAGAGTCACCATTGCAGGAGAAAGATTTATAGCTGTACTTAATGAATCTGAGTAGTTGTTTTTATAAGTACATAAATATCTTCACCATGGAGGGGCAAAATTCAGTTTTGATAGCCACCTCACAAACGTTGACTGTAAATGCTTTGTTAGTGACAAGTCTAGCTAAAAAGGAAATAGAATGTTTATGAACTGCCATGAAAAAAACACTCTGCAAGATTCACATTTGGACTACAGTGTGATAAAAATGATCTTATGGATTATTGAAGGGAGCTGTCTTGGGAACTGGCTACCATGGTGATTCTAAGAATTACCTGTATAAATAAAGTCAAATTGAGGGGGTGGACCATCCTGTCTTGACACAGGAAAAGTCATTTTAGTTTTTAGGCACTTATCTAAGATATACTAAAATGGAGATCATCACTTTGCTTATTTTCTTGAAAAACCATTGCCATAGGACAGTACAATAAAACAACACCGGTCAGTAGTTGGATTGAATGCCAGAGGAACATTCACACACACACACACGCTTTCCAACATAGTCCTTATTATTATATTTTTACAGATTCGAAAGAAGCTAAAGGCAACTACTATTATAATGTAAAAGATTAGACCTATAAATGGCAAGACCTTACCAACTGTAGCATTCTACAAAATTGAAACTAAAGTAAAATTGAATCATGTCTTTTCTACTTTATTTATCAGACCTCAGTGATGCACTTGATTTTAACGCAGGTCTTTGTTATACTTTTTTTTTTTTAAATCACATTACATTTGTCTACCTTGAAATGATGATGACATTCTTTTTTTTTTTTTTTTTGATTATGACATTCTTTATGAGGCCATTGGATTAAACCCAAATCATGAGTTTTTGGTGACAGATGGATGGACGTTTGTGGCCAGGAGGAAATAAATGGTGACAAAAATGACTTGTTTTCTGTGGAGACATAGCTTAGGGGACTGTTTTCTTGAGAGAGCATTCTTCACTTCCCCTAGGGAGTCATCTGACCCACTACTTCTTCATGTAGGCAAATGTACCATGACTCAGAATAGTCTTAAGACAACCCCCCACCCCACAGTGCCCAGTCCTCTTTTACTGCTTTCTCATGCGTTCCCAGGACAAGTACAGAAAGAGCAGAAGATCAGATGTATTGATGCTCCATAACATCTCCAGTCAAGGTGTGGACATGATGTTCCAGTGAGTAATTTGGCACCTCTCTTCTATAAATGCCGTATGTGTGACTCATGTGTTCTTGAGACATATCCAGGACAAAACGACCCTCATCAGTGGTATGATCTACATTTTGTTTGCAGACACAGACCTTGTTGGGGCCTGCAGCTCCCCACTGGCTGTCTCATCTAACTGTCAAACCCTTTCCAAAACAAGCTTCCCTCTGTCGTGGGGTTGGGGGGTGGGCAGCTGGCTTCTCTCGTCTCAGGGGCTGCCATCCCGTTGAGACTTCATTCTCCCCAGCTGGTTTTGACTGTGGCAGAAATGTTGTTGACACAGCAGATGGTCTTGATATTTCTGAAAACCAGCAGCATCTTTGCCATTTCCACCCCCACACTCTTGGCTACTGTTTCTCCTTCAAGTGGTTTGGGTCATTTTTAGCAAATGTGTATATTCTGATGATTTTTCTTAAATATCAGAATAGGAAAAGTATACTACAGCAATGCCCTTCTAGAATACAGACAGAGGCAGAATATTAGGGCTCTCTCACAGGAAATCCATAAACTGAGATAAATGGTGTTTGGCATGATGGGTCCTTAGATGCATTAGAGTGAGCAGATAGTGAGCAGATTTTAAATATTTGAGGTATGAAGTATCAGGCAGTGTGATGTGGCTGGTGGACTGTGCTAGAAGAAATGGAGTCTAACGTTCATGGGGTTTGAAATCTTTTTCAAAAGGAATATGCCATTGAGTAATGTTTAATCTTATTGAACACAAGAGGACTTGAGAGTGAGCTTAATTGAGTTAAAGAATATTCCCCAACAGTGACTTCAGAGCCCAAGCAAAATGAAGATGCCAGCACAACTTAATGATCTGGGACCCGATCCAGCCATTCAGACTGATTTATTCTTCCTTACTTGCCCCATGCAAGCAGGCAATGTGAACAGTCTCTTAAACTTACTAAATAATGATGATAAAACTTCTGCTTCCTTCAGGCTGTGTAAGTACAATTTTGGAAAAGCCTTCATCTCCCAGGAAGGGCTGCACAGATGGGAAGGAGACATGAGTAATGGAAGCCCCACAGGGTTCAGCCAGCTTTTTATGAGTCAGCATCCCGCCCAGGCCTGTAGGACTCACTGACTGAGGGTGTCTTTGGGGGAGGACCCTGCCTCCAGTGTGTCTCAGTCAAAACACAGTTTACCAGGTGCAAGTCCTTTCTTCTCATTACAGTAGTAAAGATCACAACAGCAGTGAAGTGTTTAGCTAGTTGATTCCTTTGAATGCCAAAAGCAGAGTTCTTAGGATGAGCACAGAACCATATGGATGGAGGGGGTATCTAAAAAGGATGGGAGGAATTTGTGAAGGTGAACATGGAATGTCCCAGATAGGGCAAGTTGAATGAAGAAAACCAGCTTGAATGTGGGGTATATGAGGGTGGGATGGGAAGATGTACACGTTACACAACGGAGCAGAGCACGCCAGCTCCACGGTCATCATAAGAATCTGTGGGTGGAAGGGCACCAGGTACATGATCTAATTTCTAATTACTGTCTGCCCTGCTGATAACATTAGGAGGGTCTCCAAAGTAATGCCTTTCTTGAATTAAAAGATTCACTTCATAATGGAAAACACCTCACTCAACAAAAAATATTCTGGTAACCCTACCAAAAATCTGGCTTACTATCTCTAAGCACAGAAGAACAAATATAATTAAAAGAACTTAGATAATGTGAAAAATATTTACCAACTAGTTGGGATGGCCATGAAGAATCAGAGCAGACACAGTCATAGAGCTTGTACAGGGAGGTCAGTGGGACTCAAGGGTGGTAGAAGGGGTGGTGGAGGATGGAGTTTTAGGATAATTCTAAGGATTTCTATTTTAATAACCAGTCATACCAGCCAGTATAAGCCCTGAAGATGACCAACACTTCTATAAGTCATGCAGTGAAATAGATTTATCTATAACAGGTTGGAAGTCCATTTCAGAAACAGTAATAAAAGTTACAGAGTCAAGGAAAGAGTCCACAACTGAGACCCTTCTCACCTGTGAAGACTTCTTACTATTTTTTTAAATTGCAGTATCGTTGATTTACAATGTTGTGTTAATTTCTGGGTTACAGCATATTGATTCAGTTATATATATATATATATATATATATATATATATATATATATATATTCTTTTTCATACTCTTTATTATTATAAGTTATTACAAGATATTGAATATAGTTTCCTGTACTAAACAGTAGGATCTTGTTGTTTATCTATTTATATATAGTAGTTTGTATCTGCTTGTCCTAGACTCCTAATTTACCCCTCCTCCACCCTTTCCCTCCTGGTAGCTGTAAGTTTGTTTTCTATGTCCGTGAGTCTATTTCTGTTTTGTAAAGAAGTTCACTTGTGCCATTTTTTTAGATTCCACATATTAAGTGACATCATAGGATATTTTTCTTTCTTTTTCTGGCTAACTTCACTTAGTATGATGATCTCCAGGTCCATCCACATTGCTGAAAATGACATTATTTCATTCTTTTTTATGGGTGAGTAATATTCCATCATATATATATATAATATATAGATATATCTCACCATAACTTCTTTATCCAGTCATTGTTGATGGACATTTAGGTTGCTTCCATGTCTTGGCTATTGTAAACAGTGCTGCTGTGAACATTGGGGTGCATGTATCTTTTTGAATTATAGTTTCTTCTGAGTATATGCCCAGGAGTGGGATTTCTGGATCACATGGTAACTATTTTTAGTTTTTTAAAGACTCTCCATACTGTTTTTCATAATGGCTGCACCAAATTACATTTCTACCAACAATGTAGGTAGAGACTTCCTACTCTTTATCAAACTTCATCTGTTAACCAAATAAGACATACAAAAAATTTTTACAAAAGGGATCCTCCCATACCTTTTCTCTTCAGTATTGGTCAGGAACTACAAAGCAAAGTGTACAGAGTCAGCAAAGAGTTTAAATACAGATCACGTTAAACACAGGAGCGTTAAAACACAGGTCAAGTTGATCCAGTCCTTCCAGATTAGCCTGGAAACTGCAGAATCCTTGATGTATTTGAGAGTAGTGCTAATTCCTAGAGTGTGTTTGGGTTTCAAAGCATTTTGGAAATATGTGCAAACATACTGTATGTGTAATTGTCCTTGAAAACAGGTATCTAACAGGTTGCTTCGTGACTACATTTGGGCATTTTTTTTTCCTCAAAAAATAGTAGGTGGTCAAAATGTTAGAAGAATTTACTCCACACAAACTCATGTAGCATGGCACAGTGATATGCCTGTCAGTCTTAAGTATTTATTACTCTTTCCAAATGTAAAGTACATCTATACATGTGATTTACTAACTACTACAAATGGTCCTTTTTTATTTTTTAGGCAAAGAATCTTAGTGATCTTGTAAAAAGAATTTTAAAATTATACATTAATTAAAAAATTGCTTTAGACCAACATCTGAGTTGGGAAAAAGATTTAATTTTTTTTCACAGAAAACTTTTCTTTATATTTAAAATAAAATATTTGACAAAATATGCCACACATGAGAAATACATACGGAGAGGTTGAATCAAGTTCAAAATAGAATTATGGTAAATCATGCCAATTGGAGGTAGATTCCAAATATTAGGAAAAAAATTGTTTTCTAGGCTTTCTGTGGTTTTATCTAACAGACACCCCATCTGAGTTCTAAATTTATTTCTCAAAGCAGCTAAGCCCTTTGGAGAGAAATTATACTGCAGGGTAAGAGTTTATAAGGAAGCACGCACAGATAAACCCTCACAAATCACAATGAGTACAATTTCACCACGAATCTACCACTTAACTGTCTGTAAGAATTTTAGAGTAGAAATAAAGTGATTTTTTTGAAATCATAATGATTAATTAACAAACAACTTCTAAAATAGGATTTAACAATTCATCTCTCATGAACTTGTATTTTTAGCCCACTGTGGGATTACAAATACCCATCTACAGCCTCCTTGAATTTCACCAAACACTTTGACTTTGTTCTGCAGCAGTTTAAGACATTCAGTTGTATTTGTTCTATTCCTGCTTTTCCCTTGCTCTATTTCAAGGCAGATCCAGGCTTTGAAATTTCTTGCTGCATGGATGATGTTAGCCTGGCAGAAAACACAAGCACTCCTAAACCCACAACTTCTTTTTTGTTTTCTATTAAAATCTCAGCTGTTTAGAAGTGATGGAGTGCCGGAGTTGGTGAGGAACAAGGGAGAGGTTTTGGAAGCAGGGAAAGAGCTAAGTCAGAATGGAAAGGGGAGAAAGGACCATGGGCTGCTGGTGTTGTGGACTTAAGCCTTGCACTCTGAGAGCACCAGAGAAAGTGAGGACTCCCGAGAAAGGAGTGCCTCTGATTCTCAGACGCACCCAAATCCCTGTGCCCCAAGTGTGACGGAGGGGCGGGTTGCAGAGACCTTGATAAGCATATGCAGAAGTAGAGTGAGAATTGAAGAATCTTAGAAGGACCTTTCCAAAGCCCAGAACTCTGTTTTATTCTTATTTGTGCCTCATCAGAGTCTCATACACAAATGTGGGTGTGTGTGTGCGTATGTGTTTGTGTTCCCACACTCATGTACACATGGGGGTCAGGGTTGGAGGCTGGGGTCAAGCATGAGGGGGAACTCCAGTAGGATGGGTCACAGTTGAATTAAGTGGATTTAAAGAAATAAAGATGCGATATTTCTCCTACTTAGTGTGGACTAAATTCATCTGTATCACGGATGACCACTGAGGATTATCTGTAAAGAACTGAACCTTTTGTCTTGAATATAAATAGCAGCCATTGGTTTTCTAGGAAGATAAATACATCAGGCTTATTATGTTTATCTTCACAAAGTTACTTCATGTCAAATTGTGCACATAGTATATCCGTTTCCTACTCTGCCAAATGAGGACATTTGTTGTTTTGACACTTTATTTCCCTAGAGAGATGCAGTGAATGTTACTCTTTGCTAAAACTCAAAACACACTGCTTCACTCCAGGAAGGTTTATGATGGGTGTTTATGCACACTGTGTCTAGTGTATACCAAGCACTGACCTGGGTTTGGAATATCAAGATAAATGGCATACGGTTCAGCTCCCAAGGCATTCAGAGACCCTGTGCTGACAATCTGCTTCACTCCCAAGTTTCTTTCTTCGTTCCTTCCTTCCTTTCAGCAGAGGTACTAGGAATTGAACCCAGGACCTCATGCATGCTAAACATGAGCTCTATCACTGACCTATTTCTCTCCCCTACTCTTCTTGAAGATCAATTTGCACCTAGAGCATATAAAGCTTTCCCATTCCCCACCGATGTTTACAGAATGCATATAGCAGGTGTGATGAATATAAGAATAGGCTAGAAATAAGCCCATCTTTCACAAAAAATATCAGCAAACATTTATATTTCAATGTGGGCTTACATATCTCCACATAATATGATTACAAGTAAATTTATGTAACATGGATCTGCCAGCTCTCAAATATTTGCTACACTGATCAACATCTTTGTCAAATGTCTCTTCATCTTCTTAGACATAGATGAAATTATTGCCATCTACAAATAACTTCTGCTCTTTTACAGTCATTTAACAATTTGCAGAGCATAATCAGAAGTGCCACGAACTGGGCCAGGTGGTAGGGGTTAAGGATGATGGCCACCCACCATACTTTTGTTAAGTTCAATACCTTTTCTTGATGAAATAAGCATTTTCCTAGCTCCTTTTATTTAAAGGAAAACATTTGGGAGTGGGTATTTAGTTATAATTCAGCAATGCAGAATGCAGAGCAGAATATAGAAATATTTTGTAAGTGGTACCCCAAACCAGGCTTTTGCTCTGAAGACATTTTTTTCCCCTGCAGCATTTATTTCCCTGCTTCAAGATGTCTGCAGCAGAAAGAACAAATCAGAGATTAAATATCAGTGTTATTCTAAAAGCAATCATATGAAAAATTTAGATTCTTTCTGCAATGACTGCCTTGCAAAATGAAAAATTCAGTCACACAATTGGCTTTTTTAGTCTTGAGAATATCAGACAGTTTATTTGACTGACTTTCACTAAATTAACTATTTAGTCACTGTTGAATGATATGCCCCTTAGGTTAGACAGCCTGGGAAATGGTTTCCAGAGCATTTGGGACTCACAGCTTTTTTTCACCCCAGTTTTCAGCACAGCTTTAAGACCATCCACTTAGCTACTAGGCATATTTTAGGGCACAGACTTTTCCATACAAAAGGCTGATCACCTCTTCATCCATTGAACCCTGTCCAGAGTGGTACTTCAATTGCTTATTGTAAGAGAAATTGTCTTACAAGTCACTTTCACTCCTTAAATTCATAGGCTTTCTCATTTCAGTCCCAGAGGTCAGAATGTTTCCTTCCAGTCCTTAGCATTTTCATTACCTGTAGTCACTGTTCAAAGGTAACCTGGAAGTCGTTCACAGGGAGAAACGTATGATGGAGTGCGTGACTCTAGAGTTCTGTGCCTTGCATGGTTACTATAGCTCACAGGCCATCAATCTTAGTTGGTGATCAACAACTGGTTATGGAATAAGTGAAAAGAGGAATGATTAAATGATTATAACCCCCAAAAAATCAATGGGTAATGATGACTGTAGGAGTTCTTAAGTAATCAGATACCATAGGAATTACTTTTTTTTTTTTTAACCAGATTGCATTTTTTCCCAAGTAAAAGATGTTTTTCATTCCGGTGTTAGCCAACTTAGGATTCACCCAGTGTTTCACTCTATTGTTTCACCCAGTGTCCAGTCTGAAGATCATATGCTCAAAGGGACCACTGAAAAGACTGTAATGAAGGGGGTATTTACAATGATGTGGGCAGGGTTAGTGTGGTACCCTAGAGCTAGCAAAAGCAGGGGTTCTGAGGGGGCTGGGGTGGGAAGCAGTTAGTTACTGGAACATAGAGTGAGCAGTTGGATGGAAAGGGCTGCCCAGTAGGAATTAGGGCTTTGGGTTGAGGGGTCAGAACCAAATTATAATGACCTGGCAGGGAGGTTGCTGTTGGAATAAAAATTCATGCCACATTCTTCACTAAGCCTTCGATTCCTTGGCACATGGCTCCCATTGGCTGAACTGAAAATTGAAGGGCAAGGAGATGTGTTGGTGCAGTCCCCAGAAGTTGAAGTCTTGAGGCTTAGCACAGGGTGGAGAAGGGTGGACCTAGATGGGCAAACCAAACATACCCAGATCCCTTCTCTATTAGCTAAGGTGGCTAGTTGTGGTCTACAAAAGTATTGACACTTTCCTTTGTATCTCTGTATGTGCAGGATAATTAGAAACAGGGAAAACATAATGGAAAACATAAATTTCAAATATGAAAGACCAATAGAAAGAAAAAAAACACTGCAGCAGAAAAAAAAAAACTATAACTACATCCTATTTTAGATTTCTCATGGCGTAATTTGTAGAAGATCAAATTAAACATTATTAATGCCCCTTACATTTGTTTGACAAAAGTCTAAAAATTGTCTATATAACTTTTTTGTCATTTATAATTAGGAAAAAAAGTCTTCAGGTTTGTCCTCAAGAAAAAAATGTGTTGGGTTATCTCAAAGTGGGGACATATGGGGATTCTTAAAGGGAGTGCTTTCAGGAGAAGTCTTCTTGGACCCAAGGAAAGCAGGATAGTGCAGGCGAAGAAGCTGAGCAAAGATGTGGTTATCTCCTAGCTCAGCCTGATGCCACAAGGGGTTCTGGAGTGTGAATGGTACCACAAAACTGTTCTGCAAGGACAGAATCTGTCCTTAGGAGCAAGCTGTTCTGGTGAGGGTGGAACCAAACCTGCCAGGCATCTCCAGGCGACGGTGATCTCCTTGGCTGACTCAGAATATCCAAAGAAGGTGCATCTGTGAGGCATCTGGCAACTAACACCAGCTGCTGGGGGATGGGTGCATCAGCCCAGCAAAGGAGATCTGGGTGGGGTGCCATTTACTGAATACAGTAAGCTTTTAGGCAGAATCCTTCCCACCCACAAATATTCCCAAATTCTAACTTGAGGGGCTGAATATATCTTTTATCACATTGCAGGACACAGTAAGTCATCTTGTCTCAGAAAATCCTATAGAGCAATTAGGTAATTGACATAGATAAAGTGACCTGAAAAAAAAAATGCTGAAATAGAGGTTTGCTTGCAATTTTAAGAGTCTTTTAAAGCTTCCCATCAGAATCCCTGTCCCCATACGTCCTCTCTTATTCCCCTTGCTGGCTTCCCCTACCTCCTTCCTTTTCATTTCACAAATCCAAGAGTTGTTCTGAGCCCATTTTTTAAACCTGGCTTTACTGGATACTAATGTGTTAGCTGAGATGGTTATTGATCAGATTTAATCAGGAATGACATTAAGAATATGTATAGCATATTTGCTTATCGCTCAATTGTAGCCAATTAGAACATACTATGAATGGAGTGTCACTACTGGGCCAGATGTTAGTTGTCAGGTTATTAAGAGATGGAGGTCCTGGAGAAGGGGCTGAGGCATTGGAGGTGGAGTGGTGGAGCCCTGGGTCGGGGGAAGCTTAGGACATAAACTGATTTTCAACCCACTGGAAAGTGTTTTATTATGGTTATACAGGTTCCTACTGGCTAAGCATCAGACTGGGAGAATTGTCTCTGATATTATTTGTTGTCATTGTACTGTGTGTTGGTTTAAGTAAAACCTTAATAACTGTGGCTTTGAGCCTTAAGGCAGTCCTGCAAATCACAAAAGAAGTCAGAAATGCCTAAGACCATTCTCTAATACCATCATAGTCATGGCTGTAACTTAACCCCAAATCAAGACTCCCATGAGACTTTTGCATCTAGTGTAAAACAAAAAGTTAAATGGGAACATAGGAACATGCTGTTCTAGGTCATCATTTATTATGCCTTTTGACAGCGAAGTGAATAAAAACCTTCTAATCAAAAGCTATAGCCTTGAGGGAAATGAATAGATAGCAGGCTATCTTAGCTGATATGTAAGTAGTCAGTGATTTTTCTTCTACTCATAGGTTTTTAAGCTGTGGCACTTTAATGCACAGTACTGCTAATTTATTTTTTTCTGGCCTCATTTGTACAGTCTCTTAAAATACATCACAGTTGAGAACAGAGTCTAGACAGTTATTATGATACAATCAGAAAGAAAGCTGGCAAATGAAAAAAAAAATGGAAGTGAATAGAAGTGCTGATTAAAAAAACACTATAGTTTATACCAGGCTTCTTTTAAATTTGTATTTTCCAGGTTTCATCTTTGAAAGACTCAAATCACACTAAAATATTGTAGCACTAGAAGTCAGCTTCATTTCATAGGTCTGAAAAGGAAAGAGCAAAAAGCTGCATTTATTTCTCCATAGAAATTCACCTAACTAATTAAATCAATATTTGGCATTTGAATAGTTTTCTTATCAGTGAGGAAAGAGAATGCTCAGATATCACATGTCACTGTTGAAGAAGAGCAAGGAAGCCATTGCTGAATAAATGGTTTTGTCAAATCTATGTCTGATTTGAGGAAGTCAACTTTTTTTTTTATGGGAACTAAAAATGTGACATGCACATAATCCAGTCCCTGAACACAGTCTCTCCCTTTAAGTTTCCAGAAGAACTCCTATTTCAGTTTTAGAGCCATCTGCTATTGCCTTTTGCCACTGAGTATGTGGATACATAGTATCTCAGGGTGCAGTTAAATGAACATGAAGAAACTAGTTCATGCTATAAAGGGATCCAAAAAAGCTAAAGCATAAATGAAAACATCTGTGCAAGGTATGGAGAAGGGAGGAGACAGAAGCATGCAAGTTAGTCACACACTGTCAACACAGAAGTCCAAGTCGCAGCAAATAAACTGAATGGGATGATGATTTACAGGACACAAACTCATCCCTGTCAAGGGGGCAGAAAGCACGAATCAGGTGCTTTCATGCGGCATGGGAAAGCAAAAGCAGCTCAATCAATTCTGTAAGAACAAAGAACAAAAACTGCCCAGCATGAATGAAAGACTAATTAAAACTTTCCAATCTTAGCTTGGAATGACTCAACTTGCTAACAGCAAATTTCATTAAGTCCAAAGTATGACGATGGAAATTGTCTTTTCTTCACTGGGTTCATGGTTTTTGCTCTTCTTCAGCTTCTGCATCACACTCCCATCCACCCCCCACAAGTCATTGGCAGGTGAGTGTTGCAGCATCCTTTTTCCGGAAGGTGGGCTCCAGTCCCTCCTACGGGAAAGTCACAAGTTTGGCGAGGTGTGAAGAGATTTAATTTCACTAAAAGCCTATAGCTGAGGCTGCATTCCACACAAAGGATGCCTTCTGGACGATTAATGCAACTTTTACATCCTCTTTAATTTGGCTCTAAAATATCACTTTCAATGACCATAATTCTCTGCCTGATAACTTTTAACTTTTCCGGATGGACGGTTTTATGTGTTTTTCACCACTTCAGATTAATGTTGAGGAAGTTCTTCATTAAGGCTTTGTTTTGGTAGAAAATCCAGGATAATGTGCTTTTGGTCCTAAGCATCTTAAGTTTAGGGTCATTTTGACCTTAGAGCAGTGCAGTGTTTAGAACTCAAGTGCCAAGCTGAGGATTAAGCCAGGGGCAGGAGCTTCCACTCATTAACTTCTGTATCTTGACTGCTTCTCCTCCTCCTCATAACCACTCCCCCTTTCTCTTTCAAGACCCAACTCAACTCCCACTGCTCCTTTTAAACCTTCCCGAGTCACACTAGTATTTATGAGCTACACTGAGCTAAGCATGATCACACTTGGGAGTCTTCACGCCCGCTGTAGGGCTGTGGTTTTCACACTCCAGCGGCATCAGTGTCACTTGGAGGGCTTGTTAAATACAAATGGCTGAGCCCCACCCCAGAGCTTCTGATTCAGTCCCCGTGAAAAGCGGGCTGAGGATTTGCATTCTAACAAGTTCCCAGGTGAGGCAGATGCCGCTGCTCCCGGGACCACACTTCCAGAGTCTCCGCTGTAGGGAATGCCCTTTCCTCCTCCTCTGCCTGCCACATCCTAACTCATCCTCCAAGACGCCTCTTCACATTGTCTCCCCGAAGGCTCCCTCCCCCCCCCCCCCCGCCCCCGCAGAGTCAGGCTTCTCTCAGCCCGGACCTCACGAGTTGTCCTCCCTCAGTTAAGGGAGGGTCGCTGTGTCACTTTTCTAGAGCTACCATAACAAAGTACCACACTTGGCAGAGCTTCAACAACAGACATTGTTATTGTCTCACAGGTCTGGAGGCTGGGAGTCCAAGATCAGAGTGTTGGCAGGTTTGGTTTCTTCTGAGGCCTCTCTGCTTGGCCTCAGTGTGTCCTCAGTGGGTCCCTCCCCTGTGGCGCAAGTCCCTGTTGTCTCTCTGTGTGTCCTAATCTCCTCTTCCCATAAGGATGTGGTCAGATTGGATTAGGGCCCACCCTAAAGGCCTCACATAACCTAATCACCTCTCTAAAGGCCCAGTCTCCAAATACAGTCCCATTCTAAGGTGCTGGGTTAGGGCTTCAACATACAAATTTTAGAGGGACGCAGTTCAGCCCGTGACAGTAGCAAATTCAGGTATCTAAAGAGACCCAGAGAGTGATGCCACTGTGTGCATGTGGTGAGGCAGCAGACATGAGAAATGAAAAACGGCCTTGCTGGCGGCAAGGTTGTGACTTTCCCAGCAGATCGTAAACATGTCCACAGCATATAACACTGTTCAGGCAGCGCTACACTGCAGCCGTGTTGGGGACGAGACAGGCAGGGCCATGCAACAAATGCAAAACTGACTAATCCTCCCCGTCTTCTGTTTACTTCTTTACCCACAATAGCTCTAAACCTCAGTTTAACCCTCCTGACTCCTAGATAAAACTTAATAAGTTAATCAGTCATGAAAAGCCCCACCTCCTGACAGCCTCCAGTCTACCCCTGGGTCCGGCTTCCTTCAGTCCCCCTGACTCCTCCCATCCAAGAAACTCCCCCCACCTCCTCCCGATGGCCCTCAGTTCCTCCAGGGTGTGCTCCATGCTGCGGCAGGTTCAATGACAGACTTTTTGTCCCAGCTCCATCCCCAGTGTTCTTTCATCAGTGGCTCTACAGACAGTGGGAATGGTGTGCTGGCCGTCACCTAGAATGTGTTTAGAACGACATGCCCCCCGCCTCCCATAAAGGTATTCAAAATAAACAAAATGCAACATCGTGCAGGACAGATCACAGAGGCTGTGGGCAGGTTGGGCCAGCACAGCTGCCAGCTCTCAGCCCTTACTCAAAGTTTCCAGACCCCTTCTCTGAAATCTCTAACTTCTCCGGCTCATCAACGTTTCTCTCCCTTCTCTGATACGCTAAAACTCAGGAATGAAAGGAGCAGCAAATATTTGCATTGTTTCTCATAACTTACCAAATATGCTCACAGCCCCTGCCTTATTTACTGTTCACAACACACCTATAAGCTAGGCATGGTAGATCCATTGTAAAAAAAATGGGGAAACTCATCCTTAGCTATGTAGATGTTTTGACCAACCTTACATCAATAATGTGCCCAAGTTCATACTGTAATTAAGTAAAAATTTGCTCTGAAATGCTATGCTGTGCTGCCTTGACCTCCTAAGAGCTTGTAGTTTAGAGCTTTTTGCTCCTAAAAGAAAAAAGAATCCTTTCTCTACTCTTGTGTGTTTATTTTCCTTCCTAGACCTATAACATCCTCACAACAGAGACCATGTTGTGTTTCTCTGTGGCATCTCCCACCACGAGATCTAGTGCAATGCTGAGCACATAGCAGAACAACAAGAAGTCACCGATTGAATGAAACTCTGTAAACATTTCTCAGGAGGGAACAAAGGGAAGACATCATTTTAAAGCAGAGCAACTTTTCAATCTTTGTCTCCTAATTGCAGTACTGGAGGCTGTTACTTTACTTCTTCAGGGTGCTTGGCATCAAAGTATTTTTTTATGCCTAGCAGTTTTTCTTTTCCTGCTGTGGTTTCTGCATTGAAAAGGTTGGGAGGTTCCAACTTCAATACCGTGTTTGCTTCCTGGAATTCCGTGCGAATTTAGAAAACACATGGAGAGCGTGTGGTATACACTGTGACGTGCTGTCCACGTCTGCCTTTAAGGCAGGATTTGCTTCTCCAGCTGTCAGGATGCCTTCAGCTGTCAGCCCCTTCAGGGGACTGCCCTGCCCAAGGGTTACACCCATTCCTCATTCCCAGAATGGCCCACATCCCAAGACTGATCAGTGAAGGGTTTAAAGTCCTGGCTGTCTTGGCCCAGCTCAGGACAACTCTGAACGGGCATCTTGCATCAGAGCTGCCCATGAGGTTGCTTGAGGCTGTCATGAGTCTGCATCATGACTCAACTTCTGCCAAATCTTGCTTCCTTTTCCTTCTTTCCTCAGGTGTTGAAACGCAGGGCTCTCCTGAGTAAACATTCTGCACATTAAACTCTTAGAGTCTGCCTTCTGAGGAACCCAAGACAGAGGAGATTGGTGGGGGATGGGGCGGGAGGGAGGACTTAGCTAGTCCACGTGAAGAAGATGAACTCGCTGTGAACCGTCAAGAACATAAATCAGTAGACTGTGTTTGGCTGTGGTCTGTTGAAGCTGACTGTGCATTACCCTGAGAAGTTTGGATGACTTGTGTGGCTTTGCTAAGCACCATTTATGCCTCCTACACACTGAGGGTGGTGAAAGGGAAGCCACCCAGGCTGCAGGGGGCTCCTCAGGGCCCCTTGAGTGCCTTTCAGGGTTCGCTAAGTTGCCAAATATCTTTCCCTGGATGCTAAATAGACAACGTATTCGCTTTTATATCTATGTCGTCTTGAGCACTCTTGACTCTTTTTTTTTTTAGTGGAGGTACTGGTGATTGAACCCAGGACCTTGTGCATTGCTAAGCATGCACTCTACCACTGAGCTATTGCTCTCCCCTCATCTTGAGTGTTCTTAATCCAATGCATGGTATAGGTGTGCATCATTATAGCCCTCACGTGGTTTCCTAATGGTGCTGGAACTCTCTGAACTTCTGATTGTGTTCATGACTTTTTTTTTCCCATTTTCACCCAAGTTCAAGCCTGGGAATAAAGACTTTGGGTAGACATTGGTTTGCTCTTTGGATCTTCCTTTCTTCCCCAGAAGTTAAGGCACAAGCCTCCTAATTGTCATTATTTTGGCTTTGAAGTCCAAGTGGCAGCTAGGAGCTCCATTTGCTCTTCTCAGTGTCCTGCCACTTAGATAAATTTCAGGGTAAATTTCAGATAAATTTCACTCCTTGGCCCCAGACCTCCCTCCAGAGTTTCCTCAACAGGACTAATTTGATATATTGCCTCAACAAATCCCATCAGCCCTGCCTGATTTGGAACCAAGGGTGAAGATGGTTTATAGGGGCAATAACAACAGGAATGTCCTCTCTGAGGCAGGTAAATAATTTCCTCTCTGCTCCAGTCCAGTACCATTTCCCTCAGTCTTCTTAATGCCTGAGAAGCTGCTGGTTCCTCTGTCCTTAAAGCTCTTTTCTCCCCTGAAGGTTAATACACTGAAGGGAGAGCAGGCCCATTATTTCTGCTCCTTTGGGCAGGCACCCCATTTTCTTTACTTTCATTTGGCATTATGTTAAAAGTGGCTTTGTGTTGAAACCCATGATTCACAGTCACTGGATCAAGCTAAGGCCCTCAAGCTGCCCCATCAGAGGATCCTTTAAGACAGAACCAAGCTGGTCAGCTGAGCCTCACTGGGTCTCTTGTCCAATGGGTGGGACTGCTGATGACCCACTAGCCTACTCACCCATCTTGTGTCCTTGTTGCGCTCTCTGTTGGTGCCTGACGCAACTTTATTCCCATTTCCCCCATACATTTCTTACCTTTCTTCCTGCAGTGAGTTTCCTGTCTTTCCACCCTTCCTTGATTGCTCAGGAAAAGACCAGGCCTGAGTTCCTGGACCTCAGTCCAGTCAGCTGACATCTTCCATCTCTGAGCATTGCTCCATCGTGGGGAAGGGGGCACTGGAGCTGGACTAGAGTGAGTGTCCCCCCAAATCTTTAGTGACTTCAGTGAACCGACTTCATTTTATTATTTAATCAATGCCTTTATTCTTACGTTTTAGTAAGCCTTTTCTGTTTAAAACAGTTCCTGAATTTACTGGAGAAAGTTCACAGTTCTGCTGTACCTGTCCAGCTAGTCTAGTATTTTCTCAGCTGTCTTCTTGGGTGAAGACCTGTTGCACTCTGCTAACACTTTGGATGGAAAAGGACCACCAGTTGGATACGCTCTGTCAGGAACCACTTCTTCTAGGTTCTACTATTTTTTTTTCCCAGAGTCATTTTTGATGAATCTATAAAAAATAGAATTTTGGGGTAACTTTTATGGTAATCATCTATGTGTTACATGGATAACTTTAGAGCATTATTTTGGATATTTACAATTTTCTCTCCCCTTCCAGTTTTTAATGAATGACTTAGTTTCATTCATAAAGATTATGTGCTGTTGAGATTCTTGAATTAATCATCTTTTTAGCAATCTTCTTCAGATTAGTTATTAATGTCTGGATTCAAATGCTGTCAGGAGTTTATAAAAGTTCTTCACAAACCTCAGTAAGTATATTTCAGAAGAAATTGTGGCTGGGAGTAGAACCCCTCTGATTTCCTTCCAATTGTGCAATCCAGTCAGGGTGGCTGTGGCCCCATCTTTTTGGCTGTCTGGGCCCTAGTTTATTTATGAACACAATGAGCATTTTGTACGAAATGATTCTGAAATTTCCAGGTCTAGCATTCTATGTGTCTGGAATAAAGGGCAATATTTTAAACTTTGGGTTATACATTTCAAATCACGTTTCAATGTGCTGTTTTGAAAAGCCTTACAATTCCTTCTGTTCAGAAATATTTTTTTTCTACACCTTGATTGAGAATTGCTTGAGGAAAGATCTCTCAAATGAGACTCAGATGGGGAAAGAAAAGGGGAGAAAAGGGAGAACTGAGCTTCAAATAATTGTATGAACACTTCCCAGATTGTAAACAGCTCTCCTTCAGCAGGCCCTGATTGCTGGGAAACAAAAAATTCTAGAACTAAGATTTAAACTAAGTATTGGGTAGAGTTCCTGGTTCCAAAAGTGGGTGGGCGTGAGTAAGGATTCTACTGTTGATCCTTTTCCGTGCAGAGAACTCGTTGCTAAGGATTTCCCCACCCCAGATGATAACCTTGCCACTTTGGCCTTGAATTCTCCCCATAATTTTTCCTTAATAATATGTTTGGTAGAGTATTATATATATATATATATGTATAATTTAGCTACCAAATCAAAGAGATATCCAATAATATGTTTGGTAGAGTATTATATATATATATATATGTATAATTTAGCTACCAAATCAAAGAGATATCCAATATGTATCTTGTATATATATGTATATTATATAAATATATATGCATTAGATACCTGTTTTGGTAGCCAAATTACAGTAAATACAGCCTCCTGTTATTTATTCTAGCTGAAAATAAAAGGCTTTTCATGGGATTGAGAGTTGACTTTCATGGATGTTTATTTTCCATGTCACATTTGTCTTCTACCCTGACGTCTAAGCTGAAGCCAGGCAGATCTTTCTGTTTTGAACGTCTGATAACTAAGGACATTAGTTTTCGTGTAATCCCTTCAAACCTTATCATCCAGTGGAGAATGCCCAGCTGACGTATTGAGCAACAACTGATGCCCTTAATAGGCATTTTCATGCACCAATCTCTCTCCTTCCCAGACACATTTTTATCCATCTGGATGTGTTTCTTTTAGCAGCTACCTAGAGCTTTTTTTTTTTTCCTTCTTCTTTAAATATCCTATTTACCTCTGTCTGCTGTTGTACTCTTGGTGGCTGCCACTTCACTCCTAGCCCTCTGTCCCAATGTCTTGGTCTCCAGTTCAAGTGGTCACATTTTTTGGCCTCACTGATTTCTTCTCATTAAATCTTAATTTTTTTTAACATTTCTAAACACCATAATTAATGTTATTCCCACCTAAAGCCGGAGCGATGAGTGACATATATAATAATATTTTGGACATGTACGGATCTGTTTTAGGAACAGCTATTTCTTCCGTGGGCTCTGGAAGAATAAGCTTTTCTCCAGTACCAAAGGACTGACTTTCTCAATGAGATAATATTTTTAAGACACTCAGCTTAGGGTGTGACTTCTAGAAGGAACTCTGTAAATGGCAATTCCCTTCCACCCTCACTGTGGAATTTCGTAAACCACAGCTGGTGAATTAGGGAAGATGCTTTGCTCAAGAAGGTTCACTTTTGAGAGGGAGGGTCTAGCTCAGTGGTAGAGTGTATGCCTAGCATACACAAGGTCCTGGGTTCAATCCCCAACACCTCCATTAATACATAAAATAAATAAATAAACCTAATTACCCCCCCAACCCCTGCAAATAAAAGATACACTTTACTGAATCCCTTATATTATATATACCCTTAGTACCTATTCTGCCTATTCACAAGGCCAGCCATGGTGGAGGTGGCTTATTTTGGAATCTTACAGCTGCATAGGATAGACCCAAAGTCAAGTGATGTTAAGCACTAAAAGGGACATGGGATAGTAAATAAGGATTCTCTTGCAATCCCAGGTCTAGGATTCAGGAATGCCTAGAATTAGAGTTAACAACACACTCAGGACTCTCTCACTTCGTTATTTATGCACTTTATTCTTCCCCTCCCCCCACCCTTCACCAATATTGCTTCGTGTTTTCCCATGGCATGAAATAAGGACTTACTTTTCCACCAACCAAGCCTTTCAAGAGAGGGATTGACTCTCTCATATCTAGGTCCAAAATTCCCACGGAAGGAATCAGTATTTGCCCATCTTGTATGAGATTCTCCCTCCTAGGCCTATCTAGAAGGTGGTGGTCATAGAGAAGGCAGAATTAACCAAATTTAGAACAAGAGCTCACCTCTCAGTGATGATCTGTGGTCACGACATAGGTTCACATGATTTCGATGGGGGACTTTGGCAGTAAGCATTCCATAGAGAGGTAATTAAAAACTGTCCCAGGTGACTAACTGGTTCATACATTCTGCTTTCTCCCAAGCCTCCACCATCACCTCCCCATTTCTGTCTCATCTCTTCTTTTTATTTCACTGAAAAAAAAAAACAATCAAAAGAGAATTGGACACGTTCCATTAGTAAATATAACACATCTTTTCATGCCTTAATCTCCAGTAACCATGGTGGTTCTGTCCTCTCTCATTTTATCTAAATCCAACTTCTCTATTCCATCATTAGTTTCCATTTTTTTTCTACTTCTCCAGGACTTCTTTCCTCCTCCATCATCAATTTCTACTCACCTTGTGTCTTTTCTGTTAGCTTGCAAAGGAACTATAAATCTTCCACCTAAACAACCCTCCCTCAACCCGGCTATTCCTCCAGCTGTGACTCCATCTCACTGCTCCTTTTGGAGAAACACCTTAGGAGTTCTCTATATTCTATGTTTCCCATTATTGTCCTTGTGTTCTCTCTGAACATCCTTCTGTCAGGCTCTCTACCCTATTCCTTCTTAAAAACTGCTCTTGTCATGGTCACCAGTGCCTTAAAATTGTCAAGTTCAAAGGTAAATCTCAGTCTTAATTTTACATCAGTAACATTTGTCACAGTTCATCCTCTTAAAACACTTTTTTTTTTTTACCATGTAAACAAGGGCTAATTTTTATTTATTGAAATATAAGGACTCAACACATTCTACATAAAGCACTACTAAAATCCACCAAATGTTCCTTGGTCAAAACACAAATGATAAACTTTGAGAAACATTCTGATTCTTCTGATATATGAACTGAGGGTTTTGCTTTCCACAGTTTTTACAACTGAGGCTAAATATTTAATGAAGGTGGATGTGTAATAAGCCAGTGTCCCTTCAGAGAGGAATTAATCATGCTTTTCTCTGCTATCGGAGAATATTCATTTACTTCCATGACATAAGCCATTATTCATGATCTACAACTTCTGCTGCCATGAAGAAGCATCATACTCTTAAAGAATTGGTGTTCCTTTATCTTAATCCATGAAGAATAAAGCAGTTCTTTTCTCAGATACATAATGTTCCTCTGTCTTAACTCCGATGCAGGAGAAAATGAAGTTCTGAACACTTACTGTGGTAAGTTACATCGCTGTTACAGTTCCACCAATACAGCACATCCTGTATTGGTGTTACACCAGTGCATCTTTTCCAATTACATCGTATAGTGATTATGCATAAATGCTTGCTGTTGTTATTTCACTGAAAAAAAACCTACTCCTCTTGATGACTTTTCCAACTCAAGTCAAGGCAGCTCTCTTCTCTCAAGTACATAATCCAAGTACACTTGATGTCAGGGTGACTCATTTTTCTCTTTAATAACTCATGTTTAATCTGTCAGCAGATTCAGTTGACTACAGAATTGAATAGTTTTTTTTTCTTTTTACCATTATTCCCACGCTACTCCAAGAAATGTACAATCACCTCTTGATTGATCAACCTCAAGTGGGTAATTGATCTCCCTGTGCTCACTTTTGTTCCTCTTCATTCTTTCATCCTCAGAGCAACCCAAGTGTTTATTGTTTGCTTTCTTTACTAGGGTGTCACTGCCATGAGATCAGGGACTTCTTCTGTTTTGTTCACCGCTGTTTCCCCAGCACCTAGTCCAATGCCTGGCACACAATAGGTACTCAAAGCAATGTTAGTTGAAAGAATCCACCAATCTGTGTGCTCTTGCCAAACTAGGACTTTAACTTATTGATGTTTGTATTTCCTGTGTGTACTGCACTATCAGGCAAAGAGCAGGTGCTCAAAATGTATTTGTTCAATGAATCCCTGAGTTTCTGGGGAATAATGCAAGTGAAACACAAATTCCTCTCTCTGGCTCTTTTCACAGGTTATCCTTTTGTTCCCTTCATTGAAAGGGCCCTACAAAAAAGTCAAAGGGATAAATCTCTCCAGAATTAATAAAGGATCATTTGTGAGGATGAAGATCTGCAGATCACAGTGGATTAAAACAGGCAGGGATTTGATTGAATAGGGAGCACAGAAGCAAAGCTACCTGGGAGATTGTTTGCAGGGAGCTGACGTCATGAACCCTCCACCTGGGAGAGTAAAACATCTCTTGCTGCAGGAAAATGGGGGTCTATGAGCTTTCAGAAGCTAAAGAACTAATACTATGGGACTTCAGCATAGTAAGAAATAGCTTTGGTTTTCTTTTTTTCGTCTACTTATTCTTATTTTCCTGTTTGCTCTTTCCTTCCTCCCTCCTTCCCTCCCTTTTTCTTTTTTTTCTTTCCTCCTTTCTTCCTTTCCTTCATCTACTGGTATTGAGCACTTGCTATATGCAGGGCATATAAACAGATGAAGACACAGACAAGACCCTTGTATGGATGGAGTTTATGATATGAGACTAGGGGACTGGGGAGAGAGAGTCACGCTAAGAAGCACAAATAGAACAAGATAATAAAATGTTGATGTGGTTACACAAAGATGTAGGTACACCAAAGAGGTTATTCCCATACACATGAATAAATGAGACTCTGGGGAAAGGGGACATTTCCTAGCAGATTTTGAGATTTGATCTGAGTTTTAAAGAATGAATAGGAATCTTCTAGCTGATAAAAAGGATAAAGGTATTCAAGATACAGATGACAGTAATGTGGGTATGCTGAGGACACAACAGGGTATATTTTGGGTACTACAATTGTCCCATGTGTCTAGGGAAGACATGGCATGTGAAAGTGGTTAAGGAGGTGAAGCTAAATGTAGGTAGAAGCCAGATTATGAAGTTTATAGAAACTAAAATGAGGATTCTTATTCTGGGTGCTCTGGAATGTAATTTTAGGATTATAACCAAGAAGGTAAAATAATCGTAATATTGTTATGATAAGGTAATACTAATAAAGAGAAAGTTTCCTTATTTATTGATGATTTTTATGTGCCAGGCAAAGTTTAAGAGCTACTTACACAGTTATCTCATTTAATTCTCCTAACAAACCTCCAAAAGAAGTATTATTAGGCTCATTCTAGAGTTAAGGAAATGGAAGTTTAGAGAACCTTCCATTAGGGATGTGATCGACGTGTGGTCAGAATTCTCAGGCTTCTAACTCAAAATACTGAAATTCCTTAAAAAAACTACATTATGTGTTTAGTCCCAGGCAGTAAACTTAGTACCAGTAAATGTGCAATAAATGGAAGAAACTAAAAACCAACCAACCAAACAAACAAAAAAAACCCCGAAATTCCTTTCTTCTGTTTTATTTTGTAATTTTATATTTATTTATTTATTTATTTATTTATTTATTTATTTATTTATTTATTTATTTAATATTTTTCTTCCAGTTGTATTGAGATATAATTGGCATACAGCACTGTATAAGTTTCAGGTATACAGCATAATGATTTGACTTACATTCATCATGAAATGATTCTTACAGTGAGTTTAGTGAACATCTATCACCTCATATAAATATATTAAAGAAACAGAAAAAAAATTTTTCCATAGCTGGAACTTGTACCTTTTAATCTCTCTCACCTATTTCTCTCCTCATCCCAGCCCCCTCCCCTCTGGCAACTACCTATTTGTTCTTTGTAGCTATGACTCTGTTTCTGTTTACTTATGTTTATTCTTTCATCTTGTCTCTTAGTTTCCACACATAAGTGAGATCATACAGTATTTGTCTTTCTCCGTCTGACTGATTTCACTTAATATGATACCCTCTAGGTCCACCCATGTTGTTGCAAATGGAAAGATTTCATTCTTTTTTATGACTGGGTAATCTTACATTGTATATGTATGTATGTACATGTATATGCGTATATATGTGTATATGTATGTATGTACATGTATATGCATATATATATGTATATGTGTGTGTGTGTGTGTATACACTCCACATCTTTATCCATTTATCTATTGATGGGCACTTAGGTTGCTTCTTCATCTTGGGTATTTTAAATTATGCTTCAGTGAACATAGGAGTGCATGTATCTTTTTAAATTAATGTTTTCAGTTTTGCTTTGGGTAAATACTCAGGAGTGGAATTGCTGGATCATATGATAGTATTTAAATTTTTTTGAGGAATCTGCATACTGTTTTCCATATTGGCCAGTTTACATTCCTGCCAACAGTGCACAAGGGTTCTCCTTTCTCCACATCCTGCCACCACTTCCTGTTTCTTGTCTTTTTGACAATAGCCATTCTAACAGATGCGAGGAGATATTTCATTGTGAGAAGGTGACATTCAAGTGAAGACTTGTAAGAGGCTGGAGGGTGCGTGCTGTACATATCTTGGAAAAGAGCGCTGCAGGCGGAGGAAGCAGCAAGTGCAAAGGCCCTGGATCAGTCAGAATAGAGGACTGATGATACAGTCAAACTGGATGTTTCGAGAAGAGTTGAAAAAAAGCGATTATTTTTAAAAATGTGGGCCGGCTGTAAGGGAATGACAAGGGACAGTATAGATTTCTGGAGCTGGAGATGGAGGGGCGCCTTCATCATCACGAGGCCTGAGAGATTACTGGGAGTGGTTTGGGCACCTGGAGAGAGGACATCCGCCTGACGGGAGCTGTGACCTTAGGCGGAGGGATGCAGCGCCTGCGCGAGCCCTGCAGGGAGGAAGCACCGGGAAGGAGAGAACAGGGGAGACTCCAGCCTCACTCTCGTCCTTCCTTCAGATCTTCTGCCGTGACCTCCACAGGCTGAATCCACCTGGAAGCAGAGCACGAGGGAGATGGTGGCGGTCAGTCACGGAGTTCATCCTTAAAGAGCACACACAGAGCTGGGCTGAGAAGGGAGGAGAGGGGTCCGCAGGGGCGGACTGAAGACAGAGCGCACAAGCTCCGAGGAGGAGGCATAGCAAGGGCGTCACCGTGAGTACAGAGCAGTGACTGAGGAGCACCAGGAAACGAGTCCGAGACACAGCCGACCGGAATTGGTCGGCACTGTTGGGGATTGTAACGTCCTTAGCTCTTGCCGGGAGCGAAGTGAGGAACTATTGGAGAGTTCTGTGTGAAAAGGTGACGTGAGCTGGCACATCTTAGAGGTATCTCTCTGGATGGTGAGTTAAGAATAGACACTGGTGAGACAAGGGTGGAACTGAGAGACCAACGAGGGTGCTGCTGCCTCATTCAGGCAAGAAAGATGGTTGTTTACAGGTGGATGCAGTGGATGGTGGGTTTCCAAATACATTTTAAAAGTAGAGCCAGTGGGGTTGATGGACTGAATGGGATGTGTGTGTGTGTGTGTGTGAACTAACGATGATGCCAAGCTGGAAAGGCAGAGTTGCCACTGATTGATTTGGTGAAGAATGTAGGAGGAGCCCTGTTTTTGGAGGGAGGCTCGGCGACCGGTTTTGCTCATGTTGAGCTTCAGGTGTCTGTTAGGACTTGGTGAACAGACAGATGGCTTTATGCGTCTTGAGTTTAGGAGGAATATCTTACCAGGAGATAGAAATTTGGTAGATGTTATTGTTAGATGTCCTTTAAATTCATTAAATGAGATGTGCTCACCAAGGGAGTGAGTGTGGAGAGAAATGAGGGAGGGACCAAAGCCTGGGGTCTGGAGCATCCCAGCACTACGGAGAAGTTGACAAAGGAGACAGAGAAGGAGCTGCCAGCACAGCAGGGAGAAAGTGAGGAAAGTGTTTCCAGGGGGAGGGAGGGATCAGCAGCGTGAGCTGCTGCGGCTAAGTCAAATGCAGTGAGGATTAATACGTAACCATTGGCTTGAGTTGCATGGAGGCCATTAGTATTCTTGACAGTCCAGATGTCCTAGAGTAGTGGGAGGAAAAGCAGATTCGAGTGGGTTCAATGAGAATGGAAATGGAAAGATCTGCACTGGATATAATTAGTATAGAGTTCTCTTAAGAGAGTTTTATATCCAAAACAGTACCAAAAAAGATACTACTCATAAAAAGTGTTTTGCTGTAAAGGTAAGTAGAAAAGTAGGGCGGTAACTGGAGACAGGTGGAGTCAAGAGAAAAAAAAAATTTCTAACGAGTGAGAACAGCATGTTTTAGGGAAATAGGAATGATCTAGCAGAGGAGAAAAAGTAAAGATGCAAGAGAGAGAGGAGAGGAGAATTGCTAGAGAAAGGTCTTTGAGGAAGCAAGAGGAGTGGACGCTACTGATCAAATTAAGAGGCTGTCCTTACAGATGACAGTTTTTCATAGCAGTGGTTTTCAAAATTGCATATTAGAACTACTTGAAAGAGCTTTTAAAACTCCTAATGTCCACCTTTTATTCCTCCCCCTGCCAAAAAATTTAAAGAGTCTCTGGGAGAAGACTTTTTTTAAAATGTAAAAAAGGATGTTTCCCAGATGGTTCCTAAGTTTTAGCATGTGTCAGAATCATTTCTAGAACTTGGTAGAATGCTGGGCTCCACCCCCAAGTTTCTGATTCAGTAAGCCTGAATCTATATGAGAATTTCCATATCTAATATCCCTGGTGATACTGGTGTTGCTAGCCTATGGACCACTCTTTAAGGATCACAGATCAGAGTGTCAGGAGCAAATTTACAGTGTGTGGGGCCAATGATGGTAGATGGGTCAACGTAGTGGTGGTGGGAACTTCAGGAAGTTCTCTTCTGATGGCTTAAATATTCTCAGTGAAGTGAAAAGAAAGTTCATCATTTCAGAGTGCAGAAGGGTGGGACAATGTCAACAATTCAGGAGAGAGGAGAAGGTATCTTTTAGTCACTCGCTAAATGAGAGTGTGAGTGGTCCAACGAAGGGGAGCATAATTTGGGGGCAGCAGTAGAGCCCACTTGGGGTTGGAAGTCATGAGTTTAAAATGAGACCAACCAGCATGTTTTTTCCCATTTTACTCTCGCCACATTTAGTCTCAGAGATGCAAGTGTCAAGAAGGTAGAGAAGTGAACTTGACCAGGGTTTAAGTTTTGCTAAAAATGTGTTACAAAGTGAGGAGGAGAAAGAGACTGAGCATGTTCACAAGGGTGATTGAGATAGAATTTAAGTTTGGGTCAAGAGGAGAAGGCAGACACCAGGAGAATGAGTGGAAAGAGGGCAGGGTTAAAGGAATGAAGGTTTTATTGGAGCAGGATGGTTGGATGTCAGAGAACAGAATTTTTGAAATTGAAATTAAGGAGGGTTGCATTTATTTATTATGACAAGGCCTGGGTTATGACCGTGGGGATCTGTGGTTGAGGAACTGTTCAGATCAAGATTATGGAGGAGAGGCGTTTGATGAGTCGAGAGTCCAGGATGTTGGGAACATCATTCATATGAGTAATGAAATCACTAGGATTCAAGACAGAGGTCCTTTAGGAGAGGGAATGACAGTGAGCTGGATGCTAAGGTTTTTGAGATGCAAGAGGAATTCAAAGCTGGGGGTTTTAGGAAGGGTAGAATTGTGTAGAAGTGAGAATCAAGGAAGACATTTCCCAAGCTCCCCACTGAGGGTATAAGGCAGTGGGAGAAAGTAACCACCTTGAGAGGATTTGAGAGGCAGCAAGCCCTTAGGGAGATCCAGGTATCTGTTAGAATAAGAAGGACAATGAAGATCCAGAGGAGAGTTGAGGCAATTGGATGTTTTTGAGGCTGTCTGGCTCAAGTTCCAGAGGGCACAGTGGAAGAGGTCCAGGGGCAGAGTCAGGGTTGGAAAAGACCCAGGGATACGGTGAGATGTGGGGGATACAGGAGATGAAGGTCACCTAGAAGTTGGAGCTTCTTGGAATGACGCATGTAATTAGTGGGAAGGAGCGTAATTAGATGAATCTTGATGCCCTCAAGGCAGAGAGTGGTGATGAGTCTCTGCATGTTGAGAGGTCGTGAGGAGTGGGGGCCTGGGATACCCCCTTCAGGGCTTCTGAGTGATGTGTGGAGGCCAGGGAGGGGTGACCTAACTCTGGGGACATGAGGCTCTCTCATTTCCTGAGGATGGAGTCCTGAGTGAATAGAGAGATGCTGTTTAACTCAGAGCACACAGCCAAAATATTTTAATTAAAGGAAATGATCTTGTAAATGTTGCCACATTCAGAGAGAAGAAACTCAAATGATTACACAGAGAATTAATGTCACAGTTTGGAAAGGGCTCACTCCTCCTTTCCAGTATGTAGAACACAAATGATGAAATAAAAATGTAGAGAGATCCTCCCCACCCCATCTATCCCTTACTTAGTTGGTTAATTTGCTTTCCTTTTTCTAACTTGCACAGATTTTTTTTAAAAATCCAAATTGCCCACATAGTTGCTTTGACTTTGTACTACACTTTATGAACATGACCATTAAGATGTCTTGGCAGAACCCTGAGCAGCAGGAAACCTCAGATATTTTGTTTTATTATTTCTTTAAACCTTAATTTCTCTGGATTTGGTGGCGTAAAATTCAGTCCAACTACTATCTGTTGAGTTTCGGTGTGCATGGTGTTTGGTTATGTCCTCTGGGAGATGCAGAAGGACTCTGAGGAGCTGGGGAGCTTCAATGAAACTAACTATTGCTTTGCCTTTCTCAGCATCTTTTCCTGATGAGCAATTCCACACAGGTGCAACCTAAACTTAAATTTGTTTTATTATGGCCACTATTAAAATTAAAATTTATAATTTGAGCAACTTGTGCATTTAGAAACCTCCACCAACATTAAATTGACTGTAAAACAGAAACTATTTTATAGTTACAATTAGAAAATCTAGAATATGTGAACAGCTTTCTCCTCCAGCTGCTGCCACATATCTCTGTTCTTTATAGCAAAACTCTTGGAAAATGTTTTCTAATACTTGTTACTACGTTACCATGACCTTCCACACTCTCTCGCACCTCCTCTGTTCAGGTGTTGCCTCTAGACTGTTCCTGGAGGCCACTAACGCTCTCTGGATTGACAAGTTTTTAGCCACCATCTTGATCTCCATGCCCTCAGTGTTTAGTCCTCACCTTGTTTTCTCCCCACTTTTGACTCAGTTGGTAATTTTTTCCATCTTGATGTATTTTCTTCTATTGCCTTCTTGAATCCCACATTCTCCAGGGTTTTTGCCTCTCCCATGGCCGTTCCTTATCAGACTCCTTTGCTGCTCCTCCTCCTTTTGCAGGTCCATAAGACTCTGAGGACACAGGCTTTGGTCCTCCCCTTTTCTAGCTGACACTCATATTTCTCAGTTGCTCTCACGCAATCCTGTGGTTTTAGCAATCATCAATAGGATGGTGTTTCCCAAATCTTTATTTTCAGCTACAAGTTCTCCCTGAACTCAACTCAAGTATTCATCTATTTTATGTCTCCATTTAGATGTCTGTTGAGCATCTCAAACTTAACAGTGCCCTCAAGCTGAACCCTAATTTCTTTCTCTCTCTAGTCTTCCCCATTTCAGTGAAAGACTCTGCCTGCTGGCTCAGCCCCAGCCATCACAGTCCTTTTCCTTATACCCAAAATACACTAGTAAATCCTTTGGCTCTCTCTCTGAAATATGCCAAAAACCCAACCACTTCCAAGTTCTTTGTCATTATCACCCTTGTCAAAGCTTTCACTTGGACCACCACCAAAAGTCTTGTAACTCGTTTTCTACTGTTGTTCTCCCAGAGCCTAATTTGCATGCAGAAAACAAAGTGATCTTTTAGAAATGCCAGTCAGATTGTGTCCCTTCTTATTTCAGAATCCTCCAAGACACTTTGCATCATTGTGACTATAAAACACAAAGACAAGATTCTACATTTCCGTTGGATTCATTTTCTGTCACGCTCCCCTGGCCACACTGGTCTCCTTGCTGTTCCTTGGACATACTAACTATGTTTCCACCTACATGTTTGCCCTTGCCATTTCCTTTGGCTATGCGGCTTTCCCCCAGGATACACACAGGCTTGTTTATTGTTTTATTCGGGTCTCTGTGCAAATGTCAGCTATTCAGAGAGGACTACCGGGACCATCTTGTTTGAATAGCAACTCCCCCCACCCTGTTACTTGCTATCTTTCTACTTCACTTGATTGTTCTTCTTTGAACCCCATACTGCCTCACATCCCATATTTAATTTGTTTATTTTTTAATTCCAGTGGAATGTAAGCTTCCTGGAGTCAGAGACCTTATTTTGTTTCTTTGCTGTGTCTGGGACAACACTTTGAACCTAGGAAAAATCAAATTACTGCTGGTGGGGTGAACCAAAGTTGCACTCCCTTCAGGGAGAGTTCTGGTGATGATGAGTATCTGACAGATGGCCTGGAGTTATCTTGTTCTAACAGTTGTTACCGTCTAAGTGACTATTTCTGATAAGGAAATGGAAAGAACATCTTATATTTTTAGGTTTGAAACCTCGTAGGAGTGAGCCAGGCCCATAATAAATGCTCAACAAATTTTTGTCAAATAAATGAATGAATAAATGAAAGAGTGAAGACAAATATATTTGTATGTATACGAGATAGACTGAGATCATATTTCCAATTACTCAGTCTTCAGATAATTTTTTAATTTTGCAACAACTATGCCTCTAATGTTAAAAATATTATTTAATGAGGCAAAATAATTTTACTTTGCTTTATGTGAGGTTAAAATGATTTTGACATTCTTTCTCTATGACTTAGCTAGGTTTAAAGCAAAAGAACTTTCCATAATTGAAAGAACAATGTGAGTGTAGTTTAATTAACCAAAGATATGAACTTTTACAAATATATTTAAATTCTAGGTGGAGAGTCATTTAAGACAAAATTATCTGTGTTTTTCAAGCTTTACACGTCAACTCCACATGACAGAAATTTCTGGAAAATCTACATATCCACAACAAAGACATATATAGATATGAGTAATAGGATTTATTCAATTTTGGAGTATTGTACTTTTCCATTCTTGTGTTTTTATCATACAAAGAAATTGGAGTTTGACTTTCTTGGACGTGAAATTCTGTCCTTCCCTTTCTGTGGTGATTGTATTCAACTCTTCTTCTTCTCTGCGTTTTACACAGAGCATAATAAGAACTGAGTGTGAGGAGAGCCAGAGCTCAGAAAAGGTATGGGTTAAGCTGTCAGAAAATAGTATACACTGTTGTACTCAGAGAAGAGAGCGTGTTCTATTCCATAATATGCATTTTACATGTCAAAATGTTCATAGATGTCAAACTTCTCTAATTATAAGTATAATTTATATACAATATAATGCATGCTTTAAGTGTAGACTTCTGTGAGTTGTGGCAGATGTATAAGCCACGTGCTTTGGGTTAAATTATATCCCCCCTCCGCAAAAAGATGTATCAGAGTCCTAACCCTCCGTATCTCCTTATTTGGAGATGGGGTCTTTACGCAGGGAATCAAATTAAAATGAAATAAGTAAGGCAGGTTCTCATCCAATATAGTTAGTAACCTGATAAAAAGAGGGAAATTTGGACATTTTTTGGAAGAAATAGAAAATCCATCTGAGGTCCTGAGGGCTTTGACAAATAATGGAATTGTCACTGTATTACATAAACATTTTAAAATAAAGTTTATTTTAATGCTGTTTCTATGTATAATCGAGTGACTTTAAATTCTATACACAAGGGCAAGAAGACTTACTTGGCTCAAAATCAGGAAAGTGATACCATTTTGGAGGGCGAGCAGAATAAAATGCATAATGTGGGAAGGGTTGGGAGGCGAACACAGAGGAAGGACTGTTGACAGTGTCTTGTGCCATCAAGCTGATGCTGATCTTCTGTCAGTGATTAGGATGCAGACCTTATCTAACAATTCCTTTAATAAACAGCTTTTCTGATGAGCCTGCTATTCCAAATTCCTTTTGGCTTCTCTGTACTTCATCTTATTTTATGATAATTAGAAAGCTGTTCAGTCTGGAATTAGAATATTCCCTGTATGTTCAGGTAGGGAAATTAAAAAGACAAACAAGGAAGAGAGGAAATGAAATGGAAATAAAAAATGCCTCTCCTATTATCTTATAAAGTCATCACTGTAGTGCCCATTTATTATACCTGACCCCATTCATGTGAAATTCCATTTTGTTTCACATTTATGATATGGCTGAGAAGGCACCATTATCACTCTCATTTTACACATGCAGAAGTTGAGTTCCTGAACATTTAGGCAATGTCCAAGATTTTATAATTTACGGGTGGCCCATCCTTATCTTGACCTTTGGCTTCTTAACTATTTATTCAGGCTTTCTTATCCCAATGTAGTTTTCCTTTGGGGTAGGGGGTAGAATTGGAAGATTAGTAGAGAAACACTCTGTCCCTTTCTAAGCTGACTTCCTGTCCTGTTGTCTGTCTTACACACCTGAAATCCAGTGGGAGTGGTGAGAGCTGTTGTGCAAGGTGAATTTGGCTGATTTCATCACCCCCAGATGCTGTGTAAATTTTCAGTAGGTGCAAGTAATTGTAACCACTTCTTTCCTCCATGATCCCTGACTGTACACATTTCAGATGTGTATTAATTTACTACTTAAATATCTGGTTGACCACTGGCGTGGTTCTACACACTGACTTTTCTGGCATTTAAAAAGGGGTGGGAAAAGGGATTAATTAAGAGTTCAAGATTTGCAGATACTAACTACTATATATAAAATAAACAAGTTTCCACCGTATAGCACAGGGAAATTTATTCAATATCTTGTAAGAACCTATAATGAAAATATGAAAAGGAATATATGTATGTACCTGTATGACTGAAGCATTATTCTGTAAACCAGAAACCAACAACTTTGTAAACTGATTATACTTCAATTAAAAAAGTGGTGATCTCGGTGAAGGAAAGCTGGAACGAGAACTTGACGCCACGTGCCTTTTGTCAAGAGTTTGAAGAGTAAAGTCATCACGGGCAAGCCGGCCCACTGGTCCCCATCTCCACCTGTCGCATTAGTGAGTCACCTCTGTGACACCTCTTTGGGTCCCAGTCTGGCTTTATCTTGTCCAGACAGAACTCAGCTCTGCCCTGACTCAGCTGTGGCTGCTCTGACTCTGTTGGTTCCCTTGGTCTCTCTCTTCTGCTCCGCTGCCCTTTCCAGGGTTGCTGCCAAGCCTGCTCCGTCAGCAGTTTCTGACTCCAGCAGCCCTTGGCCTCCTGCCCCAGGACTGCTCACCTCTCTTTGCTACTTCATGTGCCCCTGTTTCTGCCTCCTGTTCCACCCCAGATTTCCCAATCTGTATGACTTTCCCTGTGCAGCAGGCAGCAAGCACAGGTCTTTTGTGCTGTTTAAGATCTGCCTCCTTTTTGAGACACTTGAGTCCCATCCTCTGAAACAGCTCTTGGGGAAGGGAAGAACTTACTGCCGTGCCTTTTCTCTCCTCCCCACATCTGGCTGTGCTTTTGTGAGGTCCATGTCTCAGCTTAGAGTGAGGATCTTATTTTCCTAAGGGGTGCCAGATGGCCACCACCTAACCCTTAGGTAGGAGGTGGTGGTGGGGTCCTTAGTTGCCCACGCAGCCAGTGCTCATTATTCCTGGGTCTTGCCTCTCAGCTTTGAAGAGCTCCTCCAGGAAGAGTGAATTTGATTCAGACAACACTTCTGGTTGGATTATTGACGGACAACTACTAGCAGATCTGATTCCAAGCCAGTATCCTTTGAAGACATCATTTAAAACTGAGGGCTCTGATACTTTCCCAAGGAACACTTTTTCTGTGTTGAAAGAATTTAATCTCTGTACATTTTAAAAATTACATGAAATTCTAGTTGGCCATCAATTATTTGAAGAGATTGAGATGGGATAGCAAGCTCCTTCTCTCACTGACTTCATCCTTTCCATAGCTGCGCTCTAGCAGCATGGAGACAGAGCTGATACCAGCGTGGGAGAGGAGCAGAGCCTCCGGCGTTAGCATCAGCTGTCCCTTCAACAGTACATTCAAGCTGAAGGACTGGAATATTAAAAATGACATGTTTAGAGTGATAGGGCCATATCCCACGGTGGGTGAGCTCAGCTGGAATTTGGACTGGAGCCCCTTTCCTCAACCTGGAACCTCCAGCAATGCAAGCTAGTGAGAGAATGGGAAAGCCAGGATTGAGGAGGGGAACCAGGGAGGGCTGCACAGGGAACTATTGGTATAAATGATGGTGCTCCTAGGATTACGGCCATCTCAGCTTGATCTGAGCTGGCCTAGGTTTTGTTTCAGGAGTGTTTGGAATAGTGAGAGGGCAGCCAGTCTGAGAGTTTTGCATAGAAATGAACAAAGTAGTGGAGCTCACTATCAGGTGGAAAGTTGAACTGGTTCAGAAAAGGACTCTTAGCCTTTATTAAGGAATACACATAGCAGATACAGCTCTCACATGGGACTGGGAGCAGGGCATGGTAAATCGTCAAGGCCATAGATAAGACGTCAGGTTGTTATAGCAGGGTTTCAGACTGATACAGGAATAAATTCTCAGTGGGCAAGCAGCTAGCCAAGGCTTTCCCAGACTCGTTAAATGGCAGCTGAGAAATAGAACCAAGACAATTCTAGACTATAGTTCCTTATACAAAATCTTTCTTGGTGGAGATTGAATCAGTAACTAGTTGGAACTGAATCTGAGAATTGAAGGAATTAATTCCTGTAGGAGAAGGGAGCTGTGGAGGTGGCGGGAGGGAGTGACTGGTATCGTATTGTGGTGACTGAGGGTGACAAGCCCTCCCGGTTTGCCTGGGACAGAGGGGATTCCTGGGACATGGGCCTCTGAACTGTAAAACTGAAGCAGTCCTGTTTTTCACTGCTTGTCACCCTATGAAGATGTGTGTGTGTGATATAGTCTTGGTCAAATGCCTCCTAAAATGTTGCTTAGGGTTAAATATGAAAAAAAATATCCTTATACAAAATGTGAAATGTGGGCTTATAGTAATTTTGATGAGAAATTAATGTTCACTTTTTCCTGACATATTCATCAGAGAATCTTAGAATTTCAAAACTGAGTTGGAAATTAGATGTCATTTAATCTTTCACTTTGTGAATGATAAAATTGAGAGCCAGGAATATCAGATAAATAACTCAGGTTTGTGTAGCTACTTAAGGACACACATTTTTCTTTCCTTTTTTTTTTTTTTTTAAATTGAAGTATAGTCGGTTTACAATGTTGTGTTAATTTCTGGTGTACAGCATAATGATTTAGTAATATATATTATATATATGTATATATATTCCTTTTCATATTCTTTTTCATTATAGGCTATTACAAAGTTTGAATATAGTTCCGTGTTATATAGTAGGACCTTGTTGTTTATCTATTTTATATCAATAGTATCTGCAGACCCCAAACTCCCAATTTATCCCTCCACCTCCTCTTTTCTCCTGGTAACCATAAGTTTGTTTTCTATATATGTGAATCTGTTTCTGTTTTGTAAATAAGTTCATTTGTGTCAGATTTTTTTTAGATTACACATATAAGTGATATCATATGGTATTTTTCTTTCCATTTCTGACTTATTTCACTTAGTATGATAATCTCCAGGTCCATCCATGTTGCTGCAAATGGCATTATTTTATTCTTTGTTATGACTTAGTAGTGTTCCATTGTATATACGTACCAAAACTTCTTTATTCAGTCATCTGTCGATGGACATTTAGGTTGCTTCATGTCTTGGCTATTGTAAATAGTGCTGCTATGAACATCTTCTTGAGTCTAAATTCTTTGCTTGGCCTCATCATTTTTTTCTGCATCACCTAAAGATTCTTCCTTTTTTCCTCTTATCAAGAGCCTTTAAGAAAGATCCTAAGAGTTCTCAGTGCAAGGAAAAAAATTTCTTTTTCTTCTTTCTTTTTTGTATCTATATGAGATGATAGATGTTAACTAAATTTATTTGGAAATCATTTCACAATATATGAAAGTCAAGTCATTATGCTGTACACCTTAAACTTACACGATACTGTATGTCAGTTATATCATGATAAAACTGGACGCCCAAAAAGGAGCCATTACCATACATCAGCTAGTGGTTCTTTCTTCAGTTAAATTCAGTCAGCCTTCTGCAGAAGCTTCTGGTAGGGTGTACCATAGAACTTTGAAGAGATTGGTTGTAATGTTTCTATGACAATTATTACTGTTACTACTAATAGCATGAATAACATTACCATCATCCCTGGAGTATAAAACATTGTTTTAATCTCAAGTTTTTAGGTGGGTTTAAATGAAGAACACAATGAATTCAGTGAGTCTAGCAGTGCTTCTTGGCTACTGGATATCTTTGTGGTCCTACTGTAAATCTCTGTGATGGATACTTAGCTCTGGGGTCAATTTAGTCTTTCCTACATGTTGTCATTTGGGTTACTGCCCGGACTGTAAGTCATATTCAGGCCTTGCATCCCTGCAATAGGAAAAGAAACTGAGTACTGCCCAGCGAGCAAAGCTTCGACCCTGTAAACTCTTACAAGAGAATTCCATACCTGCAGAGAGAGTGACAATGATGAATAACTCTTTAAGCTTCGAAGTTTGAAGGAACAGATCGATTTCAGCTGAAGGGTCAGCCTGTCATTTTTCACTCCATTCATTGGCAGGTCCGTCATGTCGAACATGCCCAGAGGAGCTCCTGGGGAGATTGTCTGCTGCTGAGAGTCACTAGCAGAAGAATGTTTTGAACAGGTGCATGAATAAGATGAATTCGTATTTTAAAGGTGCTTCAGGTGAGTTTTGGAGAAAAATCAGCCCAGATGCTTTACTCCTTAAAATGTACACTAGAATATTATCCTTGAAATAGCTCCTCGGTGTTTCATCTGGCCCTGTTCAAGGTTGGGTTGAGGCTAAATTTGATCTGGGTTAAAGTTGAAAATGTAAATTAATATTTGTGCTTTTGAGCCTATACAATTACCAAATGACAGGTTAAATCATTAAATATCATCACCAATGATTCTGGTTTTGTTTACTGGCATCACAGACTTAAACTGGGTTGAACTGGCTGAATTATTTGCCCAAACGATACCTTGACTACTTTGGAGTTGAGTAGGCACTATTTTTGTGGAAAAAACCAAAACCAAGTCCAGAAAATCACTCATTGCTCCCAGGAAAACTATAGATTTTTAGAATTGGTGAAGAAAGAAAATATTTATCAGGGGTCCAGAAACTACATATCTGGGACTAACATATATATTCTCCCATAATAACCTCAGTTATAGGAGGGGAAACTGATGTTTCAAAACTGAACGGTTCATCCTTAGAACTCTAGGGAATATGTTCTGAACTACCCCAGAAGCTAACCTTAATATTGAAAGTCTCCAGGCAGCTCTAAAATGTCCCTTGATGATGAGTCGATAATCTCTCATGCAGAATTTTCTCTCTTTTAATTTAGTTAATGTCACCTCTGTCATGCTCTTACACAAGCACCAAGTTCAATGTTATATATGTGGCAATAACCAGAGTTTCAGGCTTCAGTAAATAGAAGGCCTATTAAGTACAAACTAAGTAAGGGTCATTGCTTTTGCTACTTAATAAGTATTTAGCTTAAAATAGTCACCTACTTTTTTTCTGGTATAAAAGACCTTGCATGTACTTGTTGAAGACAATTAAAAATTAACTTCATGAGAAGATCAAATTTAGATGGTTAATAAGCCCACGCTGGAACTGGGAAATTGCTTTCTCAGACAGAGTAAGAGTTTTTCTCTGTAATATATTGTTTTCAATAAAGAGTCAGTCCCTACATTAACTATTCCAATATTCATTACAAAGGAACATATAATAAAACATATCTTGTCAGATTACGAAGCTCCTGAATCAGCCCTTGGAAAACAAAGTGGAGCTTCTGAATAAACAGATTATATTATGTAAGGCAGTGCCAGCAGGCAACCTTAATTATCTTTTCTCCTAGATTGTGATAGTATTTCTCATGAATTATTTTGAGCAAACACTGGGGACAGCAACCAATAGTGTAATTTTTTAAAGTAGCCACATTGTGTGGTGCTTCTGCAGCTTTTCTGTTGTGCTGAAGAATGCCTAGTTTAATCGTAATTTTATCATTTTCCTGAACTTGATCCAACTAGTATTTGATTTCATAATCTTACCAAGAATAAATTCCTGTCTCGTCAGTAAAGCCCAAAAAGAAACGAGGGAAAACTCAGCTTGTGATTTAGCCTTTGCAACTGAGAAGCGCCTTCTTTGTGTGGACACAATGGAGATTCGAAGCTTTTATAAATTTTCTTTTGCTGTTGCACTGTGCGAGGTAGGCAAGCCAAACCCATCTTCTAGCCTCAGTATTCCCATGTATAAAAGTGGAAGAATCGTAGTTTGCAAGAAAATTATCAAAAGTAATATAAAATATGATAATTGTGTTTTATGCACAAAAAAGATCACTGAAAGTTTTCACTGTAAATCAAGTTTATGTGAGTAGAAAATTGAATTCACTAGGCGAGCTGATTTTTTGGAATGTCATTGATTAATCTTCCTAGAAAACAGGCTTATTTAAAGCACAGCAGAGACCATTATTAAAGGAAGTTTATAATAGACTTAATGAAGGTATGCAGAGTTTCATATTTTGTGATATGAAAATCTACTTTGCAGTCACAGTTTGATATGACGCTAGAAGCACGTGGGGCCATTTTGAGAAGGAGTCTACCAAAATCAAGGAATTCTTCCTCTGAAGTGATCTCGCAAAATTTGTCTGGATTCACCTGAATGTGCTTCTAGACCAAGACTTCTGCTAAAATATCACAGAAAAGTAAAATGTCTTTGTCAGTTAGTTTAGTAGTCTGATGTATGATACACATCTTTCCACTACTTTTGATATATAACCAATTTGAAGTCACTAGAAGTATCTTCTAGCCAACAATTTCATTCCAACATTTCTGACAAGTACTGTCTACAATGTGACCAAGATAATATGAGGAGTGCTTTCTGCACTATGAATGCTATTTTCTCTATAGAAAGCTCCCTTTCTGGGCAGATAATCTGTAATTTCTCACTGTGACAACCATGGCACATCTCATCTATTTTTCCCCCTAATCTGTAGGACTGGAATAATCTGAACACTTAGGTCTTCTCACAACAAGTAAGATGTCCTACCATGAGTGAAGGATAATTTTATTTAAATTTGAATTTTATTTAATTCTTAAAGAAGCAATATATGCACATGGTTTAAAATTCAAAAGGCATAGAAAAATATTTGTTGGAAATTCTCTTTTCACCCCTGCCCTTCAGCCACCCAGTTTCATTTCCCGGAAACAACAGTGTCATTAGTTCCTTGCATTTCCTCCCTGATAGCTTCTACGCTGCATACACAAAAATATACATCTGTAGCTACAGAGAGACTGTATGCTGGGGACCCTGTCACGAGCTATGTAGAATGTACCTCAAAGTGGCCTGATTTTCCATGTGGTGTTAACACTCTCATACCCCCAGATTGTGCATGCATCAGAATGGCTGAGTGGGCTTCTGATGGTGTCCCAGAGAACCCCAGGGCAGAGAGAGACAGGCGGGTGGCACAGCTGGGGAGGGGTGCTGTCAGGCTCCCTGAGGTGGTTCCTGACCCACAGTTCGCAGTAAAACAGTTGAGCCAAGAGGACCAGAGAAAAGGCATAAGAGATGTCCAACACACATATCATTTTGGTTTGAGTATGGACGGCCCATCTGATTTAAATAAAAGTCAAGAAACATTTGTTGATACTGAGATTCTAGGGTGGATTCAGATTTTAATAAATTCCTATAATTCTAGAGACTCATCTTGAGAATTTTCACTCCATGAAATGATTTTCTAATAGGCTTTCCTAGTGGGCGTGTGTGTGTGTTAAAATACACACAATATAAAAGTTATCATTTTAATCATTTTTTGAAATTAAAAAAAAATTTTATTGGAGTATTGTCAATTACAATGTGTCAATTTCTGGTGTACAGCACAGTGTCCCAGTCAGGCATACATACATGCATATATTCATTTTCATATTTTTTTCATTTAAGGTTATTACAAGATATTGAACATAGTCCCCTGTGCTACACAGCAGAAATTTTTTAAATTTATTTTTACATATAGTGGCTAACATTTGTAAATCTCAAACTCACAAATTTATCCCCTCCCATCCCCTTTCCCTGATAGCCATAATATTGTTTACTATGTCTGCGAGTCTCTTTCTGTTTTGTAGATGAGTTCATAGTGTTCTTTTTTTTAGATTCCACGTATGAGTGATATCATATCCATTTTAACCATTTTTAAGTGTACAATTCAATGTCAGTAAGTACATTCACACTTGTGCAACCTAGTAAGTTTTTGCAGGAGAAATTCATGGTAGAAATGTTCAAATTTTTGCTCTTGTTGAAAGTTGCTGTTCCATGCTCTATTTTTTCACTTAGACCCCTACTGTATCAAAAGACTTTGAAATCTTTCTGTGAGTTTGCCTTCTGCAAATCCACAGGATGAAAATTACCTAAAGATGGTATCATGTCCAGAATTTTGGAACTCCAGAAGTGGCTGAAGATTTCCAGGAGGAAAAAGTAATTTGAAATGGCCATTCTTTTACTCATCATTTTGAGAAGTGGCAAATGTCATTGCATCCGATTAACTCAGTCAAAGAATATTATTAGAAACTTTATTATAATTTTTATATACAGTGCTTAAAGCAGTGTTTCTCAGCTTCAGCATGATTGACATTTTGGGTGAGACAATTCTTTATTGTGGGGCTATAAGATGGTTAGCAGCATTCGTGGCCACTACCTGCTAAATGCTGGTAGCTGCCTCCTCAGGTTGTCTCCAGAAATTGCCAAATGTCCTCACAGGGGCAGGGTGTCAAAAACACCCACATTTTAGGACCACTGGCTTAAGGGAATACACGTAGGGAAACCCTGATTTAGGGCATCATTTCTAGAGCTAGTCTCAGTGCTACAAATCTGCATCCACAGATTATGTAGGGCTGCAGCAGGGTTAAAATATGGATAATTTTATACCAGTTGCTAAATAGACCCTTGTTCTGAGTCCTCCAGATTCATTTCCCACCCTGCCCTGCCTCCTCCACGCCTCCCACCTATGCAGAAACTCAAGGATTAAAACTGGCACAGCCAGAGGATGCCAGGATCATCAGCCTTACCTATTGTCCAATTTTATTATCTACGATTATTTATTAATTTTATTATTTATACTTATTTTCTGGTCACCCCTTCATACAACGTAGAAGCAACTGGGTTCATCACACCTCTCTATACATATGTGAGTCCTTGAACAGAAAATCAGTTTACTCCCTTTAGTTTGTTGTCTTGGTAGAATAAATACTATATGTTTCCCTGTCCTACACCTCATTCCTCCTCAAAAATGAGTGATCTCTCTTTATCACTGAATGCATGTTAATCCATACTCTGGGTGGAGTGTAGTTTTAAGATGGGCTTGTTTGGAGAATCAGTGGAAAAATGCCCAGCGAGAAACTGCTACACAAAATTACAATGAAGGAATAGCTCCAGCTGAGAGGATAACGAAAGCTTTGTCAACTTGTTCTTAATAGAGGCAGTGATAGACAGAGCTTGGAATCCATCCTCACGATACTTAAGTCATTCATTGACAAACCACTCATGCTTTTCCAGTGATTTAGAGACACTGATAAACATACTTATTCTATAGTTACCACGAATCTCAGCCATATTCTAATTTGCAGGATTTTTGAGCATTTAAATATTGTGTTTTCCTTGGATTTCAGACAATTCTGTTTTGTTTGAATCAAGAAAAAAAATCCACTTCTGCTTATGCCTTACATTAAGAATTATTGATTCTTCCAATACAGGAGCATGGGGTATCTTTCCATTATTTTAAGTCTTCTTTAATTTCCTTAATCAGTGTTTTCTAGTTTTCTGTGTATAAGGTTCATGTATAACTGAAAAATTGTGCTCTACACTGTAATTTAACACAACATTGTAAAATGACTCTAACTCAATAAAAAAAGTTTAAAAAAAAGAATTATTGACCAACTTTCTGAATCTCAAAAAATTAAAAACTTTCCTTGACATATGTGAAAACAAATTTTATATTAACTTATATATAGTAAATTTTTAAATAATCATCACTTCCTGATTATAAAAATCAATGGGCTATTTACTGTGAAAGTAAAAAATAAGAAGAAAGAAAATAGTACTACCCTTACATCTAACAATCCAAAGACAGTACTTTTTAATCTTTTTTGTATATATTCTTCTGGATTTTATATGCAGATAGTATTTTTGTTAAAAGCAAAATGGCAGCACACTCTAAATCTTCCTTTTTCTACCAGTATAATGTGGACAGAAAACAGCTTTGCATGATTCACTTGTGGTATTTGTAGAGTATTTCCTGTGTGAATGATCATTCTGCATTTAGGTTCTTGATTCATAATTATATTGCTTTATGTTCTAGTCAACATTGCAGTTATGATTCTCATGTGTACATCTTTGCATTTTGTTCTATTATTTCTTTTAGACCATTTCCTCAGAGTAAAAACATGAAATCAAAAGATGTGCACGTGTGGCGGCAGGCACGTATAGCTCCATGGTAGAGGGGATGTTTAGCATGCCCAAGGTCCTGGGTTCAATGTCTAATATCTCCAGTAAAAAAATAAAGTAAATTTAAAAAAAAGATATGCACATTTGGCATTTTGGTGTATATTGCCTAACTGCTGTCCAGGAAGATCTGTCCAATTACCACTCTGATTGGGTATGAGTGCACCTGTACCCCACATCTTTACTAGACACATATCTTTGGAAATAGCTTTCCAATGCGTTTTGAAGACCACCAAAATTTTAGAGTCTTGAATTGGTTTAGCTTGACTGTGGAAGTTTGTGATTGTGTCCACTTAAGCAATGATCATGCAATGCAACATATTCCCAGGTGAAATCAGTTTAACTTATAGTAGGAGGTTGTCAGGGATTCCAGAGAGAGATGAGAGCAAATTGTATTGTCTGGTTATTGAGAAATAAGACTCTATTAGTTTATCTTTTGAGAACAGTGTCAACTTTACAACTTACTTGACCTTGGTTTAAGTTTCTCCCTTAGAAATTCTGATAAAGAGTGGTGATGGCAGTTCAGGTATTGCATAATTTTTTTAATCACATCCAGGGACAGAGAAAAACCTTAGCCTCATTTTGTAGTGCTTCCTCTGATGGAGTTATTTTTGAATTCTTTTTTCTCCACATGCTTTTTAGGTGCCAGAGCCCAAATGAAACACAGTTTGGTTCTGGGTTTGATGTGAAATGATTTCCAAAAACCAGGCCCACAGCTCTCATTTAAAATGACTCCCGCCGGGCATAGAGCATTCTCCTCTGGTGGAGTGACACCCAGCCTAGGGCTGGATCTGGGATCTGGGCCAAGTGGCAGCTAATGACACACTGGACTTCAATTGTTTTGTCCCAGACAATTCCAGCCCTCGTGGGAGAGCCCCTCCCTTTTGACTTTCTCTCCCTCTGCCTCCATCCCTGATTCTAGCCTAGAGGATAAAGCCAGTTGGCTTTCAGAACTTGCCTTATAGGAAATAGACTCCCTATAACATTTTTTATGGGAGAGGGATGGGTAATGAGGTAAGAAAGCAAAATTTATTGAACACTTACAGTATCCTAGCACCATATGGAACTTCTCCTTTCACTGTGCGGTAGTATTAGTATGTTGGTCAGTGTTCTCCAGAAAACAGAACCATAAGATGTCTCTCTCTTTTTCTCCATATATATATATATATATGCATAAAATTATATATATACACACAGAGCATTTTAGAGCTTTTTAAACTCCCTTCTCACCTCTTCCATCTTTTCAAGGAAAGTAGAATATTCTAGTTTTGATCAGCTACATCTTAGGAAACTAAGTGATCTGGTAATTTCAATATTCAGTTCAAATAATTTTTATTCTCTATATATTGAAGAGCTCGTGCATTCCTTCATGGTGCTCAGAAGTATAAAACAGGAAATTTAAAAAGTCATAAATCAAATGGCATTGCTTCACTAGAATATAGTTATTCAATCCATAGTTCATCACGTGTTGGCTCTGAGTTAGGAGGCAGCATTATTATTTTAGAAAAAAGAAGTTCGAATGCAGAGATAGCAGTTTTCTTTAAAATGTCCACATTTGTCTTCATTCCTTTGATTCATCTTATGAAGAGAGCTTTGAGAGGAAGCTGGAAAATGTCATGAATTATTGACTCAAGGAAAGCGCTAATCTTATAATAAAAAACACTGTCACCTTAATGTAGTTCAGGGATTAAAATCTGGTAATTGACATAAGAGATATTTGATTGGTTTGTAAATATTATTTTGTAATGGATTAATTTGGGGATGCAAAGTGATTTATATTCACAAATATATGATGGATTCTCTTGGTTTTGACATCACTTCCATATCCATCTGCTATTATGAACACTTAAATGTACTTCAGACACACACGCCAAATTACTCATTGGAAATGTAAAGACTACTAAAAATTCATAGCAATAAATTAAAAATTTCTACTTCTGGAAATGTACACACATCTTAAATTCATTTTAGAGGGAAGTATAGTAAAATAATATTTCCCATTTTTACTTCATCTCTACCCAAAGCATGCACAAAGGATATTAATATACTCTGTAAATTACAATACCTTTAGGAAGTACATGTCAGTTAGATGTTCCATGTCAGTTCTGGCAAAAAACCCCCGGTATAACAGTCTATAAGGACATTCATAAGAACCACTGACTTATAAGTCCTCATACTCCTAGTCATCTGACCCAACCCTTCTTGTCCATACCTACTGGCCATAAAAAGGATGGCATTGGCTGTGTGGTTTTGTGTAGTGTCATAGAGATAATAAACATTCAGAAAGACAGGACCACATGAGTAACTGGATTCTCCAGTCCAGGAAACTATTAATCTGGTGGCAGTACATTTTGGAGTGAAGACCTAAGGGCTTTTTAAATGGAAAGGGCTTGTGACACGTACTCTTGTGCTAGGATATTTTTATCTCTGGATGTGCCTCTGGTGGGCAGGCTAAGAAGGGCTGGGTAGAACCTGACCAGTATTCTCCAGGCACTAGGGGACATTCTGGAGTTTAAAAAAAAAAAAAAAAAAAAGGTCATGGAACCGCTCCTAATTTTATTCCAGAACCACCTCTCTGTAAGCCACTCCCAACTCCCCCCCCAACAACCCAGCTGTGCTCTCTGCCCCCTCAAGATCCACCACAGTGACCCAAGTTCCAAAATTTACTTTACCTTCTGCAGTCTACTGATACCCATTAGGGGTGTGCTAGGTAAAGGGCTGGGCTGATAAATTAATACATTCTACAACGGTACAGATGACCATGGCTTAATTTGGAATAGTCTCAGGCTGTGTATTTGCATATTTGCCTTAATCCATATGTCTCTCCCTCACCAACCCCCCCCCCCCAACTAAATACCCATAGGAGGATACAAATGCAGTTACTCAGATGAGAGCACTGGAATCTGAAGAGCAATATACAAGTGTTAAATAGTACAGCAAACATATATTACACTATTTTGACATTTGAATTAAACACTTGCATTATAGTAACATTAATGCCTCAGAGTCTTCCAGTGATTTCCATTTCGTGCAGAATGAAATCCAGACTCTTTCCCATGGCTGAGGTTTTACTGGATCTGTTTTGATATTCATGTGACCTTATCTCCCTCTTGCTCTCTCTGGCTCCAGGCACTGTGGCCTCCTGGCTCTTCCTCAAACAGGTTGAGTGCTCTCCCATCCCAGATTCTTAGCTTTGTCTCGTTTCTCTTCCTGCTACACTCTTGCCCTGAATATTTGCAAGCCTCAGTCCCTCACTTCTTTACAATTTCTACTTAAATGGCATTGAATCAAGAGTCCCCTGATCTTCCCATCAAAAAACAACAATAATAACAACAAAAACCAAAAACAGCCTGTTGCTCCCCAACTCTGTCTTTCTCTGTCCTTTGACCTTGCTTATTGTCTTTAGAGCTTTTCCACAGTTGACACACTATTTATTTATTTCTATTTTCTATCCTTTCTCCCCCTGAGAGTGAAGCTCCATGCAGTTTTTGTCCCCTGGTAAATCCTCAGTACCTAGAATCATGACTGGCACATAGTAGGTGTGCCGTCAAGGTCTGTTGAACGAATGAAGGCATATTAGTAAAGGTAGACGTAGAGAGCACTCCTTGTCTCCTCCTTGTTTACTGAACTGATGATTTGTGTCTTTATAAAGGACTTAAAAAAATAGACTATTTTTTAGAATAGTTTTAGGTTCACGGCAAAATCTAAGGGATGGTACTGAGATTTCCCACATACTCCCTGCCCCTGCACGCGCACAGACTTCCCACTGTCAGGCTCCCACACCAAAGCAGTGCAGTTGCTGCTAATACGGGCACATCGTTATCACCCAGACTCCATAGTTTCCATTAGGGGTCACTCTCGATGTTGCACATTTATGGGCTTTGATGAATGTGTAATGACATGTGTCCATCACTATGGTATCACAGAGTGTTTCATTGCCCTAAAAATCCTCTGTGCTCTGCCGGCTCATCCTCCCTCCCCCACAACCCCTGCCAACCTCTGATCCTTTTACTGTCTCCATAGTTTTGCCATTTTCAGAGTATCCCATAGTTGGAATCATTCAGTAGGTAACTTTTTCAGATTGGCTTCTACAAAGGGCTTTTTACAACTGTAAAGTAATTAAGCCTTGCTAAAGCTAACCAACCAACCAACTAACCGACAAGCAAACAAATCACAGATCTATAACCAGTAGGTTTAATAAACAAAACTAAATGAAAACAGACCATGTTGGTCACATTAAAATAATAAAAAAGGAAAACTCTCAGGTTTAGGAGACAAATGTCCTTAAGGAAGAATCTTTAGATGACATGGGCTTTAAGCCTGACTATAGCTGAAGCACGTACACAGCTGTATTTCCCTTTCAGTGGCCCTGTCAGCCTTATGGGTAGAGGAAATCCGGTCTACACCCTCTGTGTTACCTGGTGCGAGCCACCGGCCTGGGGCCTCCTCTGTCTATACTCAGCCAAGTCACTTCCCCTTCTGCTTCAGCATTCCCATGTTTGAGATAATGGGGTTCAAGATTAATGACTTCTAAGGTTGCATCTTGGACTGATGTGTCTTCACAGCACTTCCTACATTTGAATTTAATAAATGGATTTTGTAGTGACTGGTATTTTTCGTGTACAGTAAACAGAGAATGCTGTAATCCCTAGGAGTCAGGGGACCTTGTCCGTTTTCTTCATTGCTATCGACCCAGCATTTAGTGTCTGGCACAAAATAGGTTTGCAATAAAAAAAAATATATCTGTTGATTGAAAACATACCCAAATGCATGAATGAATAATTCTAAAACAGATTACCAGGCTTACTTTTTGGCAGCTTGCAAGGAAGAGGTTATCATCTGTTTCCTTTGAAATCTACCAATTTTATTTTATTTTTAAATCTAGTCCTAGAGATGTCACTAGATCAGTTGACCCATTTTAGTAATTTTCTGTTTTGTTCTCCTTATATAAGTAGAGAAGTTGCCTCTAATATTTTAATTTCAGTCATGTCTCACAGTTACAGGACCTGACTTGTTTAAATCCATGCCCAGGACGCGTAAAAAGCCACTGTCACTGTTTCCAAAGACATACGTCAAGCCTGATGACATGAAAATGGAGCTGCCTGATTGGATTTTTCCCTAACAAATGGAGTTCATAAAAAGAACACCTATGATATCAATTTGTTTACATTCCAACAACTTGCACTTCCTCAAGTTACCACTTACCTCTTCACCAATAATAAAACGCAGCTTAGCTCTGAATACAATGCAGTTTGCTGTCAGGCAAAAATATCTCCTGACTTGAACAATAGATATTTGCATCCATCGCTGGGAGGCAGCAACACGTGTCCCCTACTTGGGTGAAACATAGCTGTCAGAGCAAAACTGCAAGAGAGACCAAGATACTACTTGAGATGTTCCTGCTATTTAACCACCCATCTCTGAAGTTTGAAAAAGAGAATGGAGGTGGAACATTTATTAATACTTCCTTGTTCCTCAGACCAGCACAGTCAGCTGAGCAATTCACTGCTAATGGCATGTGGCTGAGGCCATAACTATCCAAAACATTTCAAAATTAATGATACTTCATGTAATTGTGGATTTTTTTAAGATTTTCTTTTTTTATTCAAAAGCCAATTTACAAAGTTGTGTTAATTTCTGGTGCACAGCATAGCGACTCATTTATACATATATATATATATATGTATATATTCCTTTTTATATTCTTTTTCATTATAAGCCATACAAGGTATTGAATATAGTTCCCTGTGCTATACACACACCTCGTTGTTTATCTATTTTATATATAGTAGTTAGTATCTTTTTATCTTTTGGATTGACCCTGAGGTGCCCGAGGAAATAAAATCTGGGGAGAAATGTTGGCCCTTGTGGCCTTTGGAGCAGGACAGTTCTTTGTTTTACGTGATTGTCTTTTGCATACTCTAAATGCCAGCAGCATCTCCTTAGGCACTGTGTCAAGGGAAATGCTATCTATCATGTTGTTCCAGAGACCCCTTGGGCCCCAAGGGTGGTGGTGATGCCTTCAGCTATGAGCCTGACTTTAGATAAAGCACGTACATGGCTGTGTTTTGTCTCCTACTGGTCCTGTAAGCCCTTATGTCTAGGTGAAGATCATGTCTGCTTCACCTGTGTTAACTGGTGTGAGCCTCAAGTCTGCTGCTTCCTCTCCTACCATGATTCATGGCCACTGGGGAGGTGGTGTAGAAAAGGAGACTTGAGGGAGGGAGGTCATTTCTTGAGATGATCCCTTCAAATTTAAGAACTTTGGACTTACACCTAACTTTACTCTTCTGAGAACACCTGGGCAACTACATTCTGTACCCTAGTTTGCAGTTTTGTAAATGACATTCAATTATAAATTCAATGTATACTTTTTATTGAATGCCTCCAGGCATTTTACTGGGTGCCAGGTACAGAGTTATGCATTAAACAGACATGCCCGCGGTCTCAGGGAGCTTACAGTCTAGCAGAGAAAGGGGACAGAACTGAAACAAGTAAACAGTGTTAAATACATTTTGGAGTGAGTGCTGTGAAGACAGCATACAGGAAATAGTAATGCAGATTAATGGTATGGAATAATTGGAGACTTACTCAGATCAGGCTGTTAAGGAAGCCTTATCTTATACTTTGGTATTTAAACTGAGATCTGAACAATGAAACAAACAAACAAACTGGGGTGAGCATGCGCAAAGGCCCTGAGGTTGGAAAGAGGCTAGTAATAAGAACCTGGACCAGCAACCATGTAGAGAAGTGGCATACTATAATGAATTAAAAAAAGGACTTTCGGGTCCTATTGGTTGCCACCAACAAGTTGGCTCATTACCAGTGACTTTGGACAAGTTTCTTTTCTTTTCTGTGTTTGTTTCCTCACCTAAGAAATACGGATGTTACATAAAAATATTCCTGTAGTGACTTGTATCTCTGAGTCTATGCAGTTCTTTTTGTTGGCTTATTCATTCTTGAAAGCTGCCACATTATTAGTCCCTCATGGGATCACAAAGCTAGAAATGATCTTAGAAATCATTTAGTCTAACACCTTCACTTTGTTTTGAAGAAAATAATGACCCTGGAGAATTCTTCACTGCCCTGAAGCTGGTTAGTGGTAAAGCTGAGACCAGGACCCAGGTCTCCTGCTTGCTTTCCCAAATAAATATGTAATGAAACCCAGAGCAGTTGAGAAGAGATTCTGGTCTATTTTAACACATTTAATGACTCATATGCAGGTATTTTTGGTTTAAGAATGAGTTTTTCAATCAGAACATGAAACTAATGGCCCACTCAAGCTGGATAATTTGAAGAGGGTTTAGTGAAATGCATAGATAAGTATAGGGAAACTAAAAGGGACAGTGCAGTACCCCTGAGCTGGTATCCCTGGGGAACTTTATCAGCCCTAGACCTGAATGGGTCAGAAGGGGGAGCTAACAGAAACAGCTGTTTGGGCAAGGCATCCCATGGGAATTGAGACATGTTTAAGAGACACAGCCCAAAGAAGTACCCCAAGTAAATGCCTCCTCCTTATTCTCTGTTTTCCTTCTGGTATCCTGGTGGGCTCCCTATTGGCCAGACTCAGCCAGAAGCCCAGTAGGCAATCACTTGCCTACTGCTCACTGATGCAGTCCACACAGTGTAGACTCCTGGGGCATTGATAGAGGGGAGAAGGGTAGAGACTGTATGCAGAGGGGTAGGGGGGAGGGTAGGCAGTACAGAAAGATTTAATGCAAAGAGTCCTTAGTAAGTAACTGCTTTCTGGCTGCTTATTCTTTACAAGGAGAAATGGGCTAGTCATGGAAATCACGGTATTTTGTAGGTAATGCAGAAGGCAGGTGCCCATGTTGAGCTTAAACTGTTCGCTCTGACACGTCTGAAAGGCTGAGTGGTAGAGCATGTCCACCAAGACTTCATTCCCATGAGAGATCATGCAGTCTCCTGGGTAAAGTTCATCTTAAAGGAGGAAAGAGCCAGAGTTATGTTCCCATAAATGTCTCAGTCTTCAGAGGAGAGTGGGATTTCTTGTTATAATAAAAGCACAATGTCTATCACTAGAATTTGTCCTAAAATCTGTCCTTTCCTTATAGATCTAGGTCTAAGTTTGAGGGCGGGGAGAAGACGTGAGATCAAAACAGAAAAAAACTATTTTCACAAAATAGCCCCTGAGATGTTGGGAACATGAAGTATGGCTGCTTTGAGCCTCATGTCTTCAGTAAAAGAAGATATTTTCCCTCTCAGCTCAGAGTGCAAAATTTTCTTGGGATGGAGAGAACACAGGAAGCTCTGGCACACGGGAGACTCTACCTTTTCCGTGGCCCCAGCCCCAGGATGTGTGTCTGTCCTAATTCTGATGGCACCTGGGGCTGATAGCTTTCAACCACATCCAGAGGCAGACACAGCACCAGGGTCTTTCCCCAGGATAGCTCTGCCACTGCAGTAGTGGGTAGTGACGTTGCAACATGGCAGCTCCTGGAACAATAGAAATTCTGATGGCTGCGCCCAGCGAACCGACTTACAGATCTTAACCTTGGTCCTCAGCAGCACAGCAGTGCCAAGTGACCTTCCTGCAGTCTAGCAGCTGGCAGATGTCTAGCCAGTAACAACAGTACAGGGAAGCTGGGGAAAAACTGGAAGATGCAACCTGGTAACTGAAAGGCCATACGAAGTATCCTCTGGGGACTCCCATATATAGTTACAGGTTGTACTTTGCAGGAGTCTGGAAGTCCTACAGTAGCAAATGAGGCCCAAGATGGGGAAATAGCTTTAATTAGATTATTATGGCCTGGAGAAACACAAACTTCATAAATATTTCAATTTTGACATTCATACAGATATAGCTATGTGCTGGGCAAAAATTGTTTTATTTCTTGATTACTGTAGACCTCTGCTTTTTATGCAGCATGATCTGGAGGGTTATTATTGCCTTTTCTCATTTAAAAATCCTTCCCTAACTATCCAAACATATCATCACTGTCTAATGTTTTCTTGCTTGTATGTATTTTTTTCTTTTAAAATTCTGCAGAGATCTTGAGTTTCTAAAAAAAATGTGTAACAGAAAACCAACAACCAATTCCATAGGACTATGAGATGTATGCAGTGTAGACACTAATTTTTACAGTTTTTATTCATGCTTACCAATATTCATGACCATCCCTTCAAATTAGTTAACAGTTCAAGTCATTTTTCAGATGTCCCCCTTCCTTTATCCCTTTTCCATAAATATTGACTCATGCCTTTGTCTTGGTCAAAAAGAAATATAGAGCATCCACAGAAAATTCATTGTGGTTTCCATGCAGGTGAATAAGCCATGACCTGGGAGATAATTGGGTGGACGTGTCTGCTGGGACCAGGTGTTGTATCAGAAATGAAAGGGTCCTGTCACTCTCTCTCTCAGCCACAGTGTATATAAACACTGGAACTGATGGAGACTAAGTGATGACTTGCAACAGAAGGACAAAGTGAAGGAGATGAGTCATCAAGATTGTTCAGACTTGTACTGTCATCCTCTTGGAACTCAAAGCCATGAAAAGGCAGCCTCTGTGATCAGCTCCAAGGCTACCACATGGAGCTCTTACAAGCAAAGGATAGATATGGATATATTTCTTTGCATCATTAAAAGTTTATTCTCACTGGAAGATATTTTTTAGGACTATGAAGATACATCTATTGTTTCTGCAAAATGCAGATAATAATACCTACACTGTGGGACTGGAAAAGTAAATGTAATTAAATGAAAAGTGCTTACAACAGTGCCTGACACCAACCCCCGCCCCCCAGAAAAAAAGTATTGTTATTATTATGATTTAAGGTAACATTTTCAGGGAGGATTCCATTGAGAATCTTTTTTTTTTTTTTACAATGGTATTACTGCTTTTCAGAACTTGGATAAACCCACTGTTCTCTATATATATTAAATAGTAATAGCACAAAAGCTGGTGGCCATTTTATTATCCGTTTCCAGTAATTTTGGGGTTTTTTGTTTGTTTGTTTCATTTCAGAATATTCACTGTTTTTTTTTTTCAGCATACCTTGAAGAAACTGTGATGTGAAAAGTGTGGCATCTTATGTTAGTAAAAATGCCCTTAGTGAATCCTTTGCACACTGCTTCTGAGGTCTAAAGTACATTAGAGGCCATTCTTTGGAAATGTGATTTATGAGGCAAGTCTTTTCTGAAATTTGGTTGGTATTCTTTTTATGTAAAAAATGAGAAGCTCAATTTTAATCTGAAGAATTATGAAAGTGCCTCTCCCAAACTGGCACGTTGTCTTGTTTCCACTGAGTCAGACAAGATGAGCAGGTTCATTGACTTGAGCCAACATGTGTTAACACTGTGCTTAACAACACAGCCCGACTGTAGCTGGATTGACATGTATCATCAATTAAAAACCACGGAACTATAGGAGGAGGGGCTTCAAGATGGCGGAGAAGAAGGATGAGGAGCTCGCCCTCTCCCACAAATGCATCAAAGATACATCTACATGTGGAACCATTCTCGCAGAACACCTACTGAGCTTTGGCAGAAGATCTTGTACAGTTGGAATTATAGGAAATTCTTCACAAAACCATATAAATAACAAGGTCCTACTGTACAGCACAGGGTACTATATTCAATATCTTATAATAACTTATAATGAAAAGGAATATATATGTATCACTGAAACGTTATGCTGTACACCAGAAATTAACACAACATTGTAAACCAACTATATACTTCAGTTAAAAAAAACAAACAAACATGAAACTGTAATCTTTTGTCCAGTTCCCTGACCCATATCTTGACTTATGGCCTCCACTTAGAATGTGCTACTCACTGTAAACTCTCTTCCTCTAATTCTTTAATTATTTTAACTTTCTTTAATGTCAGATATTATTTGCTGAACTAATATATTCAGTCTTTTATTCCATGTTCCAAATATCGTATGCATACCCCCTGGGGACTACAGATGTGCAAGAGACAGTCCTTGAGTACAAAGATTGGTATAAAAAGGGGCAGAGGTGAGAATCGATTAATTCCAGCTACTGGAATTATCAGACCTCTCCTCCAAGTATAAGCCCTTCAGCTACATCTGGAAGGATGAGCAGGGGTTTCACAGAACTGAGAAGACTACCCCCAAGCAAGGAGATGAGGGAGTTTGTCCTGTGTGTTCAGGTGGCGGTGAGAGACCCAGGGGGTGAGTCTCCAAATGCATTTTCACAGGCAAAACAGAAGGAATTGAACTTCGATGATTTCATTCTTCTGAACTTCTTGCAAGTTGTTTCCAGTCAACAGAGCAAATAATACATGAGATATATGATAATGAAGATATTAACTTACCATAAGATGCAAAAATGAAAAAATCGATCACTTGGTGCTCTTTGACTTTAGTCAGAAAAAATTAAATGATCCATCTTTCCGGCCATGGAAACAATATGAGGTCTCTTATCCCCTGGACCATGCCCTACCAGACGTGATTCAGAAAATGATTCCTCTGCCTCCTCTTCACTAAGAAATGGCAGGTGGCGCAGACTCAAACGCTGCTCACGACTGGGGTATGAGAGGGGGAGCAAGCAGAAATAGGAACTGAAGACTCTAATTGTGAATAATTGTTTTTAAACCAATTATTCCAGAACACATCCACAGAAGGCAAACATTCCCAGCATGTGTTTCTTCAGCTCCCAGCATTCTTGGGGTTTGTTTCTCGTTTTTAGTGAAGGTATTCAGGGTGAGATTAGGTAGCAATGTGATCCACGGAACACTCATCTGGAAACTTGTCTTGGAATTCTTTCCTTGATGCAGATTAAATATTTTGGAACAAAGTCGAAACAAAGGTTAGAACCGGGGCTACGTTAAGACTTGCCCATAAGGAATGTGGTATGGTTTACTTCACTGCCTGTCCAACTGTGATGGGTTTTAGTGCAGCTCATAAATGAAGTTCATGAGAAAGGCAAACGCAGAGTCTCCTTCCAGTCTTCCTTAGGAATGTGACACTCAGCCAGTTGGCACGGGCCCCTGAGGGTGGCTGGCTCCCTCCTGCCCCTGCCAGGTCACTAAAAGCAATTTGATCACAGCCAAGCGTGGCCCTGGGATTCTTTCAGCTGTTGTGTTGGTATACTCCTGTTAGAAGGAAGATTGCCTAAACTCCAAATATTGGACCTGAAAGGGACGGAGGTCAAATATCCCTGCTGTGGTGGGCCGGCTACCAAGATGGCCCCTAATGCTCTTACTTCCTGGTATGTGTGCCTTGGTGGAAAGCTCTTTTGTGCAGGATTGGACCTAGGGACCTGATTCCACGGAATGGGACATGACTAAAGTGATGAGATGTCACTTCCTAGATAGGGTTTGGAGTCTGTGACCCCCCGCTTGCTAGCGCTAAGTTTTGCTAGCACACTCTTTCACTCTGTGGCTATTGTTGCTGGCTTGCACTAGGGAAGCAAGCTGACATATTTTGAGTTGCCCTGTGGAGAGGACCATATGGTAAGGAACTGGGAGTGGCCAACAGCCAGTGAGTAAAGGAAGCCCTCAGTCCAAACCCTGTAAGGAACAGACTCCTGTCAATGGCCATGCTTGTGAGTGAGCTTGGAGGCAGGTCTCTCCTCAGTTGCACATTGAGATGACTGCAGCCTGTGAGAGTCTCTGAGCTGAGGGGCCAGCTAAGCTGGGCCTAGATCCTGGGCCTATAGAAACCAAGATAATAAGCACTGTATTTCAAGCCACTAAGTTTTCAGGTAATTTGTTACACAGCAACAGCTAACTAGTACATCTGCTTACAGAAGTGGTAAAGCTTAGGATGGGGGCACGAGGGTAGGTAAGAGATTATGTATTTACACTGGTGTCTTTCTGAGTCCCCAGTCCAGATAGAATCTTTATGACAGGTGTTCTACGTGTATGTTTTTAATCATTGCCACATCCTGGCAAGGGTGGCATCATTTGCATATTTTGCACAAAATGGAGGTTGTGAAAACTTACTTTGAAGCCTTAGTTTTGTCCTTTGCATTAACCAGTCATAAGAGGCAGTGGCTGGGACAGAGACAGATTCACCTGTCAATCCTTTTTAAAGCTCATTATGTCACTTTCCTTTTTGGAGGTCCTGACTCAGTTTAGACTGAACCATCCCACACAGTGGGCTGCACTGGAAGAGCACAGAACTTACAAGTTTAGCCACATTCCTTAGAGCTTGTGCCTGTCATCAGAAAAGAAGTCCTGCACATTTCTGACAAGTTCTGGTTGAGGATTTAGTCGTCCTTAGAGATGAGTGGTGATGAGCAAGTTGCTCATGTGACTTTGGTGTTCTGTTGTTGGGTTGTTTAAATTAAGTTAAAAAATAAAATAATAGCACCCAGAGTTCCATTATTGGATGGGCTCAGTCTCATCTGATGTGTGCCAGACGCTACCTCACCTACAGCCAAAAGTTGGCAAAATGGGTTTGGCTAAACAAGGACATGTTGGAGTAAGTGGATGAGCAGTGAGTGCTGCTTGAAACAACGGGGGAGAACATCTCAGTGCTGCATCTTAGGATGATGCGGGTGGCTGTGGATGTCCCTGGAATGGCTTCTAGAGCTGAGTAGGGTGGCTGCAAAGTTGATTAGACTCAGAACAGACTGTGGGCCTGACTGACCAACTCCCAGGCCAGGTCCAGGGTCTCTCCTCCACTGTCAGCCCATCCACTCTTGCGATAGCTTCCCCATCCCTGGTTCTGATGAGAGCGTGGCTGGGCCTCTCACTGCTCACGGGTTCTCATGGAGATCACAGCCTTGCTTCCATAGCGATGGCCCCTTCACACACATTTCTGAAGGATGTTACAATTAACCGACAAAGTCTTCAGTTTCTCCTGGCCTTTTTCTTCAACTCCTGACTGCTGCCTATTCAATGAGGATTTTTCTAGAGCAGCCTTGCCCGGTAAGGTAGCCACTGGCCACATGAGGCGATGTAGCACTTGAAATGTGGCCAGGGAGATTGAGGAATTAAATTTGTGATTTATTCTAACTTAAATTCATTTAAATTTCCATAACCATATGTAGCTGGAGGCTAATGTGTTGGACGGCACAGTTCTAGAGGCTGTCATCCTTATGTTATTCTTTTGTCAACTTATTTTTGGCTAACATTTATAGAACATTTTCTATGTGCCAGGCACAACACATAGAGTGTTGTGTGCAGTCATCCAATTTTCACAAAACCTGATGAAGTCGATTCTATTATTTACATTTTCCAGAGCAGAAAGTTGAATTTTCGAGAGATGAAGAAGCCTGCCTCAAATCATAGAGAGGAGACAGGATTCAAAATAAAGTTTAGTCGACTCCAGTCCTGTGTGTCCTGTACAGAGGCATGAGGCTAAGTCGGCAGAAATGGAGGGGCGAACAAAACAGACGCAAGACAGTGTAAACTATAACTCTTGTTAAAATGGGTTATTTCATTTTATTGCTTATTGTAAACACTTTGGCCACAGCAAATACATTAGTTTTTAAATAAGTGTAATTTAAAGCTTTCACACCATGTACTGTTTTCTCCCAAGATGTATCATCTATGAAAATAATCAGTGAACTCCAAAAGTCTGACCCGATACTGTGCACATTTATGTTATCATGACTCTAAATACAAACAGTAAACATACTCATCTATTGTAGGCCTGTGGGTTTGTGATGTGCCTTAAGGGACGCCATAAAACAACTCAAAGAAGAGAGATGGTGTGGATTGTAATAGCTCCTGTGTGGGTAATGTTTGCAGAACACAGGAGGTACGCAATAAACATTTTTTGACAGCGAAGATGATGAGAATTCAATTTCTGCTGGACTTTGCCTCTCCATTTTTCTTAAGGAATATATGGCACACTGGGAAGCATCCTTCTGAATGTCACAGAAGCCCTGGCACTTTGAGTTGTGTAGCTGCGGTGTAATTGGGTCTGATCACACTTGCAGAAGAGAGATAAATTAAAGCATATGTGCTGCTAAAACTGTGCTAAAATCTCAGTTACTAGGATAAACTGGAATGCCCGAATGCTCTCTGTCTTTATAAGCAAGAAAATCATCAGTGCCTAACAATCAAACAAGTCATTCTAAACAAATCGAGCTTTCAGATCTCACTGGCAGTTAGACCGCATTTCAGTCAACGTATCTGAAAGTAAAAGATGCTACTTACATTAACTACTGAGTTTCCTAACTACAGGGACAGAGCTATAATTTTTTTTCCTTAAGACATTTCTTTTAATCGTTTTTTTCAGCAAAATTCTTAGCATTATTTTGAGATTTCACTGAATGATGATGATGATGTTAGATTAAACATTTTAAGTCTAATTGCAAAATGACACGCACATTTGACCATCTATCCCCAATATTTTCTCAATGTACACTTTAAAATACATGAAAGGACCCCACATAAAAATAGAAATGTTAAGGTCACTTGCAGCAAAGTATGGCATATTAGAATTATTTATTAAAAACTTCTACACCTAGAGGTAGGCACTTTATAAAATTTGGATTTTGGCAAAAGGCAACCGTTTGATGTCAATATCTTACTTTTCCACTAACCATATAACTTTTTCAAGAGAATAGATTATTAAAATATTATAAGAGAAATGGAAATTTGTCTAAACTATGTATGAATGGAGTTTCGCAGAGCAGAATCCAAACTTCATTTTTTCCCCTCTTCGTATATCTTCCTGGTCAAGTTCTGAGATTTTTACCCCTTGATGTAAATTCCCAAGGGAATATCTGGGTTCTCGTATTTTTATCTGGAATAAAGCACTTGTTGCTTGTGGAACTTGCTACAAATCTTTTTTTTCACAGTTGGAATAACCTGTATCATAACAGACTAAATAAAGTTGGATGAGTTTTAAGTGATTAGCACTGAAGAGTTCTTGGCTTCAAGCAACTGTGACGTCCCCTTGATTTTAAGTCTCAATTTAAATAGAGAAGATTCAACCATTCCTGTTGCTTTCATTCTTGGTGACATAGAAATTCACCCCACATCTACCTAAAACAGGAGCAGAATTTTTGGGGCCCAGTGAACCCATCTACCATTTGATTTCACCATCCCTTCTAGAGTGTGTTTCTACCAGATTGATTTGAAATCAGGTTTGAAGTCTTGGTGACGGGGAGCTTCACAACACACTCTCGTCAAGAAGAAAGCTCCAACTGTCCGTTCTGATGCTGAAACCAAAGTTCCCTTCCTGTGAGTTCGAGCCAGTGCTTCCAGCAGTATAAGGCACACAGTAGGCTCTCAGGCACTTGATCTGCATTTGTTGAAGACAAAAAAAAAAAAAAAAGACTGAATACTTCTAGTTCTGGCTTTTAAAGCTGCACAAAATGGAGTTGTTTCCTTAAATAGTCCAGGCTCTGCTCTTACAGAAATCTTCTCTCTCTCTCTTTTTAGGAGCACTATTGCCATTTTCTTCACCGGTTCTTTAAGAAACATGAATTTCAAATGTCTTGTGTATCCATTACTCTCTTCTGAGTGAGCTTATGTTGATCAAGTAGATCTTTTCAGATGTGGTCCCACTGAACCAAGCATAATACTCCCGATGAGATCAGCGCTGAGTGGGGCAGAAACCTGTATCTGTTAGCCTGGGCAATCCACTCGACATATTTTCTGACCCCAAAGAGTATTCTTTAGGGCAGTTCTTTCCTGTCTGCTTCTGAGTAGAGGCATTTTATTCCGGGCAAGAGCTCTGATTGGCACATACTCTGTTCTGGGAGAAGGATTACTTCCTTGAGTTTCCAGGATAAGGAGGGGGTGGAGAACGCTGTGCTGGGCTGGGGGAGTATGGAGGAGGCAGGTCTGCAGAGTATTCCATCTCATGGTCGTAACTGTAGGGGGGCGGTGCTACTGGAAAAGAAAAGGAAAAAGGCATCAGGCATTCAGCAGTAATTGGGCGTCTACTACATGTAAGCCATTGGGCTGGGTAATTTGGGGGAGGACAGCATTTTTGCCTCCAATAATCATAGTTTTATCAGGCTGAGGATACCTATGTATGAAAGGCCAAGTGCTATAATAAATGGTGATATTGGCCAAAGTATTTAGAATTGGTGGCTTAGTGCAAGTTTCTTGGGAAGATGATGGTGACGGGGAACAGAGAAGGGGCTAAAAGGATAAATTCAAGTTTGAGCAAAAGCACTGAAGCAAGAGAGGCTTTTGTTCAAAGCAAAAAGTACATGGAGGAAGGGGAGGGGCATAGCTCAGTGGTAGAGTGTGCACAGCATGCACGAGGTCCTGGGTTCAGTCCCCAGTACCTCCATTCAAAAACCAAATCAGTAAACCTAATGACTTCCCCCTCCAAATTTCAAAAAATGGAAATGAAATAATCATTTAAAAAGCACATGGAGGAGAGAAATGGGAAAAGCTGTTGAGGAATCTGATTGTATCACCATCAAGGTGGGCTTTTAAAAAGTTGACTGAATTATTTTAATACAATTTTTAAAGGCTATGCTCTACTTACAGTTATTATGAAATATTGGCTCTCTCCCTCATGCTGTACAATATAGGGGTGGGGAGTGGGAGGCACAGACACGGGGGATAAGATCGGCTGTAAGCACGGTGGGCTTTGACTGTCACGTAAGGAGTGTGTGGTGTGCAGCTGTGAGAGGTTTTGAACAGGCTAGGGACTATGCTTTAGGAAGGCGACTCTCTCAGCAGCATGGACTGAGGGGGACAAAGAGAAAGTCAGACAATGTAGTAGCCCATGTGAGGGCTTATACGGGATTCATGGAATCTGGGGGTGGGGCTTACAGGAGCCCTTGAGCAGCTGAGTGCTTGGTGATGACTGGGTAGATGGAGAAAGGGGTAGGAAGTGTTACAGAAACGACAGGCCAGTCAAGAAACAAGCACCACTCGGAGGGTTGGAGTACTCAGATGTATTACGCCGGCGGGCTCAGAGGGGCTTCTGCTCCAAAGCTCTGAGCACCTCCAGGACGTGCGCATGAGGTTTTACAGGGTAAAGTACAAGCTTGGGGTATTAGGCCAATAAGCATGGAACAGCTTTAGCAGCATTATCATCACAAAAGTGGAGGCGGGGAGGCAGCAAACCAACATTCCAAAGCCAGATATGTATCTTTGAAAATCCAGCTGGCTAGCAAAAAAACATAAACAGCAAACCAACACTAATTAACTTAGATTTACAAGTTAGTCTAGCAGAACTCAGATCAGTATTCCAATACTTAGACTTGTGAGTTATCTTGTTAGCCCAGCCCAGCCTCTCTTTCACATTCCTAGAACTGTGAGTTTTCTTGTTAGACCAGCCCAGCTTTTCCTTCACAGAAGTAAGAAGATGTCGTGGTATTGGGCACCTGGTACTGGGCTCCCATAACCTGGGTGGTGGAGCCATTACAGAAATAAGGAAAAAAAAAAAAGGGGGGGGAGGACAAACAGGCTTCCAAATGAGGATGGAGAATTTAGTTTTCTAAATCTTAACTGAAAAAAATTTCTTTACTTTTTTATTGTAATACATGTCAGTATGTTTTACAATCACATTTAATGCATTTTATTACAATTATGTATGGATGTCTATTTTGTAGTCATCTTCACCCAGTCTCCAGGGTTGGAAGAGAGTTACTCCTTTTTTAATTTTTTTTTTTTTTGGTAGGGACAGTAATTAGGTTTATTTATCTGTTTATTGAATGGGGTACTGGGGATTGAGCCCAGGACCTCGTGCATGCTAAGAGTAGATGAATTATCAGCAGATCATGATTCTGTTAGAGCAGGCGGACAGCTAGATATGAGCAGAGAAAGAGGGATGCAGGCCAAATGGCAGGAATTGGACAGAAAGGAGAGACACAGACCAAATGCAGGAAACCATACATCATGCAAGCACCAGGGGTTCCTGAGCAGAGAAAGAAAAGCAGGAACCTCTGGGCTGATAAGTGGTCACACCTCTCGGGGTGATAAGCAGCCTAGAGGCCAACGAAGAAAGGTGAGAAAAGGAAGGAATCTCCATTGTCCAAATGTAACCTTTTGCTTATTATGCCCTTATTTCAATAAAATTAGCCTTGCAGATCAGAAGTACCCATCCAATGCCATGACACTTCCAATCCAGACTAAATAAGGACAAAAATCCCTCCTCCCTTGGGAAGGTGGAGTTGGGATGAAAATCAGGGAATATGACCCCAAACCCTTCCCTCCCCAATGAATATTCCGCCCATTCATTTTTACACCCTATGTAACCAACTTGCCAAAGAAACTCGGGGCAGCTGCTCACCTGAGCCTGCCTGCTTTCCTCTTGAGAGTGTGCTATCTTATCCCTTAATAAATCCTCATTTTACTCTCTTACTCTACTCTGCGTCTTGTCTCTGAATTCTTTCTGGGCCAGGACAAGAACCTGGGACACCGGTTATGTCTACCGGCAAAAATTCTAGTCGGAAGTTGACATGTCTGAATGGCTTACTGTGAAATGTAGCCTAAACCACAAGACTAGTGTCATAATAACACAGATAAATGGCCAAGCTTTTACTTATTTATTTTAATTTACATTTTGTTCAGTTTTATTTTTACATTAAAGGTTTTAGTTAGTTTAAAACTTGTATTTGTCTGTGGCTTGACATAGACATCTATTGAAAGCTTCTGTCCACTAGAAACATTTTCTTTAAAATGTTTTCTTTACACATTTTATCTAAAAAGTTAATTTTGCACATATGGAAACTCAATCCCATTATTATTGCTTAAAATATGTTATTAAAAATAAACATGTTTACTTCCCTGATGAAAACTCTTCAACTGCTAACAATATCAGTTACAATAAAATCTAAATGGCCAATCTTCTAAATTAAGAATTGCAGCAAAGAACAAGCAACATTTCAACAAACATATCTCTAAAATGTCTTCTAAATTGCGCCCTTACCAAAAAGGTGATGGTAGTGTTCTGATCAGCACGCCTGTATAAACACAGGGCTTTGCCTTGTATGCAAACACAAACTATGTTTCTTCTGGGTCCCTTTAACTTGGTTCTCTTTACCAGGAGCTTGATCGGTTGAACCATTTACTGATCTGCCTATACTCAGGGATTTGAGAAAGCAGAATTGAGTCCCTGAGACAAGAGGAAGATGGAGACACAGAACTGGGTGGGATGTCCTCGAGGGATGCTGTAGTGAGCAAAGGCTTTGCAAGTCTTTTGTGGGCTGAGCAACTCCAGGATTCACAGCTGAGGACACAGCCCTGGAGAGAAAGCAGCAATGATGTATGCAGTTCTCCACGGCTGCTTTAGACCCTGAGAGGCTGGGCCATTCCAAGCTTTCTTTCCCATAAGAAAACAAAATAACTCCTGTGGAGTCTAAATATACACTCCCTCTGCATTACACCCACTCCTTTGCTTCATTATATCTAGGAAGACTGAGACAAAGAGATTTATAACAAACTTCATCCAAGCCAAGAAAGGCAGCCTCCACATAAAACAGGAAGTTACAGCTGGAGACCCACTGAACTGTTACTTATAAGCATGTGGCTCTAAGTTGTTTTTATGTTGAAGCTTTTTCCTGCCTCCCACTTGAGGAGCACACACCAGATGACTCTACAGATTGACTCTGCCTCGTTCTCTGTCATGAAGCTGCGGTGTGTCTTTATGCTTCAGTAACAAAGCCTTTATATTTTGCCATCTGCATATAAAAATGGCTGGAGGACATTTCAGTGAGATTCCCTATGGTTTATACAGCTGCATGTTGAACATGAAAATCTAAGATATGAAACAGTGTTCTTTCATTCATATGGCCTTTGAATTCTGATAAAGTGATAATATAATGCTGAAGAGCAGTATTTTGAGGACCATGCACCATGAAATAAACATGGCACATCTTTTACAGTACCAGCTACTGGAAGGCATTCTGAAATAATACTTGTATACCTGTGGAATGTGCTACCTTTTCCTACAGGTAAACAGGTTTCAGTAGGAAGTAAACTTTTCAAGGTATCAATTTTAGAATTGCTGATTAACTCGGGCAGTTTTGTCCATCCTTAAAGGTCAAATCATCTTTTAAAGATGTATGGATGCAGCTGGAGATACGTCCCTTTGAAATTCTTTCATAACCAGTAATTCCACTTCTCTGATTTACAGAGGGGAAATATGCCATTTATCACTAATGTCAATATGATTGTCTGGACTATTACAACATTGAGGGATGCTATGAAATTCATAGAAGAAAGTATTTTTTACCTACTCAGGTTGAGGTGGGAAACCGCATAAAAAGACCGGCAGGACCCTCAGGCAGGGCCACTACTCTCCTGCCAACACCATCCGGTTCCCTGGCCCAGAGGCTTTGTCTCATTTTTTGCCTCTGAAATGGCTTACTTACCCCTAAAATTCTATTGGTTTCCTGAGCTCACTCCTGACTGGTTATTTCCCTCAATCCTGATTGGTTATTTCCTTCACTCCTGATTGGCTCATTTCCCTAACTTCTGATTGGTCCATTTGTAGTACTTCATTTGTATGGATCTCACTCTTGATTGGTTATTTCTCTCACTTCTGATTGGCCCATTTCCCTCACTCTTGATTGGTTATTTCTCTCCCTCCTGATTGGTCCATTTCTACAAAGCTTGTTCCTAATTAGTTAACTTTTGTTATACCTTATTTGCATATGATGTTGCAAATTGTAAACTGGCAGCCTATAAAAGCCTGTGTAAACCTACAGACAGGGTCCAAAACTTGGGGTGTTAACTCCTCTGGGCTGGCTTGCGTAATAAACCTGAATTCTCCAACTCTCAGAGTGCTGCTTGGTCTCTCGCCCAGATCCAGGTTGCTGTCACAACTGAGCTGTAACACATTTTTTCTGCAACAAGGTCAACATCTCTAAAGCAAATGTAAAGGTAAGGTGCACTGTGTTACCAAACTTGTATAACAGTATTTTATAAAATGTGGAAACTGAGGAAAATCATCCATAATTTCATCACCACAGTTTAACAAACAATATCTTTACCTACTCCCTTCTAGTCATTTGTGTACTGATATCCTTGTAGGCATGTAAAATGGTCTATGCCTTTTCACTTTGTATTGTAACTTAGTGTTTTTCATTCTGATTCATCTTCTTCATGAACTTTCTTGTTAACAGCTGCATTTTACACCACTGATGATTCACTTATTTTTAGATTAACAATTTTTTTATCATTATAAATAATGGAGTGACAAACATCCTTCCACACAGAGACTTTCTATTACTTCAAATTCATTTTTTAGAATAGAATTCTAGAAATCTTCTAACTGGCTACCATTTAATGTTTTGGTAATTTAATAGTTAAAAAAAGCCACTATTACAATAGCTCCTTATTTTACATTTCTTTGATAGTGGTGAGGTTTGACATTGTCCTCCATCTTGTTTATTATTTGTAATTCATACTGTGTGTGTGTTTGTTTGTTTGTTTGTTTGTTTTTGGTTTGTTTTGGGCTGATAATTTACAAATTGGGATCTTAATTAGCATTAAGATAACAAGATATAAACAAGTGTATGAAGTTATACACCTTTTCTGTATATCCTTCTAAAAATAGCTCTTTGTCAAGATGGTTAGTTGTTATTTTTGCCTTACTGACATAGTGAAGTTTAAAACTGTCTCTCACAAAACACATGATTCTTCATCTTTTTGATCTCTTCTGTATGGTTTCCAAGGTTAAAAATGTATCTTCTTTTTCAGGCATCTGATGCATAACCTGTCTTTTTCTGAGCTTTTCCATGTAAATTTATATATTTGGGGTGTCCTTACATCTGTTATTTTATTTGGTGTAATTTGCTTCGAAGCTTTTTTTTTTTTTTGAAGTTTTAAATTTTGGTTAAGCCAAATTATCAAAATGTGGCCTCTTAATTCTCACTTTTCACATTGTTTTGTCATCTCTCCTTTAAATTGTGTAAAATTTTAATCTACTTGTTCTGTTCCAATGACCAAGGCATATCTTTTTTTTTTTTTTTTTTTTTTTTAACCACAAATACCTGATTTTAATTATTATTGATTGTAAATAGTTTTACTGCCTGGTAGGACAGGTGAAATCTCATGACTTTTTCTTTTTTAACCTGTATTTTTTTAAATTTACTTTTTTCAATTGAGACATAGTCGACATATAACACTGTGTAAGTTCAAGGTGTTCAGTGTGTTGATTTGATAGTTATATATGGTAGTATGATTACCACTGGTTAAATTAATCACACAGGGAAGTTGTTAGACGGTACTGACTGACTCTTATGGAGAGGTGGTGTCTATGTAAGCAAGCCAAAATCTAAGCTGCGAGTACCTCAAAGTTACAAAACCAAAACACTCAGGACAGCCAATCACAAACAGCCAACTAGGCTAATGTAAGCTAAAGCAAATCAAATAATTTCCTTTTGTTGCTTCCATGCGTTCTCTCTATAAGGCAGGGCGCTCCTAACCACTTTAGGTTAGGTGTTACCCTATTTTTGCTCAAATAAACTCTTAAACATTGACAAATATGCCTCAGTTTATCTTTTAACACCCCTCCGCATTTGCTGACACTTCTATCACTCATGACTTACTTTAAAAGACAACTTCTAATATTATTACTAGGAGCAGACCTTCTCCTGACCCCTCCCCAAACCCCACCACTCACTGTTCGCCTGCCCCCACTCAGAGCAGAGGCCCAGAGGGCTCTTGGCAAGACCCGTCCCGCCCCCCTGCGCCCTCCCCCCAACGCCCCCCACCCGCAGACGCAGGCCCCCCCCCCACACCCCCCTACAATCGCCCAAGACGCAACTCCGGAAGCGCTGACGTGGTTAGAACCTTCCTCTCAGATACTATCAGACACGTCCAGGCACGTTTCCATCCCGCTGTCACCCCGAGCAGGACGAGGTCACCTTCATTGTAGATCTTTCACTCTGGAAGCCTTTACATATCTGACCTAATTAACTTTCCAAACTTTCCCCACCTGTGCTCAGTACAACATCCAGTCTGTCATCAGAAAAGCCCTCTCTAAAATATGAGAACAAATATATGTGTGTATATGCATGACTGGGGTATTGTTCTGTACACCAGAAATTGACACGTTGTAATAGACTGTACTAAAGTTAAGAAAGAAAAAAAAATACCACTAAGCCATTAAAAAAAAAAAAAAGAAAGAAAAGCCCTTTCTCTGTCCTCACCCTCCTGTCATCCCTCTACACGTGACTCCAGTGCCGAATACAAGGAAGTTCTCTTTTGATTGTGTCTGTTTTCTCAGAGAAGTGACATCTCCATCATCTGCTGAGAGAAACGCTGAGGAGTTTTTTTTTCTTTCTTTTTTCTTTTTTGCCTTTTGAGAAGAGAGACGAATGCATGAGGTAGTTATCTCAGGGAGCGAAAGGGAACCTTCGCTTTACCTCTCTATTGTGGTTAAAATCTGATTTTCGTGAGAGGGCAGCTTCCTCTGCAGCACTGTTAAATCAGATCTATTCTTTCTCCCACATCCTCCATCCTGTGGGGCCAGGAGATGCTCTGGGTGTTCCCTGTGATTCTCATACCCATTTTTAAACAACTAAGTTCCCTCTTTAAAAACGATCTGGTGAGATTAAATGAGATTATACTTCTTCCTACGCCCCCTTGTTATCAGTATCTGTGGTCCTCTCTACGCTAAACTTTCACTGATTGAAGGTTTGGCATCAGGCCCATTACCTTCCTTTGCATCACGACTTCTGTTGTCGTTCTCTGTGATTTCAACATCCACTTGTTGAAGAAAATTTCTAGCCCCAATATGAAGCCACTCCAGCTCGGCTGCCACATCCGCAAACCAAAACTTAGATACTTTCATGTCCTCGTAAAGCTTTGCTTGATCAGAGACTCGGTGTATCCCATCAGCTAATCCCCAAACGCCAAGCCAACCCTGAGCTCTATACTTCATGTCCTGGTTCCTTCTCACCACAAACAAGATTGACTGTGTGGCCCCAACCAATCAGATAGTTTCTATTTTTCTCTTCTTCGTTCTTTATTCTTCACCCTATAAGAGCTCCCTGCCTTCTACCCATTTTGCTGCGCTTCCCGGGACGACCATCCAATTCATGAAGTGTTAAGGTTTGTATCACCTAAATTGTCTTCTTTGATCAGTTTGTAACACATGTAACCTTGCCTCTCAGTCCCTTGGGCCTTTTGCCTTTAAAAATCTTTTTTTCACCCTTGTTGTAACCAGTAATGGTACCACTTTGTAAATCTGATCACCACTTCTCATCTTTCTGGAATACACACATCCCATCTTGGACCAAATCTGGATTTCTGATTTACTGTTGGCATTAAACAAATTAATTTAAACTGATGTCACCTCTTTGCTGTCTACACGTCTTTCTTCATTCAGCTTAGATTTATGGTCCATCACTAAAATTATTTCTGTGCATCTATCAATTTTCTTATCTCTTTCTCTCCCGCATTGCCTGACAAAGCTCCAGTCCTGATTAAATCCAGCGTTTTGGCTACCCCAGATCTGTGTCTAGGAGCTTAATGTGGTGAGAGAAAAATGCACAGTTGTGCTGACTGATCTCACTTTAAGTGCATGGCCATATTCTGAAGGGTGACATTGACATTGTTCGGAAATGATGCACTGGGCATTTCACCACCCCTCCCTTCTCTGAGATTACTGTTTCATACTTTTTTCTTTCTCCTAACTGCAAACACCTCCTCAAGCCACTTTCAGCATAAGACTCGCTTCTTATTTCACTAAGAAAATAGGTACAGTCAGAAGAGACCATCCTCACTTCACTAAGTCCTCTGCTGAGTCATGAGTTCAGCACATGTACTAATAAGGTTGCCCTCATTTGTGAAGTCGGTGATGCAAATGGAGTTTTGATTTCTTAGTGGAATATTTCGAAGAAATTTTAAAGACTACAAGCCAGTTATTTTGGATGTTCCTTGACTTAGGTTTGTCAGATATCTTCTCAGGCTAAGATTCAGGCTACGAACTTCTGGCCAGATCACTACACAAACGAAGTTGTGTCATCCTCAAAGAACACCCGAAGGCACAAGACGTCCATCTGTCCCTCTTTGGTGTTAATTCATTTTTACTTCCTCATCAAGATGTTGTCTATTTCTCCACTGTGTAATCACTCTTTTTTCCTCTTGTAACTAACAAGGAATCTGGAGATGCACACTTTAAAAGTTCCTTAGCAAACCTTCCCCCCTGATTTACCATTGATTGATGATTCTTATCCTAAACTTTTTTAATGATGCTTTTAAAATGATGCTTTTTCCAGCTCCACAACTTCTTTCTACATATATCTTTTGGCATTTTTCTTTTAGTAAGAAACTCCCCTCCTTCATTGATTATCAATCTATCTATCTATCTATCTGTCCATCCATCTATCACTTACCTACTTACCATTAAGGACTCAATAATGTACTTCAAATCTCAATTTTCTTGATGATATTGAAATCCCTTGTTTTTCTTTCGTTGCTGTTTGATTTTTATCTCTTTGCCAAGCCTTTTCTTATGCTTTTTCTGTGTTATTCTGTAGTATTTTCTTTCATCTGTGTATCATCCAAAACCATTTTTTTAAAAGAGGGTTAACATAATTACTTTCTTTTGTTTATACTGAAGTTCTGGAAAGTGGTGGAAATATAAGACTTGACAAATAATTCCCATTTTCAGCCTGAGGGTTCTAAATATAGTTGTAATTAAACAGAACATGGTTCATGCTGTCCAACATGCCAGGAATACAAAACTATTTTGAAAGGTCACTGTCCAACAAAGGGTCGGGCGTGGCAGAGAACATTTACTTGGTAACCTCCTCCCAGTTCAGAGTAATAAAGTTCACTGTAGGGTTCCCCACCGAGAGCTTTTACCAAGGGATACGATAACCTGGACTAAATTATGTTCTACTCATTTACATGGACGCCAGGCTGTAGGACTGTATAATAACTTGAGTGGTTATTCAGTTATCACAGGGTTAATTAATTAATGTGAGTAAAATCACTTTCTATTTCCATAGACGAAAGATTTTGAAAAGCACTCAGCATCACTCTGTGTTGTTTCCTGATCCTTTAAGTAACAGCTCTATTAGTGACTTTGAGAAGGAAATGAGAAGTAAGCAAACAAATTATGTTTGCAAAGTCCTAGTCTTTTTGCAGTAAAAAATGCCTCCACCATAAGGTTTATTATGTTTTTTGCATTATTCAGTTCCCAAAACAACACTTTTACTGAAAATGGATCAGCCAGTATAAATAATGCCACTAGAATAAAGTTTTTAAAAACACATTTCCATGCATGAAATAGAAACCTCAGATCCAAGAAGATACATCACATTAAAATATTTTGTATTTTCTAGTCTAATTTTATAAAAAATTTTTAAAATGTTTTAAGACTTGATTTTAACCACACATTTTGACTGAGCAAACATGTGTCCGGAATGTTCTCTACAGCATGCGTCACGTCTTCGCTTGTTTGATGTCTCCGTTGGACTGTCCTCTTTTGAGTCATGGGTTGAACAGGTGAAATGGGGAGATGTGAAGAATAAAAAATAATTCCCCCTATTTTTTCCTTATACCATAGTCTTCACATTCCTTATACTGTAGTCTTCACATTTTTTCCTTATACCATAGTCTTCACAACAATATCCTTAGTAAGTTGGGAAGATTCAAAACTGTGAATTCCTTTTGTAGTGAGTAAAAGTGACAGATTTCAGGGTGGAATTTAATGTAAATTTTCTAAGTGTTGATGTAACTAAATCAGGTTTTTTTCAGGATGCTCTGCATCCGCTCAGCCACATCTGCTGAGTGGCCATCATGAGCCAGTTCTGGTCTCGTGTGCTTGGGATTGAAAGGTGAACAAAATTGATAATTATCCTTGCCTCATGGAGCCAGTGTTCTAGAAAGAGGGGGTGGACGATAAATATAAACGTAACAATTAGGTGAACTAGGATGGTATCTTAGAAGATTAAGAGAAGAACTGGGCAAGAAAAGGAGAGGAAGGGCAACTGGGGTGCTGTGGGGAGGGCCACGTTACAATCTTCAGTGGGGTGATCAGGGAAGGCCTCATCCAGGAGGTGACCTTAGACAAAGACTTGGATTAAGTGAGGGACTTGGTGTTCTAGGCAAAGCCCAAAGATGAGGGGGTGCCCTGTGTGTTCACCGAACAGCCAGGAAAAAAGTGTGACTGGAGCCAGAGTGGGAAGAGAGAGAGCAAGGAAAAGAGACCAGAGAAATAAAAACAGGAGCCAATTCATACGTTGCCTTGTGGGCCTTGGTAAAAGATTTGTCTGATACTTTGGATAAAATGAGAAACCACTGTCTTTGACTCTACCTCTGGGGGAAATGGGGAGCCACTGAAAGATTTTGAGCAGAGGTGTGATTTGACACTGAATCATCTTAAATGGGTTCTGTCTGCTACTGTGTTTAGAATAGACCCCTGGGGGCCAGGAGTGGAGGCTGGGAGAGCCATTAGGATGTGATCCAGTAATGGAGGTGAGAGCTGATGGTGGCACCCATCAGAGAAGGAATGGTGCGAAGTCGTCAGATACTGAATATATTCTGCAGATGGAGCTGAGAAATTTTCCTGGTAGCTTGCATGTAGATGTGAGGGAAAGACAGAGAAGTCCAGGAGGATGTCAAGGTTTTTGGCCTGAGCTGTTGGAAGGCTGGAGACACCATCAGTTGAGACGGTAAAGGGTGAATGGAGGACTTGTGGTGGGGGATGATCAGAAGTACAACTTTAGACATGTTAAATCTGAGATATCATAGGCAGTGGGATCAGATGAATCTGAAATTCAGGAAAGAGGGTTGGAGTGGAGATATATAACTTTGGGAGGCATTTAGCCTATAAATAGTACTTAATAGCATGAGGTTAAATGCTGTAACCACAGAAGTAAGTGTAGATACAGGATAGAAGAAGACACAAGAGTGAGTCTTGAGACACTCTAACAAGGAGCTATTGGAGAAGAGAGAGGGCTGACAAACGAGGACAGAGGGAATGATCATTGTCACGTGCATCTGAAATTCTGAAATTTTCTCCCTCAAGCTAAAGATGATAGGGAAAAGGTTAAGAGAGGAAAGAAGTTATTAGGAAATTGATACACAGGGCAGACTGGATGTAGAAGGTACCATCTCCCTTTTTTATAGGGACTGAGAGAGAGCACATGAGTGTGGATAGGAAATTATCTTCCTAAGGATGTGTTAAATGTAGAACTTGACTCCTTTTTATAAGACAAATTGTATGTATATAGATTGACTTAGAAAATGCTATTGAAATCATCTAAGGCAAAACACAGCATTTTGGTTATGAAGTCATATGTCTTCAATATATTTATATGTGGAAATTCCAGGAGATTCTCAACAAATACTCATCGAACTCTTCATAGATCACCTTTGCTTTTTGTTGGTAATTTTAATATTATGTTAAAAAAATGTTTTCTTTGTGTAAAAAGGACACATCAAAACTTCCTTCAATTCTTTTTTCTCAAGACATACATACTTATTGAATCAGATGCCAGTTTATTCAGACATGTAACTTATACCTTATAATCATTTGTCAGAACTCACTGGCAGACAGACACAGTGGGTGCAAATTGTCTACTTCTCTTCACTGTGGTTGATGGGCAATTGTAGTCAATAAGACAACCACTGAAAATATGAACAGCTTCAAATGGTAGGTAGGTTTTATTATGTGGATCTAAGTAACCTCCACTGAAACTTAGAGCTTCAGTCTACATTAATTCAGAAATGCCCTACATCCTTGGAGGTTATTCCCATGAGAGTCTTTAATGTTTCTTCTGTCCCAGGAGCAGAACATAACTAACAAAAATGACCCTTCCTTGAGAAGAAGGAAGCAGTTTTGCTTACCAGGGTAGGAGGAGATGGCATTGATGTGGGTGGTCCTGATGACACCCACCCGGGTCCCACGGTTGTTTTTCATGCACATGCAGATGCATATGGCAATTCCAGCAATGACCCCCATGATGAATACGATTCCAAATACTATGCCAGCAATTGCTGTGCCCCTAAAAGGGAAAAGCAGAAGTATATTTATTGAAAAGGCTCTTAAGGATTCCTCAATCTTTCAAATACAGCTGCATGGCTATATAACACATGCCCCCTTCCAAATGTTCTTAAGGATAATGTTTAAAAAGACTCATGTTTTTAAGTTCTTGAAACATGTTCTGTAAATTAATCATTTCCTTTCCAGCATTTTCTCTGTTTCTCTTTCTTGAAGCCTACCCTGAAATAAACCTCTGAGCCTCCTGCATAACTTCTCTAATTTTTCTTATTTCTGTTTTCTTGAACTACTTTCTGGGGAATGTCACTGACCTTGTCTTCCCAAGTTGTACTGAACTTTTAAATTTCAGCTATCATGTTTTTAACTTCCAGATTCTCTATCTTATTGTCTATTGCACCCACTTTTTTATAGATTCCTTTTTTGCTTTTATGAATGCAACTTCTTCTATTAATCTCTGACAGTCTTCATGATATATATATACATATATATATATATGTATGTATGTATTTAACACTTTATCTACTATTTGTATTTCCTATGTTCTGTTCTGTTCCTCTGTTTATTGATTGTTTATTCTGATCTGTTTCATGTTTGACACTTTCCTTACATGTCTGGTGATCCCTGAAGCTATTCCTGTGTAAAAAGATACTATATAGTAATAGCTGGTTGGAAGTTCAGTGTGCAAAGCCAAAATTGGACAGGTGAACTCCACAGCAGAGGATTAATTGAGGTCAACTCCCACAGTCTTTTTCTTTTTCTTTTTCTTTTTTTTTCCCTTTGGAGCTGTTCATTTTACTCCTTAAAAGGATCCTCCAGTTTCACACTTGGGGAATATGAACTGGATTGCCAGTTTTCTGGAGTCTGGGGTTCTATCCATGAGGGTATGAACTTTCACACAATCCTCATGCTTTCAGCTGGGAGACTCAGTCTCATTCTGCTGTGACAGAGGAGGCTTTCAGGATAGGTCTTCAGTAGCAGTATCTTTGCGGTTTAAAAGCATGACTTCTAAAGCCAAACTGCCATGGTTCCAGCTGTAACTGGGTCAACTTGGGCACCTTGCTCAATGCCCCATTTTGCTTAGTGGTGAAATAAAGGTCAGCCTGGTGCTTATCTGACTCTTCTCCCAAATTTAATGTCATGAAATATCTATACTCTTGGATTCATCTGCCACATAAGTAAGTTCCTATTCTCAGTGCTATATAAACACCTGTCCTGGACTCTTCTAGGACAGGCCCATAATCTCTCATTCCAAACTCTTGGGACTAGACATGTCTCATAAGTCAGGAATTTTCAGATTTTCAAAAAGGATCGTAGTCCACACACCGTATACTGCATGGTACCCCACGGCCCGCATCCCGAGCACAACACACTTACATTTCTGCAGTAAAGTTGGGAATATTAACACTCGTGGATTACACAGAAACTATCAGAGAGTGCCAGTCTTGCCAACTGAATGATTTAAAACCTTTACTTTGCAGAATATTTTGAGGATTTCAGAACTGCAGATAAGGGACTGTGGACCTGTATTTATACCTTTCAGAAGAGATTTTCTCCTTATGACTTTACCCCATTCACTTAAAAAAGAAAAAAAAAGCATACCATTAGGCATTCCTATAGACTCCTTTAAAACATTTCCACATGCATTGTATCTTTTTTCATAAATTATGAAAGCAGGGAGGGAGGAGACATATTTGGATGGCCTGCTATTAGCAATTAAAGAATGGCAGAGTCTAGCAGTTTAATAAACAAGTATTTTTAAGAAACAAGATTTATCAAAGGAGATAACTTGAAATTTAAAAAAAACTAAAAGCAATCTGGAAACCTTCTTATTGTAACTTTCAGGTCTCCATAAGATGAAATTGAAGGGCTTAACTTATGTTCCAGAAATAATCAATGGCCCAATTATTCAGGCATAGAGTTTCCAAAGTATGTGTTATGAAAGCTGAGATATCAAATTGGGACATATTTATATTCATTAATTCCTTTTTAAATAGAGAAAAGTAGAAAATCAGTCACATTTTGTTTGCTTGTTGGCAGCTCCAGCAAAAGCGACTGTTCTTGAGGTCAGTAATGGGGTTGCAACTAATGTGTTAAATGAGTTTTTTGATAAAATCATGATTTTAGTGTCCTTGATCCTTTGATACCCATTAGCAATTGTAAATTGGTATATTAAGACATGGCAAGTATAGAATTTATAGCATTATTTAAAAATAAACAGTAAGCTTCCAATATATAAATGATTTGGTTTAGTCAACTGTTGGAAAGAGAAAAGCTATTCATTTGAGAAGTTTGACATCATAAAATCCTTGAAAAAATTTAGAGAATGTATTTTTTTTAAAAGAACGCCTTACAAAGTTTCTGTATTTTCCTTTTTCTAAACTTTTATTTTGAAATAATTATAGATTCACAGGAAGCTGTAAAAATGGTACAGAGAGGTCCTGTGTATCACCCAGTTTCCCCCATGGTTACATCTTAGGTTACTAAAGTACAACATTAAACTCAGGAAATTGGCCTTGGTATAAAGTACGTGTGGAGTTATGTGTCACTTTAACATGTGCATAGATTCATGCAACCACTATAGCAAGCAAGGTGCTATTACTTCACCACAAAATATTTCCCTCTTAGTCATAAGCACCACCCCCAGCCCACTGTCAATAACCCTGACACCATTCACCTGGTCTCCAGTTTTATAATTTTGTCATTTCAAGACTGTTACACGAATGGAGTCGTATAGCATTTGACTTTCTGAAATGATCTTTTTTCACTCAGCAGAAGCCCTGGGAAGCCATTCTGGCTTTTGTGTATAGCAGTACATTCCTTTTTTATTACTGTGTTGTATTTCACGGTATAGATATAACAAAGTTTGTTTCTTTCACCATTACTTATAGGACATTTTGGTTATTTCCAGCTTTGGGTGTTTCAAATAAGCTGCTATGAACAATCATGTACTAGTTTTTATATGGACATGAGTACTCATTTCTCTGGAATCAGAGTGCGCCTGCTAGGATATGTCAGCATTAAGTTCTATTTTAAAAGAAACTGCCAAAATGTTTTCCAAAGTGACTGCACTATTTTGCATTCCCACCAGCAGTGTATGAGAGATTCAGTTTCTACACATCCTTGCCAGCATTTGATATTGTCATTATTTTTCATTTTAGCTGTTTTACTAGGTGTGCAGTGATACTTCATTGTGATCCTAATTTACATTTCCCTTAGGCTAGTGAGGTTGAACATTTTTTCATGTTCCTATTTGCCATTCATATACCTTCTTCAGTGAAATGTCTCTTCATGTCTTTTATTCATGTTCTAATTGGATTCTTTGCTTTTTTACTGTTGAATTTTTGAGAGTTCTTTATAATTTCTAGGTATGAGACCTTTATGAGATAAGTAGTTTGTAAATATTTTCTCCCAGCCTGAGCTTGTCTTTTCATCCTCTTAAAAGAGTCTTTTGAAAGAGTAAATGTTTTTTATTTTAATGAAGTCCAACCTAGCATTTTTTTTTCTTAGAGATTGTGCTTCTGTTATGTCTAAGAACTCTTCACCAAGCCCCAGGTTCTGAAGATTTTCTCCTATGTTTCCTTCTAAAAGATTTATAGTTTTATATTTGACATTTAAACTTATGATCCATCTTGATTTAATCTTTTATATGGTGCCAGGTTTAGACTGAGGTTCATTTATTTTTCCCATGGATATGCAACTGCGCTAGCACCATTTATTGAAGACACTGTCCTTCTCCCATTGTATTGCTTTTGCACTTTTGTCAAAAATCAGCTCATGCTGTTTGGAATTATTTCTAGGTTCTGTATATTTTCCTGCTGTTGGATGGGGTGTTTTATAAATGTGGTTAGATTATCTTAGTTGATGACACTGTTCAGTTCTTATAGACCCATGTTGATTTTCTGTCTAGTTCCACTGATTGTTGGTGAAGGATGTTGAGATCTCCAATTATAATTTTGAATTTGTCTTTTTCTCCTTTTAGTTCTGTCAGTTTGGCTCCATATATTTTGCAGCTTTTCTGCTCTGTCTAGAATTCCCTCTTGGCCTTTGCAGATAGGCATTGGGGTGGGGCTGTGTGTGTGTGTGTGTGTGTGTGTGTGTGTGTATGTGTGTGTTTTCCTATGATGTTTGGCTGTAGTCAAATTAGTCAAATTGTTATTGTCTGAAAGCTTTCTCTTTTGCTAGGCTGTCTCTTTCTGGGTCCGGTGGCTGGAGAGACCAGACTTTAGCTGGGGTTTTTATTGTCTGCTCGACTGCTGTTTATGGGTTGTTAACTTTTTATCTACAAATCTGGGCGAAATGAGGCAAAAAGAAAACCCAGGGAGCTCATGTTTGTGTTGTTCTTCAGTCCACGAGGTTCCTAGCTGCTCTGCCTTCGTCTCTTCATCTTTCAGAGTTTTCTTTGTTTTATGTATAACACCTAGGATTTTAAAGTCTTACTTAGAGGGAGGAACAGGGAAAAGTACATCTACTCTGGAAAAATAAAATACTTCAATAAAAGGTATTATTTAAAATTGTGAAGTGATTTTAAAGCACAATATATAAACATTTTTATAAAAGAGATAAAAATGGGATAAATATCTTTAAACCCATAGCTTTAATATTACTTGGGTTTTTAGGGAGAAAACACTGTGTCATTGGTGTGTGTGTGTGTGTGTGTGTGTATATACATATACATATATATATGTGTATATATACATATATACACATATATATATCTATCTCCTATGATTCTGAACCTTTTCCTATGCATACTAAAAGTGCTCAGAAATCTTTAATACATACAAAAATTAAGCTAAACTTACCCACATTTATTAAACTATTATGGAACTATCACCCACAAAATTCTTTGTCTATAATGAAAGTATTTCCTAAAGGCACCTATCAATTCTTAAATCAAACCTGAAAGGGCATTTCTCTTGGGAGAAGAAAAGAACTATTAACTTCTTTTTGATGTTGTTAATTCTTTTTACTTAACTGCTGATTTCTTGGATTATAAAGCATAATTTGGGTAAATATATATGCAAAGACAAATTTCTGTTTTCAGGAGGCCACTGCAACACCTTTTATGGATTCTACAAAATTTCAGAAGTAATTACCTTTTCATGCTTTTAATAATTTCATGCGAACTTAGCATTAAACAAAAGCATTCAGTTTATTGGTTACATATAAGCATCACCAGGCCAAAAAAAAAAAAAAATCCATGGGTGTATAAGCAAATTGTTCTTTTTAACTATCCATTATAATTATTTATTATAGTGAATGACATTTTTTCAGTCAGTTTGGCCCAGGAGTAGGCAGACTATGGCCATGGGCCAAATGGGATCCATTAGTTGTTTCAGTAAATAAAGTTTTCTCGGCACAAAGCCAAACCCATTTATTGACCTGTTGCTTGACTGCTTTGGTGCTATCCTGTCAAAGTTGAGTCGCTGTGACAGAGACCACATGGCCCACAAAGGCTAAAATATTTACCATCTAACCCTTTATAGAAAAAGTATACTGATCTTTGATTTAATTCCCTTGTGAATAAATTAATGTTGCCTTTCCTTAGATGACTTTTTCTAAAACGTTATGTCACTAATGATACTGTAACAAAGTAAGTGGTAACACAGGCAGGACAATTTGTATTGAAAATCTAACCTTCAGTGGTATTTGGAAGCTCTTTTAATTCCATTAATCAGAAACTCACAAGAATTGCAAGTTCTGAATATTCTTTTTGATGACCCTCACTAAAATTTATTTACTTTAGTGCCTTTCTGATGCTATTTCAAAACAAAAATTACTCATGCTTTGTGGTATAATAAAAACAAGTATTTGGTCTTTGTCCCAGGATCCTGGCACACAGCTTTTAAAACCCTTAGAATCTCTGAAGAGATAAAAGTGTCTTTTGTATGCTAATGAGATGACTGGTGGTTGGGGCCTCCTAAAATAGCTTTACGATAAGGGTTGGTCTCCAGAAAGACCAAAGCAGAATTAGAAGGTTGGATTTGTAGTCCCACTTCTCCCTTCCGGACAAGGAGGCAGGGGCTGGAGATTGAGCTAATCACCAATGGTCAGTGATTTAATCAATCACGCCTACTCAGAAAACCTCCACAAAACGCCTGCATGATGAAGTTCAGAGAGCTTCCAGGTTGGTGAACCTGGTGCTGGAAGGGTGGAGTGACTGTAGAGGGCACAGAACCTCTGGAAGCTCCAGGCAACGTCCCTCATACCTTGCCCTGTTCATCTTTTCTACTTGGCTGTTCCTGAGTTGGTTCCTTATAATCAACTGGTAATAGCAAGTAAAGCTTTTTCCTGAATCCTGTGAGGTGCTCAAGTGATTACTCAAACCCAAAGGAAGAGGTTGTGGGGAATCCTTGAGTTCTGTAGCCAATTTGGATGGAAGTGTGGGTAACCTGGAGACTCAGTACTCGTGATTGGCATCTGAAATGAGGGCAGTCTTATGAGACTGAACCCTTAAAGCTGTGCAGTTAGCATCAGAATTACATTGAATTGTAGGACACCCAGTTGAACTGAAAACTGGTTGGTGTCAAGAGAAAAGACATCCCACTGCTTTCCTCTCCGTCCTCCAAAAATCTTTGTAGATACATGTATACTTATTTAACCCCATGGATGGTTATTGCCCGTTTGCTGAAAATTAAAAAAAATTGAACAAAACTATGGATTGAAAATTTATACCAAAATGAGAATTTATAATCGAGATATTAAATATATCTGTAGTGGCGCTAATATGCTATGAAACTGTGGTTTATAACAAGGCTGAGAGATAATGTATTTCATTCCATAAATAGCTTTTCATAACTAAAAAAAGATTCTGATAATGCTGCATATGTTCCAATAATATTTACAACACATTTTAAAGACTCAATACTGCTACACAGCAACTTAAAAATACAGATATCTTGACATGGTTTTACTGCTAAGTGATGTTTAAGGTAAATAATAAATATGAAAAGAATGCCAGTATCTTATTTCCTTTCTTCTCTGACATGACCAATTTACAAATGCATTTTATAAAACAGCATGATATGAAGGACTTATGACTATTTTATGCAGTAATTTAATAACATTATTTACTATTAAATAAAAATTAAAGGCCATAGAGATATTTGATGCCCATGTAAGATTCAGACAGAATTACAGAATATTTCCCTTAGGAGAAGTTTTTCAAGTGGATTTAAGAGGTTTTAAAAAGTACATTAAGTGAGAGGTAAAAATTTTAGAAGAGAGAGTTTTCTGGAAAATAATGACTACAATTTCAAAAGAATAAACGAACTGAGTTCATTTCCTATTATAATGAAAAATAAATCATAAATGCAGCAAAAGCACTTTATCTTTCTATTAAAGAAGGAAACATTACATAATCCTGTTTATTTCTAATAATCCATAAGTGATGTATTAAAGCAATGAAAAAAATATTCCAACTGGAGGGCTGAAAAGTAAAAAGCACATATGAGAAGAACAGAACTTGGCAAAATGCTTCTTCAGACTATTTCATTTGCTCAGTAATTGTTCTTTTGGCCAATGCTTTAAAATATGGGAATACAATATTTTCATGTTCAAAGTCTTCAAAAGCAATATTTTATTCTAAACCAATTGGCCATTTATAAGGTACATAACTTTAGCAAAACTCTGACTTACTTAATTTAAAAATGATGCATTTTCCTCCCCGTGGCTTCAATAAATCAGTAGAGAAGGTTAAGCATTGAAAAGCAAGCTTACTGGAGTACAGTTTTCAATATGAAGAATATTTAGTTCTGTCACTTCCATTAATACTAATTAAACCCCAGAACTAAATATATTTATAACTATAACTATATCTATGTATGTATCTAAATCTATATCTACCTCTGCTTGACTTAATCTTACTCCTCAGTATAACTCCGTGGCCAAAATTAGACCACTGTGTAAACAAAAAGGAATCTTTAATGTGGAAATAGTAGTTTTAAGGAGCATACGGGTACTCTGAGACCCCTGTGAAAACGTTTCCAGAAAAAGCACACCAGCACCAAGAAAGCATAAGACTGCATTCAACTTCTATTGAATTGAGGTCATTCATCTTCCATCTTATATGGAGTTAAATTTTTATGATTCAGTGAGAGACTTTCAAGAAATCTCTCCATTGCCCAGATGTCAAAGAGATATACAAAATGAAAATAAAAAATGGTCTTGAATGTGTTGTGAGTGGCAGGGAGACCTGCACAATAACTCTTTATCACTGGAGTTCAATAGTAAATGATTTGATTGATGAATAAAGGAAGAATAATTTAAACCCAAAAGTACCCTTTGAGAACTGGTTTGCATTTATCTCCACTGATCAAATTTCCTGAACAAGTGCCCAGTTCCTATGTTAGATTTGTGAAGTGAGTTCAAAGATCAAATGCATATAATAAATTAATAGTAATATTAATAATAGCAATTAAATGTTTTTTTCCAGATACATATATATATGATTATATATGAATATAATTAGTTTCTATTTAGGAAAACAGGAATCTGAGTGAAGATTCTCTGAACTAGTGACATGTTCTGTATACTGTGTGGATTCAAACGTTGTGATAGGATTAGTTGCCAGTACAGCCTTGAAATAGCACAGCATTGCATATTTTAAGTCAAAATCTAAATGCAGTCATTCATGGTTACAGAAGTTTCCAGAGCCTTTTTGTGCAACATGCATGAATGTGATTCATGCCATTGTTTATTTAACAGCGATATTTGAAACAGCAGTATTGACCCACACTTAAATCAGTTTAATTTTCCAGTCATGCCCTTGAGATGTTTGATTTATTCCCCAGTCATTATGCTTGGAATTCTAAACAGCTATCACTAGACAGCAAGTCATTAATTCATTCGTGAAAAATATATTGATTATCTACCATGTGCTAGGCACTATTCTGGGTTCTGGGATACAAGTGTGAGTGATACATGGTATCTGCCTGTGAGGACTTTAGAGCAATGTATGGGATAGTAAACAAAAAGAGAGATTTTGAAGGTCAACTATCTCCAGGCATAGAAGACTAAGGCAAGAAAACAGTGAAAGAATTTGATCATATTCAGCAAAAGAGAACATTAAAATATATATATATATATATATATATATATATGAATGTGATAAACTAAAGAGAATAATAATGATTTCTTAATACTTCCTAGTTGCAAATAACAACTACGCAATTTATACTACAGTAATGAGAGCTGCCAGCCCAGACAAGTACATGACTAGGATCAGAAACCTGGGTTAAAAGAAGAGGGGATTTTACCTATGCTGTGAAAGATGATTTTTTAACTGAAATTTTGAATAATTGCACTTAAAAAATAAAATGAAAGCATTATATTTTATTTAATGATCAAAAAAATTTTTAAAACATTTTTTGCAGTTTTTTAAACAATTTATTAATTTATTACATTACATTCACATCACAGAAGCATCCAATAATGCCACCTGAGGCAAAAGTCTCTCAGTATTTCCATTATAAATTCTATTTACAAGAATTTATAACTTGGTAAAATTCATCCTAAGAAAGCTTGGCAAATAAAGCTTTGAACTGGAATTGGTATTTCTTTCTCTACTTTTCCTTCCCCTACTTTATTTATTTTATAACTATCAGTATTCATATTATGTTTTAAGACACTAAAATGACTGATTTTTTTTCACCTCTCCAATCTTCTTTAAAAAAAGAGTTCAAGTTGTAGTCATTTTCACAAATGAAGATATTTATAAACCATGAGGTGGAGAGGCCATCCTTAGGGAAGCTCCGTACTTTATGTGTTACTAGGAAATTAATCTGTCTTGGATCAATTAAGTCTCTCCAATAAACTGTCATCCTCTTCTACGTCACAGTGTACCCCACTACCTCAGCTCCATTTTCATTGTGATCAACCAAATCAGATTTCCCAAATTCTTTGATGGCAGGTAAGGGTGAAAGAATTTTCCTATCTACTTGCTGGGTCTCCGGTTTTCGGCTTAACGTTTTTCCTTCCTGAAGTCACAAGCATCAGGAGAATAATTGGATATCTTTTTGACCCTGAGGATGCTTTTGTGAAATAGAATCCAAACCAATTGTTTTGCAGGGTGAGAAAACCAAATCCATGAGAGGCTAAAATAAAGATCTAGTTTCATGGCAAAGAATAGAGCTCAGTGGTCCCAATTTTCACCCCAGAGCTGTTTATATTGCAGTGGGCCTCCCTGCTCACATTCCCTCATCCACTCACCAGACGTTAATGGAGTCTCTTCACTGTGCCAGGGACTTTAATAAGCACCAGACATCTGAAGATGAATAAAGTCTCATTGGGAAGCAGACGAGAGAAAGGATTCCTGGGATGTTTGGGAAATTGAAGCTCTGAGAGCTGACGACTGATTGAACTGGGTGGTCAATGAGAGGCAAGAGTGTGGAATGTCTTCCATGTGGGTGATTGCTCCTTGCTGCACAATACACAGTTCATAAAAATGTCCCGAAATGAAGACTATATGAGACATGTAATCATAAACTAAATTTAAGTAGATACAGCCACTGCACACAGGTTTTCTTGCTTTTTGCCTTCTGAACCTAAAAATGTCCCAATTACTTCTAGATATCATGCTCTCATTTATAATGCTTTGGCCCAGTTCACCTTTTTCAAGTAACCTTTTCTGAAACTTCACACTGAGCTAATTACCTTAAGTTGCTTATGACGATTACCTTAGACAGAACTTCTTTTTCCTTTCTGTACCTTTTAATCATATTTTAGGTAGAGAAAAAAAATCACAAGCCAGTTTTTTTTTAAAACACTGACTATAAGGATTTCTATTGAAAGTCCATTTGTTGAGATTTAAGTCCTAACAGCATGGAAGATGTAAGAGATTGAATCTGATTATGAAAATTCAGAGCCCTTAGAGTACTGTGCTTTCCTTTCCATAGACTCCAGCCTGGAGAGTTTCAAATAGATATGGAGACTTACATAGTTATTGATTTGGCAGAATTGCAGCCTCCTTTTCAGGCATAGACATTTGAAAATTTAATAGGAATAGAGTGCATGTTGGAGGTTGTAAACCTTTCCAGATTAACTGCTGAAGCAGGTAACAGACCTCGATGGTGTAATGGACACCTGGCAATGAGCCCACGTGCTGCTAAACCCAGTATTTTCACATGTGGTTCTGCCATCTGCTAGAATACACATGACAAGCTGGCCAGTCCACCCAAACAACTGTGATCCTCTTCCTGGACCCTAGCAAGTCCCCGTCCTCTGCCCAGACAAGCCTGCAACTGATCACCATCTGCTAAGGAGGTCTCTGTTCTGACATTTATTGTCTGCACACAGCTCTCCCAGCCTACGGCTGCCCAGACCCAAGATCGGCTGTCTGATCTCACCTCTCAGAAAGTCTTGCTCACAGTCTTACCTGTGCCAGCCTAGTGTGGTTGATCAGAACTGTCACACTTTGGCTTTCTCATAGGGTCTAGCCTCATATTCATTATAATGATTCTTAAAGTCATTCACAAGCGATACATCCTCATCCCTGCATCAATATCATTTCCTCTCACTGTAGGTGGCTGCCTCTGCGTAACTCCAAGCAGTTTCTGAGTTTTATGCCTTGTAATGATCCATGAGTGGAAAACTGGTTTCAACCATGCCTCATTCAGTAGATACAATTCCAGACAAGGAATCTGATTTCTCAGCTGGAGTTGGGGACCCTTCCATAGAACAGTCCACTTGGCCAAGGCCAAGAATGCCACGATTGGCCCAGCTTGGGTCAAATGCCTGTCCCCAGACCTGTTCTATGTAACCAATGGGGAAACGCTTGGGGGAAATAGAGGTGATCAATTCAGGAGCAGAGGCAAGGCTTTGGCAAATAGTGACACAGACATTCACACACACTATAACTTTGTATAATTGACATTATTAGGATTCCAAGCCCAAGTCTGAGTTGATGTCTGTAAGCTAGAATTATAAAGAATGAACAGCAGGTAGACACAAATGCCCCTGAAACTCAGTTCTGTTCATCCTTCAGTATCAGTGGTACCAAAAAGTCAGAAAGGTAACTCTAGACAAGTATGGAGGTGTGAGACTTTGAGGATTTCTAGTGGCCATCTGTTTTGAAAGACCTCATTTCAAAAAAAAAAAATCATTTAATCTCAAGATTGGAGAGAATCTTAAATTACATAATATCAAACATGTAAAGATACTGGGTCGCATTTAAGGGACCATGACAGTTGAGAGCTGCTGGAAGATAAAAGAGAAAAGTAAGGCTGGAGAATAAGCAGGGGTTTGGGGGGGTTCATTAGGAGGGTCTTCAATAATACTGTAAAGAACTTGGCCTTTTTATTGGAGTTTACGAAAAAAATAAAAGCTATAAGCATGGATCAATCTAAGAGTAATGTGAAGAGTGGATTTGATGGGTACCAGGCTATACTCAGGTGGTCCTATCAAAAGACCATTGTAATCATCTGGACAAAACATGGTGAAAAACTCAGCATGACAATGAAGTGGGGCAGGGAAGAAGGTGGGAGAGAGGGAGTTCAGAAACACAGCACATAGAACATGGAGGGTCAAGTTAGCAGTGCCTTAAGGTCATCAAATTCAAACTCCTAAAGGACCATTATAACTCTGTGGTATCCTCAGTTACCCAGAGCTTTTGGACACTCCCTGTACTTGAAAGTCACGAAGTCTGGTGGCAACTGATTCCATTATTAATTCCCTGTAAGTGTGACACTTCCATAGATCTAGTTCACCAGATCTCTTATCTTTCTCAAAGAAAGGACCTCTGCAGAGGGAAAGCTCTGATCTTTCATAGGAAAGAAGGGAAATATTAGGCACAGAAGGTGTCACAGAGCAGGAGATAAACTCTGGTCACCCTCATTGCCTACTGGTCTGATTTCAACCAAGTGTGCTTTCCAAAGGAGAACATGTTTATAAAAAGCATATGTACTCTTTAATATTGTATTACATAAACTTTTAGCATAATGGGCATGCACAGATAAGAGGTTTGTTTTATTTGTATAATCAATGAACTCTTAATTGCCCTTCTCTGAAACGAATGTTCTTAAACCTGTGTAAAACATAAATTAAAAATAATAGTTTTTGAGTTATTCTTAGATTGCTTCATGCAGTCTGATCTTTTGATCCAAGACTTTGTGCAGTTAGAATCTAATTGGATCAGTTGATGCCCGAGGTCCCCTCCAGCTCCCCAGTACCACAACTAATGAGCAGAAATTCCACTTTAATAGTAAGCTGCTGCAGGTCAAGAAAGGAAAGCAAGGCAGAGGTGGAAATCTCAGCCTAATGAACATTGAAGAAAGATTAGAAGAGAGTTAAAATTCAGTGTGATAATTAATTACAGTCCAGGAAGAACAAAAATCTATGAATATTGGCTAATTGTAATTTTAGCTACATTTATTCACACAAATCTATCCCGCTACATTACCTCCAATTCTGAGGTGAAAGAGAGTATCTCTTTTCCATAATTCTTATCTCACTTATTGTCAATTTAAGCAACAATCTCAAGTCTGTGGAGATGTAATAATTATCAAAGTGGTAGTCAATATTTTATGTAAGTAATTATAACTGCATGTACTCATGCATATTATCAAGCCAGCTCTTTATTAATTATTTCTACTTTGGAAAGACATAGTTTTGTTTCAAAGATCTTGGCCAAAATGACTAACCCATGACACAATAGTTGGTGTGGAAGATAACTTACATGATTTTTTTTTTTAGAGAAAGTATAAAAGATTGAAAAATCAGACAAATTCTGTGCAATTTTAGGAGCAGCTATTATAATGTGCTTCAATGTTTCACTGTGTTCTTTGAAATTCTAATGGGCCAAGAGGATACTCACTTTTATAGCCAAGCAACACACAGGGAGAGAATTATGCCTGGTTTGAACCATCAGGGTGGTATGACACCACAGTTTTGGTTTTTTTTTTTATGTCTCAGAAGCTAAATTAATTTCATCCTGTTCCGTCTAATATCACAGTCAAAATGGAGGAGGAGTGGCCTGAGAAATGACAGGTCTCTCATGGGGAGAAGACAATTCGCCAGTATAAGCTGTGTCATCTGGTGGGATGAGGTAAACTGTAGTTATTGAAGTTACTTCTACTGCCTGTGTGGACAGGCAGAGTAGCCAACTACGGAGTGAGTCATCATCAGAGAGTAAAGATTCTTCTGCTCAAATTATTGAGATTGGGCAGAGAGGTAGATCCAACAAGAATAAACATAGCAACAGGGAATGAAGGGGGCCATAATCTTTAGTCCCACGGATCCACCTAAGACAGGAGAGTGCTGGCACCAGGCTGCTGCAGAGACAGTGAGAGCTACTGCTTCTCGACATTTCCCAGCTTTCCATGCTTCTGGGAGCGGAGGGGCTGTGTGACTGCCCACAACAGAATATTAAAGGAGGGATGCGTCATTTGCTGTCAAGATCAGTTAAGAGTCCATGTTTCTTCAGCTCGGTTCACTACCCCAGCCTGTCTGTGTGACAGGAAGCAAAGGATTCTGGGATGGTGAGCAATGGATTCTGGGATGGTGAGCAAAGGATTCTGGGATGGTGAACCCACAATATGGAAGAAGGCTAAATCCCTGAGTCATGGCTGGCAAGAGAGCCACACAGGTGAGCTGCTGATGTGCCCAAGAAATAAAATAGAATTGGATGAAGCCGCTGAGATTTCAGGGTTTGTCTGTTTCTGCAGGATAACCTAATGATCCCAACCAAAGCATCTGTTTTGTGATTCAGAGCACAGGGTGTGGAGTCAGCATACCAATGTGTAAATCTAGTTTCTGCCAGTAATGAGCTCTGTGAGTAGATGTCTCCACCCTTCAGTTTTAGGGGCAATATATATGTATATTAAAAATTGAAGTATAGTTGATTTACAATGTTGCATTAGTTTCTGGTGTACAGCATACTGATTCAGTTATACATGTACTTTATCATATAGGTTATTACAAGATATTAAATATAGTTCCCTGTGCTAAACAGTAGGACCTTGTTGTTTGTCTATTTTATATATATAGTAGTTAGCATCTGCAAATCCCAAACTCCTAATTTATCCCTCCCCCTTCCCCCTGCCTTCCCTGCTGTTAACAATAAGTTTGTTTTCTTTGTCTGTGAGTCTGTTTCTGTTTTGTAACTAAGTTCATTTGTGCCATTTTTTAAAATTCCACATGTAATTGATATCATATGATATTTGTCTCTTTAAGTCCATCCATGTTTTACAAATGTGATTATTTCATTCTTTTTTATGGCTGAGTAATATTCGTGTGTGTGTGTGTGTGTGTGTGTGTGTGTGTGTGTGTGTGTGTGTGTACACACATACACCACATCTTCTTTATCCAATCATCTGTCAATGGACATTTAAGTTGCTTCCGTGTCTTGACTATGGTAAATAATGCTGCTATGAACACTGGGGTGTGTGTATGTTTTTGAATTAGAGTTTCCTCTGGATATATGCCCAGAAGTGGGACTGCTGGTAAGTTTATTTTCAGTTTTTAAAAGGAATCTCCATACTGTTTTCCATAGTGGTTGCAGATATTATTATATTTTTAAAATTACCATGGTGGTGCTAATATAGAGCTAGACTTAGGAGTAACAAAGAGATCTAAAGTTGCTTAGAAGTTTTCTGTCTCAGTTGAAGTTGGTTCAAGAGATGAAGAATGGTGCTCAGGAAAAAGAAACATCAAGTGGACTCAGACATATGGAACTGGCAAAAAAAAAAGTGATTTTAGCAGCAATTTCTCAACAAAAAAAGAGTGATTTAAGTCAAAACATTTCTGATTACAGAAATTACATGGAATATATATTATTATGAATATTACTGTTATTTTCTTTTCAGTCCTCATTCTATTTCATATTCTCAGTCTACTAAATGCATTTAAAATATGAGAAGAGATCATGGGTGTACACAATGAATATTTAACATAAAAAATATTTCTGATTGGTAATATACAAAACTAGTAAAACATTAACAAAATGTTACAGAAATACAGAAACTGAAAAATTGTTTGAAATTTTTTCTGCTCATAGATATTCCTTAAAAGATATATTTGACTTTATGAACAAAATAGGCAGATCAGTGCTTCCAAAGTGGGGAGAAAATTTAGTCCAGCAGCCTAGAAATTACCAGTTGACTCAGACCCATTATGCATCCAATGCTCTGTTCTATTACTGACTTACCCACATTCAGCAAGAAAGATCAATTTCCTACCAGATGTGAGTGAATCTTAATGGAAAGGTGTACCTTAATTCCCTTTAGTCATTTATAACTGTCCCTCAAATTTCTCCTAACCATTTTTGGACCATTAAGGTCCAGTGGAATGACAAACTTGAAAATATCTGTTGTTAAGGAAAGGAATTTATTGGACACTAACATATTAATTACTTAGTTTTGATTATGTTGAAAGGTTACTTAAGAGTACTCAATTTAATTACATTAACTAAGCTGCACTGAGACCAAGGCTTTTTATTTTTCTTCTTTACTTGAAATCAAAGTCAACAGCTTTAATAATTTTGACTGGTCCTCAAAATATTCTCACATTTGCTCAGATTTATTTTACAAATGAGCCCTTTCCCACCAATGTACCCTCATCAGGAAATCAAAAAAAAAAAAAAAAATTCCAGGGATCAACACCAATAACTTATTTTATGTAAACAGTTTGGGATTATACCAATCAATCCACCAGTTCATGATTTCAAAGATTATTTCATCAATCTTGTATCACTCAAGTCAAACAACATAAAATAGACCTTTTAACAAGAATTGGACTTGATTCTATAAAAAAGACAAGGTCATTTTTTAAAGCAAATCAGCCAGCAAGAGGGCTATGAGAAGCATGCTGACAAAGAAAAATGAACCTTTTGGCTCTGTTTCATAAATCTTGACCTTTATTTTTTCTTTCTGCTACTAGTTTGCTTCTCATATTATTTCCTGAGGGAAATTCTAGCATCACCTGGGGCTAAGAAATAATCTGATCTACTACTTTAAGTTCAAGTTACTAGATTGCTATGGATTCAGTGAAGTAGGGCTCAAAGACACACGACCAGCCTGAAAGAGTGTCATACATACTGCCTCCGACAACCATACTGTGATCATGTGAAACTAACTGCTTTTGGAGGAATCAATCAATTTAAGACCAAGGACCTTAAATGTTATGTTTCAAAATGCCTAAGAAACACATTCTTTTCCACACTGAAAGACAAGCAAAACATGGGACTTTCAGGACACCCATGTGTAAATATTGATTTTACACCCTCTACTGAATTAAAGTGTCTGAATTGGGTCTCAATATATTTTCATTTGGTTTTAAACTCCAAGCAGCTAAATTTGACATCAGCTTTAAAGGATTTCCATCTTTCACATTTGATAGATTCTTGAAAAAAGAGTGAGGAACATCTCTCTTCATATATTCATCAGCTATGGATGAAGTACCTAGGCAGGTGTTTGTCTGGGAGCCATGGCCACCACACTCATCCAGAAAGCATCTGCTTTGACCTCTACCAAGGGAGAAAGACACTTAGATGACAAGATATTTAGGGATATTAAGGAAATGGCAAATAAAATGATATTTAGAAGGTGAATTAGTCGAGAAAGAAAAGAAAGAAGAGTCAGGAAGAGGAAACAGTCTGTGGGAATTTGGGAGAGAGTAGGGCATAGTTTAAGACAAAAAAAAAAAATCAGTAGAGCATGTACTTTATACAGCTTTGATGGTAGGAAGGGGTTTGACTAATGGTTGCAGATGGGTTTGGAGAGCTAAACACTGATGAGGTCCTGAAGGGCCTTGAAAACCATGGTAAAAGCAGGGAGGTTGGTGGCAGGAAGACAGGTGTCTTTCAGAAGGATGTCAGTAGAATGACAAAGAGATTGCCTGAGACAAGGGATACCAGATGGGAGGCGGGAAGAGGCATTGGCAAGTATAGTGGGTTGAGTGGTGGTCCTCCGAAAGATATGTCCATGTTCTAATTCCCAGAACTTGTGAACATTACCTTATTTGGAAAAGGTCTTTGAAGATATAATTAACTAAAGGATCTTGAGATCAAGAGATCATCCTGGATTATCTGGGTGGACTCAAACTCCAGTAACAAGTATACTTATAAGGGACACACTGGGGAGATCAGACAGACAGAAGAGAAGATGACAATGTGACCACAGAGGCAGAAGTTTGAGCACAAGCCAAGGAATGTCTACAAACACTAGACACTGCACAAGGGGAGAAACAATTCTCCTCTGGAGCCATCAGAGGGAACACAGCCCTGCTAACACCTGATTTTGGATTCCCAGCCCCTAGAACTATGGGAACAAATTTCTGTTGTTTTAAGCTACAGTTTTTGGTAATGTGTTACCGCAGTCACAGGAAACAAATACAGCAAAGCAACAGAAAGACACTGGAGGAGGGAGAGAACACAGTGCATTTGGGAAGCTGAAAAAGTCCGGTAGAGTAGGATCTAAGGGCATTCATGACTGAGACCGGAAATGGGGTTGGGCAGAGAGGCAGGAGGTTATATTAGTGAAAAGCTGCTGGGTCTGAGCTCACATGGAATAACAAAGTAGCAGTGAATGGATCAGAGGGGCTGAAGGAGAAAAATTATGGTCTTGAGCAATTTGATGGAAAATTGGAAAGGGAGGGAAAAAATTAATAAAATGCAATATTTTCTGGCCAGAGGAGGGGGTATGGCAGTGCAGGGAAGGAGGGTAATAAGGCTGGGTCTGGGAATTTATACCCCACATACCAGAGAATTTATACCCCAAATAGCAAAATACACGACAGTGCCTTAGTCAGCTCGGTGTGCTACAAGAAATACAATAGACTGGGTGACTTAAACAACAGATATTTATTTTCTCACAATTCTGAAGGCTGGGGTGTCCAAAATCAAGGTGACCTCTTCCTGTCTTATAGACGACTGCCTTCTCACTGTATCCTCACATGGCAGAGAGAGGAAGCTCCAGTGTCTCTTCCTCTTCTTAGAAGGGCACTAATCCTACTATGGGGTCTCCACCCTCATGACCTCAACCAAACCTAATTGCCTCCCCAAAGACCCACTTCCAAATACCATTACATTGGAGATTGAGTCTTACATATGAATTTGGGGGGCAGGGAACACAAACATTCAGTCCAGAACAGGCAAGGAATCTATCTATGGACCAGATGTGGGCTATGTGGGATGAAAAAAAATTCTCCAAAACAAAACAACAACAACAACAAAATCAGCTGGGAGCTGTCCTAGGTGCTGAGAGAGCCACCTGGGGGCAACGGGACTGCAGCAGGGGACTGCTGAGTCTGTGCGTGGAGTGGATGATGGAAGCCCAGGAGGTAGCACGGGGGAAGGGACAGTGGCCACCCAAAATAGATGCCAGCAAGCCAATCGGGCCAGCAGGGGAGAAGCTCTGAGTCCTAGGGGCAGCTGTCAGAGGGACCCAGCAGAAGACAGGAATCCAGTTAAGTATCAGGAGTTGAGTCAGAAATTTCCTTTTCTCTCTCCCCTTTGAGGCTCTCACACTGGTGGGGTGCACTGGGAGGGGGGGTACTGCTGGGTGGGAAACGGGTGGGAAAAGAGAGCACTTGGCCACATCCCTCTCCCTGAAGACAGGTGACCCCACCAACTACTGTTCTCAGCTACAAGATGGGGAGAAGTCTGACATAAAGTCTGAAATGTTTACTGATATCTCAGATTAGACATTTGAAGTTTCCAAATGAGAGTGTTTTGAGGCTTAGAAGATTTAAGGACTAAAGGTGAGCAGAAAAGCCATAGATGTACCAAATTTTCAGCCATCCAAGGGGAAAAGCTTCCCATAAAATTGTAGTGGGATTGAGTTATGTTTTGCTTATCTATGGAGCATCATGCTTGTTCAATGTACTGCTTGAATGTCTATTCCTAGAAGATGATGGATGTTTCTTCTAAGAAATCCTAGTAATCAAATTTTCCCTTAGAACCAAATCACTAAGGTGGCAACGCCCTGTTCTGAACAGATGTTACTCCAATTTCCTAGTGCTAAGGTTAGGATGCACAAATCATGGTGTGACTTTTTAAAAAAAATTTTTTATCACTTCTTATTAATTCTCAGAGAAAGCTTTACACAGGAGTTTCTGAAGTATCCCATCCAGTTCCATCTTTCCCTCGTCAAGAGAGAGGTCTGTAACAAGATAAAATACGAACGAGCCAGGATGGAGAGCTGAGACTGAAAAAGCGTTTCCACTCTGTTCACACGATCTCTCTCTTTCCCCTTGCTTCACCACTTACTTAGTCCTTTATCCTCATTTTCTTCATCTGGACAGTGGAGATAAAGGGTCCCAATTTCATTTTGTCATCGCAATAGGAAGAGTCCTACAGCTAGACTGAATGAAAATCTGACCAGTAATGACCACTTATGTTCCTCTCTGAAGTGTTGTAAGAATTAATGATGGTGAGGAAAATATATTGAAGATGAAGAGCTCACCCTGAGAGAATGCTGATGAATATTATTAAAAGTGTCAACGGATAAGTATATTTTAATGAAAGTGGAAAAAAAGATACTGCAGATGATCTTGGCTTGCTTGCCAGAGTATCTCAGTGCCTTAGGGCAGAAAGGATTATGCATAATATTTGAGTAGAAAAATAAAAGCAATAACAAAACCTGACAATCCAAGACCATAAACCCATTAATAGTGAAATAGTCTTTGCATCCTAAAAAATCCAACTAAATTTTTAAAATACAGCACTGATTTATACATCCAGGATGTAATGAAATCAAACAATATGTCTTGGGAATTTAGAATAGTCTATGTAGGGAAGCAAAGGACTAAAGACAGAAATGTTCAGAAATAAAACTAAAGCGAAGAGAACAAAGATACTTCCCTCCCCAATTCAAAATGCAGCATGGGCAGAATTCATTCACTATGTATAAATTTGAGAACCACTTTTATTTTGATCTTGCAAAAAGAGATGAAACAGAGATATGAATGTGGCTTGCTTTGGAGGCTATTCAGGGAACAGATGAAAATGCAGGGCAAGTTTGACAAGAAGAGTAAGTTACACTTGTAAAAGCAAGAAGAGAAGAACAAGTTATTTATGAATTTAAACATTTTTTTCAAGAAAGTTAAATTCACTGTTTCCTTCCTGTACACGAATTATTTTAGGCTGTAAACCCTCCAGCAGACAGAGAACGGTCATGTTATTTTGGCCCTTTCAATTTCTGTTGGCCTTTGTATTTACAAGGTCAAGATATTACAGTGTCTCTCTTTTCTTTTTAGAGGGCTCTGATTCCTTGTATACAGAAAAAAGGTGTCATATTTATAATGTTTAACTCCAAATCCATTTTCTATTTCACATTGTTTATCTCTGTGCTGTGATACACACCAGTGAACTGCCGCTACTGTTACAGCTAAGACATTGTGTTTACATTCTTCTTATCCATCTGCGAAACGGGGGTGCTCTGTTCCTGTAGATGAGTATTTTTGATGATGATTCTTTTTATTCCTTATTCATATGTGCTCATTTATTTTTTCCTAAATGTTTATATTCTTCCCTATAGATATGGTCTGAGTGTATTCACTGTTTAGTCCAAAGTGTCTATTTCATACTTGATTCTGGAGGCAGATGGGAGAGGAAAATAAAAGTGGGTGGCACTTATAATGGACTTAATCTTGCTTTTTCTTTTTTTCACAAGGTTCAATTTTAGAGCTGCATTGCAGTCCACAAAAATAATCAGTCTCTATGGCATTAATTCTAATTTCAGTAGGGTAATTTCACCACCATTGAAAGCATTTGGAGATACTGTTATGAAGGAGAAAATATTCAGGGACTTCATTTATTTAGGATATTAGTGAGATAATTTAGAGTCTGCTCTTGAGTGGTGGGACCTACTTTCAAGTATTTAAATCTGGCTTTCCTTAACCACTTATTTCATTCTTTAAAAAAGAAGAGAGTAATTTGAGGCATATGATCCAGTATTGAACCAAAATTATATTGTAAGAGCATGTTAATGAACTTTACATTTTATTGATAAAAATTCAAATGTTTTTAAACAAGTCCTGAATAAGTAACTAAAAAAGCCTATATTCTAATTTAAGAAATTAATTATGGGTTAAAATTTTTCCCTTTAACTCCTCTCTACAAGACACTAGAATGTTCTGATATATCTCAAATATATATATATATATCTCAAATATGTCTCCACTTTTTATGAATTCTTCCTTTTCCCCAACTCACTGTCTCATCTTATTTCTGTTCACTTTTGTGTCCTCTGCAGTATCTGCCTGGAATCCTGTTGCCTGGAGACCACTCTTGAAAAACATTCACTACACTGGCCTCTTGGAGATTTAAGACTTCTAATGGGGAGCTTGCTCCTGATCAAGTAACATTTTTTTAAAAATCACAATAAAATATTTGTGTGGATATTATCCATTCAGGTAGTCATAACAACTAAAGTATAGTGTGCAAAGGAGAGAAAAAAAAAGTCAGAAAATTCTAAATTTTACAAATCCATACAAAAGGAAGGTAGGACATAAAAAATAAAATCTGTATTTTTTTTAAAGAGAAAATTTCAGCCCTCTTCCCTCCACATTGCTTATTTATTTTAATTTTCAAAACTATTCTAAAAGGCTCGAATATCTGTATTTTTAGCTCTATTATTTGTCTATTAACATGCTCTTCAGCTTAAGGGACTTTTGAACAGCAAGTTCAATGAAATGGCATAAGGGCAACTGTGAGAAAAGTCAACAATAAAGGAACAATAAATGCGGCTATAAAAATTCTGTATCACAAAAAAAAAACAACCCAACAAAATGAAAAATCTGCCTATGGAGTCAGAGAAAATATTTGCAAATTATATAGCTGATAATGGGTTAATATCCAAAATATATAAAGAACTTATACAACTCAATAGCAATGTGTATATATATCTTAAATTAAAAAGTGGGCAAAGGACCTGAATAGACATTTTTCCAAAGAAGATATTCAAGTTGCCAACAGGTACATAAAAAGATGCTCAGCATCACTTACCATTAGGGAAATGTAAGTCAGAACCACAGTGAGATATCCCTTCACGCCTGTTAGAATGGCTATCATCAAAATGACAAGAGACAACAAACGCTGTTGAGAATGTGGAGAAAGGGGAACACTTGTGCACTGCTGGTGGGATTGCACCTTGGTGCAGCCACTGTGGAAAACACTATGGAGGCTTCTCAAAAAATTAAAAAAAAACTACCATAGGAACCAGCAATTCCACTTCTAGAAATTTATCTGAAGGAAATTAAATCACTATTTTGAAAAGACATTTGCACCCCTGCGTTCACTGTAGCACAATTTACAACAAACAAGACAGGGAAACGACCTAGGTATCCGTCAACACATCGACAGAAAAATGGGAAAGAAGATGGGCTGTATAATGGAATCATATTCAGTCATAAAAAAGATGGCAATTTTGTCATTTGCAACAACATGGATAGACCCTGAGGGCATTAGGCTAAGTGAAATAAGTCAGAGAAAGACAAATACCCTATAATCTCACTTGTATGTGGAATCTAAAAAAAACCAAACTCATGGAAAAAAAAGATCAGATTTGTGGTTGCTAGAAGCAGGGGATGGGGTGGGGAATATAGGTGAAGGTGGTCAAAAGGTATAAATTTGCATTTGTAAGATAAATAAGTACAGAGAATATAATGTACATATGATGCTGTAGTTAAAAATGCTGTATCGTATACTTGAAAGTTGCTAAGAGAGTAAGTTCTAAAAGTTCTCATCTCAAGGGAAGAAATTTGTAACTATATGAGGTGATGTATGTTAACTAAATTTATTGTGGCAATCATTTTGCAATATACATGTATGTCATGTCATTATGCTGTGCACCTTAAACTTTAAAAAAATCAGGATGCCTTCTAAAGAATGATAATAATTTTGGAATATAATAAAATAATACAGATAAATAGTAAAACAAACAAACAAACAAACAAAAAAACCAAACTTCATATCAACTTGGGACATTCTGAGTAGGGTCTAAGAGCCTAGCACACCTTAATGATATCCAAGGATCAAGAACAGATTAATACATGGTACAAGGCATTCTCTGTTTAAGAAGGAAGTATTCAAGCTATATTCTTTCATTTCAAAAGATAGTTAAAATATATTTTTTTATAGTTCATGCTTAAAAAAATTCTGTAAACTGGAAATTTATGTGAATTAAAATGCACAACTTGGAGATGAAATTGGAAAGAAAAAAATGGGCACTGTTGGTTAAACTTTTATGATCATGATGCTATTAATTAAATTTTGTTTTCCAGATGGTGTCTCACGGTCACCAAAGTAGGGTAACTTATTTAGAATTGATATTTTCTCCAAAGTTTTTTTTATCCCCAAGCATGTAAAAAGCAATAAAAGCCTGAGATGGAAATAAAGATGTGCTTCTGCATGAGAATTTGGAGGCTGCTGGGACATGGTACAGCCCAGAGAGCTTAAGATTGTGATTCGATAACAGATCATTGTAAATTTCTGCCACATTGCACAATGTGATCATACGCTGGCTGCTAAACCTCATGGAACTTCAAATTTTTTGGTAAGAAAAATGCAAATATGTATTGTATCTAACTCGTAAGGTTGTTGAGAAAAAAATGAATATGTATGTAAACAGAGTGTCTACAACATTATAAATGATTAATAAACATGAGCTATTATTATTGTCATTCTTATTAATTGGACTAAAGCCAATATGATCACAAAGTTCTGAGACAGTTGCAGGGCAGTCACAGAGCCACACAGCCAATCATGAACTGCTGCTTAAGACAGTGAAAGAATCTTATTGTTTACACAGCACCACATGGAGAGCACATTCGGAAGAAACTAGGTTCATACTTTAAAAGCAAACAAAAAAGATTTTTTTTTAATGGTCAGTTTACAATGTTGTGTCAATTTCTGGTGTACAGCATAATGTTTCAGTCATACATGTACATGCATATATTCCTTTTCATATTCTTTTTCATTATAGGTTATTACAAGATATTGAATATAGTTTCCTGTGCTATATACAGTAGAAACTGGTTGTTTATCTGGTTTTGTGAGGTTTACCATGTTGTTCCAATTGTAAGAGATATTCTGCCAAAGTTTGTTTGGTATTCTGGGAGAATTGTTCCATGGGCAGACATAGTTTTGATGTATTCTTGGGAATGGGTGAGCTCTGCATCCTTCTACTCTGCCATCTTGAAGCCCCACCACCCAAAAGAGGTCTTTAAGGTTTTCATTAAACATTAGATATGAGAGAAGAAATGGCGGTAGGGTTGCATTAAGGGACTATTTATTCTCGGGAGAAGTATAAAATCAAGGTCCTGGCCAGTTCTACACCATCTCAGCTTTGTTCATTCTTTATTGAGGTAAAATTTACATAGGTAAGGTGCATAAATACTAAATGTGCTGCTGGATGAATTTTATGATTTTTATGCATACACCATGTAACCACTACCCCACCAACATACAGAACTCACCCGTCATCTCAGTAAGTCCCCGTGTGCCCATTCACAGTCAGTACAGCCGCCCACCTCCCAAAGATAATCATTCCTTTGTGGATGACATGACGCTTTAGATCTCCTTCCTAACCTAAACAAAGGAGCCTTCAGAAATTCAGTCTTCATTCTCTTCCCTAGCTAGACTTGACTCCTAACCCATTGCCGTGGCTTTACTCATATTCTGCATCACCTTGCCTCTAACCTACAGTCATCCTATCATTAACATGCCCCTAATCTAATTAATCCATTATACTGTGTAATCTCCAAACACGAATGGCTTATGAACTACAATATCCTTCTGACATTTAAAGGGCTTTCCCTCCACTTTTATGTAAATGATGTTTCACTGCATTTTTTTGATTCACACACCCTATAAATACTATTTTCTTAACCATCATTGCATTGTGTTTTCCAAAACATCCTGGGCCAAGAAGACAGAGAAAATGAGCTTTAAGAAGACCTGAAGGTGGGGGGTACGGGAGGAGGGTATAGCCTAGCAGCAGAGGCATGCCTAGCATGCACAAGGTCCTGGTTTCAATCCTCAGAGCCTCCACCAAAAAATAAATAAATAAACAAAAATCTGATTACCTCCCTTCCCCCACCAGAATTAACAACAACAATAAAAAGATCTGAAGGTGAACCACAGTTGTAGGTACACTCTAGATTTCCTGGTTCCATTTTCAGAACTGAGTTACGATATAACAGAAGAATGAGTCCGGTGTTATTTTTGGCCTGAAGCAGCTCTCTGTGTCCTTTTATCCATGTCTACTCTGCCCTGAATCTTATACCCTAGATGCCTGGCCTAGCTGCCCGTGCTGTGGCTCCTTCCATGGTAGGGAAGATAAACAGGCCCCAGAAGTGCATGGACCTCTGTAGGCTCTCTACCCAATCTCGGTGGTTGCACACTTGCTAAAAATGACCTTGGCCCCTCATTTGAGCACTCGACCACTGAATACTCTGTAAGCAAATGAAGCTCTTAAGAAGCAGAAGATCAAGATTTATAGCAGATCACAGAGAAACTGGAATCATTTCTAACATCATCCTTTTCGTAACAGTGATGGTGAGCTTGGAGCCTGGATTTTTCCATTTGCTGCATGAAAATACAAAGAGCGTAAGAATGCAGCTTGGAAAAAAAAAATCAAACAGTAGCTATGAAAACCCTCAGCCCACAGGTGGCTGTGATTTTTCACTTGAGTATGCTCAAGGGTTCATTTTACTTTTGACTTTAAAATTCACACTCAATTTTGACACAAGACATATGACTCAGCTCTTTACAGTACCAATCCCTTAAAAACCGATGACTCAGCCACCAGTTATAACCGCATATTATTGCAGTATTCAACCAAACATGCCTTATGCTGACTCGAAAGGGGTTTCAAGTTGATGAAGCAAAAACAGCAATGTTCCAGCTCAGAACATATGCTGTCCTGTAATAAGGGAAAAAAAGAGTCAAGTATAAATACTCAACAACACTGTATCACTGGAACGTAATTTCTTTAAAAAAAAAATCAGACATCTTTGCTTTTGCCATTATTTGATTATTCATTTTAGAATAGCTACTCTCTTAAATAAAACTTCATTTTTACACAAATTTCAGAATTCAGATCCCCATATGCACCAAGAAACCTGGCTGATTTTTCTCAACGGGTTTTCTTTTCATAACCAAAGTATCCAGTGAACAAGAAAATGAGGTCAGCTCTAAGAAGAATGGTAATCATTTAATAACAATGGCTACAAGCCAAAGAAGAATTACAAAGATAAATCAATCTGGAGCAATAAAATGCCAAAAAAAAAAAAAAAAAACAACCAAAAACCTGAGTAAGAAAGAACAAGTTCAATATTCAAATTTGTTCAACTTTCCCAACAAACTGTTGAAAAAAATTACTGCAATTTCCCCTACAAAAGATGTTACAAAACAATGCCACTTTTTACCCACTGAGTATCATGGGATGGGTGTCAGGATACAGATGTGACACCCTCTTCATTATGTTAATGCCAGGCAACAGAGCCAGAACGGTATTTCAGAGTATTAATTCATTCAACCGACTGAACACCTACTATGTATCTACTATGCTTCTGTCTTAGAGGCTTGGCATGCAAAGAGTTGTCTTGTGGGGGTGACAGAAGAAAGCTCAAGGTCACCACTGGAAAAAAGTTGCATGTGAAGGGCCCTGGAGGGGACATCAGGGAAGACTTCAGAAATGGTATAACTTTAAAGCAGAAGCTGAAAGCAGGAGCAATTCTGCAGTTAGACAAGGTGAAGAAATATTCCAGCAAAGGGCATACGCAAGGTCACAGATGTGTGAAATAGCTAATGATGTTTGGAAAAAAACAAACAGTGTTCTGTGGCCGCAGCAAAAACTGTGATCTGGATGCGGCAAGAGATGTAGCTAAAAATGCAGGCAGAAACTCGATGGTCAGGGATTTCAGTCCAGAGAGTTTAGCTCACTATTTACAGGGAGGGTGGGGATGCCACAGTGAGATCTGTGCTTTAGGAAGATGCTCCCTTAGCAGTGTGCAGTGAAAGAATGGAGCCTGAGAGACCCATCAGGAGCTGCTCCAGCAGTTCACCTGAGAGGGAATGAGGGCTAGATTAGAAGCTGTGTTGGAAGACAAAAGGCAGAAAGGGTGGATTTGAAAGGCGTGTAGGAGAAAGAACTTTTAGAGATGGTTACCAATCTTTGGGATTTTCTGACTTGAGCTACTGTGGTAATGGGGGTTTTCTGAACTAGGAACAAGAATACAGTGGACACAATGTCTGGAGTAGGTAGACGGGGAATGATTTTATTTTTGGAGATACTGAGCCAAAGGTATGCTTTGGGCATCCAGGTAGAGATGACAAAGTAATCAGTTTCTGCGATCAATGCATTCACTGTGTAGGATATTCCAAGTGCTGGTTTCATATGCTATGAAATTATATCCAACTATTTTTGATGATTTACAGTGCAGGTGGAGGAGAAGAAAGACTCTTGCAAGGATTTCTTTGATAGCTTTATGGCAGTGTTTCAAATCAGGGCACTGCAACCAACTGTTGGGAACCTTAGATGGAACTCTGATTGTCATCACTGTAGTTTACACTGTAAGTTAATACCACCAGTTATTGGCTTGGTGAGGATTACTCAAGGATCAAAATGACACACGAGTGAAGCTAGGATTTGTTGCAGCAGCAGCATCTATTGTAAGTAACTTTAGTGTCATAAGTATGCTTTTAGAAAACAATTCTTTAAAACTATAAATCAAGCCATGTCGCTCCGCTGGCCCACACTTTCCAGCGGCTTCCAATTCACTCAGTCAGAGCTAATGCCCTTACAAGGGCCTACAATGCCCTCCGTAATGTACTTCTTTCCCTTTTTCTCTCTAATTCCATTCTTCATAACTGTCCTCCTCCTCCAGTCACTGTATTTCAGCTACACCGGCCTCTGTTCATTTTCAAGCATCAGATACTCCCGTAGCCTGGAATGTATTTCCTGTAGATGTCTACATGGCTTTGAGTCATTGGTCAAATGTTATCTTTTAAGTGAGTCCTTCCTTGACCACTCGACGCAAACACCTAAAGGCACCTAAACCTTAACCAATCCCTATCACCTTCTCCTGCCTTATTTTCTCCATAGCACCAAAGAGTAGTTTTTGCATTTACTTTAAGCATCTTACCTGGAGATCATGGTGTGCTGGGATGTAATGGTAAAGTGCTGATAGGAGCTGTGGAAAAGATCTAGATGAGCTGTGTTAGTATAGGCTGAGCTTATGCTGTTGTGACAAATAAGCCCAAAATTTCAGTGGCCTAAATGAGAAAGTTTATTTCTTCCTCAACTGGAGTCTGCTTAAATCAGGTGACTCACCAGGACAGCTCTCCTCCAGGCAGTGCTTCAGGCTCTGCATCTTATAGCTCCACTCCCTTCACACGTGGCCTCCATGTCTGCCACCAAAGCGGGAGGGGGAAAGTTGGAAGGACCCACAGAGGCTTCTACCAAACCCAGGCAGAAGTTCTACTTATGGTCCAATGGTCAGTGCTAGTCCATGGTCCCACTGACTATAAGCTGGGAAGTATAGTCTTCTAAGTGCCCTGGAAGGAGAGAACGCCGGGACACTGGAGGGCACGCCTCAGGTTTACACAGCAGCCAACTTTGGAATGAACTTAAGATGCAGTGTGATGCTATGGAGAAAGCACAGGGATAAGACTGAGCAGGGCTGGGTGTAACAATCTGGTTGAACCAATCACTATCGATGTGGCCTTGATCACCTCTGGGACTCTGTTTTCAAATCCACAAAATTGGGTAAATAATACACATCCTGCTTACATCAGAGGACTTTATGAGTCACTAATATAAGTGTCTGCAAAGAGAATTACCAGATTTAGGCTACCTCGAATGCAAGTACATAAATAATGCAGTATGAAACAGAAAGCCTGCCTGGATGAGATCACATGAATTATACTCCTGTTTTACATCAACACTGATAAAGTTATCCCACTGTTAGAGCCACACAGAACGGTATCATTTCCAGACCTTCTGGTCTAACAGCCGTGATACCTAAGCAGTGAAGTAAGGGTGTTTATATATTAGCATTGGTGTATTTTCTGTGCATGAGGCATGAAAAAAGTGCCAAGGACATTCAGATATTTAGCAAACATTAAAAAACACAAAAAGCATGAGATTGCAGACTCTGTGTTATCATTGCCTTACAGAGTGGGTGAATCTAATATTGGCAGCTTGTGTGGTATCTTAAGCTCTGTTCTCAGTCCTCCTGAGCCCAGCTATTGTGCAGTGACATCAACCCTATGGTCCAAGGACTGATTTTTAAGGATAAGGTGTAATACTGACCAATTGTCAGCTATTTGAAAAACCTCACTGGAATGTTTTTTTAAGGATTTATCAAAATCTTTTAATATCAATTTTTGTAGATTTGAGTAATTTATGAGTACATGTATTGTCAGACTTCAAAAAGATACTGAATTTATACATAATTATTTTGTTCATCCCTCAAAATCGTTGATGATGATAAAATGGTAATAATGATAATAATGATATCCTATCTGTCCATTTTCTGTATTCAAAGAAATCTGATAAATAACAAACATAACCTTTTAAATACATTTAATGCAAAATACTCAAAGATGTGGATTCTACTAATAAAATATGCTTTGGGTGCTCTGGAAAACTCAGTGGAATCCTACAACATTAAGGTAGGATGAGTCTAAGCCACCCGTCCCAGTTCCCTGCCAAATTAACAACAAATTGTCCCTAAGGGGAACTTATTAACTTACCATCCCATTTACTGTCAACAAGGTTTGTCCCATTTGGATGTATCTGTAGCGGATAGAAAAGTATTTCCCATATTAAGCAGATTTTTGCCTAGGTACACCTTCCACCCATTATTCTAGTTCAGAAGATGTTTCTTGCTGCTAGTAACAGTACTGTGCACACAGATACTCCACATTAGGAGCATCCTTACTATTTTGTAAAAGATCACAGAAGGCGATCCTAGAATACTAAAGAGCATAAACCATTCAGTATTAAGGTAACTAACACACAAACGTCCCTCAGAGAATTTCCTAATTGAACCTTGCCATGGGGTTTTCCTGCCTAGTCATTGGCCTACATGACTCCGCTGTGATGAACAAAAGAAGAGGGATCCAATCAGGCCAGCCACAAATAGATCCCCACAGCCACGTGCTGGAACGCGGGCAGCATCTCTACAATGAGATAAAGCTTTCTGAAGCAGAAGGTCACTGAACCAAGATTTCTGACATATGCCCAAGCGCTGGCTTTTCAAACGGAGAGTAACAGAAGGCGCAGTGAGTTTTGTCAGATGTTTTGATAAAACAGGACCAGGTTATCACAGTGAAAGCTCCTTTGTTTCCTCTTGCTGACAACTGACACTACTGCTTTGACTCAAGGGTGTGGGTCCCCCTCCTCCCCCACTGTTACAACCTTGAGAATGACTGCTTTTCTCCTTTTATTCTCTTTAGACACTTCAGCCGCTCTCTTTTACAAAAGACATTCGGGGAGCTGGTCGCAGTGCCAAGTTGATGGTCACACACTGTATAGTCGTCTTTGAATAGAGAGTGTAGAAAAACAAAGTCCAGGTCAAATGTCACTTTCTACATGGCAGTTCAAAAATGTGTCAAAAATAGTGTATGTGCACACACGTTCATACAAACACACACACACAGCTTGAACTATGACAGCAGACTCACAACTGGCCTCTTATCTCAATCTCATTTATCACTATTCTATTTCTTATCTAGCTTTGACAATATCCTCTTGTCTTTAATAAACACCATCAATGGCCTTCCACCATGGCTCTTGTGTCTTATAATTCCAGGAGTATTATTCACATTGAATCTATATTGAGGTCAGCAAACTGTAACCTAGGGGTCAAACCTGACCTGATGTCTATTTTTGTATAGCCTAAGAATTAAATAAGATTTTTTTTTTTTTTACTTTGAAATGGTTGAAAAAAAAAAGAATAATATTTTGTGAAATTCAAATTTCAGTGTCCATAATAAAGTTTTATCAGAACACATCCAGGCTCATTTGTTTATATATTGTCTGTGCCTTCTCTTGAGCGAGAAAGGCAGAGTTCAGTAGCTGCCACACAGACGACATGGCCTGCAAAGCTTAAACTATTTACTGTCTGGCCAAATAAAAAAGTTTGTCAGCCCCCAGGGTGCAAGGATGGGACCTCGTGGAGTTATAGCGCGTGTGGCTGGACACCACAGCCCTGATCTCTGACACTCATCATGTTGAGTGTTTTCTCCCCAGTCAGGCATTTCAGGAGTTTCCATAACCTAGACCCAGACCAGATGCTCTCTTGCCTTCACATCCAGTGCTTATTCTTTCCTCACTACCCTGTGTCTGTGTCTGTTGCTTCTCTGTTGTAGCTGCATGTTCTCCTATATGTGTCTGTTGATACCTAACACTGAAAGCTCAGCTCAAATGTCGTTTTCAACGTGCCAGTTCAGAAATGTGTCAAACTAATGTGATTTCTTGCTTCGGAACTCACACAGTGTTTTGACCTTCCCTGCACACCTACCATGTCCTGCCTGGCACTGTACTTCGTCAAGCGCTTGTCTCGTTTCCCCTACTCTATTAGCATCTGATCCGTAAGTACAAGACTCGCTGCACTCATCTTTGTACCTTTAAGAATGACGCAGATGTGGACAGGCCTGGTACAGATCCTTGCAGACCTAGGACTTGTGCCAGGAACCATGCCAGGGCTGAGTATACACGCAATCACATACTTCCTTAGTTACAGGGTCCAAGGGAAATACCAGTGGTGTGGAAAAAGACCCAAGTCAGTGCTCTAATAAAGCTCTGTGGGGAGTGATGGCTCAGTTCCATAAAAAACAAACGAGAGCTTTGATGGGCACCAGCCCAGGACCCAATCCAGAAGCAGGTGATACACTGAATAAATACCAGTCAGGCCCTCAACATGGGTGACATTCATTATAAGGAGCAAGATTCCATTAACCAGACCAGAGTCCAGGGCAGCAGAGCCAACAGAAAAGGAGGCAAAGTGGGGGCTGTGGAGTTTTTGGCAAGAAGATAGAGGCTCGGTCTTAGAAAGACGGGGGTTCTGAGGAGGTGACTGGGTCAAAGGCCAAAGACAGAAACAACACTCCAGATCAGAGATGAACTCCTACCCAGAAGGTGACTAACTTCAGTCCCAAATATTGGATAGGAGCTACTTCCATTCCTTCTTCTTAAATTAAGACTTAATTCTAGGATCTTTGAAGCAGAAAAACCTATACAAAAGGATAAGTGGCCCTAGCTCTGGGGGAAGACAAGAGGCACAGCAAGGGACAGAGCAGAGCCTGGAAAGGGTGAGAGGGAACTAACTTCTTTTAAGCACTAACCACACCCCTGGCCCTGTGAGAAAGCTTTTGCTTACAATATCTCATTTAATACGCACAGGAGCTCTGCAAGGGAGCAGCATTCTCCCCATTTTACAGATGAAGAAATGGTGGCTCAGAAAGATGATAAGCAATTAGGGGACCTGAAATTTGATGGCAGATCTAAGTGAACCCAGACCAGTTCCCCCACCACTACGTCATGCCTCTCAAGTAAATGTTTATTAAATGTACGATGAAGACAGAAAAATTACGAAGGACAGTCTTTTTACAATTCAACGTGGTAAGTGTGATAATCCTAATCTTTCCCCCCATGTCTTCTGTAGCTTTTTCCTAATAAATAAGATGGCTTTTGTCTGTTTTAATGCTGGCCCACTGAACTCACAGCTCGTGGATTCTGTGTCCCACGTAACAACAGGCGCAGCAAGTAATCTAGGACCATACTGGTTGCTCTAGGTTTCTGGTTACTTTGGATTTCCGGCTATCCAAGCCTTTCACAGACTAGTTTACACTTCCTGTCCAGGATTGTTTTATTTTGTTCGCTCCTCTTGGGCTTCTTACTGTTTGCCAATCAACTGTTGTAGGCCTTGTTTCCTCTGTGTTAAATGTTGCCTCCCCAATAAAACCTACTCTCATCTCTTTATTCAGAAATGATCTCGCACTCTCTTTCCTGCATTCTTACAGCATTTTTCTATATTATTTAGATGGTTCTATATTTGACCCGAAATAATACTTGTGTGCCTACTATAAACTCTACAGACTTAAGAGTTTATACAAATCTTATTCCCCATAGTACCTTATAGTGGCAGTCACACAAAAGAAGTGTTAAAAAATATACATGTATATCCTAAAGAATAATGTATAAACAAAGTTTTATTTTCTTAGGCTTTTCTATGTGGGCAATTCTACCAAGAGAACTTTCCTTCACCCCCTTATTTCTGACTTGGTTCTTTCCAGCTAATACAGTTCTTTCTGGCCACTGGAATTCTTTAGAATGAAGCAGTAGTATGAAATGGAAGAAGCTGGCATTGAAGCTAGACCATGGCGCTTTGTTTTATATCACTTGCAAAGTCTATGTGAGGCTGTGAGTCTAAAAATGCATTCTACTCCCAGTACATGTACAAGCCTATGGGCATACAATCTGTTTTTCAAAGTCTTTAATGGAATATACTAATTTGCATCTTACGATCATGTATTTTCCCCAGAGGTTCTATTTAAATAACTGCATAATTTCTTTTACTACATAATTTACCTCATTGTGACACTCCAATAGGTCACAGAGGCCCTCTGATAGCCAATTTGGATTAGAGAGCAAAAGTTATACATAGGACATTTGAAAAGCATATTAAGAGAGACTTCTTATTTGACAAATATTAATGTGTTTATTAAAGGGTACTAAAATATGAAGAAATAATCTTGCACTTGCAGCGACTACAAGAAAATTCACCATTATTAACACTAAAAATACAAAATACATTCTTCTGAAAATTGCACCTTAAAAATTTTGATGGCAGAATATCAAACTAATGGACTGCTGGATGATAAATTTCCTAGTTTTGATAGGTTTACAGAGACTTCCCCAAATATAATTAGTTTTAATTATCTCTGTAAATAGACAATAGTAGCTGTGTATATTAAGTATAGCAATGGTCAAACATAAAGCCACTTAGTGGCTTCTAGGAAATGTTATGTACTTTAGGGGATATTTGCTTCAAAATTCTTTGCTTAACTTAAAATTATTCTATAAGATAGTAAGTAATGAAGGGATTCTGGGGAATAACAAAAGAAATGTTTAGCCAGGATTTAAGAATTCACTAGAATAATCTATCCAATTATAATTCTGACTATAATCAAGGCTAAAAAAATGTACCTACCAATAAAGTGAATTATCAGGAAGAAACAGAACACCTTATACTAAGATTATCTGAACCTATTCCTTCTAGAATCTATTTTTTACTTTTCATATTATTATATGCAGTTTTAATATGGTATTACTTCTAATCTTTCAAATATGCTGTCAGATAAACCTAATTATTTCCCAGAAGTGGCTTGCAACTGGAGGAAAAATGCAGCAGAAAATGTATTCATCAATTAGGTAAACTAAGTTTATAGAAAATATTTTCCTCTTTAGTCTTTTGTCTAAAGAGAGACAAATAAGGAATTAGATACATTGGCAGAGGTGTGTCAAGGGTTTTGGGAAGGGGGAGACCAGACAATTCTTCATTAAGCATTTAAGAGACCCTAGAAGATTTCTAAATAAGCATATACTGATATTTCTTGGGGACTGCTATGAACTAATATTTGTGTTCCCTCAAAATCCACATGGTGAAGCCCTCATCGCAATGTGATGCTATCTGGAGGTGGGGCCCTTGGTAGGTAATAAGGTTCAGATATGGTCATGAGGGTGGAGCCCCCAAGATGGGATTAGTGCCCTTACAAAAAGAGACCAGAGAGCTGACTCTCTCTCTGCCACACCCTCCTTTTTGCTGCAAGAAGGCAGCTGTCTGTAAACAGGAGAAGAGCCCTGACCGAGAGCCCAATCACGCTGACTGGCCTTTGACTTCCTGGTTTCCAGAACTGTGAGAATGTCAGAATTAAATGTTGTTTGTTTAAGCCACCTGGTCTATGGTGCTCTGCTCTACAGCCGGAACAGACTGTGACCTGAGGTATACGGACATTTCTCTCATATGGCCCTGATGTCTAGGCCCACAACATCCTGAACTGTGTGTCTCAGCTTCTACACTGCACACAGCCATGATGAAGACATCGGGTCCTTAAGAAGGAAGGGTTGATTTCAGATGTGGGTGGAACCACTCCCTGAGCATTTGGTAGGGCAATGCTGAGACAGTGTCTGGGGCATGAAAGCAGAAATCAGCTCCTATGTATCTGCAACCATCTGAGACCCAGACTTAGACCCTGACACTGTTGTTCAGGACACTAACTTCTTGTATCTATTGCTTCAGTCTCTGAAGAAATTATGCTACTTTATTCCTTGTAGCTCCATTCTTTTCAAGGCTCCCAGAGTGCTCTCTGCCTAAAGCCCTGGCCTTCTGATACACAGACCAATGGTTCAATTTACTTCCTTGCCAATCGACTACCCTAAGAAAGGGAAAAGGCCCAGGAACAGTGTTATCACTCTGAGTTTAAAAAATTGGCAATAATGTACATTATTGGAGTGTCCCTGAAATGCTTGCCACAGATGTCTTTTCCCCCGAAGTTGAATAGGTTTGGTAGTGCCATCCCTGCTCTATCACTCAGGACTGTCTGTGATCAATGGCAAACATTTCAATATAGTTCCTAAGGTTAGAGGTAATGTCATTTCATTTTGGGACAGGATCATGTCTTATTCATTTTTGTACCCTCAGAATGAATTAATATGTAAAACGTGAGCTGTACAGTCTATCCATTCATTCGTTTGATTCAACAAGTATTTACTGAGAACCTACTGTGTGTCAAGTACTATTTTAGATATTTGGAATAATTATCAAGTAAGATACTTGTCCTTGGAGATACTACATTCTGGAGGGAGGGGGGAGAGACAATAAACATAATACATAATTAAAGAATAAATGCTGGCAGAGGTATTAAATTCTATAAGGAATAAAAGAGGAACTCAGCAAGATAAGGAGGATCAAGGGAAAGGATGCAGGTGAACTGAGGTACAAAGACTTGAAAATGGTGAAGGAATTAGCCAAGATGGCTGGGTAAGAGCATTCCAGGCAGATGGCACAGCCAGAGCAGGAGCTGAAGGCACATCTCGTAGATTTAAGAAAGGAAGTCCATGTACAGAGAAGTGACAAAGTGGTAGGAGGTGAGGTCAGAGGTTAAGAGTCTGGGTCATGGAGGGGCTTGTAAGCAATGTAAGGACTTTGGCTCTCTTTTAAAAAAATAATTAATTTTTTAAAATTTGGGGTGGGAGGTAATTAGGTTTCTATTTATTTGTCTTCAATGGAGATAATGGGCATTGAACCCAGGATCTTGTGCATGCCAAGCACACACTCTATCACTGAGCTATACCCTCCCCCTTTTGGACTTTGGCTCTTATTCTGCATGAAAATGGGGAGCTGCTGAAGGGTTTTGAGCAGAGGAGTGACAGGATTCAACTCTGGGTTTCTGAAAGGAGTCACTCTGGTTGCTGGGCTGAGAAGAGGCTGCCAGGAGTGAAGTAGGGAGATGAAGTAGGAGGTGAGAGCAAGAACCTAGGTGAGAGGTATTTTTAAAAGGTTAAGTCAGCAAACTTGTTCCCCCCACAAATTAACCTGTCATGCCCTCTAGCCCAGACTGAAATTGCTTTATACTACATACACCAAAGAACTCCGGTTACAGATACAGCTCTGCCAAAAAGTTTTCATCTGGGGATAAACTCAGGGATTCTCTTAATTCTTAAATTTTGTAAACAGGTGGTACACTGAAAGGGCACTGAATTCACTAACAATGTCCAATAAAAGCCATCAGGATTAACTTATCTGAAAGGAATTTTCAAATTCACATCAATCAATAATAACAAATAATGGCCTCCTTCAATTTGTTCTAATTTTGACCAAGTAATGAAATTTCCATCCTTAAAAAAAAAAAAAAGAATCCCTGATAGACTGCTACCTTTATTGCACGCTTGAGCATATCTCATTCCAAAGAGAAAGATCCACAAATTCTCGTTTCATCGGATCCAGGATGCATGGTCTGCATTCCAGTATACCCACCACATACCTCATCTGCGACATCACCTCCCAGCCAAAGACAGGACCATCATATTTCAAGGAAGAAAATGTGAAGAGACAGAATAAAATATTTGCTCAGGTTTAGGAAGAAATTATATACATTTCTTTTGTAGGCTGTGGTAGCATAGATAATGTATTTTTTTTTTTCTTCTTCTTCTTTTTTTTGGAGCTGCTTGTTAGCTGTTTTGTCCCGCAGGAAAGGCTCTGCAGGGCTACGGATTGAAGTCACCCTGTCATCACTGTACAACTGTCGTCATGGTACAGATGAATTTTATCTGAAGTGAAAATCCACCAAGAGTTGAACATTGATGTTTGTATTGTTCTATGCGGTCTTCTGTCAAAGTTACATGTCATCTAAGACAAAGATTTCACCGTTCTTTGTTAGCACATTAAAACCAACCACAGTATTAGACACCTACACTGTGAGAATTGTAGAATAACAACTGACAATGTAGGCACTATTCCAACTATTAAGAATATTTACTGCATGTTATTTTTAAAAAGCTTACAGAAGAGTGGGATTTAATGGGCCTGGAAACCTCTAAAATTATTTGCAAAGTTGTGCACTGATATGAATCTGTTAGATGGTCCAACAGTTTTGATCACAATCTCAAAGGCACCTGTGCTGGCACTCTCCCTCAGAAAAAGAACTCAAGGAACACTGACTTAGAAAAATACACTAACAGTATTTTTAAAAAGTTATTGATATATCAAGAGAACACTCTCTCAATTTATGAACAATTGGATTCCTCAAAAAATTTAGTTGTGTTTTGATCAAAATGGACCTTTTGCTTTCACATCTTGATTTTCTAGAGAAAATATTTTATTTTACTTGTTACAATTTTTATAGTGGATTAGACCTTAATTTATCTCAGCCAACATTTTTGAGTATCGACTATACACTGAGGGATATAATGATGAAAAAAGATGAAAATGACCAGGTTCCTGCCCATGAGAATCTCATAGTTCCTCTGCAGAGATGAAGACACAGCTAATGATCATATACTGTGAAAAACACCATTAGGGAAGTGAATTTAAGGGCAGTGTTATCCCTAGTTTATATCAATACTGTATTCTGCCAGGGGTTGTTGGGGCTGGAAAGATGAGTAAATTTTTCCAGGCACAGGAGGAAAGCTAGACTCTTCTGGACACAAAGAACAACAGTAATGAAGGTATGGATGTTCAGTTTAGTGGGAACACAGGCTTGGAGGGGGCTTGCCTGAGGGGAATTCTGGGAAGGGGAGGCCAGACTGCAAAGAGCTTGGGACCATCCAAAGTGTCTACATTATGTATATAAGGTGATGAGGAAGTATTGAAAGGGTAAGAAAAAAGAGAGGTATAATCTGGATTATTTTAGAAATCTAACTTTGGTGGATAAGATGAAGACAGATTAAAAATAGGAAACTGCTTAGCCAAGATATAGAAGCTACCTAAATGTCCACCAACAGATTAATGAATAAAGAGGATGCAGTATATGTACACACAATGGAATATTACTCAGCCATAAAAAAGAATGAAATATTGCCATTTGCAGCAACATGGATATATGTGGAATCTAAAAAAAAATACAAATCAACTTATTTACAAAACAGACTCACAGACCTAGAAAACAAACTTACAGGTTACCAGAGAAGAAAGGACAGGGGAAAGGATAAATTGGGAGTATGGGATTAATAGATACACACCACTATATGTAAAATAGATAAACAACAAGGATTTACTATATAGCACATGAAATTATACCCAGTATCTTGTAATAATTTATAATGGAAAGAATCTGAAGCTGAACACCTGAAAGGAATGCAATATTGTAAATCAATTATAGTTTTATAAACAAAAGAAAAATTAAAAAAAAGAAAATAGGAAGCTGTTGATAAAAAGGTAATTTGTTGAATTAATAAATGAATACAGTTGCTTTTGCCTCTATTTCAGAAGTCCAGAAAACTTGCACTCTAGAAGTTTTCTTTTTCTAACTTCCTCCAACCTATTACTATTGTTTCTACCTACAACACACATTTGGAATCTGTCCTCTTCTTTATTCCCATGCCATTATCTGAGGAGAAGCCCCCACCTTCTCTCTCCTACTTCCCTGAGATAGCTCCAAAGTCTAGTCTCTGCTTTCCCTCTTGGCCCCTCACAATTTTCCACATGGCAGCCAATGACCTTTTAAAATAAAATACAAATCAAATCATTTCATCCCCTCATTTAAAACTCCCACTTCACTTAGGAGTCACATCCAAACTTCTGACTGTGGTCTGCCAGGTGCTGTGTGATCGGGTCCATGTCAACATACTCTGCATCTGCTCCTTGTTCCCTAGTACCCCTGGGCTCAGTCGCCATGCTCCAGCCACACCAGGAGTTTTCCTATTCCTGGACCACTCCAAATTCTTTTCTGTCTGAATCCACTCCCTGGAATACTCTTCTCCTTCACCACTGCATGGCTGACTTTTCAGGTTCCAGTCCAAATGTCACCTTATCAGAGAAGCCTTGCTGACCTCTCATTCTAAGGCAACTGCCAATCGCATCACAGCATTCTGCCTTTAATAAGTTTTTTGTGTATTCATTTGCATGTTTAATATTTCTACCCTTCTCCCTCTGTTCCCTCTATCCATGCATGCTAATGTTCTTTATGTTTCATAACAACCAGGGAATCTTGAATGGATTGTTCCCTGCTGTTTCTGGCAGAGTGTCTAGCGTGATGCTCTCCAATCCAGTAACTACCAGCTACCTGTGGTTGTTTAAAATTTAGTTAAAAATAATTAAAATTAAATACAATTAAAATTCAGTCCCTCAGTGGCAATGGTGACATTTCAAGTGCTCAAGGGCCACATGTGGTTATCCCATTTGACAGAGCAGATACAGAACATTTCCACCATTGCAAAAAGAGCTAGTAAATATTTGGGGAATGAACAAATTATTGAATGGCAAATGCAAAGTACTACCACCTCCTCAACTTCACTTCATTGTAAGTGGTTATTTCACAAAAACTATTCAAAACCCTGTATCTTAAATAAGAAAAAGAAAGAAAGAAAAACTCTTTAAAAGTCTAGTATAGTTACATTTAATAAATGAATAGTCAACAGTTAGGAACTGAATGCTTATGCTCCCCTCAAATTCATATGTTGAAGCCCTAACCCCCAATGTGATGATATTTAGAGGAAGGGCCTTTGGGAAGTAGTTAGGTTTAGATGAGGTCATGAGGGTGGGGTCTCCATGATGGAATTAGTGTCCCTATAAAAAAAGGAAGAGACACTAGTGTTTCCTCTCTCTCTCTCATGTGAGGATATAGTCAGAAGATAGTCCCCTGCAAGACAGGAAGGGAGTCCTCACCAAGAACTGAATCTGCCAGCACCTTGATCTTGGAACTTCCCAACCTCCAGAACTGTGAGAAACAATGTTTGTTGTTTAAGTGATCCGGGCTCTGATACTTTGTCATTGATGCTCAAGCTGATTAAGACACCAACACACACTTTTTTTTTTTTTTTTTTACCAACATTCATTGCTTTAGTTAGCAGGACTCTAAAAGCAGTGATTGTTGGCAAAAACTCTGTGTGATGTTGTCTTAGTTCTAAGGTCCAGATTTGACAGTAAGACAAATAAATGTGCACATATCTGTATTCCATTTGGAGGTTAGTGGTTGCCTATACTTGCTACATTTGAACATTTCATATATTGAGGGTTATTTTGTGGTTTGGGGATTCTTAGAGCTCAAACAATGTTTATATCTGTATATCGTCTATTTGCAATTCTTATTCTTTAGCCATTTTGTCTCTTGTAAAAATCCAGCAGTTGGATTAAATGAAAAAAACAAAAACAAAAACAAAACAAAACCCAACCTAAACATCTCTGTCCTTTAAATATGTGCGTTAGTTGATTTACCTTTATTGTGATTGATTATGATAATTTTGGACCTTTCTACTTCATTATTATGTATGTTTGTGTTTATAACCATGGTTCCCCCTAGCATTTTTCCTCTTCTTTTTATCTTCTATTACATTGGTTAAATTGATTCAATTTATCACCATTTTCTTGGAGCTAGTTCAGAAATAATACATTTTATGTTTATTCTTTCAGTGAGTTTAACATGCAGAACTAGCGTAAGTGAGTCTGAAGTTAATTCGTGTCTCCATCCACTTTCCAAACAGTACAGAGATTGTATCAGGAGACAGAGACCACACAGTACTTTTAAACAGGGCAAGTTTATATATGAAGAATTATTAAATTTGATAAAATAATAACTCTAAATGTATAAAAATTCTATATGGTATACTACAGCTAAGGGAGGGTACCCAAGAAGCACAGACTAGGAAGGTTTCACTTGCTGGAGGCGTGGTTCAGCCCCTGGATAGCAGAGAAGTTTGCAATTTGGCCAGAGGTGGTCTGCAGTCCCCGGGCAATGAGGAGGCCACCTCTGGAGAGCAGGCGGGGCCAGATGATTGGAAACCAGGGGCCGGGCCTGTACAGCAAGTGGGAATTCTACAGGTGCTCAGTTGTTCTGAGCCCTACAACAACTTTTAAATTAAAAAAAAATTTTTAAATGTTATTTTAATATAGATGCGGGCTACTTGAGTGAGTTTATACCACTATGTTAAATGGAAGCTTTTCTTTCTTTCTTTCTTTTTTTTGGAAGAGATCCATTTATTTATAAAAGGCATTCTAGGCTATCTGACCCCCATGAACCTCTATAATCATTGCCTATAGTTTAAAACCATTTTACTCTGCTAACTTTGTAGGATTTTTTTTTTTTTTTTGGTTGCTGACAGTTACCAATAGGCAGTTCTTAATTTACTGATAAATTGTTTTGAAAAGTTACATTTTAAACCTCTTATTGTAATACAGAAGTTACTTTCATGTTGAGATGGTGACAGCCATTTTTAATTATAATTTATTTGATGACTATGATAATTCCAGCTGTACTTAAAGTAATTTATAAGTGTTTTAAATGAAAAAGCAAATTCCGTTTCCAACTTCAGGATTCCATGAACACCCATTCCATCTTGGTATCCTAGTATAATGTTCAGAAAACTAAGTTCTCGTCTCAGATCAGCAATCTAGCCAGTTTTCCTATTTCCTTTCTCCAGAGGTCAAAATACTACCAAAATAAGTAGTCCTGTCAATAAACTGGGGCTTAGAATTTGGAATTATTAACCAGATTTCTAAAATATTGTAACTTTCTATTTTGTTTTGTTTTTGCAGGCATGAAGTTGTGTAAACTCAGCAGATTTTAATTATGTAAAATAATCCAACTTACATAACCAAATAAAGTCAAATAACTTTTATTTTTTTCTCAATGAAGGTTGTATAAACTTCTAAGTTTAGAAATCCAACTGGAAAAGAAGATCTAATAAGAAGCTTTTTATATTCTCCCTAAATTTAGGAATTTTTCATCCTATAACAATTACTGGTTGTTGAATAGATCTGTTTTCATCATCAAGTAAAAATGGCCCACGTTGGGATGAATATGCCCCGTTTGATCGCTGCTTCTGTACATTTCTTTTAGTTTGCATGAATCTGGCCAGATGAATCATATACAAAGAAAGCTCAGCTCCTCCAGAACACTGCTATTTTACAAAGAGGTCTGCTGCCAAATTCAAAGCTAAATTCAGGTTTGAGGTATCGGAATCTTTTATAGGTCTCAGGAGAATATTTTGTTCAAATAATATAATAGCTCAGTGATCAGAAGTTCTGTTCACTTGTTAGGTCTCCAGAAATATGATATTCTACAAAGTCAGGGGTAATGAAGGTTAAGGCATTATTATTACCTTTTTTTGTTTTGAAAAAAAAAAAAAAAGAAAAAGCTCAAATAAAGGAGTGAACAGTTTTATAAAAACAGCATATAGAAAGTTTAAGAAATAAATTCTAGCAATTCTATAAAGAAAAGGTAGAGGAAAAAAATCAGCAACACTTAAAATGGGTAAAAATTCAGAAATACTCTGGAAGAAATCTGGTCAACTGATGATCAAAAAGAAACAAATATCCCTGAGGAAACAGAAATACTTTATGCCCAAATACTCTCATTTTGATTAATAGTTAAATTTCTGCTTTTAGAGCAGAAAGTTGACATTGAAAAGCCTTTGGTTTCTTTTTAGACGTTCCTGCTAAACACGATCTTCCAGAAATTTGTTGAGGCAACTTTGGAAAGATCTTAAAATGAGGGGAAAAAAATGAAAGTAAAATCAAAGATTCAGTTCAATCTATTGGGGTGGTACCATTATTTATGTACTCAGAGAGAAACAATGCCCTGATTGGAAATCAGTTTGACCTACTGTTACTGAGGATGCCTGATCACTGATGATTTGTGGCCATCGAAGGAGAAAATGTGCGAGAAGAAAGAACATTCAAATAAACCTCTTATGAGCCTTTTCAACAAAGGCTTTTCTAGGGCAGGAGGCTAACACTATAACGTTTTGCTGATTTAGTATCTAGTTCACATACGTCTCGTCCATTATTAACAGCAAACAAGGGGGCATAGGTGAAATTAACATAACCATTGAGTCCCTCTCAATGACACTTTACATATATTATTTCTCACAACAATCCACTAGTCGTATATTGTCATTGCCACTTTACCTGAAGTAAGGCTCAGAGGGGTTTACTAACTTGCCTTAGGTCGCTTAGTTAGTAAGTGGCAGAGGTGGCAATATTATTTCTTTTTCTTTTTTTTGGCAACTTGAATAGAAGTTTGCTTTAGTTCAAAGCTCATCATGTGCCCATCACATCAGATTTTCTCATATATCTTCCCTTTGCATATGTTTAAAAAGATTGCGTATGTAGAGAGTTTTATGAAATAGCTGAGTTTCTGATAAACTGGATATAAACGACCTTATAAAGACTGAACCATCTATTAGCATATCTATATGTTAAATGCATATATTTTAAATACAAATGATCACTCTTGACTTTGCCTAAGATGGACTAAATCTGGACAAAAAATGGTTTTGCTGGAGCAGCCGCAGCTGTTAGCATGACTTGGGAATAAGGGCACACAAATGCAGCATTGGAGGCTGGATCATGAAGGCACAGGGAAACCGAGAAATAAAATCATCAGTCTCTATTTCACTTAATTTAAAATTCTCAGCTGCTGGTAGTGTTGTTTTGGACAGAGGTCACTGTGGTTCTGTGTTACTGGATTTTATCTTATTAAGCACTTAAGTCTGTTTGCTAGAAAGATTGAGGGGCAGAGGTGTATCTGGAGCAGCTAAGGAGTTGGCCCTTAGTGTCTGGTAATCAATGAAGGAAACAAAGGATCTTCAAAAGCTCTTCCTGGACAATTTTATGTTATCGCACCCAACCCATCTCTCGGACAGTGATGAACTGTGCAGCAACTCTAATGTCTCTCAACAGGAACGCCGACTTGTTGGTACTGGTAAGCAACTCCACAACTGTGGTCCATAAGTGAACAGTTCTCCCACTGGAGACTAGAGCAAACCCAAGCCCTAGGATTTGGGGTGCACTGGGAAGCCGAGATGTCTCTGCCGGTTTGCCTGAATTTGTGTGTTAGGAAAGTCAGTGGAGTTGAAAAACTGCTTATAGAATCCAAGCTGCTCACCAGCAGCCTGTATGATTGTTTCACTGTGATAAAATTATGTTTTCTTAATGGAGGAATTTTGCTGGGATCTGAAAGTTGCGTATCCTGTTATTTTGGCCACATTACAGGCAGCACATTCATCACAAAACATTGCTGTGCTGTGGCTATTACCATTGTTGCTGGTGGTGGTGGGGTGTGTGTGTGTGTGTGTGTGTGTGTGTCTTTTGTCTTCAATGCTTGATGTTGGTTCTGAGAGTTGAAAAGACTTGTAAAAATGAGCAGCAAACACTAGTTGATATAACACAGTCGGCCAAGACCACGTATTCCCTCACGGCAAAAGGCCTACCAGCTTTTGTTCAGAATTTAGGACTCAGATGTATTTGCTCTAAGACTGATTCAAACGATACAAAATTCAGGATGAAGTTCTAATTGCACCACTCACACGGAGCCCCCAGCATGTGTGGCGTGCCCTTGACCGGTTTCCTGGCACTCTGTCAGCACTTACTTCAAATCAGTTTAAGCAATTTGTCAAGCAGAACCTCAAAATAATAACCTTGGGAGAAAACTCAGTCAATATTTCACTAATATCACGATGATGTATTGTCACCTGCCTGTTTATATGTCTGGTTTCTCCACTATAGCTCTTTCAAGGCAGAAGGGACTTCTTATTTCTTTGTATTCTTGGGAACTAGCAGGGCTCCTTGACGTAATAAGGGCTTCATAAAGGGTTGATGTGAAATGAGTGCATCAATGACTCTCACTTCTCAGCCTTGGCCTCAGCAGCCATACCTCGAGTCTCTACTGGGTGTCCCTGTGCTAGATTTTACCCCCTTGTCCCTCTGACTCACCTTCCACCCTTCTCCATCTTGCTCAGTAATCAGGAAGGTTGATCCATAACTGCTGCTTTGGGTTCGGCCAATGGGAGCCTGATACGGGGGACTGGAGGCCGAGAGGAGGGTAAGGATGAGACCCTCCCCAGTCAGTTGCTGCCAGGGGCTGCCTTCCATGGACACCCCACATTTCTGGTGGGCCCCACTCTCTCTGGGTTTTGGTAACTGCTCCCTCCCCTCATTCCTTTCAGGTTAGAGATGGTAAAAGCTCTCTGCTGTTGACAGTCCATAATACTGCACCATCTCTTCTTGGTTCCTCCAGTCCCTGTCTGCACCTTTATCCAAAGTCCTTTTATGAGATTCTGCAATTTCCAGTTTGAGTATGCTGTTTCCTTGTGGGAACCTGTCAGTTACCAGCCGCTTGCCTACGTCTCATGGGATTAATTTTACTCCACGCACTTGCAAAGAAAAGAAGACTGTTCCCATTTTACAGAATAGCTGTGACAGAAACACATCCTGCCTGGAACTTTTATTATTTCCATCTGTTCACTTTGTTTCCCATAAGCCAGTGGAAAATTGTCTACTGACAATGCAACTCCTGAGGTGTGGGCCCTGCCAGTGCAGGGTGGCACCGAGACAGCCCGGCCCAGAGTGTCTGTGTTGGACAGAAAAATAGAACAGCTAAAGGGAGCTCTTTGCTGAGTGAGGGCAAAAAGGCAGAGGAGGGAAGCTATGAAAGGAGAAATGGAGGAAGCTCAGCTTAGAATAATTGTGCTATTATAAAGAACGGTACTTTCAAGTGTTGCTCGTTCTGTTATTTTGGATGGAGGAGGGCAGACTTAGGAACCTTTCACCAGTACCTCTCCCAATGGCTGTGCGGTGAAGTCGGTGAGTTCCCAACCAGGCTTTATTACAATTCTGTCTAGAATCCAGGGGGCACCCCCATTTCATTTGTTTTACAGACAGTGTCTGCCTTGTGAGGGTTCTTTTCCTCACACATGCTGCCCGGCTGGGTCAGCAGCCCCTCTCGGATCCCACCCTCCAAGGAAGGTCTGCCTTAGTTTCTCTCCAACAGGCTCAGGAGTTGAACGAACCCTAAGGCACCTCCACTGGAGGCTGTTTCTAATCTGCCCATCCAAGAGAGCACCAGCGAGCCTGCGTGACTCCTTTGCCATGTAAGCCTTAAGTTGCCAGAGAAACATGGGAAGAAAAATAAAAAAAGCAGATGTGATACATTCTTGAAAGCCCTACAGCTATTGAACCCTGCTTTTCTATACGATGATTTATTATGCTTTTAACAAATGGGTGTATATAGAGTCTTTGGGAATTCAGAAAGCGTGTACATTATCAAAGGAAGGCAATGCCAAATTATAACATTTCGAAATCGGGTATGGCAGGAACTGAAGACTTTTTTGAGAAGGTGTAAGTCACCTTAGTCCATTTTAAACACCATTTGCTCCACACTTCAGAGGTTTCCATTTTAGAAAAACGTGGCAGGAGTCACTCTAATGTGACGATAAAGGGCCTGGAGCCTTGCTTTTAAAATTCAACACTTGGGTAGAAAGAAAATGATAACTTTTTCTCTTTGATTTTCAGTCACTATTTTTACAATGCCAATGGCCCTGAGACACCAGAATGGAAATGGAGCTGCTCCTTGATGTCACCGGGGCACCTGCTAAATTGCAGGCCTTGAAATCATTCTGTTCTCATCGGTGCCTTGATCTTTATTTCTGGGGCCCAGACAGAGATGCTGCACTCATGAAGTCCAGCAAAAGGAGCCAAGAGTTTGTGACTGTAGACACAGTGGGGGAAACTCACGAGTGCAGGAGCAGAAAGCCCAGGGACCTCACGTGGCATCGGGGTTTAGGAAAGTGTTCCTGGGAGATGCTGTTGGAGGGGACTGGGGTGGAGGAACACAAGTTAATTAACTGAAGAGGACAGGAGAAGGTCTAGGGAGAGTTTATCGGATAGAAAGAACGGCATATGCAGGGACTCGGAGACTATGTGGAGCTGAAACCGGGTGTGGGCGTGTGCAGCGTTTGACTTAAAACCTCTGGATTCCAGGTAACTTATGCAGAAGATCAAGACTGAGCTATTAAAGGGTCCAGCTCAGCTTCCTCTGTTCTGTTCTTCTGTGCGGCACTCCCCTCTGGTTCACAGCCCAGCTCACTCACAGTGCTGATGCAGGGAGGTAGATGGTAGAGATTCTAGTTTATACTGAATACAACCATCCTCAAGCTCTCAGTGCTTGGACCACGCAAAGCTTATCTAGCACGCAAGCTTTGTAGCCAACGTGGGGTTGGCAAGAAGGGATTTTTGTCCTGTATAGGCACTCGGTGACCCAGACTGGCAGAGCTTTCATCAAGACAGAGAGAAGAGCACGTGCCGAATAGCAAACTAGCTCTGGAAGCTTCTCTCCAGAAGGGTGGCACACATGTCACTGGCCAAAGCAGGTCACAGGGCAATGCTCAACTTCAAACTACAGCAGAGGGAGCTGCCTACTGTCACGAGGCTGGTCAGTAGAAAACTCGAAATTGTGGAGAGCAGCAGAAGGGACCACTACAGAGATGTATCTTCATTTCATCAGATGCTGCAGTCTACGGAAAGAGCAAACTACTGGGGCACCCCCCCACAACCAACGCATTTTCTCACCTGCTACTGAACAGGTGGATGGGCGTAGGTGGGGGCACGGTGGTAGAGTGACAGTGTGCAGAAGTGGAGGTCGGGGGGGGGGGTTTACCGAGCAGTTCAGGGTTTCCTAAGTGGAGAACAGGTAGAGTGGATAACATAACATTTTTATCTCTTTGACTTTTCCCTCTGCTTCCTTGAAGGAGGAATACAGAAATGTTGTGCTTCTCATCATTTTCTGCACATCTGCTGAGCTTTTTATTGAAGTTCTCTTCAGCGAATTTCTGACAGCTCCTTTGTGTTCTTTGTTCCTTTGCATGTAGTGTCCTGGCCTTGTTTTATGAATACAATACAATCTCTTATGTCTCTTCGAGTATTAATTATGATATTTCTTTCATGCATTTATTTTCTCACCACTTTGTTTCTCTCCCCTCTTTGTTTCCGATTTGATTCTATTTTGTTTTATTCTGTCTCTGCCTTTCATGGTAGAAGTGTCCTCAAATGTCTGGTCTTCCTTAGCTGTCAAATCATTACAAGTGAGGCCACAAAACCCCCTATTCAGAAGGATGAGTGTGGCTTATCAATTTTTGAGTCTCATTGCAGAGTTACTACCATGCAATCATTCCCTTGGTTAGGGGAAATCTCCAAAGGCCTGTATCCACAGTTTACAGGTTCTTAACTTTTTTTTGTGCCACAGCAACCTGGTGAAGCCCATTTCAGATTGATATTTTTAAATGCATGAAATCGACTATACCAAAATACTAAAAATTAAATATATGATACAGATTATATGTGCTGCTTTATTAATACATCATGTAATAAGCTTTAGAACTGCGTCTAATAACTGTTGAAATAATTATGAGTGTAAATACTCCTTCAAGGTATGTGCGATGAGTAGTGTGATAAGAAAATAGTTTTGATTCCTCTTGGTGACAAGTCCCAGGTGCTGCTAATACCACAATGGTTTCTTGCCCACATTCAGAAATGACAAAAATGCTAACTTTCAGAGGTTATTGAAAACAACAAATATGAATTACCTTTTTCATCAATGTTTATAGAACTCCTGGTTAAAAAAAAATCCCTCCTGTAGGTCTTTACTTTTGGGTGGATCAATTTTGTGCCAGAAGGCAGTTCACCAATCTCCGACCTTAAGTATGTAAGCCTGGTTAAGGTCTTTCAGGAGCCAGGGAGGGAACAAAGCTCTCTGCAGTGGGAAGATTTTCCCACAATCCATCGGATTTTAGCAGTAACTCACCCTCCAATCTCAATTATACTTGCTGTCTCCAAATCCAGAGGCTGTAGATACAAACTTCTCCAAAAATCAACCCCAGATTTTCAATGAAGCAGAGTGGAGAGGGTCTACCTTCTCTTTGAAAGCCGTTCAGCCCACACGCCAGTTTTCAGTCTCTTCTTTTTGCACACCTGCCTTTCAAGCACCAGTTGTCTCCAGAAATCCCCGAGGATTTCTGTAGTTTTATGTGGAAATGACAGCTTTTAGTTTTTTGCCTCAACAGACGCATGTTATTGCATTCTCTAGTCTAAAGCAGTTACCAGTGGTTAGATGAGTTCCCAGATTTCAAAATGTTACTTTTGTTGTCTGCTGTCTTCTTTTTGTCCTTGTGAGGTTGTTTTTTTTTTACTCGAGTTTTTTAATGTCATTGTTTTGTATGGCTTCAGGAGGAAATAAAGATAGATATTTACATTCAGTGCTGTTTAATCAGAAGCTTTGATGCATTCACAAATAGCATTTTATTATGTCTGGGATTCACTTTTTTTTTTTTTTTGGTCTCATAATCATTTCTCTCCTTTCTGATCTAATATAAAAGTAAGTGAGAAAACAAGGTTGATGTGCAATGCCATTTTAAGGAAGACATCCTTTTTGTGTTTTAAGGAAATCATTTTCTGAAAGAACTTTTCTTAAACTCTCCCTAGATGCTGTTAGCCTCTCTGTTTAGGACGCTAGACTATGAGCTCCTTACAGGCAGTAACCAGGGATGAGGCAGTTTCCTCTCCTAGTAGAGAGGTAGAAGTGGAGTCTCTCCTCTGGGTCCAACTTCACCACAGACAACAACTATGAATTCTTGACGAAATATAACAAAAACAACTCCCTGAAGTCACTGGAGAGAAACAAAAAGCAGGCATAAACTGGAAGAGAGTTAAAACGTGCAAGAAGGAAATGGGATTGGGTGTTTCCTGTTGATAAGGCGTTTTGTTCAAGGGCATGCCCCAGACAGACGAAACAAACTAGCTCAACTCTTGTACAGAAACCCGTTTTTCAGTTTTAAGTGTACTGGTTTTGAGAACCAGAAGGCAGAGTTTAGGACTATCAAAGTAGATGGAAAGTGAGGGGGCAAGGCGATGTTAAATTTTTCATATAAATTGTGGGAGAATCTCAGGATCATCTCTGAACTATGCATGCACGAGGCAAACTCCCAGCGGCCACCTAAAATTATCAAAACTTGGAGAAATAACAGAGCCCAGTTTCTACCATGTGTTTTTCGCAATGTCCCCAGGATACATCCCAGATTACTGGATACAGAGTCAAGAGGAAAGAAAGGCAATTAAAGAAACTGATTCTGAGATGACCCAGATGCTAGAATTAGCTAACAAGAATTTCAGTGTAGCGATTATAACTATGCCCAAAGATACAAAGGAAAATATGCTCATAATGAATGGATAAACAGAAAATCGCAGCAGAGAGATAATAATTATAAAAAAGAACCAAATGAAAATTCTAGAAATAAAAACCCCACAATATCCAAAACAAAAAATTCATTGGATGAGCTTAACAGCATATTGCAAATGAAGAAAGAGTCAGTGACTTGACGGTAACTCAGCTGAAGTTATACAATGCAGATAACAGAGATAAAAAGAAATTAAGAAAAAAATAACAGATTCTCAGTGATTTGTGGGGTCATATCAAAAGGTCAGGTGCATATGGAATTTTAGAATACAAGAGACAGAACTGGATAAATGCAACATTTGAAGAAAAAATAAGCAAATGTTTCCAAAATTTTACAGAGTCAAAAAGTTCAGAGAATCCTACATAGTATAAATAGAAAAAAAAATGGAAATGTGGAAAACAAAAGATGAAGAGAATCTTGAAAGTATCCAGAGGAAAAAAGACACATTACATATACATGAACAGAAACACAAGTTACCAGTGACATCTCAGCAGAAACGTTGGAGGCCAGAATACAGTGAAATGACATCTTTAAAGTACCAGATGAAAACAACAAACTGTCATCCCAGAATTCTCTCTGGAGCAAAAATAACATTGAGCAATAAAGGTGAAATAGAGGCATTTTCAGATGAACAAACACAAAGATAATTCTCCAGCAGGCCTTCCTTTCAAGAAAAGCTAAAGCAAGTTATTTAAGTCAAAGGGAAATGATTCCAGGTAAAAATTTTGACTTTAATTTCTTTAAAATGGTTATGACTGTTTAAAGTGAAAATGATGCATGCATAGCATCTTATGTAATAAACATGAAAATCATAGCATAAATTCACAGGAGTGTAACACCTACAAGTTGCACGTAAATCTCAAAAGATTGCAAAGATTTCACATTAATAATTACATTATATTTATTTCTTTGGAATTTACTACAACATTAAATTCCAGCAGACTGAAAATTAAGGATGAGCATTGTAATCTGTAGAACACCACTAAAATAATGATACAAAGAGGTAAGTGACAAGCCAATAAAACCTAATTCTAAAAATAATTTCAATGAACTCAAAATGATAGAAGAGGGACAGAGGAACACACAAAATAACAGACCTAAATCCAACCACATCAATACTTACAGTAAATGGAAATTAAATACTCAATGAATAGACAAGAATTGTTGGAGAAGCTTAAAAAGCATGAATTGTAATGCTGTCTACATGAGAGAACATTTTAAGTAGAAAAATTCAGTTAGATGCACTCTTAATTCAAAGCCTCACTTAAAGGCTAGGAAGAAGAAATATATATTTTTTCATAATGTTAAAAGGTTAATTAATCAGGAAGACTGAACATTCAGAAATGCATTTGCACTAAGAACAAAAAGAGTTTCAAAATCCAGGAGGCAAAAATTGGTAGAATTAAAGAGAGGAAGAGACAAATTCACAATTATGGTTGGAATTTTAACAAACTCTCATGGCAATTATTGGAATAATTACATAAAAAGCCAGTAAGTACAGACCCCCTGAACAGCAGTGTCAACCATCTTGACTAACTGACACTTACAGAACACTACACCTAACGAGTGCAGAAGGTACATTCTTTCCAAGTGCACACGTACATCCACCAAGACAGGCCATACGCTGGGCCAAACACAAATCTCATTAAAGTCCAAAAGCTGAAATATTCCAGAGTATGATCTCCGACCAAAGCAGAACTAAATTAGAAATCAATAACAATATGTTGAGTAAAACTCCAAGTATCTGGAATTTAAGAAACACACTTTTAAACTGATGAATCAAAAAAGAAATCATAAATGAAATCAGAACACATTTTCATGTCAATGGTTCTGAAAGTTCATAGCAACATTTGTGGGATGTAACTCTACAATGCTTAGAGGAAAACATATCTTTAAATGATTATATTAGAGAAGAAGTAACATCTAACATTAAATGATCGAAGCTTCCATCTTAAGAAGCAAGGAGAAGAAGAGCACTGCAAACATGAAATAAAGATGGGGATTTGTTTATCATTTCTAGGAGTTTTTGTGTGGAGTCTTTCGGGTTTTCTATATATAGTATCACGTCATCTACATATAGTGACAATTTTACCTCTTCCCTTCCAATTTGGGACTCTTTTATTTCTTTTTTTTTGTCTGATGGCCATGGCTAGGACTTCAATACTATGCTAAATAGAAGTGGTGAGAGAGGGCATCCTTAACTTGTTCCAGATTTTAGCAGGAAGGCTGTCAGCTTTTCACCATTGAGGATTATGTTGGCTGTGGGTTTCTCATAAATAGCTTTCATTATGTTGAGATATGTTTCCTTTAGACCCACTTTAGTAAGAGTTTTTGTCATGAATAGATGTTGGATTTTATCAAATGCTTCTGCATCTATTGAGATGATCATGTGGTTTTTGTCCTTTCTTTTGTTAATGTGGTGTATCACATTGATTTGCGTATGTTGAACCATCTTTGTGACCCTGGGATGAATCCACCTTGATCGTACTATGTGATCTTTTATATATACATATATAAATATACACAATGGAATACTACTCAGCCATAAAAAAGAATGAGATAATGCCATTTGCAGCAACATGGATGGACCCAGAGATTATCATACTAAGTGAAGTAAGTCAGACAGAAAAAGACAAATATCATATGATATCACTTATATGTGGAATCTAAAAAATGATACAAATGAACTTATTCACAAAACACAAACAGATTCACAAACATAGAAAACAAACTTATAGTTACCAAAGAAGAAAAGGAGAAGGGGGAAGGGATAAATTATGAATTTGGGATTAACGGTCCCAAACTACTATATACAAAATAGATAAACAACAAAGTCCTACTATATAGCACAGGGAACTATGTTCAATATCTTACAATAACCTATAAAGAAAAAGAATATAAAAAATATATATACATATAACTGAGTCACTATTCTGTATACCAGAAACTAACACAACATTGTAAATCAGTTATACCTCAATATAAATAAATAAATAAATAAATAAATAAATAAATAAATAAATAAATAAATAAAAGGAAAGAATAAAGAGGAGATATCAGTGAGTTAGAAAACAAACAATGGAGAACATCAACAAAGCCCAAATTTGCTTCTGTGAAAATATTAATAAAATTGAGAAACCTCTAGAAAAGACAGACTGAAAAAGAAAGGAAGAAAGAAAGAAAGGAAGAAGAATACAAATTAGCCATACTGGGAATAAAAGAGGTTTTATCACTGCAGATCCTAGAGATATGAAAAGATAATAAGGGGATATTATGAGCTTAATAAAATTGTTTGAAGACTTAGGTGAAATGAAAAAAAAATTGAAAAAGACATAAGTGGGAATAGAAAATCTAAACAGTTCTGTACCTATAAAAATTAAAATTAAAATCATTATTAAAAATATTTCCTCAAATAGAACTCCAGACCCAGATGGCTTCACTGATGAATTCTATCCAGCCTTTAAAGAAGTAATAAATCGATCTTACATAAATTCTTTCAGAAAAGAGAGGAAGGAAGAGCACTTCCTTGGCTGTTGTATGAGGTCAGTGTAACTCTAAGAGCAGAACTGAAAACATTTACAAGGAAATCAACTTACAGCCCAAGATCCCTCATGAACATAGATGCAAAAGTCCAAAACAAAAATCTTAACAAATTAAATTCAGAAATATATTTTAAAAAATTAAACATGACTAAGTAGGGATTCTATCAGGACTGCAAAGGTGGTTTAAAATTTGAAAATCAATCAATATAGTTCACATTACAAAAAAACTAAGCATATGATCATTTCAACAGACATAAAAAAAGTATTTGATGAAATTCAAACCCTAATCATTAGGAACAAAAGAGAATTTCCTCAATCTGACAAAGAAGATCAATGAAAACAACTGCATTTGTCAATATTTAAAGGAACACTTTTACCTCTAAGTTCCAGAACAGGGCAAAGATGTCTCCTCTAATAATTTATATTCAATATTTCCAGGGCAATTAAAGTAAGAAAAAGAAATAAAAGGCATACAGATCAGAAAGGAATAAGCATAACTCTACTGCAGACGACAATTTTTTACATAGAAAATCTAACTAATGTACAAAATAATTTCTAGAAGCACTAAGTGAATTCAGCATGATTGTATAAGGATTTATACACAAACACCAATTATATTTTTATGTTCCAGGAGCAAACAGAGAACAAAATTAAAAACAATTCTTACGTATCTGAGCGTTAAAAACAAATGACTGTTTAGGAATACATTTAACAGAGGCAAGGACTGAAACATATTTATCTTTATTTCCACCACAATTATATTAGCAGAGGTCCTGACAAACAACACATTTAATAAAATTTGTTGAAAAATGAAAGAACGTCTGTCTGCTAGAACAGAGATTTAAATGAACGACTTGAAAGATGAGAAGTCGTTTTTTCCCTCATCTATCTGTCATGGCATAAGTCCATCAGAGCTCAAAGGATGGTACCGCATGCTGGGGACCTAGACTTTGCATTCCAGCCAGGGGTTTATGTACTGAAGGTGTGTTATCACCTCTGCTCAAAGATCACTGGCTGTAAGCTAGTCACGTGGTCACACAGCTTCATGGAAGGCTGCAAAACGTCATGTTTATCCTGGACAGATACTGCGTTCTATGCAAAAATTGTATTATTATAGAAAAAGAGGGATTGGATATTAGAAGACAGCTAGTGGTTTTTGGCGCACCAGTCCCACCCTGGCAGATACAGTCAACAATAATTTTAATTATAATATTTTACTGTTCTTAAAACTAAAATATTTTGAAATCATCGGTTAAGTTTAGAGCTCACCTCTACCAATGCACCCACTAGGACACGGGAAAGTTCTCCTTAGCTGCTGTTTTTATTTTACTGAATTATGTGCAAATTATCACTTTTAATCATCGACATCCTAAAATATGTGCTTATGAGGCCCACTGCTAAATGCAGGGCGCTGAGAAAACTCAAAACCTACTGACCAGGATTTATGAATTACACGTCAAAACAGAAATCACAGAGTAAAATGTATGCCTGATCAAATTATAGATTTTAGCATACTGACTCATAAATCAGTCACTTGAATCCTAAGGGCAATAAAAGGACCTATAAATCAAAACTTATTTAGGATTTATTAGCCGAATGTCTATCATAACAATGCAATGTTTATAAATCTCCTTTCTGACTTATAAAACTAAATTCTATAAACTCTATGTAGTCATGGTCCATCTCTAATGACACTTTGATGGGTATACATTGTGATACACCCTGGTGATGCCTAAGATACACTGATCAATGGTAATGTCAGAGGAAAAGATAATGTTATTAAAATTGCTTAACATTTAAATGAAATTTAAAGGTTAACTTCATAATTAAAACACAACATCTATCTATGTTTTTTTAATATCATGAAGATCTGAATATGGGTTTAAATATTTAGAACTTAAATTATACTTTATAAAATGACATGAATAAAAGTAATTTGGCTAAAAGCCAAAACTGTTTCAGAACAGGTTAAATGTTTCAGAGCACATTAAATGACAAAATTTCTCTACTATAACTCCTGGTCTGTGTTTAGTTACTAATTTGGCAAATAATTTTATGTTAAAATTACATAATCTGTTTTATTACATATGTAAGATATTCATGCTATTTTGAAATATTTTATTTTTAAAGTTCTATTTTCTCATTTATCACATGCTGTTTAAAGTCTCTGGTGAAGTGGATTTGGTCAAAATATTCACATGGCTGACTTCCCTGTTTAGTTCTTTGCTCAAATATCACGTCTTCAGGCCCCTTATCTGCTCACCCTTTACCATCCAGTTTAAAGCAGCACTCACATCACTCTCTTTCCTTTAAGCAGCTTATTTCTTTATTTACTTTCATAGAAAGATACTAATAAACAACTATCAGTTTAATTCCAGGGTGGGAAAGTTAATGAGTGACAGCTCAGGCAAACAGCTGCCCTATGAAGTTTCTACTTTCTAGTTAACATGATACTTCTAACAAAATTAAAGATGGTTTATCTTGTTCAATTCTCAAGAATGAAAGTTTAAACAGATCATTTAAATTGATTTAAATAAGCACATAAATAAGGTGTTTTCTCAAGTGGGACGTGGACCTCTCTACCTTGGGATATCAAAGATTTGTAAAACAGAACAGAGCAGGAAGAAATGATTTGTAACTTTGAAAGTAAAATGCAAGTTCAGTAAACATATCAAGAAAACTATGATCTGCTAAGTTTTTGACTTCAGAAGAAGTTGGGGTAATATTTCCGTGGGCTTTAATTAACAAATGTTGGCGAGGATGTGGAGAAAAGGGAATATTTGTACACTGCTGGTGGGAATACAAATTAGTGCAACCACTGTGGAAAATAGTATGGAAGTCCCTCGAAGGAGTAAAAATAGAAATACCAAAGGATCCAGCAATTCCATTCCTGAGTATATGTACAAAGAAAATGAAACCACTAATTCGAAAAGATAGATGCACTCAATGCCCATAGCAGCATTATTTACAATTGCCTATATTTGGAAGCAACCTAAGTGTTCCTTAACAGATGAATGGATAAAGATGTGGTATATATAAGCAATGGAATACTATACTCAGCCATAAAAAAGAATTTTGCCATTTGCAACAACATAGATGGACGTGGAAGGTATTATGCTTAGTGAAATAAGTCAGACAGAGAAAGACAAATACTGTATGTTATCACTTATATGGGGGATATACAAAATAAAGCAATTAAGTAAATATAACAAAACAGAAATAGACTCACAGATACAGAGAACAAACTAGTGGTTACCAGTGGGGAGAGGAAAGGGGAGAGGCCAGATAGGGGTAGAGAATTAAGAAATACAAACTACTATGTATAAAACAAATAAGCTACAAGGGTATATTGTACAGCACAGAGAATATAGCCAATATCTTATAATAACTTTAAATATAATATAAATCTATAACAACTTTGAATCAGTATGTTGTACACCTGAATCTAATATAATACTGTAAACAACTCGACCTCAATAAAATAAATAAGTAAACAAAACAAAACAACAAAAATTTCTGTGGGCTTTCATTCGCTTGATATTTTCTTTTAAAATGCAAAGTGGAGTGTTTTTAAAATATAAAATGGAATACAAATACAAAATCATACTTTAAAAATCTATTATTTAACAGATCTGGTTGAATATATCCCTCCCTCCTCATCCTAAGTTCCAATAATTGTAGTTATGAGGATAAAAATAGTAATAACAACAACAGATATTTCTGCTATAATCAGATGTACACATTCTTGCAAAAACCCCAAGTTCTACAATATCATGAATTAAAAATAATAGGGTTTATGGGAAAAAACAGATTAGAGACAGACCAGTTAAGATCTATGCAGCTTGTAAATCAAAGCCAATGATGGATCAAGTGTTTCCTAGAGTCTAAAAGTTGTAAATTTTTGAGGAGCCTTTTTAAGGAAAATACATTAGATTAACTAACTGCCTGGCACAACTCTGCAGGGTAAATGCTTTACCACATTTTTTGGCTGCAGATTCTTTGAGCTTTTCTTCATATGGCAGTAGCTTTGCAACATCTTCTTCCAAACAGAGACAAGAAAGGTAATGCAGTCTTTCTTCTAGTGCAGGGATTAGAATTTGCTTTGGGCTATTCTTGGTGTAAAACATTTCTTAAGCCTCACAACTTGTTGGTGATAATATTGTGTAAGTATTTAGGACTCATCAAATTTGAGACAACTTCCATTAGGTGTCTTTCACATATAAGTAATAAGACTGCATCTGGAAGAATTTTCCAGAGACTGTCTTCTTGCTCTCATATGTGAAATGTTGCTTCTCCACCACTACTCAGAAACTTCTATCCTGCACGGCTGTAAGACATACTTCAATCCTGCGTTCATGTTGCCATGTGACCTCTGGCTTTGCACCTTCCTGTAACAACACTGGGTAAGTGGGTGCACTGGGCTGTTTGATCATGCTGGGGAACCATTCCTGTGGTGGAATGACTTGCAATAATTTAATGACACACAGAAGTGACTAAGAATCGCCTAAATATATACTAAACTTAGACTAAGTGCTCCCACAATTCCACTTCTGCCAAGCTGGAACCCAAAATGGTGCAGCCATTCCAAAGCCCCTGAGGGAGAAGAAATTGAAGGGGAAAGAAACTGAGGTCTTAAAAGAGACAGTCAAAATATTGTACTTTGCAAGAGTTACAAAAAGGCAGGACCACGTGAATGCACCCCTATGGATGCAGCGTAGCATAGAGGTCCATGCAGGCTAGGGGCACTGAAGAGAAAGCTTCATTAATGTCACAATAGATTCTGCTGTGCTTAGAGCACTCCAGCAAGGATAATGGATGGACACTCAGGAAATAACTTGGCCAGCTCGGGAGGAAGCTCACTGTGGCCTGAGGCTGCCTCAGAGGATATTAAAAAGGCACAAAAACAATCTAATGGAAATGCCAGTTTCCCAGCACTGAGACAATGCAGATGGAGGTGTGATCGGCCAGAAGTCAAGAGATGAGTAAGGCTGAGGGTGCATTTTCTTGGTTAGGGAGCCCCAGGTGTGAACACTCACTTTTATTTTTCTTAAAATAGGACAAGAAAGGAGCTTTCAAGCCTGTGCAGCATTTAAACTAAGGGTCTTGCTCTTTTCGGCTGAAGACTGTAATTCTGTTTCCACTGTTCTGACTCCCTTTGCCAAGGAAAAAAATCATGTTTGAACCAACATAGCTTCCCTGGTACACTAATACCATTCCCTGATGTACCTGTCACACACAAGATAATTGATGTGATAGAAGCAGCCATTGGAGAAAAACAGATGGTAGCTAGTAATTCCTGAGTACCAGCTACTGTTCTAAGTGGTTCGTAAGTATTAATGAATTTATTACTTGTAGCCGCCTATGGGACAGATTCTAATGTTATCGCCATTTTACAATCCTATTTTTGGTAGTGGTAAAAGCTTTGCAAATTTGGCTGTCCGTAGGCTTACTGAGAAATCACTGGTCTCCCCCTATATTCAATTACTTTGAGCAAACATAAGTAAATCTTTATAAGATTTTATTTTCAATACTGAATATATTCACCATAGTAATTTGAAAATAACCCTTTATGTAAATTTATGTATGTGAGAAAAAGCTATAGTTCATGAAATCGCAGTTTGATTATATGTCTTAATTTGATTACAAAACAGGATAATAAGGGTCCAAAAGAAATTGTTTTTTTGGTATGATTTACTTAGATCAGTGCATTCCAAAGGCTATTTGTTCCAGAATTTCCTAGTGGGAGGTGATTAATAAGAATATAGGTATACCACCCCTATTTTGGACCTACTGAATCTGAATTTCTAGATGAGGTTCCAAGAAAACTTATTTTTAGCAAGCACTCCTAGGTGATTATGATAAATACTAAAGTTTGGGAATCCTAAATTTAAAGTAATTTAAATGCTGTGAAATCTCTACTTTCCACTGAACAGACATAATTAATATCTGGTGTCTACAATTGCAAGACATTTAAAAACTTTAATGATTTAAGAAATGAAAATAGGTTTTTGTTTCTTGTATGCTAATATAAGTTTAAAAGTGTTATTTGAAACAAATGATGCAGTACAGGGAGGAAAAAAAGCTACAAGGTTTTGCAGATCTTTCAATCAGACCATCGATTAATTAAGACACCTGGGAGGTTAGTCTTCTTAATAGCATAATCTGAACAGAACAGATTTTACTGGTTTTGGATAAATCGTTTCAAGATAAGCTCCTTTCCCTTATGAAGTACTTCCTTCCTGTACCAGAAAGAAATGACTTTTGGGGTCTTGCAGCTCTGTGTAAGCTCTCCCTTCTCATAAATATTTAGATTAGAAGAAAAAAGCCAGGATCATCCTTTTCAAGAGTTTAATGAATTTTTAAAAATGTATGAACATAGTTGGGAAAGCCTGCCAATGATTACAAGGTCTTGGTTTTAATATCACGTTCTTTTCCCTTTCCAAATTCTCTTCTACATTTCATGAAACAATATATTTCTCTTAATAAAGCTAAGTTGAAATGAACTATTTTAGTCATTTTTCATCACAAAATTTAATTATCGACACAGTTTTCTGTTGCTTATGTCTTTGGTTTTATTGTTTGTCACCTACAGGGCACACTCCTCATCCAAGAAGCTAAGTTAATATTGTTCCCATCACCGCAGTGGCTTTTTGGTGCTTACGTGTGGGCCATCCTTGAAGATCTCATTTCCTAGTTGATGCATTTACACATAAAAATGCCAGGGATTGTCAAGTTTTAGACTGATTCAGAGTTAGAATAAAGTAAATCTAAGCTTCCATGCAACTATCTGCAATTCACTGACATGACTCATAATTGAAAAAGAAAAAGAAAGGGAAAATGTAAATCATTTCATTTAACCCTGCATGTAAGTCAACATACATATATTGTTCTTTTTCCCCTGTAAGGTGAGTTTCAACAAACAAAATCAGCCTCTTTATTTGCTGTTTATAAAAACTAAACATCAAAATTATGAACCTCTCCTTTTGACTGTTATGTCTTCTGGGTTGATTGACCCTTCTCTGATTATGCAGCATGACCCTTTATCTCTGGTAATGTTCTCTGTTCTGGACTTTTATATTAATCCAGTCCTTTCTTTTGGTTAATGTTTGCATGGTAAGTCTTTTTCCAACTTTTGTTTTTTATTTTTCCCTTTTATTGGCTTGATATATCATATCATCCCACCTTCCAGCTTTATTGACTTATAACTGACGATCAAAATTCGTTTACCTTTGAAATGTACAACTTGGTGATTTTACATCTATATAGTGAAATAACAACCACAATCAAAGTAATTAACATATCCAACACCTCGCACACTTCTTGTGTGTGTGTCTGTGTGTGTATATGAGTGTAGGCGTGTGTTAAGAAAGCTTAAGATCTACCCTCTTAGTAGATTTCAGTTACACAATATGGTCTTGCCAACTACAGTCACATTGGTAGACACTAGCTCTCCAGAGTTTATTCAACTTGCCTAACTGAAACTCTGTCCCCTTTGACCAACCCCATTTTTCCCTGCTTCTATAGCTTTAACCTACTTATTTCATTGCAGTTGAAGTGAGTTTCAGGTAGACAGGATAAATTTCTGTCAGTTAAAAAAAATCCATTCTCTGTCTTTCAGTTAGTGTTGCTTTGACCATTAATGTAATTATTGATTTGTCTGGATTGAGGTCCATCATTTAATTTGATTTGTTTGTCTTCTCTGTTTTGCATTCCTTTGATTCATTCCCTTTTCCCGTCTCCTTTTGATGATAGGCACACGTCAGAGATAGTGTGGGTTTGATGCCAGACTACCACAATAATGTGAATATCACAATGGAACAGATATGAAAATTTCAGTTTCCCAGTGCATATTAAAGTCATGTTTGCACTATACTGTAGTCTATTAAGTGTACAAAAATGAAAAATATTGCTCAAAAATGCTAACCATAATCTGAGCTCTCAGCAAGTCGTACTGGTAACATCAAAGATCACTGATCACAGATCACAGATCACCATAACAAATGTAATAATAATGAAAAGGTTTGAAATATTGAAATACATTAAATATTGAGAGAATGATACAGAGACATGAAGTAAGCAAATGTGTTAGGAAATGCTGTTCAGATTGGATATTTTTTTCTGTTTCTTTTTTCCTAATTTGGTCTTCTCATGGATTTCAAATAGAATTTGCCCTTATTTGTTGGGCCATTTTCATAAAAGCTACTTTTGAGTCTGGTCAGATAACTCCAGCATCTCTTTTGCTTGATGATTGTGTCTTCCTTTGTGAGTCAAGATTTCCTTGGTTCATTGTATGCTGGGTAATTTTGGACTGTATTCTGAACTTTTTGAATATTAAGTTATGAGACTCTGGGATTTAAGTCTATGGGGAATTTTGATATTTTAGTTTTAGCTGGCAATCAACCAGGTTCAATTTAGACTACAAATTCTAATCAGACTTCCGTGGGTTGTGGTTTCAATGTAAGTTCCATTTTCAAAGCCTCTGTAGTCATGTTTGGCTCTGTCCCATGTGTGCATGACCCAGCTGCCAATCTAAGACTTGGGCGGTTATAAAAAAACCCTGTATTCAACTCTTAAGGTCTATGGTATACTGTTCAGGGTCAGATCCATGCATGTGCACCCTGAGATGAGGCCAGGAGTTCACAAGCAACTTTAGGGGTCACTTTCTTAAGTTATTCTATCTTGACAAACTATCTCCCTAATACTGTCTGGTTCCCTGAGGCAATCCTTTGTGGCTCTCTGGTCTGAAAGATGGTCTTTATTTACTCTGCCTTTTGCATACTTCCACAAATGGGCTTATATCCAGGCTTGAACAGGAGGAGGACAAAGATGCAAAAAAAGAAAAAAAAGCAATGGGGAGTACCCTCATCCTCCCAGTATTACATCAGTCTGATCAGAAAGGAAGGTTCCCTGTTCTCAGGGTTTTAGGCTCCCGTTGGGTCATGTCGCTGCCATGGTCACCCCCACGGATGCAGCAGTCAAAATATCACTTAGGAGCCGCACAAGAGAACAAAGGAAAAGCACTGGGCTACTTCCCCCACTGTCTTTGAGCACAAAGAGACCCGCCTCAAGGAGCCAAAACTAGAGAGATCCTCCTGTATCGCTCTTTGTCCACATCCCACTGTCTACTTACGCGTTAGGGGCTATTTTTAGTCCAGAGTGGAGTAAACAGAGGAAATGAAACCAATAAACTCAAAGCGTGTTAGGCAGTACTCTGCATTTCGGTCTTGCTCCTTAATCAACTTAACTACTGTTGCTTCCGTGTACTTGAAATAGCCGTTACATGCGAACCACCCAAATTCTGAAGCTGCCTTTGGTGGGAGGCAAAGAGTGAGGTGTGCTCTCTCTGTCTTACCCAGAACTGGAGCCAATCCTCCCAAGGAAAGGCTATGGGACACAAACTATTTTACCACAAACAGTAAGCAAAAGATGTAGCACGTATAATAGGCTGGCTATTTAAATGTATCAAGCCAAATAAAAAGAAACTCATTTTAGAACTGACAGACCTCAGTTGATCCTGGCTCTGATCAATGACTTTCTATTCAGCATGCCATCTGGCATTTATTTGCTGCTGCTGGAAAGACTTTCAGTCTGGCGATGTGTTGCAGATGCTGGTTACATATCATCAGAGGCCGTCATCAGAAGCATCAGAGGCAGGTCACCGCCCTTTTCACTCTTGCAAGTCTTATAAGCACTGACATATTGAGAGAACTACTGATTAACAATCATTTCTTAAAGCCTAATCAGGGCAATTCTAAACTTTTACGTTTAAAGGCCTGCTCAGCTCTACAGAGTACTGCGATCACTGCTGAAACGGCTAGCGGTTGGAATACTCTTACAAGCATTGTTATTGGCATGTTGTCAATAAGAGATAAATCAGCCATTTGCACAATATGTATTTCTGAAAAGTTGTGAATAAAATAAATTTTGGAAAAGGAGATTAATTGGAACTCTATGAGTCCTTTTGTAAAGCAAATCATTGCCCCTGACTTTTGGTATTACATGTATGGTTATTTTTTCACAATAAATCAGATTTTTATATTTTGGTTGAGACTTGTTTACCCTGTTTTTGAGTCAGCTTCCCTAACTCACAGGTCAGCCTAGGGCAACATGGCAGGTTTGCTACTTAACGCACATGACTTTTGGGGCTGTATTATGCTTACAGCAACTGCTGGACAGCAGGAGACAGTATTTAATTAGCTGCCTTTGCAGTGATCAGACTGCAATCACATTTGATTAAGAAGCCTGTTCATTTCACTCAAGGCTGAGAGAGCTCTCCTGAGGAAAGATGCCCAGGTTTTGGTCCCGAGGACCAGAAAGAGAGCCTTGCACCTGGAGGGGAACTCTGTGGCTCGGTGATGTGCTTTCTGAATGACTTTGGAGAAGTCACTTTGCTCCCTATTTCCTCTTTTCCCAAACTCCAGACATTTTCAAAGCCCAGTGTTTTCATTAATGATGGGAAAATATTTCAAAGCTCTTCTAAGTACTTTAATGTGTGAATATATCCTTCAGTCTTCTACCAGATAGGTAAGCTGTTTCTATCATTTCCTCTTTACAAATTAATAAACAGAGGCTCAGTGGTATTAGAAGAATAAAGCAGACACAGCATAGCAGAAGAGGAACTCAGACCCAATTTGGTAAATCCAACCATTCTCGATCTTTCTTCTACCGCCCCCATTACTAAAATTACTGTTAAGAATAGAATCACAAAGAGTTGTTTTCTGTTTAATTCCACCTGACAAAGGGCAAGAGGGTCTATTTACTTAATGTAAGGACGAGAGCTACTGGAGATTGAAACCATAAAGAAGAGCTTTCACCATTTATTTGATACATTTAAATTCAAATATTTCCCTACATGGAATACTGTGGAGGCTGATCTATTATTTCTGGTGCTTTTAGAGGGAAATGTCATGTCAACATTGTACAGTTTGTTATTTGCAACCACAGGTAGCTCTTACTTTTTGCAAAATGAAGCAGAGAGAGATACTCACTCTGTTCACCTTTTTGACAGTGCCAAATTCATACCAAATATGAACTTGTCATGTTTTTCTCTATTTTTGTCAGACTTGTACCAAGGCATAAAAAAGGCATCTTTCTTGTTACCTGTAAGATTTTCTTCCTTCTTTCTCTTTCCCTTAAGAATGACTATCTGAACTACGAATTCTGTTTATCTCTGAGTTACCATGGGTTAAACAGTTACTATGGGTTAAACACCCAGGGCACTTTCAGGTGGAATCCTGTTACACTTTGTGAGGTTCACCTCCCTCTGAAGTTTTCATTAGTTACGGGTGTGTTCACACTAACATTCTCCAGTTGGGAGACAGCTGCAAGATACTGTGCTCTGGCCAGCAGCTGCCCACCAGAATTCGTCCAATATAATGGGATAAAAATCACAGCGTGTGTGTAATTCTCACCTCCTCAATTTTATCACTAAAACATTTTATTTCCAAAAATTATGCAAGTGAATAGAGTTCTCCAGGAACCTGTTGCCTTAATAGTCACAGGCTGGCAGATCATACTGTCTCATCAACAGAACACATTCAAATTTGTGAATTGTCCAAAAGCAGACGTGGATGGGAGATAAATGGTACCACACTATGTCTCCTAGTATTGCCTGAGGTAACCCTCAGCGCAAAAGACCTTCTCCATTTAGGTTCTGGACCTTCTGTAGTAGAACCACTTCACCTTTTTCCACTGAAGCACTGGCCATTCAAATACATACTCTACCAATGAAATATGACCAGGAAGTTAAATCACTGTAATCAAGTTGGCTCTTGAGTTCTAATTCCTATCATCTGATTATAATTTATCCTACACAGCGTGACTCAAAAGTGATGGCTGACTCCCTAGAAATCATTCCTATTACTCTGTTTTGATATCTAATTTATACTCCATGAAAAGAAATTCTCTGAAATCAATAACATCTTCGAATTATGACTTGATTTTTCCAAGCAAATATTTATCCAGATGATGTATATTTATTTAGAACTCACAAAATGTCAGCTTTTTCATGCTTAAACAGAGGATTGATCCGTGTTTCAATGATCCCCCCATGGGTCATTTAGTTGATCAGGTCCTGCACCTTCAATGGTAAGTTGGAAGACCTACTTCTTCTTGTCCTCTCGGGGTCTAGCATGTGGAAGGGCAGACAGATAATTTAGGAACTTGGATAAAGTGATAAATAATAACAGGGCAGAGAAAGGATATTGAGGCAGCATATAGGAGAGAACTGAGTACAGATACTGAGGGTAAGAAAAAGCTGCTCCCCTCAAAATGGTGTTTCCCTCTTCGTAAGGTCTTATAGCAATGCAGTTTTCTTTTATCCCATCTTTAAATATTCAGTTCTTCAGGAGCCAATAGGGAGTAACAGAAAAAGGCCAAGCACATAAAGCTTTAAATGCCAGCTCATGGCACAGTAGCTGTGTAAAATCAGACAGATGACTTAACTCTGAGTCTCAACTTCCTCATCTGTACACACAAAAATAGTAATACCCAGGTCACCAGGGCTATTTTGAAGATTAATAAACTCATGTATTTTGAGCATCTGGGACAGAGAATGCACTAAATAAATGATAGCTCCCTTCACTCTAATAACTCCTGCCACCACCAAACACTCCTTCTCCTGTAATGCCCAACTCTGATTTCTATCTAATGAAGGTAGCCCCTAAAATCTGGAATATATGACCAGCTGTGAGTGGATCTGTTCGGGGCACAAGCCAATAGATAAATACATAAAGATGGATCCTCACATAAACTTCTTTGTTATGGTAACATATTCAATTCAGAATTAACCAAAATGCCATGAATCCCATCTTGTCTACAGTATAAAGCAGAAAAAGCACACAGAAGAAAATGAAGCATTCACTGACCCGGCCACCATGGGAGGTGTACTCAGGCGGATTAGTGAAGGACAGATTAATTTTGAGAGTGAAAGAATTTTGAAGGGATATAGAACACTTAAGGACAGCTGAAATAGATGCAGAATGTTTTCCAGGAGGCTGACCAAACGTAGAAAGGGAGAAACAGACTGCACTCTTGAATTTTTGTGGGCTCCATGGAAGGCCTGCTGTTCTTTCTTACACTTCTCTTCAGAACATCTCATTCATTCCCCTATACCTTTTTCAAGGCTTTTCACTCCCAAGTCTAGATGTGATGCTCCAGGCTCTCCACTGGGCTCAGATTGGTGCAGTCCATTAACTGAAGGCCCAATGAACTTGGCTTATAGGCGATAAGCCTATTACTCCTCACCACTCAACATATTAAAAGTGGAATTCATTCCTCTCTCAAACTTCTTGAACATTCTGCATTAGTTCCCAGCACACATCATCCACCCAATCATCCAAAACTTCAGACTTCATTTGGCTCTATGCCTCTGGATTAGCCCTAGTCCCTAGCCCCACATTCCACCCATCCTCAAGTCCTAATCTCTTCTATTATTTCATCCTGCAGTACAGGACATGGCCAACGTGCACCAGCCCTCTCCACCCAAGTGTGTTTGGAGGATGGACAGCATCAGCATGGCCTGGGAGTTTGTTAAAAATGCAGATTCCAGGTTTCACACCAGACATACCAAATCAGAATCTACACATTAACAAGATGTTGGGACATTTATAAGAAGTACATATTTGGTCTTCAGCCCATTTCTGGCACAGAGCTCCTAAACCCCCGGAATTTCCCAAGTGATAAGAGCAACAAAGGTGTCTTGATATTTATAAATAAAGCCCTTTCAACCACACCTGAGTTTACATTAATGAAGTGACTTTTGGAAAGCCCCTAAGGATGGGGACTGGTTGCCAGGGAAACAAACCCTGTGATTGAGGGTTGGAGCTTTCAGTCCCACCCACCAGACTTCCAGGGGAGGGAGAGGCCGTGGAGACCAAGTTCAGTCATCAATGGCCAGTGATTTAATCAGTCATGTCTATGTAATGAAGCCTCCATGAAAACCCAAAAGGACAGGGTTCAGAGAGCTTCCTTTGTTGGTGAACATGTGGAGATTTGGGAAGAAGGCATGGAAGCTTCTGATCATTTCCCCACACCTCGCCCTATGCAGCTCTTCCATCTGGCTGATTCTAAGTTATATCACTTTATTCTAGTGAGTATAATGCTCCTCTAGGCTCTGTGAGCACTCTAGAAAATTGATTGAACCCAAGGATCATTGAAACCTCTGATCTATGGCCTAGAATTCAGACGCTCAGGTGACAACCTTGACTTATATACAGTTGGTGGCTGAAGTTGGTTGGGGGTGCAGTCCTGTAGCACTGGACCCTTAACTGTGGATCTGATGCCATCTATCTCTCGCTACACAGTGTCAGAATTAATTGCTTGCAGTGTTGGAAAACCCACACAACGGACTTGGTCTCAGCATCCTAAGTGTCCAGGTGATACATTACTGTCTTCATCAAATTATTTCATTGCTTTCTTTCTTTTAATTACAAGGATTTTCAAACATGTAAGAATTACAGATACTAATATAAAACATCCACATATCCACTACCCAGACTCCTTACATGTTCATAATTTACAGTATCTGTTTCAGATTGGTAATTTTCTAAGTAGTGAACTATTAGAGTTGAAGGCTTCCTTCCGACTCTTCCCCTCAGGGTGACCAACTCGCCCCATGTCGCCCAGGCTGTAGCACTGAAAGTCCTGCATCCCAGGAAAATCCCTCAGTTCGGGGCAATCCTGAAATTCATGTGCACTTTTCTCTCTCTCATATGTTTACACATTTACCACATGTATATGTTTCTGTAAGTAACACACGGAATTATTTTATATGTTTAAATTCACACAGATAGTATCATGTTTCGCACGTTCTTTTTCCTATTAGCTCTTTTTCACAAGGATTACAGTTTTGAGATTCACTGTAATGATATACTAACATGCACGGATTTAATTGCTGTATCCGAGTCCACTGTATGAATACACTCTAATTTACCTATCCATTCGCCTCTGATAGAAATTTAGGTTGCTTCCAAAGTTTTGCTATTTTAAATAATATGTCAACCAACATAACAACATCTCCTTGTGCGTACTTGGGGATTCTCTAGGGAATGCACATAGAGGAGGTACCGCTAAGTCCTAAAGGATGCCCATCTTCATCTTTACTGCATGTGGTCAAATTGCTTTCCAAGTGTTGATAATGTTTTATGTTCTCCAACCAGCAGAGTGAGTTCCCTTGCATGTTGGCCCACATCGCTTGGTGTTATCAGACTTAACAGACTACTGCCAGCCTGACAGCAGTGAGACAGTCTTGCACTATTTTAAACTGCATTTCCCTGCTTTAGCTAGCTACGGGGAGCATCTTCTGCAGGTTTATTGCTCTTCTGGTTTTCTGCTCTGTTACTTCTTTTGAGAACACACATATCGCGCCTTTTTCCTATTGAGGCATTCTGGATACTAATCTTTTGTGAATCATATGAATTGCCAAGTATCTTCTCCAAGTGCAGAATCTGCCTGACACTTTGTGTCTGGAATTGCTGCCTTATCTATTTAAAGTATTTTTTAAAGATATAATTCAACTATCTTAAAATTCACCCTTTTAAACTGTAGAGTTCAGTGATTGTTTAGTTTACTTTTACTATTTGTGCTTCTCTTTTATCTTAGAAATCCTTCCTATCCTGATACCATAATGCCATTCTACCCTCTTTTTAAATATAAATGTTTGCATCTTGCATTTATGTAATTAGTCCATTAGGATAGACTTTTGGGTGTAGTGTGAAGTGATCTAGTTTAATGTTTATCCTTATGGACGGCATCATTTATTATCTGTTAAATAATCCATCCATTACACTGGTTTGTAATGCTATCTCTGTTACAAGTTCCACAGACACATGAGTCAGTCTCTAAGCCCTCTATTCTATCAGTTTATCTGTGAACCAGTATCACACAATTTATTTTCCATAGCTTTATAACAAATCTTGATGCCTCCAAGGCATGTCTTCTCACTTTCTTATTTTTCGTAACTGTCTTCTTTTTTGTACACCATTTACTGGCCCATATAGATATTTGGCTCAGTCTGTCAAACTCAACAAAAAAAAAATGGTCTTGTGGGTTTTGATTAGAATTGCATTGAATTTATATACAGCTCAGGAAGAACTGACATATCCCAATACTGACATCCTTACAATATTCCCACCCACAATTTGGTATATCTCTTAATTTCTTTAGGTCTTTCATCTCTCAAAACTTTTACATATTTATAGTGCTCTAAAAAAGCCATATGTATTTTTGGATTTCTTACTAGATACTTAGCTTTTGACGTTGTAAATGAGATTTGTGCACATACAGACATACAACGTTTTCTGAGTGTTGCTGATATACGAGGATGCGCTACTTTTTGTACACTGATCTTACGTCCTGTAGTCTTGGTGAATTCTTTTATTCATTTTTATAGGCTGAGGAGTATATGCAATCATATGATTTGTAAATAATAAAAATTTAGCTTCTTCCTTTCCAATTCATATCACTTCTTTTTAGTTTGTCTTGTTGGTTACAATGACCAGGACAGTTGGATGCTGAACAGAGGGGTGCTATTTGTCTTACAGTTGCCTTTAAAGGGAAGGGTTATAACATTGTAGCATTGAGTATGGTGTTTGAGGTAGGGTTTTGGTGGGGGGGAGGGCTGAGATCTTTATTTGGTTAAGAAATTTTCCTCTCTATTCCTAGTTTACTAATTTTTTTTTTTTAACTCTGAGTGATGAATTTGATCCATTGCTGTTTCTTTCAAGGCTCATCTTAGAATTATTCTCTTTCAAGAAGTCTTCCGAGCACCCTGAAGTTGGACTAAAAACTCTTTTCTGATTCCAAAACCTATTAAATCATCTGTTTTATAAGTCCGTGTTCCCCAATAGCTTATAAGCAATTCAAGGTCAGGAACTGTGTATGATTCACAGTGATGTCCTCCAGTAGAACCCAGATTATCTTTGTAGAAATTTGTAGAAATAAATTGCTGGGAACATGTTCTAGAAACTTCATCTAGCCCTTCTTAAAAACAAATTATGTTTTTAACAATGAAGCTTTAATTTACAGAAGCAGTCATGATTGAGTAGAATATAGTTGACTTAAAAAAGTTTAGGTATTTACACATTTATATTTGCTCTTAATAATACATAAAATGTAAACACATGTCTTCTGAAAAGCTATGCCTTTTTTCTTATACTAAACATTATGTGTTACTACATTAATTTTTTTATTGACGTATAGTCAGTTTACAATGTTGCGTACATTAAACTTTTTATTCAATTATTTAAACTAAAAAAAAAAGTTCTCTGAGCACGCCATTCTCTCCAAATCTTTCTGTGTTTATTCACCAACCTGGCAGCTCTCCAACCCTGTTCTTTTGCATTTTCATGGAGGCTCCATTACATAGACATGGTTGATTAAGTCATTGGCCATCAATGATTGAACCCAGTCTCCAGCTCCTCCTTCATCCCCGGAGGTCTGGGGACCAGGACTGAAAGTTCCAACCCTCTAATCACAAGGTTGGTTTCCCTGGCAACCAGTCCCCATCCTCAAGTGCTTTCCAAAAGTCACCTCATTAGCATGGCCACATTTTAAAATCAAGTTCATGTTTATTTTAACATTATATTAGGGTTTTTTTTTTTTTTTTGGTCATTCTTAAAACCAAAACAAGACTCCCACAAACTTTAATTTGCTTAGTATATATCTTTCAGAGTTTTTTTTTTTTATATCTAAGTACTAAGAATATCTTAATTCATTTCATTTAAATGATCTTTTTACCAATGCCAAAGGGCTTTCAAGCTGTATTACATTTCTGTCTTTATCTGAACGGACTCACGTGTTTTATTCAGAATACTCATCTGAATTAGCGAGTATAGGAAATCAAGTGCCATTTGGAAATATGAAACCTTTATCTTTCAACCCAGTTTTGCTTTCATGCATAACTTGGCTCTAAGATCACAGTCGTGATATTTAGTAGGTGTCTTTCCAAAACTTCAGGCAATATATCATTCACATTTCATTGAGAAGGAAAGAAACTTAATCCTACCAGGATCTCCATTATTAGTTCTTCCTCTTGATTTTGCCCCGTGGGGATTTTGTGCTGGCCAGATGGTGCACGGAAGAATCCCTAGATAGAGCTGCATTTTACAAAAGCAAACTGGAAAGGTAAAAATTTACTTCTGAGTGAAGGGACTGAATCTTGTTTCTTGTCATCTGGCTCACGATGTCCAACTCAGTCATTATTTGGTTCCTGTTCAATATTGTACAATTATTCTCTTATTCATGTAGCAGTTTTCTTCACTTTCAGTAAAGTCCTACTTTTAGTCTCTTCCATGACTAACAGTAATTAGCCACTCAGTTGCACCCATTGATCCCTTGAAATCTACAGATTCTAAAGAATACTCTACAAACCACACCTTTATGTTGGATCTTACCTCTAGGCAATGTCAGTCAAATTTCATCAGCAGCAAAACTGAAATATGCCTTTCCATATTCATCAAAGAATGTTTATTTTCCATGGAGAAGAGTGACTGGATAAAATGTTTGAGAATCAATTTGATGAGAAATTGTTTATTTGGAAATTGGCCCAGTTCTCATTTTCAAACACAGTAAGGTTGCCAATTGTCAGATAGTTACCTTCATGATCAAAAATATCAAAAGTGGAGAAATAATTCCAAAGCCGTATATTCTGTCATAAATGGTCCTAAATAGTGTACATCTCAAAGTGCTCATTCCCAGTATTTTCTCTATGGAATAAAAATAATCTCCACTTGGTGCCTTCTCACCTTTGTCCCTGGTCTTAGAGGTCTTGAAGAATGTGTTTTTTCTGCATGAAACTAGCTGTCTTATTTCCAGAAAAATGCTGAATTATTTTATTTTAGTTTTGCTAGACATGACCAATAAAAGTGTGTAACAGTGAGGGGCTCTTGTCTGACCTACTTGTTTGTACGTTATCTTCAAAGCTTAACCTTCCTTTTCTAGCAACACTGAACAGCGTGGGTTTCCCCAAACTGATCGTTTCCTTTCTTACGTCTTTGCCTTTGTACTCTAGACTCTCTCTGTCTGGAATGCTCTTCCCTTTCTTCACTGTCCTTTTTTGTAAATATCTACTCTTTCTTTAAAACTCTGTGCAAATTTCATACTCATGATGCTTTCTCTAAACACCACTTTCTAAACACACACTCACCCCCCCCACACACAAACACACATACTTAGCTGTTTCCTCTCTTCCCTGCCCTTCAATAGCACTTCATAGATTAATCCACTGAATTAGAATTATTTGTCTACATTTTCTTCTCTTATTAGGTTGTGAGATCACAAAGGTCAGGGAACATCATTTATTCATCTTTGGATCCTTTGCTGCCATGGTCATGGGCACTGAGTATGTATTTGTAAATAATTGGTTGCATAGTATATGCTGACTATTGCAAAAATTATTCTTAATTCTGGAAAATAATGCTATTACTTTTCTGTATGGAAATCAATATCCATGATTATAATGATCAAAAGTAGGTGTGCTATTTTAAATAGATTTATATCAAGTAGATTTATTGTAGTGATCATTTTGCAATATATACAAAATTGAATAATTGTATTTTATACCTGAAACTAATGTAATGTTACATGTCAATTATATCCCAATTAAAAAATGTACATCAGCTATTTTTAAAGATTAATTTTTAAATTTTTTCATGAGACACAAGTAAATACTAAAATTCCCAACTAAAGAAAAAAAAAAAGATGGGGAGGGGGAATCTGAATTTACTTGTCAAAATTAACTCATATTTAGAATATAAAATATCTAAAAGAAAGAGACCTGAGTAAAATAAGATTTTTAAACTAAAAGGTAAATTAAAGGTTAGCTCTTGCGATCTCTTTGAAAACTAATCTTAATGGTCAATTTGCAACAGAAGAAGGACAGTCGAAATAAACAGAATTCAGGGCTAAATAGCTCTACTCTGACTGTTTTAGGGAGAGGCCTCAGCAAGAAGAATCAAGTATACCTTCCCGTCCCATTTACACAGAATCTAGAGTGATCCAAATTGTATGTTGTACTCTTTTTAGCTCCTTTTAAGCTGAGCCAAGACATTTTCTATTTTTGAAAATAAACAAAGCCAGAAGCCAAATTAAAGCCAGTTTATAAAATTATTCATTGAGAAAACGTAACATTCCAGTGCATTTATTGCTTTCCTCCTCATTACCTTACTATTGACCACCAAAGATTAAATTTTCTGTTAAGATGATTAGAATGATTTTTACTAAGAATGTGCCTAGGTGCTTAGAAGAGAGGCAACATCCTCTCTTCCAAGTTTATGACTTCCAAAATAGTGAATATTTGAAAACATGTACATGAAGGAACTTTTTAAAGCATTCTTGGAATTATTTTTTTTTCCTCCCTCCACCCCCCACCCTAACTTAAAAAAAAGAAAAGAAAAGAAAAGAAAAGCTCTGGGTGGAGTTAACTCTTTTCAAATCTTAAACAATAACTGGAAATCCTGAAAATGTATTCTCCTTTATCCAATGGGGAAAACACTCTAAGGCTCTTTTTTTTTTTTTTTTTTTTCTCTAAGAATTGTTTAGCAAGGGATTTACTTAGTGGTTTCTATTTTGAACAGAAAATTCAGTTTAAATGCCTGAAATATAATGCCATCTGTGTTTATTTCCGCCATCCACAAAACACAATTCTTTTTTTCAAACATAACAAGTACATGGCCCTAATGACCCAGATAAGTATATAAACTCAACGAATTCTTTACTTTAGCCAAGTGATGAAATTAGTTGAAGGACAGAATATGCACCATAAAAAGGTGAATCTGCTTGCAAATATAAAGCATGTAAAGCACATCTGTAAATTTTAAAAATTTAAGTATTCTGATTTATAAGTAATTATGTCTTCTATATGTATTTGACAGGGTGGATGTATCTATGAGGTGAGAACTAGGAGCACAACACACACCATGATGTAGTTGGGGCAGAGGAATGGGCCAGGGGGCAGAGGAATGGGCCAGGAGCCAGAGGACCAAAGAATCACAGTCATACTCTGACCCCAGGTTCCTCAAATCTATAACACTCAAAGGACCCACCGCACAGCCACGTGGAACAGCAGCCTCTGGCATGTGGAGACCACTTGAAAATCAAATTTGAATTTAGTAATAAAATATTTCAATTAACTTAGGAAAAATGAAATGATACACAAATGTGAAACATCATTATATATGTATATGTAGGCTATTCTGAGCGGACTCTTTAAATGTAAGGGGACTTAATCTTTTTCCACCAAGTCTTCCATGAGGAAAAATTCAAACCTTTGAATGTAGAGTTTATTTGCACTTCAAAGAATGCTTAAATTCTACTCTTCAACCTTTATGACAACTGGCCGTTTCTTCTTTCTTACATAGCCATGCCAGTCTTCAGGAGTGTCCTGAAGTGTGATTTTTCTGGCCTTATTCAGAGAGACATGATCTCTAAGATCAGCCCCACTTTGATTCTAGAAAGTTGATGTGATGCCAAGTTTTCTATTCTCAGGAAACGGAGGATGATTTATCAGCCATCTCAATGGACAAATGCCTAAAATAGCCAGGCACGTATCACTTAGTGTCTAATCTTCCTGGCGCTCCACTTAAGCCTTCATAGGACAGGAGTTAAATCACAATAAAACAGCTTTCAGATCATCCTGACAGTCAACTGAAAAATAAACACGAAGGAGGACAGAGGCAGATTTCTGAAAGCCATGGGTGATTTCCATGGGTGAAATTCTTATGTTCCTAATTCTCTACCTTTTATCTCTCAACTTGAAGGTGTGTGTAGAGGAACACAGAGGCACACAGTCTTCAGACGTACAACTCTGAAGACAGTTCCTGCTTATCCATTTCCCTTAGCCCAGAAGCATCTCTAAAATAAACGTTTAATTTGTTATAGGGAAATGCTTAACACAGTCTACGTGTGTATGTTTCATTGACTTTTGTAGTTGGATCTCTCCCTATACGGTTGATGCCCAGCCTTTCTTGGGCTCTGATCTTTTTTCCTCAAGCTGCGTTGTAAGCATTATGTAGAAAACTGACATTTCATATCTCAACTGTTTTTTATTCATAATGTCTATTTTCCCTGATATCTACTGGATGAGTCAGACAACTATATAGGTGGTGAAATAAACTGGCTATCATTAAATGACAAAGTCTAACTTACAAATCCTTCAACAAAGCAGACAAAAATACATAGCTTACAATGTTAAAAAATGAGTAAGAATATGAACATGGCCGACTTAAGACATTATTATTATTATAAAACACAAATGAGGCAGTAAAAGAACATTCTTTAAACTCCATTCTACTAAAGGCACATTATTTTGTATATTAATTTGCACATTTAGTTAAATAATATAACACACTAGATAGTGAGGAGTATTGAGTATATCCAGTAAAACTTTTAGGCCAACCACAAATCTTAAAATTTTCTGCCCATATCTATAACTTAGTATTTTTTGAAAATGTAACTGGCCAAAGGAAAGAGTGTCAATATTGCCAAATTTAACTAATACTCACGAAAGAATATTCCCAATATAGGCATAGTAGGAGCAACAGTAGGGCGTGGTTCCATCACAGCAGTAAGATTTGCAGTCTTTGCCACACTGAGCAAGGCAATCCTCTACAAAATAAAAACCACATCCATGTAGTTACAGTTCTGAAACCACTACTGCACAAAAAATTACTCTATTTCATATCTTAATTGGTCAATGTCTACTCTTTAGCACATTTAGAGTTCTTACTCAGAATTCTAAAACATTTGTAAGCACGTCTAAACCTGTCTTCCTTCCTTATTAGACATAACAGTAGAAAAGGCAAAGACCATTATTTGAATCTTCTGTATCAAGCACCATAATTGGCAGTCAGATTTGGTTGAATGAGACAATGAAGGGGAAGAATGAATGATCCAACTAATCAGACATTCATTTTGTCAATAGAGTTCTTATAATATTTTTTAAATGATAAAGTCTTTTGACTTTAGGGTATTACTCTTGACTACATTTAATGGAAAGTTTTATTGACACGAATCATGTCAACTGGAGATAATTTCTAACTAATGTATATTTTTCATGACAATGCAGTATATGCTTTCTTTTCTTTACCATTTTTTACCTTTATAATTATAGTTTGCATACATATGGTAACACAAATGAGTCTGTGTATCCTGTCAATCCATTTGGATTGGGAGATAATGAGTAAGCTATAGGAAAAAGTCCCCATAGATAATTAACTTGTGAATAATTAAGAGTTTATTTGATGTCAGATTTAAGAACCAATAAACTATGAAACAGCACTATGTGAAGGAGAAAAAGTATTTTCTGATTAAAAAGGCCATATTGGAGCTGACAAATCAAATTACTTTTCATGTTTTTGGCAAGGAAAATTATACCAAAATTTTTCCATGTTTTTGGCAAGGAAAATTATACCAAAAATGGTGACTTAAAAGTTATCTTACCTTTAAAATAGTCTTTATTCCATCTAAATAATTTATGTTTAGCAAGTTAAAGTTATTTAGTTATAATCAGTAATGGATATATGAGTTTCAGGTACACGTATTAACTATATAGTCTGACAAGTTTAAGTTACATGTTCAGGAATCACAAAATAAGTCATTTCCAAACTCAATCTCTGAAGGTCATATCAACTATTATCTAAATTATACGACTATTGCTTTCTGTCAAAAGCATAACGTAAAAGTGCAAATGTTATATTTATGCCTACATGTCCACGTTATAGATTTGGCCAAAGAGGAAAATTAAGATTTTGCTTTTAAATCACCTCCCTGCCAATATGATTCTTAAAAAATTGATATAATCAAATATTAGCAATGTTCATTCACCTTTGTCAATAATGCATGAACTTTGTGGAACAAGTGAAAATTTCATATTTTCTTTCACTCAATTTTATTTCTACTTCATAAATGAACAAACCTTAATGTTTTTTTTTTTTTTTCTTCTGGGATGTGGTAAGAAGAAATGAAAGGGAAGAATAATCACCTCTGTAAGATTCAGTAACTACTTAAATCCACATTAAAATTTTGAAGACAAGAAACACAGCCTAATGATTTCTTAACAGTGTATACTTTTTTGCAGTTTATCATTTTCCCAGTGAACTTCTATAGCTCTCATTTTCAGAATTGTTTAATTAATTTAAATATTTAGACTAAGCAGTTATCTCAAGGGCTTAGCTGGGATGTTTTGCTTCCTGTTCTTAAAAGCCATTCAGATAGTGGGAGAGCTGACATCCTCCCTTATTTTGTTGGAGCAGAATAAGTGATTTTTAAGTAGCTTCATACGATTCCTTTTGAAAGATACCCCAGACAGTGGCATCTTACTAAGCTCTCCGTGATTATCAAAGATTCAATTACTACTCTTATAAGGACATGTGTTATCAAAATATTTTGAGCAAATGTTACAGGAAACCAAGCCCAAAATCTTGTAGCCAAGAAGCTAAATTATACCTGCAGCAAACATTGTTCATTATTTTTATGGCATTTTCCAGCCCTCTTGTCTATTTCCTTGAATTAAACAACTGATAAGGGAAGATGGAGTATGGTGAATACATTTGCAATCACAACATTTCCAAACTGGAGTTTCGACCGCACCTCAAAACTTATTTTGACATGTGAGTGGGCTTTCTCCAGTTTATTTGAGAATATTCCTAAAAAATCACGGCTTGGACAATACAGAAGTACTTTCTCACTTGTAAAAGAATGAAACATCCCAATTGCTCTCAGAAGATAAATAATATTACTTCGCATGGTCAAGTTAATATTCTTGAAAATTAGCCAGTTCACATTTTCTTCAATGACTTGAATTAAAGGCATGATTTGGAAGGAGCGGCCCCACTCCCACCCCATCTTGAGGAATGTGTAGTACAGGAAAACATCTGGCTCCAAACACTTGCTCAGAATTGGCTCTTGCAATCTGCAGCTAAGGATAAGAAAGGAAGGAAAGGGAGGGGACAGAAATCACTGGCGAAGGCCAGGAAGGTTAAAACCTTGGCCAAATCCTGTCTTTATAGCCTGCAGTGGGAGTTGGGTGTTAATGTAAACACTTCACCGGTCTCTTTCCAAATATGACTCCTCAGTAAAACATCATGCTTCAGGTATAGAAACCTTGCTCTTACTTAAACCAATGGAACGTGAACTTCCTGCAACTTCTTTGGGGAACATAATTCAGGTTACGGAGAGTTGCATCTACTTAGCTTTATGTCCCATTAAAGCTGGCAATTCACTTAACAGGGTGTCCAGATTATTTCTATTTCTGCAGTGTCCTCCTGTCTCCCCCCAACTGTACTATCTGTTTGTGTATGTACACGTCTCATGATTTTTGCCTTTGTTCACACTACATCCTACCCCATCTTCTGTCCAAGGCTTCCTTATAATTCAAAGGTCTAGTTCTTAAAAGTCCTTCTCAATTCAACTCCTCTGAACAAATATTTATTGAGGTCTTCTTACGGGCCAGGCATTCTGCGAGGCTCTGAGACAACTATGCTGACCAAAACAGCCATCATCTTCACAGAGCATAAACTCCTAAACCAGCGATAAACTGGTTAATCGATAAACTCCCCTCCCTTGAACAGCTCTAGCGTGTGACTGTATCTCTCCCATAACACAACCTTTTACACCTTTGAGTAATGGGCACACCTTATCTACCAGAAAAGACTCAGCCTGGCCACTGTATCACTCAACAGCTGTCATTCAAGAGGTATTAGTCGAGTGAACGTGGCAAGCATAAAAAAGCCTCTGAAATAAAAAGTTCAGGAATTAATACCAAAAGCACACTAGCTAATCATTTCTTATCAAAGATGATAAACTGACCTGGTATTGGCTGGCAATGTCTTTGCAGCTTCCTAGGGAGGGATGTGGATGGACAGAAGAAATGAGTGGAGTGAAAACTTTCTAAACTGGTAAGCTTGCTGCTGGCCAGCTGTGTGGGTTTCCTGAATCCTGGGTTGCTGTGCACCTAACACTGGGGGCCCATGAAAAAAGGGAAGGGAAAGTGTGTAAATTAGATTTCAGCGCACCAAAGGAAATAAAAGAGATGAAAGAACAAGAAAAAGGTGTCCAATGGTACAATTAAAGGCAAGTGAGGGTATTAAAATTTCATTTGCTGTGTTCTATTTGCTTATTTCATTTTCCTTTGATAAACAGAGGAGATGGAAAGAATTATCATTGCTTCACATGAAGTGATAAAGAGATTTTAATATAAAATGAATATTAATGCAATCGATTCTGTTGGTCTCTCAAATTCTGAAAATCTTATACAACTTAAGTAAAAGAAATGTGTAGGAAGCACATTAGAATGTAGATTCTCATTTAATAGAAAGTACTTTTACTACTTTTATTAATTTCTCTATCTGAAGGTCAGCATAGAATATCTTTAAAACAACTTACCGGCAGCCACAAATTTACATTTTAATAAACAGATTGGAAATTTCTACAGAAGTTATTGTGACTCATTTCTGGCCAGGTTGAATGAGGAATTCAATTCTATTGTTTTTGAAGGTATGAATGTTGAATGAACATCTTCACTTCTGTTGCAGTATTTTCTAAGTATCAAAAGGTAAATCACAGTGCTATATGCAAACTTAGTATTGCAAGGTCATAGGTAAGCCTGTGGTTCCTGTTCTAGGAAATGAGAGACCTGAGAACATTTACAAAGAACTTTGCTTTTATTCTGTTTTTGAACTATGGAGCAGATGCAAACCGCATGTGTAATTAATTCTATACATGAGTAACCAAAGAAAGGCTATTTTGGACTCCACATCAGTCACAAAACAAGAAAACCGCTTTCCTTCATCAATTATTAGCAATTCTCACTAAGAGTAATTAGGAATGAGGGAAATGAGATGTCCTTCCCCTACAAACAAGTGAGTAATGAATTCACAGAAAACGGATTAGATTCTGGGTGAATTTATGCCTCTTAAAAAACCTTATATTTCAACTCAAAACTTCCAGTTACCCCGTCCACCACACTTGAGAATCATCTTAAGAACGAAAACATAGATCTAAGGCTTCTCATGTCTAAAAGGGAAAACCTGGAATATTGAGAATGTGGAGGTGGAGGGGGCAGTGGGTAGCACTTACTGATTTGGAAAAGTCACCAGATTAGTTTATTTGAAAATCTCAGAGAAACCTCTAAATTTAAGATTTTTTTTTAAAAAGTGCTTTTCTCCCTCTGCTCAGCCTCCACTCACCCTAGATTCCTAAGTCTTGAATGCACTTGGAAATTTTTCACTTTATGTTGAAAATAAAATCCCCTAAATGTGGGGTTGTGGGGTTGGTTGCTTTGCGCAGAGAGAGAAAGGAAAAGGAAAAGAAGAAGAAAAACGTTGAAGGAAAGAAACAAAACACAACCGTGTGGAGTTCGAGCGAGGGCTCCCGCGCGCGGGCGCGGGCTCTGCTCCATCCCGGCGGGGACCGCACAGTCTGACCTCCCACGACGCTCCCGTGCGTCCCGCCCAACCCGCGGTGGCCGGAGTGTGACCCCAGCGCAGCCCCGAGCCCCCTTCCCCTCTCCCGTAGCCCTAGGTCACTGACCTGCGTAAACAAAGAGCAGGACCAACTTCGGAAGCAAGACCCCTGGACACCCGGGCAGCCTCCGCGCGTCCATCCAAGCCGGTGGCCGGAGGTTGCGCGCCAGGACAAACGGACAGAGAGACAGACAAACCGGTGTGTACAGAGGGCTGGGAGCCGCGGGTGAGCCCGGAACCGGGAGGGGATGGGGGCGCTGGAGGGCGGTCAGACCGAGAGGACAGCGCTCTGGGGAGCGGGGTCGCGCGGAGCCCTGGCCATTGCCCTGGGAGGCTTCGAGGGGAGCCCGGGCGCCGCGCGGAGCTGCGCTGGGGCCGAGGTCTCTTTGTCTCTCCCCGCGGCGCTGGGCGGCGGGCAAGGCGGCAGATCCAGCGTCCTCGTGTCCTCGGCCACGGGGGCTCACATTTCATCTCTGCGGGTGGCACCTACGCGAGGCTGGGGGCGGGGGTGGCCCCGACTCCTCCCCACGCTCCAGTTCTTCCTTCTATAGAGTGACTCTCTGGGCTTGGTCCTCTTCCCGGAGGAACTTTTTCTAGCCTTTTTGCTTTAGCTATTGCTATGCAGCTCAGCAAGCTCCTTTATCGCCCAGCCTGCCCTCCACTCCAGTTTTATCTTTTGAAACAAGCAGGTGAAGAACTTTGGTTTTTATCTTTACACAAATGGAGGGAATTTTCAGGTCTTAAGGTGTTAGACAAAGAAAGCCAATGCAGAAAACTCAGGAGAATTGAAAAGTACAGAAACAGCGTGTAGTGTCTCTGCTGAAAGCTCATAAAATATTTGTCAGTTTTAAATGCTAAAGCATGTCCAGTAAATTCAGGGAAAACAAAACAAAACAAGAATGCACGCTATCATCACTATTATTGGACACTGTTCTGGAGTTACTGGCCTATGCAATTAGACAAGAGAAAGACAATTTATAAAAACTGGAAGCAAAATTATCATTTGCAAATAATATGCTTGTATATGAGGAAAATCAGAGAATCAGCTATAAAGCTCTTAACTAGAGTTGGGTGACTGAAAAGTCAGTAGTTTTCTTTCAGTTAGAAAGTCCCCAGTTTTATGCGTGAAGGAAAAAAAAAGACATGAATAAGTGAATAGAGATTTCTCTTGACTAAAAGAAATTAAACATCATGAAGTAAGTTTCTTCAAATTAACCTATAAATCTGGGAATTAAACTGAACTTAATAAAAAATATCAACATGATTTTTTTTAAAGCAATCTGATTCTAAAGTTTACATAGAAAATAAACATAAAATTATATATATATATATATATATATATATATATATATATATATATATAAAGATTGACGAGCAGGATAAGCCTCAACAGGTAATAAATATATTATAAATAACATCACATTACCTGAAACAGTTTTGATTAATACTAGGATAGGTCAATGGATCAGAATAGAGAATCCAAAAATAGAGATATGTGCGCAGAAATTAATTCATGGTAAAAGAAAAAGTATTATTTTAAAGTAAGGTGGGAAATTATGGGTTATTCAGTGAATTGTGTTGGGGTTATGAGTAGGCATGTGTGAAGTCATTTCCTTTCATCAGTATTAGTTCTTTATGAATTAAATATTTAAGCTTAAAGATACAATTATGAAAATATTAGACAAAAGAATTAGAGGATGATATTTAAATAATTATGGAATAGAGAAGGCTTTTCTAAACTTTATTTAAAAATTCAGACACCATAAAAGAAAAAATTGAGCAATATGATTACATTAAGAATTAAAATGTTCTGTAAATGACAAATCAAGAATTTAACTGACAAAAATATTGGCAGTGCTTTGAAGAAACAAAGGCCTGATCACCTTATTAGATACAAAGCTTTTAAAAATCATAAGGAAAAGAAAACAACCAACAGAAAATTGAGAAGGGAGATTAGCAGGTATCTGTCTTCTAGTCTCCTAAACATTTAGAAGATGCTCATTCATACTCTCAAAAAATTAAAAAAGTAAGATTCAAATTGACAGTGAGACATCATTTTTCATGTACTACATCAATCCCCTAAAAATCAAATTTTAAGGAGAGCAGTGTGCCAATATATATCAAAATTCAAACGCACACACACTAGTCAGCCCTCCTCTAAAAATTTCTCTCTATAAACATTCTGCCACATGGGTATTAGAGGATGTGAGGATACACCACCTTCAAAATAAATATAACCTGAGCTTCCTACTGTGTTTTATGCTTCTTTGAAGGGCTGACCATCTACCAGATCCAACAAGAAGCCTGGTCAATGTCTCCTTCTCCCACAGGCCCAATAGCCAATGTGTCACCAAGTATCACTGACTGGACACCTAATCCCCACTCAAATGTATTTGTATCTTATCATCTATTTCTGCCCTAATCTAGGTTCTTGTAGTCTCCATTGTCACCAATTTCCCTGCCTCCAGGTTTATTAGCCAGACTGAATCTAGATGATTTCTTCTTAAACTACAGATTTAATCACATTCATTCCCCTGTTTAAAACTTGGTGGCTTCCTGTTGCCCTTTAAAAGAAAGTGTAATCAGTCAGTATTTGCAGAGCTAGGGAATGGTATGAAGGGTTTTTGGAATGGAAAGATGCTTAATTTTGCAGATGAGATGGACACAGAGCCCTGGGGTGGGCAGCTGGCGGTGGAAAAGGAAACTTCTCCTGCCCAATTTTTGCACACAGCTCTGGGAGGGGCTGGTTTCTCCACTGATGTCAGTGGGAAGCTGCAGTATTGGTCAGAGTATCCTCTCCCAGGTTACTTTTGAGAACAGAGAGTCTTCTCATACTGTTCAGCAGATTGCCCAGGCAGTGCCTGCCTGCCGGTTCACTCCTGCAAAAGAAACTTCACCTTAAAATACTCAGGTGCTTAGGAAACCCAAATCAATTGACATCCAAAGGCAAAGAAAGATACCAAGCCATTTAAGGAAATGTGGTAGCTTTAAAAAAGGATTTGAAGGAAAAATAAAAGAAATAATAGGCATGTATATATGTATGTATGTACAATGTATACACAAGTTTATATGAAATGAAAAACCTTAGGAACAAAAATTGGAGGGCATAAAAGAGTTTCTGGAAATTAAAATTAAAACTTGATTTGAGATTTTTAAAAATCACAGAAAAAATTACACAATGATCACTTTAATAACTTAGATTGTTGAATCAAATAGTATATTTCATAACAGAGAAAAAATACAAAGATATGGAAATCATGGGTAAAAATATTAAAAAACACCAAGGCACAAAAAAGAGACCTAATACGAGAACAGTATGCAGGCTGGAGGCAATTTTAGAAGAAACAAAAAGTGAGGAAGCAAATATCAAAGAGGTTTCTTTTTTAATTCCAAGCTATTATAATATTTAAATTTTCAGATTTAAAATGATGAGCTCCGAGAAGAGCTTTTAAAAAATTTTTATTGAAATATAATTGATTTACAATGATGTGTTGGTTTCAGGTGTACAGCAAAGTGTTTCAGTTATACGTATATTTATATTTCAGATTCTTTTCCATTATAGGTTATTACAAGATACTGTATGTAGTTCACTGTGCTGTACAGTAGATCCTAGTTGTAGTTGTTTATCTATTTTATAAATAGAAGTGTGTATGTATTAATCCCAAACTTCTAATTTATCTCTCCCTCTTCTTCCTCTCTGGTAACCATAAGATTGTTTTCTATGTCTGTGAGTCTATCTCTGGTTTGTAAGTAAGTTCGTTTGTATCGTTTTTTCAGATACCACATATAAATGATATCATATGATATTTGTCTCTCTCTGTCTGATTTACTTCACTTAATATGACAATTCTTAGTCTATACAGGTTGCTGCAAATGACATTATTTCATTCTTTTTATGGCTGAGTAACATTCCATTGTGTGTGTGTGTGTGTGTATATATACATACATATATATATATATATATATATATATATATATATGTATATATACATCTTCATCCATTCATATGTTGATGGACACCTAGGTTGCTTCCATGTCTTGGCTGTTGTAAATGGTGGTGTTATGAGCATTGGGTGCATGTATCTTTTCAAATTAGGGCATGTATCTCTTTTCCAGATATATGTCCAGGAGTGGGATTGCTGGATCATATGGTAAGTCTATTTTTAGTTTTTTAAGGCACCTCCACACTGTTCTTCATAGTGGCTGCACCAATTTATATCCCCACCAACAATGTAGGAGGTTCCCTTTCAAGAACTTTTTCTAAAAGAAGCATGCATACACACACACACACACACATGCACACACACACACACACATATATATATATACACATACATATATAGAGAGACCTAAACACATATAAATTTAAAATCATATAAATTTTCATATATGCTTATAAAAGCTCTCTTAAAAAAGAAAAAGAATCAAACATCAATCTTCTCATTTGCAATCTTGGAATTTTAAAGAGATTGAAAATATTTCTAAACCATTGAGAGATAAAGACTATAATCCCAGAATCCTACTCCCAAATCAGATTCCATTAATATTTGAACACATGATAAAATTTTGACACTGTTCATTGTCATTTTAAAACACAGTAAAGAGTTTACATGTCCAACAGAGGTAGAACAATCAAGTAAATCAGGATTTGTGCATGTTATGGATCCAGACTTTAAAATGATAGGAAAAGTCCATAAGATACATAGTTAAAAAGAAGAAAGGAAAACTGGAAATAGCTCATGGATAAACAAGTTGTGCTCTATCCATGCAATGAAATACTCCTCAGCAATTAAAAAAACTTTGAAGTATATGCATCAGTGTAGATAAATCTCTGTTCACAATATGCTGAGCATAGAAGCCAGATGCAAACAAATGACAGTGTTATTTCGTATAAAATTCTAGAAAGGCACAGTTTATCTATAGTGACAGAAAGCAGATCAATGGTTGTCTGGGGCTGGAGGTAGGAAACAAAGATTGATTGCAGAGGGCCATGGGGAACTTTTAGGGGGTGATGGAAATGTTCTGTATCTTGAGAATGAAGGCTGTCCCACAGATGTGTACATGTGCTGAAGTCATGGAACTGTACACTTAACCATACACTTAAAATGTATATGTTTTAGAGTCTGTAAATTACAACTCAAAGAAGTTGATTTTTTAAAAGCTGTGCTAGTACATACATGGGGAGATAAGGGTGCGTACATACTTTTAAAATAGCTATTTTTTGACTACTGAAATTCTAATTGTCATTCCGTAATTTTCCTACATTTTTATATATGACTCTACATAGTTCTTAAACTATAATAAATGCTAGTTAAAAAAAGGTGGCAGATCCACCTTTTGCAGTATTATTGTGTAATTAAACTCATGTCTTTGGAAAATATGTGAAAATACAGAAAAATGCTCATGGTCTCTAAGGAGGAAGAAAAACTGTATTTACTTTAAGATCCTAATTTGCTAAATACATGGTACTTCTTTATTCTTGTTTATATATTTTCCAAATATTTTATGATACATATGTACTGTTTTATAATGAGAAAAGTGGGTTGTTAAGTAAAATGTTTTGTCTGATCATACCAGTTAGAATGGATATTTCCTAAAAACTAGTATGAAAGCTTTTAAATACCATTGCTTTTTGAAAACTAAACAGTATCCCTTCTGGAGATATTTTAATTCCAGCCATAGTTCTGGAGTTTTAAGATACATGTTCATCAATGGGCATTAATTAGTATATAATTTAGTTTGCATTTGTATTATAGTTCTGCTTAAGATGATATATATACCAGCCTTTTAAATGCCTGAAGATGGTTAAAAAGCTCAAAGTGATATATAACAGCTGAGTAATTTTAACCTATATTCTTATTTAGAACCAAGGAGTACAGAACAGGACTTCATAGATTGTCTAGGTCAATTTCCCTGTTTCATAAATAAAAAAACTAGGGCCAGATGACCAGGTCAGTTACAGGCAGGGCACGTTCTCAAGCTGAGAGATCACATGTCAGGTATTGCTATGATATGCTAACTAGGCCTGAGTTTGATGATAATTCCTTTTGAGTTCTCCTTATCCACACTTTCTTTCTTCAAGTAATTTATTTCACTATATAGTCAGACAGATCAGTAACACTTCCCTCAATTACCCACTAATAAATAAAACAAAACCAATTTTATGTACATTTAAGGTTTTTATACGTGCCTGGTCTTCATCTTCATTAGAAGAGGTGAGGATGCTGAGAAAAGAAAGTGTTCATACACACATAGGCATAAAACCCAGAAGAAAGCAAGGAGAAAAAAAAAATGAAGTAAAAGGGAGATGAACTAAACGTGGCACTTGGGGCATATGAATAATATTGAATGCTATGTACCATTTTGAAGTCCTTTAAAATTTTAATTAAAACTCTCAACATCCCAATGAGGTAGATACTATTATTATCACTCTTGTTATATGAGCAAAGTCATGAGGCCCAGAGTGGGTAACTAACTTTGGCAAGGTCACACAGCAGTGAATGGGCCCCATAAGATAGTCTAACTCCAGAGCAAAGCATCTACTCCTAACCACAGAAGCTAAATTGTCTTTTAAAATTAATAGCTTGGTTGGTTTGGTGAAGTTTAAAATCCCCACTTTGACCATACCAAAAACAAGAGATAAAGTACTTGCCAATGACCTTCCTCAACTGAAATTATTCAGTCAGCTTCAGTAAAGCTTACTGAGCAACTCCTGTGTGCAACACCTAGTACCAAATGTGGGAAGGGTTTAAGGAATTAACTTTCTTTAAAGTTTTTTGGAAGAGCCATTTGATAAAAGCACAAAGCACTATGGGTTTCAGGATTTCCCCCTCCCACAATTCTATGTCACACAATGATAGTCTCCCATTATTACATTATGAGAGTTTTTATTACAGTTTAGAAAATCATTTTTACATGAGTACTATCTCATTTAATCACCATAACAATCCTAAGACAGATCATACTGTGACAGATCATCACAGTAACAATCCTTTTGTTACTATTATTTTCTTGTAGTATAGCAGTATGGTTGTGAAAAGTTTAGTGTGCATCAGAAGCACTTACAGAGCCTGTTAAAACACAGATCCCTGGACCTATCTCGATTTGGTAGGTTTGGGGTGGTACCTGAGAATTTGCGTTTCTATCAAGTTCCTGGTTGGTGCTGATGCTGCTGGCCAGGTACCACAACAAGACCCAGAGCACTGAATTTGCGTTTCTATCAAGTTCCTGGTTGGTGCTGATGCTGCTGGCCAGGTACCACAACAAGACCCAGAGCACTGATTTATAAAATTCTGACTTAGAGTCTTTTGCCCCTGCCTCAAGCTATTTCTAAGACGAAGAAGCAGGTTTTAAATCCAGGTTTCTGTCTTTAGATCTCATGTCCATTTTAGCGCACTCACTGCTCTTTCTCATCTTAATCTTTTCACCGTGGTTTGACTATTAACAGTCCTGCAAATCACCCTTTAAATGTCCTCATTTTTATGTCTCACAAAGATTTCTGCTGAGCATCTCATAATTAAAAGTGGAATTTGAGTTTGAGGGGTTTTTTCCCGGCTTAATGTGGCTGTATTAACTTTTCAAAGGAAATTTGGGAGAAATTCATGTAATAACCGTATGATTTAAAATATTAATTTAGTTTTAAAAGTCTATCTATAGGGAAATAATTTTATTCTCGTAATCCATCTTGTGCGGCATTAAATTTTTGGCTCTTAACAGACTGCAGTTTGTAAGAACTTCACATTTTAGAGGATTACTATTAAGTATGTGATGTAACCTGTTTTATTTAGCTGTTTAAATCAGACATTTCATCATTTCTTTAAGTTTGTGTAAAATACCCAACCCTAATTCAAACAACAAAGGACAGGGTGGAAACTTTACTGTTTGGATATTTTCTTGTTTATTCTATCATTTGTGGCTCTTGCATTTATTTACACAGAGGACGATGAAACAATGGCATTTGTGTGTATTTATTTATTTTTTTCACTCTCTATTTGAAAATATTGTCAAACAGAAAATTTGACAGCCATGTATTCTTTACCCAGATTCTCCTGTTGTTAACATCTTGCTCCATTTTTTTTTGTCATTTGTTCTTTTTCTATATGTGTGTACACATTGTTTTTTTGAACCATTTGAAAGTAAGTTGCACACATGATCTCTTTTTCCCCCTAAATACTTGAGTGTGTAGGTCAGTTTGTTGAAAATTTGTACTAGAGTTGCTGCGTATTCCCTCCCCAGGAATATGCGATCAGTGGGAATACATTAAACCTTGCCAACATCTTACTCTTCAGCAAGTCCCTCCTCCCCTTCAGAGTTAAGATACATGAATCTTTTTTGCTTGAAGCAGTCTTTACAATAGTGGTTGCAAAGTGATGGTTTTTCAAACTCCAACTCTGTCTCTGTGTCGGCCAGCTGGCACTTGGCATTCAAAATAAGAATGCTTCTCCTTGACTGATTGATTATCAATAAGAACTCGTGAATTCCTATTTTTTCTAGAGTTCATGATTTGTTCATCTCAAAATCTCCCATTTGACCAGTGGAGTCCCTTCGAGCTAGCTCCTGTGTCCTCATGACATAACTCCGTGATTTTGGGAGGCATTTCTTAACTTTCTCATATAAAAGATGTACCAGGTTCATTTCGAATCTTCCCTGCTCAGCCCTGGAATCAGTCTTTTTCTGAGGAGTCCTGGTTCCTTTTCATGGATAATGGTGTTAGAAATCAAGATCTCATCACTAGATATGCGTGTTGCTACTGGAATGTCCTTGCTTCTTGGGCGTTTTAGTGGACAGAAATAAGAAATATACGCATGTTTGACATATGAGTGAGTCTACACCAATTCCTTAAGTTCATCACCATAGAGCTCTTCCTCAACTTCCCTCATCTCATATCTGTAACTCTCTTTTTTACATTAATTTATTTGTGGACTCCTGTAATACATTAAAAACTGTTTCAGAATTACTTTGCCTATATCACGATCAAAAATGATATCGAAAAAAAAAAAAACCCAACACTAAACAGAGTTCGGAATTTGTTTTCATTTCATCTTCCACCCTACTTGACCCAAAACTAAGGGTATACAATTTATTAGTGTGTTCATAATGTACTTGGATTAGTGAAACTCTCCCTTTCCAGCCCTAACTTTAATTCGATTGAAATGAAGTTGGGTTCATTTATTTCTACTTGTTTTCAGTTTTAGTTTTTTGAGGTCCTTCCCATCCTGCCTTCATCCCAGTCTCCCCACACCTTGAATGGTATCAGTCTCATTGTTTTCTCGCTTCTCCTGTGTTTCTTTCTGTCTGTAAGGATGAGCAGCTTCTTTTTTGCAGAGGGCAAAGAATTTTAGACATATTATAAAATCGTGGAATTGGAAACAGGGATGGAGTAATCTGTGGTGCTGGATTGAAATTGGAGTTACTGGTATAGATGTCCATATTCCCCTTTTTTCTTATACAAAAGATAGCCTGTTATATATGCTATTTTGCACTTTGATTATTTCACTGAATAATGCATCTTGGAAATCACTCTATATCAGTTCATAGAGACTGTCCTCATTCATTTTTTATTGCTCTGTAATATTCCCTTGTATATGTACACTATTATCTTCTCTTACATCTGGATATTTAGATAGTTTCCAATATTTTGCTACTGCAAATAATGCTGCATGAATAACCTTGAGAATACATATTTTCTTATTGTTAGAGCTGTATCTTCAGTGTAAATTCACAGAAGTTGAGTCTCTGGGTTGGAGGGTAAATACATGTGTAGTTTTGTTAAATATTGCCAAATTTTCCTAGAGAGGGAACATGCCATTTTGCATTCCTACCAGAAGTGCATGTCAGTGCCTGTTTCCCACAGCTTTACCAACAAAAATACTGTCCAGCTTTTGATTTTATTTGTTTTGTCAGTTTGATGGGATGGGTAGTATCTCTTGCATTTCTCTTATTATAATCAAAATTGAACATCTTTTCATAGGCTATTATATTTCATCTTTTTGTGAATTATATGTTCACACCTTTGCCCATTTTTCTGTAGGCTTTTGGTGTTTCTTCCTCTGTTAAAAGCTCTTTGCATATTAGGTATATTAGATCTCTTAAAGTGATATATGTGGCAATTATTTTCTCCCAGTTTGTCATTTGTCTTTTGGCTTTGCTTGTGGTGCTTATGCTATGCAAACTATTTTTTTTTTTAAGAAGGCAAATTTTAAATTTTTGTTTTTTGGTATCTGGATTTTGAAGTCATAGTTAGATAGCCTTTTCCTATAGAGATTATAGAGGAATCCACTTTCAATAATAATACTTGTATGGTTTCATTCATACATTTAGATCTCTTTTTTGTAGGGTATTAGGATAGTAGGATATAGAATTAGCATGTCACAATCATTAAGCATTTTAGTACATAAATCGTAACTATTTGGAAGATATTATGTTTGTTTTGTTGATGAGAGTTTATATGGGGAGGTTTGAAATCAGATGGTCACCATTGTTTTCCAGTTAGAGGTCTGATGCATTTATTTTAACAGAATTAAGAATTCTTCAAGCAGATAATATCTTTTTTTGTGGTTGCAGTGCAAAGAACGATATAGAAAAACTAATGGAATGCCTCTCTGTATAAAGAAAATAAACTGAAACTCACTCTGCCATGATAAATACAAATGCAGATGTGACTTATATGATCAACAATTTTATCTCTTGGGCTGATAAAAATATTTCCCCCTTCTAAGAGGACAGGCAAGAGGACTCTTTCAATTAACTAAAGAAAGTGTCCCAATTTGTGCTGTTGTAAAGTCATATTACAGTAATCTTAAATTTTGGAGGAAAATATAGATAAAAAGAAATAGCATCATCCATCTTCCCACCATTTTTTTCTTCTTTGAGTTGGAGGGGTATGTTCTTATTTAAGTCTTGGTATGCATATATAACCTCACATAGTTGAAGCATAATGTCTGTTCAATTTTATAACCTGCTCTTTTCAGTTAATATTATATCCTAAACATTTTTAGTATTTGTACAGTCTTTATAATCATTATTGTCAGCAGCTATTTAGAATTCCATCAGCTTGTTTTAGCATACTTTACTTACACCTCCCTTTATTGCTGCCATAGCCTTCTTCCTGTTCTGTCCATTTCCACTTCACTCTTATTCAAACAGTTTTCAAGGCATTAGCCTGAGTACTCTTTTAGAAATCATATCAGATCCCCATATTCCACCAACTGAAAGTCTTTCATCTATTTCCTTTGCACTTTGAATAAAATTCAAACTCCTTACATGAACAAGTTGGTTTCCATCTGCTTTTCTGACCACCTTTTCATCCTTCCCCATCATAATCTGGCCACAAGGGCCTCTTGGAGCTTTCCAGAAGTACCAGTCATTTTCTTGCCTCAGAATCCTAGCTCATGCTGTTCCATCTCTCTGTAGCAGGTTTTACCCTAAATCTTTACTTTCAGACTTCACCTGAAAGATTATTTCTTCAGATTCCTGCTTTGATTCACCCTCTGTTATTGTCAATTAAAATGCTGATTAACATGCCTTAGAGTTAATTCTGATGCCTATTAAAATTTGAGAACCATTGGTCTAGAAAATTGCTGTTGAACAAAAATATAACATGAGCCACATACGTGATTTAAAGTTTTCCAGAGCTATGTTAAAAAAGTAAAATAAAAAAGGTGAAATAAATTTAAGAGTATAATTTACTTACCTTGATCAATCCAAAATACTATTATAGCATGTGATCAATATAATCATCATTTATGAGATATTTTACACTGCTTTTTATATGGAGTCTTCAAAATCCTGTGTGTATTTAATGCTTAACAGCCCATCCCTATTTGGAGACTAAATTTCCATCAGAAAACCTGATCTGGATTTTGACTTCATAAAATTTATAGTTGAAAGAGTAAATATACATAACAGAGTTGTTCCAAATGTATGTAAAAGTTTTCCAGTAACTGAATGAAGCAGCTTTTAAAAGTTTTTAATTTGAATTAATTTAAAAATATAGTTTATCAGTTGCACTAGCCACAGTCCAAGGGTCCAATAGATGCATGTGGCTATTGGTATTAGCTACCATATTGGACCTCACAAATCTAGCAAAAGCCCAAATTACACCATGATGCTGCTTAACTGAGGGCACTACACTTTGGACACCAAATAGTATTATAAGACTCTCTGTAATGGATTCCTCTCTAGCCTGGATGATTTTGCATTGTCATAGCACCCTCTCAAAAAGCAGATTCTCAATGTGCCTTCATCTTCGTGGTATTTTCTTTTGTATTTAATATCAACAATGCACATGATTGGCAGGGCTAGAGTCACATGCCAGTAATTTAGTTGCAAGAGAGGCTGGAATGTTGAGTTTTGGGGATCTTCCTTGAGGAAGCAGGCTCGCTTAGGTGGAAAATTTGCAGAACATTGCGGGGCACTCAGAGAGTGCAAGGCGGTTTAAGAGGTATAGTAAATAGCCACTGCATGTCCCCACTGCAATGGAAGCTCCCAAATGCTGGGGTTTCTTCTGTTCATGGATATTTTATCCAGAGCTTTTAACATACTCTGTCTTCAATGGCTGTGCGATAATTTTTGATTTAATAAATGCTTTGATGCTTCACACCAGAGAATGCAAATTAAGAGATATAAGACGTAAGTTCATTTCAGTGTCTGGGGAAGATCAGTTTCCATCTCACGCTGTTGTGAGGGAGACATAAACTTGTTTTTTTGCTTTTAACCTCTGCTACTTCTAGGGCGATTTTTCTGGTAGCTCCCAGGGATTTCTCCAGATGATAAATTAAAAATGGAACATGAATGATAGCACAGCTGGAGGGTAGAATGACCTTGAATACACAGCAAAGGGTGATTTAGCTGGAGATTTTGGGAGATGTGTCAGTCAGGAAGCTTGCCTACCCACAGACTCTTTTAAAGAGAAACTGACTTGACTGCAATACTGCTCAAGGGAAACTGCAGGCAGGTATTTTGGTACTAACTGACCTTTCTCCAGCATCAACTTGTTGACTAGATTAGGAAAGGGCATCTAATCCCAACATAGTCAGTCCTTATATTGTCAAGCAGTTTATGGCATTACTTGGAACAAAAAGATAAGTTCAGCCCATCAGATGAATTCAAATTAGGAAATACCGAAATAACGAGGCAGGTAATAGTGGGAGTTAAACATGGCGGAGGAGGGAGGTATTAGGAGAGGCCAGGCAGCTAGAATAATCCATTTGCTGGCCTAAGTTAGCGAGGGAGGAGCAACTGTGAATAAACAGGAGCAAAGAAGTAGAGAAAAAGTGAATTTAAATGTACAAATATATACATACTTGTCTTAGGCTGTTCAGTCTGCGTTAACAAAAATACCATAGACTGGGTGGTTTCTAAATAACAGAAATTTATTTCTCCCAGTCCTGGAGGCTGGGAAGTCAGAGGTCAAGATGCAGGCAGATGCTGTGTCTCCTGAGGGCCTGCTTCCTAACCGGCTGTCCCTTCGCTGTATCCGCACGTGGCAGAAGGGGTGAGGGAGCTCCATGAAGTCTCGTTCACCAGGGCTCCACCCTGATGACCTAATCCCCTCCCAAAGGCCCCCGCCTCCTAATACCATCCCCTTTAGGGGTTAGGCTTTCAACATAGGAATTCAGGGGGAACACGGTCATTTAGACCATAGCACACACACACACACACACACGCACACACACGCACAATCGGGTACTGGTCCTTTTCCTCTCCCGGAGTCATCTTTTCAGAACTTCGTGTGAGAAACCTTTAATGAGCTCCTCTAACTAGTCTCCTTTTTAGTGGATCTTCACTGACTTCCCAGTCTAAGCTTGCTTCCGTGCTTCTTCCCCCACCACCATTCTTTTCTACCACATTTCGCCACCAGAGCCCACTGATTCACTGATCGGCTACTATTTGCTATCAGCCGCCCCACATGAATATAAGCATCATGAAAGGAAGGGCCTTAAATATCACATATTTTGCTGTAGGTGTAGTGTCCAAGGGTGCCTGACATACTGTGGGTGGAAAATGAATATTTTTTAAAAATGTGGTAAGTATAAATTGATAACATGATCTATACGATGTAGACAAAGTAAGTGCTGATCGCTGCAGAGGCACTGAATGCCGTCAACAGTGAAACACTGGTGTGAAGACCAAGGGGTCCTCCCACTGAATCTCCTTGATTCCTTCTGTTTTTCACCTCTCCTGGGGTCTGATTTCTTGTTACTGAGAGCATAGGTTAATTTAGGCTTGAATGCATTTTTTAAAGTTGAGGTGTAATGGATATATAAATATTTAAAAAATATTTTTAATATTTAAAATGTTAAATATTTACTTATATATTTAAATCTATAATTAGTTATACATTTTCAAATAGTTAATATTTTTGATACAGAAATATTGTTAGTCTCAGGTGTGCAATGTAATAATTCAGTGTTTGTATGCATGGCAAAATGATCACCACAATAAGTCAATGACATCTATCAATATATGTAATTATAAAAATTTTTTTCTCATGATGAGAACTTTTAAGATTTACTCTTTTAGCAACTTTCAATTATGCAATAAAGTATTACTAACTATCATCATCACGCTGTGCATGACATCCCCAGGACTTACTTATTTTATTACTGGAGGTTTGTACCTTCTGATGGGATCAAAAGAATTAGGATATGTCTCTCTGCAAGGTTTTCCGAGTCACTGTTTGTCGATTAAATTAAGAAGTGGAAAATCAGTCTTGTGCTTGTCACCCCCTCTTCCTTACCCTGGTAGCAGAACTCTAATTTATCTCTAAATAAGAGATTCTCAACTAGGAGACATGCCCCCTCCCCACTGCCCCCTGCAGGAGACATCTGATAATCTCTGGAGTTGTTTTGTTTGTCCTGACTGAGAGGGTGGGTAGTGACCAGGAATGCTGCTAAGTATCCTACTAGTGCACAGGACAGCTCCCCGCAAAGAAGAGCAGTCTGTTCGGAAATTGGACTAGAGCTGACCTTGAGAAACACTGCTTTAAATTATCGTCCCTTCGTTGTTATACAGGTGTAGTGTTTACTTTGTCCCAAATCTCCAGGTTTTCTGTCACTTATAATAAAAGAGTTGAGATAGAGAAATCATGCTGATGCTCGGGATACTTCCCATTAGTCACGCGATTGATTGCCTGCATGTGTCTACTCTCCCTCTCTACCTTCACTACAGAAACATTCAGAATTAAACATGGATCGATTCATAAGGCTAAAGAGAATAAGAGACAAGACACATGTGGGCAGGAGATTGCTATGAATTCTGTGAAGTAGAAAAAGTCAGTTGAGGAAAGTACCTAACCTGGCAGAGGGAAAAGATACTTTCAGCAGCCACAAAAGATAATCCAGTTGCAACGCTCAGAAGTTGCAGGTATCCGGTAATGTGGAAAGCAGTGGGAGGGGTGAAACAAGGACTGGTTTAAAATGGATATAAAACTGGGCAGACCCCATATCTCCTCTCCCTCCTCCTCCACTCCATCCACCCCCACCCCCACCCTCATGAGCACCTCATATTTGGACTCTGGACAATGTGTACAAGAGAGTTTCTGGAATCAGTGACCCTCCCAAGCATGACTGGGCCGAGCAAGGGGGCAGTGGGATGAGATGATGGTGCTGCGCTAAAGCCTTGTTACTCCCCATAGTCATAGCAAGTAATTAGAAATTGGTTCTAAATGTGGCAGGAAGACTATGAGAGTTTCAAGAAGAGGAATGTCATGATTTGAATTATCTTTTTAAAAAAAGTACTCTGATTGCTGTTTGAAAAAATGGGTTATAGAAAGACAGTGATGTAAGGATAATTTTGGAGGCTGTTTTTGTATTTCATGGTGATCTGGACCTGTGTGGTGGAAGAACAGATAAGAGAAATGGATGGTTCAGCTTCCATCATGGAGGCAGAAGAGCAAAAAACAGCTGTTGATAGAATATATGTAAGAGATGAGGGTAAGGGAGGAACAACAGACTACTTTTAGATTTTTTAATTGAACAATGAGGTAGATGTTAGCCTCATTCACTAGATGAAGAAAGCTGAGAAAGGAAAGGTTTTGAGGTGGGGGCTTGGGACAGTTGGTAAGTTTTGCACATGTTGAGATGCTTACTTAGATATCCAAATGGAAATGCCAAGTAGGCAACTGAGAGATTGTTCAGGATCGACACTAAAGATACGAAACTTGGGAATCACCTGTATGTTAATGGTGTTATGGGTTCAATTATGCCCATCAAAAGGGTATGTTGAAGTCCTAACCACCAGTACCTTAGAATGTGAACTTTTCTGGAAATGTGGTCATTGCAGGTGTAATTAGTAAGTTAGGATGAGATCATACTGAAGTAGGTTGGGCTCTAAATCCATCATGACTGGTGTCTTCATAAGAAGAGGAGAGGTGATGCATAGGTGCAGACACACAAGAAGAGAGCACCATGGGATGACAAAGACAGGGACTGGAGTGATGAAGCTGCAAACCAAGAAAGCTAAGGATTGCCTGCAAACCACCAACAGCTGGCAAGATGCAAGGAAGTATTCTCCTATAGGTTTCAGAGGGAATGTGGCCCTGCTGCCACCTTGATTTTGAACTTCTAGCCTCCAGACTGTAAGACAATAAATTCTTCTTGTTTTAAGTCACCTTGTTGACGGTACTAGGCTACGGCAGCCCCAGGAAACTAGTAAGATGGAATTTAAGATCAAGAACCTAGGTGAAGACATCCAGGAGAGAAACTATGAAAAAGAAACAGGGTCAAGAACTGAGTCATGGGACACTCCAGCTGAGAGGTTCTGTGGTGTTGCCCCAGTCTCTGACTGGCTTCTAATCTCAGTGGTAACTAAGGGCTTCCTCCCACGTAGACAAGCTTCTGATCTCCTACCTAGACCCACCAGACATCTTGGTCACACTTTCCCTCAATGTTGTTTTTGTGGTTCTGTCTTTGACAGTGATTCATGCAAGTGTTGCCTCACTAAGATGAGAGAGAAAACCTTGAAAAGTACCACTTTTACTACCATATGTTAAAGGAGTTTATGATGTGTCTAATTCACTGCTAGTAAACAATGGATCCAGAATATTAAGATGTGAGGATTTCAAAACTCACTCTCTTTCCACTCTAATCTGTTATGCTAATTCTGAGAGGAATGAACATGGTGACGTTCTGCTTTAGTGGACTCATGGACTCTCCTTCATGACATCTGACCCCTGTTCCATATCATAGGCTGAATGATTCACCTGCCTTCAACATGAGACATTCAAGCTAATGAGGAGGAAATCCTGCCTTCTGTCCACTGGAATGAATGACTCTGCTCTACAGTCATCCAGCCAGCATACCAGGCTTCTCATATAAATTCCCTCTTGATTATGAACAAGATATTACCTATTTTAATGCAGGTTTGCCATCTTCCATTCCTCGATGATCACATGTTTTCCACTTCTATTTCTTAATGTGAGAAGTATGCAGGGGTGCAATAATACTTTTATTTTACAAAGTTAATTCAAATGTAGGAAGCTTAAGAGGCTTATTTACTAGCCACCCAGGAGCCAAAGGCGGGTTTGAGATAAATCTGATGTTTTATCCTATCTACTCCCAAGGTCTTATCAGAGGTTTCAGTTTTAGTTGGGAATCTTTTCCCAGACCTCTATTCCCAAGGTTCAACCAGCGTCTCCTTCCATTTGAGGTGATTCCACCCACTTCTGTTCTGACCTGAATCTCTTTTTACCTCCTAGTAATAGTCCTCCTAAGAGAATCTTTCCTGCATGTATCTTATTCTGCATTTTAGCATCTCTTTCTTTTTGCCCTGGCTCTTTTCCTCAGTATGTAAACATCACTGCAGATGTTACAAACTGAGAAACTATGTAGTCTCTTTGGTGATTTTAACTGTTGTGCGTACGTTTTTGGCAAAGCCATGTCTCTACAGATTTTGTTGCTTCTTTGAGAGATATGTTTCTGCTTTATGAATATATTTATAATGTAGTCTGCTTGTGTACTGTAATTTATTCTTTGCAATTGCATGTATTCCTGCTTTAGCAGCTGTTTTCTGGAATGAGGATCTCAGAGGAAGAGGGCTTCAGGAAAGAGAGACAGACATAATTTTAAACTTACCCTGGAAAGAAGCCAGAAAAAGAATGAACAGCAAGGATGCTGAAAAATGACTCGAAGCAGGGCTACTATGTCCAGATATCATGGTCCTGTTGGGGCCAGTGGAAAAGGCCATGTCTCTGTGAGGATGGGGGTCTCTCCTTAAGGGAGAAGACTTTTCCCTCAGTTAATCAGCCAGGAAAAATGAAGACCCTGTGTCAAGAAGGCAAAGCTCATGGTAGGATGAAAGGAAGAGTTTTCTTTCAGTTGATGTCTTGGGACAGAGAGACCATACTCCGAGATGTGATGGTAGTCAGAACACTGCGTAGAGGTATGAAGTTGGCACTGCTGTGTGTGTGTGACCAGCAGCTAGGAATACTGTATGACCCTGAAAATGGACGTGAATGTGGGGCCTCTGAGATCATGTATATATGGCAGAGTTTGGTAGTCTCTCTCCGTGTTGTGATTTTCTCCATTATCACTGACTCTTCAGTCAAGCATCACAAGATCCAGCCTGGTCTTGGTTCCATGGCTCAGGAAGTGGTCAGACATGTTTAGCACGGTGACAGCAGTGGTGGGCACCAGTCCAGAATGGCTGAGCCTGCAGAGTGGCAACCTTATGCCAAGGCAGCAGTGGCCAACTTCATGAGAAGGGCCAGAATATTTCAGAAAGGATCACAGGAGACTCATAGATGTAGTTAGGATATTAGTAAATCTCTAGAGGGGTAGATACGGGCTCAGAGTCATGGCACTTTGGGGCATTCATAGATGTATGACCTTCAGGTCTAGAGAATAAAGCATTATCTTCAACTACCCTTATCTCCCCTCCTTTATCATAAGAACGAACGTCTATTTCCTCTAACCCTGAGAATGTGCCATGAAAAATAATGATTGTACTATGTTACCCGTGGAGGTGGATGGATTTGCCAGAGGAAGGATGAGGAAAATATAGAATGTCTAATTAATAAATAAATCTAGAAACTATAAGTTGGATGTTAGTTGGATGTCTATATTTGACCATACTTGGAAAGTAAATTTTATGTAAGTTTTTTTTAAAATTAGGAATAAAGCAGAGTAAACTCTAAGTCCGTATGGGGTAATAGGAAGAACAGCAGAGTATACATCACAAGATCAGGATTCTAATTCTGAATAGTACTACTTACAATGAGTCCTTCCTTCTAGCCGACCCTTTTCCACTTTGAGTTTCCGTTTCCAGGACAGTGAAATAGGAACACTCATACTTTCTCTGCTTATTTACATCATAGTAAGAATAAAGTAAAATAACATGCAAGACATGTGGTATATACTCCTAAGTTATTATTTCTGCCATTCAATGATCTCTTATATCTCTTTGAAACCCGATTTGTTGACTCTGTGAAAGTTAGACATATATAGAAATATTTTAAAATGTTAATAGTAAGTGGTATGCCATTTTCCATATTATATATTGAGAGACTGGAATAAAAATATTTTTAATAGTGCATTTTATTTTTTAAAATAATTCAAAGTTAAAACTTTATGCAATTAATATTATTATCCCTAAGAGTACAAGCAAAAATAATAGCAAGCATTGTCATCCATCAAAAGAAGCATTCTCAGTTTTTCAATTGCTATAGGTCCAGATTCCTTTATTTGATTTTCTTAAGTACACTATAATAAAGTGTATATGGTGTCACCTGTCCCTCCAAGCACAAAACTTTCAAAGCAAAGAATTTTTATTCGTGAAGTGGTTACAACGACATGCAAATGGTTGTGTGTATTAGTCTGCTAGGGCTGCCATAATAAAATACCTAAGACCGGCAGCTTAAACAACAAAAATTGATTTTCTCACAGTTCTGGATGATTGAAGTCCAAGATGAAAGTGTTGAAAGAGTTGTTTTCTCCTGAGACCTCTGTCCTTGGCTTGCAGGCGACCACCTTCTTGTTGTGTCCTCACATGGCCTCTCCCCTGTGCACACATCTCTGGTGACTCTTCCTTTTCTTACAAGGACACTAGTCATTTGGGATTTTGGCCCCACCCTTATGACCTCATATAACCTTAATCACTTACATAAAGGCCTTACCTTCAAATAGTCACAGTAGGGGATACAGTTTCAACATATAAATTTTGGGGGGTACACAATTCAGGCCGTAACACTGTCATAGCATTTTCCTAATACTGATAAAATTAGCAAAATCTAAAATAATATTAGCAACGTACAGTGATGAATTAAAAACCCAATCTTGGCTAATTGCAGTTAAAAAAAATCAGCTGATTTATTTATTTTCTTTCTGGATGTGGCTTAATTACAGAAAATCATTGATTTATTTTGAAAAAATACTTTATGTTTCAATCCCAGGTATGGAAATCTTGACTGTGATTGATTCCCTCGTATAAAAAACATAATTCATGGTATTAAAATGTGGGCTATTATAACATTGTCTCATTTATCAGAATCAAGTTTCACAATTTTATACGAATCCATATAAATAGGGGACGTTGAAGGAATTTTCTCACTGTGATACAAAGTACAATAAAGATGACTCCCTCTGTGCTGATAAGTGAAGGTGACACTGGCAAGAAATAAGCTGGTTGGGGGGATTACTTAATTTCTTTGACTCCCAGTATCTACAGAGGCAAAATAAAGGAGTTACATTAGTGAAGACCAGATTTCTATCTATCTTGAAAGCATGAGTGGTTCTCTGCTGGGGGCCGATTCAGGGTGAGAAGGTAAGGGGTTTGGTAGGGTTGAGGGTGGTGGTGGTAGAATGGGAAGACCACTATCAAAGAAGCTCTCTTTCTCCCCTGCCCAAGGAGGATGGACTGTTGATCTGAGTGGTCAAACTATGACCTTGGTTGGGACACTTTTATAAGTGGCGCAGGTGAAATTGTGTTTCGATTCTGCACAAAGGGATATGGTCCTTCTTTCTGTCCCTTGTGCCCAATGGCAGAAAGAGATGTGTTGAATAAGATTCATGCCCATAGAAGGAGCCCCTTCATCCTGCTCTATTCTTTTTCTTCTCCCCTTGAGATATATTGAGAAAGTTAGTTGGCACCTTTTCCACTGAGAGATAGGACTAACCATCTATGGAAATCTAGCACTGCTGCCTTTTGGATCTCTTTTTTCTCCTATGCGGCTGGTGATAAGATTCAGATTCAGGTCTCTAAGCCTGACTAGAGGCTTAGTTATTTCATTAATCTTTTCAAATGACTAGTCTTTGGTTTAATTGGTTTTCTTTATTGATTTCCTGTTTTCAATATTATTGATTTCTACTCTAACTCTTATTATTACTTTTGTTCTGCTCACTTTGGGTTTAATTTGCTCTTTTTTCCCCTAGTTTCTTAATGTGGAAATTTAGATGATTGATTTTAGATCTTTTTTTTTTTCCTACTATATGCACTGAATTCTGTAAAATTTCCCTCTAAGCACTGCTTTCTCTGTATCCACAATTTTGATAAGTTGTATTTTTATTTTCATGTAGTTCAACATATTTTAAAATTTCTCTTGGGATTTCTTCTTTGACCCACATCTTATTTAGAAGTATGCTGCTTAATCTCCATGTATGTTGGGATTTCTCAGTTATCTTCCTGTTACTGATTTTCATTTAATTCTACTGTGGTCTGAAAGCAGACATTCTATGATTTCTATTTTTTAAATTTGATAACGTGTGTTTTATAGCCAGGCAAGTGGTTTATTTTGGAGAATGTTCCATGTGAGCTTGAGAGGAATATGTATTTTGCTGTTGTTAGATGAAGTAGTCTATAGATGTCAATTATAGCCAATACATTGATGGTGTTGTTGTTGAGTTCAACTGTGTTCTTACTAATTTTCTGCCTGCGAGGTCTGTCTGTTTCTGATAGAGGGGTTTTGAAGTCTTCAACTGTGATAGTGGATGCATCTATTTCTCCTTGCAGTTTTATCAGTATTTGCCTCATGGAGTTTGACACTATGTTGTTAGGCACACAGGTACTAAGGATTGTTAAGTCTTCTTGGAGAACTGACCTCTTTATCATTATGCAATGCCCTTCTTTATCCCTGATAACATTCCTTGTTTTGAAGTTTGCTCTTTTTGAAACTCATATAGCTACTGTTGTTTTCTTCCTTTTGATTAGTGTAAGCATGGTTTGTATTTCTCCATCCATTTACTTTAATCTGTATGTCTTTATATTTAAAGTGAGTTTCTTGTAGACAACATACAGTAGGCTCCTGTTTTTTAATCCACTCTGATGATCTCTGTCTTTATTTGATTCATTTAGATCATTGACATTCAAAATGATTATTGATATAGCTGGATTAATATTTACCACATTTGGTACTGTTTTCTATTTGTTATCCTTTTCCTTTGTTCTCATTTCCGTCTTCCTACCTACATCTTTTTATTCATGTTTTAAACCCCAGATATATGCAGGAATATATGTATCACATGTGTATAGTAACAATAAGCTAACAGTAGCTCTAAAAAGGAAGAAATGAAAACTAATAGCATATATGAATATAGTAAGAAAAATAATCTCTAAATCACAGACATGTTGAACATTAAAATAATGTCAGGAAAAGTGTATTAACTTTATTTGAAAAATTTTATAATACCTTTCTCCATAACATACTTTATTATTTCTTTAATTACGTATAACAAAGAATTATCTTTAAAAGGAAGATGTCCGAGAGAGGGATATAGAATGCAAACCCTGCGTTATAGGAAGCTTGATCTATTTCCATGGAACTTCTATCTAGTGACCATCTTCTTCCCAACTGAAGTAAAGACAGAGAGAGAGATTTGGATTTGCATTTCTCTATGAGAAGGGGAGAAATGATTTTTCTTTAAATGTAAGCTGGTTTGGGATAAAAATATTTTTGAAATCATATATTTTAGAAGTCTTTATAAGAAAAGACTCATGGAAACATGCAGATGGCCAAACCACATCTGGCAGTTTACAATAACTGATGAAAATCCACTTGGGACAAATAACCGTTACTGCTAATCCTGCAAAATTTTGTGGCCAGTTTTTTTTGTTTGTTTGTTTTTTAATTATAGAGGTTCACATCTCCTATGTTACAGTATTAACGTGTAGGGATGTGCATCTTTAATCTGTTAAGTAGCAGGACTAGGGATAAAGCATTTCATATACATTGCTGACTGTTGAGCTTTACCACTGTTCTAGGAGATGAAGCTGGCTTAGATGACATCATTCCTTGCATTTAAGTTTGTCTGTGACTGTTTTGCTGTGGACTCAAGTCATGTGTCTTTTATTCACTTGGAATAAATATACCCTAAATGATCTTGATTCCTAGAATTGTTACTGAATGCTATTGATTCTTAAGATAGCTAGAATTTTATTAGCTGGTCTTAGAGAACCAGTATAAATTTAACTTAATTGACATTTTATGAAAGACTCTGTTTACCAAGTATCCATTATTGTGGTAACTACATTTTTTTCTTTTTATCATGAGGCTGGTTCTTTTTATTATTATTATTGAAGTATAGTCAGTTTACAATGTGTCAATTTCTGGTGTTCAGCACAATGTTTCAGTCATACATTTACATACGTATATTCTTTTTCATATCATTTTCATTATAGATTACTACAGGATATTGAATATAGTTCCCTATGATACACAGAAGAAACATAATTATCTGTTTTATATATAGGTTAGTATCTGTAAATCTCGAACTCCCAGTTTATCCCTTCCCACCTCCTTTCCTCCCAGTAACCATAAGTTTGTTCTCTGTGAGTCTGTTTCAGTTTTGTAAATAAGTTAATTTGTATCTTTTTTTTAGATTCCATATATGATATGATATAGTACTTTTCTTTCTCTTTCTGGCTTACTTCACTTAGAATGATGATCTCCAGGTCCATCCATGTTGCTACAAATGGCATTATTTTATTGTTTTTGTGGCTTTTTTTATCTCACAACTTATAGTGTATGCATGTGTGTGTGTGTGTATGTGTGTGTGTATATATATATATATATATATCACAGCTTTTTTATCCAGTCATCTATTGATGGACATTTAGGTTGTTTCCATGTCTTGGCTATTGTAAATAGTGCTGCTCTGAACACTGGAGTGCATGTGTCTTTTTGAATTAGAGTTTTATCTGGATATCTGCCCAAGCATGGGATTCGGCAATTCAACATCGTATGTTAAGTCTATTTTTAGTTTTTTAAGGAACATCCATACTGTCCTGAATAGCAGCTGCACCCATTTACATTCCCACCAACAGTGTAGGAGGGTCCCCTTTTCCCCTCACCCTCTCCAGCATTTATTATTTGTAAACTTTTGAATGATGATCATTCTGACTGATGTGAGATGATACCTCATTATAATTTTGATTTGCATTTCTCTAGTAATTAGCGATGTTGAGCATCTTCACATGTGCCTGTTAGCCTTCTGGATGTCTTCTTCGAAGCAATGTCTGTTTAGGTCTTCTGCCCATTTTTTGACTGGGTTGGGTTTTTTTGGTTTTTTGTTTTTTTGCTTTTTGGTTTTTTTGTTTGTTTTTGGTATTAAGGTGTATGAGCTGTTTGTATATTTTGGAAGTCAGTCCCTCGTTGGTCGCATCATTTGCAAATATTTTCTCCCATTCTGTGTGTATCCTTAGCTGTGCAAAAGCTTTTAAGTTTAATTAGGTCCCATTTGTTTATTTTTGCTTTTTATATGTTTCCATTACTCTAGGAGCTGGTTCAAAAAAAATATTGCTGTGATTTATGTCAAAGAGTGTTCTGCCTATATTTTCCTCTAGGAATTGTATAGTATCCAGTCTTACATTTAGATCTTTAATGCATTTTAAGTTTATTTTTGTATATGGTGTTAAAGAATGTTCTTACTTCATTATTTTACATGTAGCTGTCCAGTTTTCCCAGCATTCCTTATTGAAGACATTGTCTTTTCTCCATTGTATATTCTTGGGGCAACTACATTTTTAAGCATCCATTCCACTTTCAGACTATCTCTCCCCACTCTCTGTCAGCAGGTGGATAGGAAATTAAAACTAATTTTAATATTGCACAAAGCAAGCCATAATTAAGAAAATGTGTAAAAAATTAAAAAGCTACAATCCTCATAATGCAGTTCAAAACTAAATAGAAATGATTTTTTAATTATTGGCTCATTTGAATTACATGCCACCGCTTCCTAAGAGAGATGTCTGTTTAAATCCAAGTGCGGAGCTCAGTGCTTCATTATTATACCATGGGGTGGTGTAAAAGGAAGGAAAGTAACCCCCTCTCCTCCTCTTCCTTCCTTCTTGCCCAGGCCTGGGGAGAGAGTACTGTAGAAACATGGCCCCCACTATTCTCAGTCCAATGTTCATACCTCTTCTCAAGAGTGTGCTCAGATCTGAGGCATCGGGTAGGGGAAGGATGTATTATTGAACTGCTTCTTATAGAGAATCTCAGTCATCCCTTTTGTTTTGAGCCCTATCTGCCCACCACATTCAGTTCCTCACCTTTTTTTAAAATTTGAAGTATAGTTAATTTACAGTGTTGTGTTAGTTTCATTTGTACAGCAAAGTGATTCATATACATATATTCTTTTTCAGATTCTTTTCCATTATAGGTCATTACACGGCATTGAGTCAACCTTTTTGTTTTGTAGAGCCAGCAGATTTGCTTTTTGGGAAGGCAGGTGGCTTTTAGCTTTCTCTAGCCAGCTAAGTCTTTTATCACTCATCTGTCTTGTTTTCTTATACCTAAAACAATTTTGACCTGTCCACTCTTGTCTCTTTTACAACTCTCTTTATCCTTATGGGACATATGACTATACCTTAAAAAAGTAACTTTTTAAAATCTCACTACTGTCATTTTGGTTAGATTCCTGAAGGCAGCATGGGAAAATGCGTCTGAAACAGATATCCCTGAGACAGTATTTTGAATGAGGGGAAAATAAGTCTTTGCTCTGTGTCTTGCTCTCTGCAGTCTTCCTCCTCTGTTTCTGTCTCACTCATGCTTTGAAAGGTACCTACAAAGTTCTTGGCTAGGTGCCAGCTCATCACCATCAAGGCATGAGTTGATAGCAGCTTAAAGAATTAGCCTGTGTAGGAACAGTGTGTATATATTTTCTCCTATTCCAAAAACAAAACAGTTCTCTTTGCATCAAGAAAAACAATACTGAAAGGTACAAAGAAATAGCAAAATTTCTTTTCAATGAGAGTCGGAAAGGCCAAAAACCCTCCTTCGACCACCAAGGAATAAATTACCCTTAAGTGAAGATTTAGGGTGATCCAATTGCTTTGGGATAGAAGATTATCTCCCATCTAATCTGACTAACCTGGGTCAATTCAGACAACCTGCTCCTCTCTGATATTCAAGCAGTTGTTATGATATTAACCACATTTTTCCCACTGTAGATGAACAACTGAGTGAATCAAAAAAGGATCATATAAAGGAGCACATTTTTTTTTTTCCCTAAAAAGTCAGTATTTTGCACTGGGGCTACTTTAGTTGATCAGTCTTGGTGACATTTCAAAGTAGTGTTTATACCCCAAAAGATCAGGGGAAAAACATTTTTTTTTCAAAATTTTCAGGCATCAGTTCAAATTTATGAAAAAATGCATTTTAAAACACATTTCAGTTGAAGGCATAGAGACAGGTTAAGAAAATAACCCAATAGTCAACTGTGTGAGATTTCTGAGAAAAATGACAAATGCGGCTTTCTTTGGAATTACTATTTGTCTTAACACACTCCTTTTAAAGCCTTGATAGCTAGAAAGACCCCTGAACAAACATAAGAAACAAGTTCTTGAATGTGTTCACAAATCCTTGAAAAAGAAAATTCTTCAGTATATTATTTTTTCATAAAGTAGACAGAAAATGAAACAAACCTCCCAATTCCCAAGGAAAAAATAAGCAGTAATTAAAAATCTATTATTAAACAGTGAGAACAGCAAAATTTATTTTTATGGTTCTCTGGAAATAATGGAAGTGTTTTTAAAGGCTATATAAGTAGCAATATTCACTATGAGTGAGCTCTGTGTACAGAACATTCCCAAATGAAAATTTTAGAAATTTTATCTAACACTAAATCTTTAACAAGAAGCTGGTATAGTAACATTCTTAAGTCCCTCTAAGAAAATCATGTTGTTCAGGCTTTAATCCTGTTTTACCTTTAAAAAAAAAAAAAAGGACATTTTCTAGATTAGATCATCTTTCTAGTTTTGATCTAGGGTTAAAGGAAGTTTGCATATTGAATCGTTTCATGACTGTGGGTGTCTGGGGTACTGAGCTGAAGGTGTTGAGCCACAAAACAAAAACTGGCATTTAGTCACAGATTTTCCCACATTGTTTGAGATTTTAATCTTAAGCACATAGTACTTCTCAGTCTGCCTCCCTGAGTGAACCTCAAGGAGGCTGGAAGTCTGGAATTACGTAGGGAATAGCCTGGAAAAGTGACCTCTGCTTCTCCAAAAGCATTTAGAAACGCGTTGGGGGCTCCTTTACAGTTGACTCACACACCTGTCAAGCAGGTAGGACTGTGACCTGATTCTTTCCCACGATTCTGTGATGAGGAGGAGGGGCAGGAAACCTCTAAGTCGATGCATGAGAAGCTCCTGTCACCTGGTTGTATTCTTGTTCCTCAGGGACGGAATCAGGCCCAGCTGTGCATTCTCACCTCTTTCCACGATCGTTTTGGGAATGACTTATTTCACTTAAACAGTTCCTTTTTTTAAGTATCATAGCATTCTTTTAAACTTTTTTTGTCTTGATATTACATTTGTGAGAATTATCCAAGTAGATACAAGTGGCCCGTATTTATTTTCATTGCTAAATAGTGTTCAGTTTAAGGATGAATATCACAATTTATCCATTCTTCCTTGACAACACATTTATGCTGTTTTGACTTTTTTGTGTTTATAAAAAAATGCTGCTATGAACAATTTTGTTGACGTCTCCTTATGCACATATCTGAGAATTTCTTTAAAATATATAAGTAGGGTGGAATTACTTGATAATGGAGACTGCACCTTCACAACTTTCTTAAATATGCCGAATTGCTCTCCAAAGTGGTTATAATAATTTACATTTCATCTAGCAGAATATATGAGCTCTGGCTGCTCCATCATCTCCCCTAAATGTGCTGCTGTTAGCCTTAATTTTGGCTGATATGATGGATGAGAAATTATCAAGCTGGGTTTTAAGTAAAAACTTATTAGATCTATATATTATTAAACACAAAATAGCAAGAGAGCTCAAAACTGGAAAAACCAAAGAGAATGGATAAAAACAAATAATAGAAAGGAATAAAGTGCTAAGATATGAAAAGGTATGGATAAATCACAAAATAATAACAGAAACCATCACTCTGGATGGCTCTATTAATTGTAGGGAACCAGTTGACAAGGGTTCAGTGGAGCGTTCTGGGCTAATAGAAATGGTCCGTACAAAAAAGGAGAAAGATTTATGCGATCTGAAGAGAAACCGGAGTATAGAAATGGACCATATAGTTTGAATGTTGGGTCTTGGTTACACAAGTGTATGTATTTACCAAAACTCATCAAACTACATTTAAGATCTGTACATTTTATAGAATATTAGAAGAAAATAAAAGTTCGAGGATTAAAGAAAAAAATTATTGACTATAAATATTCACAGGGTTTCCCCCACCTCCACATTAAGAGAAAGACTCCTTTATTGCTTGAGCAGTATTCAGTTGCCTTTTTATTTTATTATTATTTTAAATCTACAACTTAATCAGGACAACGGAAGCAACAGCAAAGAGCTAGGTGGTGTGGGTTGGAAAGAGAAGGGAGATTGGGAGCAACTACCTTGCCACATTTTGAAAGATACTGAAAGAAATTCTCAGATAAAGAGATTGTAACACATTTTGCTCACAGTTAAAAATGTAGTCCCTCTTTAATGTTTCCCAAAAGCAGCAGTAAAAATTTAAATTGCCTTCAATCTCTCTTGGATGTGCATTGGTGCTTCATCTAAATGTAGTCTCTCTGCTGAGCTAGACCAGGAAACAGCATCTCCTGAGACACACTGGTGTAATACGTTAAATTTTAGTATACTTCTATGACAATTCTTAAGACACAAAAGACAAGTTTTAGCTTTTCTTCAAATGATGATATCCACTGGTTAATTTATTTTAAATTAATTATACAGGAAAAATGTGATTTAAAGATAAATAATAAAAATACATTTTAGTTTTGAAGCCAGATGTATGTGAGATATTAAGTGCTCTAGTACCAAAAATATGAAAAAGCAGCTTTCATTATCTACTGTTGGGAAATCTTGCTATTTGCAATTTTTTTGGGGGGGGTAATTTGGTGTTTTGTTTTTAGATGAACAAATAGAAGTGGCCATTTATAATTATTTCAATCATGTATTGTCAATTCACTTTGTGAATTTAAGTAATCATTATTTCTAAAAAGGCAAGAGTCAAATTAGAGGTATTCCATTTCCATGTTTTGTTGTTTTAACATTGATTTTTAAACTCAAAGAATCATTTTAAAATGTCAGTTAAGAATTTTGATCTAGTAAAGATTATCCTGAAGTGATTTAGTGGTATGCCTCTAATTATCTTCAAGACAAAATCATTATTCCTCATGTTTCCAGCTTTTAATGAATGGTCTACTGTGAGTATATATATTACACAGGATATGATCAAAATTCAAAATAGTAAAAAAAAATTAAATCTTCACACCCCTCAAAACGACCATGGTGTCCAGTCGGGTACAAATGAGTCATAAATCCATGAGTGATATTCAGACGTATAACAGACCACTCCCCTGGTATCTGTCAGCTCACTCCCAGTTCCAATGTAAAGAGAAACTATTTCAATTTTTTCATGAATTGATCAGCAGTAGAGAAATGGAAACAACTGTCATGAACTTTCTGGAATGTTCTGACACCTTGCTGGTCATTCACAAATCACAGTTTGTAAAAAATTTGTCTAGTTTATGCTCTTGATCTCCTGGGCAAGATAAACCAGCCCTGTATATAACATATCCACTACCCAATTTCCTAAGCTGTGTAACAGCATAACGTGCAAAGATCATGACATGGGAGACATAATCTAAATGAACATGTTTGCATATTTTCTGATTTATTGATAAAGATATTAAGCCATGCCTATAAGGTTAATCTGTGAACAAGACAATTAATAGTAAAATGCACTGTTGAGTATTTATTCAAAAGAATTGAAAACAAGATCTCAAAGAGATATTTGTATTTCCATGTTCATTGCACCACTATTCAATAGCCATAAGGTAGAAGCAACCTAAACATCCATTGATGAATCAATGGATAAAGAAAATGTGGTATATACATACAATGGAATATTATTCAGCCTTGATAAAGGAGGGAATTCTGTCATATAGGGCAATATGGTGGCCTGTATGACAGAACATTATTCTAAGTGAAATAAGCCAGTCACTGAAAGACCAATGCTGTATAACTCCATTTACAGGAGATATTTAAAGTAGTTAAATTCAATGAAGTAGGGAGTAGAATGGTGGTTGCCAGGGAGTAGAGGGGAAGGGAAAATGGAAAGTTGCCATGCAATGGGTTATACAAGATGAGAAAGTTCCAGAGAGTGCTCTATGACAATGCTCATAGAGTTAACAATTCTATGCTGTTGACTTAAAACCATGTTAATATGGTAGATTTCATGTTATGTTTTTTTCATCACAATCAAAAAATGCCAAATACATGTAATAGATTTGATTTTGTATTTATTATTTGTAGACAGTTGTTTGTGTGAGTTTTTGTAGCTGTGAGGGAGCAAAACAACCACTTGTTAGAGTAGCTTCAGGAAGAGTTTGGAATTTCAGGGCCAGGAAGGGGAGCCATGGACATGTCCTCAGGAAGCTGCCGTGGGAAACGTTCTTGAGATGGAGACTGTAGAGAGTGAAAGGAGTGGAAGTGGGCAGAGAGAGAAGCCCAGCCCTGTTGCAGTCACACCCAGGCCTCTGCCAACGTGGCCTGTAGCAGGAGCTAGGTGGCCTCTCAGAGTTGACCAGAATCGGGCCAAGGGACCAAGGCCTCCATACTCTTAGATCCACCAGTCATCGGATGCCGGGGAAGGGGTTGAGACTTTGATCAAGGTGGCTCTCATCTGTGGAGGGTAACCACCTGGAGAGAATTGGTGGGGGGAGCTCAGTATTGGGGAAGAAGCATTCCAGTTCAGAAGGGGGAGCCTTGAGTCAAACCAGCGCGTCCACTAGAGGGAGTTGAGTGAAGTGAAGACAGGCTACTCAGACATTAAAGGGATGCAGAAAGGGCAACAGGAAAGAGGAATTTGGATGAACCAGACGTAGGTAATAATGCTGCCCTCTTACAGAACGTAAGAGGCAGGCTGGAATCTAGGACTGTATTTCTGAGTCTGAACAGTTTTCCTGAATGAGGGTCTATACATATGTCCATATTTACAGTGGGGGTGTTAGTCTAAGAACTTTGCTTTACCTGAATATGGTTCAGTGTAGTTTACAAGCACAACTGATTATTCTTCTTGAAACAAACGTCTTTTTGTATAAAACCTATTACTTTAGTGTAGCTTTCTGCCTTTAGACTCGTGGCTAAATATTCACTAATGTCATGACGATTATCTGTATTTCTGATGCATGTTTTATCTGTGCATCACAGGATCTTAATGAAAAATTTTCTTTACCTTCTAATCTCCTCTTGGAGGTTACAGTGGCAATTATATATCCTTCTTGCTCATACATAACACATGAACACTGCAGAAGTAGGTTATTGAAGTATTTCACTTTATCTCTTGCATCACCTTTTCAGCTGATGTGTAGTGAGCAGAGATTTAATATAAAGATATTTTCCTCCACTTTTATGCCGCAATTGCAAATCTAGGTTGCAGGTACATAAAAGAGAGTTTTAAGGGACTTAGTTAATGTTTGGAATAAACAGTGAACTAGACTGGATTCCAGTCCTCACTCTGCTATTAACTATGTGTGGGACATTGACCAAGCAGTTTTATCTCTCTTGGTCTCATTTATTGTTTGTCAAGTGTGGTTTTGGATTGCATGATTTGTAATGACACTGATCAGCCCCCATTTCATTGTCTTTTGAATGAATGGATAGACGTTTTCCATCTAGTCACAATACTCTTATTTTTTTTTCCAAAAAAATGAATCCCTTCTTATTCACCATAACTCAACCTCCATAGATCATTTTGGTGCACAAATTTCAAACACTACACTTTCACTTGGTTTCATAAACTTAAATCCAACTCAAAGCTGTAATAGGGTCAATTATGTACAACAATAAATTCTTATGTTAGAAAAGACAATACTTTCATTATCTTCCATAACTAATCAAGAATTCCTAACAACCTTCCATGATCACTCAGGGCAAGAAAAATTCAACTCCCTTTCAGGCCTGTTTCTTGGTTCCCCATCCTACGTACCAAGTGAGAAGACAGTTTACATGTTCCCATAAAAACAAGAGGAGGGTCCCAGATTTATGTGTGAGCTGTTGTGTGTCCTCAGGACTCTCGTGGGTCTCTTGTCTGGCTGAGTACCTCTCTGTGTCTTCTGCAGTACAGCTGGCTGCTCTGGTTATGTTGTGAACTGTTTTCTCCCCCGCTGATGTCTGGGCATTGGGAAATTTCTTGGTGGGCTCCACCCTTCTGGTTTCTGGAGCTATGACTTCTGGTTGCTGGTTCCTTGTGAGCTGTGATTGACAGTCTTCAGGCATCTCCTCCAAAGCATCTTGGAGCCAGGGATCCAATGAAGTCTTGACTGCTTCCTGTACCTCTCAGTCATTTACAAGGGATCCAAACATTGCCCCTCTTTGCGACTCTTTTGCCTCCCTGGGTGATTTTTTTGAGAGTCTGGAGAGTTGCCTGTGAGTGAGCAATCCCCTGCTTCCTTCCCTAGGCTCATGTAAAACCAGGAATTTCTGCTGTACTGACCTCAAATCTAAGAGAAACCCATTTGGTAATCTTTGTGTTCTTCTGACAACTAATGCCAATCAGCCATTTCCAGCCTGGAAGGCACATTGTCTTAAAGGGCCCTCATCTGAGGTACCACAAAAACACCCCAGGACCTACTGGGGACAAAACCCCACTGCTCTGGGCTTCCTCAACTTACCTGGCTGTTTTTGCAAATTCATCCACTGTGTAAGCCTGAATATGAACATCTGACCTTCTGCACATTTTTTCCCTCCTCTTCCCCCAGGCCCCACCTGGGACCTAGAAACCCTCTCTTACTTCCCTTTTGGTCTGGCGGGGACTTCTGTGTCAATTCTGTTCTCTAACTTCCCCAAGCAGGGTTCACTTTCTACCTTTCCTGGAGGAATGGTGATTATCACTAAGAAAAGAACATTAGGTAATATTTAAAACCAACAGATCATTCCCACAACATGTAGTTAAATCCCCTCAAAACAGAAAGACCAGTTGCTGCATCTTGCATTAAGGAGAAGGGAAAATACTTCATAGGTCCCTTTAATTTTGATGGGATTGTGTGAATCACACTGGGGTGCTGCTCTGACGCACTCACTGGGTGACCCGGGCGGCTACTGGGCTTAGTGTGGACTAAGGGAAGCTTCTTCAGCACATCCTGCAGGGCAGGCCGCTCCGGCGTTTGGACCTTTTGAATCAGCGGAATCAATCTGGCTTGAACTTTCTTTCGCCGAATGCATTGTTCTGTGGTCCCTCTAACAAATCCCACTAGGAGAAGCACTGTGAGGCCTCCAGGGCAACGTGTTTCAAACTGTGTGTTGTGACCCATTAGTGAGTTGTGAAATCCACTTAAGAGGTCTTGAGCAGCATTTACAAAAATATAACAGAGGATAGGCTAGAAAGGAAGATATCAGAGTACAAAGCCTGTAGCCAGGGAACATTTATTGAAACTTGTTTGTTTTGTTTGAGATCTTCTGAGGGTGTGGGACGGGATTACAAACTAAAATGCGTTTCTGACAGAGTCCGGAGGCCACAATCTTTGAAAGCCCCTTCTTTAGCATATTTGAGCAAAGTCATGCCTACTTGGTCAAATAACTTGTTTTCTTTCAAGAAACAGCTCTTGGCTTGGTACTGGGAACTGGAAGGAGAGACAAGGTCTCTGATGGTGACACTGGCTTGCTACTGATGACCTGGGTGTTGTCTGAGCCACCCGTCTGTTTCGTAGGGCCTGTCCAGTACCACTGTGCCTTCAGATGGAAGTGGCATATATGGGGTCAGGAGTGTACAACTAAGTGATGGAATCAGTTGTTCTTACTCCTAGCCTATATCTTGCTGCACAGCTCCACACCAGTCCCCCTCCCCACAGCTGGAGTTCCCTGGGGAGTTCCATGTGATCTGCTGACTGAGGGAAAGGGGGAGTAATTCCTAGTTTACAGATAGTTCCTCTCCAAACTCTAAAACTGACTGTAAGTAAAGGTGCAGCATTACAACCCCACCAGGTGTGACTCTGAAGGACAGTAGAAAATGGAATTCTTTCCAGAAAAAGGAAAGTAGGCAGGACTTTCCACTGGATTGTCCATTTTATCTGGAAGAAGAGTCTGAAATATAGGTTAACATTATTTCCTTAGTTTTGCTGATTGGTTTGGGATATGAAGATTGGGTAAAATGAACGATGGGGAAGAGGTATGCGGCTGAGCCTGGAGTGTGAGGTTGTTTGTGTTCCATGTTAATGCTCACTGCTATGGACTGAGTATTTATGTCCCCTCAAATTCACGTGTTAAAGTCCTAATGCGATGGTATTTGGTGGTAAAGCCTTTGGGAGGTAATTAGGTTGTGAAGGTGGAGCCCTCATGATGGAAATAGTGTCCTGTAAGAAGAGGAGGAAAGCTAGCGCCCTCTCTGTTCTCCATCATGATTGTAGTTAGAGCCTACCTGGATAATCCAGAATCATCTCCCATGCCAAGATCCTGAACTTAATTACATCTGCAAAGTTCCTTTTTGCACAGAAGGTAACAGTCACAGGTTCTAGGTATTAGGACCTAGGAATCTTTGGGGGCATTATTCAGCCTGCCATTTTGGGTATTCTGTCACTTGGGCCTGAAAGCTTTCTAATGGATACTCCCTTTAATATAGAATCATACGTGGTGGTGGTGGGATACCAGCCATTTCCCAAGCTCTAGGTTGATTATTTTAGGCTCTTTCCATCACAGAAGGAAGGAATTTATCCTCCCTGACTTATGCGCTCTTCCTGGATTTAGATTTTCTATTGCTTCTTCCCACATCATAATCACCTTCATCTCTGAACTTTTTGAATATCTAAAAGCGTCATCATAGTACCATATGCAACGTTGCTCTTAACCAAACACTCATTTTATAGTTAAAAAAAGGTGTAGGCTGAGGCTCACAGAGTTTACTAGTCTTATCATGTACTCTGTAAGTTAGAAGCTTCTGGTCTGGTCTTCCAGAATAAAGAAAAAATTATTGTGACCTAGTTATAGCCCAGCTGGAAGACTATTTTTGCGAGATAAAGTATAAACCAGAAGGTAACATGTACTCTGAGTCTCCCAAGTTGGAATATATTGATTCTGAGAGGAGGTGGTAAAAGTTAAAAGTGGCAATTCTTGTATTTACACACAGATACAAAATGTTGCTTCTATCCCTGGACTCTGGGATATTTTGGTTGGGAGATTTTAGGGACCAAGGAATAAATGGTTTCATCATGAGACATGATAGTTTCTTCAAATTGAGACTGGCCAGTTCAGGCTTGATAACCACTGTATGAACATCCAAAAAAATTTTTTAAAAAAATGAAGAAAAGAAATGGTAGTGTTCCCTGGGGTGATTTATCCTATCAAAGGGAAAAAGTGTAGTATATGCATTTATATTTCTTTATTTGCTGTGTAATGTGTGTTTGTATATATTTAATGCACAACCCCCCCCCTTTGTGGTTAAAAAAGTAATTTAGGCTAAATATCAAGGAATATCAAAATAGAATTGTGACTGAACTAGAGAAAGATTGCAATGTCCCAAACATCCTTCCAATGATTGGGCTTGGTGCAAATAATAACTGTGATACATACATTTTACAGTTTTGGCCAGTAAGTTCAAAGGACAAATTAGCTGGCAATGCTCAGTAACCAACCGTGGCTCCTTGAGTTTCCCCAGGTCTTCATTGGTGAAGATCTGGCCATGGTGTTCTGTGTGACCACAGTGAGGTCCTGGCAGGTTGCAAGAAGCTGAGTTGGGGTTTTCAAAAGCTGCTCACTCCCCTACCAAGTCACATTTTAATAATTAACTTAATGTGGATGCAAATCTGCATTTACTAAGCCATGTCACTTGGCTTTAGTGGCCAGGTTCCAGGTACAGTTTCTAACTATGCCTCCAGCACCGTCTGCTCCATCATCCACAAGTTGTATTATAATGACCAGGAATCACACATTTGTGCTTTACAACTACATAGCTACAGTGTCTCCCGGGCAACAAGGCCGGGGAGGGACTGCGTCTGGTCTCCGCACTCTCTTGCTGCGTCTAGCGCCATGTTTAATGTCGGGCGTAGTCTCACTGTACCATGTTCATTCTCATATCAGAGTCTCTTCATCACGGGAAGATTTCACCTAAACAGATTGAGTGGGCTTCTGAAAGGACATATAAAAGTAAATTTTCCTGAGTGTATGTTACAGCTTAACCCTTTTATGGTAGTGTAATTGACTCTAAAACAGACTTATGCACGTCAGGTTGAGTTCAGGGATTCTCGCCTTTTACTGGTCATGAACAGTTTGGCTGTCTGGGGAAGATCATGGAGCCCTGCTCAGTATGTTTCTAAATTCACAACATAAAAATAAATAGAATCACAAAGAAGATCATCCATACGGAAATGCAATCATCAAAATAATAAGCATTCAATATTTTGAGATAGTGATATTTGTGCTTTTTAGAAATGCATAAAGCAGTATGTTCTAGCAGTGGGATGACTGCTGTAATTTGAAGTTAGTTTTGAGTGTAAATGATATTTTGCAGCTGTAACAGTTGTAATGTGAGAAAGTATCAGAAATGTCTTGGTGACACAGCATAGGCATTACTAAAACTACTGTGGTTTGTTATCTACATCCATAATTGAAAGAAACGCTAAATTTTTTAAGTTAGAGGTTAATGAAAATAAAAGTTTATTTATTTTTTCTCATCCAAGTTCAAAGACTTCTGAATTCTATACACAAATCCCTAGATAAATTCTGCAGATTCTGATGGATATCTGAAGATAATTCTTCACAAGAAGACTCAGCTCATCATGACAAATACTAGATTTTTAATATCTTAATATCACTTACTATCACTAATTTAAGAGAGGCATATTCTTATATTTCTTTTAAGTATGCATCTTGTCTACTAATCTACACAGATTCATCGAAAATACTTTCAATGTTGAGCTCGCTTAAGATTTTTCTGTTCCTGAAATTCCTTTTTCAATTACATACATCATCAGTAAATTCTCTTTCTGTCTTTCTTCATCCCTGTTTCTTAACATCATCTCTAGTCTAAGAAAGAAATTGTTTTTGTTTTTCCTCCTTTTCACCTGTGCTGGTAAAATGAGTAAGACAGTTGATCGATAGGATGTATATCCAACAAAAGATTTTGCTCCATAATTCATGTGCCAGTCAAACATGAGCCTAAGCTTTGACCAGTGATACTTTCTGCATAATCACATTGTTCATTGAATGCAACCTCAAGGTAAAATTTATTTATAAAGTTATATAGTATATAAATCACAGTATGAAGTCATTTTGGGGGGGGAAATTTGAAAATAGTTTATTATTTATTATTAGTAATTTCCACGGTGTTCAAATACATTACATTTGTCAGAAGTTGTACCCTATTCAAGATTTATTTACACGCTAGGAAGGAGGAGGCCTGCATGAAACCTGAAGAAATATCGAGTACAACAATGACAGGAGGCCCATAGACGAATGCTCCACCGGTAGGTTTAAGAAAGAGGGAGGTTATTTGGAAAAAAGTTTTCAGAAGGCATGGGAGGTGTACTGTTCAAAGGGAGAGAGGGATGCAAATGGCAGGCAGGATGAAAAAAGGCTGTTTCAAGTGATATGAGTTCAGAGGGAACGCTAAGGTAGATAGGTGGAGGGGGGAGAAGTGTGTGCAGAGGACTCACAGCCAATTAGGTGGGTGCTGAAGGCATTTGGGGGTTAGAAAAATGATGGATATCAGAATAGATGGATCAGGTGAGAAATAGCGGCAGAAAAAAAGTGAATGCAATAATAAATCTTTTTTTAGTTTTATTTAAATAAAACTGGGGGGGGGTTAGGTTTATTTGTTTATTTATTTAAGAAGAGGTACTGGGGATTGAACCCAGGACCTTGTGTATGCTAAGCATGTGCTCTGCCACTTGAGCTATACCCTCCCCCAATAAATTTCTGTTTGATACGAAAAACATTTCTGTTTGGTTCCTTGCTATAAAACATAAGAAAGTGCTTAGAGTGTTTTAAGTAGCAAACATGTGTTAAATTATAAGAAAAATTAGAATTATTAGGCCAACAGACTATTGTGGAACCATATATTGGTAAAATTACGCTACAATGGTGTAAGCAATGGGCAGACTACATTCATTCAATGGATACGTTAAGATAAATAATATTTGATTGTTTCTGATCCTTTAATAAAATAAGTGTTGCCATATATAAATATTCCATATTCAAATGAAGATAACACCACAATTAGATATTAATATATTTGTTTGCCATATTTTTAAAATCTTTATAAAACTGGTTTGTCTTTAGGAGCTCAGTTTACTTTAATGGCTTCGTATCAGTTTAGAATTTTTAGTCATTTGTCAATATTGTTCTATTTCATTAGAATTGGTTCTTTCTTGCCCCTAAGCATTTTCCATCAACCCAGTGTTCTTTGTGGACAAGTTAATTTGACTTTTCTTAGAAAATGTACACTTTAACTTAAAAAGCTACATTTTAGATCCAGAAGCTATATAATTGATGTTATACATAATAAAATATATCAAAGTCCATTTCTATAGTTATTGCATAATTTCCTTCTAAGCATTAATTCCATTGTTGTCAGGCAAATAACAAGGAAACAAACAAAAAACCTCATTGTATTGGAGAGACTGTTAAGGTCTATACTATGTGTACGTTTGAATTTCATACTTCTACATTTTTGTAATTATAATCAATACAAGTTAATTTTAGGAATCTTTTGTATAGAATGAATGAATTACAAAATAATTCCTTGTTTAGCTGATAGAGTAAAACCTTTTCATTAGCATCACTCTGGTTTGCCTGATGCATGGTGTGATTGGTTTAAAAACATCAGAAAACCTCTTACCTAATTATGCATTTAGTCAATGGACCATGAAAGCTCCAAAGAGACTCATTCTAGCTTATTGAGTAAATAGATATTTATTCACGGTGGAGTTGTTCCAGTCTCCTGAGTGAGAGTTTGTTTTAGAATTTTCCAAAAAATGTTTTTAAATGCACTTATATAATTGTAATATAATTACAGTCTTACAATGCAGTTTAGCGTTAAAACCAAAGACATCTTAGATACTCGGAGTCTTAATACTAAGAAGAGCCCCTTAAAATTAGTCAGGAATTTAACTTTTTCTAGGAATAATCCTTTAAACAACCTAGTAAGTAAAAAATATTACCAATTATTCCCTCGATTTCTTCTTCCACCATTATCTTTCAGGAAGAAAAAATACATGCATTCTAAAAGTAACAATACATGGCGGGATAATATAGGTACATTTTTATTAATGAAAATTATTAAAGCTGTAATCATTCTCCTTCTAAACTTAATCCTCAAAGTAAGTGGAAAAACAGAGAGAGGCCAAATGTTTCCCTAAGCTGTTTAGTAATACAAATTGGATTTTATTTGACTCTTAAAGGAGTTCCTTTGTTGGATTTACAAAGTCAGGTTTAAATAACTAGCTCTCAAGCTCTCAGAGTGAGAGTCGAGTAATATGTTTCTAATTTCAGGAGTAGTTCCCCTCAGATTTACCCCAAATCCTCTAACACTCTGTATTTCTGTAAGAAGCTCTGTTAAGGGTATTATTCCGCTTAAATCTGCAGCCATCTTTTATGTCCATCAAGCTTGTTTTAAATGCAATCGGATCTGTTTGGGGGTAGAGGATAAATGGGATATGAGGAAAAAATGATAATCTGACCCCCGGCTTTTCCATTAAAAAATAAAATAAAATGCAGCCTTTCTGTGCCTTGCGAAAATGACGTTGCTATGGAGACAGCCTTTATGAATCCCAATGAAACTGATGTTAGCAACGTTCTCCTGATTTTGACTGCCCATGAGTTAAGGCTGCTTCTTGTTCTCTAAACCTTTTTATTCTTTGTTGAATATGCATCTCTAGGGCAGCAGAGCAAGGCATGGAAATCTGTAGGGCAGTCATTTTTTTTCCATAATAAAGTAGAAAAATATGGAGATAAGACATTGGCATTTTCAAGGAAAAGACTGCATTTACACATTGTATGGAGAATATTCATAAAATAGCTTTTCGTGCTTGCTGTGCACATGGGGTAAAAGGAGAAAAAGCATAAGAAGTTTGAAAATTATTTTCCTGCTTTTACAGCTTTTATGTGGAACTGCAAAAGTAATATTTAAGCATGTTAATTTGATCTCTGTTGGTTTTACAAGAAATACAGCATACATTGAATTAAACTTTCTCAATAACATTTTTTAATTATTACAACAATAACAGATGTCCTGTTATTTGCCTCTATAAACAAACACACTTCTCTTTCTAAGTGTTCTACAACTTTGTATTATTTAAGAAGATGACAGTGAAACTCAAAACTGAATCTACCCAAACCAAATCCAAATGAAACTTCTTTCTGCAATGTAAAGAAAGACACCAGTGACCAAACTTAGAAAGAGCAAAATAATTTTCCTTGACTAGGAGTTTTAATATAGCCTCCTACTTTAATTTTTGAAGGGTTAATTTTTCATGTGTTGTCCCTTTTAAAGCCAGCAACTTGATTAATATAAAAATATCATTTTGGAAAAAGGAACCCTCCTACACTGGTGATAGGAATGCCATTATGAAAACCAGTATGGAGATTCCTTAAAAAACTGAAAATACACTTACCATATGATCCAGCAATACTACTCCTGAGCATATATCTGGAAGGAACTCTTAATTCAAAAAGATACACACACTCTAATGTTCATAGCAGCATTATTTACAGTAGCCAAGACATGGAGGCAACCTAAATGTCCATCGATAGAGGACTGGATAAAGAAGTTGTGGTATAGTTATACAATAGAATATTACTCAGCCATAAAAAAGAATAAAATAGTGCCACTCACAGCAACATGGATGGACCTGGAGATCATCATACTAAGTGAAGTAAGCCAGTAAGAGAAAGAAAAATACCATATGATATCATTTATATGCAGAATCTGAAAAAAAAAAAAAAGACGCAAATGAACTTATTTACAAAACAGAAATAGACTCACAGACATAGAGAACAAACTTATGGTTGCCAGGGGGTAAGGAGGTGGGGAGGAATGAATTGGGAGTTCAGGATTTGCAGATACTAACTACTATATATAAAATAGATGAACAACAATGTCCTACTGTATAGCACAGGGAACTATATTGAATACCTTATAATGACCTATTAAGAAAAGGAATATGTATATTTATATGTATATGTATAAATGAATCACTATGCTGTACACCAGAAATTAACACAACATTGTAAATCGACTGTACTTCAATAAAAGAGAAATATCACTTTGAGCATTTTCCCTTCTGAGCCCTTGTAGCATCTTGCGTACTTCTTAGAACACTGGCCCATTACGGTGATGACTGGCTTCCAGACTGTGAGATGGTGGATCCTGGCCCTGTGTTCTCAGTGTCCTTGTGTCCCCAGCACACTGCGCAGTGCAGACGGAGGGGAGGGAACTCAGTCTACATTGAACAAACATGAATCAAGGCTTCCCTAAAGATTTGGTGAATAGGGAACGTCTCGAGTTTTATTCGATAAGAAATTTAAAACTAGTAAAAAAGAATCAAAACAAACAAGTAAAAAACTTTGTTGAAAGTACAGAAAATGTCCTTTGTACTTTTAATACAGGACTCTACATGCTGCGAGAGATAACACACTAAAGGACAGCTAAGTACTGTTATCTTCAGGGGAAATAAAATGACTTTCAGAAAGTCTTTAAGAAAAAGTGGGGATGTGGATGTTAACTGTTTTAGGGGGAGCTTCATTAATTATGTGGCTGTTGATTTCTTAGAATAACTCTTCCTCAGGATTTTTTTTTCTTTTTTTTTTTTTTAACATTTTTTATTGATTTATAATCATTTTACAATGTGTCAAATTCCAGTGTTCAGCACAATTTTTCAGTCATTCATGGACATATACACACTCATTGTCACATTTTTTTCTCTGTGAGTTATCATAACATTTTGTGTATATTTCCCTGTGCTATACAGTGTAATCTTGTTTATCTATTCTACAATTTTGAAATCCCAGGCTATCCCTTCCCACCCTCCACCCCCCGGTAACCACAAGTCTGTATTCTCTGTCTGTGAGTCTATTTCTGTCCTGTATTTACGCTTTGTTTTTGTTTGTTTCTTTTTGTTTTTGTTTTTTAGATTCCACATATGAGTGATCTCATATGGTATTTTTCTTTCTCTTTCTGGCTTACTTCACTTAGAATGACATTCTCCAGGAGCATCCATGTTGCTGCAAATGGCATTATGTTGTCGGTTTTTATGGCTGAGTAGTATTCCATTGTATAAATATACCACCTCTTCTTTATCCAGTCATCTGTTGATGGACATTTAGGCTGTTTCCATGTTTTGGCTATTGTAAATAGTGCTGCTATGAACATTGGGGTGCAGGTGTCATCCTGAAGTAGATTTCCTTCTGGATACAAGCCCAGGAGTGGGATTCCTGGGTCATATGGTAAGTCTATTCCTAGTCTTTTGAGGAATCTCCACACTGTTTTCTATAGTGGCTGCACCAAACTGCATTCCCACCAGCAGTGTAGGAGGGTTCCCCTTTCTCCACAGCCTCTCCAGCATTTGTCATTTGTGGATTTTTGAATGATGGCCATTCTGACTGGTGTGAGGTGATACCTCATTGTAGTTTTGATTTGCATTTCTCTGATAATTAGTGATATTGAGCATTTTTTCATGTGCTTTTTGATCATTTGTATGTCTTCCTTGGAGAATTGCTTGTTTAGGTCTTCTGCCCATTTTTGGATTGGGTTGTTTATTTTTTTCTTATTGAGTTGTATGAGCTGCTTATATATTCTGGAGATCAAGTCTTTGTCAGTTTCATTTGCAAAAATTTTCTCCCATTCCGTAGGTTTTCTTCTTGTTTTACTTCTGGTTTCCTTTGCTGTGCAGAAGCTTGTAAGTTTCATTAGGTCCCATTTGTTTATTCTTGCTTTTATTTCTTCTAGGAGAAAATTTTTGAAATGTATGTCAGATAATGTTTTGCCTATGTTTTCCTCTAGGAGGTTTATTGTATCTTGTCTTATGTTTAAGTCTTTAATCCATTTTGAGTTGATTTTTGTATATGGTGTAAGGGAGTGTTCTAGCTTCATTGTTTTACATGCTGCTGTCCAGTTTTCCCAACACCATTTGCTGAAGAGACTGTCTTTATTCCATTGTATATTCTTGCCTCCTTTGTCGAAGATGAGTTGACCAAAAGTTTCTGGGTTCATTTCTGGGCTCTCTATTCTGTTCCATTGGTCTATATGTCTGTTTTGGTACCAATACCATGCTGTCTTGATGACTGTAGCTCTACAATATTGCCTGAAGTCTGGGAGAGTTATTCTTCCAGCCTCTTTCTTTCTCTTCAGTAATGCTTTGGCAATTCTAGGTCTTTGATGGTTCCATATAAATTTTATTATGATTTGTTCTAGTTCTGTGAAATATGTCCTGGGTAATTGGATAGGGATTGCATTAAATCTGTAGAGTGCCTTGGGCAGTGTGACCATTTTAACAATATTGATTCTTCCAATCCAAGAGCATGGAATATCTTTCCATTTTTTTAAGTCTTCTTTAAATTCCTTCGTCAATGGTTGATAGTTTTCTGTGTATAATTCTTTCACCTCCTTGGTTAGATTTATTCCCAGATATTTTATTATTTGGGTGCTATTTTAAAGGGGATTGTTTCCTTACTTTCTTCTTCTGTTGATTTATCGTTAGTGTAAAGAAATGCAACTGATTTTTGAACGTTAATTTTGTAACCTGCTATTTTGCTGAATTCTTCAATCAGCTCTAGTAGCTTTTGTGTGGACCTTTTAGGGTTTTCTATATATAGTAACATGTCATCAGCATATAATGACACTTTTACCTCTTCTTTTCCAATTTGGATCCCTTTTATTTCTTTCTCTTGCCTGACTGCTGTGGCTAGGACTTCCAGGACTGTGTTGAATAGGAGTGGTGATAGTGGGCATCCTTGTCTTGTCCCAGATTTTAGTGGGAAGCTTTTCCTCAGGATTTATAAGAGGACTTCTTGTCTTTCTCTTTGTAGGTACTGTGTCCATTTTTCTTTTCTTCTCTTTTTCCTCCTGCACATATGCCGATATTCTCAAAATCTACCATCCTGACTCTCCCAAGGCTCCGAAAACTTAACACATCATCTCCTCTGCCCAAATCTGGCTCTCTCTCTCTCTCTCTCTCTCTATCTCTGTCATCTGCTCTTCAGATCTGTGCTTAGTAATCTTCAGCCACCCAGACACCCAAGCATGAATTCTGACAGTCATTTTAGCCTTTTTCTTCTTCCTTAAACCACTCATCCAAGTCTTCCCAATTTAACTTCCTAAAGATTCGTAGAATCTTGCCCTGACACACCATCTCTGAGACTCTCATTACCTCTTTTACCTGAACTTTTATGATAACTCCTTAATTGAGCTCCCATTTTCCAAGCTTGACCTTTCTGAAATCCATCCACTAACCAGAAAAGGCTATCCCAAATAAACCAGACCTTAAAAAAAAATTGTCTAAGGATGCTGGCTTTCTGCCCCTTTCATATAAAGTCACTGTGACCTGGCCCTGCCCACCTCATGAGTTTCATTTCCATGGTCTGTGACTGAGATTTCACTCTTTGCCCTTGTTACCCAACTAAAGAGTTTATATTTCTCAAACATATATGTTTAGCTCTCTGCCTGGAACATCTTTTTCAGTTTAAAAAAATCTAGCTTGTTCTTGTTTATCCTTTGACACTCAGCTAAGGTTTTCCTTTCTTCCTGAAACCTTCAGTTGATCACTCTGGTGGATTAAGTTTCCTTACTGTTGGAAATTCCTGTAACTTATTTATTATAGTACAGTTATGTTAACTTTCATCATTCCTACTAAGACATTGAATTTCTTGGGGGCTCAAACTCTTTCTTATTCACTGACCACAGTGTCTAATACATTGTAGAAGTTAGTAAATGTTTTTAAATGGAGCTAAGTGTAAAGAAGGAAAAGTGGTTAATATTTATCACTGCATGTTAGTGATTTGTACCACTTCTAACAAAAAGGCTACCATGTGGGGGACATGACACACTGTTTGCCACCCTACTGGATGCTGTAGAAAAAAAGATGAAACTTTCCTTCCCACCGCAAACCTGGGAGAGGTAATTATCTTTGCTTCTATTTTAGAGCAAAGGAGGGGAAAAGTATGGTACCATACAGCTAATAAGGGGCAACTCTGAAATTTATACAGAACTAAATTCTTGAAATATGACCCCAAATGGGGTCAGAGGATCTTGTGCGCAAGTTTTTCAAACTAAGGTAGGCGCACAGCTTTCAGGAGTTGTGTGTGTGTGCTTTGTGGTAATCGTGGTGGTTCCCTCTTTATTTCTGTACCTAACAAAGTTTGAAAATTAAAATGCATCTCCCCTCGTCCAGAGGTGAGCTTTCTGAAGCATTGCTATAATGCGTAGAAAAGTGGTCAACGGGGACCATGCAAAACACCAAGCTAAATTAGCATGTGCTTCTGTGGTCATTTAAATCATTTCTACATGACTGATTATTCTCCCATGGAAGTTTGCTGTTATGACCTTGGATTAATGACCTTTTATGCTTGTTAAAGCGCCAAGCTAAAAGTATCTCTGGCAGTTTTAGAACCTGGAAACCTCCAGAAAGAAGACACTGTGTCAATTGTCCTGCTCTTTCCATCTTAAGTAATTATTTTAACTTGTCATTGTTTCTCAATAAGATAATAATAGAAAAGACTAGTCATTACTTTATATGCTTTAAAAAAGTGTATTTTCATTTTGAAAATGAAAATAATCGTAGTCTTGTTTACTGGAAATAACAGACTTTTTCCACAGTGCATTTTCTTATCAATTTTGTATTTATATTCCATGCAGTTGTGCTACTGCACATAAAATTATGCAGAAATCATTACAGAAGCAAACAGAATGCTAATGACAAGGAAGTAATTCAGTTCATCTCCTGTTAAAATTTTATCAGTAAGCATTCAACTGAATACCAAATTTTTTGGCAATGCTCTATATTTGGGGACTTTGATTTTAAGACTTCAAAATAAAACAGAAAAGTAAAATGAATGCACGTGAAAATTTCCTTCCTGCCTTCAGTCTTAGAGGTAAATCGCCAGGACAATAAATTTAGTTGGTAGCAGCCTATGTGGTCATGCCGCTCGAACATGGTAAGGTGAAATCAGAAAGCTTTATCTCACAAAGTACGCACCTTGAAATAATGACTATTAACTTTAAGAGGGTGTTTTGACAATTATCTATCTTGACAGGTATAGTTCCGTTTCATGTGTTTTTAGCTGCTGTTTTACATCACTTTAGTGTGTGAACATATCCCAACTTCCTGTTTTTTATTTACCTGCTGGTGAAATAGTTCAGTTTTTGTTTTTGTTTGCCTGCTAGAAACAGAGATGCAATGAACACTCTCATAATCTTAATGCATCACTGTCACAGTTACCCTAAGTCATGTGCCTTGAAGCAGAATTGTTAGACCACAGGGCGGGGTATACGCACTTATAATATTATAACATATTGCTGAAATGCTTTCCAAGTTGCCTGAGGCTATTTTTCCCTCCCATCAACAATGAACGAGGATTCCAGTTGCTCCACAGTCTTGCCCAACTGGACAAGATATGAGAACAAGTAAAATAGACACACACATAAACACATATAAAAATAAACCTATACATTAAAATAAATTAATTTAGACAAACTTTTGAAAATAAGTTTAAAACTCATATGAAACTTATGCTTTTTCAGAAAAATGCAAATTAATCAATATTGAGACCAGAAGGGAGAAAAAATAACTCGAAGAAATAAACAAAAATGAGATACTTGTCAAAGAGCTAATATACACAGTGAGAAAATAGCAAGACCAGGACAATTCTTTCTTAACATTAAAGGAATGATTCTTTTAATCTATTTAAACTATTCCAGAGCCTACAGAAAGAAGGAAAGCTATCTGGTTCCTTCACGTAATCAGCATAACCTTCATTTCTTCTTTTCCTGGAATCTGCATTTTTAGCCATCCTATCTGCACACTATTTCAGAACCACTTCCATAAACTAAAGAGTAATGAATTCAATGATGTAAAATCACTTTAATGGCAATAACAGGAAAAAAAGTCATTTGAGTGTAAATGTACTCACAAAACATGGAAATTATTTGTATCTGACATGATAGAAAAATTGTGAAATTGATTAACTCACAAGAAACTCATAGAAATCAATATGAAAAAGGCCAACAACTTCATAAGTTCTGGCAGAGTATTAAAAAGAAGTTCAAAAAAGAGACATATAATGATCTATTGACGTTAGCAAAAATGTCCAAACTCACTCGTGATTTTTAAAATGGAAACTTAAAGAGGACATACCAGTTCTCACCCATTAGAGAGATTAACACAGTTTATATTACCCACTGTTGTCACGGTGAGAGGTGGGAAGTGGGCATAAATTGTTGCAGATTATTTAAAGAACAATTGGGTAAAAATAGCACCCAAAATAAATATGAGCATGGCACTTAACTAGATTAATTCACTTTGAGAAAACTCTACAGATACTTTAACACAGGTACATGTAAGATATAGATACAAAGATATTCAATCAAGTATTGTATTAAAATGCTAAAAATGGAAGTAGTCCAAATTCCACTCATAAGAACCAATGAACTAAATCATGGTATAGCCTATTAACAGAATAAAAACAATTGTGAAAAGAGTAAGATAAATTATGAATGATGGGTAAATATTCATGTCAAAAAAGATACATGGGAAACAGGCAAGTTCCCAAACATAAATCTACTTTCATATTTTAATCCCTATACGATATGTAGGTGTATTTTGTTTATGAAAATATGGATGAATACACACTGAAATGGTAACAGCAGTTACTACTTAGAAATGGGGTGAAGGGACATGGAAAGCCAATCACTTTGTCATGGTTTTCATACAGCTCTACAGTTTTTTTAGTGACAAGTTTTTTAATTACTTGAGTTTCTCCAGAATAGATTACTTTTCTAATTAGAAGTTTTAGAGTGTTGGATATATGGAGGACTAAGGCAAAGCAAAGGTGGTTGGGTAAATCTGGGCCAGTTGTGTGTCTGTTTTTGAAGACTAGATGGAGTTTCCTGGGCAAAAAGGAACTTCTGAAGGTTTCTACCAGGCAGGTGTCCTCAGGTTGTCAGGCAAGTGTGCTCTAGAGTAAATACTGGAGTCTCTCCAAAATTCATTTGTTGAAACCTAACCCCAAATAGGATGGTATATTGGAGGTAGCAGCTTTGGGAGGTGATTAGGTTATGAGCAAAGAGCACTCAGAATGGAGTTAGTGCCCTTGTAAGAAGGATCTCACGTAAGACACATATCCCCTCAACATACGTGTCTCCTAAACAAGTAGGTGCCAATAGTGTCAGGTGTTCAGTGCAATATTAAAAGTATATAGGACGTAAAGCTAGTTCAGATGTTCCAGAAGACCCCTAGGCAGTCTTGGTGTTGGGCTTGAGAGTCTTTGGGGATCAGCATTGATAATTATTTCTTCTTTCTGAAAATTGGAGCTACTGCTCCTAAAGCATGGATAACAATGCTCTAAAACTCCATGCCAAGTTAAAAATGTATATTTGTTTTCTCAGTGAAAGGAACTAAAAGACGTTGTGTTCTAACCCTTGTACACTGTTGGTAGGAATATAAATTGGTGAGCCACTATAGAAAACAGTATGGAGAACATTTAAGAAACCAAAAAGTGAGCTATCATATAATCCAGCAATTCTACTCCTGGGTATATATGCAGAAAATATGACAACAGTAATTGGAAAAGATACATACACCCCAGTGTTCATAGCAGCACTATGTACAATAGCCAAGACATGGAAGCAACTCAAGTGCCCATCAACAGATGATTGGATTAAGAAGATGTGAGATATGTGGATGGACCTGGAAAATATGATACTTAGTGAAGTAAGTCAGACAGAGAAAGACAAATATTGTATGATATCACTTACATGTGGAATCTAAAAAATAATACAAATGAATGTATATATGAAACAGAAACAGACTCACAAACAGAAGACAAACTTGTAGTTACCAAAAGGGAGAGGGAAGTGGGGAGGGACAAATTAGGAGTATGGGATTAACAGATACAAACCACTATATATAAAATAGATGAGCAACATGGATTTACTATATAGCACAGGGAATTGTACCCATTATCTTATAATAACCTATAGAGAAATATAACCTGAAAAATACTGAATCACCAGGCTGTACACCTGAAACTAACACAATATTGTAAGTCAATTATACTTCAAGAAAAAAGTTTGTGTTCTGCCATTAAAAAAGAGAGAGATCCCAAAGATTCCTCACCTTTTCACTATGTGAGATTCAGCAAAAAGATGGCCAGCTGTGAACCAAGAAGTGGGCCCTCACCAGACAGTGAATCTGCTGGGGCCCTGATCTGACTTCCCAGCCTCCAGAATTGTGAGACATAAATTTCTATTGTCCCTAGGCCACCCACTCTATGTTATTTTGTTATCTCAGCCCAAATGGACTGATACAGTGTTTAACAAGATTAGAGTGCTAACCCTAGCGCATTAGAGCAGTGGAGACCAGCTAGCTAGGAAGTTTTAAAAAGAATCCAGGGGAGATGAAAAGTGTACCTGAACTAGGTGACAACTTCGGGAATGGAAAGAAGGGTGTGAATGCTGGAAGGTGTCAGAAGTATGATTATAGGAAGTAACAACTGATTGAACGTTGTGGGGACAGAGAAGGTACGTCAGTGGAGCCAGTACTTAGACCATATGGATACTTTAGAAAGGGACTTAGCAAGGCTGAATGAAGGTTGGAATAACTTTCACAGGATTGTTTAGTCTTGTGATGTTAGATCTTTTAGGTAATTTTCATTGACATATTTTCCTTTCAACATGAAACTTCAATAAGGATGACTCGTATTTCTTCTTTTCATAAAAGTTTTTCTTTTGATATCTACTTTCAGAAGATATTATCTTACAGGACTTGTTACTGGAGTAATATCAGGGCAGGTAAAACTTTTAATATCACAAAGGGAGAACAAGGAATAAGGAATTTTTTTTTCAATTATCTTGAGGTTGATAGGGTTGAAATGATTACCTTACTGTTTATTTTTATATGAAGTCACCCTATAAATGGGTCTCTTAGAATAACGAGAATAAGATAATAACAAGATAAAATAGAAGCTCTTTTTCTTTCTACGTTTATTAAGCATTCTGTTCATGAAAAGTCACTGAAGCAGTTAAATTAACAATTCTTATCTTGTGATCTTAGTTTAGCCCAAAGGAAGCAGCTTTATTTTGGATAGGCGCAGTCAACAGAAAAGCCAGTTTTGTTCATCTTTGGCCATTTCCCTGTAGTGTTTTGACTGAGATTAAAGGATAAAAGAGTTGATTTTAGAAAAACAAAAGGGAAAAGAAAATGTCTCATCATACAGTGGATCCAGAATCATCCCTTTGGCTCTGCCCTCACATCCACATCCACACTCACACCCATGCACACATACACACACCCCCCAGAATTAAATAAAGGAGAAATTTGTCCAATAAAAAAGAAGGATATGGAAATAAGTCAAGTTTAAAATGAACCCACAGGAAAATGCATACTCTTATCACTTTACAATATTAGAGGGGTGCCATGCACAGATTTGTTAAACATTGAAGGACATGAAATTGAATAACAGAATTCAGAGAGTTTCTTTTTTTTAAATTGAGGTAAAATTTACACGTTTTGAAATGCACACATATTAGGGATTAAATTAAATGAGCTTTCACAAATGGACATACCCATGTAAATAACATGACATAACACATTACCATCACCTCCCAAATTCTCTATACCCCCAATCAGGCAATTCCACTTAGACAATCATTATTCTGATTTCTATCTCTCTTGGTTATTTCTTCCTGCTCTTGAACCTCATAAAAATAGATGTCCTCACAAAATGCATGATCTGGTGTGTACATCTTTATAAGATAAAGTTTTTATGTTTATTTATGTCATAGCATGTGTCAGTATTCTTGCTTTTTATATCAATGAACATCATTTTATTGGATGACTCTAACACCATTTGTTTATCCATTCCCTTTTGATGGGCATTTTACGTTGTTTCCTGCTGGAAAAACTGTGAATAACACTGCTATATTCTGGTGTGAGTCTTTTTGTGGACATACATTAATATCAGTTTATATGACCAATCCTGTGAGTCTATAACTTGAAGGAAGTAGAGAAAAAGATGGAAGTGCGGGCAGTTTGGGCATCTGGCACTACACCCGTGGGCATTTTTACTTTCCACTCAAGCTCTGTCTTCTCCCCTCCTGGGGCAATCAAAGGTGACTCTTGCTGTCAGATGAGGTTCTGCTGCATCAGGAAACAGCCCTGCTGCCACTGACTTTGTCTGTCATTGGCCACACTTGACCTCCCGTGGCATCCCTTTCCCATTGTTTTGACCCACAATGTGCAAGAGATCCAGCAGGCACTTTCCTCCACTGAAGGACCAGTCATCCTCTTGTCCAGCCCTTTCTCCTTCATGTTTTAGGAAGATGCTGCAGTTCTGCCCAGATAATCTCTAGGCATTTTCTCACTCCCTTCCTTCCTTGGGAGATCAAAAGTTGGGGACTAGACAAATCTTTTATTCTGGTCCCAATTGGAAGATTTCTATTAGAAATTCCACTAATTTCACAGCGTGTCATCGGTACACTTCTGCCATGTCTGATGCTGATGTAGATTTTCCATTGTTTTTACTTTTTGTTAAGCCCTTTCATTTAGGTTCTGGGAGGGAAGAGTTGGATGCCAATATTCTAGCCACGGTCTTATCCAGATGCACTCTTCCCTCAGAATTTTACTTTCTTCAATATTTCTTTGGAAGTTTAGAAGTTAGGCATTGGTATTTCCAGGTTAACAAACAATGAAGGCAAAAGAGCCAAGACTTTAATTAGATTTTGTGTCTTTTCAGATTCTGGAGCCTTGCTCCAAAGTGCCACGATGTTTCAGATTTCTGACTCGGGTTGAATCTGAGCAGTATAATTGAGAAAGGATTATATGGTCCCTTCCTTGGCTATGTCATGCTGTGCATGTAGCATTTGATATTATTTTGTGCTGTATTGTGTTTAAAAAGTTGAATTTCAATGAGGAAAGATCTAAAAAGCTTCAGCTTAAGAATTCTAGTAGGTGTAATATGTAAGAGAATGATGAGCTCTAACTTTTATTTATATAATCAGGAAGCAGGCAAAGTTTAGATAATGGAGGAAAAATCTATAAAATCAAGTTGCTCATTTTCATTAGTGATATGGTCTGTTTTCTAATATTGGCTTTAGGATTGAATAAGATTAAGTTAATGTTAATAATCTTAACTTCCTTCCAACTCTCCACAATTAAGGAATCTCCAAAATCCTCTTTGTCCCTCCAGCCTCCCTCACCAATTTCTGAAAGACTCTAGGATTATCTTCATAAAATAAATTATTTCAATTTTTTATCTTTTTCAAATTGACCTTTCATATATGGGCTTCATATACTCAAGTTCTCTCAGCCTCTAGGAAAGTGGTATGTGTATCCTATAGTTTGTCAAAATGCACGGGGAGATTCACCGTTGAGTCGTTGAGTCAGCTCCTGTGACTGCTGCTGTCTCTGATGGAGGCTGAAGCTGTGACCACCTTCCCAGTTCAGCAGAGATGACCAGTGGTAGCATTGTCCAACATTGGCTGGTGCATTATCTTTAGCTGCTAGTGCTCATAATAGGCCATCAGCAATGCTTGTCATGGTTCCTTTTGTTTTCATCCAGTAATATTGCAGTCTGCCAGCATCTCTGTTCCAAAGCAGGAGAAATTTCTTCCCACCAACATCATTCCAGAAAGGGTGCAACTTTGAATCACTGTTATTGTGTGTTTGCGGATAGGTGTCTACTCAATTTTTGCTCTTAGGGCTCAACTAGTGATTTGAAGGATGGGGGACACTGGACCAGAAGACACCGAATCTAAATTCCTGCGATATTTGTGCTAATGGTCTTTTTAGGTAGATTCTTATTTCCTGGGAGACTCTTCTGATGGTCTCACTCATCAGTATTCCAGGCAGATTAAGAAAGATTTAAATTCTGATTGTAACCACAATTTAGACTTAGCTATTAATTACCTTCATCCAGCTCTATATGTATTGTTTTAAAAATTAAGATACTGTTCCTTCTTTCAGAGTCACAGACTACAAAACTTATTTTCAAGCCATTGAAATGTAAATAGTTCAATTTCTTGGGCTCAAATTTCGTCTCTGATTTCAGATGCCAGAGATTACCAGATCATATTTCACCTGCAATATTATTTGCATAAAGGAACAAATATTTTCTGATAGAAAATCTCATCCTATTGCTATACATATACAGATTTAGAGCTAGCCTAGCAGAAACAGTATTTAATATTGATTGTGCAGTTGACACGTTATTGCCCATCAGTATGAAAAAATTGGACTAAGGTGATATTATTGTGTGTAAGCACTTTTAAAATGTGAAATATAACACACATACCAACAAAATTCCACAAATTCATGTGTATCTTAAGCAATTATTAATATACATATTTTAATTGAAATCAGTATAAAATTTCACAAATCACAGTGAAAACACTAAAGTAAACATGATTCAGGTCCTGAAACAGAGCATCATGAACATTCTAGATACCCACTTCAGACTGCTCCCAAGCACTGCCCAGATCCCTCCCCAAAGATAATTACTATTCAAATTTTTAATACCATGGATTAATTTTTACACATTTAAAAAATGTTCTAAATAAACTTTTACTGCCTGAGACATCAATTCAATGAAATGCACAAATTAAAAACTTTCATAAAGTGATCAAATCTATGGAAAAAAATCGCAGATGCCTCCTTCCAGAAATTCTTCCTCCAACCAGAGAGTACCTACTATTACTTTTCACACCATAATTGAACGTTGCTTATTTTTGAATTCTATACAAATGGAATTATATGCTATGTCTATTTCACATTTGGCTTCTTTTATTCAACATTATGTTTAATGTTGATGATTTAACATTGTGATTCACATTCATCACCAACATCAATAACAACATGATTAACATACAATCAAATAACAACAAACATATACATAAAAAGAAATAAAATCTATAATAATATGATTAACATTCATCAATAAGGAAGATTTTTGTTGTTGTTGTGAGAATCATTCTTTTTGATGAATGCTGCAGTAATTCATTAATTTTTCATCACTGAATGGTATTCCATTCTATGAATATAGCAAAATTCATACACATTTGGATTGATAAATATTTGCATTGTTTCAAGTTTGGGCTGTTGTAAATAATGCTGCAGTGCATGTTTAGAAATGGGAATAGGAGGTACCATAGTGCTTTGATGAACATTCACGTGCTGGTCTTCTGATGTGCATACGTACAGAATTCTGCCAATTATATACTGAGTTGGATAATTTCTGTGTCACAAGGCATACATTTGTTGAACTTTAGTAGCTACTGTCAGTTTTCCAATGTAGTTATGTAAGTTTTCCTTTCCATCTGCAGAATATGATGATTGCTGCTACTTCACATCCTAGCCAACACTTGGTATTGCTCATCGTTTTAGTTTTGGTGAGGATAACATGTGCTTAATATTCATTTCCTTGTGTTTGAAAGGCTAGGATGCTTTTAATATGCTAATTGGTAAGTCTCTGTTCAAATCTTTTGCTCATTTTTTTTATTGTATTGTCAATCTTGTTCTTAATGAACATGTCAGTAGGAATTTTTTCTGATTAAAGTCCTACCAGAATGAAAGAAGCTGATGAAATCCAGCACTCTGTAGAAGCTGTGGCTTTCAGATGGACAGCTGGCTGCTGTGTTTTGGTATCACAGTCTTCAAACATATAGTAGGAATCTGATTGACTCACTCAAGCATGCATCTACTTGTTATTAACTTTGCTTTTCAGACTGTTGCTATCACTGACAAGATGACACTTAGGCCCACTGCATTCTTAAGCCTGTCCCTTTTGGTACAGGCAGATTCTAACAAAGTTTTGCTCTGGAGAGTATGGCCAGTGACTTTATAATTCTAGAACCTCCAGCAACTATAAAGAGGACTGGATAAATTGCATTTGGTAGGTTACTTGACAGCAGATTTGCACAAAGAATGCCGTGGGCTATGGTGAAATAATGTGTGCTACTTGTGGCAGGCATGCTTGGAATATAAACGCACTCAGCTGTGTTCTCAAGAAGGTGGTGTAGGAAATAAGACAGAAGTTAAAGGGAGTACCTCTCTGGGCCTTTTAGTATACATTCAGTAAAGCATGTAATAGAATTGCTTTACATCAAGGAAAGCTTCTTTTTGAAGGAATTTTAGAGGCTTTTATGAAATAGTATGGGAAGTTTGTATTTGTGTCTAACTGCAGAAAAATACATTATTATAAGATTTTTTTCTTATTATTATTTAAGCAAAACGTATTTAAGAAAGATATAAAGAAATCAAAAGGGAGAAAATAAAAATAATCTACCATCCTAGAAATAATTTAACATAGCCCTTCCACGTTCCTATATAGAAGATTTTTATACGCTCTATTTGTGTATACATTATTTTAATGAGAATATATAGTATTGGAATCTGCTTTTTGTAGTTCATTTAACAATGTATGGGTAACATTAATGATAATGAAAACATTGTGTAATAGTCATTTGAATGGTTGCTGAGAGTTAGTTTTACTGATGGATCCTAATTATATAATTTCATTGCTGATAAACATTGCTAAACTTTTCCTTTCTAGCTCCTTCCCACCCTCTCTCATTTTCTTACTTATTTTTGGTATAGTTCGTGTTACAATTATCATCTTAATAGCTCTACACGTGATCCACACGTGATTATCCTTTTATGCCAAATAACCAGATTTGCAAGTAGTGTACCACAGTGTGGAGACCAGGTGGGCTCAGAAGGGCACCAGTAAATAGTATATTCATTCTTTCCACCATTAGCCCTTTCGACTTCCATTGTGAAACAGTTCTTTTGTTCTACAACTGTATTAAATCTTAGGTAAGTTTCATAGGTATTCATGACTCTCTTAGTTAATAAACAGATGCTTTGCTTGACACCTAAAAGAACTGTCCAAAACTTGAAAGAATGCTATGGTCTAATGTGATTAGACATTCCTTCTGGGAGTAATTACCACTCCTGATAAAGTCCTCCAGCAATTCTCTGATGAATGTTAATAAACCGAAGAGCCCCACCTAAAATTCTAACAGTGTTCAAACTTAGGAAGAGCCCCATAATTTTAAATTAGCCATTGTGTTATATTTTATCCAATCTCAACAACTATTATATAGCCATTTTACTGTATAGAATGTCCTTCTCAGGGCAGCTGTATGAATTGACATGTTCATAAGCTCCTGTCTTTGTGTCAAATTTCAAGACAAACTTTAACATATGTTCATGATCAATTTGTCTGAGATGATGCTTTAACAAACGTTAGAAAGTTCTATCTCAAGACCATGTGGGGTTTATTCTAGCTAGCTAAATATATATTTTTAAGAAACTGATCAACATAATTGAATAAAACTACATTTTTGAATAAAAAATGAAGGTCATGAATCATATCAAAAGATACAGAAAAAGCATTTGGTTATATTCAACACTTATGATTAAAACAAACAAACAAATTCTTGCAAATTAGAAATAGAAAGGAATTTTCTTAATTTGACAAAAGGAATAGTTAACCTATGGGAAGAAACATGCACTGTGGTGAAATATTGAAGATATCCCCTCAAGATTAAGAACAAGATGATGGTACCTTTTCTATTCAATATTTTAATTGCCTTTAGCTAATAAGATAGGACAAGAAAAAAAAGTGTAAGGATAGTTAGTCAGGAAATAAAGATGCCATTATTTATAGAACAAAATGATTACATATGTAGAAATTCCAAAGTAAGTTTTTAAATATTAATAGTAGTAGAGTTAAGTTAATAGTAGATTGAGCAATGTGACTATTACTAATGATTATAAACAAACAAAAAAAGCTTGTTTATGTACCAGCAACAAATGTATAGGAAAAAAGTTGTAAGAAAGATATTAGTTATAATAACATCAAAAAATCAAATACCTGAGAATATATCTAAATAATGATGTGCAAAATCTTTTTCCTAAAATCCAAGAACCAATTGATTGACATGAAATGACACCTGTATAAATTTTGAAATATTTCATGAGGTTTTGGAAGCCTCATTATGGTAAAGATTTGAATTATTTTCATATAAATCTAAAATCCAATAATATTGCAATAAAAAAATAGTATCAGGATTTGCTTGTTTGTTTATTTTAGGAACCACTAAACTGAATTTAAAATTCACTAGGAAATGCCAAGGGTCAAAGATGGCCAAGGCAATCTGGTAAAAAACAAAACTAAAGGACCTACACTATATATCTAGGTTATTACGGAGCTATAGTAATTTGGAGTGTGGTGGAAGTTCACAAATAGACAAATAAATCAATAGAACAGAATAGGGTCCCAAATTAAACTGATATATCTAGTCACATTATTTGTAAAAGCAAACATAGTTCATTCATAAAAAGTGTTTTTCATAAATAGACTGGGCCATTTGGTATTCAAGTGGGGAAAAAAAAAAGATCTAGATCCTAACTCACCACATAGAAAAAAAGTATTTTTCAGATAAATTGTGGATCTAATGGTTAAAAGTAAAACAGTTAAGATATTAGAGGAAAATGTATGTGACTACCTTCATGATTTTGATTAAATAAAATTAAACAAAAGCTCTAAGCATTCAAGAAGAAATTCTATTCAAGAAGTTGTTTATCACTATGCACATTAAGTCTTCTGCTAAGTTTGTGATAGAGTAACTGGATCCAGATTTTTTTTCTCCTGCCATGAATATTTAGAAAACTGGACCAAAATTGTAATAGTTTTTAGAACTCAGAACACAGAATTGTGATCCCTGAGATAAGGGAAACAAAAGAAGGGAGCTGGAGGGAAGCCCTGGCTGTCTGGGTGGAAGCACTTTCTGGATCATGGTGCAGAAAGTGGAAACATAAGAACGGCACAGTGGTCCCACTGATTTGAGGAGATGGACTCCAGTTTTGGAAGAATCAGGAGCTGCAATTTGCAAGGAAGAGTGTTAGGGAGCACAGAACTGCATGGAGAAAGCTCTAGAAATCCACATAGGGATGCCCTTAATTGGGTTGATGAATATCACACCTCATATGTGTAGGGTGAAAGGGAGATTGGGAAAGGAACATCCAGGAAGAACGTAATCTGAACACTTCTCAGACCTTATACAGGGATGGAAGACACTTTGTATTTTAACCAGACAGAGTAACTGTAGTCATTCAGCATCTGGGACGCGGGGTGAGGATGGTAGGAGGTCGTGCCTGTGTAATGTAGTGTAACCCTAGGGTAATGGCTTCTCCAGACCTGACCTAACGAAGCGGAGGAACAAGGAAAGATCAAGCAGCTCTGCAGTTAATTTTACAACTTGGCAGAATGAACTTTAACACTCCTGAACGGAAGACTATAAAACCCAGTCCTCCATAATGAACTCATCTACAAAACAGAAACAGACTCGCAGACATAGCAAACAATTGTTTATGGTTACCAAAGGAAAGGGGGTAGGAAGGGATAAATTTGGGAGTTTGAGATTTGCAAATATTAGCCACTACATATAAAAATAGATTAAAAAAACAAATTTCTTCTGTATAGCACAGGGAACTTTATTCAATATCTTGTAATAACATTTAAGAAAAAGAATATGAAAAAGAATATATGTATGTATATGCATGACTGGGACATTATGCTGTACACAAGAAACTGACACTTTGTAACTGACCATACTTCAATTTTAAAAAAAGAAGATAATATCCAGTCCTCATCAACGTAAATTCACCATGTCCAAAATTACTGGACATGCAAAGATATGCAAAAATGAAGAAAAATGTAACCCATTAACAGGAGAAAAAGTAGGCAAGGGAAAAGACACAAATGGCCAAAAAATGAAGGAATTAGTAGATAAGATATTAAGAAAGCCTCTATATTTATGCTCAATGTGTTCAAGTATTTAAAGGGAAATGAACATAATGAGAATAGAAATAGGAGATGAAACAAAGAGCATATAGAGAAAAGAACATGTAAAACAGAGAACAAGAAAAAATTCAGTGAACAGGCTTAAAAGCAAGAATAGTTGCTGTAGAAATTCATTAGTAAACTTGAAAGTAAAGTAATTAAAAGTATAGGAACTTAGGCAAAAATAAAGAAGAAAGACTGAAGTTAATGACCAGACATGCTATCAGAGGATGGACTGTGTCCCCCCACCCCAAATCATATGTTGAAGTGCCAACTTCCATTATCTCCAAATGTGACCTTATTTGAAAATTAGGATCGTTGCAAATATAATTAGTTAAGTTAAAATGAGGTCACACTGGAGTTAGGGTGGTCCTCCAATCCAATGACTGATGTCCTTATAAAAAGGAGAAACTTGGACACAGACACCCAGGGACAATGTCCTGTGAAGACAGGGGCAGAAATTGAGGTGAGACAGCTACAGCCCAGAAGGAATACCAGACTGCCAGCAGACCACCAGAAACCCGGAGGGAGGCGTGGAGCGGATTCTTCCTCAGAGCCCTCCAAAGGAACCAGCTCTGCAGACGTCTTGAGCTCAGACTTCTAGCCTTTAGAATTTATTGTCAGATAATAAACCTCTATTGGTTAAACCACCTAGTTTGTGGTGCTTTGTTATGGCATTCCCAGGAAATTAATATACATGCAAAAAAACCCCAAATAAATCTATAATTTAAGGAAGTGGTCAGAAACAAATAAATTCCCTCACAGAGCCTGCTAGCATTGTGTATGGAGTATGGGTGAAGAGAAAATGCATACCATGAAGATATTAAAAAAGGCTGAAGTTGATGCCAATTAAAAAAAATACATCATTTAAAAAAATAGATTTCATTATGGTATCATAAAACCAGTTTAAATTACCTTTGCTTGGTGTATTTCTTCACATGAAGAGAGCTTTTAAAATATAGTGTTGAGATATGAATGACACTTACCAGGAGCAAAGTGTGAAGTACAGAAATATAGTTTATGATTAATTGGGTTTTATTATTAATGTCTTGTATTTTGCTGGCTCAAAAAACCCAGCATGCTATCACATCCAAAAGGTTTAAATTTAGCTCGAAATGTCTTGAAATCATAGCAGGAGGGGCCGTGTAATTCAAATTTTCTCTTTGTGCTTCTCTAGTCTTTAAGACTAATGGAATTGGTTGGTGAATTATTATTAAAATGTCTTTCAAGTTTGAGGCTTTTCCCAGCAAGTTATTCGGAATGTATGTTGTTATCCTTTTACCAGCTCTCATCTGTACTTTATGGGTCAGTGACTAAAACGCAGGATGCTCTGTAAGTCAGAGTGACTTCAATATAAAAGATGTCAAGGAAGCAAAATTGCCTGCCAAGCAAATCTTTATCTTAATTAGCTACCAGAACATAAAAAGTTTGCTTCTGTGCCTAAAAAGTAATACAGCTGCGTGCTTATGTGTAGCCCTTAATTGCACTACCCGATGGAGATTTTTTTTTGCATAGGTCACCAGAGATGCTGAAATTTTAGAGAAAAATGAACCCTTTTCTCGGATGTAATATATTCTGCAGAAGAGTGAAGCATGCACATTTCCGTCAGAACAGGACTTACCTGGCTTTCAGAATACCACATGGGTGCTTCAGATTTGAGGCCACAATTTTCAAATGGCAGTTCATCTTTATGTGGCAGAAAAAGGTGTTCTTGTGTCAGTATTCCCCTGAAACTCACAGGCAATACTTTTTATTTTTTTCTTCTTAGAGAAATTGAGAAGAGGAAAAGTTTCCGAATTGCTACTGAGCATTTCAATCTGTATCATTTTAACTCTGTGAGACAGCGTCACCGTAAAGCTACAAACTATTCCACGAGGATTTTCTAAGTGAATTCATTTGACAGAGGCGATTTGCTGGTAACCTTACTTCTCTTGGATATAGCAGCAATCACACCACCTTGTCCATAACTGTTAAAATACAGCATTCTATATTATTTGTCCAAGTCTGGCATACCATTGCATGTGGATACATGACTGTTCTTGGAATTTTGAAACACTGCTGACAGAAACCCACATGAGATAAAAGTCTAGCAGTGGTGGCAGGGGAGGAAAGTTACTCAGTGACTCCGCAAGTGTTTACTGAGAATTTACTATGCACGTGACTATAAAAGGCTGGATGGGAGATGCGAAGACAGACGACTTCAGAAACTGATGAAGTGTGATGATAGCTTGTGCAAGTTGGATCCCGAAGAGACTCCTTGTAGCATCGTACTTCTGGACTACCATTTACAGCTCAGATTCTCTGCTTCGGACTGCAGGATGTGCCTTGTGCCTGCCATGTTGCCTCAGATGGTCACCATTTTGAAGAGTAGCAACTGTGCTGAATCCTTTCCATTTATTCCCTCTAGTTCCACTTTCCACCTCTTTCCAACCCACTCTATGCCCAGGATGCTGAGTTTAGACCAGAGGTTCCCCATCCTCTGGGTTCAGGTTGGGTTCAGCCAATGAGAAGCATGGACAGTAGAGTGAGGCTAGGCTATATATTCCTTAGGCTCCCTTCCTGAGTGTTGGCTGCCTCCCCTCTACTGGAGGTCAAACTTTCTCTCAGCGATCCTTCTCCGTGCCAATGCCCTCTTCGAGTCCCAGGTCTGAGTCACTGTTTTCTACTCTTCCCCTTCTGACCCAGGGATGGCAGCTCTCTCAGTTGCTAGCTTCAGATTAAACACCATCCCTTTGTACATCACCCCTTTATTAGACTCCCTCTTCAGATTGCTCAGTTTCAGTGTGGCATCTATTCTTAACAGAATCCTAGATGGATGATACAGCACCCAAACCTACAGTTGAGATATGTATCTATAAAGCCCATACTTTCAAACGAGTAGACTTGTATTATTATAAAGAAGATGTATACCTGTGACTGTGTGATTTGAGATACTTCGTTCATGGCTTTTTGGGTATAATGATTGCAAAAAGGAGCCATACTGACATTGTTCATATTTTTCCTAATTAGCAACGTCTTTGAAAGAGATTGGGATGACAGGCTAACTTCATGTTACCATTTCTGGCAATGCTTCCTGGTTTATGCATCCAGAGTAGAATAAGTGTTAAAAATAGGTGGTTTTCCATATAGATGTGTAATAAATATTCTAGATTTAAAGATGGGAGATAAGGGGTGTGTGTGTGTTTGTGTGTGTGTGTGTGTGTGTGTGTGTGTGTGTGTGTGTGTGTGTGTACAGAGTAGGCAAAGAGGATTATAGTTTGAATTCCAATAGTTGGTATGGAAACATATCATTTTAGTAACATGCAGATATCTGTTGTGTTGTTTCACACCTTGACCAAAATATTTCCCATTTACTGGTGCTATGAATACAGATTGGGCAATCTCTTTTAGCACAAGATGAAAAGGTGTAAGGATCACCTCTCTTCTTTCTATCTCATTAGTAAAAATAATAAGTTGCTAGATGGGAAGAAAAAAATATTCCAAGAGGGATGTCAAAAAGAGGACATTTTTGAAGAAGGAAAGCAGTATCAGGACCATCACAAAGAAGTCAGTAAATAGAAAAATATTTTAAATTCTTAAAAGAATTATTTTACTTTCTAAACTATTTAAAATAAGGCAATAGGTAAAATTTACTTTCAAGGAGGGTCATTCCAGAGCTGCTTAGCAGTAGTCCCCAGTGCTGCATGGAACAAAGAAGGCGATTTGATAGGTGGAGGAAGGATGATTCTGATCTCTCAATAAAGTGAGGGCTCTGGTTGCTGATGGTTTTCTGAGGAATGGTGGAGAAGTGGAGAGTGGTGGAGAATATTTCATAGATGGCCTGTCTCCTCACTGTAAGTATCTGATATGTAGTAATGAAACTCCTGAGACCGAACCAGCTCAAAACTCCCATGTCTACTGATTTGTGTAGAAACAAGTTCTATCATCAGAATGAACTGGTAATTTTAAGGAAATTGAAATCTTAGGAGGACGATTGATGACTGAGGCCACATGGAAACCATTTACCTTGATCTCTCATGGGAAATGAAAAATTTTCCACCAAGTTGATTTAAAAATGGAATTTGACTTCTTGGTCTATGACTTATGATTCCTACATGAGTGCCTTTTGAATGGGATAGTCTATCTCATGTGTTCTGGGGAGAATGTGTTTGACAGAAAAGTTGTTTACCTAACCAAAAGGACTATTGAAATGAAATATGAGACAAAATAAACATTAAGAAAAACCCAAACGTGAATCTGGATCCTAAGGAAAGCCACAGCTAAAACATAGCACAATGACAATATGGCTGATTTGAATCAATCTCTTGGTGGAATAATAATGTTGAGCTTCTGAGTGATCCAACATAAAGGCATTTTGCTTTCACCGACCTGTGATGTTTTTACAATAAATAATGAGGCAGTCTTCTCTCCATATATGTAACATTAGTGGGCTTGACCTAGAAATGGTACAGATCTAATTGGAGCTATAGTTTTCTTTCTATAAATCTCTCATTTTGGGAGGCACAATAAACTGTATTCAAAGAATAGTTAAAGAAACTATGTACAGTTTAAGCAAATAAATTGGGCTTAGTTCTAAAATGTATGATCTTTAGATGATTGCTATCTGTGACTGTAGACTTAATCACCGATCTTCCTGACTTCTGATGTCCCTGCTACCTTTAGAACATTCCAAATACCTCAGACCTCACACCTTAAAATGACAGAATTTCAAACTTCAGTAAGAAAAGGATATGGTGTGGCAGCAATTTTACTACCTACTGTGACTTTACCTAAAACTATTCTTAAATATACTGGTATAATTATAGTAAGGCAGGAGTTTAATTATATTTGTGTTTTGAGTTAGAATATTACAAAAGATCTGCTTATAATTTCACAAAGCTGTGATGAAAAAACGTGTTCTACTTCATTTCTTTTTAGGTTCTGACAGAACATATGGTCAGAAAAGAGCAATGGCACTGAGATGATTTTACTTGCAATTTATTTTTTTGGAGAGGTGCCATTTTCTTCAAGAGAACAGTTTATCAAATTTGTCAGAAAGTATTGATGTTCTCTTAAACAGCTAGCTCATTCTTATTTATGGTAACTGTGATCCATGGTAACCAATACTCCAGCTATCTGATTCACACTGATGTGATCATGTGATCCGGGTGTCTTTCTTTGCAAAGCAGGAATCATAGATCCTAATGAACGGCTTATCTTTAGCTAGTGGAAAAGTATCGCAGCATGCATTTTGTCCATTACTTTCCATCATGGTGTTAGCTTATTTTTCCCAAATTGATGTTCCTTTTACTTCATATATTAAATGTTTAAAATCTCATTGAGTTGTGTCCATTTTTGTAAGCCAACTTAAACCCTTTCTGAAGCAAGCCAGTGTATAAATTAATGAGACATATAGATCACAGATAGGTGAATAGATAGATAATAGATAATTTAGAATTCAGTCATTATTAAATAGTAGAACTATAAAGATATATGGTGCAGTGGAAAGACTAATAAACTAATTCACAGAAGAACTCATGCTTGGTTCCCATTTCACCCTTAACTAGCATCCGGGAAGTTAAAAAAGAATATTGTAAAACTGTTAACTATTAAAATCCATTAAGATGCATCAGGGCATTTGCTCCATTGACTGAAAACAGCATATGAAAGCTCCTTTACATTTTAAGATTTTGCTTCTTTGGTTTTTATTCCTATCTCATTCTCTGCAGGGCTGTGTTATTTTTTTGTTTGTTTGTTTTTTCTTCTTTTTTTCTTTTTTTCCTTTTTCTTTTTTTTCTTTTTCTTCTTTTTCTTTTTCTTTCTTTCTTTTTTTTTTTTTTTGCTACATTAAAAAAAATATGTGAATTGTTAAGGATAAATAGTATTTATATGGTCACCAGCAACAAACCCAGATTAAAAACATTATAAAATGTCAAGACATTTTCCATCCTGCTTTGCTTTTTCTTCTTGAAATAAAATGGCCAGTTTTATAAAATTATGCTACTTAACCATATTCGTTGGACCTCAGTAGATATCTCACAACAGTTCCCAGCAGCCCCACTACCTCTGATTGGATGGCTTCATTCCCAACATGAAATATCAAGAAAAGAATCCTCAGCTCCCTGGAGGTTGTGCGGAAAACCACTAAAGAAACCAGGAAAATAGAAACCTTACCTATGTGGATACTACTCCTAAATCTCCTATCAATTTTTGAATTTAGTAGATTGGAAAACCATTAAAAAAAAAAAAAAAAAAAAAAAAAAACCTAGCTGCAGGGCTGTGGAATTATCACTGACCACTGAAGTGAGGGCTGTAGTCCCACTTCTGGTTGTGAGAGTAGAAAGACACATCTTTTTGTGAATTATATTTAGGACCTAAACCAATGGACTCCGGGTCCCTCATCATCCTCACTAGGTCACAGACCTCCACTTTAGACCTTTCTTCAATCTGATGTTCTCAAGGGAGGGGCTTTTAAGCGTCTAGCAGCAGACTCCGTCTAGAAAACACCCTCAGTAATTACTGACCTAACCGCTACTGCACATCTGTTCTGGGCTTCAGTTTGTAAGACCCAAATGCCCAGGAAGCTTGGCTGTCCTACATTGCTGTCGATTTCATTGTTTGCTGTTTCAGTATTCCTGATTGCCAGCAAATATCATAGGAATATTCCCACTGTCACAGTTGGGCAATCGGAGGAGGATGGAAGGTTATTCCCCAAAGTCACAGGGTGGTTAAGGTAAGAACTATGCTACGTACTCAAGCACTGAACAGCATTTCATTAGAGGATTACCTGGGTGAGGGTACAGCTATCCAGATACTCAAGCCTCTTTCTACTTACATCTCTAAGAAATAGTTTTTTCTCCCTCAGCTTAAAAGAGGACACTGACAACTTTATTATTTCTGCATATTAAAAGGGGCATAAATAAAAGCAGTTTAAAAACCACCACCAAGAGAGTATGAAAATGCAGAGGAATCATTCCTCCCTAAATTGCAATAACTTAATATTTTAAAAGATTGAAGACATAGTTGGGCACATGCTGCCTTGGGGGAAAAAAGCCCAGTAAAGCTCATGTCAGGATGAAAATTCTGTTTCTTTACTTAGTTCTCATAAGCATATTTGACGATAATTTAAATTAATGAGGCAGTGGGAAAACTTCACTTTGCATTGCAGACGGAGCAGAGAAACACATGATTCAGTAGGAAAATAGATTTAATAACTGTGAACATGAACCATATCATGATAAAGGTCAGAATGGTGTTTTCTCCTCTCGTAGCAAGTAGAATCAAAATAGTAGGAAAGGCATCCTTTTAAAATCCCTAGAACATACCATTAATAGGAAGAAACCTTGGTAATAAATGTTGTTTTTAAAAAGTCATCCTCTTTTCTGATCCCAGAATTAAACAAAAAAGGGTGTTACTTATATAGATACCTGGTTTATATGCAAGGAAAACTTTAGGCCTGTGAAACGTTTTCTTTAAAATTGTCAGCATATATTATGTTAAGATAATGTAAAATTTAAAAAGAAACCATTCAAATTTGGCCTCGTTGATTTGTATTAACCAACTTGCCACATGTTTCTAAACTTTCTCTGTTGAATGTGCTATGCAGAGAAGTCTTTAGAACCTAGAAGGTTGGTATGACACAAAATGAAACTACAATCTATGTAACTCCAATAATTAGCATCTTTTGTGCTTAGCAAGAATCAGAAATAATTAGAAATGTTGTTTAAAGATTGTCTTAATAGCACAAAATGTGAAACAGAAAGGTTTAGCCAAATTATGTCCAAAATAAGCTGTTTTAAAACACTTTTCTTTGCATAATATAAAATCACAGATCCAATTAAGTTCAATAAAAAGAAAGAAGACTGAGCTAGGGCTCTGCTTCACTAATCTAAAAAGTCAGCTACTTGAGCATCACCGGGCTTAGGAGTTTAATCAGCACATGTGCTTGATTGGTTTCTCCTGACCCGAAGACCAGCGTAATTAACAAAATATGCAACTCATCTCAATATTTCTTCTCCTATAGCATGAGCTTGAGTGAAGCCTGAAGAAAGATAAGACAAACATCTCATCTGGTTTTGAAAAATGAGCTATTATTCCCATCGGAACTTAGACATTGTTTCTGTTTTAAGCACTTGAAGATATTTCGGTAAATATTTATCCAGCCATCAGCTAAATGGAATGCATCGTTAACATAAGGCAATTGATAGTATCCTGATTCATCTCGATTAGTGAGGGGGAAAAAGGAGGAAGTTCATTAGCGTAGAAGCTGGAATGGATTCTCCTTGGCTGTGTCTTACTTTGATTAATGTGACTCAGTCACCTACTGTGTGCTTTTATCTTCTGCAATCTCAAACCCATAGGACTTCAGGAAACACTAAATGTCTTGCTTTATTTCTACCATTTTCCTAACTTGTGGGGTAAATTGCATGGTTTATCCTAGTGCTCAGACTTTAAAAGGTAAGATCTTTGATTCTTTACTGATTCACTTCCTCCCTTGGTAGCTTGTTTATCCATTAGTCACCATTTTTTCTTCCCAGTAGCCAAACTGTGTTTCTCAATTTCTATCTCTAATCATTTTGGATTCAGTTCAGATATAAAGAGAGGGTTTGGTAAGATTTTACTATGAGCCATAGTTTTTGTTTTTACTTTAACGTCTCAGTCATCGCTTCAAAATGCCCTGCCTTAAAATTTAGAAATGGTCAACATCATTCTCTCTAAACCATTTCATGTGACTTTATTTCATGTGGAATCACCTCCAGATTTTGGCCTTTCCTATGTTCTTTCATGTTCTTTCAAAGGAATCTGGTTTTCCTTTGTTCTCCCTTCTTTTTCCCATTCTCATTTTTACCTCGGCTTTCTCTAGGTCATGTTCAACATAGGTTTTTCTGGTTTTCTCTGTTTCTTTCCCAACTAAGGCTCCACTTGACTTCATCAACTGCAGGAAAACTATGCAAATAGTGTAAGAAAGGCTTTTATTGTTCCTCTCAAAGGGACAGCAGTCCAGTTTTTCTACCTATGGGATAATGTACCAAAGTCACATTAGCTTGGTGCGTGGAAAGAGCATTAGAACATTAGTGTTGGAGTCAGCAAAGATGAACATAGCCCAGGCTGTAACTCCCCTGACTCTGTGACCCTAACTTAAAAAACGTCTATAAATTTCGGTAGTCTATACTTAATATTGGGGTAATCATGTCATATTGCTCCTCTTTAAGGCAGTTTGGAGTGTTGACTGAAGTCAGGCATCAGAAAGCAATTTGTTCATCATAAACGCTATACAAATGCAAGCTATTACACTTATTTTATCATTTGCTTTGTTTCTTTAAACTGTAAGCTCAAACCCAGCAGGGACCTTCTTCTGTTAGCTCTTTAATAGTCCCTAGCAAACTCAGAGGCAGAACTGAATAAACATGCAGTCATGGAAGTTAGCAGATATTAAAGAAAATCACTTAAATCGTTCCTCTCCGTATGAAAATACACATTTCTGTAAAACTACAGTGGTGATGGTTATGAAATGGCAAAGAATGGGTTGATATATCTGTGTTTAGAAATAAGGCTGGGAAGCCTTTTCTGGGAGTAGTAGAGTGGTACTGACAGTCAGTACAAAGCAAGAGGGAGAAGTGATGGTGTTACATACTTCTGGCCTCATTACTCTGAAGAACTTCCTTTTCCTTAACGCATCTGCAACTCCCTGAATGTTAATGAAAAGTGGTGTGTGCCCAATGAGGGGAGGAGAAAGCTCAGATTAAAAACCAACATCACTGATGTACATTTAATGAACTGGTCTTAAGCTTCATGCACTACTTCTTTAAAATTCTGACTTCTTTGAAAGTACATTAGCAGTGTCTATTTAGGCTCTTCAAGTGGAAGAAAACGCTTGTCTGAAAATGAAAGGGTAAATCATTTTCACTCCAAACAAAAGCTTCTGGTCTTGGAGCCATTTTTGAAAATTCACGCTTTTGATGGTTGTTATAGAAATGTGGGAATGTGACCAGTAATGGTTCTTTTGAGGCATTGTCATGTGCACAAGAATTTTAGTCATCCATGGCTAACCTATACTTTTGTGCCTTTTGTTGCATTCTTGTGTTTGGAGAATTTATCGAGCATCATAGCTGACTGAGGTTTATAAGATCATTTATTTTTCCCTCCACCATCATTTTGAATCTTTCCATCATTTGGAAATTTCCACTCAATATGACATCATCCAACATTGGCATGATGAGGCTAAAATCCCAACTCCCATATTTATGATATTACAGGAATCTACCACATTTGGAAGCTTATAATGGAGCAAATTATTAAATATAAAATCCCTAAATGGCAAGGTCCTTCTGTATAGCACAGGGAACTATATTCAATATCTTGTAATAACCTGTAATGAAAAAGAATATGAAAAGGACTATATATGTGTGTACGTATAACCAAATCACTTTGCTGTACACCTGAAACTAACACAACATTGTAAATCAACTATACTCCAATTAAAAAAAAAACTTATAATGGAGAACCACCATTTGAACTCTTCTTGATGATTTAGCATATCTCTGGGCCATGTTTTCTCACAACCTACCTAGAATGTGGCTAGAAACATTACTTCACTTTAAAATTTCATTAGGCAAAATTAGGAGAGTGGATAACGTGTTGAAGAGTCAGTTATCAACACTTACGTTATCTCTTCTTTTAGATAAGCTATGTCATGTCTTTTCCTCAATTACCATAGATACTTGAGAGATGAATGTCATCATACTTACACGAAAAACAATTTTTGAAAAGATTAATATCAGCTACCATGAGGTGATGTTTCTTTAAAGCACTTTTTTTTTTTTTAAGTATGGTCTTGGACCACCAATATGCGATTTATCTGGGTGCTTTTGAGGAAGATGTCATTTTGTAACCCCCAATTCTGGAATTCTATTAAGTAGACAAGAAGAGTGTTTAAATACTTTAAATTACTTTTGGTCCAGCCATATATGAACATCAGCAGACACCAGAACTTCTTAATTTGTATTTTGCATGTGTACTAGAGAGAACATTGACTGTCATAGTATTTAGACCCATGCTTTTACCTTATACGTTGCAACATTTATAGTTAGCATTAAATTTTTTAATAGTTACATAAGCAGTTTTTTCCATTGACATGGTGCCAGGAAACAAATGACTTAATATCAAATTTGAAAGGATTACTCCTCCATATAGAGTAGGTTCCATAAAAATAGCTTACTCTTGGCTCCTGAATACACTTTGTACATTAGTTCTGTTAAAATCATATTCATTGTTTTTCTAGCATGACATGTTATTCCAAGGCCATGATTTTTTTTTTTTTGTATCCATATTTTTGCTGTTTCACTCTTATAGGACATGGGGTAGCCTTTTAATTTTAACTCTTGGTGTTAAATCTTTGAATGCTTTGGATACCTGTATTGGTCAGTCAAAAAGTCTTTGATTTCCGAAATTGTTTCTAACATCTATAACGTTATCTCATTTTCAGAAATTTCCTCCAGAGTATTGGTCTTATTTTCATTAGAAACATTAAAATGCTTCTAGTGTGGATTTTTGTAACTTCACAATAAATGGCAGAAAATGAAATAATTTTAGCTTTCATTACTTTAAATTGTATTATTTGTTTAGCTTTTTGCCTGAATTTGTTTTCGGTTCTCATCGTAAGAGCAAGAGAGCTCAGGAAGAAAATGAGATAATTTTTTAAAAATTCATTTTGAGTGTATGTTCTATTTTGTCTGTAAGCCTTTAAGGTGTTTAGTCAACTTGATTAGCTAAGGACAGATGGAAATGAAGCTCTTCTTTACTCTAATGCATTCGTTAGATGATTATCAAGTTCATTCAGTCCTAAGTGCAAATTTACCTTCATCTTATTTCTAATCATCTACCTTCAACTGATGAAGCAAGCAATTTGACTCTATCTAAACTTAGCATTGTGCTTCTACTGGAAAGTAATGGGATTCACATGCCTCGAACTTCTACAATAGAGAGAGAGATTTTAATTTAGAAAAGAGCTTCCTCACCAGAGCTTGCACTGTGTTCATTTTCAGGAGTTATTAACAAGATGATACAAGTATCATACAAAATTGCTATGGTAGATGGTTGTTTGATTTTTGCATTCAGGTCATCTCTTCTATTTCTATTTGAAAATATTTGAACCATTCAGGATCTGGTTTATGGGCCACTTTTCTGGGACTGTTTCAAGTAGAGACTCATAATAATATAACCAAGGACTTGAAATTGCTTTATGTTAATATTCTAACCTTGTGGAACAATACTTTCTCCTACGCTCTTTTTGAAAAGTACAGCCTCATAGAGATGTGTAACTTTTGCCTACTCATTCTTAGCAAAAGAGAATGAGATTTCCACTACAGTGGGAAGCTCTTAAGAAACTCAGGAATTAAGGGAATAGTAGTATTTTTATCAAACACTCCTGCCTCCTCCTTCAGAATGTTTTCTCTGTTGATGTTTTATAAGTGGTTTGCTTCACAGTACAGATGTTTTTATAGATTGACACCTGCATATTTATGCTCATTTTAATCTGTATTTACATGACAGCTATCACTCTGAAATCAAAGCTTTAGAACCACAAATTGGGGGTAATCTCAATCAGCTACATCAAGAAAGTTTGACAGCAAGAGTGTTCCAGAAACTCTTAGAAAGGGAGACTGGAGAAGTCATTGAGTTTTTATACATAATCCCTGCTTCTCAAATAACAGTTATCGGTTTTAAACCAAAAAGTAGTTGATGTTGCCGAAGTTATTCAGAATAAAAGGTTAAAGCAGAGTCCTCATCCTAAACAGTTTTGTAAACCAATCAAGAATTCAAATCCACAGGACACATTCCACTTGTGGTACAGTCATGTAAAGGGCTGAGTGTCAGCTGGTGCAGTTGGAGAAGGCATCTTGCAGGAGTAGAGAGAATTCTACAAAGTGCTGAAAGATAAAAATGGTTAAGTTCATAGAGAAAAAAGGCAATGTTATTTTAGACTGTGAACTCATGATAGTAGAAAATATATCCCTTCATTATTATGTGCCAAGTACCTACCGTACACGTTGGCTGAATTATTTGGAAGGAAGTTTGGGTCAAGGAAGAAGAAACTTATGGAGTGTGCAGGAAATGGCAAAAACTGACCTGTATTGAGTGGAGGGTGTATTCTGGAATGATTTTTTTGGATGCAAGAGAAGCGGCACAACATAGACTATTTTATAAATGCTGAAACAGCAATAAAGACTCAAAACAATGAGACAGAAGTATAGATCTACTGATTGAGATTCTACCATGTCTGACCCAGGAATTTGTATTTATAAATTTCCTTCAGATAATTCCATTTAGCAGTTGGGTTTTGGAACCATCAGTCAAATTCAACAGCTTCTAAGTTGCAAGAATGTATTTAGGAATCTGCTGTCTTCCTGCCTAGTGGTATATTCATTAGTCCAGAGCCAGAGAGCAACCTGGGTATTTTTAATGGGAAAATTTCTTGGAAATTTTTAGTTTCTTAGGTAGTAAATAATGTTGAGCATCCACTTTGTGTCAGACATGGTGATAAACTGAGTCACCAGAATGTAAATTACTGGAATGTAAAGACATTCTAGTGGCTTCAATCCTAATAAGTTAGTGTAAATAAATAAAGGGATGACTTTGCAGGTTCATGGCCCTTATCTAAAGGAATAACTTGTATGTTGGAGTTGCGTTTCTATGTCCTTCCCAAGTCTAGCAGTTTTAGCAACACTTAAATAATGCTGACCATGTGCCTGACACTATTCTAAGCATTGTATACACATCAAGGTACTGCATGACATCACATGAGAGCAGGTGCAAAGATTACAGAATAGTAAATCTGTCTTCACCAGCCCCTCCCCCCACCCACAACTCAGCTTCTTACCTGCACACAGATAGGAATGCTGGCCAAAGCCCTGGTTGTTTGACTCAGCCACGGCCTCTACTTTGGCTGTGCTGGAAAGACTTGACCTCTTTCCCAGCATCTGTACACCCTCTTTCCTTCCGGTTCTCTTTTCCCATCCGTAGCTGTTTTATGAGGCTCTAAGCGGTGGCCTTTCACCTTCACTATCCCTTATGGACTATTCAGCAGATCTTGACAGAGGAATTAATAGATTGTTTTTCAGAACAAGGCTCACAATGTTTCAAAGGTTCAGAACTAACCCCAAAGTCTGAATCATGGGTAATATCTAGATGTGATTTACAAGTGATATTAACATGCTTTTGATTCATTTTCTAAAAATGTGGAATCCAGAGCAGTCTGGGCTGGTGATAGAGGTATTGGGTGATCAGAAACACATTAAGTAGATGCAAGTTATTAGTAAGATTCTAGTTACTAGCTTGACTGAAATGCTCATGAGTGTTCATGATCTTGGCATACTTTATAACCAACATATATGTTACTTATAATATTACATTAAATTAAATTAAAATAGGTAAAGGAAAATTTTTAAAAAATTCCTGTTTAAAAATCTGGATAGACTAAACAATACAATTGGATGATAACCTTAGCATATATTTGAAAATATACAAATTCTAAGGTATAATATAGTTACCTTTCTCCCTATTCTTTAAATCACCATGTTGTCAGAGCACTAGTTTTTCACTAAAACTTCTAGGTCTATCATCATAAATTTTGTTTGCACCAGGGTATTAACAGTTAAATGCGTTTCTGTATAGCTTGATGTATTATTTAAGGTGCAGGCTAACCTGAGAACTACAGCGGCTTAAACACAATATGCATGTATCTCTCTCACATTTTGTTAATATTGGGCAGAAGATCCATGGAAGGTAGAAGGCTCTGGATTCCATCTCTGAGTCTAGCTTAGCTGCTTAATTGTTACCTCCTCCCTAGAAGGGAAGCATCTTTCTTTCTAAAGAAGTGATCCAGAAGGTGCACACATCACTTCACCTCACACCCCCGCTAGTCACATGAGCACACCAGACGCAAGGAAGGCTGGGAATTATAGTTTCTGGATGGAGCAGTGTGGGGGAAAGGCATTTACAGAAGGTCAGTGGGGACAGGGGATTCTATATGTACAATGAGGGAAGAGAACATGGATATTGGAAGATCACTAGCCATCTTTTACATAATGTCTAAAAGCCTTAATGCACTAATGAGTGTGGTCAATATTCTGGCAAGATGGTGGGCTTGAGGTAGCCTTGGAATGGGGTTTGATGCACACAATTTCTCAAGCTGATTTAAATCGCTTCTTTGTAGTAGTTAGGTGTAGTGAGCCCATGACAGAGCCTGGGACTCCGACCACACCTTAGCAGTCAATTCAGCATGACTGGGATGTTAAGCCCTCCAATGCAGGCGCTCACCCAGAAAGAATGGCTTCCTAAGAATGTAAAAGGACAAAATTCATTACCCATAGTGGCAAGGGGATCATGGGGCCCTCAGTCTTAAAGGTCAGATGTGGACCTGCTGTGAGGTGGCTTGTATATGTATGAAGTAGTCAGGACTGGGTAGGAAGGCTTTACCCAGTCCTTTCAAATCCATGCTCATAGATAGAGAAATCTGAATCCTCAAAAACAAATTTTTAAGAAATGAAAAAAAGAGAGCTGATTTACCTTGCAAAGTGAACAAAGTAAGAATCAACGGTGCTAGATTCACATTCTGCTCATATTTACATTGCCGAATCTTCATTCCAGAGCATTCTCACGATTTGTGGGGTCTCCATCAAAGAAAACATGACTGGCGAAAAATGGTATTAGCTCACTTAAGACTGTGGCGAGGTTGGATTTGGTTTCTGCCAAATACTCCAGCTAAAAGAATAGAATTGAGTCTCAGGGTATCACCTGGACAGAACAATATGGTTCTGCAGACTGGTGGAGCCTCATGCTGTGCCTATATCTCAGGCCTCTTTTTGATGCAGACTTCGAGTTCTTAATGAGAAGTAGGATGTGCTCTTCACCAGTCTTAAAGCAAGTTTTTTTTCCTCATTGTCCTTTTTATTCGTAAGAGATTGTGTGTGTGTGTGTGTGTGTGTGTGTGTGTGTGTGTGTGTGTGTGTCTGTTCTCAATGGGTTTTATTTTGCTAGAATATGAAAGTAAAATAACACTAGGAATTGAAATACCTTAAGTTTTTTAAAATTTTTTTTTATTGAAGTATAGTCACTTTACAATGTTGTGTCAATTTCTGATGTACAGCATAATGTTTCAGTCATACGTGTAAATACATAGTATATTTGCTTTCATTTTCTTTTTCATTATAGGTTACTGCAAGATAATGAATATAGTTCCCTGTGCTATACAGAAGACACTTGTTTATCTGTTTTATATATAGTAGTTAGTATCTGTAAATTTCAAACTCTCAATTTATCCCTTCCCACCCTCTTCCCCCTTTGGTAACCATAAGATTGTTTTCTATGTTTCTGAGTCTGTTTCTGTTTTGTAAATAAGTTCATTTGTGTCTTTTTGTTTGTTTGTTTTTAGATTCCACATATGAGTGATATTGTATGGTATTTTTCTTTCTCTTTCTGGTTTACTTCACTTAGAATGATGATCTCCAGGTCCATCCATGTTGCTGCAAATGGCGTTATTGCTTTTGAGATGAACTGTGACCAACCTGAGCTTACCACTTTGGCTATTTTGTCAAATTCATGGAGTATGCATGCAATTAATGCTTGTTTCCCTTCCACACTGACCAAGATGAGATAATTACAAACATAACAAAGAAATGTCTTGTGCATAACTTAAAGAAATGCCTTACACTAAACTCCAGGGATTATCAGGGAGTCGTCACAAGCAGTGCTTCAAGTGTTGCCACATGATACAAGGCAGGGGGGCTCTTGCCTGTGTCCTCCCGAGGGAGGGATGCTTTTGGAAGTAGATTGTTGTAACTAGTGGGTGAGCAGCTTAAGGGTAAATAAAAGGAAGAAGTTTAATTAGGAGTAAATGAACATTAAGCATGTTGGAGGAATAATATTAACATCGTGGGAAGTTGATTGAATTATGTCTAAAATAAAAGTATTGAAGCTATAATCCCATTTCCTTCTCTGTGTCACCCCAAAACAAGAATCTGCTTGAAACTACTTTTATGTAATAAAATTTGTTTATTCTTTTATCCCCAGTGGATTGTTTTAAGCCATCATATCCGTAATTTTCTTATCTGCATTGTTTTGTTCTCCTAAAATACAAATCTAATTTTCCTAAGCTTATGAACAAAATTGAACTAATATAAAATCCTTGAAGAATTATTTGGGCTTAAAATTAGAGTGCAGAATGTCTGCATCAAAAAATAATTAACAGGGTTCTATAGCATGGAGTATCAGAAAAAAATATGTTTTTCTAGTTTATCATAGCGTACGAACAGTTTTGCTAATGGATGAGGGAAGGTGTAGAAAAAGATTTGTGAAGAGAATGGAGAAGTCTGGGACAGGACTCACTTATAAAATAACCACAAAAATTTTTTTGTTTAAAGTCAGGCTTGAACAGAGTAAATTATGCTACGTAGGACCCCTGGATGTACTAAGAGCCTTTGAATCATAGTAAATTTTCCTGATAATCACAGAAGCTGGGACAACAGTGAGAAAGGGAGAGGTAAGAAGGCTGGTCAGGAACACTGAGAGCTTCTCGAAAATTCTGGATGATTCTAGGATAGCTCTAGGACCCAGCTACTTTTAGTTTTTTTGTTTAGTTTTTTGTTGTCTACAGCTGAAGATGCTTATAATGATCTTAGGAACTTCAAGACCCAATATCATCCATTCTAAAAGAAACAAAGAAGGATTTAGTTGCTTAGAACAACTAGGATTAAAACAAAGAAGGATTTAGTTGCTTAGAACATCTTTATCCCAGCATAATTCTCTGTTTGACCTTAAAAGATTTCTCTCTACCATAATGCCTTTACATTTTTTTCTTTTAGAAAGAACCAATTCCCTGCTTATTTGTTCTCTAAACAACGCTGTATTAAGTAAAAACTACTTTTTTATTACCTTCCCTAATAACGGGCCACTTTCATAAACTACAGTTGATGAAACATACATAAACAACTTTGTGACCAGTTACAAACTTTACCATTAAAAATTTCATTTTGAATATTAAAAAGAACAAATTGTTAGAGAGATCTGGAATAGCAGTATAACTGTTCATAGTGCCTGATTTCTTAACAGTTATAAACTTAGAATTAATAACCTATATCTCAATAGTGACACTATCAGAGTAAAATAATTCTGTGATCAAGCATAGTAGGATATTTTTCAGATTCAGAGTCTTTGGCTATTCTCTTGGGGTTAATAATCTCTTTTCTTCAAGAGCATTATGACTTGTTTCATTTTACAGTTAGGACAACTTGTAAAAGAAATGATGAAAAATCCACTTGGTAGAGCATTATGCTCTTTGAGCTGCTTTGCTAAAATGTTTTGCTAATAAGTTAACTTTTTAACATGGCATGAATTTATCTGTGTAAAAATGAGAAAGCATACAGAAGACACCCTTAAGTTTGTGACATACTTAGTATTATAATATTGCTTCTTATGCGTAATTAGAATATAAAGCATATAAATATAAAAAATATAATATAAAGATAATATAATAAAATAAATAAATATAAAATAAATATAATAAATAAAATAATATAATAAAAATATAAAGAATATAAAGCATATAAAAGCATATAAGCATATAAATTAATATATTTGGGTGAAAACCAATTTATAAACTTAGTTACATCTCTATGCAAACTAACTTCCTTTCTTCAAAGCTAATTGGTAATTTTAAAATGCTATCAAACACCATCTGATCTTGTATAAAATATCCAAATTCAGAGGGCCAGCTCAAGATCAATTTGGGTTAAGCCAAGTTCTATTTTTGAAACTAGAGAGCTAAAATAATTTTTTAAAGGAAACTTACATGGCCTTAACACTTTGTAATTAAAATTCCTTTTCCCCCCTTTTATTTATGATCCTTGGAATTCACTTGATTCTTGCTAAAGGCTTTTATTTTCATTTCTCTAGCTTAATCGCTTACAGTTTAATGATTCATAATATTTCAGACTACTCACTTAAGTAATTTGGCATATTTCCTATTGTAATTTTGCTTATAAAATTAAGGGCAAATTGAAAGCCTTGTAGAATCGCATATAGGCAAGTTTGTTCTTTCTCAGGCAACAATCGCCTATGGTATTTACATTATATGTATTCTAAAATTGCCATTCTAAGCAGAAATTGCATGTTTTTCCCCCATCATCTCATACTCCTCTCCTGTGAAATGGGAAATTATAAATTATTCTTTTTAAGGCAAGTATGTTAATTCAGAATCTTTTCCTTTGCTGAGCAAATCAGAAGTGAACAGTCCTGTGAAAATTTAATTGCATCTTACCGTTTATCCCAGATTCCCCCATATCTGTGTATGTGTACTGCTGAAACAATCACAGGAAGTCATCACTCAATGGTTTGCCAGTGTGTTTCACTGCCTTTTAGACCATGCTGGCAAAGTACACTTAAAAGAAGGGTCTCGGAGCCTTCTCAAGTGTTTTGCTGAGACAGGAGAGTAATTGAATTATAGATTAAAAGAACTATCATGTTTCACTCAGCAAAGGATGTCTTAATGTTCCTGGGGCTTGCCAGTCTCTCCTTCCTTCAATGAGGTATTTCACTCAGATAGCCACAGCAAAGCATTCATTTGTTGTTATAAATAAATTACTTTAAAATGAGCTTTTGACATGGCTCTAGAAAAGATTTCCTACACACCACAAACACATGCACGCACGCACACCCACACACACAGAGTAAGTTACGTCTCAATTTATTTGCTCAGTAGAGGAAAAAAATACTTTCTTTTTATCACGTAATTCATTTCATTTTCAGAACTGGAGCTGAAAGGATAAAGGCAACAGAAACGGGAAAAATTAAAAGAGACACGAAATAAAAGATCCAATGTAGAAATAACTAAGCTTGACCTAATGGATTGTGAGGTAGAAACTAGCCAGTGAGCTTTTAGTTGTGGAAAACTACTTGTTGAATAAGGTTTACAGCTGACATGTGCAGCCAGAAACTACAGGGATTTACAGAGGCAAATTCTGCCATTAAGTGAAGAAAACAGAAATGTTTACATTTAATGTGTTGCTCCACCAAAAACCAGGCAGCACAAAAGTTGGGGAGGGGCGTTTCACGTGACTCAGCCTGTATTTAGTTCCTGGGTCTGTTATTTCTTATTTATTCAATAAAGGTATATACTGTGCCTTCAAAAATAGGATTATAAAGAATAGTGAATGAGAAATAAAATACAGGAAAGGAATACTTTTATTTCCTAATGTTATGTGCTGGGTTGCGGTGGACCAAAAAATAAACTCAGCCTCTCTAAACCAGTTGGCTGTTTCATAAGGGTATGTTACAAGGGAGTCCAGATTAATACCAATTCATCACCTCCATCCATCCATTCATTCACATTTACTAGTACCTACCATGTCTCAGACCAATGCTAAGAGCTAAGAACAGAAGGACTAATTCATACACAGTCTTTGACTTCAAGAAACTAGAGAACTCATGATGTGAAAAGTTACGTGAAGGTAAATTACAATTACTTGATGCAACATGTGCTACCTTGGAGGAGCAAACCCAATGCTGGATTTAAATTCAGGAACGGGATTTAGACAGGCAGACAAACAAAGGCAGGCGTCCTGAAGTGGAAACACATGACCCAATGAGGGAGGTGTGTAAGCAGATGCCAAACTGGGAAATGGAGAAGCTTACTGCAGCCAAACTGGGACCGTGCTTCAGTGTCAAGGGAAGAAATTTGGACTTCTGAAAATTGGTAGTAACCAATGAGGGATTTTGAGCAGGAAGTGACTTTGTAGCAGGAGAATGAACTAGGGTAGGGAGAAAGTTGGAGATACCTAAGATGCACCTTTGCTAAAAAGACCAAGAGTTGGTGTTTACAGTATTCTAGGTGAGAGAGAACTGGGCTCCAGGTCCTGGAGGGGGATAAAACTGCCCCCCCCCAAAATCCTTGAAAGTGAGTTAATAATGGAATCTTCAGGAGCAAAGGCCACATACATTTCACTGGAAGAAATAGTACCGTGTGACTGAGTGATGATTGTGCTCTAAAGTTGGGGTTACTGTATTCTGATATAAAATCATCAGTGCAGAGGTTTGATACTGATATTGAGAATTTGATTGATTGTAAACTAGCCTATAACTTAATGGATTTATCTTAGAAACAAAAATGGCTTTTTGCTTTTAGTCAGGGTATTTTGAACTCATATGTGAAAGATGCTTTGGTCTAAAATCTGCACTTTCTTACTTCATGTGCAGCTTTGCAGGAATGATCTAAGACGGAAAATCAGATGGTCATATTGCAGTGTATTTTCCCCTACATTTTTATGGAAAATCACCCATGATCTACTTGGGCTTATATGATTTTTACTCATAAATATATATGAGGATAATGCCTCAAAGCTCCTATTTAATGCCTTCTGAAAAAATGTTCACATTCTGGGAAGCCTTTCATTCGGGGCAGCTGCCTGGAAACACAATCTCTGAGGAAAAGCTTTGAACGTGCGGAGGCATGTAGTGAAATGATGCATTGTTAGACAACTGAAAATCAAAAGTTCAACACCATAGCATCATCTTGTCAGAGGCGTGAACTGGCTCTGCTATATTCAGGACTATCAGAACTTGAGAAGCTTCTTTTATCTTTCTAAGCACCTATTTCCTCATCTGTAAAATGGGAGTACCGTTCCTATTTTGTTAAGTTGTGGTGAAAAAAAAAAAAAAGCACTGAATAGGTGAATAATCAATTACTGTGACATTTCTTTCCCTCCACTCTCTTCTCTATTCAAGTTAACATATTACCTAGCGAAGTAACTCTTGGTAGAAGGCCAGTTTAGTAGGATACTGGTTCCCATTATTTCAGGACTATAATAAAGTGCTGGCAATGCCCAGCTTGAACCTGCATCTTAATTGGCTTTTAAAATTAGTAATATTCTTTACAGATTATTACAGACAGTAAGTAACGTGATATAGAACAGACTTAATTTTCCATGACGTGGTTTGGTTTCTGAAAATGTGTCTTTTCAGTCCTCTTCTAGAGTTAAATTCACATGTGTATCTATTATATAAATATATTCATACCACCTCAGAAGCCTAGGATGGCAAAGAACATATAATGGTTGTCAATTTCCCTGAAAAAACAGCGATTATAAGCAACTGTTTTTCACATTGTTCATTTTTATAAGCAATGCAGGAACTCTGCATTTAAATAGGAAAATTGAGTAAATTCTAACATCAGAACCTGAAAAACAGTCTTAAGGATACTTCTACATTCCTTTTTGTGACTTGGAGCCTCTGAGTCATGGATGCCAGTTCATTATTAACTCAGCTTGGGTTTGTTTGGATGACTTAGGGGGAGTGGGCGGAAAGGGCAGCGTGACAGCCATCAGGCTAACCACATCATTAATTCTTTTCTTCTGAAGCAGTCGTTGTCCTGTATCTGTGACATCATGACTTTGTCCTCTTGACTGACATCTTAGCTTGTGACACTAAGCTGTCCCATTAGGACATCAATGCTGGGACTGTACTTGAAGTGCATCTGACCTGCTGATGCGATGTGTTCATGCTGACCTCTGCCCCTTATGCTTTGATCACCTTCCTCATCTTTTTCTGACTCTTCCAAACACCTATTCATATACCACTGGCTCATGGATATGAGTGTCCATTCCCGCTGGCCTAAGCAGAGCCCTGAGCATCCCTCTAATGGTTGGCATCAGTGGATAGAGCTCTTGTGCTGAAGGCTCCTCGCTGCTCCCCAGAGCCCCTGTTCTACAGGAAGCTGCTCTCAGCAAGCTGTCAAGTGAGAAAGGGAATCATGAATCATTAGCTGAAGAATAAATATCTGATAAGGCCTAATGTGGCAGCCTTCACAGTTGTGCGTGCATTTTCTTCTGGGAATGATTATTTGAAAAATCAAAATGAAAATAAATGAATGATAGTATTTAAGGTCTAAGGTGCAGGATAGTAAAGATTTGGGGAACAAATAGTATTCCCTGATGTCAAGAAGGCCACATCTAAGCTGCTTTACATTTTAGAACCATCCGTGAATTTTTATGATGATCCAGTCAATTAAATAAAATAAAAATGAGTGAACATTCAAAAGATTATTTGACTCAATTTCTTTTGAGTGACTAGGCAACCAGAGTCACATTAGTTGTGGATGTGGATACAACTTTAGTGGTTTCTTGGCAATTTCAAATTTAATGAAACATGAATACCATAAGCCTAATAAGCTTTTATTTTATAAGTACCTTTCCATCATCATAATAAACAAACTCCTAGCAAAAAATGGCTAAAAAATCTTACAATTAAAGGACACAAATCCAATTTCCAAACCTGTAAATTAGCATTAAAAATTTCTTTTTCTTTTCTCCTTCATTCCCTGCTGCACGGGGTTATTTAAAACTAAACCCAAAATATCCACCCCTACAGCTAATATAACCTGCATATAAATAGAGAATGCATGTCAACTTTTGACTTAAAGATTCACCAAGTAAACGATCAACTTTTAATGATTTCAGCACTAGGGAGGAAATGTCTTCACCACCATAAATTGGTGTCATTAGAAAAACAATCTATTTTACATCTCAATATTAGCAATATTATTTGCACTAATGTTAGACTTTTTCATAAACTAAAGAAAGCAGCTTGCCTTAAGGTTATCATCGGAAGCAAGTAAATTGTTTTTTTTTTTAACACAGAATACAGTTTACTGTGTAATGTCTAGCCAGCATGAAGCCCAGAAAAGAAAATCCCTCATTAAAAGTGTCACTTGTTACAACAGCAATAATCAATAGAGCATTAAACGTCACATTTTTATTGCAATGAATCGGGGATAAACATGAAGACCACAGCGCACCCTTTATAAATGGTATCACTTGTAAATGTCAGCAAGGACTTATTTAACACTAAAAATCTATAAGAATTTGCAAAGGGAGTTTTAAAATTCTTCCAAGACAGCTGAAGTTTACATGAGGAAAGGGCAGCTATATATAGCATGTACACACAAGGTAATATAAAATATGAATAGATTAAAAAAAGAACCAAACTCAGTTCTAATTGGAACGTTCATTATATTTGGTATTCTAGAAAGTGCATGTACCGAAGGCTGCAAGTTTGACATAATGAATATTTTATTGGGTACCTTGTTTTCTATTCACAGAAAGCAGGCTTTCTTTTCTCCACATAAGCAGTATATCTGTATAGGGAGAAAGCAGAGAGCAGCCTGATACATAAATGCAGCTGGCAATTCATCATTCGGATGGCTTGCGATCGTTTTCTGGGAAACTGTCTAAAAGTTTATCATATGTGACATTTAGCAGCTCGAAGTGTTCATCTCTCCACACAACTGAGTGAAATTTGGCTTGATTATTCTGGGGGTTGCTCTGTAAACTTGATCATCAATGGAGAAGGTTCCCAGGAATTTTCCAAAGCCCACACTTTTTGTATTTGCTGAGTGTCATGTAGGATAGTCAGGACACTCTGCCCTGGGAGGAGAAGTCATCTTATATGATAACAGGAGTCCCTGTTGCTTAAATCAGCGGGGAAGTGATGCGCGTAGGTTACGGAAACCATATCTGAGCGACGGCCTGGCCATTTTTTCTCTTAAGGGACTAGTTTCAGTTTCTCTCCAAGGATTTGCTTCAAATTGAAAACACTTAGAGAAACTCTGTAGAAAAGATAAGTATTGTGTTCTGAATGAGCTGGGACAGTTAAACATGCAATATTATAATTTTTCCAAGTTAGCATTTTTCAGAAGGAAGATAATCAAATAAAGCCTGGGATAGCTTCTATTTCAAACAAACAAAAAATTATTATTATATCCAGACCTTTTTAGAAGTCAAAAGGAAAGGACAGAGGACGTCATAAGCATGTCAGCTCACGCCTTGAGAAGAACAATACTCCATAAGCTTCCAGATATACCACCAGATTAGCAGCCGAGCTTTCTACAAGAACGGATACAATCATTTAGCATTTCTTTTTAGTTGGTAAGTGAAAACTATCACTTCCAACACAAGGACAATTGTCAAAGCAGTATCATTGCTTTCTGTTTCTAGTAATTTCCAAAGCAGCGTAGAGTTCTCTGTTTTGTTCTATTTCTCAGATTGCATAACTGAAAATGATACCAAGAAAATAGAAAGTTTATCTTCACACAATGCCTAGAATTTCACACAATGGCAAGTTAACAAAATACATAAAACAAAGCCAAGGTAGAAATAGGAAAAATACTAGATGATATAATAATAAAAAATCATGCTATGTGGCAGGCCTTGTGTTAGATCCTTAGATATGTTCTATTAGTCTCCCCTTGCTGCTATTAGCAAATTACTGCAAATATGTAGCTGAAGCAACACCAGTTTATGATCTTACAGTTCCAGAGGTCAGAAGTCTAAAATGGGTCATAGGGCTATGCTCCTGCTGGAGGTTCTAGGAAGGGAAGTTTCCTTGCGAAAGACCCTTGGGATTACATTGGGCTCACCCAGATCATCCAGGATAATTTTCCCATCTCAAGATCCTTACTCACATCTGCAAAGTCCCTTTGTCTGTCTGAGGTAGCATATTCACAAGTCTTGGCATTATGACGTAGACATCTTTGGGGACAAATATTTTTCCTACCACACATGGATAGTATAAAAATGTTATATCATTTCTGGCCCTACCGTTTATCTACTGGTTGGCCCCTATCATCTATTGGTTATTGGTTATTATTGTTTGAAATTCCTTTTTCAATATTGAATGAGAGGGGAGTAGGGCGATTCAATTAGTAGACAAGCAGAAACAGGAATGACATCATCTTACTAAGACCTTTCAACCCCATCCACACTAAACTTTCCTCAACAAATCTAACTTACAGTGACATTGATTCTGATGGAAAAGGATTTGGCTGTACTTCCCTTTTCTGCTCAATTCCAACATGTTTGTTTCTTGCAAAGGTGCACATGAGCTGTGAAATGGTGGGATTGTGAGGCAACACATCTTAAGAGTAAATGAAATTGGAGAACTGATCCACGTGCAAGATAATAAAACTCTGATTACTCAGGGAGAATGGACTCCTATTTAAGGAACAATGGGATTGCAATTATTGAATATCTCCAAGGAGAAAGATCATCCAGTGGAATTACAGGGAAATCAGAGCACGATGATGTCTTTTGCCAACCCACAGACCATCTTACGTTGTCGGACTGTGCTTTAATTTAATTTTCACAGAGACATGGTGGTATGTCTTTTGCGGAGCTGGGGGTTGAGAAACAAAGCAGGAAATTACTTAGAAGGCTTTTTTGGGTCTCATCTTCTATTACCCTGTGTACACTGACATTTTACAGTAATGAAATTCTAACTACTCAGGCCTGTACCTTCAGGGTAGCTAAACCAACAACATAATGAAATTTATCTACTTAAAGCTGGTTTTGCAAAAGAAAGAAATCAGTACCTAAACCTGTACTCCCCAAATTTCATGTCCTAGTGAAAATCATTTAAAGTGAGATCTGGTTTTGGTATATGAAAACAGTTCTCACATTTCCATTTTATATTAAAACAATGAACTTTGACTCTTATGTTTCTGACCTGAATCACAAAGATATCTTTATATAGCTAAGTAATTATTACTGAGCCCCGCCCCCCCAGGTTAATTAACACTGTCTCACTCCTTCACGTGTGCCGTGGGTCCATCTCCTCTTGCTTCCTCAAGAATTCACCCTTGCATTATCATGTCTTAATCATGCATCCTTAAACTCTCCCTCTCTGCAGGATAATTTTCTTCCACAGAGAAATACCCTTGAGTATCATCAATATTAAAAACCAAAACTAAACTGAAAACAAACCTTTCCTTGATGTCTATCTTCCTGATGTAAATTCTCTCCACTCCTTATAGACAAACACAACTGAAGAATTGTCCATGCCCACTGTCTATACTCTTTTGTCTCATTTGATCTTTCTTTGTAGCTAGTAGTACATACTTTAAGCAAGAAGAAAAAAATATAGAGTATAATATAATTGACACTCATTATGGTTCCCATTCAATTTTGTCAAATCTTAACATTTTGAAAAATTTGCTTCATAGCCTTTTAAAGTAAAATAATTCAGCAGAGACAAACCCTCTGTTTACCTCCCAGTCCCACTCCATTCCTCTCTTACGAAGGTCTTGATGCTGTCCTGAATTTGTGTCTGTCACTTACTATCTTCTCTCTACCTAGCTTTCTCATATCAATCCTTTCTGACTTCTCCACTTCGAAGTCTCAAATACATTGTATAGGAAAGAACAAATCTGACTCCATGTTAGATCTGTTCCTTTAGCGCTAACCCTGTGCTCTGTTTCCTGTGCTTAGTCATGCTGGTTCTGCACCTTTTGTAAAAGAATGCTGCCTATAGCCTGAAATATAGAGAATAACCTATTCTCAAAGCTCTGACTTCTAAGGGTGTCACACTTTCCCATTCATATAGAAATAAAAAGTTGCATAACAGAGAATAACATTTGTCATGTTGGAGATTTATAGGAACATCATGACCTGACCTATGTGGACAGCTGCAAGAACAAAAGATCCTGGCACCAAGAAGTTTGCAACAACTAACCACACCCCCTCCCTTTTTAGTATAAAAGTGAAGGGGGAGGAAAGGGGGCAGGGCACAGCCATTGAGGACAGGACACACTGGGTAGAACTGAGATGGCAGAAGATCCGACTTCCAGTAGACCTTGAGCCTCATGGCACAGCCACAGGCACCATGACAGTTCCTAGGCTGACCATAAAAGGTCAAAAAGTGGGCGGGGGGCATTTCCTGGAAATCCTCGCCCCTTCCCAAAGGTAGTTGGAATAATCCTCCTGCCCATTACCATATGGAATTACTGAGCCCATAAAACCTAACAACTCCGCACCTCGGGGTCGCTCTGTCATGCTCACCTTCTGAGATGGCCCGCATTCTGCCTATGGAGTGTGTGGCTCCTAAGCCATTTTCCCTTCTGAGAGAGACAGATCTCACTCTGTGCATGGAGTGTGTCTCTCTAAATACACGTACTTGCACTTTACCGTACTTTGCTCTTGAATTCTTCCCTGCATGAGTAAGAGCACACTCTCTCCCGACAAAAGGAGCCTGAATTCTGACTTGGGGAAGATGACTCTCTAAGGACATTAGTCCCTCATCTTCTTGGTCTGCTGGCTTTCTGAAAAAGTTGTTATTCTTTGTCCCAACACCTTGTCTCCGGATTTATTGGCCTGTCGCACGGTGAGCAGAACGAGTTTGGATTCGGTAACAAGTTAAGATTACCATATCAAAAACTGGACTCTTAGACCTTATAACTTGTGTCTCTTTCTTTTTGTCATGTTTATGTCAGTGTTGTCACAATCGACCTAATTGTTTAGCCAGAAACACAAGTGTCTTTCTAGATAAACAGTTCTGCTTATGTCTACACTAAATCTAGGACAGTTGTTCTGGATTCCGTCTTCAGAGCAACATCCTGATTCCTAATCTGTTTGTCCTTCCACGGCTCTGCTCTCCACTGGAGGTGGCTGATTCCTGCAGACTGAATTCTGCAGGCTCCAGGATCAGCTAGACTTTGTCAATGGGCAGCACTGTGGTGTGAGTGACAGTGGGAGAGACCTATCCGCCTCTTGTCTGGGGCAGCATCCCCTGCATTCACTTCATCTCCTCCCTGAGCTTCAGCTCCTTCGGGACCAGCCCACTGTGATTCCCACCTCCACCAGATGACGCAGCCTCGGGTCTGCTAGCATCACCGCCTCCCTCTGACCCTCCCGCCTTGGGGTGGTAGTAGCTTCTTGATGTTGTTAATCCATGGAGGGTCTCACCACCAACATTTTGCTTCTCATCAATTCCATTATAGGGATAATGGATTCCTTGCTTTAAATCCTCTCATTCTAGAATACTTTGGATAGAATCTGCTTTTCTGGTTAGAATCCAAATAATACAATTTATTTTCCCTGTGGACAATTGCCACATAGATTTCCAACCTGTATCTCTTTCTTAATCCCCCAATCCATTCTTTTTACTGTAAATTGTATCAGATCACTGGCCTGTGTAAACCCTTTATTAGCTTTTCACTACCCTTAGAGTAAAAGATGAACTGCTTTTCAGTCTTAGCCTGTACCACTGCCCTCCCTGCACCCCTCAAATACTCCACAGCCTGGATGATTCTTTTTCTTTTACTGGAAATGACAAAGCCTTTTTCACTGCAGAACTTTGGTCCATGCTGTTCCCTCTGCTTGAAATGTTGTTCCTCTCATGAGTCCTGACTGAGGGCGGTTCATCCTTCAGCCTTCAGTTTATTTAAGAGTAAAGCTTGGACAGCTTGTTGATCCAGAGACATCCTTTCATCTTAATAGATAAAAATAAATTGCATGAAGGTCCTCTCACCCACTAACCCAGTCCTTTATTGATAGGACATCTGGGCTAGTTTTAATGATGAAAGAATAAAGGTGCAATAAAAAAGCTTCAGTGTAAATCCCTTCCTCACAGATTTCTGATCACACAAGCCAGAGCACATCCTCTGGTTACTGGCTTTTCGTGAAGCTGTATTTTTTTTTCTTCCTTGGATGTTACCACAATTTGTATTTATTTAGTCACTTATGAGTTCATTGGTTCAGTGTCCTTCCCCACTTCCTTCCGCAGAGCCGTGAACTTGGACATGTGATGGGTCTGCCCACCACTATTTCCTCAGTGCCCCGAAGAGTATCTGATACAGACAGAATGTTCCACTGCTATTAGCTGTGAGATAAAATTCGTATTTTATGGCAAGACAAGAAAAATTTAAACATAAAAAAATTTGTCTACTCTTTGGCCTCCTCTCTCTCCTCTACTGTGCATTGTGTGCTCACATGATGATGCACTGACCAGACCTCCCCATCAGCGTCAATACCTGCTCAGCCTTAAACAGCAACCTTCTCCCAGCACCAACCAGACAACTCCTGAAAGACAACATTGTCTCTCGATCTCGTAAGGGGCCATGATGACCCATGACCTCGCTACTCGCTGGATTATATGAACTGTCAATAATACATCTTTTAACGTACAGTCTTCTGTCTCAAAAAGTTTTATGAGTGTGCTTTGACTTCTAACAGGTGGAACAGTTCTCGGAGCTTTTCTAGAGGCTCTTCCCAAGTTATAATCCTCAGTTTGGCTCAAATAAAATTGTCCACTTCTTTCTTAGACTGACTGATTAATTTTTCATCAATAAGTGACTATAGTTTAAGTTTATTTTTCAACCCAATTAAAAATCAGTTTGGAATTGAAATTGAACACATTCATGAGACTAGCTCATGATTTTGCCCATACTGGTTGGCGTTTCTGCCACAGACCTGAGACAGGGTTTGACCTGTCTTCCGGTTGCCTAAGCTGTGTATTCTGCTTTTGCCCGGGTGCTTCTCTGAACTGTGACATTCGCTACCCTTAGAAAGCAAAACAAAACCAGATAAAATCTGGAGGTAACTTTCTTTCAATGGAAAAGAATTTTCTGGATTGAGAAAAAGGCTCTTTTCAGTACATCACCAGGAAACCTTATTTTCCTCACCCAGTTCCATGATTCTTCTTCTCAAAAGCCTTTCTTAAAAATAGTCACCAACTGTGGCTAATAGCAAGCACTGCAGACCAGGGACCACTGATGCAGAGCAAAGGGAGGGGTGGGTGTGCAGGTCTGACTCAGATGAAGAAACCATCAGTGGCCTGTACATCACATGAAGGTGCTGTGATTCCATCAAGACATTCCATTTCAAACTGGACACATGAAATGACGCCTTTAGGATTTCACGTATGGTTTTATTTCTTGCAAATTTCCTTCCTTAAGCAGGAAGGACCAAATATATTATAGTCTATAATTATCTACTTTTTTTTTCTGTTTGAAAAATGCCTGGTTGCCTAGGAAGGGGGTGACAGGTATGCCATAAATACACCTTCAAATTATCTTTAATTTTTTTGCCAGATCAAATTATTTTTCCCCACATTGCCTCTATTGTGATGGAGGTTCATTAGAATACAAGCCCCACTCTGTATTGGCTTGTTTGGCATATATGCAAACTGTGTACGGTCAATTAAGTATGAATAAAATATTCTACTTTCCATTTGTTTTTCAATTTATTATTTGACATAACTTGGCTTCTGTGGAAAGCAGCTATTTATATATCAAGAAGAAATACCCACTTACAAGATAATTTATCTAGCATGCTATCAGCCAGAGCTCTTCTAACAGATTATTTCTCCCACACCCAGTGCAATGAAAACTAATGTTTACAATAGTGATATTGAACAAATAATAACCCTGAAACATCACGAAATTAACCAGTTAATCCAATCCCATAATTTTAGGTACCGGGGAAGTGAGCCTCTGAGAAGTTATCTGACCCCAACTCATGGTGAGCTGTGGGCCCGGGATTGGAGTTTGAGTGTTCTGACACCCTTGTAAGGTAGTCAGTATCTCATTCTTTGCCTAGAATTTTCTTCCTTCCACAAATATCTCTTCTTAATTATTCTCAATTGTCAATCTTTCCATTAGAACCAAAAGTTATTTTTGTGAGTTTTGAAAGTCAAAATATACATCATATGTACGTCTTTTATCTTTACCCTTAGGCACAGTGATTGCTCATTTAATAAACTGATGACAAATCCTTTTCATACCTGCTGTATAATCAAAATCATCTGTGTTGAATATTATTTTTCTTTTATTAAAATTTTATTATATTTGATGTAAACAGAACATATGGAAGCATATGTGAATTAGGTAGGTAACAAGCACTTATGTATTTACCGTGTAATGTAAGAACTAGCACGTACCCACTTCTGAAGCTCCCTAAGTGTTCTTTTGTCTTCCTTTTCCTTCTTAGTGTTAAGCATCTTTGTCATTCTTGAGTCTTCAAAAATTCCTGATCTGTATAGGAAACATAGTAACTCTGTCCAGTGCAATTAAACGGGAAAAGTCTTCTCGATCATACTGTACTCATGGATTAATTTATTCATTGAAACCATCATTCATTCAACCTCTAATGAATACTGATGCTCTATCATCAGGTCCTGTGCCAGGAGATAAGAGGCGGTATTACACTACACTAAGTAATGTAATTTTATGCATTATAGAATAGATGATATATATACATATACGTATAAAATCAATTTCTATATATTTCACAAGATGTTTTAACTACTAGCAAAGCCATAATATGTAACAGGACATTTTACATTTATTTTTCCTTTAAATAGTAATAATATCCATCAGTTATTGAATATTTAGTATGTGCTAGGCACTCTTAATTCTTATGACAAATTTATGAGATTGTGTGCTATTCGGGCTATGTGAATTGCTGCACCAAGCACCCCAAAATCTCAGTGACTTAACAAATAAAAGAGTTTTCTTTCTTGCCCATTTCCCTACCTTCAAGCAATGATTCTGCAATCTAGCAATTCCAGGCTTCTTCAAGCTAGTAGTCCTCACGGAACCATTTCTACCCTAAGCCTCCACCTCTTCCACCGGGTCACTTGCCTGCAGCTGGCTAACCAGTGAAGCAAACATGCGGATGGACTCCTGGAACATTTCAGGAGCCAGAACCTGTTCTGCTCACGTACCCTTGGCAAGTACTAGGAACAGCATCCATTTAATTCATGGGTTGCTGGGAAGTAGCGTCTACTTGTGTGGCCACCAGAAATGAAAGTGTTTGGGAAGCTTATGGTGTTCTCTCTGCCGCAGTTATGTGCTGTTACTATTCCCAGGGTATAGCTGAGAAAGGCAAGGATTAGAAGGACAAAATGACATGCTCATAGTAGGCAAACTGTTGAGCTGAGAGTCTATCTAGAGGCCACTCTCTCACTCATGACCTCATACTGCCTCCTAGCTAGACCTTGGATAAATCAATGTTCATTACACCAGCAGGCGTCGCTGTTGTAACAGTCCAGCCAGTGGGGGGAACACAAATGGATTTCTTCTCGACATTGAACGATTGCTTGCCTGTTTTCTAAAAAGAAAGCAGCATACCTACCTCTTGCTTTTTTATTATTATTATTTTCTGAGTCATTGACTTCCATGCGAATGATTTTGACTGTTCATAAATCAGATGGAAACGAATGATTTGTTTTAACTGCATCAGTTATAATTCAGTATTGGGCGACTGGAGCTTTTTCTGATTTTATTTTGTGGAATTTAGAGTCAGAGTTAAATGACTCTTAGGGATGACTAAATTAAAAGAAATTACGACTGTCTCATCTCCATGGATAATTAAGCCATCTATATGAGGCGCTTCTAATTTTGAATTAATTAATTTAACGCTTTCTTTGTAAACTGTGTTGATGCTTGGCAACAACTTAGGAGTAACTAAAATGACAGATCAAAAAATCTAATTCTTCGTTTTGATGACAGTGCCAGACGTTTCATTCCAATTTTGGTGCAAAGCTTGATTTCTTACACTTAGTTGAATATATTTCAAAAGTAATTCCTCATCTATAAGTATTACATGGGACCATCCTCGTTCTTCTAGGAACCATATAAAATTTCCTAACTCCTTAATATTTCCAGAATTTTAGCACCAAAAAAAAAAAAAAAAAGGGTCATTTGAAACTGAAGTCAAACGGTAAGGTAGAATTCAAGTGAGTCCTACACATCTGTTCTCTCTTTTAGCAGAATTCTCTCAGGTATCACTCTGATAAGCCCAAAGTTACGATATGACTTTTGAAATGTCTGGCAGCATCACTCAGTGTTACTTGATTCGCAGAGCTGTTCTGCAGTTTTTGGTTGGTTTTTCTTGTTTGTTTGTTTTAGAGAAGAATATGATAAAGAGAGCAAATTTGCTCCTAGCTTGATATAGAGTCTTTGAAAAATTGCTAAATGTCTTACAGACTGCTTTGTTGGCAAGTGTGGGATAACCATATTGACTCGTGTGTCTCGGAGAACTCTACAGAGAACAAAATTAGTCAACTGGAGTGAAAATGCTTCAAAAATATATAAATACTACAAAGCATTGTTTAAAAATATATGTGTGATTTTTGCACTCTGCACCCCTCAGCCAAATTGCTAGGGTGGTCTTATGTTTTGAATTGCAACCCCTAAAAAAAGATGTATTGAAGTTCCAGCCGCGTACTTGTGAATATGACTTTATTTGGAAATAGGGCCTTTGCAGACATAAACAAATTAACGCAGGATGGGTCCTCACCCAGTATGACTGATGTCTTCTGAAAAAGAGGGAAGATGGCTGCAAAGACAGGCACACAGGGGAGAGAGAACGCCGTGTGATGACAGAGGCAGAGATTGGAGTGATGGAGCTGTAAGCCAGGACAGCCTGCAGCAGAAGCCAGGAAGAGGCAGGACAGGATTCTAACCATGATTCCTATGGAGCCAATAACTTGGGGTCTGACCAATGTGGGTTTAGGCCTTTAGAGAGGTTCACCAGGTAATTCCAAGGAAGCGGTGCAAACATCTGATTTAAAAGCCAAAAAAATGCAGTGAATTAAAGATCCAAGTGTCCTGCCCCCCACCCTCAAGTTATTATGATAATGGGCTGGCTGCTGGAATTAGTATTAGAGTTGGATGTTTTACAAAGCCTTGTTGGGGGGCTAAAAGTTTGAAAAAATCAAGCAATGCATCTGCTTACTCCCCAACACAAACTTCATCTTACTTTCCTGTTAGGTACCTGTGGCCCTTTGACTCCCCAGGAAGCTGGGTCACTCTCCCGTCTCAGACTCAAGGTGCAGGGCAGATAAAAGAGGTTGGAAGCCCTGGGTCCAGTCCCCATGTGGTCACCATCAAGAGACTGCAGTAACACTTGCCAGCACTAGATGGCGCCATGGCAGAGCATGCGGATGTCCCAGTCTCCAATGAGCACCACCCACCCTGTGTTGAGGAGCTGCAGAGCTCTCCATCATCTGTGTGCACTTCTTGCCGTCAGTGGCCTGCACCTTGCCCAAAGAGCAGAACGGATGTCCATTTGGGTCTGGGACAGTGTCCAGCCCTAGACAGAGCTCATAGTCCCAAGAGAATTCATAATCCTGCAGAAGCAGGTTTAGGCAACAACGCCTGGATGGTGTGTTGATGCGGTAGAAAAGAAAGCCCCAACCCCTGTGCTTAGTCACTTCATGAAGTCCCACCACCCCTTCCCAGCTCAGACAGTGATGTTACTCCCTCTGCCCACTCCCCCATCCCATACATCCAAGAGAACCTTCCCCCAGAGTCCTTTTAGGGGGCCTGCTGCCTTTTCTGAGGATGCTTTTGATAGCCTATTTGGTTAGATTTCATCAGGAGGCACGCAGTGTGATTTGCTCCAGCTCACAAAACGTGGCTTCTGCAACCCCCAGCCTGCCCAGTGTTGCTGGAAACATGCGTGTGGTACGCTGGGATACTCGCGACCCTTCTTGTGACTTAGTCCTGTCACATTATCAAAGCCTAGTGCTGGGTTTCATGGAAGAAGCCGACATCTTTCACCTGAATTGATCATTTACTTGCACAGGCAAGAGACTAGGTCAGCTACTACCTGTGCTTTAAGCACATTCAAGGTACAGTATCATTTGTCTTCATAGAATCAGCATCAATTCAGCTGGAATTAGTCCTTTTTAAAGAACTTCGGTTTGGAAGACGTTTTCCTATTTGTGTTAAATATAGCATCTTTCCTTTAAAAGGTAGTCTTCAAACAAATAGAATAATTAAGGTTGGTTTGGATTATTATAATTGTGAAAATTTAGGTATAAGGAGACACATGAATTCGGTTCCTTATAACTTGAGTGCCAGGTTTGTTATTTTGTTTACAGTTCCTTCATTTTACAAATCTATCTGTTTCCACATTTAGGTTTAATAAATCTACCAGTTGGTTCATTAAATAGTCTAGAATTACTTGCAGTTTGACCATTAAGACCTGTTTAAAATGCAGCTCATGTTTTAGGGAAATAGGGAAGTACACTCTAGCATAGCTTACAGAATTTTGCTTAAAATTCGTGTTTTTAAGACATGATATCCTCTTTTATTTCAGCTTGAGATTCCTTCCCAAAACAGTAAAAATGCCTGCATAAAAATAAAATATTACTGACAGATTTAGTATTAGCTGATTCTGGGTTAAATGCGCCACCTCGTGGTTATATTAGGAAGCTGATATTCTAACTTGTAGTGTTTTGGGGTTTTGGTTTTTTTTTTTCTTTTGAGGAGAAGTCCACCCCCCACTTCTCATCTAATTCCCAGGAACTTATTTCTCCTTTTGCTACAAAAATTTCAGCAGTACATTTTTTTGGGCCATATCAAATTTTAGCTAATATTATTGTCTTCAAAATTATGTTTCCTCTATCTGCTTTTTTGTTTTCTATCTTAATAAAATAGCTTCTGAGAACGAAGTGAGTCACAGTGGTCTCCCCTGGCTTAAGGAGAGGAGGATGCGGTTTGCTCGTATTTATGCATCTTGCTGTCTGTTCCTGTCTCATGCACGACTTAGAAGGAAGAACTGAACCTCCAAGCCTCTCTCCAGTTTTCTTTACTGGGAGGCCTGGGGAAGCCGGTGCCCAGTTCCCTGTGTGGGGAAGGGCATTCCTGCAGCCCAGTTTACCACCTTCAACATGGGAAAAGAAAGAAATATTTTGGCTAAGTTTATTTACTTAGCAAAAGATTAAATTATATTAAATTATAATTATCAAGTTAATAATAAATGGCATTTTAAAAGTGATGAGTAACATAATGTGTCTATAGAACATCAGACTGAGAAAAATATGATCAGCAGTTGGGTTGGGAGATTTAGATGAACTATGATGAAGATGAAAATATAACATTTTTGGAGACTTAACCCTGTGCTCAGTGATTTAAGAGCTTTACAAGGATAAGCTCTTCTAATAATCACAGTCCTCTGAGATGGGACAAATTTTGTCCTTGGTGAACAAGTGAGGACGCTGAGGCACGGGGTGGGTGTAAAACTTGCCCAGTGTCACCCAGCCGGGAAGTGGTGGAGTCGGGATTTGAAGCCCCGTCCGTCAGCCTTCAGCCTCCGTGCCCTTCATTTCAACGCCATCCTAGATTTTGTGGTAACAGCAGAAAATCCATTTGGCTCCAAACTGCTATCAACTCAGCAAACATTGGTGAATGCTGGCCAAGTATCCGGCCCCCCGGAAGAGCACCAAGGGCACAGAGTGGATGGCCAGTCCCAGCCGTCAGGCCTCTGGTGAGAAACTTCCAGCCCCAGAGCTTTCTCCCACCCAGCAGTTCCAACAAATGGTGTCTAGACACCACATACCATCCGGCCACAGCCTTGCCAGCAATGAGGTCACACAATGCAGCCAGTCGCCAGCACGGAGGCTGTGCTGGCGGCGTCTCAGGCCTGCTAATTGGGACAGGTGCAGAGGGTGATGACAGCAGGCCACCCACGGAGCTCTGGCACGGACAGCGAAGGCGTGGGGGCCAGAGGAAGAAACAAGACGAAGCCCGGACTGCAGCCTAGGCAGTGACGGCTCTCCAACCAAAACATGTGATGAGGGACCATCCCGGGATATACCAACTAGAAAAAGCTGGTCGTTTTCAGAATGAGAATTCCCTAATCTCTAAACCAAACAGCAGAGCCTCAGGAAACACATGCATATACACAGCCACAAACCTGCCAAAACAGAAAGATAATTCACACACACACACAAACACACACACACACACACACACACACACACACACACACACACACACACTAATCACGGTAGAAGCTGTGGCTTTCTTGATGGGGTAGATGGAGATGCTGTTTCTGGGAAGGCTATTTTGATAGTGGCATTTCAAATGGATAGACAAGAATAAGGGATAGAAATATTAAAAAGTACCATCTCAATTGCCGATTAAGAGCTGGCTAGAAGACAACCATGAAAAGATTAAAGAGAAAGTAGTGGGTTTGGCTGCTCACTCAGTGAAGCAAATAAAGAAAGAAGCTTGACCTTCCTGAGTTCTGAAGGTAGGACCTCATTAGCAGAGTTTATCTAACATTGTAAGCATGGGCAGGAATGTTCTAGAACACCGAGAGGAATGAGAGGAAGTCACTTGATGCCAGGAATTTAGAGTAGATTGGAACAGGACAAATATTGAGAAGTTGAGAAACAGCCAAAGTTTTACTGGAGAGAAGTCTATTTTTATGTGAACTAGCGGATGTTAATTTGCTTTGAAATGTATGATAGCTGATAACAAATTTAAATCCTGTAATTGCATGTAACATGCATTTCTGGTATGATCTGCTGTGATTTGAGTGGGACTTGAAGGAATAAAAGACAGAGTAACATGTCTTAATGAGATGCTAAATATGAAAATTATATGTTTTATATCATAGAACTTTTTTTTTGTTAGGGGCCAATAACATTTGCTTACTTAATTTAGGTAATTGCAATTAAACCATGAGTTGAGCATCAGATACCCATTCATTTTCTTCTGCATCAAAACTTATCAGTAAACTGGAGATACTTAGGACATTTTAATAAGTCATCTTTCTTTATCTCAAAAGCTTGTACTTTGCAATGTATTTGTTATCATAAAATACCTGAAAACTGCTCTGTCTCATTTGGATGTTGCAAGAATAAAATTAAGATAATATTCATGTAGTCTTTCGAGACCCTTGTTACAGAGATTTTAGATAAATATTTTATTGCAATTAGAAGAAGCTAAAGCAATCTGCTAAAAACACCACAAAATTTATTAATTGTGGAGATTTGAAAGCTACTTGGTTTCTATTATAAATGTAATACTTAAGCACACAAAAGTCAGAGACAAATTAAAAGTTAAACTTAATTGCTAGTTTTTGTATCTGTGTCTGTGTTTGTGTTAGGATGGATAATGCCCTGCATAGATATCCAGGTCCTAATCTCTGTCAATGTTACCTTATATGGAAAAGGGGATTTTGCAGTTGTGATTAAATCAAAGATTTTGAGTTGAGAAAATTAGACTGGATTATCTGGGTAGACCCAATGTACTCATAATAGTCCTTGTATTCAAGATGTGTGTATGTATACACACACACACACACACACACACATATATAGAGTATATATTTATAGTTATTTTATATTTATGTGATAAATATATGTGTGTGTGTGTGTATAAAATAAAGAATTGGCTCATGTGATTAAAGAGGCAGAGAAGTCTAGGCCCAGAAGAGCTGTTCCAGTCCTAATCCAAAGGCCTGAGAACCTGGAAAGCTGATGGTGTAAGTTCCAGTCCAAGTCTAAGTCCAGAGTCAGAAGAAGATGTCCTAGCTTGAAGAGAGACAGAGAGAGAAAATTCTTTCTTAGACTTTTATTCTATTCAGGCCTTCAATTGATTGGATGAGGCCCACTGATTTTGGGGAAGGAACTCCACTTTATTAAGTCTACTGAGTCAAATGTTAATCTCATTCAGAAATACCCCTAGAGACACACCCAGAGATCATGTTTAACCACATATCTGAGCACCCTGTGCCCCAGTCAAGTTGACACATAAAATTAACCATCTCAGTCCTTATAAAAGGGAGGCAGGAAGATGAGAGTCAGTAGCAGATGTGATGATGGAAGCAAGAGATTGAGGGATGTTAGGAAAGACACATGAGCCAAGGAAAGCAGGCTGCTCCCAGACGCTGAAAAAGACTGGGAGATGGGGTCTCCCTAAAGCCGCAGGAGGAACCAGCCATCCCAGCCCCTTGTGAGACTGATTCTGGATTCTGGTCTCCAGAAGTGTAAGATATTAAATTTGTATGGTTTTAAGGCAGTAAATACTGGCAGTTTGTTACATAGGAAACTAAAGTTGTGGTTGTATACGATATACACAATATACATAAATACATTAATTATATTTATTATATATAATTATATATAAAATTTCTGTTTTTAAGACACAAATACCATGGTGTGGTCTCCATTAAACAAACAAAAAAAAAATCAAAAGGAAAACAAAACAAAAGAAAACGAGGGGCAGCTCTCCTTAAGGGCATTATTATTTGTTGAAACTTCCATCATTAATATTCTGTAGAAACCAGCTGGAAATGCTCCTTATTGGGGAAAAAAGGGGCTTACCTATTCGGGGTAACATATTGCTGTAAAAGAACCCAGACACAGTTACTCAAATCGCAGCTGCAAAAAAAGGGCTGCAACTATTGAACATAAAGTGACCTTAGCCCCGGGGTCCCTGGCCCCGGGCGTAAAGCAAAGACGAGGCAGCTCTCAAGATGAATTGCAGGTTGAAAAAGTTTGACTTTAGGTTCCTCCCGGACGCTTTCCCTCTGTACGCTGTCAGAGAAGGAGGCTAGGAAGGTCTGGTTCTAGTATCCAACTCTTATTCCAGTGAAAGAATATGGTGTCAGAGTTACATCTTGACTTGTTGGTAATAATGGGTTATATTATTATCACCCAGAGAATAGATTAGGGTTTAATTTGAATTTTTAGGTCCCCTTAATTTTGGAGTAATTTTCAGGCTATTGTTAGCAACAGGGAGAAGAAGGCTGGGGGCTGTCACGTGACCGTGCGTAAGACCAGTCCTGAAGTCCAGTACATCATCAAGTTGCCTTGAGTGGGTTACTAAGAAGACGTAAAATGTCCTGAAGACTGGTAGCAGTCTCTACAGTGCGCGCTCATACAGGCCAGCAAGACTGGATTGATAAATACCCAAGAAATTTTGGAACTGGTTGCTAAACCGTTGGCAGCTCACAAATGGACAGAAAGAGGGTATTTGCACCTTAGAAACTGGCAAAAGCTACAGTCAGGGCTTTTGTCCCCTTCTCCTGGGGAGCTGTTTACCTGATCATTACTGTATATTTCCTTTCTTTTCTTAAAAATCATCTTTCTGTTGTCCTTGAGCAGTGAGACTCTTCAGTCTCAGACTTCGGGTGTCCTCCCACTGTGGCTTCTTTTCTGACCACTGCTATGTCCTCTGGCCCAGGGCTGACTGACCCCGTAGGCAGAAGAGACACAGTGCCAGGACCCATGATGATTTCAGGGTTATAATGAAATCAGCCTGGATTGTATCTGTTTATATACTAACATAGTCACCAAATGAAGTTTCTGATATTCTTTTACGGAGAAAAGGGACCACCAAGACAAAAGCTCCTAGGACTCAAAATGTCATTATGCAGCCCTGCCCCCAGGTCCTCTTCAGCCTCATGGCCAAGAGTTGACATGGACATCAACCTGTTCTTTCCACCGCCCTCTCTTATAAATGATCACCCATATGGTACCATGAGTGTGGGCAGGACCACTTCAGATGGGCATGCATCACCCCACCCCACATTTGCACGTCTCTCTCCCTGAGTATGTCTGTTTTTGACTCAAATAGACTCACTATCTTGGATTGTGATTCTTTCAAAAGAATGTCAAGAGCAAGAAAACCAATATTCAGATTCCAATGAATAGAACGCCTGCTGCCTTTGTCTTATATTTCAGATCCATGCTCAGCTTTTTTGCTAAGCTTGCAATCATTCAAGGCAATAGTAAGAGAAATTCTCCTGTTTCCTTTGACATTTTCTGGTTTATTCATATATAAATTCCCACAAGATTTACATTTTTTTTAAAAATAGAATTCTCTCTTTACTGAAGTCTTGCTAGTTGAATATTTATTAGGGGAGCCAATTAGAGCTGATAACTTCATGGTGAGCCCTGAAGGATATTGTAGAATCCCTGTTTCTCAGTAATATCTAGCCGACAGGACTAAATAAAGCCCTTGAAACAGCCCCGTAAGAATCAGTCGTTCTGGTCAGTCTTTTTATCTCTATTCAAATCCTTTCTTCTCTCTCCTGGCCCATTACCCTTCATTCTCCCATCCCTTTATCCCATACAGGGATCACATCCCAAATTTTAATGTGCAAGGAATCACCAAAGGAGCTTATTTAAAATGCAGATATTAATGCCCCACCTCCAAGGATTCCAGTTCAATTGGCTTAGGCTGGAGGCTCTGACTCCACCCTGTCTACCCTCCAGTTTTCTCTTGTTTCTGGAGAAAAAAACAACTGGTTACTTCAGTCAAAGATACTATAACTGACTCTCTACAGAAATATAAATATACATACATGATCATGAATATGATTTTCTCTTTTTTATTAAGAAAGTTATTACCATTTATCAAGATGGTAAATTGAACGTAGTATGTACTTGGTTTAGTTTAACCTACTGATTGATTAGTTACATTTTTAAAAGGTACAGTCAAATGCTTCAAGTATATATTTAGAAATTTTCGCATGCCTAACCTATGCAAAGGTATATAAAAAAATCTTTTACTACAAATTGTTAAATGAGTAATGTAAAGGAGTAAAATTAACATTTGCATCTTTTTTTCTGTAGCATGCCCAAGTTATTTTACGCCCACACTGGCAGAGGTTCCTTATGTCCCTCAAATATTCTGTTAATACTCATTTTTTTCATTTTTTATTGATTTATAATCATTTTACAATGTTGTGTCAAATTCCAGTGTTCAGCACAATTTTTCAGTTATTCATGGACATATACACACTCATTGTCACATTTTTTTCTCTGTGAGTTATCATAACATTTTGTGTATATTTCCCTGTGCTATACAGTGTAGTCCGTTCTACAATTTTGAAATCCCAGTCTATCCCTTCCCACCCTCCACCCCCCCAGTAACCACAAGTCTGGTGGTCTTAAGAAATAGACTCACAGACAGAGAATACAGACTTGTTAATACTCATTTTTAAGTGCAAGGGTGGTGCAGTAAGTGTCTATGAAAATGCTTTGTTTTTAGGATTCTTGATTTATAAACCCCTTTTAATTAAAAAATTTTTTCTTTTCAAAAGCATTTTAATCAAGGATGATGCTACATATTTAAAATTTTGTATTTTTTCATCTGTGCCCAGCACAACTTCTGCCTTTCTTTCAAATATGATTCAGTTGGCAAAAATATTAACTTCTTGGTAATTTGAGGGTGTTCTAATTAGCAACTCTATAACCTATAAAAATAAACCTTAAAAGAAAATTTATTAAACTAGTGTTAACACATTAAAAATGTTTGCTCATAAAAATGTTAACAGCCTGATAAACTACTTTTCCAAACAGCTCCTTTCTAACTTTTATTCCCTTTTATTTTTATTCATGAGGAATCTAGGCAGGGTTTGGGGGTACTGCATTAGTCTGCCATGACAAAATACCACAGATTGGATGTGGATGACTTAAACTATAGAAATTTATCTCATTACAATTCCGGAGGCTGGAAATCTGAGCCTAGGGTGCCAGCCTGGTTGTTCCTGGTGAGGGCTCTTTTCCTGGCTTGCAGATGGCCACCTTCTCACTATGTACTCACATGGCCTTTCCTTAGTGCACACACACAGGAATAGAAAGAAAGTCAAACTCTCTGGTGTCTCTTCTTATAAAGACACTAACCCTATTGGATCAGGGCCCCAACCTTATGACTTTATTTACCATAACTATTTCCTTACTCCAAATATAGCTACACAGGGGATTAGAACTTCAAAATATGAATTCTTGGGGGACAGAAACACCTGAATGGATTCAGGTTACTCTATCAACACAGAAAGCATTGAAAGCCCATTGCCTACTTCAATCTTTCATTAGCTGCAATAGCCAAGATATATCCAATACATCCAAGAGCTACAGAAGCAGTGGCAAATCTTGTGAAAACGTCAACAGGTATAGTTCTAGACTTGTCCTTAAAATTAGTGATTTATTATGCAGACTCTTCTACTGACAGAACACACTCAGAATTTCTCAGCTAGTTACCTTTTCCCCCTGCACTACCATTGCTGCAACACTCTAAACCCAGAAGAGGAGAATGCCAAGACCGCTCACCTCTCTCAGGAGACTCGCCAAGCCCTGCAAAAGTCCCAGTAGAGACTCCCTTGAGTATCTCTAATTTAGTTTTGTTTGTTGATGGCTTAACTTCGAAAGAAAGGCTGCAGATTGCGAGGTAGGTTATGTTACAACAGATCTGAGTTTACTATTGAAATGTAAGCCACTCCCAGAAATTAAATCAGTTCAGATCATGAATTTAATTGTCCTTGCACAGATCTGCCAGCTAGCAAAAGGTAAAGGAGCAAATATTTGTGCTAAAAGTGAGCCTGGTTTGGGGCTAGTCTGTGACTTCAACTACTGTAGTGTTTCTTGTCTTCTACAGAAAAATCTCAGGAAGACACAGCTTTTTTTTTTTTTCACATGCTTTTCTATTACTTAAGAAGATAGACATAATAATGTTGGAGTTTAGCAAAAATGCTTCAGGATATTATTTACAATAGCAAAGATAAATCGGTGGTGATGTTGACTCAACATTGATGAGGTAATTTTAAGAGTATTTCTGAAGATGTGTGCAGTGCAAGGCCTACCCCCCAGCACCATACTTCTGATAAGACTGTATAAATAAGAAATGAAGAGGAGCTGTAAATATGTTCTGGTAATTGTTTATTCTCAGAATGGATTAAGACCTTTCCTGGAGTCTCTGACATAATAGATACACTCTGTCCTAAAGGATGGCACCCCATTATTCGGAGTGATTTCTCAGAACTGGAGCTTCAGCTGCACGTTTAGAAGCGAGTCCGGCCTTCCTTGAGGCTAGCTGCCTCTGGATGGTGCAGGGTGGGTGCTGGGAAGGTGGGTCGTCGTGGTCACTCCTGTGAGCTGGTTGGGAGCCACGCTGAGTGGGATTCTATTGTTGTGCACCAGGAAGCCCCCAGATAGGAATGCTAACTGAGGGTCTGCTCAGGAAAGGCAAGCCGATATCTGAATAGGTGTCTGTCCTGGTGAGGAAAAACGGCTGTTTTTGATTTATTATCTTGGCTAGTGTTGAGGGGGGAGAGCAGTTTCGGGTTTACTTTTGGCTTTTCCCAGTATGGTAGCTTTTCCTTCACAGAGAAGAGACCCAATAAAAGAGTTACTTCGATTGCCATATATATCAATTGCAATGATGCACTCAGGCACTGGGGAAATGGCTACTCGGCGGCCCTGGATGCAGTGGGCACACTATAAGGCAGGACCCCATATATTTCAGGTCTCTGTAGGCTCCCTGCTCTAACAGGGGCAGAGCGTGATGATGCTTTGTGTCTCTGATCATCAAAGTCAACTCATAACCTGTGTTCAATATTCCTCTAAACGTCTTCATAGTTTCCTTTGCCCAGCATCCGGCATACTGTCACCCGAGGAGATGGGCATAGGAAACTTAAGAGAATAGTTACGACACATGTTTGCCACGGTGTCCCAGGGCCCTTCTTCTTAGGACCTCACCCACTTCTTCAATCAATGAATTGTGGGAACTTTGCAAGAGGGCATTTATTTTGCAAATTGTGATTAGCTTCCTCTTCTTCTGTTCTTGTTCCTTTGGTTCTAGATCAGAAGCACCATCTCGAGGGCTGCCTGTCTATGTTGCCCCTAGAAACACCATGATGGTTAAACTGCTCCACAGCTTTCATCAGATCACGGCCCCTGGTCTGATCACATTTGGTACCATTTGTGTTAGTCCAGGTCTTGCAAGAAGCAGACCCAAAGAAATTTATTAGGGGAAATGCCTGTGAATAAAAATGAGGCTGGGAGACCCATCAGACCCCATGTAAGTCTGAGCCCAGGTGAAGGAGAAAATAATTTTTTTAGACCAGTGTGTAGTCTAAGGAAGGTTTAGCAAGGCCATTGGGGAATCCCAAGGAAAAGGTGTCCAGTAGCAGAGTCCCCTGCACCCTAGGATTGGCATTGCCTTGGTGTCACTGAAGTGCTTACCCACTGGCTGGCAACAACCTTTGGAAGCATGGTGTCAACTCAAACATGGCGATGGAGTGTAGTTTCCTATACTCCCTTACGTTAGAGCTCTGCAAGGTGCATACTCGGCCCCAGAATCGCTTTCTATAGGTTCCTTCTAGTGAATAGCTTATGTAATTAATCCGGATTTCAGTCCTGTAAAAATTGGACCTTGACTCAACATTAACAGAAAGTTTCCCTGAAGTTATTACAATCATTCATTGGCACACAATTTGTGCAATATCACATAGCCTTGCCCTTAGAATTTCAGAATAGTTTAATGCTTTGCTATTGCCATCTTGAATTTCTTAATAATTCTTGAACAAATGGGCCGTGATTTCATTTTGCATTGAGTCTTGCAAATTACATAGCCAGACTTGTCAACCCTACCAGTGAAGTCTAGCCTATCAGGAATAAGAATAAATATTAGGGCTGTCTTGGCTAAAATATTCAATTTGTTCTCTTCAGAGACACTCCGGCTAGCTTTTCAGCAGCTATTTAACTCCACTCTGAAAAGTTTCCCATTTTAAGAACACAATCATCAGTTCACTTCTGCTGAGATTTTCAATATTTATATTTCCGCTGGATTCTAAACCCCTTTAAATCACTACTGTTTATGAGAACAGAGAACACAACTTCTGCTTTCAAAGTCCAGCAAAACAATTTGAACCCATTAGTCAGGATTGCCATGGGCATTGCATAGCATTTGACTTATCTTTTAGGTAGCCAACAGGCAGCTGATGCTTATAATAACACATCTGACTGCACCTATATAAATATTACAGATCAAGTAAAAAAAAATCCATGACTAGGGGTAAAAAGCAAACCAGGTGTGTAGAAAAGACCGAGGTGAATGTTGTGACAAATTTTTATCGGCCGCATTTGGTAATTTACCTCTTGCTTCAGTTTCTCTTACAAAGATTGATCAGCAGTTTCTCCCCCTTGTGACTGGCTGAGTTACAACTGGCTGCTGGATCCTTCCCCAAATCTTAAGTGTTATTACACAGCCATTGTCACATCAGATGGTTCAGTGGCTCCTCCTCTAACAAAAGGAGCAAGAAAGACTGACCCAAATCCAACTACAGACAATCTTCTCCAAGCAACCATATGATCAGCAAACTCGTGGCAATGATAATGACCTGGATATTGTACATTCATATCTTGCGGGTCTGCTTTGTCCACTTGTGGCCAAAAGATGATACTGAGAAAGACAGAAGTTTCCCTGGTGGCAGTCTGCTGAGCGGGCCTGGCTCTGACAGCTAGGCCACGGGATTCTGCTGGACATCAGGAATGTCACGGAACACATCAGACAAGGCCAGTCTGTGACTGAGAAGGAGCAAAAGCAAAACAAGACCCCTCCTTAATCATGTCGGCTTGAGCACAGCCAAAATCAAGAACACAGTCCAAATCACGGAGCAGTCAGACACCCACCTCCCTTAGCTGCAAGAGTGACTGGGGCTGCTTTACCAAATATAGCTTTACCCTGCTTCACTCGCCCAGGCTTTAGATAAAAAATTGCGATACCCCAATTATAGAATTGCCCTTGCTTTCTGACAGCACTCAATTCAGACCGAACTATGCTTTCTTGAACTCTCTCCAAAATCATGTCACAGAAGCCCCAGTTCTACAACGCCCACCCCCGACACGGTCACTGAGCTGCTCCATGGCTCCCCCTGGTGTGTGTTCTCTCTCATAGCAATGAGCCAATAAACCCAGCTTTATTTGACAGCAGCTGTGCTCTAAGAGGGCGTGGCTAGGTCTTGCCTCAGTTTTAAATTTTGATTCTATCTTTATTTGTACAGCTGTTTGTAAAAGTTGGGCTCCTCACAGAATTGTAAAGGCAGGAACTGTGTCAATTTGGTTTACACTGTATTCACAAAGCCCGTACAAAGCCTAGTTATTTTATAATCTGTAAGTACTTGTTGAATGCATAGAGAAGAAAGGACATCGGAGAATGGGAAAAAAAAATTAATATATGGAAAAAAAAAAGCTTAAAAAATGATCCTCTTTACCATTTAAAACTCCATCAACAAATCGTGATAAGCTCAGAATCAATATCTTTGCTTTATAGAGACTTACCTTAAAAACACAGCCCTACAATCGGATATTATTTGGCCATAAAAAGGAATCTAGTACTGATGTACGCTGCAACATGGATAAACATTGAAAACACTGTGCTAAGTGAAGGAGGCCAGTCACAAAAAGCACATAATCTATGATTCTATTTACATAAAATGTACATTAGGATTATCAATACAGAAAATAGATTTGTGGTTACCTAGGGCTGGAGGGCTGGGGGAATTGGAGGTGACAGCTAAAAAGTTTTTTTTTTTTTTGATGGAGTAATGAAAATATTCTAGAATTGGTTGTGGTGATGGATTGGATTGGCACAACTCTATAAATACACTGAAAGCCATTGAATTGTGGAAGTTTAAATTGGTGAATTAAATGAATCTAAGTATATAAATTGTATCTCAATAAAGCTGCTACTAGAGAAAATGACCATCAGCATAGGTTTTACACTCCTTAGAGGTGACACTTCTGATGTTTTTAATGACATGGAAACACACTGTTAACATAATGCTATGCAAAATGGCAAGGCGCTGGAGTCAGTGCACAATGTGATGTAAACTATATTTATACACACACAGAGACTAAAAGGAAATGCTCTGAAATGTTAATGCTATTTATATCTGCGCTTCAAATGATTTTTATTTTCCATTGCATAGTTTTCATATTTTCCAAATATTCCATAGTGAGAAGATATTACTTATAATCAGAAAAATATCACAGAAATATTTGGCAAAATACCACGATTTTGTCTTGAAACAGATCTACTGCAAAATAGAAAGAAAGCTTTGGTGTCTTTCAAGGTAGTCATACCTCACAGAGGACACAGGAAATATATAAAGATATATATATATATGAGAGTGGTGGGGATTTTTCTTCAGAGACTAGCCTGCCAGGAATTAACATTTTCGGATGGCATTTGGCGATGGCCTTTGAGTCAAAGTTATCCACAGAGTCAAAGGCAAAATGTTAACTTTTCATAACTCATGTTAAGAATATTATGTCCTTGAGGAAGGCGGCATAAAATGTTGTCATTCCACTTATGATTTTCCTGAACTAATAAAAAAAATTGATCTTAAAAAAAACCAAACTCTCCTTTAAAACACAGCTTAAGAAAAATCTCAAGTGGTATTTTAAAACTCTAAATGTAAAATATATAAAAGTTATGCAGAGAAAAATTTGAAAGCTACAATGACATGGCCAGAAGAAGAAAGATTAATTTCCAGAGGGTGAAGCTGGAGAAAAAAATGAGATCTAGGGTGAGGAATGGATGTGAGAGAAAAGGAAGAATTTCTGTAAATTATGAAAACACTAACATTATATTACAGGGTGAAATTGGCTGCTTAGTGCAGCCATTTAGATATGGTATAAGAAATAAGTCTTTGTCCTTAAAGACACTAAGGGGACACTAAGCAAAGACAGGTCCAAAAATACGGAAAGATTCTTCTGCTACACTATGTAGTCAATAGCAAACTCACATTATGAATATGAACAAACATTAAGGATACACAGCTAAAGAGAGAGAGGTAGCTCCTGCAAGTCAGGTGGTCAGATTAAAAACAGATCCTGGAGCAAGACATTAAGGCTCCTCAGGACCCAGAAATAGATTTCATTCTCCTCTGAGAGTAGTCTTAATTGACCCAGCTGCCTTAATTCATAGGTTCTTCTGTCACAAGCATTCTTACTCTGTCTCTTCACCTCTGCTTCTGTTTCTCTGCTTGTCATTACTTGGTTTTGATCTTGATTTCGCTTCTGCCTAGAATCTCAGCTTGGTAGATGTTACGGACTGAATGTCCAAAATGCACAGGCTGAAACCCTAAATCCCAGTATGATGGTAATTGGACATGGAGCCTTTGGAAGGTAATTAGAGTCAGAATAGGTCATGGGAATGGGGCTGTCATGATGGGACTGGTGCCCTTTTAAGAAGAGACACCAAAGTACTTGCTTGGGCTTCCTCTGCCGTGTGAAGACACAGCCAGAAGGTGGCAGTCTGCAAGACAGGATGTGAGCCCTCACCAGAATCCCATCATGCTGGTACCCAGATTTCAGACTTCCAGCCTCCGGAACTGTGAGAAATAAATTTTTGTTGTTTAAACCACTTAGTTTATGGTATTTTTGCCATGGCAGCCCAAGCTGACTAATAGAGTAGACTTTCCCCATTGCCCCTTAAAACTTACTTCTTGAGATGTTTTGCATATTGGAGCTATGGTGGAAAGAAATTGAGAAAATCAAATAATAAAAAGTGTCTGTAACTTGCATAATTAGTGACTCTGTAAATTATGTAAAATTCTACAACCCAAAGCAAAGGTGTGTCTCGGTCTCTCCTTTTAAGTTTATATCTTATATAAATTTTATAACCTAATGTTTGACACTAGTTTTACATTAATTGAATGTTTGAGTCTCTTAAAATGGAGCTGAGAAGAAGTTTTTTCCTGTACACTATCTGCTTGTTTTATTACGATGAAACAGGAATGGCCTAAAGAAACAATGGCTTGGCTATTTGTTTTTTTAATTTCCAAAACATTAATTAACATTGCTTTTGAAAAGTTGTCTTGGAAAGATGCTTTTTAAGTGTATTGAACTGTACTCATTAAGTAGTCAGTACAAGTCACTCTTTTTAGATGATTTATTTGATCAGCTTCATAAAACTGCCTTTTGTAGTAGTAAAACAGCTTTGCAGGCCCATGGGGAGATCACATTCTTAGAACTCGGTTCTTATTCTCTTGCGTTACTGAGGTTTTACAACTGTCCTGGTGGGTGTCTGGCAGCAGACGCTATGGTCCTTTTTCAAAGTAAAACCATGTTCGTCATGCTTCACGGTGAGGAACTTTGAGTCCTCATCCAAGCAGGAAGGCAGGAACTGGAGGAGACATAATTTATTTCCTAAGAGGCTGGTTGTGCTGGTTACACCCTGGCAGTTCACCTGCCCTAGTATTTCACACAGTGCTTGGTTTCCAAATCTAAGAAACTTAAGCTACTCTCCCTAGTTAACAGTAGAGCATACTTCTTATTCCAGTCCTGGGTGAAATTATCCTGCTACCCTGTCTGGCATAAAACATCTCTCAGAGTCCTGGTAGAAAGAAAAGACATTCCTGGAAGATAATTTAGGAGATAAGCTGTATGGCCACCTTTCAAAGTAATTCACATGCAAGCTTTGGATCAAACTCCGATATGATGGCTGTATATTTCAGTTATAGTGCTTGAGTGCGTAATAGATTCACCTCCACTGGACTGCATTCTAGTGGGCAGCTTTAGACTTCCTGCCAAAGCCACTGAAAATGGGAGCTGAACCTGCTATAATACTACCCTTATGGACTTTGTGTACTGCATCTCTCTGCAGCTCCAACCTCATGTCCCAGGAGGAAACGCGTGTAAGCATTTGGGACACCTGAAGGCTTTGTATGACTGAGGAAATAATATATTTCCCTCTCTCAAGTAAAGAGAGTTATGATATAAAACATTTTCCTGTTCGCTCTAAGATGTGTAGTTAGACTTATACCAGTACTAAGGCATAGTACATTTGCTTTTCTCCTTTTAATTTTGTTTTCTCCCTCTTCAATCTTGTTATTTTTATTGTGCCATTCTTGCCAAATAACTCTCTTCAATCCTTTTAATACTGGGAAAATAGAAACATATGATAAATAATTTGGTTTTTAAAATTAATGATAAAATTGAGAACTGTGTAAAGTTAAATTAATTTGTTACCTCCTAAAGGTCCAATCCCACGTAGACTTCTAGGGAAAGAGAAATTAGCACTGATCCATCCTGGCTGTACAAGGTGGGCCGCCCCAATCCTCCTTGCAGGCGCTACTAAATGCTGAAAAACCTTGCTTGTAGGAGACAAAAAATGTCAGGGACTCTACCTCCTCTCCATAGTATGTGAAATTTCATGAAATCTAAAGGCAGTTACAACTGTCAAATACCTGCACACATAAAGGTTCATGAAGTCGTATTCAGGTCTACTCAAGGCACCTTGACCCTATTTCTGTGGACTTATGAGTAGGGCATGCAAAATTCTGGTTTGTTATTTTATTGAAGCTTTACTTACAAAGAGATGAAAAATCACTAGGTTCACATACTCTTTGCCATTGTATTTTTAAATTTCAATATATTTCATATACTTAATTTTTGATGAAAGAATAAAGAGAAGGAAAACTAGCTTCATGCAAAAAAGAGGAAATAGGCTAGGATTCGTTTGTCAATAGAGACTTTTTCCTTTTTTATTTTTAACCAATTTACAGTGATTTGCTTCATCCAGTAGAGCTGACATAACAAAGACACATTTTTACAACTTTTCATCTTTATCTGTTCATTTTTTCCAAAATGTCCAAAATGTTGAAGGAAAGAGCATGTGGACAATTGGTCAGATTGTCTGTCTAGAATTCAGGGCATCTCAACGTGGGGTTTCCCTGTGTTGGCATTTTCATTAGGACTGAGATTTGCTGATAACCCAACCTAAAGCAAAAGCCGTGGGATTGCCTACAAGACCGCAGGCTGATGTAGCCAAGAGCCAAGCCCTTTGCTCTCATCTCCACTTCTCAGTTTAACACCTCCATTCTGCCTTTTCTTTATTTTGCCTGAAGGCTTATCCTCTGTGACTAAGCCTGTCCTCATAGATCAGTGCTGAGCCCTTCTCAACAGAGGAGTTACCTGCCGGGTGGTAAGGTTTTTTAAATACAAAGCCTGACATCAAGAGAGTTTATTTTTAGAACCAATCAACCAAGCCCCCTACATATGACAATAAAATAAGCCTAAGAGAAATTTTTCAGTATAATTGACACAGAACTTGAAGCTAGGTGTTTAGATTTCTTATAAATGGCAGTCAGTAGGGCTTAAGGCTATATTTAATTTTATTTAGAAAAAGATAATGTGCCATTTCTAGCTCCTAATTACTGTGCATTAAATTTAGATGCATGGCTTTAATCTTTGAGCCACATCTGAATTTGATTTATTTAATGTGTGTGTGTGTGTGTGTGTGTGTGTGTGTGTGTGTGTGTGTGTGTGTATGACAATGGGAGTGCATTCTCAATCATAGAGTAAAACATATGAAAAGAACAAGTGGACTGAAATAAGGGATGGGAACTGTGGGTCCCCCTTGCTCTTGAGATTATCATTGGACAAACCTGAAGAGCTGGTAGAAAGAGTCTTGCTTAGACATATAGCTTCCTGTGTTCTTCTTGCCAAAATTATACCACTTTATCCAGAAGTTTATCTTCTTCCACTGAGCCATCAATTTCAGGTGCATTTAGAATATTCAAAGAGAAAGTGGACAACCTCCATCATTCCACCCAGAAGTTGGAAACTATCATCAGAAGACACTAAGCAATTAGACCATACATAGCAAGAGTTTTTGCACAGAATGGTTCTGTTTCTAATAATTTATATAAAATTACACATAAAAGAGATCGGTGTATAATTCTTAATATTTGACCAAAATTGGGAACAATGTTAATGTCCAATGATAAATAACAAGCACACACATCAACTGGAGCACTCCCTTCCCCACTTTCCTATGTAAGATTACCTATTTCATGAAGCCCACCTTTTTCTCTTTCCTAGTTTTACTCTTTCGTTTGGCTGGTTCAGATCTTCCCATAGCTTCTTGAAAGAGAATGCAGAGAAGGGCACGAATAAAGTGATTTTTAAAAAATGTTTTGTGCTTCTGAAAATGGCTTTATGCCTGGTAGTTTGATGGGTTATTAAATTTAATTTGAAAGACATTTTGTGTAGAATTTGACAAGTATCATGCTATTGCTTCCAGCTCTCAATGTTGCTGTCCAGAAGTCCCATGTCATCATGAGTTCTCATCCTTTGCATGTAAGCTTCATCTCTAGTCTTCTGAAATTTCACAATTTTATGCTTTGGTGAGATTACTCTTTCAGTTATTGTGTTTGGCTTTTTTAAATTGAAGTACAGTTGGTTTATAGTGTTGTGTTAATTTCTGGTGTACAGCATAGTGATTCAGTTATACATACATATATTCTTTTTCATATTCTTTTTCATTATAGGCTACTGCAAGATATTGAATGTCGTTCCCTGTGCTGTACAGTAGGACCTTATTGTTTACCTATTTTATATATGGTAGTTGGTATTTGCAAATCCTGACTCCCAATTTATCCCTCCACCCTGCCTTCCCCCTCGATAGCCAAAAATTTGTTTTCTATGTCTGTGAGTCTCTTTCTGTTTTATAAATAAGTTCATTTGTGTCATTTTTTTTAGATTCCATATATAAATAATATCGTATGATATTTTTCTTTTTTTCTGGCTTATTTCACTTAGTATGAAGATCTCTAGGTCCATCTGTATTGCTGCAAATGGCATTATTTCATTCTTTGTTATGGCTGAGTGGTATTCCATTATATATATATTATATATGTATATAATACATGTGTAATATAATATATATTTACTATATGTAATATAATATTATATTATATATAAGTAATATATGTTTAATATATAATTACATATATAATTTTTATTATATTATATAATATATTACATATATTGTGTGTGTGTATATGTGTATGTATATATACACACACACATATATATATATATGTATATATATCTCATAACTTATTTATCCAATCATCTGTCAATGGACATTTAGGTGGCTTCCATGTCTTGGCTAGTGTATATAGTGCTGCTATGAACATTGGGGTGCATGTATCTTTTCCAATTAGAGTTTTCTCTGGACATATGCCCAGGAGTGGGATGGCTGGTTCATATGGTAAGTCTATTTATAGTTTTTAGTTTTTCTCCAGGCTGGAGATTCTTTAAAAACAGTATGGAAAACAGTGCTTGACTATTTTGATGAGCCCTTTAAATCTAGAGTTCCATGACCTTCAGTTCTGAAGAGTTTTCTCATAGTGTTTTCTAAGATCTTTTTCCCCTCTTCTCCTTGTCTTCAAGTGGACATTTGACTTCCTGGACTGATCATCTCATTTTTCTTAATTTTCCTTTACAATTTTGTACCTGCTTCTTTTTATGCTTTATCTTAAGGAAAATTTCCTCTACTTGACTATTCAATCTTTTTCTGATTTCTTTTTATTCTTGTCATCATATTTTTTGAATTTCTAGGAGTTCTTTCTTTAAATTTTGCTTTTTTTCTGTTCCATGTATACAATATTATGTTCCTTCTCCTTATCTCTAAATTTCTCTTTTATATTTTTGCTTGTGTTTTGCAGCAGCATTTTGCACATATTTCTTATTATGTAAGTGATAATAAAAAAAGAACACACCTGCCATTGTTAATCTTTACAATATTTGATGTATTTGGGGACTGTTAATTTCTGCTCCCTTATTTTTCTAACATTTAAGAGAGATGCTTAGTTCATGAATTTTCAGTCATTCAATTAAAAGATATGCTCCTGATGAAATGCTACTAATAAAATGACCTCCGATTGACTTCAAATGCATATGATTATCTTAATAGATGCAGAGGAATTGTCTGATCAAATTTAACACCAATTCATGGCTTAAAGATAAAACAAAATGATATTAGAAATAGAAGATAACGTCTCAACCTCAAAAATGGCATCTATGACGTATTATTTAGAAAATGTCATAGTTAATGGTGATATGTTTAAAGTAGTCCTTAAGATCAACAACAGAACAAGAGTGGTAGCTCATACCACTTCAATTTGAAATTACTCTTCACAAACCAGTGCAACATAATCCTAAAAAAAATGCCAACTGTCACAGGACAGAAAACATAGGTATTCATACTCTATTTCTTATACCTAAATAAACTGCAAAAGAATCAAATACTTAAACATTTAAACAGGAAAACAGAAAAGTCTGAAAAATTATGAGATCACTCATTTATGATGTCAAAGTGAAAGGTCTTTTAAACTAAGTCTTAAAATCCAGTGGCAACAAATTAATTAAGTTAGAGTACATTAAAATAAAAATCTTTTATGTGGAAAAAAAGTTAATTAAAATCGACCCAGCATTTTTGCCTCCGAAAGGCTATCCTGTATGCCTGTTTATCCTTTCCAAATGACATTATAACATTGTTCGTAATAGTAAAATCTTGGACATGTGCCTCAATAATGGAATTATAATTATATTATTGAAAAGAATGAAGATGCTCCCCGGTCATTATGTCCAGGGTATATTGCTAAGTGAAAAAAACAGGGTGCCTAAGAGTATATACATTTTTGTTCAAGAAAGGGGAGAATTAAGAATACATGCATTGTGCTTCTTTATAATTGAATAAAGTAATATTGAAAGAACACACAAGAAAATAATAAAAGTAGTTACCTATAGAAAGTAGAGGTGCACAGGATGGGTGAAAGAATTCTCAGGATATACCTTTTTCTAGGGTATACCTTTTTCTATCATTTTGACTTTTGTATCATATGAATGTATATTGCATCCATTAAATAACATTAAATACAAGTAAAATTAAAATAACCAGGGGAAGGGTATAGCTCAATGATAGATTGCATGCTTAGCATGCATGAGGTCCTGGTTCAATCCCCAGGGCCTCCGTTAAAAAAAAAATACATAAGTAAAGACATAAATCTAATTATTCCCCTCAAAAAATCAATAAAATAGCCAATAAAATGCTAACAAATATATGCAAAATCTCTATGGAGAAAGTTATAAAACTTATTAAAATAAGTAAATGAGTTTATTGTATTTGTGGACTATACAAGTCATTATTACCACAAACCTCAGCTCTCCTCAGAATGATTTGTTGACTCAATTTACTCAAATCCAAACCCTAGCAACGTATTTTGTGGAAATTATTATCTTAGCTTGGCCTATTATAAAAAAATAATACCATAGATTGGGTGGTTTAAATAATAGACATCTCTCACAGTTCTGGGTGCTGAGAAGTCCAAGATCAAGGTGCCGGCCAATTCAGTTCCTGGGGAAAGCCCTTTTCCTGGCTTGCACACACTCATCTTCTTGTTGTCCTCGTAGGTCTGCTGGGGGCGGGGGGAGACATGAGGGGGTGGGGAGAGAGAGAAAGAGAGAGAGACAAAAGAGAAACAGAAAGTGCACTCTTGAGTCTCTTATAAGGCCACTAACCTCATCATGAGGACCCTGCCCTCATGACCTCATCAAAACCTAATTACCTCTCAGAGTCCCACCTCTTAATGTCATTACATTGGGGCTTAGGGCTTCAACGTATGAATTTTTAGGGGGGCACAAACATTCAGCCCATAACACTTGTCCAGCTGATGATATATATGTGAATCTGCGAAGGTCTGCGAATAGCCAAGACAATCTTGAAGAATAACACATTGAAAAGACATGTTTTGCCAAATATGTGGAATTATTTTAAAGCTGTGGTAATAGTCATGGAACAGGGACAGACATACAGACCAATAAAACAAATAAGGAACTCAAAAACACACCCATGTAGGGATTCCTTTTGACATTTGATAGTGGTGGTGTGGTAGGAAACATTGAGATTCACCAGGTATCCGTGTCCTCCCCACATGTCCCCCATTCCTTCATTTAGATAAGAGCCACGTGATTAGTTCTGATCAATAAGCCATGAATAGAAGTGACGTGTGTCACTGCCCAGCCTGGGCAGTTAAAAGTTTTTGGGAGAGAAAAATAAGGGGCCACTATGGTATGGTAATATTCAGGTACTTGTTCTGGGTAGAAGGTGTAAAGATTTTGTATTATTACTTTTCCTCAAAATACACATATCCTATTTTATTTGTGCCTTGGTATTAGGGTTCTCCAGACAAACAGAACCAATAGGAGACACCTCTATTTCGATCTCCTATATATATATAACATACATGGTATATATTTGAATAAATATATGCACTTCTAATAAACAATGTGATTTTAATAAAACAGAAAGTATAGATATACCACTCAGAGGATGATGGAGTCTGACAAGTCCCAATAGCTGCTGGACACCCAGTGGGACCAATGATACAATTCCAGTCTGAGTCGGGGGGCTGGAGAACCATGATGGTCAGTGGTATATATTCAAGTTCAGATCCAAGTCTGCAGGCAGGAGAAGACTGACATCCCAGCTCAAAGACGGGCAGGCAGAGAAAGTGGATTCTTCCTTAGTCAGGCTTTTTCTTTTCCTATTCATGTCGTCAGAGGATTGACTGAGACCTGCTCACTTTGGGGAGAGCAATCTGCTTTGTTCAGCCAACTGATTCTAATGTTAATGTCATCAGACACACCCATAATAACATTTAACCAAATATCTGGGTACCCCATGGCACAGTCAAATTGGCACATAAAACTAAGCACTGTTGTTTTCTATACATATGATATTTTTTCTACAAATTTTAATAAATTATACAAATTAGAATAGGTAAGGGAAGCTTTCCCATGAATGTTCTAGGCAAACCAAGAATTCTTTATCTACTAGTGCTATCTGCATATCACGTTGTCATGTTCCATTACTTGGTACATAAAAGATTATTCATTATAGATTTAATTTTTCATATTAAATGATTCTTTGCTTTAAAGATTTGTAACTTCAAAAGCCAAATCAGTTTCAACATGGTATTTAATAAATTACATGTAATAGCCAATGCTTTATATTAAAGTAGCTTGATGTTAGATGATTCTGCCCAACCACAGGCTCCAGAATATTCCTAAGAGTAGCAGTTGTTTTACCCTCATGGTCGTGTGGCTCAGTGTTTCTTCCCACCATAATGAAAGAGGTTCATACCATGTATCGCTAACCTGGGAAAACATCAAACTTCAAACTTTGAAGTAGGTTCTACAGAATGTGCGTCCCTTTTGGATCATCATCAAGTTGAAAATCATAAGTTGAACCATCGTAAGTCAGGGACCAGCTAGACAGAGTTGCTGATGACCGGCCACTGCTCTTCTCCCCTCGGTGTCAGGAAAGGGTCAATCTGTGGTGAGCTGCTAAAATAACTGAGCTCGTTGGAGGCATCAGGACTAAGAAACCAAGAATTTAGGGCAGAACCTGGCGTCAAACAGCAATCAGGGCAAAAAAAGTTGACATTTAAAATAATGGGTTTATGTCTGATCAAGATGAGTGAGAGGTTCAGTCAGAATTAGGGGATGCAGTCCTCGTGGGCCCCTTCCAGTCTGGCTTCTGGCTCTCTTGATTTCATGCTCTTAAAACTTGTTCTGATAATATCTGTGCTAAAGAGTCATCAACGTGGATGAAATTTGAAGCATCGTGTTGAATTAATGTCCACGTGTACATGTTTCTGGTACCATAGCAATGCATAAATGTATTTTCAGGAATGTCTAGCCAAATGTAATATTTTAACAACTCTCATTAAAAATAAATACAGTGGTTGTAGAAAAAAAGCAAAATCTCTATCAAGAAAACACTAACAAAGGAAAGCAAAACTAAAACTAATAATGCCAGACAAAATATTTAATTTTAAATTATGTATGTAATTTTTAATGACTATTACTTTAAAAAGCATTTAATTTAATTCTCAAAGTTGACTCTGTTTAGTGGGTGATATATTTCACAATCAAATTCACTGTCAAAACAGTGTGGTTGATCTTACTTCTACTATTTTTTTTTTGTATACTTCTTGGTTTTATTATTTTGTTTTATGCTTCATTTTGTTTGATTTTCTCTTGATGTTTTTCTCCATTTTTGCTTTTTTATGGAAACTATCTTATTTATTGTTATTTTATTTAGTAATTTAGAAGGTAGAGATGCTGCTTTGAATTCTGCAAGTTGTTGATGGTGTTGATGTGAGTGTGTGTGTGTGTGTGTGTAAAGAAAACAATAAAGTGGCTCTTTCTATAGCGGCTGGGATTCAGGCAAAGATCAAGACTCAGCAAAGAAGCAAATGACCTGGAGAGCAAAGATGAACTTTGTGAGATGCTCAGGTGGGCTCCACCCCGCAAGGTCTGGGAACAGTAAGATGAACCTCTAGCGGGTAAGATTTGTTTCAAAGTGCAGCTGCTGGTTGCCTAACTCATTCTACAGGCACAGCTTTGGCATGAATATGATTGTAGGTAAAAAAGATTTTATAAGCCTTTTAGACATTATTAGGCAGACTAAAATACGAACCTTTAAAATTTCATGACACAGTTTCAATGTGCTATAGAGTAATGGCAAACTTTGTATTGTTAGGTCAGGCCTGGGTAGACAGTAGTCCATCCACTACTCCAAATTCTGGAGTTGTGTTACTCACCAAGGAGGAAACTGTGTCCCTCCACTAGCGTTGAATTTACCTGGCTTGTCCATGGCTCTAGCCGCCCGCTACACGGTGTGGAGTGAACTCAGGCTTGAGCAATGCACATGAAGAGGAAACCTTCCTCAGGAGTCACACTTCTGACCTAAGCGATTTCCTATCAAGAGACGGTAGAGTCACAAAGGGCCCAGGACTGAGAATTTGTGCTCAGGAGAAAAGATGGAGCTGGTAACACAGATGCCCACTATCGCAAATTTCTATTCTTGGCCAAAAGGGAGCAATGGATCAAATTTGACTCTGAAAAAGGAGCAACATGCACAAGAAGTTTTTCCCCCTAACATGCCAAATGTACACAGAACGACACAAAACTGACCAACTGACACCCTGTTGTGGCTGAAGGCAATGTGGTTTCTCCTCTTCTCTGACGTTCTGTATGTCTGCTGTGGGTTTTGACAACACAAGTACTGGGTCCCAGGAAGATAAGTTTGGCTGAGATGTTAACTGAACAGCTGGCTAGTGACGGCTTGTTTTCTAAACATTGCTGGTGTGAGGTTAGTGCTGAGATAACCTTGTGTGTCTTACTAGATCTTTAAACCCTTTGTAAACAAGCCTTATGGAGTATCTGGCTTTAAATTAATCCAGGCTGTGAGGCGCTGGAAAAGACTGCACACAATGCAGTGAGGAAGAGCCCAGTCTGCTGACAGTGCTTCACCACCACTCAGGCTAAAGGAACCACTCTCTCTGAAACTGAGGAAAATAAGAAATCTGAGAGAATGATCATTTGTCTTTAAATTGAAAAATTGGAAGTCTAAAATTTCACCTGTGACACTAAAAAGATTTTAATTTTGAATTTTGAGTCTTTTGGATTTTAACATCTTTATGCTTTAATCTAGAAGAGGAAGATTTTAACTTTTAAATGCCTGTTTTAGAGCTTGATGATGGGAGGAAATTGCTTGGCATCCCAAAGAGCTAGAATTTATATTATTAGAGTGACTTTGTATGTATTTTAGTATTGAGTGCTACAGTGTCATTCAGTCTCATTCCAGACTGGTGCTTCTGGGTGATGGGTACATGAACCCCACAAGTATAAGTTCACTGACTTGATCCTTTCACCATAAAAAGAATGTTGATCAAGAGCGTTAGTAGGTGCGCTGAGCCAACACGATGATGAATGAGGCATTGACTAAGTCAACAGATGGCGGCAGTGAAAGGAGCATAGTGAGTGGGGAAGGCAAATCCACATCCAGGATGAGTCTCTGTTAATGTGAGATCAAACTGAAGCCCTTTCCATAATGGAAGAGATCCAATATAATTAAGCTTCCACCAGTCAACTAGCTGTTCCCATTTTGTTATGGTGCCAATTTTGAAAATCAACCTTGGTGTCTGTGATTGGCCATGGAGACAATCAGAACTGGGGGTGGTTAGGTCTCCTTTCTGAAGGAGAAGCTCACATCCTTGTGCCCTTGCACAAACTTGGGCTCTGGCCTCATTGCTACTTTGTGCGTGAGCCCATCAGACAGGCACTGGCTGGCTTGGGAAAGGAACTAATGACACCGACGGAACAGAGCATCTGTGCAACACTTCATCAAGAAGGTCCCGTGCAGTCAGTGCCCTCTGGGGAGCATTTACACGGGATACAATTATTCTCTTTTGCTCATACTCTTAAAAATTCATCCCCAATTATGTCTCAGATATTTTTGTAACAAATAGAGTCATTCCTTCCTTCCAAGTCCCTAACTATACAGCCATTTTTTATTGCCCACGGGTCAGTATAGATACATCATTCTGACCACCTTTCCTTTCATGCGAAGTATACAACCAGACGAAAGTTTGTTCTGCCCACCCTCCCTCCCCCAGGATATCTGTGCTCCCACAGCACTCCCTGTCTTCTTTGTTTTGAACTATTCATAAACCATGCTCAGTTTTTTTTTTTTCCCTCTATCAGTTGGTCACAGAGAGCTCACGATTAAGCCATAAATGTGGACTGAGGGAGACATGGTACAGCGGCAGACACAGGAGCTCTGGAAGTCTGAGCATGCTGCTTGTAAAAATTACTTGTGCCTTCAAAATCTGCTTTATCCTGGTGTTGTGATTAACTGTTCTCTTTGGTGATGGAGTACTGCCTTATCCCCCTTCAATTTTATGACTTGGAGGATCAGATAAGAGCCAGTTCATGACGGGCAGCCCAGATCTCCTGGTCACATAATAGCTCATTGTCAGGAATTCAGTCTCTCAAGGACTCAGCAGTGAGGCAGGGGCTGTTTTAGAAAAGGAGAGAGAGTATATTTGTTTGCAGAAAAGAATGTGGATTTTCCAAAATCCATAGGGCTCTTCTTCCTGTGCACTGCGATTCTCCTGTCCAGGTCTGTCACCGGCTCCACTGAGACTCCCAAGCTGTCACAGATGCCTCGAACACTATTTTATCTGCCTGGTTATGAAACCCAAATGGTAAAGCAGCTTGTACTCTAGCCTGGCCCAGCTGGAGAGTCTTTTCCTGATCTGTCACCACATTCAGAGCTGCCATAACCACAGGATGTTTGGTAAATGGATCAAAACAGCTCGCCCAAAATTACTTGCCTCTACAATCCAAAGAAGCATAAAAAGCATCATGCATTTTTCTTGGAGGAAAGGGGTAACAGATAGAATAAATTCTAGTTCACCTTGTATTGGTATATTTCTATCCTCCCAAGCCCCCTGAACCTTCTAAAACTTCCTTGAAGTGGCAGACTTCTGATTTTTGTGTGAAATTCTACCCTACCTTATATTTGGCTAATCAGGGAGCCAAGGATGCCTGCTACTTCTAGCTCACCACGTACTGTTGGCCTTCTCTCATCAACAGAGTAAACCAGTCCATTTTCTGCAGGATGATGAGACAGTCAAGGTCCTTGTGAAATAAATAATAACAAAGGGTCAGAAAACTGATGTAGTCCTAACCAGAGTAGTGAGGGTACATCGCTGCCACTGACAAATGAAAAGAAATTGCTTTGGTGACCATTGCTGATAGATACAGAGAAACAATCATTGCACAGCAGCTGTGCTGAATTATTACAGTTAAAGGACAAAATCTGGGCTCCAATTACAGTTTAAGCCACCATCCATTTTTATTTAAGGTAAATCTAATTTCATGGCCCAAGTCACATCTGCCAACTGCCCACGACATCCAGTCAAGTTAGATGAGGATGTGGTATAGAAATGACCACGGCTTCATCTCTTAGGCCGCTGAAGAATGTAGTATTGTTTTTGGTTTAGTCATCCTGTGGGGAGGAACAGAATTCCGTGAGCTTCCCCACAATGATGGGTCTTGCTCTATGTTTCAGGGAGCTGGTGGCATCTAAGGATTTTATTTTTCACTGTGCATGTAGGATCTGGGTTCTTCATCTTGTGGGATGCAGTGAACAAATTCATGGAACTCCTGGCCCCACTTTAAAGTGGACTTGGGTCAAAATACCCGTAAATTCCAACTCTAATTGGTGGCCCATCATGGTGCCTGGGTAGATAGAGATTGGCATTAACTTAGGTCTAATAATCACCAAAAGGTCTAGCATTCCCTTTACCAGTGAATATTCACCCTCATACAGAGCTGCAGGTCTCCTTGGGAAAGGCCAGGAGGAAGCATGATAGTACACAGCACGGCCGGGGCCCAGGCCTATCGAGGATACTCCTGTTTCTCTTTATTCAAGGGTCTCTAGGTTTGCTATATGCATAATCTGGAAACTGGGTAATGAGCTCGGCCACTTTATGATTATGATTCAAAGCTGATCCCTATTCAGTAGATCTAGAGGTTTTATATTTCAGTTACTTAGGTAAAGCAGAGCCTTACTTTATTATACTTTCCATCCAATTCAGTTTTAAGGATTCGTAATTAATTTAACCACTGCCACAGATCCTTGAGTTTAAAACCTTGTGTTACCACTATGGCTATTCTGCTAACCACAGTAACTACGGCCACCTTGTCTCTAATGGTTACATGTTGTCACGTGGCCTCGCTCACTCCTGGATCAGTTTCCACTGGAAAGGTGGAGCCTAGTTCAATGTCAGTATCCCCCACTGAGGTAGATGTTGCTGGGGCGCCAGCCATATCCTTGTGAATCTCTGATCTGGAGGGACAAAGGTGTGCATGGTTAGGATAAAGTGAGCAGGCCCCTCAGTGATGGCTGTGAAAGGGTTGCAGTGCCCATAGGCTGTTTTTATTTGCTTCCTGGTCATGAACGAGTCAGCCTGGTTAAACACAGACTGGAGGAGGTCAACCTACTCCTATTTTGGCGAATACTTAAGGAAGAAAGGCAGACTCACAGACAAATTCTATTTCAAAAGCAAAAACAGAACCCAGCTGTGGGTTGAATGCATAAACACGCTCCTAGATTAGACTTATCTAGAGTTATGAAAGTCAGCAAGGGAATGTGCAGATATGTGCCCAGAGCTTCAGAATCATAGCAGCTAAAGAAGATCCGCATCTTTTATCAGCAAGGTAATCTAATGTTATCATTTGGCAGGCTTGGCGTATGGGGCAATGACATAAGACTTCAAAATACCTCAAGGAGCTCTGCTGAGCCATGGTTCTCTGAGGAGCATTTCCCAAGAATGGTGGTGTGTGTCTGCACAACAGCGTCACAAGTTTCTACAGCACCACTGGCCTTAATCCACCCTTTTGACACACAGAGAATATGCAGTATTGTATATTGTGCTTGCCTGGCATTGACTTTAAGAATTATTTTCCTGGGAGCAGGATGATATGAGTCAAATGTTTATCCAAGTAGTCAGAATCCCAGAGAATAGATATGTAGGGCTCATCTGGTTCAGCTCTCTGATTACAGACACGAAGATGAGAAAGCATTTCCAATCACTGGGTTGAATTCTGTGCCCCCTTATGTGTATTTTCCTCATTTTTTGGTCCACGTTGCAGTTGAGAAAAATAGGAAATTCATAATCAAGCACTGATGCATGGATTTTATTAATATTACTGTTGAGAACCATAGGAGAACATTATGATTATATTTTAGGACCAGCAAAACTGACAAAAGAATTGCACTGGTTGTGCTAATGATATACTATAGGTCATATGAGACCAATAAATATTCAACTTTGATAAACAGAATATTAAGATCATTTCTAGAATGGAGAGGGGGATACCTTAAAGAAAATTTATTTATAATAGATTATATTCTGCATTTTTTCTCTGTTGTGCAATGATTTACCACAAACTTAGTTGCTTACAACACACATCTATTTTCTGTCACAGCTTTGATGGGTCTGGAGCACAGGCATGCTTAACCAGGTCCTCGGCAAGGCTGCAATCAAGGTGTTAGCCAGGGCTGGGCTCTCATTTGGAGGTTCAAATGGGGAAGGAGCCACCTGAAGCTCACTCAGGTTGTTGGCAGAATTAATTTCCTTGTGGCTGTAAACCTCCTAAACACTCAGTGCTTCAAAGTGAGCATAGAAGAGTATGATGGTTAATCTTACATTTCAACTGGAGGGTGTTTTTAGATTAAATTAGTATTTAAATCAGTGATCTTTGGGTAAAGCAGATGGCCTTCCATCACGTGAGTGAGCCTCTTCTAATCAAACGGAGTCTTTTCTTCTCAAGGGGACGGGCCTCCCCAAACAAGAGGGAGTCCCTAGCAGACCGCTTTCTAACTTCATCTCCACCATGGGCTCTCCTGAGTATCCAGCCTTCCAGCCCACTCTGCAGATTTGTCCTGGCCAGCCTTGAGAACTGCATGAGCCAATTCTTTATAATAAATTTATGTCTGTCTGTCTGTCTATCTATCTATCTATCTGTCTGTCTGTCTATCCATCCATCCATCCATCCATCCATCTATCTATCTATCTAACCATACAACACACACACACACACACACACACACACACACACACACACACATCCTATTTGTTGTTTTTCTCTGGAAAAGCCTGACTAATAGAGAGAGACTCCAAAGCCAGGCAAGCCAGGCATCGACCAGGATGAAGTCTTATATAACATATGGTAACCAAGAGAGTGACATCCCATCACCTGTGCCACACTCTATTGACTGGAAGCAAGTCCCAGATTCCACCTGCACTCTGGAGGAGGGGCTTGTACCAGGGTGTGAACACCAGACTGCAGGGATCTCAGGGGTCACCTAAAATTCTAAACACATCCTCTGTGCTCTTAAGTGAAAAGCAATGTGGAGCAATCGAAGAGCCTGGACATCGGACACAGCCACAAACTTATATTTTAGGTCCTTGGCTTAACATCTGTATCACCTTGAGCACCTGGCTGCATGGCGAAGGGGTCTCCGAAAGAGAAAACCAAATCTGCAGCCCCAGTGAGGTGATTTGGTGACTACCTATGGGAAAGCAGGAATTGAGAATTGAAGATAAGAGCAATCCAGTGGGAATATGGAGTGAATCGCCTCCCCACCCTGGAAAGCTGAGGAGGGACAAGAAAAGATAACCCCTCCTCTCCTCTTTCTAATGGAAAGGGTAGCGCAGACAGTACCCCCCAGGCTTCAGAATATAGAGATTCTCAGAGCATAGAGGAATTTGAGTTGTAGGGTAAGGAGAATGAATCCCGCAAGATATTTCCAGCCCTTAAGAATCATGGAATTTGCTTCCTGCTGAGCCTCACAAACAAAGGGGTCTACCCCTGGCAATGTGGTTCCAGAGGAGACCAGACGATGCTGTGAGGTTGCCCATCTCAGGGCACCAGAGCTGGGACGTGGAGGTCAAGAGAGCAAGAACAGAAGGTGTTGACAATGGCAGAAGGAAAAGCAAATTTGGTGGCCCTGGGAGTGGTAGCCAAATTCCCATCACTGAGGAGGGAGGGGGCTTAGAAAGAGACTCTAGCCATTCATCCAACACTTTCCCTTAGGGGCTGTCCAAGAAATTTAGTTTTGTTGCCAACAGTGTGAGTTATCCATCAACTTGGTGTTCTGCTCTTCAGGCTGATGAAAAATATGAAAGCTTACCTAGCAGGACTGTTAGGGACACAAGAAGATAGAATGTCAGTGTCTAGCTTACACTAAGTACGTGGTAAATACCATTTTCATTTCTGATCATTGGAAAGAAACATTCAAACTGTACCTACTTGATAACTCTAAGCTGTTTTTCAAATTGAGATGATTGAATTGACTTTTCCACTTAAGATAGGGTTCAGGCAAATTCAGACAGCCAAAGCAAGCTGCAGCTTTTTTGTTTTTTTGTTTTTTCACTCTAATCTAACCTCTTCTGCTTCCTTCATGATTTGCATGTGGCTGGAAATTGATTGACAGATATGGCAAACATGTTAACAAATGCCTATTTTCATCTTGTTCCTGTGGGAGAGGGTGGAGGAGAGACAGTGCTGGTGGGCTGGCCCGTTCGAACTTGACCTAGGGTAGATGTTGGGATGCCAATGAGATTCGCTGTGGACATCGATCTAGAGCTACCCATGAGCAAGTGTCAGTTGGAGACTGAACTGAATCCTATTAGAGGAGATGAGGCAGAGTAGTGTTGAAAGGCTACTAGCACATAAGAGGTGTGGGCTGTCACCAGTGACTGCGAGAGGAGTCAGGAGCTACCGTGAACATAATCCAGCAGAAAAAGAGTAAAACTATCCAGGCGAGGCTGGTTTCATGGTTGAGTCACACAGGGCCCCACCCTAACAAAGGCCGAAGTTTGTCGTCTTGAACTTCTTAATCATTTTTCACTATAGGGCCTCTCATTTCCATTTTGGAGTCAAGCCTACAAATATTGTAGCCAATTCTGCACCCAGGGCCCAGGCCTTTGATAAAGATAAAAGATAGGAGATGGCGTCTCCTCACATGATGTCCTCGGGGGCAGCTGGAAGAAAGGCCACCCGGACCTTTGTAATAGGTCAGTGTGAAAATTCATCTCCAGTGTTCAGGAAGTGTTCGGTGTCCAGGGTTTACCAGTTGGAAAGTTTTCAGAGTCAAAGAATTGTACCTGTACTTTTTGGTTTTTATTATTGCTGCTATTAAGTTGGATAGCTCTTTGAAAAGTTTTTTAATGATCCCCCGTCTGTGACTTTCCAGAAATCATTTGTGACTCTGTTTATTTGTCCTCTTATCAGGCTGCCAGACTGATTAAGTGAAAAGAAACAGCTATGAAAATTTAAAGGGGGAATCAGTTTTAAACACACACACACACACGTGCATGTACACACGCACACGCACACACACATACACATACCCTGTTGATGCCCTGGAAACAGGATTCTGTTACTTTCAATGTAATATACAAATGAAGGCTTATTCATGTATAACACCTCACTCTGATTTGTCTGATGCTCTAGGAAACCAAAACTTGCTCTTTAGGTATATTTTTAGACATGGTTTCCGAAGGCATTGACATTATCTATACATGATAGAGAAAAAAACAAAAAAACCCAACCCAGCCCCAGTATCCAGACAGCAAGAAAAAAAAAAAAAAAGAAAGAAACGAACAGGCTTATTTATTTATTCATTTACTGTGTAAATAGCTTCAGATGGCAATTAATTACATACAATTTATTCTGAAAAGTTATAAATCACGTTCACAGTTCTCCTCTGACAATTGTTTTCCTAAGCGTGTTCTGTCTTGGTCCCCCTACACATGTGTTCATACCCACCTACTCTCACGGCATCACACACATACCTTTACAGTTCATCTCTCTCACCCCGCCATCCCTATTTATTAGTCTGACCAGCAATGGAAAAATGGTAAGAAAAAGTGGTTCTTCTGCAAGAACCCGTAAATATGACTTGATGGTTTCCATTAGGGGCCAGGAAGTAGAATGAGACCTACAGGCTGTGCTGATAACAGCAAACCCCCGGGGTGATGCTCTCTTACCACCTCCGGCAGAAGGTGGGTGGGTGGGGAGGGAGGAGGGGTGGAGGTGGGCGGTTTGGAATGTACCAAATCACTCTGCCTACCTTTTACCGCTAATGATCCCAGCCAGCGAGGTGACCTGAATTAACCTCGTGGGACAGAATAAGGGTGAATTATTTCTGTGGTTACACTTCATGCCTTGATAAGTAGAAATTTAATGAGTCTCATTACCTCATCTAATTATTTTTTTTAAATCAACAAATACATATTTTACCTATTACACTATCTAGCAGAAAAGAGACAAAAGATTCATTCAGGCTCGATTGAAAAAAAAATGTCTATCACAACCACGACCACAAAATAAAAGCAACATGCCTCAACCAGATACACAGCAAGACACATGGCAGTAATTTCAGCCAGAAAGAGCCCTCTATAGAAGGTACGCTTTCCACGATCCCGGCCCTTGGAGGAAACGCACTCTGCAGCCACTGGGGGGCAGCACTGCTCAAGTGCAAGTGTTTCTGAGTCAACAGAGTTGCAGACAGCCCACAAAGCTATATAGTTGGTGAAGATAAGATTTTTAATCCATTTCTGACCCTAAAGAGTCTGTTAAGAATGTTTGCAATGAGGTGAATTCAGTGTTCAGCCAACAAGGCAAAGAACATGGATACTTCCCTCCCAATGGCCACGAAGTAGCTTTTCACGTGGCATCGAACATCCCCTCACCACGGCTGACGCCGGCAGGCCACGCCTCTGCCCTTTTCTCTCAGTCTGCAGATTCTTCTGCACGCTCACGCCTCACGTCTAACCAGTTCGGGCTTAAACTCACAGACTGGATGATCCGTTGACCAGACCTAGTATTCCAGAATCCTAAAAGCCATCATATGAATATAACTAAAAAAATCATCCGTTTCATGGGATAAAGAAAAAAGCAAAGTCATTTCATACAATGGAAAGGGCAGCCATTCCATTTCAGCACTTAAAATAATTCTGGAGACATTCTGGTGAATTACAAACTTTCTTTGACTTCTCAAACCAACTCGGATGGACGATTTTAGTGATGTAACCGTGAATAATGTGTCCTCATGGCTGTCCCTCCTTTTTGTAAATCTTCCTAGCACTTACTAGAATATGAAGGTATCAAAAGTTATAATTTGGATTTAGGATGTTTCCTAATTGGAGAAAGCCAAAATAGTTAAGTGTTCCTAGTATTTAGTCATATTTAAACATTCAACATTTTGAAATTTTCCTCATTATCAGAACTTGCTTTTGTAAAACTTAGACAGTTCTCATTTTAATAAATGCTAGCTTACAGCGGTAACACACATACACACTCACGTTCATACACACACACGTGTACTTTAATATACACATGATATATATCATATATATTATACAATGTCTAGATTTTTCTAGGTTGGTTCCAACTTCTAGAATTCTGTTCTGTAGACAAAAATCATGTAACAGGCTATGAGTCACAAAAATTGGCTTAGAAAACATGGCAGAAAACTGTCCAGCCTCATAGGTCAAGCCTAGCCTTCAGTGCGGGAAGGCTGGGGGCCCAGGTTCAGGTCAAAATCCCCTACTGGACTTCCAAGCCTTGCAGTATGGTTCCTAGGAGTTGCTGAGATTCAGGGCTTCAGTTTTTACATCTTAAAGACAGGGATGTTCACTTAACATACACATTCCACAGGATTATTTTGAGAAACAGTGAAAATTTTTTGCATGACAGCACTTTCGAATCTGTAAAATATCTTGCAAGCACAGGGTTCTTTGTCCACAACTGTATTATTTTGAGTAAAAGAAAAAGGTTGATAAATGAACAAGTTTCTTCTGTATAGCACAGGGAACTGTACTCAATGACTTGTGGTAACCTATAATAAAAAAGAATATGAAAATGAATATATGTACGTGTATGCATCTGAAACATTACACTGTACACCAGAAATCAACGCATTGTAAGTTGACTGTACTTCAATTAAAAAAAAAGAAACAGTGTGAATTCAAGTATAAATGGTTCAGTGGAATATTTGATTTTCACAATGTTAAGGTGAAATCAAACCATAGACGAAAAAAATAAAGGAGAGTCATTCTAATTGCAGGAAAACGATTTCCTAGAAGAAACAGTATTTTAGACATACAGGAATACCTTGTAGACACCTGGTAAATGTTAAGTAATTTTTCAGCTTTCATAGAATAATAGCATATCTAAAAATTAGGTTAAGAAGTGAAGATGGTTTTCTTAAATGTACTTTACCATGGAAATTCAAACAGAAGAGGCATCTCCTCCATTTACTTTAAAAGCTTCCCCAATGGATTTCATACGCAAAGTATGTGTTTGTCATTTGATCTAACAGCTCAGTTTTATGAGCGATTATATGCATGTGACAGAGAACCCATCCCAGAATGTATTAGTCCCAAACATCACAGTCTTTTCACATTACGATCTTCATATATTATCTATAAAACCCTCTTCCTAGTGAGTCTGCAGCTCCTTTTTGGCTTAACAACAGTTTCATCATATTTAGTAACTTCAAGTTAGAAAAATACAACAAAAAAGAATAATATGTACTGAAAAGTATATAAATACTCTGAATTTCAAGTGTTTAAAAGATAAACCCATCCAAAGCTATTGTTATCGATATTCAGGGAGGAACAATTCTTTGTTGAGCAGGAATGTTCCACAGGTTGCTGGGTAAATAGCCATCCGCTAAATGCCAACCGCTCTCTAGAGATACTGTGAACACAGAAAATGCCTCCACACATTTCTCTGTGTCTCTAGGTAGGTGACACTACCTCCATTTGAGAATCAGTGAGTTAGACAAGGAATAAAAGACTTAAGCCCAAAGAGAGGAGAAGCAGGAGATAAGAGCAAACATGGGAACAAGATCAGCATAAAACTTAATGTACAAAAGTGATAAAGTACAAAGGCTATAAAGTCATTTTTTAAAAAAAATACCAATAAAATTAGTATTTTATTGGCAGTATGTTATTTGGCAAGATAAGTCAAGAAAATAATAGAGAATATGCAAAAAGAAAGTACGAGAAATCAAAGTAGTGTACATAAATACAGACTCAATAGAGACTAACATGATAATAAAACACTGTTGTGAGTAACTTTATGCTTATACATTTGAAAAGGTAAATGAGATGTACAATTACTTGTGAATGTACGTATGTACGTGCATATGTCTTAAATATATGTATCATGTCTCTGTGTGTGTGTCTGTGTGTGTATGTATGTGCTTGTGTGTAAGCGTGTGATGTTAAAAAAAATCTCAGGAAGAAATAAAAGATCTAAGTATTTCTAAAATTACTTTTAAAAGCTGAATTTGCATTTGCAAACTTTCCCACAAACAAAATGACTGTGCAGACTGTGTTTAGGCTGCTTCTACAAAACATTTAAGGAACAATTATACTCACGCAAAATCTCTAAGGGCACAGAAAAGTAAGGAAATCTCCTCGACCGACTTTATGGAGCTGCCAGAAAAGAATTTTTTTTTAACTTTTTAAAGAGAATCTAAAATGATTTCAAACATTAATTATGAAACATTAAAAGCATTCCTTTTAAACTGGGAACAAAGCAAGGAAATCCACTACAGTCTCATCTATTTAAAACTGTAATAAAGCCAGTGAGTATACCTGGAAAAATGCGTAAGTGTAAAAAATGTATAAAAAGGTCATGAGACTTTCTACCCCAAGTTTATTATGTACTTTTAGTATATATGAATGTTAAATCTATTAAATCCTTTTTTTTCTGGGACATGATCACCTACTTTTCTTTTTTTACCTCTTTAAGCTGTTAATATGTTAAATACATAATTTGATTTTCAAATGGATATTGCTAGATTTATTGTGGTGATCATTTCACAGTATATACAAATATTGAATCACTATGTTGTATACCTGAAACCAATGTAACGTTATGTGTTTAAAAAAGAAGTCATAAGAATTGATAAAGAAAGCATGAAGTTGCTAGTATTAGCACTTTCATGGCTGTTGATGGAGAATGCCCAAGTGGATTGACAAAAATTTATCCGATCAATAGGAGAATTTAACAAATATGCTGGAGGTGATGTCAAACTAATGCTATTCATTAATAGTTAGAACATAAAATATAAAGATAAACTCTAGTGTTTTCACCATTTCTGTGTCTATAAAACCATATCTCTCTAGATTGAATCTATTAGTGTTCGCTTTATTTTCTTGTTTTGTTCTCCTTCAGAGTCTGATGTTATCCATGCTTTAATCTGCTTTGTCCACTTTCATTGTCACTTTCTTTCAAATCCTTTTTTTCATTTATTTCTTCATTTATTTTTTATTTTAAAATTTTCTTTATCGCCTCTTTCTCTTAAGTCAGTAACAGTTTCATTTGTTTATTCTTACGTTTACTCAAAGTTTTTCAAACTGTGTCTTAAGTTCTAAGAAGTTTTTTTCCTGTATTTCTAAAAATTTCCTGAGTTCTGTCTGATGTACGTTGTCTCTCATACTTGAATCATTTTCTTCAAGTTTTCTAGTTTATTGTGAATGAGTGAGTTATGGTTTTGATCAGTTATGGTTTCTTAAATGTGTCTCATAAATATGCCTTATGTGTAAGAATGTTACAGTTTCTTTTCCTTTTTCTCAAAATATCTTTGTATAAGATTTGGCTTTGATAACTTTGTTACTTATTCTTGTGTAATATTATTTTTTTCTAAACCTTTTACTTGAGGTGGAGTTTAAGATTGCTTTTCTAACTTCCTTATATAGCCACTTGCTTTCTATGAACTCTTGTTTCTGGCCCCCTCTTGCTTTTATCTGGACTTTCTGACTCCTTGTCCATCCTCAGGCTGATACTTAATTTTTATTCCACTCCCTCCTTCAGTGGAGGACCTTGTCTGGAAAAGGAGCCCTAAGTTGGTGCATTTCAACAGTTCTTGGAGGCCAGATCACTTCAGCTCTTTCATCTTTTTATAACGGATCCCAGCACGCTTGCTTATCACTACTGAGTTTTGAAAAATCCCTTCTGACTTATTTCACTTAGCATAATATCCTCCAGATCCATCCATGTTGCTGCAAATGGCAAAATTTCATTCTTTTCATGGCTGAGTAATATTCCATTGCCTATATATATTACATCTTGTTTATCCATCCATTTGTTGATGGACACTGATGTTCTTTCCTTATCTTGGTTATTGTAAATAATGTTACTATGGATGTTGGAGTGCATACGTCTTTTTGAATTAGTGTTTCTGGTTTTGTTTTGGTTTTTTTGTTTGTTTGTTTGTTTTTGATATATACCCAGGAGTAGAATTGCTGGGTCATATGGTAGTTCTATTTTTAGATTTATGAGAAACCTCCATATTGTGTTGTACAGTGGCTGCACCAATTTACATTCCCACCAACAGCAATACGAGAGTTCCCTTTTCGCCACGTTCTTACCAACATTGGTTATTTGTGTTCTTTTTGATGATAGCCATCTGATAGATGTGACAGGTGAGAGAGGGTTAAGGAGAGGGGAAATATAGAGGTAGGAGAGTAAGGTACAAACTATTAGGTATAAAATAAGCTACAAGGATATATTATACAACATGGAGAATATAGCCAATATTTTATAATAACTTATAAATGGAGTATAACCTTTAAAATTGTGAATCACTATATCATACACTTGTAACTTACATAACATTATACAGCAACTATACTTCAATAAAAAAGAAGATTAAAAGAACAAAGCTAAGCAAAACAAAACAAAACAAAAATCCCTTCTGAACTTTAGCTTCTATTTTCAAATTGACCCTCCTTGCTTCCCTATTAATTCCTGCTATTTTCAAATTTTTCTCTTCTCAGTTAAGGTAGACACAAATCTTTCCTTCTTTTCTTTCCTTTTCTTTCTACACAATGCTGAAACCCTGAACTCTTGTTCCTGTTAAAGGTTTGCTTTAACTTGCTTGGCTTTTGGGGTTCCCTTGACACTTTTGTTGAAAGGATTGTACCTGGGGTTTTTGTTTTGCAGTCTAGCTGCTCTGGTTTCACGTGGGGCTTCACGGAGGTCCAAAAACAATGCCTCTGCCGACACTGTCACTTACCCAGAATCACAAGTCATCAAATTTTTAAAAGAAAAAGGAGAATTTATTAATGGGACTTTAATTTTTTGTGTGTGGATGTAGTAACAACAAGCAATTCAACTTTAGATTGTGAGCATTTTAATATTGCTGGACTTTTATCATTTGGATAATTTGGGCTATTCTTGGTGAGCAAGAATGGACAGAAGAACTGGGGTAATTTAAGATGAGAAATAAAATAGGGGTCACATATGGGCTTTCCAGGCTTTAAGAAGCTTTTGGAGAAAATGGCTGAACTGTTGTGCTGTGCCCCACTCTTTTCGTTAGTTTTAGAAAGATACATTGGAGCAGGAAAGGTGGTAAAGGGGCCTCATGCTTCCCCAGGGAGAAAGGCAGTGATCTTTGCTGACCAAGGGCTCAGAATAATGGACTCAACGCTGCAGACCTTCTAACATTAGGCTCCTTGTTACACAGAGCAACGTCAGCTTAATAGTTCCTATTTACATTTTCAACTTAAGCCTGAGACCTACTACTGCAACATACATGGAGTCCATTACAGACCTGCCATGTTTTGAAGGCCATCATTTAGCAAGGTGCTCACTAAAGCCTTCAAGAATCTATTTATATTTACTGTATTGTCAGATTCTCCTTCCTTAATGTTCTGTTCTTCTCTAATCCCTCAGTACCAAATCTGTATTAGTTAGGGATATTCAGATAAACAGAGACAATAAGATACAAGTTCACCATCTTAAGTGTTAATCTCATCCAAAGGCACCCTGCAAACTGGCACACAAGATTAATCATCACACTTACCTTGGGCTACATTAGACTTTCAGACTATGAACCCTCTCCAGTACTTAACTATGAAACGAGCAAAGCAAAAAGAGAACTTCATCATTCTCAGTTGAAGAGTGATTTGTCTTACATTTACAATTCAGTCACATTCGTGGGGAATCAGGAGAGTGATTATAATTGTATAATGTAATTATAATTATGTATTTATCCTGGGCTAATGCACAAAAATTTTGGGGTACAGCATTCTGCGGTTACAAAGTCATATAGTAGTATTTCTGGATTTGTTTCTTGGAGAATAGTCTCTAATATGTAATGCATTACCAAGTCTTAAATACACAGCAGATCTCCTTTTCATGTTCTACAGAAGAGCTGTACAATGGCATACTTCTTTCCCTAAATGTGCATAATTTTCTTATTTTGTATATGTGCATTGCTTTCTGTGGAAAATTTAAATCTCTGCTTTTTAAGATTCCCCAAGATGACATAAAAATATTTGTCTTTCTTAATTCTTGTACGTTATTGCCCTGTAATGAAAAAGAGTAACACTCTGAGGTGGAAAATGAAATACTGACCCCAAAACAAGGAACACTGTATACCAATTTAAGCATCTGTTAAATTCTAACCATCCTTGACCTGACCATTTCCATTCATTTCCATCATAAATGAGAGCCTAAACTGAATGGGCTGATGAGACAGAGGACCTGGGGTAGCAGTAGCTTGAGGTTTACTTTGAAGTTTGTCTTAAGTGCTACCTCGCCATCCAATACTACCTGTACTGGGTTCACCTGACTGGTTCTGCCTTGACAAGAAGAGGGCAGACCGTACACATATTTCTAGTTCTGCTCTGATGGCTCCTCAGCTGTCTCGGTGAGGAGTTTCTTCCTGGTGACTTGATTTTGAAGGAAGAAATTCTTGGCATTGGCACTGCCACCAGCACACATCACTAACTGGCTAAGATAACAGGTCACAGATCTAACACCAAAGCAGCGTGCAGTTTGATTGCAGGGGGAAAGGGTATCTAATAAATAAGACAATTTACTAGAAAAGCAATAAGTAAAATAAACAACAACAACAAAGTCAGTTGAATTTTATGTAGTTCATATGATACGGACCCAGGGGGGAATAATCATCTACTAAAATGTAGATTATATGTATCTGGAGGCCATCATAATTTAAGATTTCTGCTCCATTCTTTTGAAATGTACCCCCTAACAGACTCACCAATGCACTTATCAATGTGTGCTAATTCATCTCTTATATCTGTTGGGGGAAAGTATATGTTTAATGTGCTGGGTCAGAATGAGTTGTTGAGATTAATGAAGTTAAGTAGAATTAATCTACGTGAAATAATTCAATTATAAGAAAATGCATTTGGGTGAATCCAGGAAGTTTAGTATTTATTTTTCTTAATTAATTTAGTGCCAAGAGTGCTTCTTGTAAAATTTACGAGATTCTGTGAACTTAATAGCTTTTCCCAGATTTAGAAAATATACAGCAAATGTATCTTCTGTGAAAAATTGAAATTGTTTTATTCATTTTGATTTGCAGCAGTGATATTTATCAGGCTCTGTTTTTTTAGTTCTTACAGTGTATTTTTATGATTGCTTTTATTGATAATGATCAGCAACTTTCTTCCCATTTAAAGTAATTTAAACATGATCTATTAATATAATACATGTTTTGGTCTGCTTCACAGTAACAAATGAGGGAATGTTACTATTCTTTTCATTTAGTTGAAATTTTGGCAGAATAATTTCATAAGAATGCAAACACTTCATCTTCAAAGCAACATTAGAAATTACTGAAGGGTGGACGTCAGTGCATTCCCACTATACAACTTCCTTGGTACCAAATGAAAGAGTCATCGTTTGGATTTCTTTTAATCTGATAATGCCTCAACAAAACAGAGCCAAAGATAATTTTTAGACATTAGTATCTATTAAAGGCACCCAAGAAACACTACCCAGCCTTTAGGGATAACTGTCTTTAAAGGCAAGCTTCATAGTTAAAGCTGGAGGCGATATGAAATTAAATAGCTGGTCGAGGGAGGTCTTATTTATGCCCATGCCCGGATTGAAAGTGAATTCATATTTGCCTTGTCAAGTTATGGAGCATGTTTTTTCATGATATTGAAAACCAATTATGTTCCTTTGGCTTCAGATGTCTCATTCAGTTAACCTACTGACTAACGTGCACAGGATTCAGATACTCTTCAAACCAAGAACTCTTCAACTGTTTCCCTTGCCAGTCAAGTTTTAACCTCTGTTCTGAAGATTTTCAGTTATCTTCTACTTCATTCATCGGCTTCTTACAGCAGTTAGTTACTGCTAAATAACAAATGATCCTGAAACTCAGTGTCTTAAAACAACATTTATTATTTCTCACAAGGTTGCAAGTTGGCTGGTGGGGTCTACTGATCTTTGCCAGGCTTGACTGGCTCACACTAGACTCTTACCTTAAACAGCAAACAAATCTAAAAGCGTTCCCACCTCTGGGTGTTCATCTGGGATTCACTCAATATCTGGCAGTCAGCTGACTGTCAGCCACCCATGTCAGTGGTTCCCAGGACCACTCTTCAGAGTCCATGATTCTCCAGGAGGAGCCGCAGGACTCAGCATGTAGCCAAACTCGTGGCTGTAATTTGTGACAAACAAAGGATACAAAAGCAAAGATACTCGGGGTGAATTCCTGAGGAAACCAGACACAAGCTTCCAAGCGCCTTCTTTTAGCAGAGTCTCCTAGGCTGCTCCTGACTCTTCCGGCAATGAATTGTGGTGGCGCATCTGAAATGTTGTCTACCAGGAAATTTCATTAGAGCCTCCATGGCCAGGGTTTGTATGAGGTCATGTAAGCTCCCTCTGCCTGGCATGTGCCAAAATTCCAGGCCCTCAGAACAAAAGCAGGTGTTCAGCAGAAACCATATTGCTTGCACAAACATTTTAGGCACAGTGAGCCACTCTTACCAGTTAGGCTGGTGGGGAGCATTTGAGAAATCCAAGTTTTCAGATGCCAGCTCAGGTCCATCTTGCAAGCAGGTCTTTCCAAGGATAGAAGTCTCAGGCGTCCTAGGTTAATTTTTTTTCTGGATACGACCCCAGGCTTTTTCTCCAGCTAAGGTTTAAGTTCCAAGAAGACAACTGGAAACTCAAAAGGGCTCTTGAAGGCTAGGCCAGGAATTGGCACACGCTTACTTTTGACACAGTGTACCGACCAGAGAGTCCCAAGATTCCAGTGGAGAGAATACAGACTCCATTTCTTTACAGAATGACTGCAGTGCTTCATCACAAAGGACACAGAGAGTCTTCAACCGGGCTCATGAAAGCAATCAATCTTCCACACTTCCCAAACTCCTATACTGTGTCTTAGAAGGTTGTGAGAAGCTTAGGACTTGCCCCGTGCCACTCCTGCAGTTCTGTCCTATTCTACCATGAGCTTCTGTCACAATGCCCTCTCAGTCGCCTCTGGATACCACGATTGTCACTTCCCAAAAGCTAATTCTCAAACCTCAGTTGAGAGACAACTATGGTATCTCTCACAAAGCTGAATGCGTTGGATCAACCGTTTGGGTCTTTTCATGTCTTTCTTCACCCTTAATGTGCAGGTTTGCAATAGGACAGCTGTTATTTGTCAGGGGTATGGGAGATGACACCTTAGGCAGTGCAGAATGGCTCTCCATCAACTCCAGCTCCACAGACTCAAAGTCTGTATCCCACTGATGACGTGCAGCCACTGTCACACCCAAGAGGTTTCAAACTCAACTGGACTCAGTCCACTAAAGAGCAGCCAGATCTGAGACCCACCCCATCTCGGGGAGTCCAGTTCTGTAACTTTCCAGCAGCTTATCCAGGGCTCCTTGGGCAGCTGGTGAGAATGCTTCAGGGAAAACTTCAGAGCAATCCAACCCAGATCCCAATTTTTAGGTTAGGGGGAGACTAATAACGTGGGAATTAGAAATAATTGATGCCTAACACTCATTCCCCTGGATATTTTCAGGCTGCTTACGATCCAATCAGAGCATGTCACTGGTAGGAGAGCTTTATGGCTTTTATCGGTAAAATGTCACAGCTGTTACAGTTTCATTTTAGTGGAGCACGGTCTTAATACCCAAAATAGCAGATTTTAGCGTGGACTTTAAAGGAACATTCCTCTTAGGACTCTTTCCCGGACAGTATAATTCCTCCCCACGACATTTCCTTGGCAGGACAATCTGACCAATTTTGTCTCGGCCCAGACATGACAACACTAACTGCTCTTTTTCATGCGCTAATGAACTGTTCTCTCTGATTACCTTCTTCCCGCATTCATTTGGCCTGACTTTTAAAGCTAATTCAACAATTTCATGCCTGATAGAATGGTTTTGAATAGAGCATCATTCCTTTAAATAAAGAAGTGCTCAGAATATTTTTAAAGGTTGAAATTTGGGGGTGAATTTTTGTTAGAAAGTCATCCATGCTGTTTTGAAACACCATAAATGTATAACTTAATACCCAAAGGAAAGACCCACAATTGAAAAGGTATTTGTATTTAACCCAAACTGGTCTATTCACAGTTAAGACCTCAATAAGTTTAAAGGATGAAATCTTCGTGTCGTCTAAATTGACAATATTCTTTGTTAAGATTGTCCAAAAGATAGTATTCTTCTGATTTTCTTTGAAGTAATTATTTAAAAATAAATAAATAGCTAGCATACATTTGAGTACTTAGTATAGGAAAAGCACTACATAGAAGACTTTATATATTTTATCATATATGTCAACCATAAATCAACTTTTAGAGGTACCATTTTGCAGATGAAAAAAACTAAGACTTACAGAAGTTTAGTGGCTTAATCAAACACACTGATAATGAGTAGTAGGGTCAGCATTGAAATTCAGCTCAATCTGACTCAAAAGACCAAGGCTGATTTAAAATAGTCCATATACTTAAATATACTTCAAATGCCAACACATGGATACATACACACACACACATTTTTTTTAGAATGTATTTGGATCTTTTGAAACTTGAAAAACTTTTAAAAATGCTACCTCCCAAATAACTTCATAATCTTCAAAACAATATTATTTAATACTACAATCACAAGCCATAAATAGAACAAAGACACTTAAATATGTTATCCTGACTACTGTACAAACTAGAATGTCTCCTCAGATTCCAAGACTTAGAAGATTGTTGCTAAGATTTTATTTTCTTTCCAAAATGATGATTCTTGGCAGACAGAGTACGATTTTATTCACAGAAAACATTGTCTTAGGGAATTTTCTCTGTAGGAAAATTCTGAAGAGAATTTATAGAAAACAGTGCTCAGGAAACTTCCTTTTCAAGGCAGGCTGTAAGAAGCCTGGGCCTGTCAGAAAAAAAATGCCTACGAAAATATTCCCTATGAATCATGGAGACGTTCTCAAAAAGATTCTAATAAATCTGAAGAACATACGCTTGAATTTAGAGATGAATTTAACTTTACTCAGTGGGATTTTATCTAAAGCATTATAGACATACCCTATTATGGTTGCTTTCTTTGTTTTTAGCTCTGTCTGTCATGCCTTATCCTAAGAGTTGTGCAGTAAGAGGCCTGAGTAGGGGAAACACATTTTTATTTATCTAGAATTACTGTGGGTGAGTTGGCCATAATCTGAACCACTACCCATCAAGTTTTATCATCGAAAGTTAAAATGTCCCTTTGGAGATGAGTGCAAAGTAAAGAGTATATAAAACATGTGTTTCTTTTTGTTGTTGTTGTTGTTGTTGTTGTTTTAGTAAATCTTCCTTCTAGTTCAAATCCCTGGAGGACACAGAAGCAGTAACCCTCAAGAAAGCACCCTGTTATTGGATTGCATCAATTTCCTACCCTGCAGGACATCCAAGACTCAGAGCCATTGTTAAAGGGAGACCCTCAGGCGTACAACAGGGCCCATGAAGGATCATTAGCAGAGCTCCTGGGGCCAAGAGAGTGCTTAGTTCCAGAGAGAGAAGGTAACCTTTTATCCACCTTGAGAGGATAAGATTATTAAGTAGCACTCATTTGAAATATGTGCTAATCCAAGCACTGTTTTAAATACTTAGCTTGGGTTAATGTAGCAAATCCTCGGAGTACTTTCATTCTCTCTCCCTTTTGTGGATTAGGAAACTGAGAACCGATGTTGGGTAACCTATCCATAGTGACACAGAGTCAGTGTCATCTAGCCACTTGAACATCAACTTATTTCTCCAGCTATTTCCTCCCACCCACTGCACTCTTCTGCCCCCCACATACAACCAGAACTTACGGGACTGAGCACACATCCTTGGACTCACCTTTCACTAGTGACCCAATGAACTCGGCAATGTACCACAGAGACATGTCTGATTCTAAACAGGTCCTGGAATTAAAAAGAGAGGAAGAACCTAGGGAGAACTAAACATTCTCACAAAGCCAAAATCAATGTCACTGAAATGACAGTCTACATAGTACGAACTGAGTTAGTGCAGAATGCATAGCTATTTGAGAAATGACCTGTTGTACCCAGAACTTTGACCAAATCTTGTCCAAACTTCTCTATTCCACCAGCTCGAAGCCAGAAAGAAAACTCCAGATCCAGGTTAGGGGGCTCTCTGCACCATGTCCGTCTTCTCACCCCACTTTTTATCATTCACTTCCGTTCTCCTTTGTCCTTGCCTTTGGATGATTTGTGTCTTCCCAGTTCTATCTCTTTCCAAAGTCCTTCTCTCCTTGGATCTACTGCCAAAAAGTATTATTAAATGTACTTTTCCACACTGGAACTGTGACGGATACAAATCAGAAGAAAAGACTCTTAGCATCTTTTGCTTCTAGTATTTTCCTTTGCCTTTATGGTGGCTATTTTTAACCCTCTTCTTTCCTTGACTGCTTCCGGGCCAAGCCCTCACTTGGGCCCATATTCCACCTTCAGAACTTAGGGTTTGGAATTTTTGCTTGGGAGGAGTCTGAAAAACTGTTTATCTGCCAACATTCAGATAACAACTTCAATAACCAGAAAGCAAATATAAATGAACTCAACTTTTTAGACATAACCTTATACTAGGGAAGTCCAACGCAGAACACATACGTCTCAGCTATGTGATATGCTTAGCCAAGCATGCACTATGGTTCACCTCACTAACCACTGACACATGGAGACGTGTTCAGGTGGTGCTTTCAAAGGATAATTCCCACACACAGCAAGTGTTAGTGGGACGAGTGTTCAGAAAGCCCCTTGGAGAACCATGGGACCATGGGGTGTGCTGTTTGCTTGCTCCCCAAGCCTCAGTGGGTCTATTCAGATTTCTTTCCCAGGAATTTTATCCCTGTCTACACAGAGATTTTTGTTTTTCTCCAACTTCTAGAATATTCGATTTGTAATCCTGAAAGACCACATGTTTTAAAACTGTGTTTGAAACTTTTCCTCAGTCTTTGAGATTTCTGTTTTTTAATTTGCAAAATGAGCGTGTTAAATTAGACCACACCAGTTTACCATCAGAGTCCAGACCCAGAGCTTATTAGATGTTGGAATGATAACAATGAGTGTACATGTAAAGAAACTACGTGTATGAAAAGAAAAAGAAAAATTAATTCCATTTAGATGATTCATGTATGCCATTACAGCCACTCAGGCAACTCAGACACTGGCATAACTGCCAATTTTTTATGACTCTATGAATATTTTCTTCGGAAAACTTAGTTGCAGAATTCTACTTTATATGCTAAACAATAAATATTAACGTTTGGAATTTTATACATAGGAAGCTTAAAAGTGGATGGAGTTCAATTTCTCTAAGTTCCTTTTAAAGGAAAATAGAATTAAACTAAAGAACTTAGGCTCCACCCATTTCACAACTCAATTTCTTTTAATTTCCTTACACATTATGAAATCTTGAATTAAAATTTGAAAATGCTTTTCATCACTAGTTCCATCTGAAATCACCACAGATTTTCCTATAATTTCAAATATAATTCCACCTGATTTTCCCTTTATAAGCATAATTCATTTTATGCCAATTTTATAGATATCAGATTTGGAATCAAATCATTATAATCAAGGTTTGAGTAGCAATTTACCTCTCTGAACACACTGACCAGACAACTGCTACAATGCACATAAGCATTCTCAATATAATAGGATACTTTAATAAAATGAATGCAAGGGCTATGAAAAAAAGAATTCTACTGTTTGAAGAAACATTTAAACGTCAAATTGCTTCAGAAATCACCTGTTCAACATTTTGACACAATGACCACAGGGCTTCGCCTCTAACACTTCCAGAATCTCCCTACTTCACAAAATACTTCTAGTTGGTAAAGCTTTTCCCTGGACTGAGTACTACATTTTTCTCTTTGGACCACGTTTTGCTCTCTGGACCAACCCAGAATAATCTTAGTAATTTTTATCCAAGATAATTATTCATCTATATAATGATAGCTTTTCTATTCTCTATAAAATTCTCCTTTACAGAATGTCTATAGAAGTCCTAATAAATAAAAATTAAGAAGACTAAAGACTTATGATTTCTTTATACCCAGTTGTATCTAAATTGTGTTTTACATGTTGAGAAGAAAAAATAAAATTCAGGTCAGGACTAAGAAAACATTCATAGAAAACAAAACACATATTTGTTTTTAAGGGTAAATTTCCTAATTAAATGTCCTAAGTCCAATATCTTGTAACACTTAAGTCATAAGTCCAATATTTTATAATTTAGAAGTTTGCATTATAATATTAATAAAACCTAGACAGTCTTTAATATTTCCTACTTTAAAAACATCCAGCAATAGGCAAACATCTACCATATTATTTTTATCTTTATCGATTTAACATGAGACACGGATGGCTAATCCATTGTTTTGCAAAAATGATTTCTTTTTGAGATGTGAGTGCTTGTTTAGTTTATTCTAAAAATAACAAAGATAATCTTAAAAATATAATAGACTATTCTATTGGCTTTGCTACAACAAATGGAACAATAAATTACTTAGGATGTACTTGTTATTTCAGAGCAAAACATAAAGTTAATGAGATGTGTTCTTAGGAGATAAGTGTGGCTCTTATGACGTTAATGAATTTAGAGTTCAGTCTCTCTGCATGGCAGACTCTCGTATCTTAGTTTGCTTTGATTTTTGTCATTACTTTCTTATTAATTATTCTCTTTGACAGGTAATTTTACAAAAAGGTATCCCTTGACAGGCAATATTCTAGGAGTGTAATATTTGTGCCTTTTATTTTTAAAGGGTGGGCCGCTTGGATCACTTCCTTGGGCTGAAGTAATATCATGAGAAAAATAGACTTTCCTCCCTGGCCTTCAAATTTTCTGGTCTCCTATTAACACTGATTTCAGCCACTAGTGTATTATTTATTTACATTGCTAGCAAACTTGATAGTACACAGGCTGGATTTATCTACAGTTTTGAACTATCATCCCCAAGTCTTCTTTCATTTTTCCCCCCCAATGAAAATCCATTTCTATCCTGCACAAACTCATTTTTGTATCTTTTCTGCTGTTTTTCACATGTCCCCTAACGTGGACTGCTAACGCTTGTCGTCGGAGCAGTTATGTTTGTTTATATTTTGTTTCACATTTGTATTTGGTCCATGATTTACATAATTGTTCCTAACCTGAATTGCCTCCGCGTTAGCAGTCAAGTTGGCGAAGGATATTATCAACAAATTACTCTGCTACAAGTAGATGTACTCAGTTTGGGCCAAATGTTGGCCGTCAGTTACTGCTGCACAGAACTTCGGGGTCAGCCCCTGCCCTCGTGCTCTTACGCACAATTGCCGTGGAAATCAGCATTGATGCAACTGGAACTGAGCATGAGCGTCTCGGGAGGGTTTGGCATGGAAATCACTGACAACAGAACTTGGCTCTGGGTTTGTTTAATCAGAGTCCCTCACGTTGGACTACAGGAAAGAGGGAGAAAGAAAATAAAGAAAGGAAACGTCTGCCTATTTTGGGGTTGTCTGGCTGGACAGAAAAAAAAAAAAAAAAAGACCTGAAACCCTATGTTCAAAATAAACACGTGTACTAATGGAGATGATGTGATATTAAAACACAGAAAGTCTATATGACAAATTTAATTCCTTACGAGAAAAAAAAAGCTGCCCCAAAATATGCAGAGTAGCAAATCAATGATTTTATTCATTTCTTACGTATTTCTAGAATATTCTTAAATCTATCCAAGGTCCCCCTTAAGTTCCCTTCCCAACCCCAGTGCCGGTAGATGACTCTGATTTCATCCAATGGAAAGTCTCTCCTGAGCTTTTCTCTTGCACTCAAACTGTCCTTGGCTTTGTTTTCCTTATGTTGCAGATGTAAAGGCGTCTTTCTCGTTAAGCAGGGCCCAGCGCTTATTGGCTATCTGATTGAGGTCTTTCCCTGGGAAATCTTCTAGGCTATAACTCTCTCTGTCATTGTCCCTTTCCTTCATTTTCCTTCTTCCTTGCCTTGGGAGCTTTACTTAGGATTCTGACACTAGAAACAGAGATTCAAGAAGGCTAGCTCAAGAAAAGCAAGGCAGCCCACAATACTACGAGAGCAGAGGAAGTGGACGACATTACGAGGCCACACCATTGACCTGCGAAGCCGGGCTCTTGAATGTTCACGGCAGTCTCACCATCAGCTTGATGTGCCCACTCAATTTTTTTTCCTTCAGCTTTTTCTACCGTGAGCATATTTTCTTCCCAAAGCTTCTGCTTACTTGTTTTTAAGGCTTGTTTGCAGTCTTTTCTTTACAACCATGACTCATCTCTATGGATTTGTTCATTCTCTAATCCCGCGACTAACTACTGGATTCTCTGTGGGTTCTTAATTCAGATACGGGAGCATTGGAATCTCTCTGATGTCATTCATACCTAATTGGACAGAGGATTTTGTCAAAGATTATGTCACTGGCTATGGTTACCCTGTTAAATGTTTGTCTCTGAAGCCCAGTATCAGACCAGTCCCTAATTGGCTAGGTGAACAGGATTACATAATAAATATTGGTACCTAAGGCCATGAAGACGATCAAACAGCTTCATTTATTCACATTTGTGTGTATTTTCAGGCTGGTTTCTGAGTGTATGTGTGTTGCTTTCTCCTCTGCCATCAAATTTTCTCATTCCCAACCAGCGCCTCCTTCACCTTGAGGTCAAAATATAAGGGGCAACAAAAAATATTCAGTAATCTAGGTAAATCGTATTTTAATGCAATAACTTTAGAAATCAAAATCAGTGCAAAAATCCATGGTGAACAAAATATCAGAATGTTTTCCTGATTTGTCCTTTGGTCTCAGGCTCCAACGTGGCTTGGCGTGGCACTCAATCGGAACTACTCCAACTGAAAGAAAATAATATTTTACTCTCTTTAGGTAGTTTTCTCTTTCTGGTATTTCTGTCAAGCTGAGTCTGTTCCTTGACGTCTATTTCTCTTGAATTTGTTTTGGAATAGCAATATTTGGAAATTTAATTCTACATAGTGACCAATGACTTCCTCATTCAGAGCAGGCTTGGTGATTATGCACAGGTGAGAAAGCTCTCACTAGATAAACTGGTAGACCTCGCCAGACATTGGGAGTGCTGATGAATGATTCAGACCACAGGAAAAGCATAAAAATTTTGGAACAATCATGTGAAAAAGGTGTTGGGTCATCAGAATAAGGTTCAGGGCTACTAAGAAAACTGTTTGTTGTTCTCTTGTAACTGTCCCTCCCCGACACTGATCACCCTTGAACTCTCTGCAGCATTACTCGGTGATTTAGGCTGGGCCCTCCTCTAGCTGAAATCTCTCCTGGGACACCAAGCTCTCAAGGTTCCCTCCTACCTCTCAGCTACTGACCTTTATCCCTTTTATTGCCACTGAATCTTTCTCCCACTCCCTCAAGGGAGGTATGAGGCAAGGATTGATCCTCAGAATTCTTGGCTGTCTTTTTCACCATCACAACAATCCTATTCACCCTCACAGTTTAGTTCTCTTCCCTCCAAAGACCTCTCTGGAGAAGAGGGTCTTCCCAGAAAATACATATCCAACCCTGGATTCCTCTAACAACTCTTACATCGGTTCCTTGACCTCTATTCCTCCAACACACCCTCATACGCATCCATATCCCTGCACACTTTCACTCTGTATTTAGGATGGAAAAATGGAGGTTTAGCTCCAAAACCACACTTTCTTTTTTGTTTTGATGAAAGATACCGAGTTCATTATTATAACATTTTATTTGAATTTTTTTTTAACAAGGGAATAGTATCTTCAATGGATTGTTTGCTAAAGGTCTTGAAATATTCTGAACAAATGGACCGTAATAGGAACCTCCACTTTCTAACAAGCCACACTGTCTGGTGGAGGAGTATAAAGTCCTGGTACCTTGAGGAAACCTGTGGTCACTTGGGGGATTTACTTTGCAAACCTCGCTCTCTGGCTTGCTTTCTAACTGTGGGGTTTTTTTTGTTTTTTTTTTTAATGGAGAATTTCAAACTAAGCAATGTGTAAAAAATAATGTAACTTTAATGAGTATGGACTCATGATTAATCCTGTTTTCACTTCTATTCCTTACTTGGCTTCCTCCTCAAACCAGTCTCTGGATCTGTTTGTAGCTCTCTCTTGTTTTCTGGGGCCAATTTGCCCTAGTCCCCATTAGTGTGATGCAATTATTACTCACTTCATTAGCTCCTTGGCTTCAAACTTCTAATTTCAGTCACTATTTCTTCCATGTGTCCTGGTGTCATGTGATCAGCTCTCTACTAGCGGACACCAACCTGGGGCCCAATCCTTGAGTCAGTTAGCTTTTCTTCATTACAAAGGGATAAATTTGGGAGTTTGAGATTTGCAAATGTTAACCATTATGTATAAAAATAGATACAACACAAATTTCTTCTGTATAGCACAGGGAATTATATTCAATATCTTGTAATATCCTTTAATGAAAAAGAATATGAAAATGCATATATGTATGCATATGCATGACTGGGACATTGTGCTGTACACCAGAAATTGACACATTGTAACTGACTATACTTCAATTAAAAAAAAAAAAATCCCAGAATTTAGTAGACTTAAACCACAGCCATTTTATTTAGCCCTTGATCTTGTTCTTTCTCAAATCTTCTAGGATACATATCTCTCAGTCATTCATTGCATAAAGTCAAGAAGCAATTTTACTTTCCAGACAAGGGCTGGTGAGACCAAGGACATCAGAATTATATTCCTTTCTGTTAGAAATTTTGCCTGAGCATAAAAAGAATTACTCGATCATCTGGGATGGTTTTTGTCCAACACTAATTTTTAAGACTACAGAAAAATGAAGGCTGTAACAAAGACTCTCAAATTATCTCATTTTGAAATCGATTCCTTGAGTTGCAAAGCAATGGAATTTTAATCGTTCTATTTCCAAGTCTTTTACACTGACATGTCCATTCCCTTTTCCACCTCTTCTATTCCAGGTTCATCACCTGCTACTTCCCTTGCTTCACTTAGGAACTCTGGTGAGAGTCCTGTTGACATCAGCTTACATATATTCCAGTATATAATGAGGAAGATGGTTTCTTACATGAATCAAAGATTAAATGGACAGAGAAAAGAAAATGTACACCATTGGGCATGACAGTGCAGAGCTTAGAGTGCTATGTAGGAAGGACATGCAAGATAAAGATATGTTCTTTCTCAGCAATGTTCTGTTGCTGGTGTGGCTAAGGTGGAACTGTGCTTACTTTCAGTGCAAGAGGACTCTTGTCTTAAGAGAACCCTTTAGGGCATTAGCAGGATCTGGGATAGAGACTACAAGATCTGGTTATCCATGTCTGGATACCACCTAGCCTTTAAACAAGGATAGCCTTATAATTAGGCATTTTCCTCACTAGCCTGTTCACGAGGTCGAGAAGCAAAAATGTGAGGGAGTGAATCATACATTCTAGCCAGAAAGAGTATGTATGTGCTAATCTTGTTTCCTGACTCATTTACTTTTTCAACATTCAATAAATATTTTTGAGGTCCATGGACCAGGCAATAGGGATAGGGAGGGATTTAGAGGATGGTAGTGAATAAAAGAGTAAAAAAATACATTCCTTCATGGAGCTCCCATTTTAAAATAGCTCAGCCATATGATACATTAATGGCAATGAGTGCTGAAGAGAACACTTCTTAGGGGGATGTGGAGGAGGATTTTGTAAAGTTAGTCAAGATGACTGAGAAGATGGCACATGAGCAAAGAACCAAAGAAGGTGAAGGAGTTAGCCATGCAGATATCTTGGGGAGACAGAAGGAAAAGCAGGGATGAAGGACCTGAGGAAGTCCAGCGTGCTTGGCAGGTTTAAGGGTCAGCAACCAAGGCTGTGGCTGAGTGAGTAAGGAGAAAAATATGGGAGATGAAATGAGAGGAGGAATGAGCAAGGTGGTCAAATCAGATCAAGCCTTGTTAGACACTGGCTTTTACTCTGAATAAATTCGAAAGGATTTTGAGCAAGGAAGTGACAGGGTTCTACTTATATTTTAACAGGATCATTCTGATTTCAAAACAGCATAGACGGGGGTGGAGGAGTACAGAGTAGGGCAGGGAGACCCATTGGGAGGCTATTGCAATATCTCTGGTGAGAGATGATGGTGGCTTAGACCAGAATGGTGTCAGTAAAAGTTGTAATTGTGGTGAGGACTAGAAACTCTTCAAGGGCAGAGAACTTGGGGTTGGCTGATGATCAGATGTAGAGTGTGAGGAAAAGAGAGGACCTGGGAAATGAAGGGCTTGGAAAATCTCTGGAGACAAAGAAGACTGCAAAGGAAGTGGTCTTTCAATTTTTTATTGTTCTTATTTCTTTGTTACTGTTTTTACTTATGTAAATTTTTTAAATTGTTTAATTATTTGCTGGTAGAGGAAAGGAGATAAGGGTTTGGGATGTCTTCTGAAATGCTTTTAGATATCCAACAGGAAATGTCTAGTTGATAATTGAATATAGGAGTCTGGAGTTCAGAGGAAAGCTCCAAGCTGCAGATAGAAATTTGAGAGTTCTCAATGCAGTGGTGGTATTTAAAGTCAGGAGATGGAATGAAACCAGGAAGAGAGATAGTGAAGATACAAATAGGAAAGATAAAACTTTTAAAGATGAGGGAAAGGAGGCAGAGAAGGACAGCCATTAGGTAAGAGGAAAATCAGGGGTGTGGTTTCCCGGAAGCCAAGTGAAGACATCTTTTCAAGGTCAGGGTAAGTGATCAAATCTGTCAAATTCTTCCTGATGGGCAAGAAAACCAAGGACTGGAAAGTGACTGTTAGCTTGTCTCTTGGGTCACATGTCTAGAACTGTTTAAGTAAATGTCAGGAAAAAGGGATTGGGGTTGGAGAGATGAGGATCATTTGGGAGTGCATCTGTCAGTCCTTCTCTGGAGTACACTCACCTAATAAGGCTATGTGAGGCTACAGGGGCACTGACTTTCTCTCTCACTGTTCCGTGAGGGACCATCCCAAAGTTTAGTTCAAGAAGATGGTTTGCTTCTCAAAAGAACTGTCCTTTGGGGAGACATGTTTCTCCACTAATGTCTCATGATTGGGAGGAGCAGGAACTCTTCCAAAACTTCTATCCAACATCTCAACCATGCAATGGGTCTCAGGACCTTGGGGAGATGAAAACCTTCTTGTAAGGAAAAAAAAATTATTTTAAAAGCTGTCATTGAATTATTTTTAAGCATTTACAAGTGTTTAGAAATGACTTGATCATATACACATTGCTATATATAAAGTAGATTAACCACAAAGACCTCCTGTATAGCATAGGAAGCCAAGTTTTATTTCTTATAATAACATATGATGGAAAAGAATCTGAAAAGAAAAAAAAAAAAATATATATATATATATATATATATATATATATATATATATATAACTGAATTGCTTTACTCTACACCTGATACCAACATTGTAAATCAACTACACTTCAATAAAAAATAGAATTTAAAGAATGAAATAAAAAATAGAAAGTGTTTAGAAAGGAATCATAGATTGAGAGTCACCTCTTTATGAAGTAATAGCCACAAAGACGAGGGAGATGGTATAATGACCCAGAAGCTGGCACAGGAAACATGGCTGGGCAGGAATATACAGAGGCCACTGGTTTTTTGTTTGTTAGTTGGTTTTTTTGAAAATTACTTGATATATAACATTGTGTAAGTTCAAGGTACACCCACGTGGATTGTATGCATTTGTTACAGTAATATGGTTGCCATGATAGCCCGAGCTACCACCTCTAGCATGTCACCTAACGGTCACTTCCTTTTTTGTGGTGGGAATAATTCAGCTCTAGTCTCTTAGCACATTTGAAGTTTATAACACAGTGTTGTTGTCTATAATTTTACTGGGTATTAGATATCCAGGACTCATTTATCCTCTAGTTACAAGTCTGTTCCCTGTAACAACATCTGTCCTCTTCCCAACCCATCCCCAGTCCCTGGTAACCATCATTCTACTCTGTTTTTACAAGTTCACCTTTCTTAGATTCCTCATGTGAGTGATATCATCCAGTATTTGTCTTTGTGTTTGGCTTGCCGCGCTCGGCACAACGTCCTGGCGTGCGTGCTAGTGTGCAGTGTTGGAGGAGGGTGGTGGAGAGGGTTATGGAAAAATAGTGGGAAGCCTGCCAAAAGAATTCTTTCTCTAGAGATAGCTAGAAAGAGCACATAAATAAACAGTGACTCATTCTTTTGATGCTATAAACCTTGTCCAGCAAGACTTATTTACGTAGGAGAGAGGCTTATGGCGACCCAGTTGTTCCTGAGAATGTAGGAAAACTGTTGGATTAAGCCCTAATTTGACTCATATTACCGGTTCCTACTATTGTTTGTTTTCCTTTCTTTGGGAAACTTTAAAAAGAAAACAGTGTTCACGTAGGAAAGACGGAAACTAATATGAGGTGATGAGCAATATCCAGAAATTAGTCTCTAACTTTTCTAGGAATTGCTTATCAAACTGATTCCTCAATCTTTGAAACACATGGTGTCCCTAATTGAAGAATTCTGAACAAAGACATATGTTTCTCATTCACTCAAATAAATCATTTGCAAGATATACTCTGAAGGACATTTGTGTTTTTAATAAAATAATCTGCAATATATTCCAGCCATCTCTTTCTATTTATCTATTGAGTGTACATGTTAAAGATTATAGAATATTTTGACATTTTCCTGTATAAATAAATACAGCATAGATTTCCACTTGTTTCAGAGTATCCCCATGAAATTATGTCAGAAAGAGATTCTGGAGTTTGCACAAAGAAGAAATCACATCATGAGTGCAAATGTTTTCTTCCACTGACATGTATTCAATGCTTTCACGTGATCACATTGAAAAGTGACAGCTTTCCTTCTCCCAAACTAATCAGAAGATGTCCTTTCTTTGACCCAAGTCCTTCCTTAGAACAGTTCCAAATTTTAAGAAGAAAAAAGTCACAAATGTGCCCTGACAGGTACTCATCCACTCACTGGTCTGGGGCTGGTGGTGGCCGTACTTTCCTTCCTTTGACCAGGACTGAGAACATGAAATTACACAGCAGTTTGAGAAAGGACTCCAGGCGCTGGAAGCAAAGGTCTTTTCCAGGCAAGACGCGTGGTAAATACTGGTGATACCTTCCATTCTGCCTTTACCCTGAGTTGGAATATGAATCTACATACACAGTGCAACTTACTCCAACTACTCCAAACTGTAAACTCGTGTTTGAAACGCCACCTTAGAGATTCTGTTAAAAATGTAAAAAGCAGGGGGAGGGGTGGTTTTAAACCCTGAAAAGCCTGATGATTTCCCTTTTCCTTGATAATTTTTTTTTATTCTTGTAGGCCAGTTGCTACCAAAATGTGCTCTCTCCACTGCCTGGAAGAGGGAGTGGCAGGGATACGCTATCCTATTTTAAGAAATAATGACTTGGAAATCCATAAGCCATTTCCTTAAGCATTATAAGCTGACACTTTCTGTGTGCTTAGTACCAACCTTAAAATGACACAGACCTACCCACAGATGTTTAGACAGCTACACAGTTAGACACACAGTTCATACAAACACAGACACACAGACCCACTCACGCTTGCCCACAGACACACCCTCCACAGTAAAGTTTTAAAAACTGCAATCCATGCACTTTCCCCGTGTCCATTAGCTCTCCAGCCTGAGCCACCACCGTCTTCCCTGCAGGATTGCCTGTGAAGTATGTGATACCCAGAGTCAGACTGGCCGGGTTTGGATCACCGTGGGCAAGTCTCTTCCATTTGCTCCTCTGCTCAGTGTTATTAATATTAGTAACTGCCTGAAAGGATTAACGAAGATTGATTTAATCCATGTAAAGTACTTAGAAGAGTGCCAGTCCCCAAGAAACATCACCTGCCATTATTGGGGACCTTGTTGTTTTCCTATTGCCGCTATAACAAATGACCACAAACTTGGCTGCTTAAAACCACACAAATTTGCTATCTTACATTTTTATAGGTCTGAAGTCTGATAGGAATGTCATTGGGCTAAGGTCAAGGCGTTAGCAGGGCTGCATTTCCTTTGGGAGGCGTTAAGGAGAAACCCATGTGTGGGGAAAATGGAGTTACACAGCCTCCCTTGCTGGACATCTGGTGCTCAGTGACTCAGCTGTATTATCCCGCATGCGCGGTACCCACGTACTAGTGTATAATGATGGCTTGTACCTTGCAAGCACAAAGGTTAGCCCATAGGTCATAGCCGGCTAGATGCCGGCTTTGTCAGCCTTGATATCTAAGGCGGACTGGACTTCCCGCTGCTGCCCCCATCGCAGCCTGTGTGCTCCTCCGCAGTAAAGGCGTGTCAGAGATAACTGTGGCTCCACCAGGGTTCTTTGTTCTGCCCTAGTCCCAGGTGAATCTGCCAGGCCTTGATCACTTGCAATACACCATGTCTTTGCCTTTTTCAGCTCTGGAGACCACCTGCATCCCTTAGCTCAAGGCTCCCTTCTTCATCTTCAAAGCCAGCAACACTGCATCTTTCTGAACCTTCTTCCATTGTCACATATTTATCTGACCACAGCTGGTAGAGGTTCTGTGGTTTTTAAGGACTAGTGTGATTATGCTGGGTGCACGTGGTTACTCCAGGACACGCTCAAGTCCTGTAACCTTGATCACATCTGGAAAACCCCTTTATGCTTGTCAGGTAACATAGTCACATCTTCAGATTTAGGATATGGGCGTCTTTGGGAGGGAGTGCATTATTCTGCTTACCACAGTGAGAAGTGTTAACAATTATAAATCTGAATGAAAAATGTGAATATATTCTTATCATATTAACTGTCCCATCTGTTTTCATCCATCCATTCCCCTGTTTAACACTATAGGCTTTATGGTGAGCAAGTCTCTGCCCTCCTGGAGTTGGCAGCGTCACAGAACTGTGCCACTACCCCAGTCCCAAAGGTACAGCAAAGTAAACTCATTTCTGATACAGAGTAGATACAACTATGAGACCTAGATATTACACGTTCCAAAACATATAGCAAATGAAACCAGCCTTTGGTACAGAGTAGATACATACAATTATGAGATCTCGATATTGTACGTTCCCTGGTTTGTTTTTTCAGTCACTCAACAAATATTTATCAAGTGCTTGGCATAAAAAGGCCACTCTGCAAAAGGAAGTTTCAAGTTCTGACAATCGTTCAAAGCTAAGAGCTCTGACATCATCCTCTCTCAAACAAAGCAACTATTATAAATATACCAGAAGAGGCTTTACGAAGGCTTCTCTAGAGAAGGGTTCTTAACCTAGGGCGTGTGCAGTGGCTCCGGGAGTCTGGGACTTCCTGGCAAGTGCGTGAAAAATTGTGCATGTCTGTGTGTCTGTGTGTTTGGTGGGAAGGGGAGAGGGTTCATTGTTTTCATTCTGTTCAAAAAAGAGTCAATGATTCACCAAAGATTAAGCCTGAAAACTTTAGGGTATTGCGATTGGCAATGCCGAAGATCTTCCTTCTTCGTTTCTACGTTTGGCACAGGCAGCTTTCACGTGGGGTTGAGTGAATGATGCTGCCAATTACTTGGATTCCTCCCTTGAGTTATTGTCATGGCATCACACTTACTTACTCGCTATCATGGTGAATTCTCTTCTGTCCACTCAGCTCTCACGCTGTGGACAGTCACAACTGCTGCTGCTAAACCACGTACCACGTGACAAAGGATGATTCAGAAATAGACAAGGCAGAACCTGAAGACAGCCCAGGAGGCTTCTGTGGTTGTCTGACCTTGGAAAATTGTCCTTGTGATAGTCCTACTCCATCAGTGGTCCTCTATTATAAGTCACGTGGGAAAAGAAGGTACCAGGAAAAGGGATGGGGCGAGGGCCATATTTAAAGCAAGGACCTATGTGTCTCACATGAAAGAAATCAATCAACTGATGAGAGAAGTAGACGAGATGATATTCTTCTCCAGAGGCTGAATAAAGAACCACTTCCTTCTTGCTCTGTGCTCACCTTTAGAAACACCTCCAACCCAGAGTCCGGAGAGTCTTACTGTTTACTCTTCCGTCTGTTTCTGAGAAAAGCATCAGGAGAGAACATGCAGTCCCCTCCGTGGAAGGTGCCGCCCTCCATCCCAGGTAGCCCATCCCCCATCAGATCTCAGACTAGAAGGACTCCGGCTACTCTTTAAGAGCCTCTTCCAAACTCTGGGACAGCCCACCCCGTGGACGTCTACAAGTGGGCGGGGGGTGGGTGATGTGCTGTATGGAGATATGCAGGTACGCTCTCTACACTGCACTGCACGCAGGTTGTGAGCTGAGCCAGTTCGTGGCTTTGGCATGCACATTTTGCTGCTCCACTTGAAAGAGTTCCCATGTCTCTCTTTCCCAGGCTCAAGCTTTACTCCATCACTTGTCACGTCCCTCCCCTTACACCCAAACCCATCTGCTTAAATTCCCTGAGCTGGACATGAGCAGATGCTATGTCTTTGTCTATTCATTTTATGACTTAAAATCCATCTTCTTTCACTAGACTCATGGTATCAGGAACAGATAAAATGAGGGAGATAGAGAAAGTTAGATAACCATCAATTGTCTTCTTACAGCTTGGTTTCCGAGTGACCTAGTTGGAAAGGATGAACACAGTTTGTAGAAAAGCCATGATTTTACAGTATTTGAGGATTATGAAAATAGGACAGGTAAGATCCTGCATTTTTTATTAGGACTTGAGTGTGCGTGTTGGATGAATTCACTTTTGTAAAGGGCTCCGGATCCACTCTGTGATCTATCCTTCCTGTCTTCCTCGGCCTCCAGGATCACGTGATCATGCAGGATGTTACTTTCATTGTAATCCATCTGGAAAGTTTCCAGAAGACTGAGAAAGAGAAAATGCAAATTGGGGAGTTTACTGAATATCATCTAGTTTTATAATCCATCGAAAATGGATCTGCGCAAATGGCCAGATAAGTCCACAGCCAGGTCAGGGTCCCACGCTCCGTTCAAATTCTGTTTTCTCATCAGTGGCCTTCTCATGACAGAGCCCTGGAGAAGCACTGCGCGTTTCAAACATCACAATATCTGCTGCGAGCCAGGGAGAGAGACTTCAGAAGAAAACTACTGTGAAACGAGGATGCAATTACCTCAAATTAAAAGCAGTTACATGATTAACTTCGTGTCCCATCACCACAGCCTCAGGGCATATTGGAAATGTCCCGTGATTTGTTACCATTCACACGTTCTGTCCTAGTAACAGAGCTTTTAAAAAGAAAACGTCACGGCCCCAAATTTTAAGATATTTGTTCTCTCCATGCTCAATTCCTGATTTGAAATAGTACAAGGGAAAAAAAAATCTCAATTGAAACTGAATGCATTGGCAAGCTAGAGGTTATCGAAAGAGAAAGAAAATGATGGGAATTTTCTACAAGTGCTGGTGGGGAGAATTACGCAACTTTCCACTATGCAGACTTCTGTGATTGTAACTTCTGATACCTTTTAAGGAGAAAATACTGTCGGCTGCAACTTGAGAGCTTTTATGAGACCCATGAAAGGGTTTTTCCTGCATTCACATCTGTCTTCGCTTGCTGGGTGTGTGCTGTACATTTCACGCTAGTTAGCTACATCTAAGATGTTAAAGACTCGTTTAAATCAAGCAAACGAATGTATACTTAAGCCAGAAATATAAAAAAAGTTACTGGAGAGGAGACTTACACTGAGCTTCTTAGTCTTTATTATTTCTGTCTGTTGTTCTCAATAGTAAGTGAGCAGAAATACCAACATGTGCAAAATCATAGACTTTAAACCAGGCTTATTTATTTAAGCAAATGGGAACAAGAATGATCTATTTCAAGTGACTTTTTAGACACTGTCACTGTACTTACCTTTCTAAGGAGCTGAATGAATCCCTCAAGAAGTATGCGTTTTTGTTTTTTTTTAATTTTTTGACCCTTATATGCCCAGGCAGTCAGTATCACGGAATCATAGAAACTTTGGTTTGATGATGATTTCACCAGGAAATCAAACATGTTTTTGATAATCACCTCTCTCAGGTAATCCACATCACAAGCTTTGCTATTTCATATTATTTGCTCATCGATATTTGCTCATCAACTGAATTTTCTAAAGAATCAATATTTCCAATAGAAATTCATCTGTTAACACCGGATACATGACATTTTGAGTCGGAACCATGGAGGGAATACATGTTGATCTAATCTTTGGTGAATATTCCATAGTTTTTAATCTCTCAGATACATTTGTTGTCTCGAGTTGATCATACTTAACACGATAACCATTAGAATGAAAACTAAGAAGTTGAATCAATCACCAATCAGCCAGATCTTGTATACTGTGAATACCCAGTCACAGATCCCTATGTAATTCTGTGGGAAACAGAGATTTGTGGGTATGTAGCCATTAAGTACAAAGATTCCTCTTGAGGGGATATCATTTTTTTATTGCAATGAAATACCATGTACTATATAATTGGCAATGTAATTTGAGCTTTGATACAATAATTTTTGTTTTTATGTTTGGAATTATTAACATTATTATTCATGTTTGACTCGAACAAATATGCCGAATTGCTGAATATCTTATAGAGTTCTCCGTTTGGCATGGCACCACTTGAATTCTGGAGTCCAAAAGATGTCTTGGAGCATGTGAGGGCTATCTGACTGTGCTTTCTGTCACCCCATTGATCGCCAGGGTTGATCTGGCTGATCTGGCTGGCTAGGCGGGGGTCCCCCCTCCACAACTGCAAATGCATCCCTCCCTAACCTGCGCACTCGATGGAAGAGGAAGTCCTTCCCCAATAGAGGAGGACTGTTCTTCAGTCAAGGTCAAGGGTATACGAGGAGCTGAGCTCCATGCTAGAACATCCAAACAAGCTCTCAAGGTCCATTTGTAGGAGAACGTAGGGTAGTCAAGCTTCCGAGACTCCAGACACATCTAAATGAGGTGTTGCGCGTGGCAGTCTGCCTTTCTTTAGGAAAAAAAGAACTCTTAGAATATTTATAAAACTCCACAACTGTATCAACAATAATATTTGGGACATCTATCCCTAAGCTGTGCCCCGCCCTCCCTACTCCCTCTGCCTTTATTCCCACCCTGCCTCCCTCCTCCGCCCCTCCTCCTCCGCCTTCCAGCTTTAGCTTAACTCACTCACTCGCTCCTTTGTGAATTGGGAGGAAATTTTTTGTTTTCTTCTGAAGCCAATTAACATTTCTTAATTTGATAAAGTGCAGTTGGGATTAGCAGCAGCAGAAAGCATTGTGCACCTGCCTCCATTCATCTGTGAATGTACTTTAGAAGTTGCTTTTGTAATACTGCCTGGTGGCCCTTTCATCTCCTTCCCTGCCTTGTTTTATCTCACTGTTTCACCCTTTCCTGCAAATGTCTTCCCCTGACTTAGCAAAGAATATCTCAGAAGAAACAAACCATACATGCAAAGGTGAATAATGATTTTTGGAGGGGTATGTTCTGGCCAATTATTTTTTTAATCATCTGCAAATACAGTTTCTCAGATTCCCCTACCCTGCAGTTTTCAGAATTTATTCTTTCCTTTGATATTACGTATGGCATTTACGGCACTTCTTCTCCAAAGTGACCACATCAAGAGCATCCCTTTGATGGCACCCAAAGTCTCTTCACAGACTCCCAGGTGGAAAATTGTGCCTGTAGCGTTTTGGCTTTCTTCCTCTTGGTAGGAGGCTGCGCTCCTGGGACTTAAGCTCTCAACTGAGTTAAGCAAATTGTTGCCGAGTATTCTAGAACGTAATGGCTTAAAAGAATTAATGCACGCAGTCATGGCACAGCTAATTCATTCAACTCTGGTCGTTGACTGACTATCAGACAAATAGGGAGGGCTCAATACATAAATACCAAGTGAATGAACCGATTCACATTCACTCAGGGAAACAACTTTGGCGTGCACGCGAGTGGGTCTGGCATTAGCGAGCGTAAGCTCTCGAGTCAAACAAAATGAGGTATTATCGACTGAATATCCGGCACCTGCTATAGAGCTGAGTGCACAGTAAGTGATCTATGAGCATTTGATGGATGGAAGTCATTTCCCATTCCCACCGCATCTTAGATGTCTTTGGTCCGTTGACTCAACCTTTTGCCTGTCAAGGGATTCTAATTAATGCCAACAACTCCTGCCAGCAAACGGGGGTGTGATTCAAAATATTTATCACTTGGTACAGGGTGTGCCTCAGCCAGTCGGCATCAGTGCTGGCTGGAAACTACCTGGACAGCTGTCCTGGGGATTACCTGCTAAAAATTCAGCACTGCCTGCCAGCCCCACTGTCTCAAATCCTCCTCGAGGTCCAGTGGCCTCTAAGAGGATGTTCTTCCTGGCTATGAAAAGATCTAGCCCCTAAACCCTTTTTTTTCTTCTTCTTCTTTTCACCAGCCATCTTAGAAAAATTCCTGGGAGATTGGTCAGAATCCATGTAATCATCATTAATTTAGCAGTTCTCTAAAAGGTAACCTAGAGTTCATCCAGCTGCAGTTTATTCCATTGATCACAATAACCCACCCCACCCAGAACTTTCCTCATGAAAGGAATCTTCTCGGAGTGGCCATCTGGAGCGTATTATCCTAATCAGAGTGTGTGGCGCATACAAGGTGCAGACGCTGTTTCCACTGCAGAGTCACGCTCACTCCTCTTGGACGCGCTGTCCTCTTTCCTTTCACCTCTCTCTTGCTTTTATCTCCGCTGAAGGGGTATTTGATGGCTTCACTGAAATTTAAAAAAATAGGACGGCAATAAATTTTATTTTATTTTTCTGCGTAACACACTTGTCTGAAAACTGCTGCCCCCTTTTAAGCCCATTAGGCCCAGGGACAGGGAAGGGGGAAAGTGAAAAACAAAAAACCTTCCTCCTTGGAGATAATTATATAAACTGGAAAAGCTTCCACTCCAGCTTGGATGTGACCTATTTGCCAAACTGCAGACCGGTGGCCCCAAACTGAGCTTACCATTTTTCTCTATGCTTGATTTCTGGGGCTTTTTACACTGATATCTACATATTCTCATGCGTACGTGTACATAAACAACTTTGACGTTCAATACAGTACAAGGAATGTGAAAGCACAAAGTTGCTGGCAAATGAGAACGGACAACTGGGTTATTAAAACATTTCTTTTTTTGATATTTCTAATTTAGTATCACTAGAGCTATGGAATTTTGATTCTCTTCTTCTTGTTTATGACAGATAAGGGACGAAACATAATATTTATCAAGTGTCAATCAATTCATATGTTAGAATATTTTTATCCCCATGTCTATTGCTCTGCTATAAAAAGAAAAAATAATAAAAGGCAATACATGCAAATACGGTGTTCTGTCTTTCAAATTAACATGTCCTCTTCCAGAGATCCCAAGTAATAATGAGTATTTCATCTTTGTCCTGTGCCACGGGGTGATTGAACAAATACTGGGTGCTCTTTTTTTTAGGTCATTCTGTGACCAATTGAAAAACAGAAGATTTAGGTTTATATCAGCTAAGGAAGAGGACATAGCTTATTTAGAATAGTAGAATATGTTCCAGACATATGCATTTAGAATCCAGTAGTCTACAAATGGACCAAAAAATAAAATAAAATAAAAAAACACCAAATAGTGGGTGGCTTAAATAAGTAAAAGATTTTCTCATATGCCCAAAAGTCCAGGAACTGAGAGTCCAGTGCTTTTGTAAGTGTCAACCATGCCACTGAGGAACCAGGCTCCTTCAATTGTCTTGTACCACATTTGACCTCATGGGCACAAAATAACTTTGTCAATGCCGGCCATCACATCCTCGTTCCAGACAGAAAGATGAGAGCAAGTATAAAGCACCCACATACAATTTTTTAATTCTCATACAATTTTTTAGTTCTCACTTTAGAAGAATTCTGTGTCACGTAGACCAAAACTGTTTCACAAGGTCACCCCCTAACAGCAAGCAAAAATGAGAACTTTATCTTAAAATTTGGTAAACAGGAATGAATGGATTAGAAATAAGAGTTAAATGAACCAGCTCATAATATTTGCCACTTAGGCCTCTGACCAACAGTAGGCAGCTCTTTATGGATATAACATGTGTTTCCTCAGACCACACAGGTTTTAGAACAAAAATATGAGTCACGATTAAGTTTCCCTGAGTTTTTCTCTGACTTCTCCCCCACATTCTAATCCAGACTTACAAGAACCTTCATCGTGCCTCCTAAATATTTCTGCAAGTCTCCAGAGGAAGTCTTGTGCGTATTCACAGACTCAGCTCTGATTTATAACATGCATGACCACGCATGACCATTCTCCTTTCCTCCTCAGCTTCACATAGTAATCGGGGGTCGAGGTATTAGATGTTTCTAAAAGTGCTACAATTACAATACAATAATAATCTATATGTAACCACTATAACCTATTATTTCTTGTTGCTGCTGCCATTGGCAAGATTGCCTTGGGCCGCTTCTCTGTAGAATTGGTCCCACAGCATCCAAACCATGGTCCAGCTGATGGTAACAGTCTTCCTCTGGAGTCTGTGTGGTGAAGACCTATCAGAAGTGGTGAGCGTCCCTCTCCTCACCTCTGAGTTCCATAGGTCATGTCATCCTTTTTTGTACTCTCCTTGCAGAGGTCTGGTTGGAAATTTTCTTTCCATTTCTAGTCTGGGCCACTCTATAGAGTGCCAGTACCATTGCACAAGACTTGGCCATGGAACATACAAGTAACAGAGTGCCTGCCATATTCAAATTCCCTCTCCCTTCAGTTCTTGGGACAACTTTCTTGGACCAACTTCATATGCTTTAACTTTTCTCTCTGGGTGATTTTTCATCATAGGGAGCCCTTATAAGCCTCATGCCAACTTCCCACAGAGACCGGACCTCCTCCGGGATCTATCCAAATCAAGAGGTAAATTCAGTTTAGGCTAGGATTAATAAACCAGAAGTAACCATTGCTAAGTACGATGCATCTTTATCTTAACTCCATTGTCCATAGCCATCCACACCTGTCCATAGTTCAGGTTGTCAGAATAATTTGCTACTCAAACTCCAGTCTCCACACACATTTACATTTAAGCTCTGCACCTCTTATGCCAAATCAATGTAGTAATACTCTTGAAATTCTGAGCCAAACAGGTCCAGAATGTTTACTTACACAGAAAAATCACAGCTTACTGTTTTAGATCTGTTTATATCTCTGCATGGAGAAGAAATTTGTAGATGTCTACGTAGGACAACTTTGTTTTTGCAAACCTCCTTCAGGCCAGTTCAAGGTGATCCCACTAGGGGATGCTTGATAAAGTGACAGAGAAAAACTGCACCCTTGTTTCTCCTCCTATCCTCAAACCTGGAATTTGAAGTCCCAGAGGAAATATCTGGGAGTGTTGTAAAACCAAGGCTTAGAGGTCAGAGATGAGAAAGAAAGGGAAGGAGAAACCAGAGCCCTAGCTGTACCTCACCCCACCTAGAGCACAGCTATAAAACGAATGATGCAGACCTGTGCTGAATCTGCCTGCCTTAGGACTGTCATTAAATCCACATATGAGAATCTAAACCGAAGTTAAAAATACACATGGAGATCAAACTGAATAATGACAGGTATTAATACAATATTCAGTGAGTGCCCACCTCCGCGTGTAAATTGAATTTTCAGCCTTCCTGGCCTGAGGGAAGAAACTTGGGAGATTATATGCCCAGAAAGAGAACAAATGAGATCATATTTTTGAACATACCACACCAATAAATTCTCCTGGGCTCAGCATCTCATCTCTGTGTTCAGTCACCTCCAGAAAGATCAGAAAATGTATGTAAACTGGTAAAATGTGACATTATTGAGTTTGGGGGATGGTGGGCATTCTGGGGTAACACTTTTTTTTCTCCAGTTCTAAAACCAAATCTTTATTCTCCAGTTGGAAAGGGAGGGTAAATGGATGTTATGGTAACATCTTTTCAATAGTCCTTTTAAAATCAGAAGCGCCTTGAAATAGAAGACTAGGAGCAACACAGTGTCTCTAGCACCTACCGTTAGATTTCAGTACTGGACTCCTAGGATCTTCCCAATAACTGAGCTCCCAAGCCTTGGTTAGAGACCTTGCCAGGTCAAGGGCCACACCTTTGCTCCTTTTCAACCTCAGGTAAATTATTTCTTCCATGGAATGACTTTCATTTTTTTGACGTGTAACCTTCCGAAATGCTAAAAGAAACAGGAACTTTGAGATAGATAATTCATCTCAGATGGGCTATGCTATTTATTTCCAGAAACTAGTTAAATAAATTGTTTTTTCTTCTTTACTCTGACTATTGGGACAAAAGCCTTATTAATAAAATGTGTGCTACTGGAAAGGAAAGACACCTTTGTTACTTAATACATGTGTGGCCATTTATATTTGGCACGCCGAAATGTCATGAAGAATGGGGAAAAATATAATTCACGAACAAAATGCATTTTTATGCTACTGCCCCCTTGCCAAATTAAGTATTTCGGTTGGAAATTTATGGTGGAGGCTCACTGTGGAAAAAAAGAAATCAAACTGTCTTGAGAGTTTGCTTTCATCATCAAAGATCTATTATGCATTTGGATGAATCAAGTCCTGATCTGGTAGCAGACAATATTCTTGCTTTGCACAACCAATGCGGAATTGGTTAAAACTCCATCTTTGTCTAGAAACTTCTTTCTCATTTTTTTTCAATATTCAATTTTGAGGCAGCCAGAAGGGATGGAAAAATCCATCATCTGCATCAGAAACAAGGCTTTCTTGAACTTACCTAAGCGATGCTCTCTTGATGGGCCTTTCCTGTCCAAATCTATTTATGAAGATTCATTAATCTCCAGATTTTGACAGAGAGGAAAATTACAATAGTTTTTTTTTTAAGTGCTGAAAAAAAATGCCTGAAGTTTATTGGTCGTTAGTTTTGTTGTAAGGACAGTGCCGTTTCAACTGCGGCCACTGAAGATGTGGTCCACTTAGTCAAAAGAGAAACAAACAAACAAAAAACAACTTTGTAATCACAATTTTTTTTTTTTTTGCTGAGTATTAGATATTTAATTTGCTTCTTTTAATTTGGAAAAAAACTTACTTTTAAACACTCCGATTTTTCTAAACTGAAGTTAAAAATACATATAGAAGTAGCCACATTTCTTTGACTTAGTCAATCACCAAGGTGCTGAAAGCTTCTTGTGCATTGCTCACACAACGATGTGGTGGGTGAATAACAAAGACTCAATTATTTCTCTCCATGCATCCTATGATGACAAAATTTGATATAGGTCAACAAGAAATACTCATTAGATTTAGTAGTTGTTTTTATACTAAGTCATACTGAGTTCTTTTATACTAAGTTATACTAAACGGTGTTTTGCTTAAAGGTCATAAGGAATTTTCTGTGACAAACATTCAACATAAAAGTATTTCCTTCACTCTTCACATGCATGCTTCAGATATTCACAGACTATGCTTCCATTTTATAGGCTCTTTAAAAGGCAGAATGGTGGGGAGTCAACAAATTCATTGCTATTTTATGCTGTAGAAATTGTCTTTCATCTTCACTTATCTTTATGTCCAAGGTCGAAGCCACTCCCACTGAAACTCCCAAACTACACACCATAAAAACCCAAACTAGACCCAAATAAACAAGAGCTTGAAATGCAAGAGCTTGAAATGTGTGTTGAAAACATCTGGATGACACTGTCTCTTCTCCCCAGCTGTGCTCTAAACTTGTCACTTAATGTTCATATAAATTTTGAGCAAGGTTTGAGGTCTAAATGTTTATTTCTGGTCCCTGTGATGTGCACATGTGATTTTTGCCCAAGTATTCATCACCACAATGCAGTATGATAAGAAAAATAAATTTAAATCTGCCTTGCCTCAGTTTCATTTTCTATTATATGCATGCTAGCACCTGTTTTAATGATCTTAGGTCTTTTTATGAGGATAAGAAGAACTTATTTTAAAAGAATCATATGAAGAAAACAAATGCAAATTTTTATGCGTGGCATGCAAAATTGTATCTGTTGAGCTTGGAAGGAAGGCAGCTATGCTCACCACGATACCACCAACGCTGCACGTATCTGATGAGCTTGGCGACTGAATGTGATCATGTTTTCACCACCAGAACTCTCACTGTCATGGGCAATGTAATCCAAATATTTTCATTCCCAGTGAAAGAGTCAGGAATAAATAAGACACACGCTGCATGTTAATTCCGGCCATGGAGTCTGAGCATGACAGAGATTTACACGAGGAAATCTGGTTTGGTGTCAAGCCCAATCAAATGAAAAGATGTTTGCTGATGGGCTGTGTTCCCTGCTGAGAGAGTAGTTTGACTTTGGACAAAATAACATTCAGCTTCAGTTTCTCTTTGAATACGTTACTGCTCCTGGATTCCCTCTAATTTGAACCTTGTAGGGGTCATTTGTGCCTCTGTCATCTCTAATACTCTGCACTTCAATGACTCATACTTCATGCTGCCAGGATGACCACCCAGAAGTCCTGTTTATGTAGGACTTGGCTTTGGCAGAGAAGTTCATCTTAAGTCCCGAACAGCTGAGTTGGGAGTTCCACAATGGTCTCCTGTTTGTTTCTGGGCATGGACAGAAAATGGTCACCTACAAGGACTGATAACCTGCTGGAAGTTCGTCTGTTGGAATTCTCTTCTCATTGTACACATTGGACTGTGCTATAGTGGGCATGCATTTTCTAGAGTAGGGTCTTGGTGGGAAATAATGTACATGTCAGGCAAGCCAACCTACATAAGAGTAAGGAAGTTGAGATGAAAAGTTTCTAGAAATAATCCATCAGCCAATTTACACATTCAACTTACACTTTGTTGCTGCTCCTTCTACTCTTTCTATCTGACTTTATAGTCTTACTATTTTAACCACTAAACTATTAGAAAGCCAATGGGCCCTGACTGGTTAAGTCAATCATGATGATACTTTAAGACTTGGGGAAGAGATTAATGAATACCCTTTCAATGAAATGCAAGAGCCTTTGGAGATTATGTAATCCTGCAGGAGTGTGTGTTCTCATCTTTGATTATGTTCCTTTCCAACTCTGTAGAGATTAAAAGCTAACTTGTAGAAACTGATAGAAATGGAAATAGTTCTGTCCATGCAAAATGCAAATTGTGTTCCTTGGAGTGCAATTGATAACCCTGAGGCTATTAAGCAGTTTTGCTAATTACACCCATTTGTAAATTTATTTCAACATTTTTATCATAGATGTGTAATACTTTGAGTTCTTTGAATCTGTTATTACATCTCATTGGTTCCCTCGTTAATCTATGGGGTAAATAAAATCCTTGACACATATTCATTTTATATTTGTATGGGAATCATAATTTTATCTTCTTTTAAAACTCATCCTTTAATATATATATATATATATATATATATCAAGCTCTTCATCAGTTTTTATAAAATATTTTAATTTACTATAGCAATTATTTGATAAGTTCAAGATAAGTATCAGAGAGACAAAGATGAGGGATTGTCAGTAGGCCACCGTTAGGGGCAGAGGTGACAAAGCTTCTAGAATTGACACTTAGAGAATTCAAGACCCTGGGGGGAGTGGGTGGAATAGAAGAGACTGGTAAGTTGATACAGTACCAAAAGTAAACTTAATATCAGAATATCATTTTTAGCAGACCCCATGTATTTAAGTATCATATTCATTTTAAATTTAAATAAACTTAACTTTTAAAATTTGTACTTAGCTGTATTTCTCCTGTATAACTTCTAGGGTAGTAGATTGTATCTTCCCAAATGACGGCAACGATCTCTCCTATTTCACATACTCTGCTCACAGTGTAATGTTGACAGCTGTCCCAGTGAGAGGTGGGGAGTCTGTGACCCTTCCTTTCCTTTGAATCTGATCTAGATGAACCCATGACTGTGACTTCCAAGGCTATGTCATATGAGGCATTCTCTTGGAACTATTGCTCTTGAAATCTGACTACCATGTTGTGTGGAAACCCAAGGAGCTTAGAGAGCGGCCCGCTAGAGAGGCCCATGTGAGGAGGAATAACCCACGGCCTCAGATGAGTTCCCAGCTGATAGCCAGCATTCAAGCTCCCAGGCCCCCGGGTAAGTCATCTGGGAAGTGGCTCTTCGGGTTCTGAGTATTAGCTGATGCCTCATAGACAGAGAGAAGCCTGTCCTATGAAGATATGCTCAAACTGCAGACTTGTGAGCTAAGTAAATGATGGTGGATTTAAGTTACTCCATGTTTAGATGATCGGTTTGTAGCAATAGACAACCAACATGTCTTGCTGTACCACGTGTTTTGGAAAATTTGCATTTTGAATATTTCTAATGAATTAAAACTTCTCTAGTAAAGAAGTATGCAGAAATGACTATAATATATTAAGTTGACCCATATGAATTGAGAAATGGTGACAAATGGGAAACCCCTAGGCCTATATTCTTCTCTGTCCAGTTGGAATTTAATAAATGTTTTTTGACTGTAATCATACGGCCATTTCAAGAATAAATTCAGAAGGATTGTTTGCAATCACGACTATTATTCATGAATAAATACTTGGTGGAAAGTTCTTGTGTGTGTCTTTGTGTGGGGGTGTATCCTCGGAGGGACTTATGCTGCTCCCTACAGTGTGTACTGTGGCTCATCCAGTTCTTACTGGCTCAGCATACAGACGCCATCATTGTCTTGAGACCCTCAAAGTTCTCATTCAGCAGATTTCTTTATCTCCTTCCAACATTATCCCTGGTCTAATCATCTTTTTCTTCCTAAATTCAGGATATCTTTGCCAAACTCTGATAGCTACTCATTTTCCTCAGCCCCCTTTGCAAGCTCACTTGGCTGCCCAGAAAAGAGGAACTATTTCATTGCAGTAAAATATGTGACACCAAATTGACAATTTTAATCATTTTAAGTATATAGTTCAGTGACGTTAAGTACATTTCACATTATTGCACGACCATCCATCTCCAGAACTTTATCATCTCAAACAGAAACTCTGTATCCAATAAGCAGTAACTCCTCATGGCCTCCTTCTCCCGGTCCTTAGGAAAATCACTCTGCTTCCTATCTCTATGAATTTTTCTACTCGGAGGACCTCACATAAGTGGAATCATATAATATTTGACCTCTTGTATCTAGCTTACTTCACCCACATAAGGTCTTTAAAGTTCATCCACGTTGTAGTGTATATCAGAATTTCATTCCTTTTGCTGCTTGAATAATATTCTATTATATGTATACACCACATTTTGTTTATTCACTCATCCATTGGTGGACATTTGGGTTATTTCTACTTTTTGGCTCTTGTGAATAATATTGATATGAATATTAGTGTACAAGTATCTATTCGAGTTCTTGCTTTCCATTCTTTAGGGTATATACCAGGAAGTAGAATTGTTGGAATACATGACAATTCTGTGTTTAGTTTCTTGAGGAAACAATCATACTGGAAAAGAGGTATTCTGAAGGAGGAATGGCCTGCTAGTGAGAATATTATTTGGTGACGCAGAAAATGATGTAATCTTTTTTTTTTCCTAATGGTTACATTTCATCCATGTTATGATAATGCCTAGCATGAATTGTTTGATCCTAAACCAGTCCATCGGTAGTACCTGTATTAGAGTTGAAGACTATTTTTCTCACTGGTTTCCACCTCTAATTAACTTTATTTCTGATCGTGTTTTGAAAGAAATTTTCCATTCCAAGGGAAAAAAGACGAAACAAAAAACAGCCCAACCAAACACATCTGAACATGTGATGAAATTCTGCACGTGCAGGGATCTGTTTGCTACTTTCCCTATCACAACATTCTCTCTAACAACCCGGTTCATAATTGTATTCATCAGGGTTCTTCAAAGAAACAGAACCAATAGGATGTGTGTGTGTGTGTTGTGTATATATTAGAGAGACAGAGAGACAGAAATACATAAATAGATATTTATTTTAAGGAATTGGCTCATGTGATCATGGAGGCTGGCACTTCAAAAATCTGCAGGGTAGACCAGCAGGCTGGAGACCCAGGGAAGGGTTGATGCTGTAGTTCGAGTCTGAAGGCCATCTGTAGGCAGATTTTCCTCTTTCTTGGAGAATGTCAGTCTTTTCCTCTTCCTTGTGGAATGTCAGTCTTTTCCCAAGGCCTTCAACTGATTGGATTAGTCCCACTTACATGATGAAAAGTAAACAGCTTTGCTCAAAGTCTACTGATTCAAAGGTTAATCTCATTTAACAAATACCTTCACAGCAACATCCAAGTGTGTTTAACCAAATATCTGAGTTCTGTGGCCTAGCCAAGTTGACACACAAAACCAACCGTCATAACAATGCACTTCCTTAAAAAAAAAAAAAAAGATGGATTTCTAAAAAACTTAAAATCTCCAACTTCCTTGGTTCATCATTTCTTAACCTCTAATTTATTTTAGCCTTTAATCAGGTTTCGTATTACTCCTAAGTATTTTGTAGGTGTTTCCAAATATTTTTGAGCCTACATTTTGTCTTGACAATTGAACTACACTTTCCTCAAAACTTGAGTCAAGGTTTTTTTTTTTAACATCCTATCAATACCACCTTATAGCTCTCGGATAAACATTAGTGTTCAGCGAATACTGATATGCAGCCTCTGAAGCCTCAAGTTAAGGTTGACTCCCTTCCTGATGTCCCCAGGATCCCTGGTGTCCATCAGGTTCCAGGCCATCCCTAGTACTTACAGTAATTATCTCCATTCTACCCCAACTCCAAAACGGTTTAAGGAGCTACTTTCAACCTTCTCTTTTCATGATTTCCCTAAAAGAAACTCCTGTCCTAAACTCATTTCTACCTCCAAGATCTTGCTTCAGTTCCTGCCATACCTCTAGGAATGCCTTTCTAAGCCTATCCCAGTCCCACCCAGAGTTCAGGGCATAGTTCAAATTCCTTTTCTTCTGCAAAGTCTTTCTCAAGCATCTCAGTCTATGTTACTTTCCGTTCTTCCCCGTATCCGTTTTATCTGTTCACTGAAATGCCCATTGTATCTGTAACCCTTAAGGTGTTGGTAACAAAGCTATACTCCACTTTATTGCTCAGTAATTTTGTCTGAAGCTGACTTCCCAAAGGAGACCCTATGTGTGGAGGAACTCACTTGCTTGTCTGCCTTGCTTATCCCTCAAAAATAAGTCCAAGGTATCCTTGGTAAATATTGTAAAAGAATGAATAAAACATGCTGTGATCCCATAAGATCAATCCTGTATATTTCTGCCCTTTATCTTGAGTTTGTAGGGAAATGTATCTGTGTTAGTTAAGTGTTTTTGACAGTGTTTATGTGTGTCTTTGGGAACAAATTTTTCTCATTTTGAATTTCTGGTATTTTAATGTTCATGTCAAAACCTTATCTTTCGAGCATTTTCTTCCCCACGTGAATTCAGAGCTGTTCCATTTGAACACAGTGTTTACCAAGCTGAATAGTCCATGTCCTCTTGGACAATCTCCAAGCAGAGTTATCTATAAATGATACCTTAGGGATCCTCTTTACAGACTCAATCTGGTTTTTGTTCTACAATACAAATAAATAAAACCATAAATTAAAGTACATGGAAAAATGTATGATCTAAAGTCTTTCTGCAGAAAATTCACGTACAGCTGCAGACCTTAAATCTCTGTAGACCTCTAGGTTCCATTCATTGTCTTGTTATTAGTATTTTTTGTAACCTGCCTTTAGCCCTTCTTTTCAAATTGGTCTCATGTTTCAAGCAGTACACTGCTGTGTTTATCATTTTGTTTGTGGCTGGGATAGTGACACAGCACTTCAACACTGCTTTCATGTCTCAGGATGTCAAACAACGTATAAATGTCAAGTATTTTTAGTCTCTGCATCATCGTAGTTACAGGATTCCAGACTCCCAGTGTGCATTTCTCCCCAGGGCACAAAATCACAGTGAGTCATTTCACTAGGGAATAAAAGAGCTCTCCATCCCAACATGTTTTAGTTTTCAAACTGTACGTATATTCCCTAAACTACTTACAGTCAAAACAACCGGTGTTTCAAATTTTTATATATTTATTTTCATTGCTAAGTATTTAATCTAAAGAGAAAATAAAAAGTTACTAACTGCTCAAGAGGGGAATATGCAGGTTTTAAAAGTTACGGAAAACCCCTACATTTTCTAGGGAAGAATTTGTTACAGCCTGAGGTTAAAACAAGCAATCAGTGAGACAGTTCCCACTTCCCTCCACTAGAGGTCTCAGTCTGTATTATTTTTTTCAGGGAAAGCTAACACACTGTTACTGAGAATGCTTTGACAGCAAAATATTTCTAAAATCACAATCACTGTAGAAATAACAGTACTTTTTAGAATCCATTATAAATAAAAACAAGTTCTAGTACTTTTCTTTTTCCATGGTTTAAATTTTTGCTGTACATTTCCCCTTACAATAACATCATCATTAAAAAAAAAACTTAAAAAAAAGTCACAATACTCTTTGTGTGCATGAACAGAGATAACACTGTTTTTCTTTACGTAAAAAAAATTCACAAAAAGTGAGAAATGTGTTTTGGGTCATTTCTAGTGAACTTAGAAAAAAAAAACCCACCGACAGGCTCACTCTTTCTTGTGACTGTGATTTGATATTTCTAGAAGCTCTGATTTTCTGTTATTAATCTGTTTGATCAAGAGTGTATGCTGTTTATTTTATAATTTATTCTGAAATGTGAACCAAGGAAAGGAGGGACATGGAAATTTTATTTCAAACACTTGGACAATATAAGTCGTCATTCAGGATACACCATCAAAAGAGCCCAATTATAATGAAAGTAAAATTTAAAAAAAGTTGTTTATGAAATTGGAAATTGGTTAAGTTTAACAGTATAAAAATTTTTACTCTTAATTAAATGCTTTGAAAAATAGGTTTATCCTGTAACGTAGAATTCACCATTCATACTACTTGCTGCTAATGCATCACCCTCAAGGGCATGGATAACTCTAGTCTGTCTATGCTTTTTTTGGTGCTGGTTAGCTTCTAGAAACTTCAGAAGGCTGATTCAACTCAGATCAGTTCTTATGACAGAGAAACCCTCTGAAATAGCTGGGCTGTGCCCAACAGTCAGGTTGGGGTTGCGGTCCACGTATTCCAGGTAGTAATATCAATACTAAAAGTAATACTTCTCTAGTGTGCTAGAAGCTTGACATAAAATCTCTTCTACTGTAGAGCCGTCTTTAAGGTAGATCTTTGTTTACAAACGAGGAACTTGAAACTCAAAGAGGTTAAGTAATTTGCAAGCTTCCAAAGAACTTTGGAACCATACATCTGTCTGCTTCAGTAGCAGTAACGGTGCAGAGTTCCCTGTAAAACTCCTTTAGCCATAAGTATTGCAAATGTTTGAGACTAGATTGCTTTTTGCAGGAAGCCCATGTGTTTGTCAATGAGTAAAACTTTTATTGAGTTTCTACTACGTGTGGACTACAATTCTAGGAACTCTATATGAGGAACAGCTATAAAAAAAAGATGTGGTTATATTACTAAGAAACATAAAATCCACTTATAGAGAGACAGCAAAAAAGCATGAAATCCAGATGAACACGTTTATGGGGAGTGCATGCCTGCTATAGGGCTTACCGCATGAAAAATGATACAGTTGAAAGTGAAAACCTTCAAGCGATTCTGTGCTAAATAAAGGTCATTTAAATCAAATCCGATATTTCTTTCCTAGTACACAATTAAAATGACAGCATAATGGGGGGAAATTGGGTTAAAAGAATGTTTTAAAGGAAATTGCCTGGGCCATCACGGTGATATCTGCCTCTTTGTGCATCTTTGTGAGTTGAAGTTCAGTATCAGGATATAATTAATTACAGATGACTTTGAGCTTTCTAAGTTGTCATCTGGTGACATGGGACATTAATAAAAAAGAAAGAGATCTTAGGCCACAAAGATAAGATAATCCAGTGCTCTAACCTTGCTGAAGAAATAACTGAGACCTGGAGAAATTGAGACTTGTTCGAGGTCACATATTTAATGAGTAAAAGATCCAGGACATCAAACCTGTTGACTGCAAGCAGAAAGGACTGAAGTGGTGCTTGTTTTTAATATGTTAAATTCTAGCATGAAAGCGTGGCGAGATCATGCTGGGAAACTGTACTGGCAGACAAAGCAAATTAATATACACAAAGATTGACTCTTTCCGAATTAAGATTTTGAGGAGGTTGTGCATTTACTATGAAAAACTTTAATGAGCACCAGGTTATAGGTGGAAAAGGATGATTTTATGTATAGATCTAAGGGACAGTCAGACATGATAATTATCATAAACTAAGCCCATCTCTTTCTAGTGCAGATATGTTGATACACATGTATATTTTGCATTCTCTAATTATCTTCTCTCTTTCTACAAACTTATGCTCTCATTGGTAGGACCAAAGAGATGTTATATGGTGTAGATTTTGTGGTCAAGTTGGGTCACATCTGTCAGTATGGAGAGCGTAGTCCAGAAGTGCAGGTGGTTCCTTGAGAAGAAGCATACAGTTAATCATGGTGAAGAGAGTTGTATGGAACTAGTAACAAAGCTGGCATCAAGGTCTCTGTCAACAGGACAGAGTCTGCACACTTAATGTAACGGTGTCATGAAGTACCCCACTGCCTCCACATTAACCTTTCGTTGGAAATACTGACGCCATAAAATCTACCACCATCTGAGGACTAGTAGTGTCTACTATGTACCAGCTCCTGGTTTAAATTCTTTGTAGGTATTACAGAATTGGATCCTGATACCAGCTGTAGGAAGTAAGTTTCTGTTTTCATTGTGTAGATGGCTCATCGAGATAAAGCAGTTGAGGGTAAGGCAGGGAAATGGAAGAGCTGAGATTCAACCCAAACAATCTGATTCCAGATTTTGCACATTCAACCACTATGTCAAGCAACCTCTCAGGATGACAATGTTTTTCAACAGACAAAACAAGACTTGCATTCAAAAGCACTCTGGCCCTTTAAGGTTGTCATTTGGGAAGTACAGACACCTGTCCTAGTACTGCTGCCATGACTTTAATATTTCTGGAATGGATCCCTTGGAATTACCTTGAGAGCCTTCAGCTAATTCTTTGAATATCTCCTGTGGTGGCAGATGTCTCTTTGAAGGGAGGATTTTATTTTGGACACAACTGAAGTCCTTTGCAGCCAAGTACAATGAGTAAGGTGGGTGTCTAAGCTGGGTGATGCCATTTTTGGTCAAAAATGAAACATGGCTGGAAGGCAATGAGATAGTTTTCTTCTCTGAATTCACTCAGAGGACTGTTTCAGGGAGGAACTCCAGTCCTTGGAGCAATGGCTGCTCTGGGCTCATGACTTGCAGTCCAAAGTGTTCAGACTTGGGGGAGGAGGGTGTTAACTTAGGCATGTGTGTTTTGGCATGTTTATCTTCAAAGGTCATATCACTTGCCTCTATAACTTGGATTTTTTTTTAATTTATCATAACCAAATATTCAATAACTTCTCTAGGTAGCATTTTAGCAGGTTAAGTTGGTTTGTCTGGTTGAGTGAATTGGGATGAAGCTAGCAAGGCAGGAAGCATCTTTCTGGGTCTCATACACATAGTCTTTCTTGCATGGTCTTTATCACCTATGTATGTCACTTGTCCTTATGAGGAGCTGGAATGGAATGGATCATGTGGATCAGACTTGGCTCCTGCTATTCCTTCTCCAATATCTGAAACACATCTACAGTGGACTGGATGTTTATCTCCACCCAAAATTCCTATGCCGAAATCCTAACCCCCACTGTTGATGGGGCTTTGGGGAAATAATTAGGTCATATGGGTAAAGCCCTCAGGAGTGGGACAGGTGCCCTTAGAAAGGGGACCCTAGGGTGTCCTTTTACCCTCCACATGAGGCTACAACAGGAAGTCTGCTGTCTGCAGCCCTGAAGAGAGCTCTCACCAGCACCCGACCATGCTGGCACTCTGATCTCAGATTTTCAGCTTTCAGAACTGTGAGAAATTTATGTTGTTTATAAGCCATGTGGTCTATGGCACTTTGTCTAGCTGCCCGAACTGTCTGAGACAACGTCCCCTGCCTGTTTCAATCCCATTCAATCTCCAGGGTCATGTTTATGTCTCCACTCCTTCCTGCAATCTTCCTTGACCCTTGACCTGCAGTAACCTCTCTCTTCTGTATTCCTGAGGCCAGATTATGCATACAACTCATTGGACTCACTTCCTTGTATTGTTAATTAACTTTCATGGGTATACATTTTATTTCCCTGGCTATATTGTCAGACTGAAGCCACGATTGTCTTTTTTCCTGAGCTCCCTGTCTCCTTCCCTCCCTTTTTCCATCCTTTTAACTATTTTTGCCTCTCTTTCTCTCTCTTTTTTTTCCTTTGTTGTGGTTCCTTCTCGGTCCCTAAGATAGTGCTTCGTACAAAATAGGGGATCAGGGATACTTAATGATTCTTATGTATATTTGTCCTGTCAGTAGAATAATGGTCTAATCACTCACTTGGCAGATTGCTCTTCTTTATTATAATTTTCTTAAGAAAATGCTAAGTTGATCTTCTTTCTTTTTGGTGTTTGTTTTTTTTTAGCATATACTTCTTGAAGGATATGTAATCATATTTCAGAGAAAGCATGAATTAAATATTTTTATTATTTGTTCAAAATGATTATATTGGCCAAATATATTGCTATGAATGGACTCTGTCTTCTTAACAAATGATTTTTTTAAAGAAATGTTAGACAAAGAATATGAAAAGGAATATATAAATGTATAAATGAATCACTATGCTGTGTGCCAGAAATTAACACACATTGTCATTCGACTATGCATCAATAAAGTCAAGTCCAACAGTTTAAAAAAAAAAAGATATTTTGTTAAAATTCAATGGCCTCTTCTTGGCTCCATGAAACCTTTGCAGTTGACCATCTGATTCTTCAGCAGTCTCTGTCAAATATTACTTGAAAGTAAGCATTTGTTTTAATAGTATCGGTTTCCTATCTCCCTTGGGTTCTGAATATAAGTGTAATATCCAGTAATCTGAAGACAGACAACTTTATTGTTATTGATGCTCTGCAATTAACAAATTTTCACATTTTTTATTGTATCTTTTTTGTGGTTATTGATAATTTAAGTCAGGTATGTTAGAATTAATAATACGGTATTTTTTTTCCCCCTAAAGTCCCACAGTTGTGGATGGCAAAATCCCTCAGAGAAATAAATGTTCGCTTCCGTAATCCTGGACTCTCAATAATACCTTTCTTTTTTCTTTTGTAAAATTATACCTTTGCTTTCTCCCAGTCAGGCTAAGAACTGAATATCACTGTGTTGCAACTGTGCCTGAAATTTTCAGTGTTGCCCAAAGTGAGATTTTTAGACTGTTTACAACTGTGTGGGATCAAAAGTGTTTCCAGGTGTCCAGCTTTGTTTACATTTTAATCTTTTAAAAGTTTCACATTCACATGGTTCTTAAAGAAAAAAAATGTAATACTATTATGATTTTTGGTAGAAAAACCAACAGCCTTTGCCTTAAGAAGGCAAAAAGAGATCACAGATCAAAAATAAGCGGGACAGTCTGTGGTTTCTTTAGCAACCTTGCATCGCTGAATCTTAAATTCAGAGCTCCAAATTAGAGTCACGCAGAAAGCCCACACAAGGGAATTCGCTTCTCACGTCTGCCTGCTTACAGGGTATGGACAATGTAGAGGAAGAGACTATCAGGACTAGTGTAAGAGCATTTTAATTTAAGAAGGACAGGATTTAACGAATATTCAGCTTCTAAAAGAAACTGTCCTAGTGCTGCAGAGACCATTCCAGAATATCTTGTACTTTGATAACTAGATATCACCTCTAAGGGTCTTGAAGAGCAAAACATCCTGCCCGCAGACCTGGAGATCTAGCTTTTGAGATTGTGTGTCCTTACTGTTTGAGATGAAGGCCTCCAGCCAACTTTCATTTATTCAGAATTTGTTTATTGAGCTGATAAGTGGTGGAGGCCCTGCTCGCCTTCCTTTTCCCCTCCAGGATCCTTTGGAATGAGCTCCGCTTTTATCATTACCTCTGGCAAACTCAGAGAAGAGAGGAGACGAAAGCCAAGCCTGACGGTTCTATTCTTGTTAACAACTTGGGTGAAAATTTTGAAGGTGAAAGGTTCTGGAACATTCAGAACCAAGTAAAACAGCCTGCAATAAGTGAGAAACCAGAACAGTATTGCAGAGGCCCCGACGGCAGGCAGCTGCTCGGGTCCTGTGCTCTTTGTTTGGTCCACTTGTCTGCTTTCAGGCAAGATGCAGCAGGGACCTGGTAAGTTCTTCACTCTCTTTAAAGAAGAAAAACGGAGAGAAACTTTTCACTCAATTGATCTAATCCATCTGGTGAAAAGCTTCAGCTAGGAATCAGAGATCTTTGATCCCTGCCTATTGATCAAATCTTTCAGCTGCACCCCCTCATCCACACCTTCAAGGTTGCCAAACGTGGCCTCTGTCTGGGCCGACCATTGTTCCTCTGCTTCACCGCTGAATCCCTCTGAGTGTCTTCAGGTTAACTCCTTTCTCTTCACTCAGCCTTTCTTTCAAATATACTATATATCTATATGTTCATATTATATAAGAACATGAATATATGAACATATTATATGTGAACATGTATGATACACACACACATATATAATATGTGTATATTATATATTTAAATCCCTTGGTATGTACTTCATTGGCTGTAATAGTTTTTTTAATCCTTAGTATTGAATTCTGAATATATGCAAGCAAAAATAACTTTCCATTTGCATTCTGTTTACTTCATTTTCTTCTTCTTGGTGCAAAATAAAAGTTCTAGGAACCTATAATATAAAGTAGTAAGTTTTTCCAGCCTATCATAATATTTAAATCAGGCTTTTGTGGGAAAAGTGATCAATTCACAGCCTATTATATCAGAGAACTTATTTAATTGCTGTATATTTTATAGTGATGCAAATAAAAAGAGTGTCTTTCTCCCTTCCTTCTCCCCTCCTTCCTTTTCCTCCCTCCTTTCCCCTCTTTCTCTCTTTCTCTCTTTCCTTCCTTCTTTCTGTTACATGATTTTCTCTTGTATTCTGTACCAAGCTGTTTTAAAAAGTGCTTCTGTGTTTTTAAGTGAGTCCTTTAAATTCATTTATTCTCCTTTCAAACAAGCACAAGAGGAGAAAAGGACACTAATATATGTCATATATTAAATTACTTCAAGTACTGACATTGATTTGTAAGTTGGACTGAAGAACTACAATTTCTCTTTAGTTTTTTTGGTATTCCTATTTACTTTACACAAAAGCAGCAAGTGTTATGAATCTCTATCTGTTACTCACCTTTAATGATTATCATCATCTTCCTGCTCTAGGTTTATCTACCCCCACCTTTTCTCTTTTGCTTAAAATTTTTTTAAAGAGAATTTCAGACATATCGTCTAGTATGACTTTTTGAAAGAAGGAGCGATTCAGAAATATCTACCCTGGTTATGAGATGATAACACCTTTTCACTGCTGTTCAAGGCAGTAAACATCCCTGCGTTGATGGGTTTTTATTCCATCTAAATATATTACTACATTAGTGCTTACTGGATATTCTTTTCTTCTACTGCTAAAGGAAAAACAAATTTTTCTCTGCCTCTCTGACAGTTTTTTCAAGGAAAATGAGGGCATTCGAAAAGGACAGTTGAAACAATTGCAAAAGCTGTTTTTACAAAACTTCTGTAATAAAGAGGACTAGCACTGTCACATCTTGGTTTTGTTCTTTATTCATGTATCTGCAAGGTAGTTCATCGTTTTGCTCTTACTTTTGGTGACTCCTTTGAATCCCATAGGTAATCTCGGATAACTGAGAATGTTGGAAACTGAGAATGTCAGTATAGGGCTTGAGTCCAGCCTTTCCTCGAGGCTGACTTTTGGCTACTTCTGCACCTGAGACAGCTATGGAACGACAGGCCTTAGGAGCACAGTGAAACTCGCATCTGCAGGTATGCAGTCTCTGTGGATTTTATGCCTGATGGGAATCTATGAGTTTGATTCTCCTGCCTCTCCTCTGGTTGTCAGGTCCACACTTTAAAAAAAAAATTAAAATGTCAGTAACTCTAAATTCTTACAGATTTACTGTTCATTCATCCTCCTTACTGATGAATAGGGACAGAGAGGTAGAAAAACGTAAAATGATGGAAAATATGGACTTGAGTTTGAAATGTGATTTCAGTACTTTTAGTGATATACAGTGTAGATCTCTTTGGAAGAATAATGTATATACTGAAGTTAGTATATAGTCACTTGGTGATCTACAGACCAATTTCTCTATCTTGACTTCTGCCTCCATGCTTGGAATGGTCATCATAAACAAATACCAACAAAATGGACTTTCTTTTATGACATGGTCCTGCAAAAATGCTTCAGCTCTTTGAAAATTTCTTACTGGGGGCAAACTAAACAAAAACAGAAACTGTTTATAACGTCTGGAAATTCCTGGTTGGAAAGAATTCATACAACGAAGATCACTCTAATTAGGGTTTTCCTACCCTTTAAAAGTAACTTCTTTTCAGATTATAAAAATGATATAGTTGAGTTTTGGGTAAAAATTTGGAAAATATACCAGGTACAAAGAAGAAAATAAAAATAGCCAGTTAGGTTATTTTTGTGTATATGCACTATTAAGTGTGAATGCTTGTGAGTGTGTGTGTGCGTGCGTGTGTGTGTGCAACTTAGTAGCAAAATATGGGGTAGCGCTTACAAGTAGAGAGGATACAGACCTCAAGGTTGGATGCCGGGGTTGGAATCCTTGCTGAGATTCTTGCTAATTGTCCGTCCTCAACCAAGCAGTTCAGCTTTTCTTTGCCAGTTTCCTTACCTATAAAATAAGGATAATGATAATATCTACATCACAGTTGTGTTTTCCTTGAGTATTAATTGAATTAATTTATGAAAAACACATAGTCAGCTTCCAGGAATGCTGGTCCCATGATCACTAACCTGAGATTCCAGTTTTGTTATGTCATCAGTAGTCTCCTTTGATGTCTGCATTCAGATTTATAGAACATTCATATACAAATTCATTCATTCATATATAAACCTTTGCCAAACTTTTGGATTATTTATTTAGTATCCCTTCTTAGGAGTAGAAATAGATACATGAAATAGTCTGACTACTCTTGAAGGTTATTCATTACATAAAAATAACATTGCACGGGTATTTCTAGATGCTGAGAAAAAAATACTCAGCAAAACAAATGCAGAGCTAAAAAGAGTAAATGATTCCTGTGAGAAGTGACAAGAAATGAAAGTACGCGGTGCTTTGAGAGCTAATCTAGCCTGAAGGCTTTAGGAAAGTTTTCCCTGGATAAGTGACACCATTTGAGATCTAAATGTTGATTAATGGTTAATTGGGTGGCCATTTGGAATTCGCCAGTGAAACAAATGGCCCGTGGAAAAGTTCTGAGGCAAGCTTGGTTGTCTTTTGTGTGTAGTGAAAACAGTTTTTTTTTTCTTCATATTTTTTAAAAGATTCTTCTGAAACACAGAAGAGTGAAGTTTCTGAGCCAATCAAATCAATCCACTTGTATGTGTTTGTATTGGCAGTTTAATATCTTTCACTGTTTCTGTGTTCAGACTTCCTCCCCCATTTAGAGATCAGATAAATATTTCTCCATATTCGCTAATAGTTGGTTTTTCAGTTGTGTTTCCCTTCCCTTCTCCAAATTTATTTCTTCAGATGAACTTTAAAATTATGTTATCAAGTTCCAAGAAATTATGAGTGGCTAATGATTGGAATGTCATTAAATCTACTAATTGTTTCAGGACAAAATAAAAGGTTTATGATTTATTGCAAAATAACTTTGTATGTCTCTTCCTTTACTAAAGTCTTCTTTTATGTCTTTCTAAAGTTTTACATATTTTTTCTTATATTTTTGGCCTGCCTTAACCTAGAGAGAGGTTTTAAAGACAGAATAATCCCTACCTGTTGATTATTCTTTGTATTTTAAACAATTTTAAATTGATATATAGATGTTCTATTATCTGGAACACATATTTTTGTTGTAGATTTTACCTGTAATCCACAAGAAATGTTATTCTTTATTTTTCTTAGTGCTTTTCCATCTTAAATATGATTTTGGCTGATACAATATTCTATTCTTACTTTTTTCCTATGATTTGCCTGATAAATCTTTGGACTTCTTTGAAGAAATGTCATTTTGATTTAGATAGTTCCCTTTTATTTATCATGCCATTGGATTTTATTTTTAAACACATCCTGAAGATATTTGTCTTTTAGTAGGAAAGTTTAACAATGTGTTTTCATTATAATGTGGTTGGAATTCTGCTACCTTATTTTTTGCTTTCCATTTGTTTCTTTACAGATTATATTTTACATACATCCTTTCTCCATGAAAAGACATTTTTGGGTATTTGTTTTCAAGAAATATCATCATCTATATTTACCTAATTACCAACTTCAAGAATAAAATCATGTCCTTTGATAACTCCTAATGTAAGAAATTTCCATCCTACTGTTTTGATTTTGTCAATAGGCATATGGTTTTAGACTTAACTTGTTATTTTTATTAAAATATTTTGCATTATGTATCTTCTTTTTAACTACTATTTTTATATTTCCAGTTAATTTTGAAATCATATTTTCAACAGTTACTTATATTGAGCTATAGGTTTAACTGGTTTTAATATTTACTGAAAATCTTGTATTTTTAATTTGCATTGGTCTTTAATTAGAGTGTAGTATCAATGTTGCACAGAACACACTTTCCCTCCCAAAAAAGCAGAAAGGCAAAAAAAAAAAAAAGTCTCCTGGACTCATCCATGATAGTTTTTCCACTTTCACATCTATGCTTATCTGCAAATCTCAAAGTCTCAAGCTGCAGAATTTGACCTCTTTTCCCCCCTCCATGGCTATCCCCCTAGTTCAGCCCATCATTATTGGTCATTGAAATTATTGCAATACTTTCCTGTCTGGCTCCTGTCTGGTCTCCTTCCAGGTTGAAATGTGAAGTCAGACCATGTTTCTCCTTTGCTTAGTTCCTTCCACTGGCTCCTCATCTTACTCAGAGCAAAACCCAAACATACTTCCTACTCTTGCAGAACAAGCTCTGGCCTCCAGTAACCTCTTCTCTTTCCACTCCCCTCTCCTCACGGCTCCAGCCACACTGGCCTCTTCCAGAAGCTGAGCTTACCCCCACCTGTGGGAGTTCATTGTAATCTCATCCCGTGGAAAGCTGTCCTCTTGCATCCTTCTGGTTTCCTCCCAAATAACTCATTGAAAGAGCCTTCCTGGGTAATTCTACAGAAAACGGCCCTCAGTCTCCTTCCCACACCAGCAAGTAAATGGTTTATAGCTTCTCTTAAGAGCAGTAGAACACAGAACAATAGTAATCCTAAAGGAAAAGAAATTACGATAGCTAACAAAATATGCTAAATTACAAATAATTGTTTATAATTACACAAACTTAGCCTAAAATAAGGGCAACGTGATCAACAGAAGGGCTGTAAAGAAAAGTTCAAGCTTTTGCCTTACGGATACAAGAGCAAATTGAACAGGAATCATATTAGGAGCCTCCAAGATTGACACCAAATGGAGACAAGTGAGATGAGTGGGCATTCTGTATAGTTCCAATTTCTTCTGTGACTTGCCATGTTCACGAGTTAGGATATTTTATGTTCCACTGCTCTTAAGAGAAGGCACAAAACATTTATTGACTGGGAAAACACTGACAAACCAACGCATCTTCCATGTTTTACTGTTTCCATTTCTGCCAATGTCATATGAGCTCATTCATGTCACAGAAAAATGCATATGGCAGAAAGACCACACTTCTATACTGGAGTAGCTTTGGTTCATTTCTTTGATAGGTCTAGCCTCCCCAACCTTTATGTTAATAATTTTCTTTTTTCTTTCTTTTGGAAAAACCAATGAGATCAGCAAATTGTAGCTGTTATCCATTGTTCCTAAGTGACATTCAGATCTCCAGTACCTTCTTCTAGAAGACAAATTAAACAAAAAGCAAATGTTGGAAACAATTTTTGCAGATTTTTGTGTGAAAACTCTGATACAAAAATTATGCTTGCCTGGTGGTCATCGAAATGCTAGAGAAAGAAAGTGCCCATTGAATGCTTCGAAAATTAGGTGTTTAAATTTGTCCTCAGTATCATAGCAACTCATCATTTGTACCTACAACAGTGGTGAGCACAAAATCTTTCCTCCTTTTAATTAAGCAGATGCCTGGTCAAGCTCACAGCTCCCAATGTGTATTTTAAGTGAAACTCCCTTTGCTGCCCAAATAGAATGTTTTAAACTGCTCAGCTGATTGATAAAAGGGAAATCTCACCAGCAGAGGGCTGAAGAAAATAATGTGGCAACTTGGAAAGCTGTTTGGCATTACCTTGGACTAAGAATAAAGTGGTGGAAAATCTTTTGGCTGTTTTTTATCTCTTTATGTCCTGAATTTTAGGCTCCTTGATTACTACATCAAATAAGCCTTTGAAAAGGAAAAAAAAAAATCATTGGTGAATAGGCAAGATCTGAAAATGACTTCTTTTGTTATTAATTATCATTCTAGGTACATTTATCTCATTTTATCCAAAGCTTGCATAGTAATTGAGGGTAAAGGCACCCCTGTGTGTGTGTGTGTGTGTGTGTGTGTGTGTGTGTGTGTGTGTGTGTGTGTGTGTCTGCCATGTCACTTACTGTGGGGATTTGTACCCAATAAGTAATGTAGGCAAATGAATAGTTGGGGTAGAGACTGTTGGGGCAAAGAGCACATTAGGCCACTGAACTGCGTGGCCAAATTCTACGTTTAACTGAGTTCTCTGGGACTAATGCCCACAGTGTGAGATTTGACTTTTACCTTTCAGTCTGGTGGCCAACAGATAGGAAAAAACTTAACCAGAGACTAACATGCTAACGTGACTCTCCCTGTCTTTCTCCACTCTCTGCCCCAAACAGCTGGCTCCTGAGAATCTTACATTCCACAGCTCAGGGGAGTAACATTGAGTAATTCTGAGGGCAAATTAGAATTATTGCTGGAATCTGAAATTAGCATGTTATATAGAGCTACTTAAGAAAACTGTTCTAAGGGGGGTGAAAACGAAGATGAAAATGTAAAGTGGGAAATATCTGTGGCTAACCACATAATCCACGTCTTCTAGTAAATAAGCTATTTCCTGAGAGAAATGTAGTTACTTTGGAAGCAGTCTGAGCTTTTAAAGTCATCGATGTACCATTTAGTACTTAAAATATAGTGACTTCTAAAAGGATCCCGAGAGCATGGCTTGGATGTTCCAGGGTTTGGAGAAACCACGCCAGGTATTCCTGAAGAGCAAATGGAACATTCGGAGGGCTTGGCTCACCAAGCACGTCTTTCCCAAATGTAATTTATCATCATTTTCTGTTCATTAGGTTAAATACTTTCACATCATTTTACTTTACAATATAATTGAGGGAGATAAATTCAAAATGCAACCAAAACCCCACTTTGTTTCACTGAATTTGTTGTACATCAGAGGTGGGCAAACTATGCTCATAGGACAAAGCTGGCCCACTGTCCTGTAAATAAAGTTTTATTAGAACACCACCATGCCCACTCATTTATGTGCTGTCTATGCTGTATTCTTGCTACAATAGCACGGCTGATCCACTGTGACAGAGATGGTTTGACCCATAAAAACCATACTATTTCGCTCTTTACAGAAGTGTGCCAACCCCTGGTGTATATTATTACATTAGTAACAAACCTATCTATCACCAGAGATATAGATGTCTTTCTTTGGAGCTATCATACACACCAAGGATACATGATATATTTTATTAAAACAAAATCTTCTTTCCAAAGAATTCAAGAAAACATTCTGTCTTCAAATCCCATCTGTGTGTCTCAGATTTCCTTCCCAGGATTCCCATGTAAAAAAAAAAAAAAAAAAAAAAATCGACACACATTCAAAAAGTGTCCTTTTATTATTTCTAGTAACATATATTGTATAAATACTCTATTTTTATATGACCTTTTACAAAAGGGATATAACTTAAAAGTTTTATCATTAGAAAGAAATGTATAAAAATAAATATGTTATTATAGGCATTTATTACAAACTATAGTCCTTCTCAGAAGGAACACACAAACCAATACTTATAAAGTATGTAGGATTTATAGTAACATATTTTACTATATACATATGGAAAAAGTCATTCTCTTTCATAGTAGAAGAGCTGCACAGACATTCACCAGGATATGACTGTTGGACCAGCTGCTGAGGATGGACCCGCTACCCCTCAGTAGCTTCCCCACCACGAGAAAAGAGATCTCAACGTCCCCAGATCCTAGGGACCCTGTTGTACACACCCCATTCTTGTTCCGGCATTACATCCTTTTTGTGCGATCTTACTGACTTTCTTCAGACACAAACTGTTTTTTTTCCCCTCACATCCACATTCCTTAAGTAGGCTTACATCAGGAAGAAAGAAATGTAGCCCCCTCGCTTTTATCAGCTTCTGATACATGGCTGCTTTTTTTTTAATCCCTTGTAGACTTAATGTCATTTTTACAAATACGCAGAATTGTTTCTTCACCAAGATGAATTCACAAATAAAGACATGAGAATGGCACAAGAAAGGAAAGACAGAGTCATTTGAGTCATTGGATGCTGCTTAAGCATTTCTCATGCTGGACAATCTTGAGATCTTTGCCAAGCATTTTTCTCATGCTGGACAATTTTGAATTCTTAACTTTCAGTAGAAAAGATGGCACAAACATTCTCTGAAACCACAACAGCCATGAACATTGCTGGTCAAAGACCCTACTTGCATTCCTTTCTCTCTCCATTGCTAGTGAGGTAAAGTAAGCCACATCTTAAACCTCAAATCTCATCTTTCTCCTGCTTTTCATTTCCCAACCCCCATGATACAAAATATTTCATCAGTACCAGGAAACAGCGATTGTAATATTTCTTACACTGATTTTGACAGTTGTTTCTCTTTTTGGAAAAACTTATCATAAATGTAACAAAAGAAATAATAATGCCCTGGGGCTTTTTCGTGATCTATCATTGGTCAGATGTGAATAATCTCCAAGAACTACCCTATCAAATTAGTAACTGGCAGGAAATTCTGATGATCTATAACTTTTCTACCTACCTCTACCTCCCAACTCATCGCCACACCTCGTTGATCACCGGCAAGGTACACTGGATTCCTCCAGCCTTCTTGATTTCAGTGCATCAGCCCTTCCACACTGCCCTTTCCCTCCACACGCACCCGGCTTAACTGCATTCTGCCATCGTGCAAAAGTCTATGTAATGTTTAGGTTTCTTTAAAGGATCGCAGCTCTCATGAGCCAGCACCCCCCCATCATGGGACAGACACTGCAAGGTTCTCTTTTTGTAACCCTTCCCACATGTCTTGGAACATGGTGACCACTCCCCCAGCTGCCAGTGGGGGCAGGGCAGGTCCGCACAAGGCCTGGTGCTGGCTGGCTTCACTTCCTTTGCACACTCGGAAGCCGGCTGCCCATTGATGTCTCGGCACTCCACCAGCCTTCTCTGCACACCCAGTCCACATGACTTGGAACACTCCCCCCACTCCTCAATGACCCATTCGGAGAAGGTAGGGATGGCATTGAAAGATTCCTTCTTCTTCTTCACGAAATAGGTGTATTTAATTTTAGGTCGGAGGGCATTGCCCACTGTCAGGACTTGGATGGTTAAGGGCTCCTTGAGCGGGCTAAAGCTTCGAATTCTTTCCAGCGCTGCCGAGGAGCCGCTGTACCTCAAGACGCTACCTTTGTATGTGATGTCTTGCTCTAAAGTGGACAAAGTGAAGTCACCATTCAGGATATACGTGCCATCGGCAGCTTTGATGGCAAGGAAGCTTCCATTATTTCTGGAGCCCCTCTGGTTCCGTTGTTTCACCTCAATGTTTGTGGCTCCCGTTGGAATTGTGATGATATCATGATAGCCAGGTCTGCAGGCAAGAAAAACAGGGATGAGAATCTCTCATTCACCGGCTCATTCTATTACTAAGCTTGAAAACCAGATAATTATTTAAGAATGTAATTTTTACCAGACCTGTAAATAGTTATGCTGAAATGATGAGACCTCCGGAGGGTAGAATATTTTAACACTTACCTTGCACTAGTAACTGATCCGGATATCTTCTTGCATGTAGATCCATTTCCTCCACAAATACCACATTTATCGAACTTCTTTTTGGAGTCTATGATGCGATCGCAACCAGCTTTTACACACTGCCCTTGCACGCAGACAGAGGTGGAATCTGGGCTACACGGGGTACCATCGACCACCTGCAAGAGGAAGGACATGTATCCTGTGTCATGCACTAACAGCGGCAAGAGATGCTGCTGTCAGGATAACTCGGAAAGTTTTCCCCATTAACATTACATCTCTGTTTTCCTGACCACCAACGTTAAAATAGTACCCCATACCTGTCACACACTAACTTTCTCTTTGGTTTTTTTTTTTTTCCCATAGTAGAGACATCTGAAAAATTTATACATTTTTGAATTTGTTTATTTACAAATTTTTTAATTTGTTTCTTAATCTATCTCGCTTCTAGCTAAGGTCAGTGAAAGCAGAGCTTTTGGTCAATTTGTTTACTGCTGTATCCTCAGTGTCTAGAATAATACCTGGCAATAGTAGGTGCTGAATAAATCATCTGTACATTGAATCTGCAACTGGGGAATATTTTCATGGCCCACAGTGATAATGACACATGATAATATCAACCAAATTCAAATCTGTTTTCTATTTGGGAGCCAGATTTATCCCCTCAACCAAACAGCAAATAATGCTTCTACTAACTCAACATATCAAACACTGTTCTCAATGCTCAGACTTCCATTTAATAAGTCTGTTTGCACATGCTACTGCTGGTCACCCAGTAACAAGTACTTTGGACCATGCTTAAACTATCTTCCAAAACCACTGGATGGTTGCCGTGTTAATACATAATTTATCTAACCATGCGTAAAGGGCTTTTCTCTGTAAAGAAGAGTAATAATAAGCCACTGCAAGGATCATAAGTGCTGGATTCAAGCTTCCTTCATAACCCAAAACAGCACCAAACTCAAAGCAGGAAGCTGCCAATGTATCTAGATGCAAAGCAGTCCTAACTTGAAACTGAACACCTTAATATATAAATTAAAGAAAGTACAATGGAGGCTGCAAAAAAAGGTGGCAAGCCAATGCTGTAGTTCTTAGGCAAAATGACAGGAGAAAAGTCATTACCTTGGGCTGCAAAACGAAGAAGTAGCCAATGCCTTTGGCTTGACAGATAAGCTTGCACCTGTCCTTTGGTGAGACCCCAGCGTACTTGGGCGTCCACTCCACCGCAGGCCCGCTCCCAAAGGAAGCTTTGGAGAACTCATTATGCACCTCACACTGTTCCTCTCTAAAGGTTTTTCCTGGAAAGAGAAGGAGATGATGATGTGATTGGTTTCCCATCTTGAACAGCCCGTCTGCAGCACATCTTCGCCACCTTCTCTCTACTCACCGTTATTCTCTGGACAGTCCTCAATGTTGCAGGACCTGTAGCGCACACGCTTGCCCTCACAGTACTTCCCTCCATTCTTCGGGACTGGATTGTCGCATTCCCTCATTGTATACTGAACTCCTCCCCCACACGTTCTGGAACAGTCTCCCCAGGGTCCCCATGGTCCCCAGCTTCCGTGAACAGGAGTCTAAAAGGAGACACAGATCATCACCGTTAAAGTCCTCTACAGAGACCTTTTTAGAAAATAAGAGAGAAAGATAGGGGGCAAAGAATCAATGATAACCATATTCTATCCTGCATCTCTGCCAGAGGACCCAGGTCAGGATGCTAAGGTGCCATCAGTTGTTTTAGCATCCCTTCATCCCTTTCAGTTCTGAATCTTAAAAGACCGTGTGTTGCAGTAGAAAAACTCACATCGAAATGCTTCTTGTCCGTTTTGTTCACACACTTGCCATTGACACACCATCTCCCCTCTCCACAGTTGGTGCCGTCAGCCCATGGGAAGTGTTTGGTTTGGCACACCAGCAATCCACCAGAGGTGCCGGTGCACCAGAGGGTCGTGCACGTGCTGGCTGCATCCGGGCAATGTTTGGACTCTTCCCCAAATGTAAACTGGCACTGCCGATTGGCATCATACAAGGTCCCGGGGAGGTCTGAGGGGAGTTGTATGGGGCTCTGGGGCTTGTCCATCAAACATTCTCCTGCAAAGAAAAATGACGACTAATATTAATAAATAATAAAAAGAAGCATGCAGGGAGTAGGTCATTTCAGGAAAATACTTATCATAAGAGGTTGTACATAGCAAAGCAACTGGGAAGTTCAAGTATTGGGGGAAAATGCCACAGAGATTTAAATTATTATTAAGGTATCAATCTCTATGGGGTATTTCTGCATTAGCAATGACAAAAAATGACTGTTCTGCTAAAAATTCAAGTTAATGTACTCTGGGAGCTACTTGAACAGAAACACTACTTATACTGGAAATTAAGAACTGTAAATGTATGCTCTGGACAATGGAAGTAATTTTGAAGTAGGGAAAATAAAGAGAACAAAAAAAAGAAAAAAAGTGGTTTAACTAGTGCCTCACTATGTGGACAATTGGATAACATCTAGAAGGAATCTCTGGAGCATCTTACCATGACCATTATCCAGAAATGATGTAATCATGGAGGCGCTGCAGGGAGACCAGGGCTGGCTGCGGTCCAAGTTGGAAAGCATTGACGCCATCATGTGGGAATCCCGGTTGACACCATTAATGCTGGCACACTGCTTTGCATCATCATGTGGCATGTTGAACACATGGCCTAAGAAGAGATCCAAAACCCGTATTAGCATATAGGTCACTTGCAGCATTTCCTTTTCCTAGCAGGCATTCATTTGTCTTAAAATTCATTGTCTAGAAGAAGAAATGTATTTCAGAGACAATCTATTTTAAAGAGGTCTACCTTTCATAGGATATGTAAATTTCAAAATGTGTCCACAGCCGATCTTATCTTAACTCTGAATTCTAATAAAGATGGGCATATTTAGAATACTGGGAAAATATTTTCCGAAGTTTCCAGAGGGGGACCTAAAATAGCAACATAACCCGCAGCCTCTCCCTCTTAAATTAATACAGTTTATCGGTTTGAATTCACAAATTGGGCTTAACTCTCACTCTGAAATGGATTTACCTAATTCATGGGCTGTGGTGAAGGCAGCTTGTAAGCCATCATCTTCTATGACCGAGCAGCTTCTGCTAGGATCACACACGGTTCCAACATCTGCCATCCCAAGAGTATCACATGTCTGGGCCCCACACAGGTCCTACAAGGAGCAAAAGTATATCCTTATTAATAGGGACAGAGCACGAACCTTGGGATCCAACTTTTTGGCAGGGTATAGCTTATATGTGTTTTGGATCATCTACATTCATTGTTGTTACAACGTCCTTTTAGCAGTACTTTGTGTGACTTTAAGATTTTCCCTAATGCTATTCAAATAGGACTGTGAAACTTGAGATATTAATATGACAGAAGAAATAAGGAAGATGAACCATGCTAGCTAATAGAAAAAATATATAGGTGCAAAAATATGGGTAAAATGCCGTACACTCGTTTGTTGGTTACAAAACTGACTCGCAAGAGAATACTATGGTAATTGGCAAGGCCTTCCTCTCACCTGTCTGGTGAAAAGAATCGCTGTGTCATAGTGCTCTGCATCCCGGTCACTGGGCGGGTTGTGCTGCTTCTGCCAGTTGCAGAAGTTCCGCAGTGTGAGAGCAGCGTTGGAAGTCACTTCTGGCCCCTTCTGTTCCTCATAAATGACCAAGATTTTCACCACCACCAGGCTAACTGAATTCCGAATGCTGGGGTGTTTGTATAACCGGGCCGCCACCGAGAACAAGGTGAGAAGGTAGTGCTTTAAACCGCTGCCGTGGAACTCTGCCATGGACTGGTCGGCCACAAGCATCGTCTCCACATAGCGGGGGCTGGACACAAATCGCTTCTTTCTTAGGCTTCCAGTTCCTGTAAAGACACAACAAAGAGAGTTTGCTCAAGGGCAGTCCAGCCAAGAATAGTCACCTTCCCAGAGTATATAAGGAAAGCCTCACCAGGCAAAGCAAATAATACCAAAATATACCGAGAGCAACAGTAACAAAAATATTTGCATCTCTTTTCACTGAAAATGTTAATTTTAAACTTTTCTCCTTTATTTTAAATAAAAAAGGCCATGTGCTCCTCCGAGGGGGTCGGGCTTTTTTGTTTGTTTGTTTGTTTGTTTGTTGTTTTGTTTAAGCAGGATTTCTTTTGAAGTCCTACAATCTGAACGAGGCAGTACGCACATCATGCTGCACAGCTGTAGTAAAATCTTGGAGCAAGGGGAGCAGGCAGAGCCCCTGAGTCACTCTTTCACAGGCCAGGACCCAAATCCTGAATGAGATCATCAGGCTCCACGTGGAAGGCCCAGGGCAGGGTTGGGGCCTCTGCCAAGGGGCCGGGCCTGAAGGGATCTCCGCCTGCGCTGCTCTGCTCTCTTATTCCAGGGGTCCCTGGGGTTCTCCGCTCTTGCCAAATCCGGGCACGAGGACCACCCACTGTGCCCAGCCGCCTAGCGCCCCCCCTTCCCACTGCCCCAGGGAAATAAGTTCCTGCCTCAGACCACCGGCCCGGGTTGATTCTTTAGAAAAGAGCGCTCCGCCTCCTGACGGAGACCCAGCCCCCAGGGAAGTCCTAAACTGTGCCCTGGGCTCGGACCACGTAACTGCTTCAAGGAGCAGATGAACGGAGGAAAAAGAGGAAAATTTTACACAACACGCGAGAAAGTAAAGAAAGAAAGAAAAAGGCACCAAAGTGATAGAATGAAAAGAACTAGACCGTAAGCACTGCACACAACAGGGAGTTCGGGGAAGGCGTGGCAGGAAGGATCGGCGGTGACTAACATTCAACAGAATTTCAGAGCACAACTATGGCCGCGAGAGGGAGCAAACTGGGAGGCGGGTGGGAGGCGGGTGGGAGGCGCGGAGAGGCGGGGCAAGCTGGGCAAAGACCTCCCAAGCAGGTTGTGCAAAGGGGCCCCGGCCGCCGCCGCCAACCGGTCGGGGTCAGCCTCTTCAAGGGGAAAAGGGGCAGAGGCCAGCAGAACAGAGATCCTAGAGCAGCTGTCCAGGCTCGCGGGCTGCAGATTCCGAGGTCACCGTCGCTCCTTTGCCCTCCATCTCCGCCCTCTTCTGGGCTCCGGGTGCGCGAACAGGCAGCAGTTACAAAACTAAGCGCAGAGTTGCAACCCGACCAAAGAACGCCCGCACAATTGTTCAAAAGAAATTAACAGGGTGGAAAGAAGTCGCACAAGCTCACGTTCGACTAAGGCGTAAGGAGTTGGGTTACCAGTTCCCCCTTCCTGGTGGAAACGCTTCTCCTTAGTCAGCAGGAAATCATTGATTTGTCTGTCCTCTCTTGATCATTCATTATTAGGACAAATGGAATTAACTGTTCTAGCAGGATTTAGTTCACCAACCCAAACCTGAAGCCCCATTCCTCCACACCACGTCTCCGTCCTGTCCGCAGACATACGCTCCTGTCTGCGAACAGGACTTTACCCTCAAGCCGCGCAGCACAGAGAAGGTAGTGAGAGGGAGATGAATGAAGAGACAAGTGGGAGCAACTCTTCTGGGACTGATACCTGTTGGCTGTCCCGCGCGCTGTGGCGCCCGATCCCTCGGCGGCCACTGAGCCGCGGCGTCCTCGCCCTCCGACCCGGCGCCCCTCGCGAGCTGGGTCTCGTCGTCCAGGACCCCGCACTTGGCGCCGCCGCCGCCCCGTCGCCTGCGCCGCAGGAGATGGAACTGGGGCCGCGTGGGCGGCTCCTCCCCAGAGGCGGCAGGGGCGAGGCGCACTGTGGCGGCGGCGGGCGCGGGCTGGATGAAGTACTCTTCGCCCTGCAGGTAGAAGGCGCCGCGCACGCCCTCGCAGAGGCTGAGAGCAGCGGCGGAGCTGGGGTCGCCGTTGACCGTGCCAGAATAGAAGCAGTGCGCCAGGTCGCCGGCGGGATCAGAGCGCGACGCGTTGGGCCCGGGTCTGCGCCCCACGGTCTGGAGCGTGAAGCTGGGAGCCAGGAAGGCGCGGTCGGGCTGCAGCTCCAGGTGCAGTTGCCGGCCGAAAGCGTCCAGGCGGAGGTGCGTGGTCATGTGTCCTGGGTCGAGATGCAGGGCCGGCAGCACCAGCTCCTCGTCCTCCTCCGCGGGGCGCCCGAGCGCGCCGGGCACCACGAAGAGAGCTGCGGCCGCGGCGAGCAGTAGCAGCGGGGGCGTAGGCTGCCAGCCCCGAGACCACCGCGCCTTGTTCCCCATGTCGCCTCCTGCCGTGCGCCTTCGGAACCCTGCAGGGACCGCTCGCTGCATCCGAACCCCGGGAGTCACCGCGCGCCGCCGCAGCGCACTGAGCGAAGAGCCTATTGTTCCGGTCCCGGGCGCAGAACCTTGCTGGCCTGGCTCGGGATTGTTAAAGTTAACAATTACTATGATTCTCTGAAAGTGAGCGCAGAGCCAGCTGCAAGTGGGCTCCGGAGTCACTGAAAAGGAGGCGATGCAGTTCTGCCGGAGCGCGGGAAGTTTTCTTCTAGCAACGAGTTGGAGGCACCGCGCAGCAGGCGCTGGCTGGGTGGCTGCTGCGGAGACTCCGAGCGTCCCGGGACGCCTCCGGGCGAGGGGACAACGGGCCACACGAGGATCGGTGCCTGGAGACCCTCTTCGGCCTCCGCCTTGGTCGCGGTGCACCTCGCTCTGCGCAGGGTTCTGTCCTCTCGGCCCTACTGCGCGCCCAGGCTATGCAACGGCCCCAAGTTGTGAGCCGCTTACCAGCGAGTGCAAGAACCGAGCAGCCCGGGCTGCCCTTTTATAGTCTCTGAAAGTGTCTCCTCCCCTCCGTCTCTTTCCCCTCTTCCTCCACCCTCTTGGCCGCCTTTCTATCCCGAGGATACCGCCCCCTAAACTCAGTTGGTGCAAAACCGCGCTCAGAGCCGCGGGCCGGGACGGGGGAGGGGGCGGCCTCCGCGCTGGCCCGGCGCCACGGGCTCGTCAATCTGGGGGCGGAAGACGCAGGAGGGGTGCTGTGATCAGCACTTTGTACGTCTGGGGCTGCTGCGGGAAGAAGGTACTCGGTTCCACAACGCCTTCACCCGGCCGCCTTCCCGGACCACCTTCCCTTCCCGCCACCCCTCTCGTGCGGGAGCGCAGTTCGCGAGCTGGGCTGCAGCTTCCAAAAGGGACAGTCAGGGTGGAGAGCGGAGTCCCCTTCTCCAAGATTTTCCTGCCCGGGAGCTGTCCCTGCGCCGCCTCCATCTCTCACCGCACCCCTTTCCCCCGCCAGCCTCCTCCCCTTCAATCTGGGAGATGAGCCAGGGCTGCCCTTTCTAGAAAAATACCCCACTCCACCTCTCCATCTCCCTGGCCTGCCTCGGGCCGGTTTGCTGCAGCGTGCTATCTCTTCGCCCCAAGTTTTCTCGGGAAAGCTTGATTGGGCCGGCGCGTCTCCTCGAAAGCGTTCCTTGCGTGAGGAGGCCCGGAGAAACTTACCAGTTACTTGATTTTAAAATACGTTTGCATTGACCTTCACCCCTAACCTTTCCACCATCATTTCACACCCCCCCTCCCACCCCCGGCCTTAGAGACTTCTCCGTGGGGACCCGGATTCACACTTCCGGAATAGGTGACCTGGAACGCGGTTCAGTTCTCCAGAGCCTAAGGAGGGAAACATAACTCCCGCCCAGTTTGTCTCCTTCCACCTACTAGCGGCTGTAGGATGTAGGCCAGGTTGTTCGCAACGTCAAGAAACCCCACTTTCCCACCCAGGGACCAGCGGGGTCGCTGGGGCTAGAATGTGTGCAATGGGAAAATTAAGCGGTGGGTTTCTTTCCCGAGCCCTCCCTCCTCTTCCCCTAAGGAGGGAGAAGGCTGCATGCGCGTTAGGAAAGCGAGAAAATCAGCTTTTCTACCTCCATCTAGGTCCTTAGGCAAAAGCTAAGCAGCTCTTCCATCAAGAAAGAGGGAGGGGCTCAATGACACAAAGGAAGGAAATGTTTCATAACGCTTCCCCAGGCGGAAAACCACGGGGACAATGGTGAGAATGACCGCCCGAGTCCCGGGGCAGACCCGCGTCCCTCACTCGCGCGCTCTCACACTTCCTCGCCCTGCCCCGTCTCCTGTCTCGCCGCCCCCGCCCCTCAGTGCTCATCAAGTTTGATCTCTGCCCTTTCCTTCCTCCTCCCCAGATCTTCCCAGCTTCATTCTGTTCCAGCCAGAAGCGTCCCTTGCAAGTCCTCCAACAAGTCCCTCTTCCAACTTCTGCTTTCAGAAAACTTTCCAACTTTCTCTTTTCTCTCGCCTCCTTGAAAAACAAAAAACAAAATCTTTGCTTTCCACCCTTTGGGAGAGATCAAACGGAAAAGACTGGCAAAGAGAAGCCAAACGCTTCACCCTTGAAAGGGTTTAAAACAACCCCTGGACCCCACGCACTTAGGCATGGATGCTTTCTTAAACGTAATTTTCCTTTCCCAAGGTCATTATCATAGATACACGTCGAATGATTAACCTAGGAATTCCATATATTTTAACAGCAGCTTAAAGGTATCTCGATAACCAATTTTTTCCTGTGCTCTTCCACTATCCCACCGACTAGCTAACATTTTGACCCTGTTCTGCCCCTCCCTTCCACGCAGTCTCTCACCTCATTCCATTTTTCCTTCAAATTTAATATTGACACACACACTCATGAGTGGCCTCATTCATTTCTACATTGTCTAGCCTAGCTCATTCTGTTAATTTTTGAACTAAGAGATGTTTTCTTCTCTGCTTCACACGTTTCATTTCCCAAATCTCCCTTCTCCTCAGTTTAGTTTCTCCCCTCTGTGATTGTTTAATGTTCTATTTTTTATCCCTTCGTTTGTTCTTTCTCTCCAGCTAGATGAAAGATTAGATACCTAGGAGAACATATGAGGAAAAACCATTTTATACTAAACAGGATCTTGACTGTGGAATCATGAAAACATGATGGCAAAGCCATCAATAAATTTTCACATCTCCTGCTCAGAAGAGGGTTCTGGAAACAATACATGGTGACCAGAAGTTGGACCTCAGACTGGCTTTGAGATGGAGATTTCAGATACTTGAGGTGGCCCAGGGGCTGAGAGACTTACTAGATCCATAAGGGAAAATGCAATTCTCTCTATCAGGACAGCATGGGAAATTCAGAAGACCCGCAGAAAATACGTTGTTTTCTAAAACCTCATGTAATGCGTTACAATCTGTCAACTCCCCTGCAGAAACTTTAGCCTTTATAAAATGTATTAATACAAATTTGGCCTTTAGTTCTTTTCTGCCTCCAGTCCATTCTTATTGGAAGTTAATTTAATTCAAGCATACATTTCTAATCTTCAATGCCTTACTCCAAATCTATTATAATTTTTGCATATTTCATGCTGTATATCCAAATCGAGCTGGAAAAAACAGAAAACTAAAGGCAAAAGAATGGCCAGGAACATGGCTTTTTTATTCACTGGGTTTCTCTCCAGATTTCTGTTCTTTTGCATAATGATTCCAATCTGTTGTGCACCTGTAGTTCTGGGAAATGATTCTTTTTTAATCGCTTCAGCAGAGGCATGGATGTACGAGTTGCCAATTACAAAGCTTGAAAAACTTCATCCGTGCTCAGAAGAACATTTAATCTACTTAAGTCTCTCTCTCTTTTTTTTAAGATCATCACTCTTTGGATGTTTGTGGTAATACACAGACAAATATACATATATACAAATGTATACATATAATATATATGTATGTTTATAAAGAAAATTGTGAATTGAAAAAATAATTTGATGTGGAAACAAGACCAACAGAGCAGAATTTGTTCATGGCATTAGTAAAAGTGACATGTAATATTGGGTCCTCATAAGTAAGTGTCACATTCTCACACTTATCAAATGTTTGCTCCTTGATTTAAACGTGCCCCCAGAAGATCTTACAGTGCCCTAAACTCTGCGATATTTCTGGTTTTCTTTTTCTAGAATACATATATGCTTAGATAAACATAAATCTTGATATGTTCTAATTTATCGACCTTAACCAGTTTCTATTATTCGTAGAGATGGCCCAACAAAAGGTAAAGTATTTGACATAAAAATACCCTTACAATGAACAGTTTGACCACTTAAAAGCCTTACTGTCCTCTGTAAACAGAGAAAATAAAGTTTCATGCATTTTAAAGTAAAGGAAATAAACAAGTATTAATTTTTATTTATATGTGTTTGTATGTTTCACTTATTCATATATTACAGACACAATACTGGATTGATAGTTCTCAAGAAGTCTATATACCAAATTAAGTATTCAACAAGGAGCCATGAAATGAGAGAATCTGGCAATATACATGTGCTATTAGCATTGTTTTAGTGTAAACACTGTGTACAGAAATGATTAAGGTACCTATTTCATAAAAATGTAATGCTGTTCATTCATATTTTCATACCATAAAATTTACCAGTTAGACATGGGAAAGCTGTTTAGCATTCATGCTCCTTTTGGGAACATACGGTCTAAAATAATGGATTGGACAAATGGATATTTTATTTGATTATAAATGAGAAAATACACAGAAAACATCTATATTAGGCAGGTTATATACCCAGAAATATAACAAATATTGAAGACAGAAAAATGAATGTAAATTGCATTTAGACTTACAATTGCTTTGATCCCAAAGTCCTGCATTTTCAAGAATCTGTCCAATCCATGCCCCCTGTTTGGCAGATGTGAAATTGAACCTCAAAGGGGTTGTTCTTGCCTAAGATGGTGCAGCCAAACAGGAGGGTTAGAAATGACTCTGACTTATACTTTTAAATCAGATTCCTTTTGGCATTTTAACTAATTGTTTGGTAGGCGAGTATGTTGTCAGACTTGTCATTGCTGTTATTTCCAACGATTGTATGTTACTTACATTCTAAATAGGAGTTTTTCTGTCAAAAATAATTCCACCTTAAAAGATCCACAGTCTTTAGTTCTTCCGTCTCAGTCCACCAGGTGGCGACGGTCTACAACAAATGATGTGCAGCTCAGGTTTTCTTAATAGTTCATCAGGAATTTGCAGAGGTTTTACACCTTTTCAATCGTATTTAATAAATTTTTATCGAACTTCGTCTCGGCTTTTGGTGTCATAGAAAACATCTTTCAGAAATTGTAAATTTGCATTCTTAAAATAATAAAATGTCTTAGCCAACTACTTTTCGATCATGTAGCTCTATTAGTTTCAATCAAAAATCAATTAAACTAAAAAAAAGTAAATTACCTCTAAGATAATACTGTGGATTACTTTTCTTCATCACAGGAGATCTTTTATTTATCACATGAGAAGAGATCATAGAACACTGCAGTTCACTAAAACAAATTTAAAATTTATTAATTAGATATATATATTAAGTGCGTACAGTATGCTTAAGTCTACATTAATATTTGACTTCAATGCTAAATTTAATACTTGACCATCAATGTTAAATTCATTTTCTTGGTTTAGACATTTTCCTAACTAACAACAAAAAAGGAAAGTGCAAAAAAGAGAAGTGAGAAAATGTTCTACCACCAGGTGGTGACAAAAGATAAAATTTAAAATCATTCTTAAATGCAAGTATTTATATGTAAATGTTTACTCCCAATAGAAGCGACTTCCTTGTGTCATGTGAATTTAAAATCGTATTCTGGGGACGTTTTATTACTTAAAGGAACTAATATTAACACAATATCCCTAGTTTAATAAACTGAAGAATTGGAAGTGGACAGTTTCAGTCAGCAGGAGGCACATGAGACCACAGAACAAGAAATTAAAAAAAAAATTTTCCCCACCCAGTTGACAGCATATTGATTAGCTGATTAAGATAGAAGCTGGTCCCCACCTATAATGCAGCTGTTTGAACGGAGGCTGGAAGTCAATTGTCCAGACATTTTGGAAGTGATTTTTGCCAATGGTAAAGAGCAACACTGGATGATTTCTAAGCTTCCTTCCTACAAGAAGGATTTAAGACTTTACAAAGTTCCTTTGTATCTTATGAATAGGCAATGGCTAAATCATGATGTTGTGCAGTTCGTTTTGCAATCCACTAGGACAATTAGAATGGATACCTCAGAGTCACTGACATTTGAGTGTCTTCAGAATCCTGGGTCATACTTCTCAGTCTTTCTCATCCATAATAAACGGTAATTGCCCAACCCACTTGGGTCAATGGACAAGGATGCCTACTCCCAGAACAGTGGCTCAGGGAGTTTTTTTTATCCCAGATGGCTCTCAGGCCATCCTGCAAGCTGAGGAAGCTATGGTAGACTAGTACATTTGTGCAGTGTCCATTGGGAAGCTAAGACCTCAACAATCCAAGTAATAGGCTGTTGAGAACATGAGAGTTAGAAGTTGTCCTAAAGAAGCATGATGCCCAAACGTGGGAGGACTTCCTATCCCCTGCACGTAATGTACTGAGAGCCGGGAGGCAAATTCACATTGAAAATCTGCATTCTCACTGAGCCACACCCTTACTTTGTGGCTTTGGGGAATCAACTGTCCCTGAGTCTCAGGGTCCTCATGTGTAAAAATACATGTCCATAGCAGCATTATTTACAAAAGCAAATGTGAAAAACCTAAGTGCCCATCAACAGATAATTGGCTTAAGAATACTGCTCAGCCATAAAAAATAATGAAATATTGCCATTTGCAGCAACATGGATGGACCCAGAGAATATTATACTTAGTGAAGTAAGACAGTGAAAGCCAAATATTATATGATATCACTTATGTGAGGAATCTAAAAAATAATACAGTGACTCTATATAACCGAAACAGACTCACAGACAGAAAATAAACTTATAGTTACCCAAGGGGAAGGAGAAGGGGGAGGGATAAATTAGGAGTATGGAATTAACAGATAAAAACTTTTATGCATTAAATAGATAAGCAACAAAGATTTACTGTGTAGCACAGGGAGCTATATTCAATATCTTATAATAACCTATAATGGAAAATAATTTGAAATATATATATGTAGCTCAATCATTTTACTGTACACTTGAAACTAGCACAATATTGTAAGTCAACGATACTGCAATAGAAAAAGAAGTAACAACCATCCTTGGCTTGAAACATTGTTCCAAGGATGATAGACATGACTGGCATAGACTTGCCAGTGGAAAATGGAACTGATGACTATGGGAGACTTTGAAAGTGGTGGGAAAGGAATGTCAAAGGGATAAGTGAGACTGCGGATACGCAACTCTGGCCAAGAGTTCTGCTTCAATGCCATGGAACACTCAATACAGAAATGAGCTTGAAGTGGGTCACATTTTTTTAAATGAATGAAGCAAGTTAGTCTTCTCCATTTAGTAAGATCCCTTTGATTGTTGAGTGGGACACCAACGCAGAGAAATGGCTCGTGTATGCAGTTGGTGCATGTTTGTGGTGGAATGATGGAGAACAATAAAGTGAAGTCAAAGGTCACTGGGGAGGGAGGGTCAAAAGCAGGGTAAGAAGAACGGAGTCAAATAGTTTCGAAGGTGCAGGGCAACAGACTGAAAAAAAGGTTATGCAAGATGGCTTTGCAAAGTTATCAGTTAGTAAGATCAGCTGATGAACAGCCTCAAAGTTAAAGTTGCTGAGTGCTATATAGATTGTGCCTTTTTGCCATTGTTTTTGGGACCTGATCTGTCTATAAACTAACTTACTTCAGTGGATGTACTAGTCTGGCCTGTGTCAACATTTTACTGTCGTCTTCTCACCTCATCTGGCCATTACTGCGGGAAACACTTCCAGGCAGGTGTAACCTGAGAGTAATTTCCAACAGACACACCCTGTGTCTTGACTGCTTTCTCACCTGGGGCTCCTTGAAGCTGCAGAATGACAATCTGGTAAATGCAACCGGGAAGCTCAGAGGAGTGGATAACTAGCCAGGTGGCAGCCCTGGAATAGGGACCAGTGGGAAATGGGTCCTTTTCTGTTCTTTGGGAAACACTAGAGAGGCCCATCATACATGTCTCTTCAGAAGATCTTGATGGACGTGAGTCCCAGTTGTCCCTAGCAAGGACCAGCTTGAGAATCCACCCTGACGTTTGCTTCCCCCTAGCCTGTCTAATTCTTGCTGGGCCCCTCTCCTTTTCCCTAAATTTGCTTCTCTGCTCCTTTCGCTTCCTCAAGGGCTGTCTGCACACAAGCTTTTTTTCTCTGGTTCTGCCTGCTGGGCTCAATTGAGTCTAAAACAATGAATATCAGTAAATCCTTTCAATGGGACCATTCACCGATCACACAGCAATAAGGATTCTTTTACTGGTGGTAAGTAGGGTGGAGTAGCCTGGGGGCAGGCAGTGGCATTACAATACAATTGCAAAGACTCAGGATGCGATGAGATGCAGGTTTAGCTGGCAGCAGTGGAACTTAAACAGAATGAGGAAAAGAACACTTTAAAGTGCGCAACTGAATGGCTTTTGATAGCTGCTTCAGAGTGAGGGAGTTGATGAACTATGGCCCAAGGGCTTGACCACCTGTTCTGAGAATAATGTTTAGCTGGAACATTTGTTTATGTATAGTGTGTGATTGCTTTTGCCCTACCAGGCAGAGTTGAGCACACACGTTCAAATTATTATCTTTACAAAAAAGTTTGTTGACCCTGGCTTTAGAAGCCTTGAAAAAAATTTTAAAAGAGAGGGTTTGTATTTTTCTAATTCTTTGCTGTTGTTGTTTGGTTGGTTTTGTTAATGGAGGTTTTGCCGGAAGATCGACCCCATCCCGGATGAGCCAAATGACTCAGAGACCAGGTTTTGGAGCTTAGAAGGAAAGAGACAGCTTTAATACTTGGCTGGGCAAAGGGGACTCACAGCAGGCTAGTGCCTCCAAAACTGTGAACCCCCCTTGGGGATGGGGTGGGGTGATTATATATCCGTGGTTCTAACAATAAAGCATCAATAACAATCAACAGAATCGTTTTCTCAACAGAAGACTTAGAATGGCATCATGGTACCTCCAGACGACCAATTCTATAGAGGCCAGTGGTTAGATCTCTTTATCTCTATCTCGTAAGTACTCAAGGTGTGGTCTTCTTGGTAATTCAGGCTATTTTGTAAGGTTACAGTCCTGTGACCTTCTCCTTGGAGAAAGACTCAGAGACCAAGCATGATTATTACTTTCAATGACTGGAATAAAGTATAAACAATAAGATCAATAGCTTTAGTTTTAACAATGGGCCTGGAGCTGTGAGTAGCAACCGGTCAGTCAGTTCAGTTGACTGTTTTAAGGGCAAACATAATAAGCAATCTGTTAGCCTAAATGTGGCCATTTTATTATTCCTCCTTCAGAGGTACTGGGGATTGAACTCAGGGCCTCCTTCATGCTAAGCATGTGCTCTACCATTAAGCTATACCCCTCTCCCATTTTTCTAACTCTTAATCTCAAGGCATGTCTTGAAGTCTCCTTTATCTCCTGCAGCCAGAGAGCAGACTGTGCTGAAAAATCTGAAAATGTATAATCTTATGATTGCTTAATCCCAAATCTGAGTCCTAATAGAAAAATTGTGGAAACTATATGAGATGGAGACATTTGGGTGGCTGAGCAAGAGAATCTTGAACCCCCAGGTTCTCCTGGACCCTGACACTGCAGATTGTCAGGGGCAGATATCACTCCCTTGCTACAGCAGGACAGCCTCCCTTTGCCAAGAGGCTGTAAAGTTCTCAGCAGACCCAAGTGCCTCTCAAAAGTACACTTGCTCTCCTCTGTATCTGCTCCATCTCCTTCATTCCTAGCCTCTTATGCAAAGTTCAAAATTGTTCTTGGAGAAATTCTTTGAAGAAACACTGTCCATGCAAATTATGGTCCCCAAACATTTTCTAAATTTAAGTAATAGAAACAATAGCAGCCAAAAGCATTGCACTAACAGTAATATTGTCAACTTATGTGTGGTTAAGACAGACTTACAACAGTATAAAGTAGTTTATTACAGTGCTGTGAAAATTTTACTATCATACACAAAAACTCCTCCGTGAGAATGCAGAACTGCATTATTTTCAGGTTAATGAGATGACCTGTTGGAGTATGCACAGTTAACTAGCAGGAAATTCTGGGGGTCCGGAAGTGAGAGCCAAAACAGAGCAGTCCCTGCTGCCCTATGGGACTTGGTGGTGGTTGTCTATTACGAATTGCTATCAATAGGGATGATTCTTGCCCGTTTCCCAAGCTTGCAGCAATGACTCCAGCAAACTATCTGTCCATCTGGAGTAGGGGATTGGGCTGGGACAATACTGAGGGTATGTGTGTGTAGGGGAGTGACTCATTCTCCGTATCCCCAATTCCCTGTCTTCTGAGCAGTGGCTTCCCGTTGTCCCCTGCCAGGCTGTGCTTTCTCTTTTATGCGGCTCCTAAATGAAGAACTTCGGTCCACTCAAGATAACTCGGCGGTGGAAGGGAGCCAGCTGTGAATGAGGTTCTATCTGAATTCATGTTTTTCTAATTTTACCATGACAATAATAATGCCTGGTATTTACTGTGTGCTTACTATATGCCATACACACTCCATATAACTTAATTAATCCTCACGTGGAGATTTATTGTTATTAATATCACTGTATCACAGATAAGGTAACTGAAGTACAGAGAAGTTAAGAGATTTGGCCAAACCCACACAGCCTGATGGAGTCAGGTAGTCTGTTCTTTTAAACTTTAATGCAATATGTATATATGCATTATATGTATACAACCATATTTAAAACTTTTTAAGGGTGGTGAGAAATACAGAAGAAAGAGGATCGGGTTAAGAGTCAGGGTAACTAACTTCAGATGCACAACCATCTGCTAATGACCGTAATCACAGACTCGCTGGAATTTAGTTTCTAAATCTATAAAATGAACGGGTTGGACAGCTCCAGTTCAACTGTTCTGTAATTTTCAAGGTGATTTGAGCACTTTGAAGAGCTATAGATGTACAAATTGCTGTTTGTGTTAATGGTATATCTCCACTGTGCGAGCAATTTATTATATGCTGAATGCTTGGTGAGGTTGCTATTCCTCAATGAAACTTTGCCTCAAGTAAAAAATTGTCTGTATTAGGAAATTAGACACAGTTTTCTTCTGTTTCTAGAAACGCACTGCGGCTAGTGGTATTATTGTCACTAGTGTCAGAAAATAATGGAGTAAAAGATCAAATAAGGCTGTTTTGTTTTACTGCGATTCAGCCTATAAAAGAGTTGGGGAATATGATGGTACAAAGGGATTTGGCTTCCAAAGGGATTCAATGCCACATTTTGTAGAGTCTATGACTTAAGAAGTCGTATGTATACATGTATGAAAGAAAAAATGGATTTCAAATTTCCAAGTGGTGTCACTAAGGCAGGAAATAAAAAGACTGCAGTTTTACGGTTTCTTAACTCTTAAGTATGTCTGACTCTGAGTGGGTAACTGCAGTGCTTTCTGGAACTCATCAACACCATTGTCACTCTAAGATTTATTGAGCACTTATTAAGCACAAGCACTGACCTACGTATTTCACCTGTATTACAGCTTTGCTGAAAAACCATCCCAAAAGTTACAAGAGAAAGTTCTAACTACGGAAGGATAAATAGATGGGAAACTTTACATTGGAATAAGTGAACTTCTCTACCTTGAAGAAGAATGTGACACTTGCTGAGCAGCTGACATGCATCCACACTCAAGGCAACTGCACGAGCTATATATACTTCTCATTAGAAATCAGAGCTGGAATAAAAGGAAGCAAGTGAAGCCAAAGGAACGTTACAAGCGGTCTGCGGAAGCACACGTGTGAAGCACAGGCGCCCTGTGCCGAACACCTGCGCAGCAACTGAAGCGGTGAGAGAACACGTGGGGCACAAGGATCAGAAATACTCTTAGCGAGAGACGCCTCAAGTAAAGCATTTTAAAAATATTTTTTTTTTTTTGCAAATTTAAGAATTAAAAGGAAATTAATGACTTTACACAGAATAAGCCAAAAGTATAAAGCAAATCCCTCTGGTAGTCTTTTAAGAGACTAGAAAAGAATTGTAACGAATTAACCTTCTAACTCAGGTGTCATTTTCTGACTGTCTGGGATTCAGGGTGCCGCTTTTGAGAGAAAATTGAGACTGGGAGTCACCCATGCCCTGTCTTAAGCCCACGTGCCGTGATGGAACGCAACTCTTAAAGAAAAGATTTGATGATTTTAGGGACAATGGCAAACTGATGAGGACCAAAAAGACAGAAAAAAATTAGGAGTTTTCTTGTCAGGTCTATGTCAGATCACAAACGTCTCTGTTCATGCAATGTGCATACAGAAAATGTGTGCAAATAAGATATATCTCCCTTAAGATGATAACAGGAATCTTCAGCCATTTCTCTCCTAAAATTTAGGATTTAATTTTGTGATTTTTTTTATCTCCTTAATATTTTACGTTTGACATAGTTAAAAGAGGTACAGCAGTCTTACTCTCTTGCAGGAATATTATTTATTGCAAATGGCTGTTGAAAGCTTCCAGTAATTTGTGGTAAGAATAAAATCTGTTTTTAAAAAACGAGAGAAGAACTTTTGTTACCAAGTGAAGTGATTTTTTTAACAATTGTATCAAGTTTTTCCTCTGGGGTTTGTGTCAGTCTTCCTCCCTCCCTCCTTCCTGTCTTTCCTTCCTTTGTTCCTCCTTTTTTATTTGTAATGTCGATTACTTTCCTATTATGTCAGGTACTGGACTGGGCACTAATGATACCTACCCTGCACCCTGAAATTTCACAATCTCATTAAAGATTGTTTAAATAATTGCTCTTGAATATCTTATACAAATGTACTCAAATAGTTGTTCTTGAGTACAGCGAGGGCTTTACAGGGAATTCAGACCAGGAGAAGGGGATGGATAAAGATAGAGCCATTGACCTGTCCAAGGGCAGGAGGACTGGGGGAGTGGTGCAGGTTTCGAAGAAGAGAAGTTATTTGGTCTGATTTTCTTTGCATTATTTTGAAACTTCATAGATGTACCTTGTATGTGGTAAGTACTGCCATTTCTGTTCCTTTTCTAAGAAGATGAGAATATGGGGAATTTGTCTTCTCATGAAAAGGGTCATATGCTTTAGAAAAGATTTTTTGTTTTAATTATTTTGTCATTTGACTTAGTACACTCTGTTCTGTACAGCTTCGTTTCTGCATTCTACTAAATTATCATTATCATTAGAAACAACACAGACTTGATAACTCTCAGATGTTCATGGATGTAAGGACTTAGTTACAGAGAAATTTTAGATTCATTTAGCAGTTTCAGGAAATGAGAAAAAATATGCTAAAATCTAATTTTAAAAGTCTAATGAACAGTTTTTACTGTTTAATTCCTTCTGCATTTCTATAAAAACTTTCTTCAACATCATTTAAGAATTTTATCAATGTTTCTTTGTTTTTTGAAAAAAAATATGGATGCCTATAAAACTAAAGCACTAAAATGTTATTATTTGGTGTAAAGAGTGACTCTGGGGCATTGTAAAAACAAAACAAAGCAAAATTCAAGCTTGAAGCTTTCAATATAATATTAAAATTTTGAAGTATTTAAATATTTAATATTTTCTTTTTAATATATGATCAATTTGTTCTTTTTAAAGAGATTGACTATAAGTACAGGAATAGGTTTGTTGACTTCTTACATGTTTCCTTACCTTTTCTTGTTAATGGTGGTACAAAATAGTGAAGCTATAAGAAGAATCTTATCTTCCTAAGAAAAATGGATTACTTTGTATTCTGTTCTCAGATTAGAGGAAAATGCTTATTTTGAGAAGTAAAAATGACCAGAAAATAATTTAACTTTGTCCCATAATTTCTGGTAGGATATTATACATATATCTATTAGAGAAATTGACATATACCTTCAATCATATTTTTACAAATTGTGATAATACTGTAATTTTGAACATATTGTCTGAATTGGGACTTTGAATAATATCCTATACTTTTAACATGCAATTCTTCTTTTGAAGAATCGAAAAATGCCATTTAAATGAAACACTTGCTCAGCATGACTCCTCTTTCCTTATTCATTCTCTGGTAGATGCTGAAGGAGACACTAATGTCCTTTAAAACCCCAAATGGTCCTGAAGTAATCAAAAACAATTAAAAAGAGTACGTGTAGTCAAATCTAGGTTTTTCTGATTAATGAAAGAGTCAAAGACCTAAATAATTCAGAACATTTCATAATCCAAGACAAAACATATAAAATATTTTTAAAATACTTGAATAACATTGATTTGAATATAAGTGATGATGAGAGTGGTGGTGATAACGATGGTAGCTCACATTTACTGACAGCGTTTTAATCGCCCGGCACTGCACTGAAGTCTTCCCATAGATTAGCTTATTTATCTTCCAAATAGCCCTGTGAAGTGCATCCTCTTACTACCAGATGCTTGGAAAGGTTAATTGACCTGTCTAAGATCTCATAGCAAAGAGAGAATTTATGTAGTCATTAGTGCTGTCCACTGAGTATTTCCAGTTCTTTTTCTAAGAACATAATAATATTGTGCTTTTCTAACCTCTCAAAGTTAGGTGTGTCTGTGTGACTTCCTTTAATAAATTGTGAGCAGAGTGACTTGTTCTGGCCAATGACTTGAGAGCAGAGTGTTATTACTTCCAGTTGGAAACTTTCAGAGCCAGAGTGATTTGCCATGTTCTCTTTGTTTCCCTCTGTAATGACAATGACTGGCTACTCCATCACCCTGGGTTGTGGAAAAGTGATAACGACAATGTGACAGCCCAGTGTAATGGGCACATTGCACAAGTAAGGAATAACTCCTTGTTTTCAGCCCCTGAAATGTGGGATTATCTAGCCATAACCTAAATCATCTTGACAGATAAACTAGTAGAACCAAGGTGACCTTTGAATTGGTGACAACAATAAAACTGCAAACTATTACTCTGAGAAGCTATATTTGAATTATTAACCTTCTGTCTTTTATGATCCTTCTTTTATACAATGTACCATGCCAAGCTGATTCCTTAGTTTCTATCTTAAAAGTTGGGAAAGATACTTAAAGGAATACTAGCTATCTTCATTTCAGGAGTACAAGAATGTTTTATTATACAAAAATCTACTAACATAACTAAACCTATTACCAAGTAAAAATTTTAAAAATGAAATAATCTTTACGGATGCTAAAAATAAATTTTAAAGCATTTAATCATCTGTTCTTGAAGTTAAATATAATTAAATCCTCTTACTCTCCAGAGACAAAATAAAACCTTTTAGTATGATAAGGAATAACTAAATACACAGTATGTATCAAATTCACTTGAAAAGCTCTAGAGTTATCCCCATTGAAATAAAGACAAGGATACTAATTCTTAGCATTATCATTTGACATTTTCCTGCAAATTGTAGCCAATGGCTTAAGAAGAAAATGTAAGAAAGAATGTGGAGGAGAGGAGTGGAGCAGAAACATTAATATTTTATGTATATGTTCAGAAAAGATTTCACGTAAACTTAAGTCTGGGATTTCCATGTATATAGCATGCCTAGACCATTTACTCTGGAAAATTAATATTTAATTTCTCTCGCATATTTGTAAGAATGTTCTGGGTCTTCTAACAGAAGTTCAGTTGGTAGGCAGGCATGCACATAACCTCGTCTCTGACAGTCGAGAGGAGGAAGGAGGGTACATTTGGTGCTCTAGTGCCCACAGATTGTACGGGTAAGAATGGCCAAAGGGACTTCTCAAAGAACCTGTGGGGTAATCTTACCAGGTCATGCTTGTTCATCAGCTGCTGGCCACATTATGGAAATGTAAAGGCCAGTTAAATTTGCCTGTCTGTGTGTAATAGGTCATGACATTTTCTTATGTTATGATAAATTGTGCTCTATGCCAACAGTGTGCACAATTTTCTGTAAAACTTATCCCTCTTCCACTGTGATGGTCATAATATAACGTGATGGTCTACAACTTAGAAAAACCCAAGAGAACAAAATGAAAAAATATTATGATCATCAAAGTAGTTTTATGAAATTAGGTTTAGGGTAACAAAATAATTATAGCAACATCAAGAATTTCTATATATCCCTCCAAACATAAAATATAATGGAAAAATTTTATTCACAGTAGCAACAATTTTATTCACAAGCAATTTATATAACCAACTTAAAATATATAAAAACTGTACTGGACTACATAAATAAAACCAACAAGCCTTTATTCAAGCACCAAAATACTTTAATAATAGATAAAAAAAAGCAATAGTCTGGGTCAGAGTAATTTCATATTATAACCTTAAAAACACTTTCCAAATTAGTTTACATATTATATAAAATTCCAATAAAATTCCAAAGGTGGCATATAAGGTAAATCCTTAAATCTATGGAAATGAGAAAGAGAAAGGGAATTTAAACCACTCTTGGGTCAGAGAGAATATACAAACTAAAATTATAGGATATCCAGGAAATATTAATGAGGAAAAGACTAAACAGAACTTAAACGAATGACTGAAAATCTACTAGGAAGCCTACATTTGGACTTGTTTTTTTTTTTTTAAAAAAAAGAACAAAATAACCCAAAATAGAGCAGGAGGAAAAATACATTAATAGTAGAGAGTAATGGGAAAAAAGAAAACACTAGAACCAGTAAATAAACACAGAATATGATTCACTTAAAAATAATAAAATCAATATACCATTAACTAACCTAAGAAGAAGAAGTACATATGAAATAACAAATACTAAGTGTGGGAAAAAAACCACAGGTACAAAACAATTAGAAGATATTTAAGTTATATATTTTCTTAAGTTTATGTAAAAATATTTGAAAATCTGAGTGAAATCACAGAAAACATAATTTACCAAAAATGACAGGAGAAGAAACAGAAAAATCTAACATTAGTTACCACAAAAGAAATGGAAGAATGTCATTAAACAGAACCACCTCCACCAAAAAAACACCAAACGCTTAAAAAATAGTTAATCCCAACAATGTTGAAGTTTTCCAAAGCCATGGGACTAGAAGAAGGGCACTAAATTCTTTTTGCAAAGATAACATAAAGTTAATACTTAACCTTCACATGGTTTTCACAAAGAAAATAGTATTTAGACCAATTTTACTTCATTTTTGAATAAGATCACAAAGAAGTATGTTTTAACCCAAAAACCCAAGGGCAATTCATTATTTTGAGTTATTAACATAATTCATTATTAATAAATCTAAAGGAAAAATCCATATGTTCCAAATTATTCAGATGCCGAGAAAGCATTTAATAAACTATATTATCCATTAATAATAAAGGCTCTTAATAAAAGAGGAAATATGGATACTTTAAAAATATTATGTAGTTTTCCTGTCCGAATATTAATATCTTTTAAAATGAGGAAACAATAGAAGTAACAATGCAGAAATTCCACTATCAGCAATATTAATTAATGTTTTTCTGAAAGTACTAACCAATAATAATTGGCATGAGTAATAAATCACAAAAAATTGGAAGTATAAAATAAAATATTTCACAGTCAGTAATTTGCTATTTTACTTAAAACTAAGAAAATCAAGTAAAAACTATTATATGGCATAAGATAATTCAGCATGATCATAATACATATATAAAAAACAAGTTTAAAAATATAATGGAAAATAAGCCACATTTGCAACCAGAAGAATATTAAAATCCTGAAAAGGACATGACCAAAAAAATTTGAGTTTTGTTTAAAAATAATGAAGTTAAAAGAACTTTGGAGGTATGCAAAATGATTTGATCAAATGATGTCATATGTTATTGTTGGTCCATGGAAGACTCAGGTCATAAAAATAACATTTCCCCACAACTTATACCTTGAAAAATCACAATAGAAATATTAATAGAAATTTTCTCAAAGGGAACCTAGAGAGATTATTTTTAAATTTATACTGAAAAACAGGCAAAATTAATTCAAAGGAGTGTTTAACTTTTGCTTAGGAGTTTGACTCTTATTGAAAATGTATAAAGCTGCAAGAGAGTAACACTCTTATAAAATTGTGGATAATTAATAAAATCATAACTTTCCTTGAACTGTTCAAAGAGCTGTAGTCACAAAGGACTAAGAATGGAAGAGAGAATGACACACATTTTTTCTTCGCTATTGACAGAGCACTGAGAAAAGAGCTAGCGTAAAAGTGAATAAAGAAAAGACTGTTACATTTTTTATAAATTCTTAAAGGACAAGCATTGACCAACATATTGGGAGCACAAGCACTAGAAGACTTTGCACTCACTCACAAGCTAGGAGCCTCCTCCTTAGTGACTCACAGGTACAAAACCCTACCATCTCCTAGACTTATATCTCATTTGAAACCAAAGAGAAAGAAGAACAATTTACTAATTCAGGGATGTGGAATTCAATAGAATCTATCTTCCTTGAGAAAGAAAAGAAATAAGGCACCCTACCCCGGTCCCTAGCAAAGGTAGATTGCCTGTGAGGATAGAGTAAATGTGAGAGCTATCTGTGCAGACTGTGGAACTCTGCCTCGGACTCAGATTCTGCACTCATACAAGGTAGAAGTCAGCTACAAGTAGAGGAGAGAGAGAAAACTCTCCCAGCTACAATCCACACAAATATGAGGCGGAGTTGTACTGCCATGGAAGGAAGGGATGGATAAGAACCCTAAAGCAACACCATCACCACAACCCAGGCTAACAGGGATTGCTTAAGACAAAGGCATAATGAAGACAACAGAAACACCCAACAGAGTGCATATGGTGAATAACAAGCAATTGCAGAATACTGCTTGGGGAGGCAAAGAAATTTGGTAGAGACACCCCTCTATGGTGTAGGCATGTTGAGACTGTCAAACTCCAAAGACAGAACAGGGATCTGAGAAAATGCTTTGGCATCCCAGACATCACACTGAGTACAAAGCAGAGCGTAGTGTGCACTGAAGGTAACAAAAGCTAACCCAGTTTGACTACCAACTTGCTCGACTCAACCCCCCATTAAATGGACTGGTCAAAAGAAGACATACCCCTTTCTGGGAATAAATTCTAGTTACCACACTATTCTTTTTCAACATATAATGGCCACTGTTCAACAAAAAATTTAAATGCACCCCCGAAAAACCAAGGGAAAAAAACATCATCAAGAGGTAAAATAGTCCACAACCAACAATTGTGAAAATGATATTCCTCTTGTACAAATTTGTTTTGCCCCTTTGCTGCTTAAAACAATGCTTCTGAGTCATCTCGAGAGAGAATTCCACCTCCTTTCCCATGGCCCACGACAATGTGTGCTGTCTCAACTCTCCCAAGCCCTTCTTGCCATTTCAGTCCTCCTGCTACCAAACCATTTGTTGTTTCCTGCGGGCACAATGCTGCTTTCTGTCTCTGTACCTTTCTATTTTCCCTTCCCGAATCCCAGAACATCCATTACTTTCTTGTGTGCCTGAGAAACTGTTTACTTTCAATACTCTGCTCCTGTGACGACTCCAGGGTGAAAAAATGCCAGATGGTGCCAGTTCCTCCCCCACATAATCACAAGCACCTTTCTTCTGTTTGTGTTGCTATGTCCATTGTTCTCTTTGTTACCTTGTATAGCTATCGAACAGCAGCAATTGTCTAGTTACTTATATAATTTTCCCACTTGAGTGTAAATTTCTCTAGGGTAAAGGCTGCCTTATCTCTACCTGCAAGTTTTTTTTTTAAATTCTAGACAGCTAAATGTTTCCTTCAGATAGATTGAACTGAAAATTACTAAAGACTAATGTAAAAATGATGCTTGCCTGTGATGGGATTCAAATGAGTGTATTAATTAATTCTTTAAATGAATTTCTCTTATGATGAAGAAATTATTTGGAGGCAGATTTTTTTAAACTGTTTTCCTTCATGATTCAAAATTTAAAACAATTGTTAAGTTATGATTTAATTTTCATAGACAAGAACTCTTTAATATAAGATTGATAACTGAGAGTTGGTATTTCACTTTATAAAAAGGGTTTCAAAATGAGTACGCTTTTACCTCTGTTTCAGGCTGTACTATGCACTAGATTGCCTTAAGACCCCTCCTGCTGAAAACAACTAAAGAACTGGAGGAAATATTAAAAATAAGGGAGTCCTCATGAATGCATCTATGAACAGACAAGAAATTAGAAGGAATTAGAAGCCAAGGAATCAACAGAGGGAAACAACTCAAAAATCAGTTCCCAGTGAGGACATTTTCTGTATGGATAGAGTTTGTTTTCAGACACTGTTTGGAACTGGGGAACCCAGATAAACCTCAGGTCCAGACAAGTTAGGATCCTCAGAGAGAGTCACCGTATATTCACCTTTCAAGGAAGGACAGGAAAAAGTGTCTGTTTTGAATTTTAATATTGTATGGAGGAGACTAAAAAGTTTTTTTTTCAGACTTTATAACTGCAAGCCATTTGATTTCAGTTTTACTGCTTGAATTCATTCTTCCTGGGTGATCTAAGTAGACAACATACAAGGATTCAGTGTAAAGTTGGGACCTGGCAGGACCGGACAAGAGCCCTCTCTCATAAAAACCACTGCAGCTAATGGCTCAAATCGTATCTACAGTAATATGAGCTCACAGTAAAACAAACACAAAACAAAACACAAAACAGCAAGCCATGTTGAGTGAGAGCCAGTGGAAAGAAACAAACCCAGAATGAAACCTGCAAAAATATTAGATATTAGAATTAGACACAGAATATAAAATAATGGTTTGAAAGTGAGTCTATAAAAATAACCAAACATAAAATCTGAATAAAATGGGTTTATTAGTAAATTAGACAAAGATAAAGAGCAAATTGGTGACCTGGAGAGGGATAATGGAGAAATTTCCAAGACTATAACAGAGTCCATAGGATGGAAAATAGAGAAAGCAGGTCAATAAAAATGAAACATGGAGTAAACTTAAAAATAAGAAATTTGTACCTCAACATAGCAGTAAAAGTTCAGATGACCAAAGATAAATAGAAACTTTTACACCCCAGCAAGCACTATACATAGTAACATTTAGAGGAATGACAATTATTCTGAGAGATGATTTCTCAACACTAACAATGAAAGCTTGAAGAAAGTGAAATGATATATTTAATATACAAATATACATACTGAGAGAAAATGTGTCAGTCAAGAATTGCATCCTAGAAAAATGACAGGAATGGGACCAAAATAATTACCTTTTAAGATAAAGAAAACCTGAGAATTGTAATAGACACTCACTAAGGAGAAACTCAATTATGTATTTCAGGAAGAAGGAACATCATCTCAAATGGAAGTTTTTTCTAGGGAGTCAATCAGCCATTTCAATATTAACACCCATAATTCCAGACTATTTAAAAAGAAAGAACATTCCAGCTCATTGTATGACAATAGCATAAGTTTGATATCAAAAGCCCCCAAAAAAGAGTGAATGAAGAGGAAGATTTCAAGCCATCTTAGTCACGACATTTGTGCAATACTTTTTAGCCAAATACTAGTGAATCTAACTGAACAATGTATAAATAAATACCTCTTGGTCACATGGTTTAACTCAGAAATGCAACAGAGGTTTCAGACAAGAAAACCAACAAATATAATTTACTACATTAATTTGAAAAAGGAAATTTGGCAATTGTATTAAAGATGTAGGAAAATAATAAGTAAAATTTAACACCCATTCATTGTAAATATATTCTTAGGAAACCAAGGATAGAAAAAACTTTTGTGACCTGATCAAAGGTTTCTATAAAAATTCTATAGCAAAAGTTATACTTAATGGAGAAATCTTGGAAATATTCTACATCTGAACTAATCAAGGGTACCCAACATGACCATTTTAAATAAACATTCTTTTTGGAGAGCATGAAAAAATTTAATTATATGAAAATTAAATGATCATCATTATAGAAAACTTAAAATACTTTGTAAATCATTAGAATTAATATGAAAGTGTAACAAGATATTTTGCACATAAAATTAATACACAGACTCATTTACATTTCTGTACTAATTAACATTTAGAAAATAAAATCAAAATGTGCCATTTATAATTACATTGGAAACAAAATGTATGTAGGAATAAAAGATTTTAAAGAAGATCTAAAGAAAATGGAGATATATTATACATGCATTGGTTTAAAGACATATTTGAAGAAAGAACTTAGTCATTGAATTGATCTATAAATGAAATGTAACTAAAATAAAAACCTCAACAGTTTATTAGGGGACTTGACAAATTGGTTCTAAAATTTATATGGAGGAAGAGAGGGACACACAACACTCTGGTAAAAGGAAAGCTTATCTGATAACAAAAGTTAATATGGGCAACTTCTGGTAAGATCCAGACAGTAGAAGCAGACCATTGCTTCCATCATATCAACTACACAAACTGAATAAAAATAATGGATTTTTGGAAAAACATTGGAAATCTATAGTTCTAAATGTAGGAACTACATTCCAGAGGGGGAAAAGTAATTCTTAGGTGAGCATTTTCTTAGATAAGGGGTTTGCTGATATGGGCCATGGGGTAAGGAACAGACTTAACCATAGGCGAAGAGATTCCCTCGGGTGAAAAAGAAACAAGCAGAGCTGCTGAGAGCTGTTTGGGATAAAGGACTGGAGTCTGGAAGAATCCAACAAATTTCCCTTCCAATTTTCTCTCCTGCTACTAGTCCTGAGTTCTGGAAGGCTGAGGTGGAAGTGCTTAAAAGCCAAAAATTTTCTCGAAGGAAGGCCTACCATAAACATGGGGCAAGTCTTTCCTGAAAGATAAGTGAAGCCAGAGGTGAAATGAATAGAAATGAAACTGCAAATCTGTCCTGATCAAAATCAATTTTTGACTGGATTGAAGTAGTTAATCCCTCTTTCTATCTGCCCTGCAGAGGAAGGGAAATGCCCTCACTGAGGGGAAGAACATTGACTTCAATATCTACCTTCTTTTAAGCACAACACCTGGCTTACAAAAAATATGTGACACTGAATGTGTAGAAGCAAGAAATGAAAAACATAACCAACAGAATCAGACCCACAGGCGATCTAGATGTTAAGATTACTAGACAATGATTTCAAAATCACAATGGTAATAAAAATGTTTAAGTATATTGAGTAAAATATATAAAAAAGAATAAAAAATGAGAAGTTTCTTCAAGAGAAATAAAATCTATCAGAAGAACTAAATGTATATTATAGAAACAAACAATACTTTATCTGAAATTGGAAACATATTAGGTTTAGAAGAAGCCTAAGCATAGAGGAGAGGGTTAGCAAATATAAACCAGAGGAGTATAAATTATGCAAACAAACACTAAAAGAAGAATGAGAAAAAGAAAAGTAAAACATAAGAAACGTGATACACAGTGAAACAGTGTAACATATATGTAACTGAAACTCAGGAAGAGGGTGGGGGGAAAGGGTGTGGGTGAAAAGCAACATTCAAAGATATCATGGCTGAGAGTTTTCTAATACATAATGTAAGACAGCCACCCAGATATTCATTAAAATTAGAAAAACAAAACAAAATAAATACAAACTGGCCCCCACATACTTACACACACCCAAAAGATAATAGTTAAAAGTCTTAAAAAGCCAGAGAGGAAAAATGCATTACTTTTAAGTTTTGTGCATCTCTCTTTATGATTGCAATTGCATATAAGGCAGATAAAAATTTAATAGCAGGATGGGACAAATAGAAGACAAAGTAAATGATTATGTGAATAGGCACATTAAAATGCAAGTGTATGAAATCTTACAGCTAAAAGACAAAGATTGTCAGATTAAAATAATAATAGAAAAGAATCACCTACATAATATTTACATGACACCTCGTAATTGAGAAGCATAAAAAATATATATGCACAGAAATAAATAGAAACATAAATATATATAATGTACATGTATGCATGGGTTAGTATAAACATACATATCTTCAGACTATATACACGAGAGGATCTAAAAGCAATGACAGCCCCAGTAGCATTAAGTACACTTGGAGCCCAGATCTTGGTTTCCAAGTACCATTATGGAATAAAAGGAACCAAGTGTCCTTGCTGTAGTAGTTGATTGGGCAGGGAAAATTTGAGATGTGCTTAGAATATTTTGTGATACCAGAAAATAAGGTAGACTTTAAAAAAATACTAACATGGATAAATTATATAAATATAATTTATACAATTTTGAGCAAACAAAAGTATATTGAAGAGTATATGCAGTATTATTCTATTTATAAGAAGTTCAGAGACATACAGAAGTGAACATACTGTTAAAGGATACAAGCATATGTGATGATAATCCCCAAAAAAACCAAAGACATGATAAACATGCAATTTTGCATGCTGTTTTTCTTATTTGCTAAAAACAAAAACACCGTTGAACTTTCAACAGCTTAATAGCTTTCACAATCAAGAAGACTCTTCCTTTCTTTACCTCACATACATCTTTCCATTGTTACAATTAATTCTATCTGTCTGGGTTCAGTAGGTCTAGTGATTACATCCTCTGTGTAGTAGCCAAGCTTAAAATTGGAGATTGATGTTAGCTTGCTTTCTCCAGCATAAATAATTCCATGTTTTAAAGATCATGTTGTCTAATCATCAGTCGTATTTACATTATTCCTCTGGTCTTCTCTGAGTTTTTCTTACCTTTTGGCTTAAAAACCTTGTTCAGTACACTGCTGTGAAACTGACTACTCCTGAGTATAATGAGCTAATGCCTCTTAATGCCTGTGTGCTAATCCCTGTATTGTACCAGTTTGCAAACCCATATATATTAGTTCCAAACTCACCAAAAAATCGTTAATAAGGTAGCTCTCTCTTCCACAATTCTTCAGGTGCACCCAAGCCTGGTATGGTTGAACTTTCTCTCTCGCTCTCTCTCTACTTTCTCAAACATTTCAGACTATCATCTCTATCTATGTAGAGAGTCCTTTTTTTCTGACCCAAAGAGTTTGTAGTAATGGGAACATCTTTCTGTAAAATGTGCAAATAATACTATCACAAATATATGGAAATATAAATTCTGCTTTTTCAAGGCATAAATAAATTCATTATTTTAATATTTTCATATAATTTTATGCTTATAACAATAAACTAAATGTAAATTTATAAATATTAGAAGCAAAATGAAAATAGTATTATAGAGGTATTAGAGTTACTAAAATAAGAGACACATTTAACATTTTTTTCTAAGTTTTACAAAACCTCTTGGTAAATAAGTGTAGTTAAATTTCTACTTATGCTACATAATTTGATAACAATTCAAATAATATTTACTACATTGTTGATGTTTATTTTCTTTATCCAAAATAAATGTAAACATATTTTTATTAAAAATAATGCAATGAAATGTAATGAGATATCTTAGGTTGGATCCTGAGATAGAAAAATGATTAGTGGACAAACTGGTGAAATCTGGATGATTTTTTAGTTTTTAGTTTAATGAATCAATGTCTCAACATTTATTTATTAGTTTTAACAATTAACCATGGTTGTATAAGAGTTAACATTGAGGAAATCTGAGTGAAATACAGGAACTCACTGTATTTTCTTTGCAACTCTTCTGCAAAACTTCTGTATATCTGGAACTACTTAAAATGAAAAGTTTATTTGAAAATAATATATATTATTCTTAAGTAAAAATTTTATTCCACTAAAATATATTACATTTTTAAAGTCTTTTTTAAGGAGAAATTGAATAAGTTTCTAGAAATTTAGTTTCCAGGTGAATTATTTAATATGACAGATTAACAGTAGCCTTCATCTAGAGATTTTTTTCTATTGTACAAACTTATCCTAAACTGTGTAAGATGATGAATATGCAGTTTTAGTTTTGGACTAACGCAAATATGAAATTTCCTGAAAATTGGTTGACATTTTGTAATTAAAAGTCATATAATATAAATGTTTCTTATTTAACCAATACAGGACATATAATTGCCTATAGAAGATATACATCTACCTTTGATGGAAAACATTTTAGGTGAGTCCAGTTATATATTTAAGATAAAATTCCCTGAGTATCAATGAGATCCTCTATTGGGAGCCAAATGAGCAGTGGAGATAACTGATGATTTCCTCAGGGTTTGAACATATAGATATGTGGAATATAAAAGTGGCATATAATTTTAGTGTGATTACCAAAAGTTTAATAAGCAAGTCAGATTCAAATGAACTTGGGAAAAACCAAGTAATTTCCCTCTTGGTGAAAGAGGATTAACCAAAAAATTGGAATTCTCTGATAGGCAATGAAGACAAGTCCACGGGGTGTTTAAACACTGCATGAGGGTTCTATTTAAGGATAAACAATAAGCTAATGGATTTGTAGCATTTGCAAATAGGAAAGAGAAATAATTCTTTATCACAGATGCTGTATTTCTATTCCACCACTGATAGTAGAAGTTTCTTGATACACTAAAAAAATCAAGAGAGGGCAAAGAGATCTGCGTGGTTCCAATGTGTTTTTATTTTAAAAATTAGTACTACCCTGAATTTAAAGCAAATAGAACTCTGAAAAGTCATGAAGTGAAGTTTTTCCTATGTTTGTGGACATTTATGTTGATTCACAAATAGAGCTCTTTTCCACTCTGTGGGGTATAATTCATTGGTGCTAATTTTTGTCAACGTACAAACTCCAAAGTGGACAACCTACAGTTTCAGAGGACAAAACCTCTGAGACAAATTTGTGTTCATCAAGCTATATGGCACATGTGAGATAATCCTAAAGGTGAAAGAAACTCCGTGAACACAGTGCAGTTCTGTGCTCAGGTATGGAGTGTATTCCATTATGGCTTTGACTAGAGACTTGTACTCCTCCCTTACTCAGGTCACTCCTTTTTCACACTGAAGCAGGGTTTCTTGGAAGGAACAGGTTCAGGGGGAAGCACTGGGCTCTTTCTCAAAAGCTACCTCTGCCTCTGGTGGGCCAAGTCCATAGTTCACCATAATGAACTCCTAAGTATGTGACCACTTTCTATTGGACTATCAGACACCCTGACTTCTCCTTGGTACATTTTTACTAACCCAGCTTTTCAATCAGACCTAGGAAGCTGCATAAGCCTTCACTTAAGAATCTTCAGCTCTGGTCACATCTCATTGCAAGTCTTCCTGCCTATTATATCAACATTTTTTTTAATTTATTTTTTTATTGACCTGTAGTTGATTTACAATGTTGTATTAGTTTCAGGTGTACATTAAAGTTATTCAATTATATATATATATATATATATATATATATATATATATATAAAATATACACACACACATATATATATGTCCTTTTTCATACTCTTTTCCATTATAGGTTATTACAAGATATTGAATATAGTTCCCTGTGCTCTACAGTAAATCCTCATTGTTTATCTATTTTATATATAGTGGTATGTATCTGTTAATCCCATACTCCTAATTTATTCCTTCACTCCTCTTTCCCCTTGAGTAACCATAAGTTTGTTTTCTATATCTATGAGTCTGTTTCTGTTTTGTAAATTAGTTTATTTGTATTATCTTTTAGATTTGACATGTAAGTTGTATTATATAATATTTGCCTTTCTCTGTCTGGCTTACTTCACTTAGTATGATCATCTTTAGGTTCATGCATACTGCAAATGTCAATATTTCATTTTTTTTTTTACAGCTGACTACTATCCCATTGTATACATACACCACATCTTCTTCATCCATTCATCTGTCGATGAACACTTAGGTTGTTTCCATGTCTTGGCTCTTGTAAATTGTACATCAGCATGTTTGATGTGTATCTTTCCTCTACTTATTTGCATTTACCACCATTTTCTTTTGCTTTATCTCTCCACTGGCAATGGTTATCAATGGCCTCAGCTAAGACCTGTGAAGTCTTGGAAGGCTCAAGCAGCTGGCTCTTCTACACTGCTTCTGTCTGACACTAGGTCTGACAACCACAACCTCCTTGCTGGAATTCCTGAATTAACTCCTAGCATTTTGGCATTTGAACTACATTCAACAAAATTTAAGATGATTTGTAAAAGAAAACATATAACATAATGAAGAACGATTTGGAATGAAAACAAAACAGAACAGAGGTCCACAGCAGAGAGCAGAAAGAGTTAATGTGACCAAGTACCTGAGATGATCTGATTGTCATAATTGGGCACGGGGTTTAATTTGCCTGGAAGCAAAGAGATTTAAGCTATTTTTGTTTTTACAGTCATAATAATTTAAATGATACTTGCAGCAGTTTTTTTTTGTTTGTTTTCAGGCATCTAACATAAAAGAGCTGCTTATATAAAGAACATTAAAATTCAGTGGCAAACTACTATGGTTTTATAAAAATCTCTAAAATCATGCTTAAAGAGATGATGTCTTTACTGACCTTGAAGCTGAAAGTTATATTATAAATTTGTGAAATTTTGTCTATATCAACTAAATTAATATTTTTAAGTCTCTTATTTTTCAATGATCTAATTAGCTATAGGAAGAGGACTTTGGGAGTCTAGATGAATGGGTGCATAACATGCTAAACAGACTTTTTAATGAATGACTTACATGAGTCAATGGCAGGTGCTGGATCACAGTAAATGATGTTTTCCAGTTCTAACTTAGAGCAGAGAGATCTCTACTATTGGTCAAGTCAGAACTGTCATTTTAATAAAACCAGATGTGAATGAGCAATTTGATTATTTCACTATGAAATTTTGAGAGAAGATTTCTCATCTCACCTGGAGTTCAACCCACTTTATCAAGACATGAATAGCAAAGGATGTTTTTAGAGCCAATATTTTCTTTGAAGTGGGTAAATGTAATCCATGGCATTAGAATTATGAGACCTGGGTTTGGTTTTAATTCCATACTCACGAATTGTGTGTCTCTGGCTGTGCCAATCAATGGTGCAGCTCCTATAAGCATCCTTTTTAAAAAGGAAAGAGTAGACATAATTTAGATCAAACTTTATATGAGTGTGAGTTTGAGGGGACAAGGATATAATGGATGGGATAGACAGGGGTTGAAACTCATGATTCCAAAAACTCCAATTAAGAAGCATTACAACTCCCATTTTATTATAGAACATAAGTGAACAAAGTTCCTTTCAATAAGCTGCACAGTTAGGATGAAAACTAAGGGCATAAACTTAATATGCTCAAGATCAGTTAACACACACAGACACACACACGCTGTATTTGCAGTTTTTCAATTTTGATGTTATGTAATAACAAGACCACCCAAAAGGTGGCACTAAAAAACAGACAGTCATTATGTGACCTTCAAGTAAATGTAATTTAATGAGAAAAAGGAAAAGAGATGGTAGATAAATTTCAGTCTTGTTTTCTGTTTAAGTGCATAAGTTGTTTTCTTAGCCACAGATAAATAATAAGCAGGTGGCTTCTATTCTCAGTCCAACATAAAGCATTTGAAATTGATTTGTGTTGTAGCTGTGTATGTTTAATTCAATACCCTTTCCGCTTTTAAGACTAGTGTCTCTTTTTGTTATCAGAAGACAAGATGTTGGCTTTTGTAGACTCATTTGATTGTCTTTGGAGTCATCCTCCTGCAATAAACTTTGAATGAACGGATGATCTTATCTGAATCCAAATGTATACATTACTGCATGTCTATGAGTTATAGAAAAGGCTAGTAGAAGATATGCTGGAGCTGATTTTTATTTTTTTGTTTGTTTTTGTTGTTGCTTTGCCACTGTGTAAACAATCAAGCCGTGGCACAAGAAGATTAAGAATATAATGCACATATACTGACACATTTATTTCAAATTGTTAATAAAATTTTCTACGAAAAAATCAGCAGTAGTTGCACATTCTAATAACTGATAAAAATGTATTTATATCACTGAATACTAAAGTAGTAGTTTTTAGTATAGTAACACTTAAAAAAAACCTATTGTAACTATTGATGGCAAGCATATTTAAATAAATACTATAAAACAATGTGCTACCAACTGGGGGATGCAGTAACTGTTTCCCCACCTACCTACTCAGATTCTTCATTAATTAAGAAATACAATGAATGAGTCAACATATGGAGAACAAAAAAAAATCATTCTTATTACAGTTAAAACTGAAATTAGAGAATGTGTTTTGTATCTGGGAGAACGTGGGCTTCCGAACGCTGAGCCTCAGATTGACGCAGCCTCACATACCTCGTCACAGGAAGGCTTGACTGGGCAGGTTCTTCCCGTGAGAACAGAGCTGGCCCACAGAGAAGAAGAGCAGAACATGTGGGCAGCTGTTTCTCAAGAGAAGAAAGGGAAGGAAGATACTGGCTCCACCTGCCTGGGTCTTCTGTCCAAACTTACCCGTTAGATCAGCTGCTCCCAGTTAGGTAAGCCATGTGGGAATGAGAGGGCGAGGGAAGCTGGGAGTATGACGACAGTGGAACACTGCACAGAGAAGAAAACACCAGGAGTAAAGAAGTGTTCCCTAGACCCATCTACAAATGGTCTTTTAAATTGAAGTATACAGTTGAGTTATGATGTTGTGTTATTAGTTTCTGGTATACAGCATAGTGCTTCAGTTACATGTATATATATATTCTTTTTTAAATTTTTTTTCATTATAAGCTATTACAAGTTATTGAATATAGTTCCCTGTGCTATGCAGTAGGACCTTGCTGTTTATCTATTTTATGTATAGTAGTTAGTATCTGCAAATCTTGAACTCCTAATTTACCTCTCTCCCCTTTCCCCTTTGGTGACTATAAGTTTGTTTTCTATGTCTGTGAGTCTCTTTCTGTTTTGTAAATAAGTTCATTTGTCTCATTTTTTTTTGCTTCCACATGTAAGTGATATCATATGATATTTGTCTGTCTCTGTCTTACTTCACTTATTATGATAATGTCTAGGTCCATCCAGGTTGCTGCAAATGGCATTATTTTATTCTTTTTTATGGCTGAGTAGTATTCTATTGTGTATATATGCCACATCTTCTTTATCCATTCATCTGTCAGTTTAGGTCCCTAAATGTCCATTGACAGTCTCAGGGCTGGCATCTTTAGAGAGTCCTGAAACCCTACAATGTCTTGGTAGAAAGATGGTTCCTGTGTTTACAAATAGATTGCCTTAAAATAGATTCCACCCAGGTCTTCTCTGTTATGGGGGTCCATCTAAAAAATACTGTTTGCTTTATTCCTTTGATAACTATGTAAGTTTAAAAAGTTAAAGCTCTAATCTGTTCTTAGAAACAATAATCAGTACATATATGCAAACTAAAAAAAAGGTGCGGTATACTGTATATATGTATTTACATGCAATATAATGTGTATGTGCAGTTCGAACTATAATAATCTAACTGATAAAAAATGAAAAAGGGAAAAAAGTCTAAAAAATAAAAATACTGTATGCATTACTTCTGAAAATATTTTATGTGTATTCGGTCAATAAAACATTTATTGAATGTTTTCATGTGCTAGGTGTCCTCCTAGGTGTGGGTAAGACAAAGACGAATCGGATAGATTTTCAAACGCAGGGAACAGAACCTGCCTTTAGAAGGGAGGGCGTACAAAGGAATAGAACATGATATTATAGAGTGATTTATTTTTGTGTAAGAGGGATGCACAGAGTGACTACTGTGCTAATGTGAAAGAGGAGCGGCACCCCTTGGCCCGGAGGTGGGGGAGCAGGAGTTTGTCGGGTGAAATGAGGGCAGGGAGCAAGAAAGGCATTTGAGGAGCAGCTGGTGCCCAGGCCAGGAGATGAGATGCTGGTGTCGCGAGCACCTGTAAGGTGCCCAGCACCTGCAGCACAGGGTGGTGAGAGATGAATCTGAAGAGATAAGCCAGAGCCAGATCATGATAGACCTTAGACCTTGCCTTTTCAATTGTTTGTTTAGTTTTAGTTGGCTTTGTTCCGGAAGAGTTTTCAGCTCCCTTGCAGGGCTGTGAATACCATACTGAGACATTTGGAATTCTTCCTAACATGTTGCCAAAAGTTTCAGAAGGAGAGCAATACGGTCAGATTTGCACCTTAGGAAGATAATTGTGTCTTCTTACAGAACAGTGAAGAGCAAGAACAAAGACAGAGGCAGGGGCCAGTTAGTAAGTTGCTGTAGTGTGAGGGGCTGAATTAAGACAGAGGCTTTGGTGATGGCAAGAAGTAAGAGATGATAGAACATAAACACAATCAACGTGGTTTGCTAGTAAATATTTTCTCAATGAATGAAGTGTGACTAATTAGATACGTGGGGGAAGGAAGAGGGGGATGTTGAGGATGAATTACAGGTTCAGGCTTGGGGAACGAGGTGGGTGACAAGAGAAGTCATTGCTTGGACAGTGACTGCATTCCTTCTGAGTTCTTTGTGTGTATGGAACTGGAACTGTTGCATGTGGATTAATCTTAACTATAGAATAAACTCACTGCAAGTAAGTCAGGGTCTTTCTTCTTTTTCCTTATAATTTTCCCAGCATCAAGAACAGTATTGATCACACAAATGTGATCTAATACTTTCATTGATTGATGACAATTCAGTGAATCCAAAGTAGCATGTGGTGATATTCATCTAAGAATGACTGACGGGGCTCACCTGAATATCAGTTGGGATTCTCTGATTGCATGTAATAGAAACTGCCTTTGCCTAACACGAATCCAAGAAAATTGTGGTGTGTTATTGGAAGTTCTCAGGCTTGACACAGAGTCTGGAGAAACAGGGTTGGAAATAAACAGGTAGAAAAGTAGATGCAGAGAACGGAACAAGAACCATAGGATAAGCCACAATTTTCAGTCCCTTTGTCTGCTTAACATTCCAATTCCAGAATTATTGGCCATCTTGAGTAACATCTCACTGCTTGACCAGGAGAAGATTGGGACCCTAATTATAGTCTCACAACAAGGGAAGGGGTAATTTCTCAACATTTGGAAATCATGGTGCCCTTAGGAAAAGAAAAATGATGCTAGCAAGACAAATAATTATAAATGTCCACTTCAAGCTGATTGGCACTTTTATTGCTTTTTTCCGTTTAGAAAAAAATCATTTTTATTGAAGCATAGCTGATTTACAATGTTGTGTTAATTTCTGGTATACAACATAGTGATTCATGTACACATACATATAGGCCATTACAAGGTATTGAACATAGTTCCCTGTGCTATACAGCAGGACTTTGTTGTTTAGCTACCTTATATATAGTAGTTAGTATCTACAAATCCCAAACTCCCAATTTATCCCTCCCACCCACTTTCCCCCTGGTAATCATAGGTTTGTTTTCTATGTCTATGAGTCTGTGTCTGTTTTGTAAATAAGTTTGTTCATGACTGTTTTTTCTTTTGCTTTTTTTTTTAGATTCCATATAAAACAAAAATGAAGCTTTATGAAGTATAGGCATGAGAAATTCATTTTCTGGCTAAAAGGAATTTTGATCTTTTTCAATTTAGCTTCTCTCTTTGACAAAGGGTTTAATCTGTTATTTAGCTTCTAGAAAGTAAAATGAAAAATCTAAAAATAGTAGCACATAAGCACTAAACTAATGAGACACAATAGGAAATTCTAGACTTGGAAGGAAATATTACACAGATTTTGCAGGAGAAGAGTGAATAGGCAAAGGGGAAGGGATTGGAGTGGGAAAGAAAAAGGAGGAACACACACAGAAGAAAAATCCAATTTTGTTTGGATAAACTTTAGAATGACATTCAAAGCAAATCTCTAACTCTTGAGTGTCCGGAGGGAACACCCGCCACTAATTACAGGACTAAGATATGGAAGAAGCCACTTCAGGCTGTGGAATTCGAATCAGTCATCCTGAGGGTGGCTTTTAAGATGTGGCTGTGGTTGTTTGTTTGGTGGTAGAAGAGAGTTTAAATTTATTTCCACTGGCCTTGGTAGATGTTGATGTTTCTTCCGTCTCTAATCTCACTCCAGAGCTCAGGAGATAGCTGTGCCAGCTGGGGCTTTGCTCTGCCAGACAGTCCTGGTGCTGCAAAGTCAAATCACTGTGAAGGATGTTTAGGTGATTGTGGGAAGAAGTTTTGCTTAGAGATCACCATGAAGTTTCTCTACCCCATCCCTTCTGAGAAAATAAATTAAAAGAGCTGGTTTTATGATTGATTCTGAAAATTGTGTAAGACTTTTAAGTTGGTCTATATTTGAAACCACAATTTTGATGATGTCTCTATTTCCTTTCATTTCTAGGAAAATTATAAAAGATTCTAAAATTTCTCCTTTGTGGCAAGCAAAGATGAACTTCTTCTTGAAGAAAGCGCACATTCTTTTGCAGGATGAAATAGAGATGAAACAATAGAATGATGGGCGAAAAGTCCTTTTTGAAAACTTAATTAGCATTTTCTGTGAGAAATTACACTAGACATGTTATAGATTGGTTTAATAAATCTAGACAGTTGATGTTATAATTTACTCCAGAACTTTTCAGTTTTTCTTTTCTTCTCCCAAGCTAGAGAGAGGTCCTCGAAAATAATAACTTATAGTTCATTTATTTACACTTATTATTTTACTTCTTATGAGTGTGAGGTTTTTTTTTTCTTCATTTTCTATGCAGAAAAGATGATTATGAAATAGTAGATGGGAAGGAGTAATTCTTCGGAATTTGGAAATCGTTTAGCAGAGCTGCCTAAGGAGTAAATTGAAACTGTTTTAATTTGTCACACAGAAATAAGGCCCAACATATTCCTTCTGCTTCAGAAGTGTTTTCCTGTCCTTACTGTTAGGAGAATTAATACACTGTCAGGGGTGATACTGAGCACATTAGACATCAATTTGTGAGTTGGACTAGATAATCTCTTAATCTCTTAACCCCATTCCAAACATGAATACAGTCGTTTGAAGGTGTCTGTGGGGGACTGGTTCTAGGATCCCTGCAGATACCAAAACCCATGGATGCTCAGATCTTTTTTATACAATGGACAGCTCTTCATATCCATGGTTCCGAATCCACGGATATTGAGGGTCAACTGTATCTATGTTACTATTGTTGTCAGGGATGTGGTCAAGGATGTAAGCCAGACTGCCTGGATTTGAATGCCAGCTCTAAACTATAGAATCAGCTACCATCCATAAGTTGCGAACAAGTGGTATTCTGCAGAGCTATACGTATGAGTTGATGCAGAAAAATCTGGAAATTTCCCTTTATAAGTTGGTTTTTCATTTGATGGTCTGGAGGGAGTATAAGAGTTTGCATATGTCTTGATATTACCAAGCCATCTAAGAGGAAAACTTTGATTTTAATAACGCTGCTTCTCCAACCCATTTCACGTGGAGTACAGTTACAGCGGAGTTAACAAGTCCGTGCTAGCTTCTTTGTATTACAGATGGGAAGAGTCCATAGGCAGAGATCAAATAGAATCCAAGATAGATCCTTATTTGTTGTGTAAATCCTTATTACAGTCTGGGAAAGGGGATGCGATATGGGGGATACTGTCCCCTAAATGGCAATCAGGATACCTTCTGATGGGATGTAGACTGGCATGCTGATGATGAAAACCTGGCAATTCTTCTTGGTCAAATTTTTATGAGGATTTCTTTTAGCATTTTCTTAGTCATCTCTACCTACCTTTCAGGCTGTCATTAATTGAAGGTGATGAAACGTGTGATAACGTGGAGAAATTCTTTGAACTAAATTAATTCAGACTATTATTGGCAAACAAAAGTGTGTGGCTCTCTGTGCACTGGGGGATTATTTCAGGAGAGGTTCAAAATGAAAGTTGCTAGATGTGAAGCCATTTTGGAATATATTAAAATCAAAAGTTTTATTCCCTGAGAAATGCCTCCAAAATTTTGTTGCATTCAAGATTATATTTCCTGGTAATTTTTTCACGGATAGTAGTAGTTGATTTTTATTGAATTGATCTTATAATAGAAGAATAAATTTCCAATAAAAAAGTTGTCAGATCCAGCTTTATTCCCACATACAATAAGTTGACTTTGTATGACTCTCTCTCTCTCTCTTTTTTTTTTTCTCCCCCCAAGGGAGAATGGGTGGAGAAGGAATTATAATAAGTTACATAAGAAAATTTTAAAATCTTGCTTTATTTTTAGAATTTATGTTTCCTGTGTGGCTGTGTCTTGATTTGGGCTGGATAATACCCAGGGCACTTGTTTGGAGTCTGAGAAGTTTACACCAGATTTTTCACTCGGATATACATATCAAAGCTGTTTAGAACTCTTTAAATTTTTCTTATGGGTGCATCAGCTATTTATACCACAGTGAGAATATCATTGCTATGTGGCAGCACACCTGGAAACTGAATGGCAAGATCAGGTTGAAGTTATGGAACATTCCAGAAAGGCCAAAATTCAAAGTAAAAGCAGCTTAACTCAGAACACGCTCTTCAGTAAGGGATGGTTGTTTTGGCTTCTGCAGAAGCCTCGCTGATGATCTGCTATTCGGAGGCTTCCAAGAAATAAATTTTTAACAGTTTGCCCTTTGGAAAGAGGATTAAGAATTTTATCGACTATAAGCATTAGATATAAATATTCATTAAATTCTGAGTACTTTTCAGAAAGTCTCACATTGTCATTATTCTTTAGTTCTAGCACTGCATTGTCCAATATAATAGTCATCAGCCTTCTGTGACCATTGAGCACCTGAAATGTAGCTAGTGAGGCAGAGAAACTGAATTTTCAACTTAATTTAATTTTAACTCCTTTAATTTTACAACTTGAACATAAAATATCTCATTACTACTATTAGATCAATCATGTGTTAAGGCGGTAATATTTTGAATATATTGGGTTAAATAAAGCACATTATTAATAATTTTACCTGTTGCTTTATATTTTTTTTTGTCATTGTGACTACCAAAACATTTAAAATTACATATATGGCTTCCATTCTATTTCTGTTGGGCAGCCTGGTTGTGCTTTGTACTCGTTAGCCGCTCAGAGATCTCTAAGTTTCCTCAATGCACAATCTCTCCTCGTTTTCTTTCCCACAGAGGGATGGTTATATACCTGTTTTTCATGAATTGATTTATAGCTGGTTTAAGAAGAAATGACTCTGATTCTTCCATGTAATTTCCCAGCTTTTTGGAGAGTTTTTTTTTTTTTTCTGAGAACAAGTTCACTATTATCAAACAGTCAAAGTCACCAAATGTTGTCCAGTGTCTTTCTTCCTTGGCTTTCTTGAATTCTCCAGGATAACCCATACCAACAATGGTATGCATGGCATTAAAAAGTTTTGTTTGTTTGTTTGTTTGTTTGTTTTGCTTATCTGTTTGATTGAGTGATGTCTCCAAGATCTCTTACTTTAGTCAGCTTCAGTCTAACTAGTATATTGTCTCCTCTAGAGTTCTGAACTTGGCCTTAAACCTCCTTTCTCTCCTTGTTACACTCAAGAAGCGTTTGTTGATCCTGATTTACATTACTTCCCATGGTTTCCTCAAGGTACTGCTTCCTAAGTAATGTCTTCCCAATTCCACTCCCTGATTCTCGGGACCCAGCATAGTTGTGACTGGATGCAAAAGCACCGTTACCATCTTACACCATTCTAGGTACTGCGCACAGCACTGTAGAGTGTGGCATGGCTTCTGACCTCATGGGACCCACAGGCTGGTGGGAGAGGCACAAAATCAACACTTATGCTTTTGCCAGGCTTCTGGAACCTGTTTTGCCTGCAAGCACAGAGAGGGGAAATGCCTGAGAATTTAGTTCTCCATGAGAAAGCTCTTAGCCAATGACTGGTACGTGGGTGAATATAAATACTCCAGCCCCTAATCGGGACAACTCTTCAGTGAGACTACATGGAACACAGAGTGCCTTTGAGTTATTGAATTTAGGTCACACTCTGTGGGGCTTTTGTCCTCGTTCCTTGTCCTCCTTCCTTTTCTGGTCCCATGTCGTCACTCCTTTACGCATGTCCTAGAAATATTTCAAATACGTCACTTTCTGAAAATTCCTCATCTCTGTTTGCTTCTGGGAAGTTCAACCCTTTGTCAGTCATCTTAGGTGCTGGAATTGGTTCTGGGATGCTGACTCTCAGGATGAGATTCTGGAATTGGATCATGCGATGGCCAGATGGCAACAGAGATCCTGTTGTTTGCTGTAAGTGAAGGGGTAATAACCTCTGGCTTGCTGTCATGTTAACATTTGTCGATACTTTTACCTGTTGTGAGTTGGGAAGGGATACAAGGGAAAGGGGAGTCACTGGATTGTACGATATCTAAAGAATTGGATAGTTACGATAATTATAAGAAAGATGGATTTGTTTGGTTGCTGCTAACTGATGCACTGTAGAGAGAAAATATGTTGCCTTTGTTGGCCAATTACCACTTCCTGGGGGAGAAGGAGATCAAGAATTCTATTTTATAGCTATTTAATTTTATCCAAGGGAGATTTCAAGGCAGGGGTGGTTCTGTGTCTGTAGATGGGTCAAAGCTAGAGATTGTCACTGTATACATGGTTGATGCAATTTGTATTAGAGTTCTTAGTAGCAAAAGACAAAGACTAGCAGAAACCATTTCAAGGAAAGAATATTGAATGGATGTTGGGTAACTCACAGAATTCCCAGAAAAAGTGAGAATGAGACTCAGGAAATTGTCATGAACAAAGGAGGCTGGAAGGTAGCCAGAACTGCACAAACAATGAGAAAGCCACAGATCCTGTCCAGCAAGGACGCTGCAACTGCCACCACTGTATAATTTGGTGTCTCAGATTACACAACCTTCACTTTAATTCCTGGAGGCCACTGTAGGCTACTGGTGCCCTGGACAATGGATGTGGCTGCTGCTGGCATTAGAACCAATTTCCTATGGTCTCTGTATCTATATGTCACAAGCTACAAATTTGAAGTGGCGGATTCTTCTGATCTGATAAGCCTTGGCCATAATCCAGGAATTTCCTGGATCTGTGGATTTATATAAGTACTAGCCAAAGAGTACAAAGTTTCACTTACAAGTCCTAGAGATCTGTGTACTGCATTGGGACTATAGTTAACAATACTGTATTGTATACTTAAAAATGTGCTAAGATGATAAATCTTATTTTGTGTTCTTATCACAAAAAATAATAGTAATAAGTAAAAAGAGTGGGAGGAACCTTTGAGGTGATGGATGTGTTTATGGCATTGATTGCGGTGATGGTTTCATGGGTGTGCCTTTAGCTTCAAACTCATCAGGTTGGATACATTAAAAATGTACTATATTTTGTTGGTCAATCATATCTCTATAAAGTGGTTTTAAAGACATTTTGAAGAAATTTTGGCCATTCTTTTTTTTTTTCCCCTTCAATCTGCCTTTTCTTCCTATTTTTCTGGAAGTCCAGTTGTTCCATAGGTAACAGAGGTTCTGTTTATTTACTTTTCATTCATTTTCACCCTGAATACTTTAGTTTCCATTTCTGTTGCTATGTCTTCAAGTTTGTTAATCCTTTATTGCCCTATCTCTAATCTGCTACTAAGTTCATCCAGTTAAATTTTCCTCTCAGATATTGTTTGTCAGTCCTATAAATTATGCTTGTTTTTCTTCAAATCATCAATTTCTCTTCTCAATAGGTTTTTGTTTTCATTTAAATCCTTAAGCATATTTATAATATTGTTTAAAAGTATTTGTCTGCTAACTGCATCATCTTTGTCATTTCTCAGTTTATTGCTATTAACAAGCATTTCTCCTGACTCTGAGCTACATTTTCCTGCTTCTTTCCATGTTCAGTAAATCCTTATATGATTATAGGCATTGTGAACATTGTGCTAATTTTGCTGTGTTCCTTTAAAGAGTATTGAAATACAGTTTGGCAGGAAGCTTAATTGTTTATGGATTATCTTGAACATATCTTTCAGCTTTTTTAGAGGACATAGAGTAGCCTGACAATGAAGACACCTTCTGAAGTCTCTTTTGGATGCCTCATGTGTTCAGCAAGGTTTCTCCAGTTTGCGTAGTCAACACACAATAGTCTCCCATCCCTGAGTGAATTTTGGATTTATTCAGTTTACAGCTCCCTAGTAGCTTATTATTTTTGCCCAGCCCTATAGGTATTTTACCCTATGCATTGCTTAGTTTTACCCTTCATGTATGGCTTGGTATTCAGCCCAAATCTCAAGAAGCCCATGCTGTCTCCTGGAGCTATTTCTCTGGGAGCTTTCTCATCTCACAAGATATGTACTTGCCCTGCAAATCCAGGTTTCTCAGGCTCTTTGAACATTAATCTCTGTTCCATCAACTCAGCAGGACTAACATGCTCCTCTTCCCTGCTTTGAAATTTAGAAAATGCTTTCAGGAAAAAAGTTGCAGTGATCATGTAGCTCACCTCATTTTTAAAAATATTCTCTCAGGTACTATAGTCCTGGATTGTCAGTTGTCCAATGCCCAAAAATAGTAGTTTTGCATGTTTTTTCAGTTTTTTCATTGTTTATACTGAGAAGGCAAGTCCAGTTCCAATGACTGTGTCACAGGCAGACGTGACAGTCCTTTGTTCAATTTTTAATCTGTATTTTGAAATTTAAATCTGTGACAAAACAATAATCTGGGACAGTTTACTTCCAGAATCTACATGTTCCTCATATATGCTGGTCTTAAGTGGAATTAGTAGCAGAATTTTATTTTGGGAATCCTTAGATGTCTCTGACTGTCAGAATCATAATATGGCCTAAGTTTTGATGATAAATAAAGAATAAAACCCTTTAGCAAACAAATGTCCAAAAGCAGCCACGAAACAGATAAATGTGCTTTGTTTGTTTCAGTTTTTCATTTACAGTTTTAAGAATAAAATTCATAGTCTTTAGAATGAGTTAGTACTGCTGGAAGTTTTTCATTCCTCCTATCTTATTTTACATACTAGAATAATATTCTTGCATCAAATTCCAACACAAATAAAAAGACAAGAAAAAAATTAAAACATTAGCAACAACAAAAGTCCTGTATTGCAGCTCAACTTCTTTGCTCTCTGTCCTTGAATATTTTGCCATGCAGGTAAGTAACACAAAAGGGACAACTCTTTGGAAGCTTTAAGCAGTGTTCTGCTCTCAAACAGAACTTTAAAGCGTCCCCTTTTGATTCAGAGTTGTGTCTACTCAATGCTTCTCACTTTTCTCAGTCTCACTTTGATCTCCTTATCTGCTCTCACTCCTTCTGTCCCATCTATCTGCTCTTGCTCCAAGTCAGATCAGCACATCGCAAAGGCAGCACAGGGCTTTATGGCTGGGAAATTCCAGGTTTACCAGTGAGGACCCGAAGTCCTGTGTACCTGCTGAGTCCCTGAAGCTCGAAGAGGTGTTAGTTTTGATCAGTGCTTGTGGTGTGAGGGAAAGCCAAGAGAGAGGGTGGGATGGTGCCATGATTGCAGTGGAACAGCATGCTGAAGTGTCATGGAAATGTGAAGTGTTGTGAAGACATGAGTAAGGACTTGATCCCTTTGAATCAGTGGATGAAAGGTGATTTGACTCCTCATCATGAATTACTGATCTCTTCTTATAAAAATGCAATAGGGAAGGTGACCACATATTTTCTAATTAGTTTTGTCATCACCAGCCTCTGGTCCACTGCTCTGTGTATGTGTTTTCCTCCACAGGTAAATAAACTAACTCCAGCTGTTCTGGTGTGTCAACTTTTCCAACAAGTTTGGTCCTTAGCTCTGATCTGACTGCGTACAAACCAAGTGCTTTCTCCAATCTAACATTTAGATTGAACTCTCATTTCCCAGGTCTGTAGCACACAGCAGAGCTTCTTACATGATTTCAATGTATTTTTATCTAATTAACTAAGCATTGAATCAACACTTATCTTGGGTCAGTTGGGTGAAATATGATGCAGTATTTGACAGCATTTCCAAAAATATACACAGTGCTATTTTATGTGTAAGAAATTATCATTGATCTAGTAACTTGAGGCTTTAGAAGTATCTTGAGGTATTTAGAACATGTTAAGCATTGGCATTATCAAGGAAGGATGTAATATTCTGATCATCTTCTTAAGTCGTCTCATATCCTTAGGACAAAATTCAGTGACGTTAACAATAAATGATTGCAGGTTGAGCCAAGATGCGGGATGGAGATGTGACTGCTTTCAAGGTGTTTTTTCTTTGAAGTCATTATTTCTTTGTCTGGTTGCTTTTTTCCCTCTAATTTTCCTATTATTAAGTTATTTATCTTAGTTCAAAAGCAAATACTTTAGGACTTTTTGAAAAGGTAATAAGAAAGATATAGATAAATTAAATTTTAAAAAATTAAATGAAAGGCCATAAAGTGGGACCAAAAACTGACAGAGGGAATATAATTGAGGCCTGGGGACTTTTTAGAAGAAAGGAAATCTAGATCTCATTCTGTTTGTCATCGTGTACTTCCTGACTTGCTTGGATGTGTCTACTTAGTATTTGAATCTAGTTCATATTTTCTTTATATCTGTAAACCTGCTTCTTTTTTGTTTTATTCACTAGTTTGTGATATTTTTCAGATTCCACATATAAGTGATTTCATACTGTATTTGTCTTTCTCTTCTGACTAATTTCACTTAAGACTAATGTCCTCCAAGTTCACCCATGTTGCTGCAAATGGCAAAATTTCTTTCTTTTTTATGACCGAGTAGTATTCCTCTCTGTCTGTGTGTATACATATATCTCATCATGTTTGTCCAGTCATCTGCTGACGAACACTTAGGTTGCTTCCATACCTTGGCAATTATAAATAATACTGATATGAATATAAGGGTGCATGTAGCTTTTTAAATTGGAGTTTTCTCCAGATGTATGCCCAGGAGTGGGATTGCTGGATCATATGGTAACACTGGGGTGCCTATACCTTTTCAAATTAGTGTTTTTATTTTTTTTTTCAGATATATACCCAAGAGTGGAATTGCTGGGTATTATAACCTCATGTTCATTTTGTGACTTTTAACACTTGCATTAACAATAAATTTATCAATGTTTTGGTGTCACTAGAGGAGAACGATTTTATGGAATAATTACATGGAAATAAAATATGGCTTTAACTTCTAAAATTTTTAATTCTCTCATATAGTCATATATTCATACCCAATTCAGGGAAAGCAATATTTTTGAAGTTTTTGTTACAGGAGCCACAAGAGTGAGCATTCATTCTCTCTCCTGACTTTCCCTTCGCGCATTCTTTCTGTTTTACTCAGTGTGTCTCCGTCTCTCTATTTTCACTTATGAGTTGATTTTGTTGGTATATTCAATTTGTCATTCATTAAATGTGGCTGGAAGTGCAGTTCCATTAGACGTTTAGGACAAACATGACTGGTTTATTTCAGTGTAAGCCCATCAACCAAAGGTGGAAAAAGTTCCAAAAAATCTATTTGCTGGAAAATTTACTAATAAGCTTTTCATTGCTCAAAGGCTTGTTCACAATGTGGGATTTGAGGGTGGGGGCCTGGGTGGAAAGAAGACAAAATATAATAAACACAACAGAAACTCACTGGCATCAAACTGATTGGAGTGCATTAGGAAAACAAATTATGAGAGAACTATGAAAACAGGCTTTGTACTTTGCAAAGTGGAACATTTCAGAGTTGCCGATTACAGAGATTGGAACTAATAGCAGTGCCCCAAAGCAAGGTTTCTGTTTCAGGCCTGTGTGTGCACATTTTATTCTTCATTCATAAAGAAATCTTAGTTTGCAAACAGGATGTATACCAGACCCCTCAAGGATCTAAGAATTTCATCAACATAGAGAATTAATGTGAACACATGACTTTCTTGTAGAGTGAGAAAAGGTTAAGCTAAAATGAAACAAATGTCATTTCACTTATCTGACTTTTTAAAATTAGAAGGGGAAAAAATGTATGAATGAGGAATCAGATTTTTTATTAAAAGCATATTTTAGAATATTTTCTTTTCGGAGGGCCAGATTTATTTCCTTCTTCCATTTGTTGACTCCACCGTGAATTTAAATAAGTTCTTGGTGTGTTCTTGGTTTATTTGACTTTTGATTTTAAAAGTCAAGGGATGAATTTCAGTCTCTAAATTTGAAAGAATGTCTTTGGAGTGAGGTCCTGCCAGCTTCCTGGAGGAAGTGGCAATTAAATGGGCCCTTAGGGAAAGGGCATAATTTCAATAACAAAAGGATGGTGTAGAGTCCTCCCAGATGGAGGGACAGCGATCTTTGAATGCAAGGATAAGGGTAGGGGGCCAAGTCATTTTAGATGAGTGAGATGACCTTATGGTTCAGGACAAAGGTGAAGGGGGAGAAAAAGTGGGAAAATTAGACTTGCACATGCCCCAGAATGTCAGGACTAAGAGTTTTATTTGGATAATTGGCACTTGGTAGACATGGACAGTGTTAAGTATGTAGCTCCATGAAGAGAAAGTGGGTGAGCTAGAAAGAAGAAATGAAGCAAGACCACAAGTTTATGGCGCTATTCTCCTGTGCTGTATATTACACAAGCTTGTCAAGTTTCCCCTTATACAGATGGATAGGGAAACGAGGGGTCAGGATGTTGAAAACTTGCTGAGATCTGTAGATTGAGTATTTGGATCCAGCGTTGTTGAGTGAACAAAGCCTAAGCTTCAATAGTGACAAGACTCAAGAGATTCTTCAGAACCAATGATCTGGCACAAGGCAAAGAGACCAGGGTCGGGGACACTTCATGGGAGCCTCTAGCCTGCATCAAGGTCAACCTCCTAAACTAAATCTAATGGTACAGAATGTAGAGCAGACACCAGAATTCTATTTTTATTCTATTTTTTTCTGATTATCAAAGTTAATAGGATTTCAGGGTCAGCACACTAGACATACTTAGTGATATACCTCATTTTAACTGAGCATGATAAATCAAATACAAGGAGAGAACAAGGGTGGAATTTTCGCTAATTGGATCTCTAGTGTGGTGGATTTGAAAAGCTGGTCTTAGTCTGTATACTCTAGGTTCCAATCTCTGAACTCGGACAAGAAAGGAGCCACCCCAGCAAGTAGGCACATTGACTCCTGACTTGTAAGCATGTTCAGGTCCAAACAAATTAAATCCAGAGCCCAGTTCCTTCCCTCATTTCTTTTATATGCACCCGTTTCTCTCTCGACATTCACTCAGAGATTATAAGTTTCAGCACACAAAAGGCTTGGAAGTAGAGGAAGCTAGAGACAGGTAGAGATGGGAAAATGCAGCTCACTGAAGATCTAAAGAAGAACGATGTACTGCATCTGATTCTTGCACTGCAACTTACTCTAGAAGAAGCAGACTCAGTCCACCAGGTGCCCACTGGGTAAATTCCTATCATGTGCCACAAGATGAGCAAGGCATTATGTTCCATCTCTTGGCTTTTAGGTTCAGAGAGGCAAACTCCCCAAATTCAAGTGGTCTGGGGTGGGGGGCTGGTTGTCCTCTTTGTTTCAAAAATCATGTATGGATAGACTTCAAAGATGAGCACCTAAAAACAAAACTAATCAAAGCATTTGGCCTATGATAAAAAAATACAGAATTAGGACTGAGAACATGGCCACAAAGATGTGCGGAAATACTTTACTTCCCTGGAGTCATGATGAATCTCCTGAGTTTTTTTTTTTTTTTTTTTAAATACTAACACCTGGGCCTCAGACCCAGTACTTCAGATGTAATTGGTGTGGAGCCAGGCCTTGGCATTGGTACTTTTTAAAAGTGCTTCCAGGTGACTTTAATGCAGCCAAGACTGAGAACCTGTTAGAGCAAGCTAGTGCAAGAACATGTCTCCACAGATATTCGCCTCTTATTTGGTCTCAGTTTCCTTATCTGGTAGAAGAGAAACTTCTGATAAGGCAGTGAGTCATTGTATTTCTCCTACCTCCTTGAAAATGCTGTTACTTTCCTGTGATGTTTATATCCTAAAATCCTCTGAGGAAATACATATCCACATGAGAGCCAAACAGCAAATGAGATAAACTGAAATTGCATATAATCTAAGATGGCTTCCTTGTACCCTGTTCATTTTAGAATGTGTTGTCATTCCAAGATTGGTTGAGTTCAGGCTGCTAGAAAGCCTTACTAATAAAGACAAAGACTTTATGCTGGGTCCCATGCGCAAGGAAGCCTACTGGACTTTGTTCATATCCATAGACCCCAACAGCCACCTGAAGACCCAGTATTTCCAACATAAAGGAGAAGTAAGAGTGTGAACCTGGACTGCTTTCTCCTAGCCAACCCAGCCCTCAGGGGCTTCATCTATATAATAAAGATGGTGGATAATACAATTTGAAATTCCCTTAATTCTCTAATCTATACATTATATTATTATTATTATTCAGTAACAGAAGCTCATTAGCATTGAGAACAACAAACAAAACAAAAAACACATTTTACAAACTTTTCCCCAGTTATTTTAGATGTCCTGGGTATTCCGTCCCAGCACCAGGTCTCTGATGAGATGAGTGAAGAACTTGTCTGCAGCCCCCAATTTAAGGAGGGAGCAGGGGTGTCATAAAAGACTCAGTACTCGAGAAAAATCATCTCTGTTGTTCCATTTTTAAAAATCAAAATGAAAATGAAAAGTCCATAAGCATAAAACATCAACAATCTAGATAAAAACATTGCATTTAAAATTTTTGATTTATTTAGTATTTTAAATTCATGTCTTAGAGTGTTTGCCCAAGCTAATATTCAAATACACGCTCATGCAATCATTTGTACAATAAGCTTCCAGTCCTTATGTTGTATTGCCTCCTTATACTACAAATATAAACATGTTGAAAAGATGCTCTTTGCCTTCAACAGACTTAGAGTCCAATGTAGGGTGGTGAAGTCAGTGAGGTAGGGAAAGAAGCAAAAATAGAAGAGGATAATAATGCAATTACCCATAATGTGGGTATTTAGAAGACACAGTGATTGATTTTGACTGGGAGTGTGTGTGTGGATCTGGGCAGTCTACACGAAAAATGTTACTTCTTAACCGTGGAGCATTTTATTGGGAGACATAATGGAAAGGCAACCCGGGCTGAAGGAACCACATGGCAAAGGCAGAAACTTGGGCACAGAGAAAACAGTTCAAGAGAGAATATGCTTTTGGGGACAGAATTATAAGTGTGTCTGATCAGATGTGATGGTTGGATGTGTGGTTGGAAAAGTTGGTTGGAACTGGAATGTTCTGAGTAGCCATCATCTGCTGGATTCCAGACTCAGGCCCTCCAGGGTAAAGAACTGAGCTGTAAATACTCTTCAAAGCTCAGAATCCCCACAAATGAGAACCCACTGTGTTTCTAAATACAACAAGTGTTTTGGAGATTGGTAGCTCTGACCTAGTCAACTTAGCCAAGAAGGTTTAGGTAAACATCCAGGAAAACAGGCTGCCTCCAGAATTTAGCTTTGAACTGACAAAAGGCATTATTCACTCCCCTGTCTGCATCATGGGCACAGTCAGGCAAAACCAAGGTAATGCATTTTTAGAGTTGGCTGTTCGTTTTGATGGCTGTGTCTGAACATACCAGGGTGATCATGTATTAGGTTCTGCATTGAGCCAGGATGGACTCTTATGATTGAAAATCATTTCTCTGAGAGAAAAACAAAGCACATCAAAGTGTGATCATTTTTTCAAATTGTACACTTGCTTCTAGAGATGGAGTGTCTTTGGCTTTAACTTGAAAGCTGTGGCATTGAGTCTTTTAGGAGGTGGAAGGTAATGCCATGAGATGTTAGAAATAAACAAGAACCTCAGGAATCCTTCTGGTTTGGCATGGTGGGATCCAGTGGCAAGTACACTGTATATATCTAAAAATGAACAGTAACCTCACGAAAATGGAAGCAGAATTTCATAGTGTGTCCTCCCTTGATCTTACCTGCTTTTAACAACAGTGCTTGCAAACTCTCTCTCCCTCTCTCTCTCTCTCCCGCCCACCCCCTCTTTCTCATTCTTCCTAATCTCTCAGAGATGGTGGCTTCTTTCTGGTTTTGATCAAATTTTCAGCTATTGTGGTATTGGTGATTTCCTTTCTAAATTAGGAAGCTGTGGTTTAAAAAAAGAAACACAATTTAAAAAAAAACCAAAAACCCTTTTCTCCCCCTCTATAGTCAATTAGAATATTATTGGGGCTATTCTGAATAGCTAAGTTTGAGAATGTACATTTTGGCTTAGATCTTTATATATAAGCCTTTCTATAACTCTTACTCTTCAACAAAAAACCAACATCCGTAGATTCTGACTCATGGAAAATTGAATTCGGATTGTCTGTTGTACTACCCTGTTTTTGTATTTCCTAGAGTTTTTGTATTACTAGAATTCTCTGGAAACTAAACCATGCCCATTTACAGCAGTTACTATTTAAATATGTATGCTATTTTCACCTAAAATAAAATATTGTTTAAAAATGCCCATGAAAAACAAAACTTTCATTCTTCTCAATTCTTTTCATTTGGCTATACGGGAAATATTCCACTTAGCTCATTCAGAAAATGTGCAAACCTGGCTTTGGGCACAATACTCATTTTCTCAATTGGATGGGCTAGTTTCCGCACATTTCCCGCAATCGGTTGCATATGGCTGGAAGTCAGAGTAACAGTGATTTATAGTAATTGCCTGTCATCAGTCTATGCCATGCTCACCTGCATAATCCATCAGTTGTCTCCCAAATGCCCAGGGCTCATAACCTACCTGAGGTTATTTGGTTTTCATATGAGGAAACACACACCAAGTGCCAATGTTCTGAAAATGAAGCACTGGCCCCTAGTTCCTGCTGCTCCAAATTTCACAGCACTGAAGAGTCACAGGCATGTTGGCTCACATCTAATTAGAAGGTAAGAAGTACTTTCCTGAGAATGTGTATCCCATAGGCAGAGCGGGACAGGCGTGATCTACTGAAGTGCTGCTTCTCAGCCTCAACATTATTGACATTTTGGATGGGATAGTTCCTTGTTGCAGGGGCCTGTTTTGTGCATTGCAGCATCTTTTGATTCTACCCCTTAGATGCTAGTGTTGCAGCAAAGTGTGTGACAGCTAAGTGTGACAGCTCAGTTGTGACAGCTCAGTTGTGACAGTAACCTGGATCCGGGCGAGAGACCAAGCAGCACTCGGAGGGTTGGAGAACTCAGGTTTATTACTCCGGTGGGCCCAGAGGAGTTAACACTCCAAGTTCTGGACCCGGTCTGTAGGGCTACACAGGCTTTTATAGGCTGCCAGTCTACACTTTGCAACATCATATGCAAATAACATATAACAAAGTTGACTAATTAGGAACGAACTTTGTAGAAATGGACCAATCATGAGTGGTAGAAATGGACCAATCAGGAGTGAGCTCCATGCAAATAAGGTGCTACAAATGGACCAATCAGGAGTTAGCTCAGGGAACCAATAGAATCTTAGGGTTAAGTTCCACTTTCCTAGAAACAAGCCGTTTCAGAGGCAAGAAGCGAGATAATGCCACCAGGCCTGGGAACCGGATGGTGCTGGCAGGAGAGTAGTGGCCCTGCCGGGGTGTCCTGCCGGTCTTTATCATGGGGCTTCCCACCTCACTAGTAGCATCCTTTGTTTTTAATTGAAGTATAGTCTATTTACAATGTTGTGTTGGTCTCTGGTATACAGCATACTGATTCAGTTATACACACACATATATATGTACACATATATTCTCTTTTGTATTCTTTTTCATTATAGGTTACTAAAAGATATTGAATATAGTTCCCTGGGCTATACAATAGGACCTTGTTGTTTACCTATTTTATATATAGTAGATAGGGTCTGCAAATCCCAAACTCCCAGTTTATCCCTCCTCCGACCCTTTCCCCCTGGTAACCATAAGTTTGTTTTCTATGTCTGTGAGTCTGTTTCTGTTTTGTAAATAAGTTCATTTATCTTTCCTTTTTTTTTTTTTTTTTGAGATTCCACATATAAGTATATCAGATATTTGTCTTTCCCTGTCTTATTTCACTTAGTATGATAACCTCTAGGTCCATCCATGTTGCTGCAAATGGTATTATTTTATTCTTTTTTATGGCTGAGTAGTATTCTATTTTATCTATATACCACATCTTCTTTATCCCATCATCTGTCAATGGACGTTTAGGTTGCTTCCATGTCTTGGCTGTTGTATATAGTGCTGCTATGAACAATGGGGTGCATATATCTTTTCAAATTAGAGTTTCCTCCAGATATATGCCCAGGAGTGGGATTGCTGGATCATGGGTAAGTCTGTTTTCAAATTTTTAAGGAATCTTCATACTGTTTTCCATAATGGCTGCACCAAACTGTATTACCACCAGCAGTGTAGGAGGGTTCCCTTTTCTCCATGCCCTCTCCAGCACTTTTCATTTGTGGACTCTTTAATGATGCCCATTCTGACTGGTGTGAGGTGAAGCCCTTTGCAGTTTTGATTTGTATTTCTCTGATAATTAGAGATATTGAACTTTTTTTTCATGCGCTTATTGGTACATCTTTGTTGGAGAAATGTCCGTTTAGATCTTCTGCTCATGTTTTTTTTTTTGTTATTGATTTGTATGAGCTGTTTGTATATTCTGGAAATTAAGCCCTTCTCAGTCACCTCATTTACACCAGTAGCATCTTGGCCACTGCATAGTGACGATCAAAAATATCGCCAAACATTGCCAAACATCCCTTGCGGGGCAACATTTCTCCTGAATGAGAACTACTGTATTAGGGAAAAATAAAACTAGGCTTTTATAATTGGCCAACATTGCATAATGAATTCATGAACTATGTATCAGTCTATAGGATGAAAGGGAATAATAAGATAGATACTTATTAAGCAGACTAAAAAGCAGCATATATATGTGTGTGTGTGTGTGTGTATGTGTGTATGTGCAAAGCATACACTGACATTTTGGCACACTTCATTGGGGGAGGGGAGAAGTAAAAATAAACGTCGGTAGTTATGGTACTTCTGGGGCACCTGTGTTTGGAAGAGAAGTTAGAATGTGAGAATGGTAGAAACTTTTGCCGACATTTGCCTTTATTTTGACCAGCTCATCGGTTTTAATTCTACCTTTCTTGTTGTGCAAAGTAATTACAATTTTTCTTCCCCACTATAGCCCATCAGCTATTTGAAACACATATTACATTGTTCTAAAATCCCTTTCCAACCTTTTTTTTTTTTAACCACACCAAATAGGACATAGTTTTAAGTTCTTTCAGCTTTCCAACTTCTTTCCCTTAAAGGAGCTTCAGTCTGTTTATATTATTTTTAAATTAGGATTCCCAGGATTGAAATGGGAACTTGAATCAATTAGAAATGCTTTTGTCTACAGCAGAGAGAAAAATCCAATAGGGATTTAAACCTTAAAAAAAAAATAGTTCTCACAAAACAAGTATTCCAAAGATGGTTGATTGTTGGCTTTGGTTTCTCAATGACCTAGTCTCCTCTGCCTTACCATTGTTAGCACAGAGCAAGGAGGGAGGGCGCAATGGTGTCAACATAACAGTGCCTGTAACACACAGAATAGGGAGAGAATCACTGTATATAACTGTAGCAACACACTTCAAGAGTCTAATTGCTTCTTTGGTAACTGCATTACTTGATTAACCCTGTATTTAACTGTATCAGAGAAACTATGACACTGCAGTGTAATTTCTTGGTCATCTCTATGCATCACCCTGGCTTTAGGTCCTTAGAAATTGTGAATTATTTACTATTGCACCCTAATATCATTATTGGCTATATTATTTAAGACATCAATAAATTTTTAAAAATTATCATTATATACCAAATATCTGATAATCTTAAGAGCAAAATTTTCACTGTTTATTAGTACGTTTCCATTTACAACATATTTATTTTTCTTTCTGTTGCATTGAAATTTCTTATTTAGCTTCAAAGGCCCATGAATTCTCTAGAAATTGTGCATAATACTTTGTGTGCATGTGTGTGTGTGTGTGTGTGTGTGTGTATTAAGCAAATCAAAGCTTTAATCAGGTTCTTGAAGTGATATTTGGCTCACGAAATTTTAACTTCTTCTACAATGTAGATTTAAAAAAATGAAATATCAAAAGAAAACTATTCTGAGAGAAGAATAATTTTCAGGAAAATAGGACAACCCAAAAGGGCCTATTTTGGAGAGATTTCTGTGTCTTCCTATGGCCCAAAAGTTAAAAAAAAAAAAAAAAAAAAACAAAGAAAAGGAAAAAGATAAAAGCATCTGCCATGACAGTCATGGATTTCATGTCAAACTTTGAGCTCACATACTGGAGTCTTATCAATGTCAAAATCCAAAGAGGGTTTAAGATTCTACATATATTGGATTTTAAAAATTAAAATTGTGAGCTCCATACTCTACCAATATTAAGACAGTTTTGTTCTTTCACTATGAGAAAGATGCAACATACAAGCTATCCTTTCTATAGGCTCCTGACCCATTTTCAGCAGCAGATGCCTTCTGAAATCTGTGTTGATGGGTGTGTATTTATTCATCCACAGTCTCTGGCTGGTCCCCGGGAGGACCAATGGCAGAAAAGCTGGTAGAATTAGGAGGGAGGTCTATCACTTTGAAAGAGCTGGAACTTGGTCACAGCTGCATAATAGAGCCAAATTAAGGTGCTTTGCACGTTTCCTAACAAGCACGTTTTCGAAGTCTTCATCTTCCTGGGTAGAAGAGTTTTGCTCGATTGTAAAATGACCTACAGATAGATGACTGAACAATTTATTATTCTTTTGTACATATCTGGCTTAATATTTTAGAAAAATAAAGATTTATGTATTATTTATTTAATTCCACACATACAGCTGATACCCAAGCCTCATTTTTACAGTCTTAAATTTGAGACCTCTTTAAGTCAGACACTCCTGGTCCACAGGATGACGACAACTTTTTAGACATGTTGAAATGTTTTATTCAGGGAAAGGCATGCAGAGTGGGGAAAAAAAACAACAAAGACAAAAACAAAAAAACCCCAAAACAATAAAAATCAATTCATCTTCCCCACCCAACCCGAAAGATTCCCCAGAGTCAGGGCTGGTACACAAAGTTAATTACAAGACTGTGTGACTTATTGTCTGTAGCTCGCTGGATTTATACTCAAATGAACATAAAGGGTAATGATTTCCACTTAATTGTTAACTATTATGCCTTTGTAATTCTAAACATTGTTGTTCCTGAAATGAAAACCTCCATTTATTTGTGTGTGGAAATGACATGGTTGCAAAGAAAAATTAACTTTAAAAGGTTGATAAGTACAAAGATGGAGTATAGTATAATGTTTCGACTTTGGAGGAATTGAGGAAGGATCTTTGAGTGCTGCTGATTCACACATTGTGAAATTTTTTAATTAGCTGCGTTAAAAAGGAATGTTCTGGGACTTTGACGTCTTGGATGTAAGAAATCTTGTCGATTCCACTTGGGTCTTTGGAAGTACCTACTCTGGAACCCTGAGCCGCCTTGTCATAAGACCGATTACAACTTGGGGAAAAGACCATGGGGAGAGACCTGACACTACATGCAAAAGAAGGGCCCCAGCTGAGGCTGACCTTCTGGTTGTCCTTGCCAAGACACCAGGCATGTGAGTGAATCTGTCGTGGACCCTCCAGTCCAGTCTAGCTACCAGAAGAATTTCATCAAATGACTCCAGTTGACGTGCAGAGCAGATGCATTGCCGCAACTGAGCCCTGACTCACAAGATTACGAGGTTCAGTAAACTGTTGTCTTAAACCACAACATTTTGGGATGGCTTGTTAATAGCAGTATAAAATCAGAACATCCTTACTAAAATTTTAACTTATTTGATCAAAGCCTTTATGCATTCATCTACTGCCAACAAAAGATTTCTTAGCTGCATCTTGGAAAACATTGTTCCAGGCAATAGATTCCCTCCCCATGGACTCATCCCTTTTGCCCCTGTTTTCAACCTGTTTTGCTTGTTCTCATCACTGTGGTGACAGATCCTTACTTGCCGTCAAGCTTTCGGTTAACATTGTCCTTGAGTCAGGGGGTTTATGTGGACCTCTTGGCCAGCAGACCAAGTGACTCCATATCAAAGTTAGCTTAGATGGGGGTCTGATCTCAAGCTTTTGTGCCCATTCTAGTAAGTCTGATTCTGTGTTTTTCTTGTGTCCTTCCTCTTATACTATAACCCCAGTAACTGGTTCTTAACCTTGTGCATTCTGATTAAGGGTGTAAACTGATAGCCTTTCTAATACTCCACTCTAGATTGGCATCCTTCCTTGTTTTCATTTTCTATAATTGCCTTATCAAATTGCCATACACTTAGCATCTTAAAACAACACCAGTCTGTATCTCATAGTTCTATAGATGTCTAGGCTCAGCACTGCTCAACTGGGTCTCTGCTCTGGGTATAACCAGGTTGGAATCAAGGTGACGAAGGGGCTGCATCCCTTTCTGGAGGCTCTGAGGATGAATCTGATTCCAAGCTCCTTCATGCTGTTGCCAGAATCCAGTGTCTTCCTGTTGTCTTTTATGGTTCCCTTTCTCCACCTTCAAAGTCAGCAGTGGTGCACAGCATCCTTATACTTGGCATTTCTCTGGCTTCTTCTTCTGCCCTTCTCTTCTGCTTCTAAGAGTTCGTGTGATTACATTGAGTGCCCCAGTTAGTCCAGGGTAATCTTCCTATTTTAAGTTACGTGGGTTGGTAACATTAATTCCATCTGCACCATACTTGTATAGCAGTAGCTGGGTTAGTGTTTGACTGACTGGTCAAGGAATGGCAGTTATGGAGGGACATCTTTAGAATTCTGTCTTTCACAACATGTCATCCAAGGAACTATAGATCTGTTTTGGAGTCAAGGAGCTGAGTTCTTGCTACCGTTCATTTGCCCTGGTCCCCTACTTCCCTGGCCTAACCCAGGCTCGCCTTTTGTCTAGAATGTCAGTATTACCCGTTTAAAATATCTTCATTACCATATTTTTTCCCGCCTGCTAAGACCCCTTTGACGATTCCCTAACCCCCTTAATGATAATTACCTGCCTTGATTGCCATCTATTCATTCATTCATTCATTCATACAACAAGTATTTATTGAGTACTTATTATATGCCAGGTACCTTCCTAGGAGCTGATGATGTGGCAGAGAAATAAACAAAGACTATACCCTCAAAGTATGTATGTTTGTATCCATAAGTAGGTAGGTAGATAGATAGATACATACATAGATATTTAGATACATAGATAGATATCAGATGTACACAAATGAGCATATATTAAAATTTCAATTGTTGATAAATTGAGGAAAAATGAAGGAAGAATGGTTCTATCTGATCTAGAGTGGTCAGGGATGGTTTCTCTGAGAGATAGCATTTAAGCAGAGACTTGAAGGGAGAGAAGCAGCAAGTGCTTATGTGGGGGAGAATGTTCTAGGTAAAGAGTTCTGGACAGGGTTCGTGCTTGTTACCATGAGAATCAGCAGGGAGGTCAAGTAGCTGGACCAGGGTGAGAGAAAGAGGAAAGGAAGTCAGAGGGAGGCAGGAATCAGATCCTTGGGGCTTTGAAGGCCATGGAAAGGACACTATTTTTCACTTTGACTAAGATAGGATGGTGTTGGAGAATTTTCAGCCAAGGACGTAAATGATCTGGGCTTTCCATGATCGGCCTGGCTGCTGAAGGAAGGAGGAAGCACCATTAGAAGGCATTTGCTACTTTTTAAGGTGGACAATGTTGGTGGTTTGGACTAAGTTGGCAGCAGCAGAGGAGCTGAGAAGTGGCTATTCTTAGCATCTTCTCAAAGTAAAGATGTCCATTGCTTATTCCTATACACTGATGTTCTGTCTGACATACCCACAGTGGTCACACTCCAGGCACTTCTTTCGGGTTCCATCTGCGTAGGCTCTGGTGTCTTTGTATCTTCTGCCTGATCCTATCCAGATCTAAACGAGCTCCCACATTCAAACTGCCTAAAACAACACAGCTAAGATCCTGGGAGCAAGAAAAAACATCACTGAATAGGCAAAGAGATAGTATAAAGACTCAACAGTAAAAAAAAAAAAAAATCTGGATAAATTCTTTACAACGTCTAGTAGGCGCCAGACTTATCTGGAAGATGAATGTGTTAGTGGTTCATCTACTTTTGTAGATGAACAATTCTTTTTACCTAAAACTAGTTCAGCCATTGTTTTTGGAATGAGTACTTCTAAGTGATTAAGAAATCTTCCTGCTTTCCAAGATTTACATGCTTTTAATAGTAAATAATAACAACAAAATGTCTGTAACTCCAATTCAAGGCAAACTCCAATGAGAGCTAAAATAGGGTGGCAGAGTGCTATGGACATGCAGAGGTAAGAAGAGAGGTCAATATTATGGCAAAGTTAATGAATTCATGTTAGAGTGAGGTCCTGGGACTGTTTCTTAACGTTCTCCATCTGTGGGACCTGCCCCAGTTGGTGAATCATTCTGGGATTCAATTCTCTTTACCTCTGAGGTGAACATGGAAGAAATTGAGAAAAACAGAGCTGTTCTCCCTTGCTTGTGTCTACATTAAGACATGTAATCTTACATTCTGGGGGAAAAATGAGTTTACCTGAACAGATAAAACAATAATACACTAAGAAAGACCCCCACAGAATCTAGGAACTAAAGATGGTTGAACTTTTCAAATGTCTATCGTTTAATTTCTAACCATCTTTATTCACTCTACTCCTAATCTAAAAACTACCCCCAGGACAATTTTTACACCTTCGACCTTGCCTGAATCAGCTCATTGTTACCTGTGAAGGAAATTTTAAGGTTAAATACTGAAGAGTATTTTTCTTTTTTAACCTTTCCCAGCCATTTACTAGTTTTCTAAATCAAGTTCTCTCTCCTTAAACAATAGTTCTTTGTACACTCTGAGCTCTTGTCTCTACTCTCACGGCTTGTCCAATTCTCCAGTTTCCATGCAATTTTAATTGGAATTTTAAGATCACTCTTGCTTTAACTCACCCACATATTAGGGCATCTAATCACTCCCCCTCATTTCCCCAGTCTCACACCCTCCTCCATCCACTCTGCAGTCCCTCCCTCAGACTCACAGTCCATATAGATTTAAGATTCCTGGGGCTACAAGAAGCCAATAATTGATAATAAATATCTAAAGTGCTTATAACAGTGCCTGGAACTTGGTGACAGCTAGATGACCATTAGTTATTATGATGTGATTGTCATCTGCAATTTTGGGGTCTGATGACCAATGTCATGAGGGTTGTTGGAGAAAAACACTTGGGAGAATGTAAAGGTGTTTATCCCAAGGCCTGACCCAAAGAGATGTTCAACATATTTTAGCCAAATTATGATGTATCATGCTTTCAAACATTTAAGTGTTTTCAATTATTTCTTTAAAAAGTTTACAGCCTACCAAGAAGAAAATTTAAGGCACAGTTCTGAAATATTATTTGATAGGAGAAAGAAATTCAATGTTTGCCATGTACACAAAACAGTAATGATTTCAGGTTTAGAAGGAATGAATGTCCTTTGGAATCCTGATACTCTAAATTTGTTAGCAAATACATAGGCTTTTGCTGGTGTCAATTCTTTTTGAATTTCTGCGCGTGCATTATTATCTTGGCTCTTTAATTTTATATCTAGGATGTGTTTAATCTTTTACAAAGTAAGGATGAAGCAGGTAGATTACGTTGCTTGCTGCTTCTAATTTAACATCAGAAGTTCAATGCTAGACAGATTCAGGGAATGATGGTCTGGTAAGAAGAACTTGAAGCAATAGTTCCATAATAATTTAAGGAAAGTATTAATTGTTTGTGCCAAAGTGGATGAGAGATGATAGAAATTATAGTGAGCCTAGGGTTTCGTTAAGACTTGGCTTGGTCCTACTGCTGTTATGAGAAAATTAAAAATAAATGGACAACAGTTTCCAACTCTAAAACATATTCTATGCAGTACATACGTTAACCTAGTTTACAATTTACGTTTATTATGCCCACTGAAATCACAAAGCCAATGCTTAATTTTACAGTTTAAAGTCATACATAGGGAAATGCTTTACAAAACAGGATACTGTTCCTTAATGAAAAATATTACGGTATAGGTCCCAACCGATTCAGTACAAGTGGTTTACCTGGATGCCGGAGGGCAGTGTTGTGGAGGGCGAGCTACAAGACACAAGAATGCTTTCAACAGTCGATTCGGGTTTGAAATTTGCCAAAGCTGAAGACACATTTTAAACAAGACCCATCTTAATTTTCCAAGATATATTTTTGGTTTTTCAGCTGCATTATATTGACTGAAAAAAGCCATCATTCCTGGAAAATTGAGGGTAAAAAGCAGCTTATATTGCTTGTGTCTGGCATGTAAATTCTCAGTATTTTTCTCTATTTTGAAAGCATCTTTCAAGATTTAAAAATCTCAGTTCTACCTATTTAGGTTTATTACCTGACTTGACTCCCAGACTCTAATATAGAAATCAAATATTCATGCCACGGCCTAGAGTAAGTGGAACACATTTCCGCAATCTGTTTAGTTATCTGCTCTATTTACAAAGCATGTGCGTGATTTCCTCTAATTAATGCGTTATACTAAAATGTAAGCAGTATTTGTCAAGTCCTACATTTATGTCATGCTGGAGTGTGTAATGCAAGAATACCACCCAGAGACAATATAAATTTCTTAATCTAAAGTCTAGTTTCACAAAGTCACACACAGTATGATACTCTACTGTAAATATACTCTGTATGGGTTGAAAGGCTTCTAATATGCTGCGAATTATTACAGAAAAGATGGAGATATAGTGGCCAAGTGTTTACCAGGAACATAAAATATTGCAAAGCTTAAACAAAATCAGGCTAAATATACACAGGCGTTTGCGTATAAGAAACAAACAAGTTTGTTTGAAAGGGATGCTGATGGCTTAGTAAGCAATGGAACATGACTAATGGCTTAGTAAGTGATGGAACGTGACTCATTTAAAGTCTGCTGCTTCAACCTGATGCTCTTCAAGTTTGATGTCACCTTAAACATCCTCAGCGTACATGTAGCTTATGTCACTAAACACTGCTGATCCGAATGACCGCTAGATTCAATTTCCCAAACTTTGAGTTTCAAGGTGTGCCCAAACTTGACAAAACACTTGGCATTCTTTCTTGCAAATTGAAAACTCATGTATAATAAAACAGTAAGTCCAAAATATCACATTTGACAGTTGGTCACTGAGGATGTTAGCACCTTGATAAATTTACAATTGTAAATTGTAACGTGCCAAAGGAAAAAAAAATGTTCGGTTTTATTCACAAATCACAGTTTTCCTCACAGTGCTAGACTTGGGTCACTCTGATGTGGCAGTGCCTTATAGGGTGACGGGCCATTGTTACTTGTTTTTTCATCTAACCTATGTCTGTGCACATGGATCAGGCGGTGGAGCTATGAGATAAGGACCACAGACGGCAAACTTATTGTTAGTGCTAGGAAATTGAGGGTGCAATTTGTCAACTGAGTTAACAAATGTGTACATTTCAGCTCTATTCCATTTTAAAACCAACATTTTCTAACAACATGTTCCTTTATTTTTTCTACAAAACCTACATTGAGAATTATGATATCGTGGCGCCAGGGAGATATGTGACAGATCGAATGGTTTTCTGATCTGAATGCTACATACATTCCCATTTTCTAGCTCACTAATGCATGGGTTGGTGTTTCAATATGTTCTCATACATTAATTGACTAGAATACACAATTATGCAGTTTAGAGTGATGTGTTTCATGTGATATAACTTAAGAAGTCATTTCTGTAGTTGATGTCAACAAGGAACTATAAAACACTGTATTTTTTCAGTGGGCTAGTGAGCTAAGTTGATCTACCTATTCGACCATCTAGAACTACATGTTGTTGGCAAGTGAAAAAAAAAAATAGAGAAAACATACAAGTTCCTATTCTGGGTGTCTAAGTGACAGATCACCTTGACTGTGCATTTGGTTCTTTGGATGACCATTTCTGTCCTCAAGGTCATTCATTTATTTTGTGGCTCCAAAATGTTAAAAAAAAATTAGGTATTTTTATGGCCTCAGTTTAACTATAAATAGATTAGTAATAGTGATCAGTCATGCCAATGAGACTTCACTCAGCCACAAACAATTAGCAAAATTCAGTCATGACTGAATTCAATCTAATTTCACAAAAAGTGAACTCCAAGCCATAGCACAAGTCCTGAACTTCTTTGAATCTGGCTGCTGTCCCCATGTAAACCACTACAATGACCTTGTTACTAAGGAAGGAGTCAATGGGAGAAACTTCAGAGCCAGAGGTTGATCCGATCAGTTGTGTATCCAAAGATGCTTTGCCCTATTGCTGTGATCAGACCGTGCAATCACAGTCAGGGGCAAGCTGGTGTGATCATAGGGGTCCCTGCTTTTCCCAAGTCCTATTATCTCTCCATGAGAGTAATTTGTAGTAGTAAAAAGTCACACTATATCAGTGGACATCCCATACTTGCAGAAACTGTTATGACTACAGATATTTGAATAATTCAATCCAGTTTGTTTACTCTCATCTGTAGAACCTTAAAGATACTAGAGACTAAATGATAGTCATTGTAAGGAGTGTTTCTAAAGCAGCAAAAGACAATATTTAATTTTACATTGTTGCTGTCACTCGGAGGTCATGATGTATCAACAGCTCCTTGTCCAAGTTTATCAGTGAAGTGCATGGACCTGGTTCTGAGCTGAGTCTTAGCTTCTGTGGGACACTTCTAGACCTCAGTTGGTTGAGTACGTGTTTTTCTTATCTGTGACTTGGAAAAGTTAGCATTCAATGGAACCCAAAGACCTATTAATGTAACTTACAAGTAATGAACACTACTAGTCATGAAAGATTAAGTTTAAAACTTCCTTAGAAAGGACAAGGATAGTATCATAAGAACACATGAGAAATATACACACATACACCTGTTTCACACAGAAAGCTTTCTGTAAAAAAAATACAAAAGCAACCAGTGCTGTATATCATGTAAACTCACAAAGTGTACTTTATACACAAACATGAAGCATAAATTAAAAAGTAGGACAATAGCAAAACATTTTAAATATAGAAGAATTTGCACATATTTTTGTTAAATAAGAATAAATAATTTTATCACACAAATTCACATACCAGTTGCAAAGACAATAAATTACTTCTTTTTTCAGTGCTGCAACTTTTTTGTTTGTGATTAATCCCTTCATTCTTAATGCACTAAAACTGTTTCCACAGGAAGGCAGAGGAAGCTGAATTTTCTGAATAAATTAAAACAATGTCCTTAAACTTCTAAACAACAAGGTGGGGCTTCATTTGACCTTTTCTGTTCTAGAAGAAATAAATGCTATTTTCTTCTAGGCTCTCTTTGTGTTTAATGAAACTCAACCTGAAGTGTTTAGTTTTGTGAGTGAGATTAGATTCTTACTAACCTGAGCATTTTCAGACAAACTTTTTTTTTGAGGAAATAGCCCCTCACATCCTGAATCCTAGGCTCGTGGTTTAAGATGTAACTATGGAAAGGTAAAAAGTATAATCCAGAGTGAAACTGGGCTAAATTATTTTACATTATATAGGATTTTCCCTTTGCTTATCTTTCTCTATGTTCTGCCAAACACTCCATTTCTCTGAACTTCAGTTTCCAGTCTATGTATTTTCTCAGGAGTTTAGACATACATTTCGTTAGTCAATCTATTGATACCCATACAAAAAAAGAAACCTAAAGAAAATTCCTTAAAAGCATGGAATAGTGGTTTCTTGTCCTAAGGTCTCCGGGACTGTTCCCATGAGAAGTGTAAAACTTCATTATTTGGGGAAAAAGTGAATCATTGATAACTCATATTAAAAAATCTATAAATACAGTCTGGAGAAGCAGAGTAGGAGACAATCATGTTTGCTTTTCAATGATTATTTAATGTTGCTGTCACTATACTGCAAAAGATAAACATAAATTTTGTCATAGTGGAATTACTTGATTCAAGTTATTTTGAATACTGGAAACAGTAAGGTTGGCTTTTCCATTAATTTTCTCTGCATAGTCAAATGGTCAGTGTGATTTTTATTTTTATCTTTTCTGACTGATATGAACAGCTTTGCTCCCAGTACCTGGTATCTGGTGACCTCTGTCAAATGGAGGGGACCAGTCTTGTATAGGCCTCCTTTCTGTAGCTGATCATTTATTAAGAAAAATGACCACATCTAAAGCAAAGTCAGCCTATGAAAATCCAAAGGATGATTAACAGTTTTGTAAAACAATTCTTTGTTTTACCAAACGATTTCTTAAGAAAATACTTAGTGAGACATCCATTTCCTTGGCCTACTGAAATGAATGTGCTTCAGCAGGATCAATTACATAATCCTTTTATATTAAAAATATCATATAATAAAAATAAACTCTCATGAGCTTAGGGGAACTCAAATAATAGTTCCCTAATATCCTTACATGCAAGTCTTTAACAATAGGCACATTTGGTATGATAATTATAAACTTTTATAAAAACAAATAGCTTTGTGATATTTCACAAAGAAAAAGAAAAACCAATGAAATGAAATATGTTAGATTTTCTCAGCTGTGGGATAGAGGGATGAGGTCTCCTGTCTATGAGATTGTTATGCAGATGACTGTAAAAATTTTCCACGTCTAACTATTCCAACTTACAACCTACTAGACAGGCTATGGAAATAAAAGCAAACTGCAAAAATCATCACATTTCATCACTCAAACACTTCCTGGCACAACCAAATGCTTTCTAATTGGGAAAAATCTTAAGTACAGTATCAGTATACTTAGATTAAAAAAAAAATGCAAGAAATTATTGCCTATGGTGTGGAAACAGTCTTGTTAATATTAACCACTTTTTTTTTGCACTAGCCACATTAACAATAACCACGTCTAGATGTGGCTAGTTACCAAGTGATCTTTAATATTCCTATTATGCTAAGTCAACAAGAAGTATAAAACATAGTAGTTACTATAAGACCCTTGAACAAAACAAACAAGCGAAAACAAAAATGCATTTTAAAGGCTTGCTGGTAAGAGGTATACCAGTGTTGAAGGTGATAGAAAACTTTGCCGTGTGTTCTGTACGTGTACTACACATTGTGCAATATCAGATGGGAGCTACAGAAAGAGAATGCAGTGGTGAAGATATAACTTAAAAATATGGTGAAGGGTGTTTTTTCTCTTCGTTTTAAATCCCAACAGAAGGAAACTATTTTTTAGACTCTTGAATACAGACAACATACACACACGCACACACTACTTCTACCTCCTCATTATGCATTAATTTGGCTGGCTGCCTGAAAAAATACAGGCAGTCAAAGATATAAATAAATGGACCCCTGTATATATTTCAGTGACTAAATACACGGAGATCCTTTTTCTTTTCAGAATTTCTCAGAAGATGCTTGCTGTCAAAATGGTTTTTGACGAAAATTGTATCTCCTGTAGTCTGAAAGTATAGTAAATCTCTTTAAAACAGCAGCAAGTTCTTAATTTCCAGTAAAACATCCACAGCTCTTTCTGGAAACTGGAGGGAGTTGAAATAGCTGCAGACCTACTTTGGTCAAACACTTTTTTATAGAAAAATATATATATATATATATATATATATATATATATATATATATATATTTAATAGAACCAAGTGATATAAAGTGACATACCAAGAAAGAATGTATTTACAAACAGTAAAAATAAGCTACTGTGTAATATGCATCAAAATGACTATGATGCCTTTGAAGACATTCCATAAGAGGTAGGTGACAAGGGGGAGACTGCTCTGCCAGCTTCCAATGTCCCCTGATTCTACATTCATCAGTGTTTTTGCATTCTTGTAGGTCCAGGGCATGTTCAGTACTCCCAAGGTTTTCTCTATTCCAAGGTCACCACTGTCCTGTGAAGCAGTGCACATCTTCATTTGGTCGCTGAGAGCAGATTCTGCCCATGACTGGACTCCTGTTGCTAATGACACTGAAGTGTGACTCTGTGCTTTAGGTTGACCTCTGTTCACCAGGACCGTATCAGTGAAGAATCAACCCAGTTATCTCTGTATCAGCTCATAACCACAGGCTAACATTTCTTGAGCAAACACTGCTTAAATGCAGAAGGCCTCTGAGAGAGAAGGCATCCCTTGGCTAACTTCCGGTTTCCATCCTGGCACTGCACCGTCCTGGTGTGCCAGCCTGTGTCACAGGTTCTAGAGCAGGCGAGCCAAGGGCCCGTCACCCACTGCAGCTGCGGAGTGTGCGATCCTACCTGATTGCTGCTGTGGCTGGTGACAGAGTTTACTTTTTGAGTGGACTTCTTGGGAACAAAAAAACTGTAACGGACATCTAATGCTTTAGTTGGGTCTGTTGCAAGGATCTGCACAATGAGTATTTCCCTCGTGGCTGCATAGCCCATCCCATGCAGGAAGTCATCCCTGTGGCTCCAACCACTGTAGTTCATGACAGTTCCGTTGATGTCTATGATGGTTTCTGAAGTGGAGATCATGTACTTTCCATTGATAAGATACTCACCGTTTTTCCTCTTCAGGGCTAAGTAGGCAGTGAATCTAGTCTGGTCTTTGGCTTTGAACTGTCGGACTTTTATGTGAGTTGCCCCTTCGGGGATCCTCACAACGTCAGTGTAACCCTTACTGGAAGCAGAAATGTCCGCAGGGGAGGAGAAACAGAGAGAAATGGGAAGAAGGAAAAATAAGTAAACAATAAATAGATCAACAGAAATTCTCTAAAAGTCTCACCTTATCTTAATACAAAGTTTTAATGTATGAAAGAGATTAGTTTAAAACTGGCTTCCAAAATTAATTTTCTTATAACAAAATAGAATTGCAGTTGGACTATCATATTGTATACCTTTGCATTAGAATGTTCAAAGTTAGGACAATGTTAGCAACCTGCCTTTGTTTTAAAAATTTATACCACCTTTATTTAAAGATTTACAGAAAAATCACACATCTTTATCAAGCCCTTTCATCTTTACAAAGCTACCTAAGATTCCTTCTGGCACAAAATGGGACACACATAAACACAAACCAATAAAAATCTACCCTCAGTTAATCTCATAGAAATTGGTGACATTTCTCAAACTTGTTTGCACATTGAGATCACATGAGTATCTTTAAAAAATTCCAAAGCCTACAAATTTAGATCCTCAGACACACGGGCAGTCAAATCCCATTTTTCAGGACGGGTCATGGGCAGCAATGCTCTCAGAGTTCCTCACGTTGTTCCACACGGGCAGACTAGCTGGGAAACCATGGATTTAATTATTTGTTGGACTAGAGACAGGGTAGAGGCTCTGATTCCATTTTGACTTGAACTCTGGATTTCCTGGGGCAGAAAATGGAACATAACATTCTGTAACTGGGTAGCCATAGCTTACTAGTATCATCAGAAGAAAAAAATACAGAATCTTTAATGCCTTAGCAAGTTTCCCCAAATGCTTAGGGCCCATAAAGTGTTATGACAGATTGAGTGAGGCTTTATGGTGAGCGATGAATGAGATAGCTCTCTAGTGATCCATCATCTGCTCAGGAAAATGGGCAAAGGCTTCAATATCTCTGATAGCAATAAACTTGCAGAAAACACCAGGGCGGAAGCATTGATTCAGCACCAAGGGACTGAGAAGGAGTCATCTTTTGCCAAAATCTTTGCCTGTATAAGTAATTTCATAGTAAGGTAACTGTGTATTTTGTTTTCCTTTTATTTATTTATCTTATTTATTTATTTATCTTATTTATTTATTTATTTATTTATTTATTATTACTTTAAAACTTTTTTTTAGGGGGGGTAATTAGGTTTATTTATTTATTTATTTTAGTGGAGGCACTGGGGATTGAACCTAGGGCCTCACGTATGCTAGGCACTCACTCCACCGTTGAGTTACACCCTCCTTTTTCCTAGTTATTTAAATAGAAAGAAATACTTTGCTTGTGCAGTTTGACGGATGTGTGTGAAATTTAATTATATACTTTCAAATTCTTACTTGGGGTTAGAGACTATGGGGTAACTGATTCACAGACTGAACATCCAAGTCTGTTTCCCCCGCTCGAGCATTTCCTCGGAATTGGAGAGGAGACTGGTCCCCAGGGAAGGGCCTTTTCTATTGGACATCTGACCTACAGTGACTGCCAGACAGGTGTCAGAGCTTCCTACTGTGTTGAAGCGAAAAGGTGCAATGCTGACGATGTTGAATTTGAGTCACTTTTATTTTTGTAATACACGTTGGATTCGATTCTGTCACAGGATTGTGTTTTTTTTTTTTTTAATATCTAATATTGAGATGAGATGCTTCTACAATGGTTTCAAACAAAGCTGGGAGAAAACATTCCATCTTACGTACGCAAGTGGAGATACAGTAAAGCGCGTGCGCAGGGTCCCTGGAGAGCTAAGGAGCAGCAGGGCCGGGCCTCTTGCCTCCCACTGTGTGCTCCTTTTCCCACACCACCAGGCACGAAACCCTATCCTCTGCCAGCTGTATTTTGTCACAGTTAAATGGAAATAAGTTCTGGTGATGTTCAGAGTTTAAATGATACCAGAGTATAAAGAAAATAAAGAATGAAGGGTAAGGGACTCAGACAGGAGAGCATTTTTCTTGTCTTAAATCCTTGTCTTAGAGACTGTCTCATACTTACGAGAATCAGTGGGAACTGTCAGCTCTGCGGCAGGTCTGCAAACTGAGCTTCCCAGGCACTGGGAAGTCTGAGGGCTAGAGCCCAGATTTCTTGGTGCTTTAGTGAAATAGGATTCCCTTTGTGCTCATTCATTTTCTTTGCATCCTGCCTGGTAGCATTTAAACTCTGGACATTAACCAGCTTCCTTGGCTACCATGAATGAATGCGGTTGTTCTCCTACAACTGAGATCTGATGTGCGGCTGGCTGGCAGGGCAAGGGACTCTTCTCTTGTTCAGGGCTCTCCCTACCGTACAAAGAACAGTACCTGCCACGAAGGAATACGTTCATTCATACATACTAAGCAGGCCACCATGGAAGTGACATCCTAGCGGGGGGAAGTGAGACCCACAAATTATCTACTGGTAAGAGCTGTGAAGAAGCAGAGCAGAGTAAGAGAGGAATGAAGAGGATCGGGGAGAGATCCTCCGATTCATTTAGGGAAACCACTGCCTGGTAGGGGGTGACATGTAACAGACAGCGGAAGGAATTCTAGAAGCATTGGTTGTTAACTGTAAAAAAGGTTTGCTTCAGGCAGAGAAAACAGTCCACATGCTCTTGCTTGCTCTGTTGGAGGAATGTTAGGAAGCTGGGAAGCCCAGTATCTGAGAACAGGGCAAGAGAAGGCGACAGTGTAGAAGGGACCCAGAGCAGGGCAGGGGCCAATTTTTTAGCCTCTCATAGGTTACAGAACAGTCTTGGAAACTGACTCGAAATGAGATGATAGCCGTTGGAGGACACAGAGCCAAGGAATGATGTAGGTAATGAGGTGATGGCTCTCTCTGCTTTGTGAAGAGGTAAGAAGCTGGGAGACCCCTGGGAAGATGGCTGGATTGGTCCAGGCAAGAAACAATGACTACTGGATTGGGGTGGCAGTGCTCGTGGTGGTGAGGGGCACCCAGATTCTGGAGCTATGTTGGAGGAAGGACTGACGGGACTTGCTGATGGATCGAGGGGGTGTGTGAGAGAAAATAAAGTGTGAAAGATGACTGCAAAGTTTTGGGCCTACGCAGAAGAAGGACTGAGTTGCCATTTACTGACGTGAAGAATATTAAGGGAGCAGTGAATTAAAATTGGATCATATTTGCAAAGAAGTTTGAACTTAAGGAAATATTTTAATATGCATTATTTCATTTGACCTACACAGCAAAATTAATTTGAAAGGTAAGTATTCGTATTTCCATTCTACTCTCAAGAATTCTTAAGAGTAAAGAAGTTGAGTGACTCTGCAAAGACCACACGGCTAGTGAATTACTGAGCCAGAGCTTGACTGCAAACATTCCAGCTCCAAGGTCAATGTTCTCTTTTATCCATCACACATTAATCTGGGTTACTCACACAGGTTATTTGCACCACATAATACAATCTTGCTCAAATCAATCTGCAAGCATCTACGCTGTGTACCCCTTGCTACTCTCTTGAATCTCCTCATCTTTTCCTGTGACATCAAATGTGCAGATATTTGTTGTAAACTCAGAAAACCTAAAATGCTAAATTAAGCATTATAAAAAGAGGTTTAGAAGTTTATGTAGGAAGACTGCATATTATATAGTAAATAAGCTATCACTTATTTTAAAAATTATGGTATTTCTCATTTGGTTCTTTTCTTTCTTTCCCTTCCTTTTTTTTTTTTTCCCTGTCTTTTTTTACAAATGGCCTGTGCATCGTATTCCTATGACCTAAGCTACAGCCTCTACTCCCGCACTCATCAGCCATGTAAAACTGGGAGATTCTTAAACTTTCAGAGTCCGAGTTCCCTCATTTGTAAAACAAAAGTTTAGATCAATCATTTCTAAGGTGCCATGCATCTCTGAAGTACATTCAAATGCAGTGTATAATTGGACTTGTAGGATTTTTGACCTAGATGGCCCAACACAATTTGATGAATAATTATTCCATCACCAGCAAATAGGCTTTAGCAATGCATATTTTAATTCAGAATAAATTCTCCAGCCGTACCTTTTTTTTATCATACGGAAGATGATTTCTAGTTTTTTTTTACATTAACATGGCATGCAATTGTTTTACTAAGTCCTTATTGTTGACTCAGTTTGCATACTCCCCTCCACAAAGACAACACAGCACATACAGCAGGAGTGCGGGTGCACCCGACCAAAACCACTCAGCACAGGAGTGGTCTGGTGAAGAGGAAAAACGGTGCTGCATTTCAACAGACTCTTCAGCCAACCCAGCCACCCTAGCTGATAGCAGAATATTTTATGCCAGCAATTGGTACTTTATAAACTCACATAGTTAAAGCAAGTGTGTAATCAAAGACCAGGAGGGGAAGCAGGAAGCAGACATGACTCTTTATCGATATGAATCAGGATAATTCACTATAAAACGGGATTGCCACTACACCACTGCAGATAATGTACATTTTGCCATGAGAAATGTTCTCTCCAGAAAAAGACAACCAAAGAAGAATTTATTTGTAAAAGAAAGTAGTTAAGATGGAACCAAGCCATCCTTTCCTAAATCATGTTTCAGGAATAATAGATCTGCAAGATATTGCCAAAGTGGAACGTCTCAGACATTTTTGTTTCCTTTTCCACACTTTGTAAAACATTGAGCCCATGGCCGTTGAAGTTAACCTGCTTTCAGAGGTGCCATTAGTGTCCAGTCGGCATCCAGAGCTTTTTTTTTTATCTCCTCTCCTTCCCTTCTCCAATTCATGTCTTCCTAGAGCTGAGCTAGACAGACCCCCTCCTACAGATAGCTTATGATGTAACGTGAGTCCTCCTTTATCAATTTTGCAAGCATCTAAAGCCTTGGTGAGGTCAGATAAGGACAATTGTTCTCTCTCATTACCTTTTCTTATTGAAGGTTCCAACAATCTTTGTACAGCTGGAGTTGTCTCCTCCACACACTCCACACTTGTCATACTGCAGCTTCGAGCCAATGATGCCGTCGCAGCCGGTCCGCACACACTTCCCCCGGACGCAGACGGAATTACTGTATGGCCTGCACTCGGTCCCATCAGTCACCTGAACAATGGGAAACACGTCAGCCGTGGGAAATACCTGTGCTTGTGAACGTGGTTTCTTTGATAAAACAGCAAGTTCTAATTTGGAAGTTTTAAATTTGATTGGAAGAGATAGTACACTGAAAACTAAACAAAAAACATACAAACAAAAAACCCCAAAACACCCCTAGTTAATAGGAGTATCGACTGACAAATCCTTGATGTATTGACAGAAAGAATTGAGATAGATCTGGGTTATGCCCTTTCTCTCTTGAGCTTAATTCCGAATGTGTTAGTGTTGAGTAGGCAGATAAGTGGGGGCACCGGGCAGACAGGTGGAGGACAGCGAGGATGGTCCGGATGATGGTGTTATGCCTGCCTCCAGCATAAAGGGGCTTTACTTCCTCTAAATGAGTGGCAGCAAGAAACCGCTTAGAATCCGACAAGGACCTAACCGGACGTGACCCAGTGCTCGTTGTAATATAATTAGCATTGCAGTTTAGGCCCCCTCTGTGGGTTTTTCTGTGTACATCACGCGTAAGGACATGTGCGGAGGGGACAAACATGACTAAGCACTCCAGGGGCAAGAGCTGTCAATCAGTCAAAAGACTATCTCTAAGCGAGGGTATAAGAGAAAGGGCAGGCAGGGACCGCTGCTTTTCCCCCTTGGATCAGCCCACCTCCTGTTCTTGGAAGAGTACTTTCCTTTTACTAATAAATCCTTTAAAATCTTTCACGACGTAACGCTCTGTCTCCCATCTGTATTCCCATCTTTCGGTTACGACAAGAACTAGGGTATTTCCCTTCCCCTTGTGGGGTAACATTAGGAGACCCAGGGTCCTGATCTCCATTTCCATGTGCATGATAAGCTCCCATGGTACAGTCTTGCCTTTTTACTGACAGAGTCCATCTTTCACTTCATGTATGGGACTGTCTGTCACTTATGTGGGGAACAGAATACGGGTGGGCTCAAGGACACAGATATCCTTGGTTGCATAATTGTTATTACAGTAATAAACTGAAAATCTACGTCTGACATTCACAACCTCACAATGGTTGGAAAGCATTTCCTATTGTGTCGAACTGTGAGATGCTGAGATAGAGGCAAATTCATGTAAAACAGAAATCTGGGGAAGTCAAAGAAAAGTAGTTACTGGGAGGGACTGAATATATTTGGATAAAAGAATTAGTATATATTTTAAAAGCTCATTATAAAACTATGTATATGGACTCTATGATTTGTGCATGTTGGTAAATGCAAATAACATATGTAGCCATACGTGCAAATAACATATGTAGCCATACGTGCAAATAACATATGTAGCCATACGTGCAAATAAGCACACGTATTTTGTATTTGTGTGTATATCAAACTCTTCATAAGTGTGTGAAGATACAAGTGTGTGTACCTGTGTGTAAACTGATGTAGAGTATACTGCAACAGACTAACAGCTCTCTAGATGATTATATTTCCGAGTAATATTTTTGCTTTTATTTCTCTATACAACTTTAAATAAAAATGAATTATTTTGCATTAAAATATGAAAACGAATATATGTATGTATATGCAAGACTGGGACATTGTGCTGTACACCAGAGATTGGCACACTGTAACTGATGGTACTTCAATAAAAATAAAATAAAATAATAAAATAAAAACTGGAAAAAAAACTATTTTGCAATAAAAAGATAAAATATTTTAAAAGTTGTGTAAGTTAGACATTCACTAATTTTTCAATAGTATGTCATAAATATCTGAAAGCTTAAGTTACAGAGGTGGTTTCAAATGTAGCACCTATTTACAAATTAGATAAACAATATTTTAAACTGCTGTGTAATGTTGATTGTGAGAATTACTTAAGTAATTTAGAAAATGCTCTTCTGTGGAAAATAAGGGATAACGTCACATGCACACGTTATAATGTGTAGAACTAGAGGGACACTGATTCATATGAAAGATGCAAGACATTTAAAATTCTAAGTCAGAGACGATGATCTTGAAATCTATCTTCATGAATCAACAAAGGAATTCTTAACTACATGGGAGAAAAACAGAAAGCTTCCTTGCCTCCTAGTCTCCTTGACAAACGCACCCGGGAAATATTATTGTGACGTTAAGGTCACTTCTTACCTTTCTTGACAGAGAGTCATACTCTTCAAATATAGTTGTTAAAACATTTACTCGTTATGTTTACAAAATGATTTTGATTCATTGTATATAGTTTGAAAATATAGAAACGACAGAGGTGAAAATAAAAACCTCCCCAAATCCTGCCCCCACCCCCCAAGATAATGACTGTTTACATCTGGTATGAGCACGGCCCATTCTCTTAAACAATCTCCACCAAGGACACCTGCTGTGTGTGGCAGTCTGTGTGCAGTTACCTTTGGAGAAAACACCACGTAGTAGCCGGTGCCCTTAGCTCTGCAGGTCAGTTTGCACACGTCTCCCGGCAGGACGCCTGCGTATTTGGGAACCCATTCCACAAATGTTTTGACTCCTTTGGCATCAGACTGATACCCATTTTTGGCCTCACACTGCTCATGGCGAAAAGATTTACCTAAAAAAGCAAACGTATCGCATTATTACGCGATCTGTTCTGAAACTTAGATATATTCTTATCCATCTAAATACTTTTAAGGAGAAAATGCTAACTTATTATTCTTTGTAGAGTCTCTTAACACACCAGCATTGGAAGATTTTTTATCGAAATCGAAAACAGTAATTATTTTCTTTCTACGCTCTGAATCCTCAGTTGTTTGCAGTAATAATATAAAAATCACTCATGTATTTGTTATTGGTTTGCACACTGGTAGAAATGTGCAGACAAGATGAATAGGCTATTTCTCCGGCCTCCCTATTTATGACTGGTAGAATACAAATTACACCTGACACATGGTGGTTACTGACACTCGGGAGCGGCGTACCATTAGCGGGGCAGGGTATGACGCTGCAGGAACGGTAGATAGCCCTCTTCCCTGTGCAGTAGCGGCCGTTGTTTCTGGGCGCAGGGTTATTGCAGTGGCGATAGGCAAACTGTACTCCTCCTCCGCACGAGCGGGAGCATTGACCCCAGGACCCCCAGGATCCCCAGTTGCCATGGCTTGAAGTCTAAAAGAGAAATAGAAGATATTTTAACTCAGAAGGGAGGAAAGCATTCAAAACATACATTTGGAGATCACTTGCATTCAATGACTCAGAGGAAACTTCATCTTAGATACAGTTACATTGTCACTGAATTTAACATGGCCACAGGTATTGGACGCTCTGGAATTACAACACAGTTCCAGTTCTAAGCAACTCGCCTTGTCTGCCTCTCCATTCTCCAGCAGCAGAGAGTCTGAATACTTCACCCCAAGCTCTGAGCACACTGCAAGGGTTACTTATGGCCTTCTGATACTGCGCATTTCGGTTAATAACCACTGAAGCGTAGTTCACTTTGTGTCCACTCTTAATCTCGCATGTTTAACAAACAGTATGATGCTAAAGGTTTTGCATGACTCAGGCATTAGCTGATAGTGCTTACATATTTTCTCCCTTTTTGGCATTGAAGTTCTGCGGTCCCCTGGTGGACATCACACATCCCATCTGTGACAGACCCTCTGCCACATGCATGAATGTATCTGACCTGGGCTTGACTTCATTATACCCCACAGAGAGGAAACAGACAGATACTGACGTGCACCTGTCACATGCACCCACACCACAGAGAATGAAGAGCCCTGCTATGACACCCCAGGCCTCTTGCTCTGGAAACACTACAGCAGGAAGCTGAGAGACCAAAAGCAAGCACACTGGAAACTCCTTTGTCCAGGGAATTCCTGAAGAACTTCCTCTGGCTGCCTGGGTCAGGGTACCTGAGAATGCTCAGTTGTATGACAGTCTTGAAGGGCAGAGGAAACATGCACATGGCAACACTCTTCTGGGGACTCTGAAAATGTTGGATTGAGAGGGAACAAATGCTTTGTGTGGGCCTTGAAAACGAAGGTGGCGATGGCTGACCTGAAGCTGGACTGGGTGCACAGGGAGGCAGTGAAACGGAGCAGGACCCTGTGGGGTCCTCCCTGGTACAAATCTTTTCTGTGTCCAAGGAGGAGCAGTCAAGAAAGGCTAGTGTTGCCATTAAATCAGGATCCTGGTACCTCGTCAAGGAGTATCCATAACAATATCTTTTGAGTTCTTCTGCAGGAATTAAGGCCCCACCCAGGTGGAGGATGGCAACTTCTGGCTGAGCACAAGATCCCTGGAGCACTGCTCTGCTACCCACCACCAGCCGATCAGAACAGTCACACACCCTGCAGCCCTCTCCCTAAATTTTGCCTATGAAACCTACTCCCAGAAAACCAATGGAGAGTTTGAGTTTTTCAAGCACAAGCCACCCATTCTTGCTTGGCCCTGCAACAAACCTTTCTCTGCTCGAAACTCCTACGTTTTGGTTTCTTTGGCCTTGCTGTGCCTCGGGGACAAGAACTTTTTGGTTTGGAAACAGCAGGAGGTGTTTCCCTGGAGCAGGTGTACTTCAATTCCTACAGGTAGATTAACTTGCTCTAAGGGGAAAAACATGACCCTTTTGGAGCTCACCAAGTATGTGTGAGGATCACGTCTATGGCTATTTCCTTAGTGAAGTTCCCATAACATTTAAGAGAAGTCAAAAGTAAACTCCCAAACCTTGATTTGGGGCCCTACTTGTGGTCTCCATTCGACAGAATCTGGGCTCTGTGTTTTTGTTTCAGTATATAGCCTGAGATCTGTATTTTCTCCACTATTTGAGGACTGAGGTTGGCTCCTGTGGGTAAAGGAGGAATCTGTATATAGATCTTTCCAGGAAAAAATATTCTAACTAGGGAATAAAGCCTTTCTGGTGACAGGCCCCACATATGTCCCAGGAATAGACTTCAGACCTTGGGTCTCCAGGCTTTGCGTGACAAGAAAATCACTTACTGAATAATATTTTTTCTTGGTTTTGTCCACACACTTGCCCTGAAGGCAGATCCTGCCTTTCCCACACGGTGTCCCCTCCACGGCTGGCAGCTTTTTGGTCAGACACACCATCTGGCCCTGGCGCACCACGGCGCACCAGAGGCGCGCGCAGACATCCATGCCGGGGCACACGGAGTACTCGGGCCCGAACGTCAGGTTGCACTGTTGGCTGGCGTCGTAGGTCTGTCCTGGGAGTTCTTCGGGGCCCAGGATCTGCTTGCGTGGTAGGTCTAGCAAACAGTTACCTAAAAGAAGTGTTAGGTGGTTAGATAAGTCGGGGCATGGAGCAGATAGCTGGAGGAGAGGGAGGGTGGTCTGGAAGATGGGGTTATGCCCATAAGCATAAAGGGGCTTTACTTCCTCTGAATGAGTGCCAGCAAGAAACTGGTTAAAACACAACTGTATTATAATTAACTTTGCGGCTTAGCGCCCCCCCCCCCCATGGGTTTTTCTGTAAAAACCAGGGGTAAAGACACTTGTAAAAGGGGCCAAACATGACAAAGCATCATGTCAATCAATTAAAAGACCATCTCTAAGCAAGGTTGTAAGAGAAGGAGAGACAAAGACCACTGCTTTTCCCCCTTAGATCAGCCTGCCTCCCATTCTTGGAGGTGCACTTTCCTTTTTCTAAATAAATCTTAAAAATCTTTCACTACACGACGCACCGTCTCCCGACTGTAAACTTGTCTTTCAGGTATGACAAGAACTGGGGTCTTTACTTTTGGGGGTAACAGAATAACCAAGATTGACCACTGTTCTGCGTTTCTATTTCAAATCTCTGAAATTATTGGACCTGAAAATGCAAGACCCGGGTTGGTGCTGAAACACGATGCATCCAGACAGATCTGCAGTGTGATGTCCTGGAGAAGCGACTCCACGGGGGACCAGGCTGGGCACCTCCGTGAGCTTGTCAACCTCCTCCCGGATTTCCAATGGATGATGTGCTTGGGGTATCCATAATGATGGCAGTGGTTTGATTAAATAAAATTATTTTATAATAATTGGTTGTGAAAAGAGCCATTGTGGTGAGGGACTAAAAGAAATTGGGCTGGACATAGAGAAAATGAGATAGTGAATATAATAATAAATAATAATTAATAATAATAATAAAGTGTATACAACTTTGAGTCCTTGCACTCTTTCTATACCCCGTTCTCTACTTCCCATTGCCCCATTTTACTCCCTTTTCATGAACCCTTCCATGTCATCTTTTCATTAATTCTGTAAAAAATAAACAAGGCGATGACTCGTTCATCCTTGCACTCATTCAACAAGCATGTGCTGAGCACCTACAATGTTCTAGCAAAGGTACTAGATTTTGGGAATATAGAAAAATGATCCAGCTCTACCTCTCAAGGACTCCCAATAAACTAGATGAAGTCTTTCTCCTAGACTGAAAGAATTTTAATAAAGAGCTTTCAAGCATCACAGAATAAAGGAGCAGTGGGAGAAAGCACCTCTGAAAACTTGGGATCAGGCCCTTTTTTTTTTTTTTTTACTCATCTCTTCCTTTTTCTTCCCTTTGTGTCAGTTGTTGAATTTAACTGGTACGTGCTGGGTCCTTGGAGTGGGTCTGCCCCAAACAAGTAGGTGCTCCCAAAACGCTTCCTTAAGAGTCCCTATCCAGTGAGTTAACGCCATTAATTTTCTCTCTTCATAGGGGAGCTTGCTTTTTGCCCATCAGTTCCTGTATTTTTCTGTTTATTTGATTTTACAATTGACACGCTGATTATGAACGATGCTAAAAATAACTAATATTTGTTACACACTTACACTACCTTCAGGTCTTTAAATGTATTAGCTTATTCAATCTTCATGAGAACTCTATGAAGTGAATTCTATTATTTTCTTTAGTTTCTAGATTCAGAAACTGAGGCACATAAAGATGAACCACTTACCCAAGGTCAGTCACATGGCTGTCAGGGTTTTCCACTCAGAGCCTCCCCTCCTCATCTTATACCATCCTGCCTCTGCCTAGCAACGTGGATAGATTTCTTATTTTCTTGCTCCAGCGCAGGCACGTAGAAGGATCCTTTAAGTGGTAGATAGCTTGCCTCATGGTAGAAACACCCGGTCTAAAGTCTAATTCTGGCAAAACACTAAATGGCTGAGTGCTTGGCCAAGTTAGTTAACTGCTCCCTAATTTATTTTCAAGATCTGTGAAATGTTTCTCTCCTCACTGTGACACTGTAAGGGCAAAATCAGCTCACAGAGATATAAGGGGAACCCAGAAATACACAAAACAATCCTAGTTGGGACTACTCCCATATTTAACAACATTTCAGATGTATTCAAGTTATTCTTTTTATTCAACAAACAAAAAGCATATTTAAATCCTATTTTCCACTGAGACATGGAATATTCAGCACATTTTAAGTCAGCACAGCCTACTGCAAATGTTTTTAAAACGACACTCAAGTTTCTTCAAAATGAATGCCTTAAAATTTGTCAATCTGTGATGGAGGCATTCTATGAAAATGAATAAAGAGCAAAAGTTTCTATTTAACTTCTTAGCCAGAACGTTTGAAGAGGTAAAGCTTCTTAAGGCCAGCCAGAAAAAGCATTAAAAATAAGTATCCGGCCAAAGAGAACTTTGGGAGAAAAACATCAAGTAAAAAGAAAAGCATCAACACCAAGGCAATAGGAAGGAATGACAGTGAAAGCTCACTAAGCTTTGTTTAGAAGATAAAACGAGATGAGGCACTTCAGAACTCCAGGAAAAGCATTATCTTCCTTGCTCCATAAAAAAAGAACCTTGTATAAACCAGGGAACGCTTAGCAGATCTGCTGATGGTAGAAAACTGTCAACAAATCTCTGAGGCAGCAAGAACGCTTTCCAGTTCTTCAAAAGTGCTGTTTTAAGAAACTTTTTTTTTTTTTTTAATTTTACTGAAAAGCACAGACTGTGAAACTGTGTAACTAAATATTAGCTGAAGTCTTTAACGTGTGTGGGTGCACGCAGCCTGGGTCTACCTTGATCATCTCCAGCCCAAATCACTCACCGTCTGTCCCTGGACATGTGGTCACCGGGATTCTTTCTGCCTTACTGGCCGATGATGAGGGAAAAGAAAGGTGTAATGCAATTTGCAATCAGCCTACAACAAGTAGACTTCAAGATGTGGCATCTCTTTACAGAGCTCAACACCAAAGTATGTTTTAAACATGAATACCACATTTGCTTCTCTATTTAAAAAAAAAAGTTATCTCAGTGCTATGGTTTTCCCTCAGAGGTTATCTGGAGACGATCTTTTATCACTGAAAGTAAAATTATTTCTTTCAGATTTGCCATTGATTTTTCACTTCAGTGTTCTCAACATTAAGGTTTGTTGCTGCATTAGTTTCAGTGAACCCTGAAATAGACAGTCTGCTGATTTCATCTCTGTGTTGAATTATGTCCTTTTGCAATAAAATAGGTACAGAGATCGCTACCCAGTGGCAGATTTGTGCCAGGGAGCAGCAACAACAAAACCCAGTATAGATCCTGATTCTGAATCTCATGATATGAAATAGTTAAGATCTAAGTAATAGTGGGTTGGATGAACATTGTCCATCTACAAAAAAAAAAGGTGTACAATTTGGGGAGGAGGGTGAGAGAAGAAATTGATCAATCTTTTAGCACCATTTATATTGACCTCTAAAAGCATCTAATCTTTAGTTCACTTTCCTAATCTGTTTCCTTTTACTCTCAACCATTTCTTAACATCTACTCACGTATTTTTAAATTTATCTCAGCCTGAACTCCTATCTAGGCCTCACTGCCGACATTTTGTCTGTTTGCCCTGGTCCACACAATTGCCTAGTTCTTTTCCGTTTCCTCTCTCTTTCTCTTTCCCCACTTTCCTTCGTCTTTCCTTTTGTTCAGCATTTTGTGTACATAGATGGAGAGTTTCCAAAAGAAAGACAATAGAAATGTGTGCACATCACCTGTTTGTTTTTACCACCCATGTTAAATTAAGATAAATGCTATAAGTAAGGTGAAAAATTACTTTTAAAAAGTAAGGCCCAGGGATTTGTGATGGACAAATAAAGAAAGAATGTGGTAGTCTCTCCATGGCCAAAAGTACACTAAGGGGTGATGGACAGTAAGCCCTGCCTCCAGGAAATGGAGCAGAAAAATCTTTGGTTTTTCATATCTGACTTCTAGCCCTGTTTGCCTTCATATTAATGATTAAAGAAAATTATCGGATTAAAGTTGGTTGTTCTTTATTCATTTCATTCCGCCTCCCCTCCCATTTCTAGCACCATAGTTACTTCTGTTTCCTCTTCCTTTTCAATACACAGGAATGAAATGAAGCATTGGCCCAAATAGCCACGGCTCAGGAGATATCAGTTAATATTCCTAATGAAACTCGTTCCAAGATGCCTCACAACACGGCAGAGTCTCTTCTTTTACTTCCTCCTGCCACCTCTCTGGCCCTGCGATTCTCCTTTTAGGTCTTTATTTGAACGTCTAACATTAGAAGGGACACTGATGCCTTATGGGCTCAGGGATGGATGAACTAACTCGGGCCATGACGACTGCTGCCGACCAAAGTAATTCAAGGCATTTCTTTGTGAAACGGTTAGAAGATCGGTACAGTTTAGCAGGTGTCATGCCAAGGAAATTAGGTTAAAAATTCTCTGTGTTAAAAGATAAAGCATAGTTTTTTAACATACAGGTCACCGTGGACTTCAAATATACATCTTACTGACAGACTCTGTTAAAGAACCTATTTATTGTAAAAATCAAGACACTCCACAAGGAGCTTTGAATTTTATGAGTATGACCTTGAAAACTGGACCTTAAGGTCATATCACTAGCTCTCTTGTCTACACTTACCAAGGATTCAGAGACTTGGTTTTCTAATACCATTTTATCTCCAAAGTTCTGTGTTTAGCAAGTGGCTGTAAACTTAGTTCTTTAAATATGCTACCTGTTAATTTTTCACAGCTGTCTGTAGATTCTCCTTTGCAGCCCGTGTCTTGGGTGTTCTTGAGCTGTGTCTACGTAGGTAGTGGCCTTTCTTATCAACCGGTGCTGAGGACTTGGGATCCAGGGGACACAGCTGTTGTTTTTGGCTTCAAGGTTATGAAGCATTTGAGAAAGGAAATTTAATAACCTGCTTTTGCTGAGCAGTTTCTCTGCCAAGTGCTTACCTTTATTTTGGGGGATCATCCTCCCGGCCAGCTTGCCTAGAGCTAACTTGTAGAAACACTGCAGAAAGTCTACAAGTATCTTGGCCAGGCTGGGGTGGGAGAGAATTCCCTGTGAGACCTGGCTTTTTCCTTTCTGCATCACAAATCTGCAGGCACAGTGATTTTCGAGTGTGCACATTGACTTTTCCACCATAACCTAAGTGTTGCCTACTTCTTGTTGGACCTAAATCAGGAAACACTCAAGATTAATAAATTTAAATTTGGCAGTGATAAAGGGCTACAATGTCCAGCTACTTATGGCTAATAATGTAAAAAACAAATCCAATGACTTGAATGTAATTGTACCCTAAGGTCACATTTCTCCAGCACTGCTGGAGGTGGGAAGGCCACCGACGAGCTATTCCATACAAAGATTTTCTAGGCAAGGTATTCTTTAAGAACGACCTAAATATTGTATAAATTTTGTGAGACTATCTGCTTAAAAACAGCAATGGCTTTGTTGCCTTTTATGGGCGTGTCAGAATTTAATCTTCCTAAATAACTGAAAATCACTTTTTTTTCTGAGTATCAGTTGAACTGAGTATCAGTTTTCTGAGTATTGTATCATGCTGAAAGAGAGAGGTTCCTTGAGGGACTGTGATGGTGGGAGAGAGTTTTTGACCTTCTGGGAAATGGGGCCAGACCACTGTGCTTTTACTGTTTTAGGGCTAACATTTTCCAGCTGTTCTGGTTTCTCTCTCACTGTCAAGTCAGTTTACTTCTTGCTCTCAGCTTACCTTTCTGAAGTGCCCTACCCACCAAAATGACCATTTTATTGCTCTAAATTGTGAGGGGCCTAGAAAATTCGAACAGAAAAAGAGCAGAACTATTTCTACTAAATGTGAATGCATGGGCTCTGCTCGAAAGGGTGAGTAAAAATGAAAAGGTTTGATGACACGGTTTCATGACATCAGGCTGACCTTCGAACAAAGACTTATGTTTGTTTGCTTTCCCATCATCTTGGGCTTTGATTTCCCTTTGGTTCTCTCCTAAGCTCGGAGGTTGCAATGTGAGAACCTCCACCGTTCTCAAAGTCATGTCAACTAGTTCCCATCACCACACTTTTACTTAAACTGACTTAAGTCTGTCTTGGGTTGCAATCTAAAAATTATTAAATTATGTAAGTTCGAGTTTAAATGACAGCCCTACAGGGAGTATTTATTGCTCCTTTGGCTCTGTGTCTATGCCTGCTCTTCTGAAATGAGTACGGCTGAGCTTTGCCACTGTATCATGGCCACTGTGCCTGCCTTGGATTCTCATCATTCTGAAATTCATTCACTACGGGCTACTGATAAACTCAAATCTGGGGGGTAAGGGTGGTGGTGTGGTTAAAACACAAGACTGTCTAACCAACACATTCAAAAGTGAGAGAGTCTAGGTTTGATACAATTAATTAGTTAATTAATGATGAGCATTTCCTGTCCAACAAGCGTTGGTAACTGAATTTATTGATTTATTTATCATGCAGACGGGGAATTCAGATAAGATTTCATCCGTGCAAATGAGTAAGATCTATTTCTAGTAAAAGTATAGGCTTGGTTGCCATCTACCACAAAATCACTTAGAATAGACACAGAAAACTTGCTGGAAAATTTTTAAAAATCTGAGTGTAGACTCTTTTAAATACAGAAATAATGTTTAAAAAGTGAAAACAATATTGGGAGCTTATTTACTGCATGGAAAGTAAAATCGTGAATTCCACAAACATGAAATAAATGAATCATTCCAGAATGATGGCAATAAGGAACAGAATTCTGCACAGCATTGTAATTAGCTGACCTAATACTTATATGGGGAAAAAAAAAGTTGGTCCCATTTTAGCCATAAGTATTTGCTGCCTTAGCAACTAAATTCGTTCATTTAGAGATTCAGAGTTTAGCTCAACCTTTTGGAATGTGTATGTGTGATTTGGAAATAAAATATTAATGTTACTCCATTTTCAGAAAACCTGGGGGGAAAAAACAGTGAACGTAATATTAAGAGTGGAAACTAAGATTCCACCCAAGAGGAAGCTTCTTAAACAGGGATTTGACCCATGTAGATAGGCGGGTAATTAGGTGAACATTCATTTCAGGACTTTATCAGCATTTTAAACTGAGCAAAACAGAAAATTACCATTTTATTAGTAGTAGAATAGAAAAACCTCATACATCAATTCTTGATATTGTTTCTGAATCTTTGAGATATTCGGCCATCCTTTCAACAAACAGAGAACATTTATTTTGTATTGAGGGAAATTTTAAAGCAAGCTGGGTGTGGACTGTTTTCAGGAATAGGAAATAGAAATTTAAGCAGCCCCAAGTAGCTAAATTAGCATTATCAGTTCACCATTAACATAGCAAGAAATGAGTTAGTGAATATTTTGGCTACCAGATGCCAAAGAACTGCATGGTAAAATTTCTTTTTGTCTGAAAAGAATTGAATTTATCAATTGTTTTGTAATTATGTACCCAAAGTTCAAGGTGGCCAACTTACTAAGAAATTACAAAAAAATTAAGCTTTAAACTTTGTGGAACTAGGAAAAAAACAGTTATCACAGATTTTCTTTATCCGACTTTGAATTGTACATCATGTGCTAATTTTGTGAACGATTATCGTGATCAAGAATTTCGTATTCAACCACCAATTTTAAAGAGGTAAATTTTAAGAGGAAGAAAAAAAGACATGAGAATATGTCCTCTTCTGTAATACGAGAAACTTGAACTCTGTGGTCTCCAAAGATCTCTTCCAACCCTAATGCAACTATTCTCCTGTGTTTCTAGTATTTTAAGGTAATAAAGAATGCTAGGAAATTAGCAAGAGCTTGTTTCAAAGATTGCTTAAAGGTCAGAATTTATTATTTCTAAAAACTGTGACTTCCTCAGTATTTTTATATAATTTACAGCACTAATCCTGGATTTACAGAACTTAATAAAGTACGCTATGCTCCTGAACTGTATTTAAAGAGTGAAGCCAAAGATTTTCTTTTGAAGTTCTTAAACTGTTTTCTCACCATTCAGATTGATTTTCTATTTCTGTTCTGCAGTTTTGACTCCGCTTTCAGGAAAACCTGCTGTCAGGATGAAACCAAATCTTTTAGTGAATGCAAATCTAAAGAGCTTCCTCTCCTGGTTTTATGTCGCCATAAAGAGAATCCGACAGAACTGTCACCTACATTTTAACCACACCCCTATAATAGGCATGTAACAAATAATTCTGAGAGTCACATTAATAGCAGAGAAGCAAGATACGTGCCAGCGTTCTCATAGGAAGCTCGTGGTGAAAGGGGGAATAAAAGCCAGGCTTTCAGGGCACTAGCGAGGCATTCTGTGTGGTCTCCCACACTGCTTCTCTTTTGAACTTTGCGATTCAAAAGCAAAAATACCATTGCTATGATGCCACCAAGGGTGTTGGCATTGCACACCCACAGACAGTCTCTTATCCTTCTTCTGATACTATCCAAGTAACTACTGTCTTAGAGGGCCAGGTGGATGTCATGAGGAGATAATAAAGTGTAACTTGTAATAATTCCAAGTTTTGTTTCTGAGCCTATGCTGTCCTGAACTTTACCTACCATGGCCATCATCCAGGAATTCCGTGATGGTGGCAGATGTGCATTTGGACCAGGGCTTGGATGCGTCGATGCTGGTCAGGATGGAAGACATTAAGCGCTTATCTTCTGTGGTCCCGAAGTTCTCTTCACAGAATTTGGAATCATCATGGGAGAGGCCAAGGAGATGTCCTAAGGGAGAGAATATATGAAGAACAAATAATGAGGGAGTCTGCATTTCTCCTTTTCCGTGGCAGTTATACTAGCCCTTGGCTTTTTAACTCCCAATCGTACATGAGTTCATTTTAACTGCATTTTCACACAGTGACTGGGCCCCCAGGGAAATTAAAGCCGCATGGAATTAGGGCAGTCACTTCTGGTGAACATTTAGAGGAAAACCGAAAAATTACACTGGAGTGGATGTTCCCATAATCCATCTGGATCACACATGCTCAAAGATACATACAAACCGGCCTTATTTAGAATCTAGAATCTGCAAGGCAACTGTGGGATTATGTCATAGCCCTCACTACATATTATTTTGAAAGCTTGTCTAATTTTCCATCTTCTCTGATCAACCATAAGCCCCATGAGATCAGAGAGCATCTCCCCCCCCTCACTGTATGAAAAGCCTGTATTTAACTCAGTGTTCTGTGAGTTACAAACACTGAATAAATGGTTTTTGAATGTCAGTGACTTCCACTTTCTTGGCTAAGTAAATAGGTAGTCATCTAAGAGATGACCAGGGGAGGAAAAGAAAGAAGTGAAATTAGTAACTTTCTGGTTCCATGCAAATGTAAGCTTGTTTCATTCACTCTTTCATTTCTTTTAGTTATTTAGTGAGCTGTGAATGTTTACTAGTTCCACAGGTATATTTTGGAGACATACCCATTTACACTTAAGAGATGTCAAGGACACAAAGCTAGTGTGCTAGTGCTTGCAGGGAGAACAAATATGGGAAGGTAAGTGATGGTCCAAAACCACTCGGCGCGTGGTGTTTGTTCTTAAGACTACTCAACATGCGACCCATCACAGCTGTTTCCATTCTAGCAAGCCAGGTATTATTTCACAGAATACTCAACCCCATTCTTATAATCTGACTAATTTGTTTTAATTACATAAGATTCATTTGCACATAGTCTAAGGAGATAATGCAGCCTCCAATATATTAAAAATGCTGTTAAAAAAAAAAAATCCAGGACATCAGTTTGTAGAGACTCTAAAAAGTAGCCAAGTCATTCTAGTAGTGTTTTTTTTTTTTTGCAAAGTTTTATAGAATTATACACAAACCACCAAAACTGTATGAGGGAAATACTACAGAAAAATGATGACTCTATGCCCCCTGGGTTCCTGAATGCCAAAGGCAGGAGCTTTGGCCACTCCACCAAGAAAAAAATCCAGTGTACAACAGTAAAACCCAAACAGAGATGAAATTTTGTATGCTAAATTCCAACTGCTTTTGGCCAACTTGTTAAATCACTAACACCTTGTAACAAAATTGTCCACTGAGCAGCTGGTTGCTTCTGTGGCCGAAATTCAGTGGCCAGGGCTCGGTGACCTTTTAAGGCTCCACATTTTCAGGTTATTTATGCAGTTATTTACTTCAAGAGCATTTACAAGGCTAGCAAGTTGTGGGAAACCCTCCCGCCACCACTCACACTTTATTTGGTCAGGACCATAAACGTGCATGATAGTTTGTAAAGTAGCTCCCATATCACATGCCAAAGAAGACTGGCAGGGGATCCTCCAATTTTTGGGTGGTATGCTGAGATTTTCATGGCATCCACAGCTCACAGAAAAATAGACCCTTTCATTCACGTCCTAGTCAAAACTGCTTAAAGTTACTTAGTACATCAAACACTTGTTGAGAAGGTAAAATCTTGATCAGCTGACTGTGGGATTTGTGTGGAAATTACACACTTGAGTTTTCTTCCCCACCTTGGCATAGAAGACAGAGGGAACGTGGCCTAAGGGGACCTCTGCAACATGAATCCAGATTTTCTATTTAAAAGACTTGTGATTTTTGCCTTCTATGTCATAAGATATTCATGTTTATTTAATGGAGTAACAGTCTTTTTTTTTTTTTTCCCCCAAGTGTATCTAAATAAACAGTGTTTTTCATATGCATTTTTATGATTGTACCCAGGGAGTTTCACTTCATTTGGAGGCTAAATTTTAGATTTCTGATATAAAATACAAGCCATGTGGTAAACACTAAATTCTCTTTCAGGGATCTAAGCAAGTATCTCATTTTTTTTTTCTTTTATACAGAAAGGTAGAGTCTATCATGTTAAATATCAATACTGCAAGCAAAGACAATTTATTTTAAAATATTTCGGTCTATTTTATGATTCTTTTGGCATGTCCTTTGGCCCCTAAATCACTAATTTATCAATATATCTTACTTGCCACTAAAGACACATAAGAAATTCTTAGATGGCCATAAGATTGCCATTCTGGGCCTGAACAAATCTTAGTTCCACATTAGCAAGAGCTGAAAGGTGATGTGAATTTTGGAAGAACCTCCAAGAGTCGGTCAGAAAGGGACTGCTTGAGAGTCCCTTAAGAGAGACGGACTCTTTGGAGGGAAGATGAATGCTCTGTCCTCCATGAAGAAAGTCTGGCAGCTGGCTGGGAGAGGTGTGCCCTCTCAAGGACAATGAGAGTCATGGCCACTGAGGAACATTTCAGGGCCCAGAGAAACTGGCAGCCACTTCCACAGTAGCTGGAACCAGGCACAGCGAGGGACCTGTGTGATTTCCCTGCAGGGGCTGGAGAGGAATTGAAATGGAAAAGCCATGTGAGGGATGTTTGGAAGCTCTTCAGGAGAGACGTGACAGGCATACTAAAGGCTGTGAACAGCCGAAGAGGTGAGATTTTTCAAATGTGATCCCTCAGTCATGGTGCTGAAATCTGCCCATATCTCTGAGCCTTGACATGGCAAGACACATCTAAAAGCAAAAACTATTTCAAAGGGACACTCACATTAGAGACAACTTGCTATAATACTAAAAGCTTATGAGCAGAGAAAAATCTAGCATCTAGGAAATGTCAAATATAACGTCACAGAAAACAACAATACATTTCATGTTGTGAAGGGTTGAATCAGAATTTATCATGATGTCGCTGATCGCCTAGGACCTTGTCCTTTTACCAGTGAGAGTCTGTTCCTAAGTCACCCATGGAGATGTTTAAAACTACAGGTGTGGATGGGAGATGGTGCGTTTCTCCCACAAACAGACTCTGGCAGGGTTAGTGCAGTGGGGGGTTAAACACACGTGCCCCAGAGAATAAAAAACAGCATTGGAGAAAATGTTGACAATTCCTAAAATAATGTATTGTTGTTTTCATCAAAATGTATTTTATGATGAGTTTTTAGAGCAATGAAAAACAGTCAGTTGAGGGGTGAGGTTTTGAAGGAGTCAGAGTGACTGAATCCAAAACCCCACGGAGGAAGGCACTCAGAGATTTCTTTTTTGTTTGTTTGTTTTCAGGGGGGGTGGAGGGGGCTAATTAGGTTTATTTACTTATTTAATTTTTTTTTTCAATGGAGGTACTGAGAATTGAACCCAGGACCTCAAGCATGCTAAGCATGCACTCTACCACTGAGCTATACCCTCCTCCCGAGAGATATTTCTTTCTCAAGTCCATGCATAGGAAAAGGGTGAAGAGGAGTCAAGGCAACTGTGAAGGGTAAATGAAGAGATCTGAGGAAGTTCAGCCAAGCTCCCTGAGTGAAACAGGACGGGAAAACTTCTAGTGATAGGATAAGGGAGATACAGATACAGGGAACCAGGGTTCAAGGTCAGGGTTTAAAGCAGAGATGCCAAAGTCTGGCTTTAAGGAAGAATTAGCTTTTGTATTTGGAACCATTTGCAATCAGGAGGCATGCAAAAGACAGAAGAGAGGTTTGTATGCTTTAGCTACGTTAAGCAATCTTATTTACAATGCTACCTTTCTTTGTGCATCTTTCTGTAATTGGAAAATAATTCTCAGCAAAATACTTCTCAGCTAAAATACTTCTCACCTCACACAGTTAAGGACCCAACACAGTTGTGAAGAGGGTGCACTTGTTAACAGCACTTGTATTTATCTACTAAATTAATAAAAAAAAAGAGGCACAACTGAAGTCAGAGGGAAATGTACAGAGTAACGCAGGGCTCTAATCTAGTATTTTCCTCAAGTGATGCAGACCCCAGAACTTATAACTTGTTTGTTCGAAATCATTAGTAAAAATCAAGGTGTAAATTATAAGTGTGTCTGTAGAAAATACTGATGTCTTCTTAATAAATACTAAACCATGTCATGAACACGGCAGTCCTGCTAAGGAGTGCCCATCACACAAAGCAACACCAGGAAGGAGTTATCTGAATTGTGCTAAGGAAATGAATTTCATGGTAAATTATGTCACAGAAAAGTCTGCAGGGGAAGCGTCTGAGTCATGTTGTTAGTTCAGAAATAGCAGACAGTTAGTCACCTGATAATTTTTCTAGTACAGTAATCATCTTTTTCAATTAGCAAGCGGGTGACGTTTCATTAAATACATTTCACCTTTGATATTCACAATGTGGATTCAAAAAGCGTCTCGCCTCCTTCAATTCACATGTGAACCTGGTGTTAGAAAATCTGAGACAATGTGCCCCCCGAGCAAAGGCACAATACTTTAGAGGAAAACGTTGGTTCAGCTTCTTACTCAGCTTCAGGTATTACAGCTAGGGCTGACTTATAACATTAACCTCAGGAAGTAAATTTGGTTGTTTTTCTAGACTTTGGTCTGTAAATTAAACAGGATTACAAGTTCTTGTCTCCTGACCCCAAACTGACCAATGGTCAAGGGGACATAGCACCACATCCTTAAAAAATGTCACAAGAAGCTCTGTAATGTGTTTACTTAAGAAAGCCCAGCTCAGATGAAACATCTGTTTCTTAATGAGGTCATGTTTTTATTTTACCTAATTTTCCAGCTGGGATTATTAAGGGGGCAGGAAGGTCTTGCCAGGGGTTGAAAAGGGAGTCAAACGCTCACATGGGATCAGAATCTAGAATCCTCGATGAAGTGGACCAGGAACTCTTAACAATTGGATGGTACACGTCTATTCAAACACAAGTCCTTATGTAGAAGTGAGAAAACTCTTAAACCCTCATTTCAAAACATTAAACATAAAAGCAAAACTTTACATCAATGATGTAATTTGGAAGGAAGAGAACACATTTTTTTCACCTTATAAATAGTTGAGTCAATATCTTTGTGAATCAAATTCAGGATTATCTCCTTCAAAATGAACACTGTCAAGTCATTATAGGATAATACCCAAATCTTGGGCAATGGAGTCAGATGAATTGGGTTCCAGTTATACCCAAGCAGTATGCTAGTTTTTGACCTTAGATTAGTTTAGAAACTTCTCTGCATGGCAGTGTCCTCCTCTCTTGGATGACTCATTTAAAGTACTTAGCTCCTGGGATTTTGTGAAGCTTAAAGAATATAAAAGATGCAAAGTGCTTAGAATACATGCTTAACAAATATAAATGGGCAGTGATTGTTAGCTGACTTTATTGTTCTCACTGAAAACTTGGATTTGTTATAACTTGACTTACGAGTATCTAGTCTTCAGTGGTTTTTGATAAATTGTGATATTATTAGAGACTCTTGATTTGGGAGAGAAGGGAAAATTTTCTAATCATAAGAGGAAAAAACATCACACATTGAGTGTGTGATATATTTATTTTATGCCATCTTCAACCTGTTGAGTTTCTATACGTGTGGCAGAAAAACCTATAGGCCTCCCCTAGAGAAATAAAATTGGGATTTGATTTAAAAACAAACAAACAAACTGATGCTAAAACACCAAATCTCTCAATGCTGCCACTGGACATGTAGCAAACGCCTTTCATCTGGGGGCCAAGAAAGCCAGAATGTGGCATAGCTCCAAACTGGAGGAAAAAAAAAACATGTTTGGTTTATGTTGATTAAAGCTATGGGTTTGGAGGTAAATACCCAGTTGAATCCGAGTTTCCTTTTACCTCACATCTCACAGCCAGTCCTGACATCTGATTCTGTGCACTTGCCTTTGGTCTGTGGTGTTTCGTGGGCCTCTGCAGCTTTTCAAAACATGGCCTTGTTTAATCTAATCATCTGTGGGGGCAGTCACACGTAGATCAGCACAACCAGAGAACTCCCTGTAACCACAGCAAAACACAGGCTGCCATACTGTTGTGTCTCGACCACTTCCTCAGCTTCCAGCTGAAAACCTGGCTTTGACTTTAGCTTAGGAGACATTCTGGAATCTTTCACGGTGGAGATTCACTTAGCACATTTTCTAATTAATCTAAAGCCAAGCTTCGGCATGTTGGCAAATCATGTATTCCATTAGTCTAAATAAAATCAGATTGTTCCCTCTAGCATGTTAGAAGCTGGCCCGACATGAATAAAATTATGATGTTGAAGAACCATGTGGGCAGCAGGTGAAATCTTTATTATTACGAGCAGATAATAAAAGTTCGACAAGTTAAAAGTATATACTCCAAATGTAAACTTACATTCACTTGAAACTTGCTACGGTTCACATTTGGATTGTAAAATGGCTATAACCATGTTCTTACCTCAACCCAAGGCCCAGGGATGGGGATTGTGTTCTTGATAGTTTAAAACAGCTTTCTTAAACGTCCTAACAATTTACGCAGTGTTGACATACATGTAACGTAACAAAAAGGCAGGCAATTTGTCGCCCCTATGCAGAGTCTAGACTCATTAGAGTCTCTTTCCTGGCATCAGTTGACTCCGTATCTCCAAAATCTAGCTCTCCTTTGGAAAGAGTGAGCAGGCAAGGAGATGTGTTCCCATTGCCATGTGGCACACGAAGAGTCCCTTTTCAGAACTGTTCGTTTAAGTCACTTCATTATGACTTTAACATCATGGACAGACAAGGTGCAAGATAAGGGCTTCCGGCTTGCTTTTATCTACCTTACGTGAAAATTCTCGGGGTAGGGATATTTTTAAATGGAGGGAGTAAAAGAACAGGTTAAAGGGGAGTAAAGGGATGAAGAGCTTTTTATTCAACTCTAATGACTTTGTATTTCAAACCACCGTGTATAGAAAGAGGAAGCCAGGAATGAGGCATCCTATGAGAAACCTTAAGTTGGCTGATGAAAGTGTTATTTTTCATCAAATATATCCTTTTACTGCTTACAGAAAAAATAAAGTAGAAAAATCATGGGAATAGTCTGGAAATTTTCTCAACAACTTATGTATTGAACACAGTAACATCTTTATACTGTGTGCATGAAGCAAGTTGCTCATTTTGGAATGGGACAAGCAAATTCAAAACACTCTAGCAAGATCGAGGTTTCACGACGTCATTTTATCACCATATGTAGCCTGAATATATAACCTCCAAATCTGGAAAGTAGTAAATGTCTAATAAAAGGGAAGGGAGGAAATTACATAAGAACAGAGTAGAATTAGAATCCAGAGCAGAGTTAATTTGAGCTGATGGTTTCAAGCAAGGAGCTAAAAATAAAGAGCTGGAAACAGAACAGCGAGCTGTATTACCCAAGATCCCACTGCCTGCAGAGGCAAAGCTCTGTAATCGCATACAGATGATTGGGAAATATTTTGTAAGGTTATCTTCTCTAAAGTTTTTAAAGCTCATACTTTATAACACATGTTCACAATATTTAGGCAAGAAGTGAAATTAAAGAATAATAAAACAATTAGAAAATGAAGTGAACGAAAGCCAGATCCCTTTATGAAAGGGAAATTAAATCCATATCCCCTATCCCCGGACCTTAAACTTCTCAGATTAGGCCATACGTAACACAAAAAGGGACATTAAGTAGGCACTGTTTGACTGGAGAATGACTGACAGAGAATTCTAAAGAAGTAAATAGAAATGATCCAACCAAGAAACGAAAGGGCACACAGCGTAGTTACACATCAAAGATTTAGGTTAGATTTTTTTCTGCATAGAAACCGACATTTCTCCTGCATTGTTCTCTTAAAACTATGTCCAATATCCTCATAGTATGAAGAAAAGTTCATATTGTACATAGTTTTAATAAAACTTCTGTTCTCACCAGCATCCAGCTTCCGACTTCTCTCACTGCTTTGTCTGCCTATGTGAACTCTTGGTTTAGGAACTCAGGAGGGCTGGGAAATGCTGGAAGATTCTTCATTCCAGTCCAGTTGCCCTCAGGGTCAATGCAGCCTCAAAGAAGCTATATTTACTGCCACAGTGGTTCCCTTACAAAGAAAGCTCCCAGATGCTGTCAATGTGTGAAAATAAATCACTAGAGGATTGAAGGAAGAAAATCGCTCTTCCTTCATGGAATCTGTAATCTCTTCTTTAGAAGGTCAGGATTTAGGGCTCATAATCATATGGACAGTTGACGCCACAATTCTTCTCTGTCTCTTCTTTCTCATCATTCCTCTGCTTGGTCTGAGACGAACCAGCCTCTGCCTGCCCAGGGCTGGGAACTTTTCCTATGGGACTTCTCCCACTCTGAATAATGCTGATGAACTACTGGCACACTTTTAAAATCATCTCTAGCTACGTAATTACAATGCTCTTGAGTATTTGAACTAATTCTTAGCTTTGCTGCAAAAGTGGAATGTTGTCTTGGAGGCTTCTTGTGTTTCTCCCACTCATTCCTGTACACACATAGATATCTAATAAACATTGATGAAGAATCAAAGTTAGGCTGAATTTTTATCAGTTAGTTGAACAGGCATGAGTGAGAGAGAGGTGAAGACACAACGCCAACCCTGAAGTTCACACGGAATGGGGTTTGTGTTTTAAAAACATTTCCAGGCACACCAGGTCTTCTAGTGCAGCCACCAGGGAGCTGTGCCTCATTGATTCCACCTACTAGGGAAGATATGGAGATGGAGCATCTGAATCTCTTGCCTCTGATAAAACAGGACATGGAAACAGAGCTGGGACTCCATCTTGAAGCTAAAGGTGCTCAATTAATAAAGGGTTAAACTGAATTATTATCAGTGATGCTATTGGTGGTTTTGTGGTTATGTTTGTGGTTTTTTCTGCTTAGATGGCCCAAGGGCGTCAGTTAAGAAAACTAAGGTCATGATTAACACAAGAGAATTGGAATTTAACTACTGATTTCTATTTTACTGCTCTGATACACCGACTTATGCAATTATACTTTTGATGTGAAGTTATTTTAAGTCCCCAAAGAAAACATAGCAGCCCAAAATCAACACATTGTGAAACTTTCTCTGCTTATGAGGAATATGGAAAAAAAAAGTTTTAATTTCTATTTAAAAATGATGATTTTGGCTGAAGAAAACTAAATCTGTTTAATCAAATATAGCAAAGAAAAGTACAATAATTATCAAACCATACTTTGCCCCCAAAAGATAATGCTAAAAGGTGATATATTAAAAAGTAAATGTATAGAACAGGGAACCATATTTGATATCTTGTAGTAACTTATGGTGAAAAAGAATATAAAAATGAATATATGTATGTTTCTATAGTACTGAAGCATCGTGCTGAACACGAGAAATTGACACAACATTGTAAACTGACTATAGTTAAAAAAATATATAAAGTAAATGAACTAGTTAAAAACCAAAACAGACGTGGATATGGATATAAATAATAACTATAACCTACACATGGCCCCTAAAAACTCAATGAAATATACACTGTCATTCTTATATTTCAGGTATGAAAACTGAAGCTTAGAGAGTTTAAATAGTAAGACCACCGTGACACAGGTAGAAGACACTTCAGAAAGAGCTGAACCTGGATGCGTCTAATTCTCACGTGTCTAAGTACTAAACTTCTTACATACCTAGTAGACTAGGTCAATGGTTAAGAAATACATATTCCTAATTGAGGAGATGTTTCTCAACCATCAACTCCGTCCTAAATTACTAGTGTTAGGATTTAGGTGAGTTTCTTATGACAAACAAACCAGGGAAGAGACATTTTAAAACAAACCCCGATGACTGTGAGGTTTTGTTCCACTTGCTTTGCTATAAAACCAGACAGGAATGTTGCCCATAAGCTATTGATTACCTTTGACAGGAGCAGACTGTTCTCACTCACAGTGGAATAAAACCTGATGCATTTCTGTGTAAACTGATTACCCCTGGATGAGTCAATGGAGTAACTGCTAACAGAAACATCTCTGCGTGCCATAGCCAACTGTAACAAATTCTAAGAGTCACTTACGGATGCTTACAAAGCCAGTGGCAGTAGCGAATTTCTCTTAAACTTTTAAAGGCACTGTCGGAAAGGAAATATCGACTGTGTGTGCCTGACTTCGCTTTCCTTCTCTCTTATTAGTTAACCCTAAAAGGGCAAATGTAAACAAATGTAATCCCCAATGGCACATCTGAACCAGGAGAAATCTGGGATTAACTGCCAAGTCTTCTGGTTCCTATTGCAGCTGTTACAAGTGTTTGATTTGGCCAGGGAAGAGAACGGGCACCGCATACCAACTTCGTGAGCCACGGTGAAAGCCGCGTGGAGACCATCATCTTCAATCACAGCACAGCTGCGCTCGGGAGAACATATGGTCCCGACGTCTGCCATTCCCAGGGTGTCACATGAATGATGCCCACATAAATCCTGCCCGGGAGAAAGAGAGAAATCATTAAAATCAACTTCCATCCAGAAGGAGCCACCTTGTGGAGCCACATGCTCTCCCCAGATGTCAACACTGGGATATGTGTATGGTGTCACTGGCTCAGCTCTGGAAATGTTCCAAAGACAAACTAACGGCATTGACTCTTCCAAGCTTCTCTGGGGCCCAGAAGCACAAAAAGGATGATTGGACTCAACTACACTTTAAAAGATGTCAGAAGATTGTAGCTTGTCCATTGCAGTAGCAGCCGCAGCCTTAACCAAGCTGTATGGTGTCTATGCAGATAGCTAGGCCATGATCAATTTCACAGCGGGTCATGCTTAGGAAAGCCTTAATATTCTGACCTAAATTCATTCTAAATTTATCGGAAGCTGGGCTTAATAATTTATTTTCCATCCCAGGGGCAAACCCCAACTACATATTTATGGCAGAACGTAAATTTATTAGTAATTTGGATAGAAAATTCCATTTTAATCCATAAGGATAATTTCTCAAAAGGTCATCTCTTCATTTCCAAATCAAGTTGTGATTTCAGAGTCTGTATCTTCAGAAATGTATGTGCTCTTTCCCGTAGCATTGAAGGCAGTGTTTCTCAACCTGCTCAATCCTCAGAAAATATGTGTAATATTAATATAAATGAGTGTATGCATTTTTCTGGTGAGAAGTTGCATAGCATTTAAGAGATTCTCAAATGAGGGTTCACACTGTGTGGCCCACTGTCGTCTATGGCAGCGTACCCCTAATAAATTCCTTTCCATTCCCCTAAAAGAAGAGATTTTCAAAGGGAAACATTATCGCACCTCACAAATGGTTCAAATTGTCAGTTGAGATGAAAGAGAAATCAACAAGACAATATTAAATTATGAAGCATAAAGAGAAAATACATGCCAAATTTTTTGACATGATAGATTTGTAATGATAAACTTTCTCTTAAACACTACTTGAGTACTCATGAACATTAGAATTTCTTGTTTTTGACTACTTTTTGCAGTGAAAAGCAATTGAAAGTATGTATATTTATAGCCAAAAACATGACACTATCCTGGTAAGCCTTAAGTAAATAAAAAAATTGCAGAAAAAATTTAGAATATTAATTACTATGAAAGATGACTGTTAACTATTTGAAATCTGTGTTCTTTCCATTACAGCTATTACCCAGCTATCACAATATCTTATGGCTCATGATACGAACTCAATAAACATTTGCTTACAGCTGAGATGATTTCTGATGACATACAGGCAGATGCAATGCAGACCTCACACACCTTTAATATGCTGTGTGCTAGCAAGACCTCAGCAGACTCCAGGAAGCCAGCACAAGACATTATTACTACATAACCAACGCCGCCTACTCAACATCAACATACTCTTCTAACTCTTCTCTATTTCATTGCATAAAAGACCTGCTATGGTAAAGAATATTTAAAAGGTATACCCTACGGTCTCTCTAGTACATTTTCAGGTCCTTATTGTGTTCCATATATTCTGAGCTCCCAGCTGTGATGAATTGCACTGTGGCCACCATGTCATTACAGCTTCAGACAGTGGAGATCTCAGCCAAGAAGTCTTGGTGAATCAAGTCACCAGACCAATACTAGCCTCCCAAAGTGTCCTGTGCATCCTCATATGTCATCCTGTGGGATCTCAAATTGCAACTGTCGAGAACAAATTAGTAGTTTTTAAAATTGAAATTGGAACACACTTTTGCATAACAATCAGTCTTTGAGATAATTATATAGTACAATCCATGTTTTAATTCATTTTTAACCCCCAAACATTTTAGTAGCTTTAAGACCAAAGACCAGGTCATGGTTTAAGTGAATTGTTAGACACTGTTGGTTATTTCTGCACATGCCGATTTTTTTTTTTAAATCGAGATTTATGTTTATCTTCAAAATTTGGGGTTTGCTATCTTCAAATAATAAAACCCAAGAATTGCTTCCCCTTCTTACTTTTTACTTCATTAATGAGCTTAGATGAAGAGCCACAGCTAATGGGAATGGCCCTCTTGCTCAGAACAGAGTTTAATGTGGATTCTTGAGCTCTGTTTACTGGTAATCAATTGCTCATTAGAGGCCATCAACCCTCCTTGTCATCCTTGAATTGCATTGAATGCATTTGGCCTTTTGCCATGGAAATATGTACATGTGACAAAATTATGAACAGAAGCAGTTATTTTTTTTTTAATGACACTGATTAAACCCCTTGAGTACATAGCCATAGTCTACATTTCTGTAACTGTAATTTTGGAAACTGGCAACCTTTCCGTTTCACTCATGCAATTTCAAACCTTGGCAGCCCAGTTATGGTTTCTTCCTCAAGATTTACAATGAATGCCTGCAGTACTTTGTGATTCAATGTTCACTCCAATGTGTTAAAACTCAGCTGGTGCATCACATCACACTCATGTCTATTTTCTGATGGTGATTTATAATGACATTTACAGGTGCAATCCTTATTTGAAGTTTATAGGATTTTTTTTTTTAATTCAGAACAGGAGTAAGGATAATATTGGGGCAACAGCATCTATCTATCTATCTGTCTATCTATCTATCTATCTATCTATCTATCTATCTATCTATCTATCATCTATCTATCTACCTTCTGAATCTGGAGGCAGAGGACACTAAAGAAATGTAAATCACATGCAGTATCCACATAAGAGGCAAATGAATTAAAAGCGCTGACAAGAATTTTTCTGCTTAGTCAATCTACATCTGAAGGTAAGTTACATCTTTGTTATGTTAGATGGTCCTTTTCACTCAGGATCAATACCATATCACGATATTAATATCGTATAGACAACAACGGTGTGGACAACAATGTAACAGAAGATTTAGTACAATTCTTAGTAAATGTCAGGGTAGCAAGAGCATGCAGAGATTTAACTAGTGGGATTGTGGTGTGTTCCTGGCCAGGAGACAGGACTGGGACATTGCATCTAATTCAAAAATAGAGCCACGATGGTCAGTGAGACCAACGGAGAGTTGACAGGGAGGTCACTGACGTGGTGAACAGGCGTGGCTGTTTAGAGGATTATGACTATGGGAATATCTGTGATTTATCATGGAATTTACACAGACTCGTGGTACCTCAGGCCTATTCTTGTGGATGGAGTTGGAGGCAAGGAGTCAGCAAAGTACGCTACCTTGAGAAGCAGAGGCTTAGAAAATCATACAACGTGGAAAATCCCAGTGGTCAGTACTGGGTGGGGAAAGTAAACTAAGCAGATATGAGTGTGCAAAGTGGGAGAAATAACAGGAGATGAAGGATTTCAAGTCCTGACTGGGAGATTGGTCTTTCAGGCAGCATAAATGTACTGAGAGAAGGAGCTGAAGGAAACACAAAGGCTGTTAAGAGCAGATATCATCACAACTGCAGCAACCACAGTCAAAACGAAGGATGAGTACCTTGTGCCAGAGCATCTGGAGTTAAATAAGAGTACTTGCTGTTTCTATAGACATTACCACCTGGTAAGGACGAGCCTGGAGTTCAAGGGAAGGGCAGAGAAGAGGGTTTAACCAGTCTTGGGTGTCTCTACCTATCTGTCTACCCACTTTCTAGAGAAGAGGGACTAGTGGTAGAAGAATCTGGTGGGGTACATATTTCAGTCATAAGTATTATGCAAACAAACACTTACACACCAGAATTCATATGTGTCCTAGGATCCGACTTTTGAGGTGTCATTTGCTTGCCTGGATACTTAAACAGAAGTCTCCAACAACAGAGGTCCTGATCTGAATTTCAGCAGAGACCACATTGACTGGGTCTGTTAGGCACCCATTAATGATGATGCATGTTATGCAATCTCTATCCATGGTTCTGGATACAACTAGGTAACACCAAACATAGAGAGCTCGGCTGGATCGGAGGCGCTTTCCTTGGGAAGGAATTTATTCCTACGACAACTGCTGTGCGCCCACAACCTGCCAGACACTGTACTGAGCGTTGACACTGCGGTGAGTAAATAAAATGAGATCTGATCTTGATCCTTAGGAAACACCATGAGCTAGTGAGCAAAACAAGACATGTCATGAGAGAAGCAATTGAACAGACTGTTGAGGGAGTGCAAGGAGGAACTGAAGAGCTCTCCCTGTGAGAATCAACGTGTCTTAAAGGAGGTCACTGCATCTTAAGGGATGAAAAGAACTCTGACAGTGTAAGAGCAAGGGTATTCGAACAAGGAAAGACTAGTGAATGCATCATAGGGTAGGAAAAGGCAGGGAGAGGTTGTTCTGGAAATGACCACACTTTTGCGGTGGCCAGAGGACAGGACATGCCTGGTGGAAGCTGTGCAGGGATAGCTGGAAAGATAGTCTGGGCCCAGAGTTCCAAGATGGGAAACTTTCTCTGATAAATGTGAAGTAAGAAGGGGAAGGAAAGATGGAGGAAGTTGGGGATGGAGGTGAACAGATGCTCAGAAGAATCATTTTGGACAGTGGGAATGGAAGCTGATTAGAGACAGTGAATGAGAAGGTAGATGGCTTTAACTTCAACTCTGTTAGTAAGAAGCATTGCATAAACTATTTACATACTTTGAGACAACCTTCCTTCATCAACAGCATAAGAATTTTGGGCCAAGTGGTCTCTAGGGTTTGTTTCAGCTACACATGTGTTGGTATTAGGGGGAAATACTTCAATTTATAGACAGAGAAATGAAAGCTCAGGGGCAATTAGTGGCCAAATCGCAAACTTGGGATGGGTGAGGCTGAAATTCAGACTGATATCTAAACACTCCAGTTCCTGGACTGACTTCATCATGGTGCTGTTAAATCATCATTTATGTTTCTCGACGTTACTCTTATCTTTTGCATTCATAATCTGTACTTGGTCAAGCAAATTCCTTTTTTGCCACAAACAATACAGCATGGTCTTTATCTCTGTGGTGTGTCTGGTGAAACTCAATAATCTAGAGGTACAGGAAAATATCAAATGCACTGAGAAAGATATTCCATAGAACAAGAAATTGGAAGGGCTGGATAAGATACCTGGAGACATCATTTACTTGCCTGTCTCTCACTTGCCGCATCTGGTCACTGAGGTCACTGACTCCATCAACCAAATGTCTCATGTAGCTATCCTCTCTTTCTCATTCCTTCCTGCCTGGACCATCACCTAAGGCTTTGAAATGGTCCTTTTGTCTCCTGTAACTTCCCTACCCAGATGCTGCAGTCAGTTTCCTTTTAAAGCCCAGATTTAGAAGATTCCACCATTCCTCCAAAACTTAAAAGGCATCCCAACCTTAGCCTGGCATATAAAACCCTCCACTAGGCTTTCTTGTCAGCCTTCGGTGCTCCTTCGTGATCCATCTTGTCTACGTTTTCAGCATATCTCATCAACATTTTGGCTCTAAACCTTAGCCCAAATATTCCTCCTGCTAGAAAGGATTAATTTACTCATATCCACTTTTTTTTTTTTTAAAACACTTACTGACTCCATTCCTGCTTTTCTATTTCTAATGCCACTGCTTTAGTTTAGACCATCTTGAATCTCTTCTTGAAGCCTTGAAGATTACTGAAATAGCCTGTAGATTTTCCTACAGGATCCAGCCCAACTACTTGGGCCAGAAGGCTCATTTAAGAACACACTGTTTTCCTGTCAACGCTCTTTCCATAGATTCTCATTAAATCTAACTTACAATTTAAATTCTTTAAACTCTTTAAGCTATAGACTGAACTGTGTTCCCTGTCCCTGTCTAAATTCATATGTTGAAGCCTTAATCCCCGATGTCCCTGTGTTTGGAGATAGCGCCAATAAGGAGGTAATTAAGGTTAAGTAAAAGCATAAGTTGGGGGCAGGCCCTGATCAGATAGCATCAGTGTTCTCGTAAGAGACGCCAGAGAATTCTCTCTCATCTTACCCCTCTCCCCTTTACCCCTCCGCCCCCATGTAAGCACATGGTGAGAAAGCAACAGTCTACAAGCTGGGAAGAGTTCTTATCAGAAATCAAATAGGCTGAAACCTTGATCTTGAACTTCCCAGCCTCCAGAATTGAGAAAGTATGTTTCAGTTGTTTAAATCACCCAGTCTACGGTATTTTGTTATGGTGGTCCAAAAAGACTAATACACGTGGCATACAATTTCTTCTATAACTTGGTTATCTTCTCTAGACTAATCTATCATGCTTCCACTCTCATATCATCTGTCCTTTCACACCTAACCCTCTATATTTCCCAGAATCACCAGGCTGCCTCTGGGCCATTGCACATAGAAGTCTGGCATGTTTGCAATGCCTACTTCCTCCTTCTGATTGAGCTAATTCTCCTCTTTCTTCTAGATTGAACTCAGATGGGCTAGGCTACCTTCTAATGTACTTCCATGATGTCAAATGACCACATCTATTATAAAAGTCTTCATGCTGTACAGCAAATACTCATTTCCGTGTCTGTTTCCTGTAATAGATTTTTAGGAAAGGGGCCACTTTTCAAATCTCTGAATCCCTCTTTGCCTATTAGAAACATATTGAATGTTTGAATACATTCATTGTAATGTTTTTACTTTAGAGACCACTAGACACGACGACCTTCCCTCTCTGCTGTTTGTCAGCTGTTACTCAGAAGTTTATCTCCATTTATCTTTGTATGAATGCCCTTATCTGTCAAATCATAATACTGTTACTACGGTTGCCGATTGTTGAATGAATTAATTACAAAATGGTTTATGACTGTGGATAGTGTCTTGAGAAGTGCTCAGGAAAAGCTGGTTGAGTCCAAATCAGATCTATCCACCCTTCAAGGAGCAATTTAATTCTACATTTACAATGAAGTCTGTATAAAGATCCAGGGGCACAGTTGACCGTTCCCTCCTCTTTCCTTTTGCAGACTTTGTTTATAGCTCAATTACAGCATTTACGAGAGTTTTCCTTACACTGGAGTGATTTATGCATGTATCTGTTTCCTCTCCCCTGGTAATAAGTCGGGGTGGGCAGAGACCAGGTATTTTCCATCTTGCTGACTTCAGCTCCCTGAATGAGTGTCTCACACATAGGAAATGCTCAGAGACAGGTGCTGAATGTGAGAAAGATGACAGCGAAATATGTCCTGTGTGCTATGGTTTACTGTCTCTGATTTCATCGACTTTAAATTTTGCAAAATATTCTTCACGATTAATTAATTAAGACAGAATTTACTTACAACACTATGTTAGGTTCACACAGGTATACAACATAATGATTCAATGTATGTATATATGAAATCAGCAAATCAATTGCCACGGCAAGTCTATTTAACATCCATCACCACACATAGTTATTATTTTTTTCTCTTGTGATGCAAACTTTTACGACCTACTCTCAGTAATTTTCAATCACAATTTATTTATTTACTTATTTTTAATGTACATATATTTTTATTGAAGTATAATCAGTTTACAATGTTGTGTCAGTTTCTGGTGTGTACAATTTATTTTTAAAATGTCAACTTGAGCTGATGAATCTGCTCCCTGTCTTCCTATTTCTAACTTATTTATTGATTAGAATTGACCTATCAGCTAGGATTCCTTGATAAGGGTTCGCTTTTGAATTTAAATGGGATTTGAACTCAAACAGGTGATTGAATTAGTCAATCCAGCCTACAAGCAAATAAGAAAAAGCACTTCCTTGTCCCTTTTCCAAGCTTCCAGTCTTCCTCTAGGGCCCCCACTGTCAGAATCCTACAGGGAAACAGCTGGTGGTGCTGGGTGGAGTCCCAACCACAGCTTTAGAAGGCAGAATGTAGAACAGAGTTGTTAGCTGAGACAGGATTGCCTGTTAACTGGCACATGGATGGTTAATGAAAGTGAATGAACCTTTTATATTATATAGCTCTTAAACTGGTTCAGTTTCAAGCCAATGCTTCCATCCATGAAAAAGTAAAGCTTTCCTTCACGGTGTGCAGGGGTGAGGGAATGTACAACAATTTTCATGTTTTGTCCTCAAGCAGGTAAGTGCTTTGTTTTTAAAGAATAGTGCATCATCTCCAAAATGGGACTGAGAGTTTGCCTTTAAAGAAACTATTTTAAAATAAAAGAGGAAGCCAGGAACCAGAAAAGGATCCTGGACAGCAAACATAAATGCTGGGGAGATCGGATTTCTACTGTTTGATGGCAGAAGTGGTGTGAATTCCAGCATAAGTGCCACTGCAGAAGGAAAAGGGCTCGGATTGCAGAAAAGTGACTGGTGCTAAGTTTCGTTAATTAGAACAGCACGGAGCACTGGGGCACAGTCCTGACAGTGAAGCCTGTTAGTTTGATAAATGAATTACTAGAGCTATTCTGCTGACACCCAGACACAACGTTCAAGGTGGCCGCGGCTGGTAAACAGGGGTGGAAAACATATCCTCACACATTTGCTTCATGCCTGAAAAACAAGTAGTTTAGGAGAAGACATCTGGACATAGAATTTGAACAGTGCTAGGAGCCCATCAAAACATGGATTTGATGGCTTGGCGTCTGGCTGCTAGGCAACGTACCTCTTACATTCAAAACAGAGTTGTAAAAGTAGCATCCTGGTGCCAACTCTGGGTATTTCTCACTGAAAAAAAATATAGCCATGAAAGTTTCTTTTCAGGGCTTAGCTATCTGACTTCCATGAGACTGAAGCCCCCAGATCATTCCTCCTCTAGTCCTTTTGGTTTCCACATTCTAAAGTATTAGGTGGAGTTTAATATTGCATTTTAAAGTACTCCTGAATATTGCATGAGAGTCTCGTAGTGTTTTTCTCAGCCCCCTAATTAATTGCACTCCTTTAAATTAGGTGCATATATTCATAATAATGTGCTTTTCAGATACTTGGTTCTCATCAAGTTAGATGTAGATAACAAAGGGTCAACGACAAACTGAGATTTACTTTACTGAAAGTATGCTGCTGCTTGGCAAGAAGGCCAGGGAGGGCCCAGATCAAATATTTTCCATGGGTGGACTAGTTTGAAAAATGAATGTTCTTATAATACTTATTAAAATTAAGACAGCTGGTAATTTATTTCCTCCTTGCTTTATCTGTTTAAAAGTTACTGATATATCTCAGAGCTTGGAAAACAGGAATTGTTAACTATCTAAACAAACAAACAAACAAACAAACAAAAAACAAAACCAGAAAAAGCAACAGACAAATCATTTAGAATCAATGACTAGTTTTCCTTTTTTCTAAGGAGCAGTTGGGAAAATTATGGGGCAGGAAGTAGGGAGTAATTGGATCTCCTATTAATGTTTATTTATTTAAAAATTATGGAATGTGCATTTGTATTAAAAAATGAAAGTGAACCATTAAAATGTTCAAAGTGTTCTAGTGAACACTTTGAGTAGTATGCCTACAAAAGTATTTTTTCCTCTGTCTTTAGAGAACTTCCTTCCATAAACTCTCTGAAGCCTCCTTCTTGGCAGCCTCTTGTGATGTAGCAAAGCAAAAAATCCAGACATGGAAAGTTGCTTACCAAAAAAAAAAAAAAAAAAAAAAAAAAAGAAGAAGAAGAAGAAGAAAATCACCCTCCCCTCCAGAAAAAAACCACTTGGAAACCAAATAAGAAAGGGATAGTTTTACAGGAGAACTTCACTTCATATGAAAGGCTACAAAAATGGATGTCCTTTTGTTTTAAAGATTAATGCTGTGCAGAAAAATTAAAGGATGGTTTCCAGGAGATCACTTAATGAGGAGAAAGATTTTCCATCTTGCAAAGTGTGCTGCCCAGTTCTCCCTAAACTACTGCCCTCCAGTGTCTTTATTTACATGTGGTTTACATTTATGTCCACCCCATGAACCACAAGTGTTGCTCCACTCCAAATTTATCAACACTTTTCCTTCATACCAGGGGTGCCTTAGTAAAAATAGGAGAATTAGGTGGTGAAGCTGTGTGATTCTGAAACCTCCTGTAAGCTGTCACTGAATTTCCCGTCCTGGTTCTGGTTATTCTCTTTTGTACCATGATTTTGCATAATATTTCAAAGTTTCTGATCCTTCATCTATCCTGGGTGGATCTCAAACACTTAAAGAATGAGCTTTAAAAGTCCATTTTTACCAGGCATCTGAGAGCATGACTTAAGACTGCCAATCAGAAGTAGAGCTGTGAAAAGTGAGGCTCAGAGCTCTGAGCAAGATGAGCTCACAACCAACCCAGACTTTGTGTTTGGATGTCACACTTCTGTGGTGGTCTTGATGGATATTGTGTTCCTCCCAGAGCCTCTGGGCCTATAAATATCAGTTTCTTTCCCTTCCTGTAACCCTCTTTCTTAAAAGAGGGAAACCCTGGGAAAACATTCCTTCATGTCTTGACTCTTTGCCCAGATCTTTCCACACTGGGGCTTCAGAAACATATTTGTCCAAAACCCAAACGTGCAAGCTGGATGTGACCCTTCACCAGCAGCTGTGGAGGGCGGAGCAGTGCTTACTGTGCACTGGAGGACCAGGCAAAGCAGTTGCTAAGGAACTTCACAAGATTGGGTTTCTCTGTCCTCCTGGCCCTCCCAAAACCCTTCCATCCAAAGAACCCAGATTCCACCCACTTGGACATGTAAGAGGTCCATTAGGAAGTCAGACTGAAAAAAAAGAGTCCTTCCTTTATAATTTCTTCCTTTGGCTTAAGTCACAGAAGGGGATTTAAGTAAGAAGGTATGGACATTTACCAAGGAAGGTCGTGGATAAAAGTGACCATTAGGTTGGACAAAGTTCTATCTTTATGTTCACTGGCAAGTAGAAAATCTCTGATTCCAAAGACAAACTGGCTTTCCCCCTTTTCCCATTTAACGATGCATATTTTCGCAAGCATTCTAGCCACATTTTATCATATTCATGCATCTATGACACCATATCTCAGACTGGAGGTGTCCGCCCTGATTGATGGATTGATCGTCTAAGCAGGTGCTTGGTCATTCAGGGCATTGCTGCTGGCTCTACTCCAAATACAGGAGCAAAGTTGGAGGCTGGCTGGGTTTCCTGCAAGAGGCAGGTAAGCAGATCCGTGGCAGCAGGCGGTTCGTGGGAGAAACCAGACTGTCAACAAGACTGCCCCTTTGACCTACACCTCCTTACACCAGTGCCCCATCGACCCACCCAGGCCGGACCTACCTCTCGAGTAAACAGGATGGCTGCGTCGTAGTGCTCCTCATGGTCATCCCCCAGCTGGTTGTGCTGGTGCTGCCACTTACAAAAGTTCTTAAGCGTGGTGGCCGCGTTCTTGCTCACCTCCAGGCTCTTGTCCTTGTCGCCCAGCACCACCACCTTCACTACGGCCAGTCGGATGTGGTTCTCGATGCTGGCGTGGCTGTACAGCCGGTTGGCGATGGAGGCCAGGGTCAGCAGGTAATGCTGCAGACCCCGGCCATACAACCGCGCCATGGACGCGTCAGCCACCAGGAGCAGCTCCACCTGGCGGGCCCGGGAGATGGAGCGCCGCCGCCGCCGCCACCACGTCTGTGGTCCCGGACTCCCATCTGACGAGGGAGCTGACTGGTCCGGGAGCTGCGGGGCCAGCGCCCTGCCTCGATCGGGGCTGCTGTGCGCTGAGGGGCGCTCCCGCGGCCCTGGAGGGGACGCAGGGGTCTCGCAGCTGGTGCGCGACGGCAGGGCCTCAAAGCTGAAGCCCTCGCGGGTGTAGACGTGCAGTATCCGCGCGGACCCATCCCCGTACACGCGCCGGTCCTCGGCCTCCGCCCAGGACCCACGCAGCAGCGGCTTCAGAGTGTAGCGCGCGTGCTTGACCGCGAAGAAGCCGTCGAGACCACCGCAGAGGTCAAAGACAGCCAGGGAGCGGGGGCTGCCGTCCACGGTGCCCCGGTAGAAGCAGTGGCCCGGGTGGCGCCGGGTGGCGCTCGGCCCGCCTCCTGCGGGCATAAAGCCAGCGGCGCCCACCGAACCATCCCGCTCCAGGTCCAGGAGGAACCTCCGGCCGCCCGCGTAGACGAGGTAGCCCACCTTGCCGCCTCCCGAGTAGAGCTGGTCGATGTTCTGCACAAGCCCGCTGCTCCTGCGCTGCGGCGCCAGGGGGTGCGGATGGCCCGGAGGCTCGGTCCGCTCCTGCGCCTCCTCCCCCTGCTGCCGGCGGGGCTGGGCGGCCGCTGCTGCAGCCCGAGGCTGCCCGGCTTTATCCTGGGCAGGTGCCGCGGCGGGGCCGGCCGCGACCAGGGGCAGGCGGAGCGCGCACAGCAGCAGGGACGCCCACCCGAGCAGCATAGTGCGCTGCCCGCGGGGAGGGGCTGCGCGACGGGGACTTTATGGGAATTTGTTATTCGCTCTGGAAGTTACCGGGGCGGGAGGTGGGAACACACATACACTTGCTTGCTTGCAAGGTTGAGTCAAGTGTCGGAGGGAAGGGGACCCGGCAGCAGCGCCAGCCTGTCCCGGCCGCGGTGCCAACGTGCGAACTTTTCTTTGTTGGTTTGGAAAATGTTTGGATTCGTGCTCCGGAAAGAGGGGGAAAAAAGAAAAAGAAAAAAGCCGGGTTTTGGAGATTCAGCAAGTACGAGAAAAGGGGAAAACCCCAAATCAACCCCAAATGCGGCCAAGATCGGTGCACCAAGAAAAGTAAGAAGGTGCCGCGCACCAGGCTGGCAACGGGTGCGGGCTGCCTCCAGTCCCCTTGCTGCTCGGGACCCGCCGGGGTTCCAAGCTCCGAAGCCCGCTTCCTCTCTTATTTTGTGGGTTTCCTTGACCCTAGTGGAACCAGGAGGAAGGAAAGAAAGAGAGGGAAAAAAGCCATAAAAAATAAAACAAAGATGCAAGGGGCGGCCTTCGGCGAGCCGGTGAAGAGGCGCGTCCGTGTCCCTTTGGATGCAGTGTCTTCCTGCCAGCCGTCATCCCCAGTCGGCCGCTGCGAGCGCGGAGAGCAGCGCGAGCGCTGTGAAGATGCGAGGAGGTGGAACAATGAATTTATAGCGGCATGCCATCCTGCAATGGCAATTTCAACAATTCGTCACTGCAAGCTGCCTCTTAAAGGGAGAGCTTCCCCCACCACTCCCACCCTTCCCGGTCCGCGCCTAATCAGAAGGGGGAGGGCGGGCCAGGGGGGTGATCGAGGAAAGGGAGACCGCGAAGGAGGAAGGGACACGGCGAGGTGGAAGGAGGGACGAAGGAGGGAGCAAGGGCGAGGTAGGGGGAAAGTGTTTGAGTAAGAAAAACAGAAGATTTCCTTGGCCTCATTTAAAGCCACAGTGGCTCGGGGTTTGTCTGATATTTCACAACCAATCGGGGTTGGTTAACCTCGGCTTACCTCATCTCCTGAAAGGGTGTTTTGGCGTGTTTTTTTAAGTTACTGAGACGTTTCAAGTCTCTCCCTGCCTCCTTCACTCCGGCTTTTCTTTGCCTCTGTAGGAAGTTCCTGCCGCAAGTTTTGCCCCTTTGCACGCCGGTGCGCTCCGGCCCGGCCGACCTTGCAACTGCATCCACCAGCCAAGGGCTTTCGGCTTCCCGTGCTCCCCCTCGCCCCGCGCTCCTCTCGCCCCACGTCGGCCGTCCCGGTACCCGGTTTCCTCCCGTCCCATTCCCCGGCCTCTTCGCGCTCCGACGCACGCGAGGTTCGGGCTCCGGGTGACTAACTTCTCCCAGCCACCAGCGGAGGGGCCGAGCAGACGGAGAGCCGCGGGCGCTTCCTGGCGCGTCGCTGCGCCCTGAGGGCTGCGGTGTCCCCGGGCAGGGGCGCCGGAGGCCTGGGAACTCCCGCCTTTGTGTGCTAGCCGCGGGCTCCCCCCTTTCTCAAGCGCGCCTTTCACCGGCGCCCACAATCTGTCACTTAATCCCGGATGACTGGAACTTCCTTTGCTTGGCTTTAAGAAGGCAGGGCGGGAAAGAGTTAACTCTTGAAGGGAATTGCGCTCATCCCCCTAACCCCCCCAGATTAAAAAAATGTGCCCACACTTTTCTTACTTCGGCTTAAATGATACCTAAATGATAAATACGTATCCTTTGTATTTATATCTCCTAAAACAACCATTCATCACCTTTGGCCCTGACCAATTCCTAGAAATTTCTTTTAGGAGAAAAAGAAGACATTTGAGGAGAGGGGACGCAGGTTGGTGCTTTTTAGGACGTGAGTGGTATTGTTACTCCTCCTTGGTTTCTCTCTCCTCTATCTTTCCTCAGACTATCAAATCTAAAAGGAAAAAAAAAAAAAAAAAAAAGGAAAATCCAAGGCCTTTCTAGCCACTGCTGGTAATGGTCAGGTTTAGTATAGGGTCTAGAGCATCTTCCTGCCCCATTATTCTTTAGGCAAATTAATGAATATATTAGGGAAAAACGAATCCACCATACTTAGCACATTTATGTCTTTCTACCTTTGTTTAGTTCACAGGGATGCATACCAAGGATAACAGGGCAACCTCTGTGCACCCCAAGATGCTGGTGGGTTTTTTTTATCCTTGCTGGGGGATCTGATCACTTTTCAGGGAATCAGGAGAGTCCCGAACTGGCTTGAGGTCCCTGAAGTAGAGATGAACCTGGGAGGGAATCCCAGAATTGCTCAGCAATGATGCCTGTTGCCCTGCGCCTGGAGAACCCTCGGGAGTCATCTGGGACGAGGACTGATGTGTGTCCTGGGAGTTAGTTCTCGTTTATAAATGAGCCGATCATTGGGGTCCCCAGACCACCCAGCAACCTCTGGTGGATTCTGAAATACCTCAAGATTTGGGAGGAAGTCACTACTGCTGAAGGCCATTGCTTTTTAATTCCATAACCCTCAGTCTCTCAGTGGTCAGTTGTCCAAGGGCAACACTACCAGTTGAGTATTTTGAGGAACTAGAGACATCAGGATCAAGAAATAAAGGAGGAGAACCTAGAGTCCTGTACTCTTCTTTGTCCCCTCAAAAGCCTCCATGTCTTGGGCTGGCCATTCTCTTCAGTGGTCATTGCCTTGTGCCCTTTGGTAGCATTTGTTATTGTTGTTGTTGTTGTTATTATTATTATTATTACCAATTTCAGTAAAAAGTGGCCCAATATTTATCACTAAATACCATCTCTGAAATAACTTTGATTCAGTAACTTGAACTCTTTTTATTATTGTTAATTTCAAAGGATCATTTTGGTAGACAGGCATTTTAGATGACAGTGGTGTAAATTTACGAATTACAATTATTTGGATTCACAGACAGCAGATCTCTTATTTAGCATTTAAAGAAATCCAGCTGAATTTTCTTCTTAGTGAATGGTTTCTCCTCTCTCAGAAACACTACATGTCTTACATAAATCATGCCTTTAAATTTTAAGCTTTCCATTTTAATTATGTAATGATCTTTGTACTCAGATAGAATATTCAGATGTTTAGAAATATGTTGAAGGATAGGGTAGAAACAGATCAAGCCCCAAAGGTGAATATCAAGTATAACCATATATTCACAAGGACAGGAGCTAATACAGCTCATAAATATAATGAGTAAATTCTTACATATTCAGAAAATTTGTACTTGGATATAATTTTTTTTTTTTTTTTTTTTTTGCTGTGAGAATAACTTGGGCACTTTAGGACATTCATTTCATAATACTTTTTAAATATTACCCTTGTAGATTAGGAGGAACTGTTCCAGAAACATTCAAAATTAATGTCTGTCAGTCCAAAGAAATAACTTGCTCTGGATGAAGGTAGCTTGGGTTTTTATTTTCTTTTTTAGAGCAGAAAGATAAAACATTTAGGTGGGTTAATTGCTACTTCATCATTTCATTATTCCAAGTAGCAGTTTTATTATTGCATTTTTAATGAGAACTTTCCATTGCATTTCTAGAGTATATGATCACACCTGATACGTAATTTTACATTTCCCCAAAGGGAGAGAGACTTTCCACTCCAGGATATTACAGGTTGGAAATATCTTGGGGATTATCTAAGAACAGAGCCCAGTGACTTGTCTGTGGTCAAAAGTCCACTGTTGGCCAGCTCTCCTGAAACCTAACCTAAATCTCTTCCCCCTAATGTGATACTAAATCTGCAACATCTTTTAAAGTCCACCCAATGCAACAAATATATGTCGAGGGCCCACTGTAAAATGTTCTGGAGGTTCTCTGGAGACGTATAAAGATGAATAAGCCATGATTAATGTTCAGAGAAACTGACAGTTCAGCGATGAAGCCATTTGTACCAAGAGATACTTGGAATGCAAACTGGAAAATACAAATAGGGAAAAAAAGCAAAGGAACAACTTCTGCAGGTGCTCTGAGCTGTGTATTTCCAGTACAGCTTCACTCCATAGGATCTGTATATCCTTGTAAGTAGTATTTTCTCAAATTTCCATTTGCTAAAGTGTCATTTCCTCCCCTTCCCCCATCTATGATTTTAATGCTAAGAGCGAGGAAATAACTGACAATAAAATTTTCTCCTCCAGCCAAACACCTGCTGCTTACCTCCCAAGTAGAAGAATCACAGTCTCTCAACTCTGCAATAATTTTCCTTTCCCGCATTGAGATCCCTACCCGAGGTCTTGCTGTATTCTGAGGTCCTTTTGTACCATGTCCCTGAGAGGCAGCATGGTGGATGTTGGGAGCGGGACAGTTTCACTGCTGCTTAAGGCCCTATATGAATGTTTTAAAGATTCTGGGTCAGCCTTTTCCTTTAGTGCCACTCACCTTTTGTAAATACTAGATCTGAGAAGACTTGCTTCAAAACCCAAGGCTATTTGAGGTATCTCAAATAAGTACAATCATGCCGTATTTCTCCTCCTGTGACTGGCGTGATTCACTTCGCATAATGTCCTTCAGCTTCCGTCTTGTTGTCCACGTAAAAGAGCCAGACTCATAAAAGCAGAGAGTAGAATGATGGTTGCCAGTGTCTGGGGGGAGGGGGAAGTGAGGACTTCCTCTTCAAGTGTATAAAGTTTCAGTTATGAGAGATCAATATTTTCTGGAAATCTGCTGTAAAACATCGTGCCTATAATTAACAATCTTATATTGTACATCTAAAAATTTAATCGACGGTAGATTTTACGTTAAATATTCTTAACACAAAACAAAACAAAAACCAAAGCTTACACTTTGGGGATAGGGAAGGGAGTTTATGTACTACGCTAGCTTTAAAAGGAATCCTAAATTATAGAGGGTGAAACTATTACCTGAAAATCCTTCTTCTCTTTTTTCCTAGCCCTTTATTCCCCTCTTACCATAAATTCCACAATGATGTAACGTGCTTCTTGACACGCCAAAGCACGTGCACGATGGCACACACATTAGACACGCAACACTAATCGGCGCGCATGCGCACACGCGTGCACACAACCCTCAGCCCTAACTCAGTTCCCGTCTAGGCTGTTCTGATGTGATGAGTGGGCAGAGAATCCTGAGATGATAGGAGAGGAGCTTATGCCAACTCCCCTGTCCCCTTGCAGAGAAAACTTTCTTGAGATCTGAATATGTGTGTGTGTGTGTGTGTGTGTGTGTGTGTGTGTGTGTGTGTGTGTCTGTGTGTGTGTTTTTAAAGAAATACTCCTAATATAACTCAAAACCATGTTCTCTGCTCCCTGTCTAGGACATATTACAGAACGGTCTATCTGTTGTGATACATAACATATGTTTCAGAATCAGTTTTACTTAATTTTATAAAAAATAAATTTGGGGGAAAACTAGATTTTCATTTTTCTTATACCCAGAAATTTTATACGGTATAAAAGTCTTCACATGAATAATGTACATGTGTATTATTTAAGACATACAGGTGCTATCTGTAAAGTAAGACCGACAAGTCAGTTTTTATGCTGGCCAGCTGTGAAATGTTGTTTTAGCTTTTCTCACACAATTATGTGCATATTACGTGCTTTTATGAGTTACGCGAGTTCTTTTTTTTTTTTCCCCCTTTATTTTCCGGAAATCATCTCAAAATCAAACATTACTGGAAACACATGGAAAATCAGGAATTTCCAGCCCAGAGTAATTCAAAACATTTGAGGCTTTTATTTTTTCCTTCATGATGGTAAATTTAAGCTAAGATTTCAAGTTGCTTAATGAGTAGTAGTTGCCATTGTAATTGTAGTAGGTAGGCTTCGTTGTTTCATAGCCCTAGAACTAGTTTGTTTTGTTTTGTTTTGTTTTGTTTTGTTTTGTTTTGTTTTGTTTTAAGGTTAAATAGCAACAACACCTTGTTCAAGCTCTGCAGTGTCGAAAGCCTCCCTGGATACCAGTCAATCTCTCCTTATTAAAATTTATTTGTGTTATTCTGGCCAGTGAAGTAAGAAGCTGAAGTTAGTGCAAATGGAGCTGATGAGCATCAAATTGTTCCTGCCTCTCTCACCACTGGCTAGTGAAATGGAGACAGAGGCTGTCTGATCAGTAAGCTTACCTTCCACCCATGCTGCTGGGGTCACTGCAAGTTGCTGAGATGGTTTAAGAAAGAGATACACAGTATTTTTCACGGCGGTCTGTGGACTAACACACACCGCTCCAACACACACATTTCCTAGGCAGCTGTTAACAGGTGGAAGTGCAGTCATCCAGGTTAGGATCTTACATGAGAATAGGGGTTCAGGTAAAAGCTGGGCAGTGTTTACTTGTTTTCTTTTACTTTGGTGAGTCTTGCTATACCCATCTTCCCAAGCCCTCAATCATGGCAGAAACAGGAAGTAACAATGCCACCATTGCTTATGTACTGACTGACTGAATAAAGATTTTATTCTAAGTCCCAGGAAGGAATCCATTACATGACCATCACCTTTGACTCTCCCTCTTTTTCCTTCCAATTATCCAGTCCTGGGCTTGTTGGAAACTCCCCTTCCACCTCTACTGAAGTACCTCAGGGTTCCAACAAGGTGGCTACCTCTCACCTTTGAAAATATAAGCACATGGGCTTGAGGCAGCAGGAAAAGAAGAGGAAATGGAATTTGATTGAGTTATAGTTCAGGGGATTCATCTTGGCCCACGTTTTCCTTTATTTTTCCCCAAAGCTGGACTCTTACTTTTGCTCCTTTTTTTTTTTTTTTTCCTGATTTCTGGATCCTCTTCCAATCCATCTACACCCTTTCCAGTCTGTGTAAGTGATGAAGCAAGATTCCCCTTGTCCTTCACACAGGTGGGGAGTCTCATTCTTTTGAGAACAGAGCTGAGCAGGAGAGAATGAGGCTGTGGTGCTGTCACTCATGAAACTCAAACCTATATTCAAAAATCATCCTCCACAGGGAGTCCTCACCAGATCTACCCACAAAGGGTATCAGACTGGATGGTCCATGTCAGTCTGGGCCCCAATGTTTTAGGTGACTGTTGAGTTATACCTGAAAGAGTTCTTTTGACTCATGACTTTAGAATTAATTACCAGTAGTTGGTTGTGAATTACTAAACACATATTTACAATTAACTCTATAATGTCTAACCTATTTTTTGGCATTTCAGATCCTCATTTATTTCTGCCAAAGCAGTAATGATACAGGTCATTATTTTATCCATCCATTTGCTTCTAAGATGTCTTTCTCTTAGAAAAGTGGATTGAGGAAAATGGTGCAAATGGAAACTAACTAAGGCAAAGGCATTCGTGGAAGAAAACTTGTCGAGTCTGACACCAAGAAAGCCTCTCATGTATATTTCACAGCTAAACTTTACAGAATTTTCAGAAAATCCAAAAATCATTTAAAAAAATATCGATAGCCAGAGGATTAAAGGGCAAACTGTCTCGACTGGACTCTCTGCGAGCTTTTAGCCAAACAATGTATTCTCCCCACAAAATGCAAAAGAATGTCTTGAGACTATGAGGTGTTCTGATTTTGTTTCCCTCCCTCTCCAGTCTCTCTCATAGACATTGCTTCTGCCTTTGATCGTTGACAAGTCTAATGATTGGGTCCCTCCGACACAAGTAGGCATTTAGCATGCTGAAGATAACTCCATGTCTCGGAATTATTCTTGGCCTCTTTTTCATCCTTCTTTCTCTTTTTGCCTCCCCTCCTCTCTCTTTATGTCTGTCCTGTCCATTAAAATGCCCACTCCAATGAAAGCAGGAACCACATTTATCTTTATCATCTCGTAACGCCAGTTTCTAGTTTGGTAACTGGCAAATGGGAGGCATGAATAGATACATGTTAACTATGCAAAATGTGTGTGTTAACCATTTTTTTGAGTATTTATGCATGTGTTCGGTATTTGTCTGTCACCTTTCTTAACCACTCTTTCTCTAATAATAAAACCACACCTTTTCAAGGAAACACAATCCATGTGCTTGAGTAAAGCTAATTCCATCTCTGTCCCCTTCCCACAGGGCTGGGTACTTGATAACAAACCAGGAACTCAGAGCACCCCAGAGATCTAGCTATAGACAGAAAGAGCTCTGTGTGTTGGAGTCCCACTTGGGACATTTGTGAAGTCATTAGCCAAGTCTAGTTTTTCTCCTTGATCACAAGATATAAGGATCAGGTATTAAAAATGGAACTCTAAGTACTATGAAATATCCATAAATTCTCAATGGTCTTACACAATTGAACTATATTTTAACTGCTATTGTAAATGCTCTCAAATTCTCAGTGTTTTTATCATCATGTTTTATCCTTCGATCATTGCACAGTTCTTTGTGGATTGATGGCACGTGGGGCACTGTTCCATGCAGTTGATCAAGAATTCAACCATGTTTCATCCTGTGGTCTTACCCCATCCTCCACTTGCTGCTTCCATCACTGACTTAGAAAAGGAAGAAGGAGAGAGTAGATAAGACGTTCTGTCTTCCTAGGAGTGGCGGTCTTCATTTCTGTTGACAGTCCATTGGCATAACTGGCCATATTGATCCACCTGACATAAGGTGGAGGTAGACAGCTGTGGAATATAGGGTAGACACGACCCCAAGAAGGAGAAAGGCGGGGAGGGTGTAGTTCAACTGGTAGAGCACATGCTTAGTGTACACAAGCTCCTGGGTTCAATCCCCAGGACCCCCTCTAAAAATAAATAACTAAGTAAACCTAATTACCACTCCCTTCAAAAAAAAGAAGAAGAAAGGGGACAAAAGCCACATCTAATCAGTCTCTGATGATTGCCATTTATCTGAGAAATGCCACTAAATGCAAGCAGACTAAGCAGTGGTGAGAATGAGAACAAGAGGGTGCAAATAAGACCAAGGGATAGGAAAAAAAAAAAAAAAGAGAGAGAAAACAGTAACTTTAGAATCCTTGAATCCACAAAGTCAATAAAATCCTTATTTTTGCTTATCCCAGTTTAGTTAGGAATTCTGTCACCTGAAACAGTACCAATCTGAATGAACACACCCCTATTTTGCTTGCCACAGTGTGTCTGGTCCTCAGCACAATACTTTGCATATGGTAGACAGTCTAAATATTTTTTGAATCCAAGGTTATAGGAATGAACACTCAATATTAATATATTTGTCTGACATAGCAGTCAAGCTTATCTCATACATCATTCCTGAAAATTGTTGTCTCAAGTAACTAATGAATGCATGACACTTAGTCTCTTATTGTATTTTCTGTTATTCTGTTCTTTATCGCTCACCTGTGCTTCTTACAAGGAGCTGTATCAAAACTGTCAACACTTTTTAACTGACTGATTCACTGATTGAAGAATTTTCACATGTACGGTTAGTTAAAACTTAGACTTCAGTTGTATTTCTATTATTCTAAAGCTGTTGAATCTATGAAATCCCGTAAATGTCTGTGAAATTCTGGAGCATAAGGAACGCCTAACCCCCCTCCAAAGTGTGCTCTGATGAGATGTTTGGCTCGCTGCCCCGTCACTGTGCCAGCCCCACAGTGGAGAAAGACACTCAACACAGAGCTCTTGGTAATTAGAGCGAACCACCAGAGCTGAACATCATAACAACATTCTTCTACAAAGCCGTGGGGCACAGGAGTAACAGAAGATTTACTTTGTGCCAACTTGCTGTAGGATTGAGCCCATTCCTCCAAAAACAGCAGCAAGCCCAAATGCCCAGGTTTCTATCTCAGCCCACGTGCTATCTGTGATCCTTGATAATTTAGAAGTTATTTTAGACCCTTTGCTTTCCCTGTTTCTTCATCTGCAAGAGTGAAAATTGTAACATGTACCTTGTTCGGGTCTTAGAAAGATTAAGAGTGTAAATGTGTATGAAGTGCCTGGTGCATAGCAAATAAAAAATTGATCGACTACACTTCAATAAAAATCAAATTGAAAAAATAAATTATTATTATTATTATTATTATTATTATTATTATTATTATTATTATTATTATCCCACTACAGCAGTAGTGAATTTAGTTTTAACTCTTTCATGTCCATTTCTATTTGCACTCAGCATGTGCCTCTGGCTTTGTCCTGATAGGAGGTGGTGGTGTTTTTTTAACTGAAGTATAGTCAGTTTACTATGTTGTGTCAATTTCTGGTGTACAGCATAATGCTTCAGCCATTCATATACATACATATATTCTTTTTCATATTCTTTTTGATTATAGATGATTACAAGATGTTGAATATAGTTCCCTGTGCTATACAGAAGAAACCTGTTTATTTTGTATATAGTAATTAATATTTGCAAATCTCGCTGACAGGAGGTTTTGAAAGCACATCATTAAGGCTGTGAAGAATAAAGGTATTTAAGGCATTCTAGATGCTAAATTTGGAGAAAAGCCTGATGCGAAGTAGGAATTCCAAAAGGGTTTAGACAGTTGTATCTTCTAATGGTCATTATCTCTGATGTCTAAGGTAACTGTAGAGAGGAATTTTAAAAACGACTTTGTTTTTTCCATTCATATCTTCATGTGTTTATACTCTGACAGTGTTGAAGTCATTTGTGGGCTTGTCTTTCTGTCCCTCCTGCCACATTCTTGACTGCTACTGTCGCAGAATAAGAGGACTGTCACCCCTATCTACATACACCTCCTGCACCTTGCACAACCTCAGACCTCACAGTGTCTTGACAAACATTTGTTTAATTGATTTCTATTAAGTCAATCTCTTTTGATCCCACAGGATTTAAGGGAAGAGAGATAAAAGACAATATTTTTTTGAGGGGGAGATAATTAGGTTTATTTATTTATATTTTTAATGGAGATACTGGGGATTGAACCCAGGACCTCATGCGTGCTCAGCATGCACTCTACCACTGAGCTATATCCTCCCCTCAAAGCACAGAATATTTAATTTCTTTTTCTTTTTTATGATCTTGCTCTAAATTCAAGGAAAAGAGAAATAATTATAGATTATGAAAGTAATCATGACTATCTATATCTCAGTTTAGTAGAAGTTTTTTGCGTTCTAGAGCCCCATGGCCAGAAGAGATTATAGGTGGTGACAATATGGTAGAAGTTGGTGTACTTGAAGGAAGACTCAGTGACTTTTATCTTTCCCATCACGTGATGCATAATATGGGACCCTTAGGGTTAGTGGATATGGTATTCACATTTCTAATAACTTGGGGGTTCCTGGAAGAACTTAGATATAAAATATACAGCAGTTCACCTTTCTTCTTTCTTTTTTTTTTTTTTTTTTTTTGCAGGGGGTAGGTAATTAGGTTTATTTATTTGATTTTTCAATGGAGGTACTGGGGATTAAACCCAGGACCCCACACATGCTAAGCATGTGCTCTATCATTTGAGCTATGCCCTTCCCCCTGGCAGCAGTTCATAATTTGAAATATAGTCAGCCTATGCGGTTGCCTGACATTTCTGGTTCTGGGTTTTGTTTGTTTTGAATATTTATTATCACACAACAAAAAGCTAAGGTAAGAGATTAAGCAAAACTAAAATCACAGCTTTTTGTTTCTTTAAGAGAAGCCATCCAAAACCACAAACTGGGACCTTGTTTGGGATTAAGATTGTTGCAGATGTCATTAGTTAAGATGAGGTCATACAGGGTTAGGGTGGGTCCTAAATTCAATGACTGGTGTCCTTATAAGACACAGATACAGGAACACACACACACAGGGGAGATGGTCAGTGAAGCAGACATTAGAGCCATGCAATAGCTGGAAACCAGGGAATACCAAGGGTGGCAGGCGAGTACCAGAAGCTAGGAAGAGACAAGAAAGGATTCTTCCCTAGAGCCTTTAGAGAGGGTGTGACCCTGCTGACACTTTAATTTTAGACTTCTAGCCTCCAGGATATGAGAAAATAAATTTCTGAGCCAAATATTTTGAGCCAAAAAAAAAAAAAAGAAAGAAAAAACTAAAACATTTTGTTTCTTTAAAATGGATGTTTCTTGAAAGGCAGTCGTCTCTGATTGTTGGTGGTAGAAGTGAAGGGAACACAAATAAGTAAGGCAGAAAGTAAAATGGATAGATTTGAAAGGGGAGTGCAGCAAGGGCTCAGACCTACCATGTAAACAATTTCACTTACGCTGCCCAGAGATATAAGAAAAGGAGGCAGACGAGACAGTGACTCCAGGTGGTTCACACAATGCAGTTTACTCACCAGTGAGATAAACACTTGGGAAAAGCTACAAGATGGCGAGATGGGTTATGCACAAAAAGTCCAGAACTATGGCTCTCCTTTACAATGAGGTTAAAGAGGAAGTCAAGAGTACAAACGTTTCTACAGAGCGGCAGATGGCGAAGGCAAGACGGTGGCAGTTGGAATAAGCATGCCTGGAGTAAACGTTGGTTAGAAACTTCCCGAAGCATTTTATTTTTTGACACATGTGAAACCAACAAATGCATCATTTGACTCATTTCCCCAGAAGTGTTCTGTTGAAGAGAAGCAGCTCATAGCAGAGAAATAACATGTTCAATAAAGAAAATTCTGGCCCAAATATTCAATCAACCATGAGATGGGTAAGAAAACAGAAGTATTTAAAGAGGCCAAGGATAAACTGACTCATCTACTTTTGTGGCAATGTAGCATATTTTGGGATTAAGGCTCACTTGTTTTCCTGTTCTGTCATTTCCCAACATTAAGGGACTCGAATAAGAACTCCCTTAATGTTTATTGACATTCCATTAAAAACAGTGTAAGACATAGCCAAATTCTTTTATTTTTTTTCCTTTAAAAATGTCCACAAGTCCTTGGTGCTAGGATGGCATTTGAAAATGTGTGGGTTCTCAATGTTTTCTTGGCATATGTATAGAGTAGAATACTTGATGTTTTTTCTTTCATCATGTTTCTGTTGAAACAACAAAAAAACTTCCATCCTCTAGAAAGCAGTGAATATCAAATATTTTGGGGTCCCTTTATCCTTTTAAAAATGATTAATGACCCCCCAAAATTTTGGTTTATGTGAGGACCTAAATATGTGATTATGTCTCCTGATAATTACCATGATAGAAAACAGAACTGAAAAAAAATTCATTTGTCATAATAATAAACCTATTACATGCTAACATAGGTAATATATATTTAGAAGTTAGAAATCTTAAAAATAAAAAGTGTGTTTTTAAAATACAATCCAGTATGTGCTTAGCATGCATGAGGTCCTGGGTTCAATCCCCAGTACCTCCATTCAAAATATAAATAAATAAATAAACCTATTTCTCCTTCTCCCCCAAAAGCCCCTCCCCTCCAAAATAATAAGATTAAAAAAATTTAAAATATAAAACTATTTAAATTAATTTCATTGTTCTGGGCCCAGGTTTTAATTTATAAAGGTGACTGAGTGACCACACAGAAAGGCAATGACATTGAAAAAAGCAGTTTAATTTGCTTACAGTTCCCCGGAATCAACAGGCACAACTCACATTGTGGGGCCACTGGAGAAACACCAGGTTTTAGTCAGGAAGCAGAAGCAGGAGGTGGGGGGTAGCCTAGGCCATGGCCTTTACTGAGGTTTTCAGGGAAAAGAGGCAGAGCAGTGTAAGGTAAATAGGATTATCTACTCTATTTGCATAATTTTAGAGGGCTTTGAGCTACAGGTGTGGGCTTTAGTTGCTTGGTGGCTGGCCCTGGGATGATTAAGGCAAAAGGTATTGTCATCTGTCTTCTAAGCGCCAGATAGAGGATCTTCTGTGCTGAGTTCGCCACCAGATAGAGGAGGTATGGCTTTGCGTTGGTTGGTTTGCATATCAAAGACATTTCCCCAGCTGAATCCCTGCCCACCTATAAGAACCAGTTAACTCTAGGGAAAGCAGTCTCTCCCCAACCAGAAATATTCTTTAAGATGTCAAAACATCATAATGATAGAAAATTAAAAATATATATATATGGAATAAATCCATAAACTCTGCATACAGTTGAAGATAGTAATTTGAAAGAAGGTTTTGAAGAATTCATCTAGAGTGAATCTGTCTCGTCTGTTCAGGTGGCTGTAACAGGATACCATGAATGAGTGGCTTATGAACAACAAGCCTTCATTTCTCACAGTTCTGGAGGCTGGATGTTTAAGATCAGGGTGCCAGCATGGTCAAACGAGCCTAAGAAAGCCTCGGTCAGATTGAATAAAGTTCTGAAGGTCATACACAGCTAATAGAGTGGTAGAGTTGTTTCTGAACTGAGTTTATTTTATTTCAGATTTTGTGGTTCTAACCATTCTTCTATACTGTACTATACGAAGTGGCTTACTTTAAAAAAAAAAAAAGGGTAAAAAAACTGTTCCTTACGAAGCTCTAGATAGAAGTTTGTTAAATAAATATCCTTCTAAATGTTATATTTTAATAATATATTGGAAAATATTCATTGACTTTCTTATTTGGTTGCTCAGTCAAATGGGCCACAGACTTCTTGTTACATTTTCACATGGTAGAAAGGGTCAGGGGCTCTGTGGGATCTTTTATAAGAGGACTAAACCACCCTAACAACTTAAACTGCCCCATTTCCTAATACCATCACATTGGGCATTAGGACTTCAATATATGAATTTTAGGGGAGCGTATTCATACAGACCATAGCAGCATCATATAAAGACAAAGGAGCAGGCAAAAGATGTGAGCATTATTCAGAAAGGATCCCACAGACTCAGGTAATAAAGAGAATGACAGAGAAAAAGTATAGAAAGAGAAAATATTTGTTAAGTTTCCAGAATTCCTTAGATCAAAAATTTACTCTGAGTATCGAAATAATGAAAACAAATATATATATATGTATATGCATGACTGGGAACTTATGCGGCACACCAGAAATTGACACCGCGTAACTGACTATACTTCAATTAAAAGATGAATTAATAAAAAGAATTTCTATTTAGATTTATTACATTGAATCTTCCTAACACAAAGGATTATTAGTTTAAATTAATGGTTACCAGAGTGGAAGGACACCCATACAAATATTTAGCAAATTTTGGTCAACAAAAAATAGGTAACAGAAAATAGTGGATTAATATCTTAAAAGGAAGGGAAGTAATGGTAAGCACAGAGTTTAATACCTAGCCATATTATTTTCTAAGAATGAGGGTGAAATAGAGAGGAAAAACAATTTTTCCAAGACTATGAAATTTTGCCATCAACTAATAGGCCCTTTTATAGGAGTGGTTAAGGGATAAAATGTAGCAGGAGAAAGGTCAACACAGAAGGCAGGCATAGAGTAAAAGTAAAATAAGTGCAAAATTGATACAATATGTTGATTAATATGCTGAATTTTGATGTAATTGCAAAAACAGCACATTTTGTATGCTTTTTCTTAAAGCATTGAACTGAAATAATAAAATGGAGGAGATTATTATGAGCTTTAATATGGGAGCCAAACCGAAAGAGCTTACTTTTGTATCCCACAGATTTGAGCCGCAAAATAAAGTATTTTTGGATTATAGCCCAAAGCATATAATAAACAAACATCTGACACAAATATACAGTTGAATAGATAAATAAAATGACACAGATTTCACACTCACACACAGAATTCTGCATACTATGTTGATACTGTGTCCCTTAAATGGATGGAGCTTAGCTCTCCCTCCCTCTAGTGTGGGTTGCACTTAGGGACTTGTGTCCAATGACCAGAGTACAGAAAGGGGGAAAATGTCCTTACAATAGAGGAGTCCTACGAACTCTACTGGGCCAGGTTCTCAAGGTTAACAACGCCAGTGGTACGTGATGTTGATGGTAAGCACCCTCGCTCTGAAGTGATCAGAATGACATTGCATCTTTCATCTCTATAGTCTTTCCTCCCATAACCCATAACCTCAGTGTTACCATGAGAAAAACACTTTGAAGAAATGGGAGGACTAATGTTGCTAACAGCAGAGGAAGGAAAGGGAAGAGAGGGGAGTTATAAAAAGCCTAGCAGGCTTTTTAGTGAAATATAAATGCAAATACAGAAAAAAAAAAAAAAAAAAAAGAAAATGAAGGCTGATTCAGGCCCGACTGGAGGAACAGATAGACCTAATTATCTTGTAGAGCTTTAACTGTGAAAAGAGAAGAGACGTGCGTGTTGAGTAATGCGTGGCAAAATCCAAACAGAATTTCACTTTAATGTTAAAAAGAGAAAATTGCCCTGGCCAAGCTGAAGGGAAAGAGAAAATCAACAGATTTTGTGAATGGCGATTGTGTTTTGGTTTAGGAAACTGAACTGAAGTTTGAGTGCCTATCTGTGGGCAGAACTCAGAATGAGTAGGTAGGACAGGGCTTTCTAGTATGGTTCATCCATGAGGCTCAAGGGAAATAAGTCCTTTTTTAAATTTTTTAGTTATCCACAATGTTGTAAAGAAGGATGAGCCTGCATCTAGCGTTGCAATAACCCAAGTCCCAGGGCCCAGCTTCCTGTAAAGGGGAAGCTCAGAACTGATGCTCTGACCAGATAAAGGTGTGGCAAGACAGAATTCTGAGAAAGCACTGCAGGTCAGAGCAGAAGACGATTTTGCATCAAAGAGACCACTCTTTCCTTAAGTTTTCTCAGGCTAACAAATTCAGTAAGGCACTTGTTTTAACTACAGGTGGTTCCTCACTTAACAGCAATTTGACTTATAATGAGTCACATGCTCAGTGCTCTGCCAATTACTCAGAGCCCTGGCGGGAGGCCACACGCAGCGACTTCATTGGCACTGTCTGCTTTCTGACACGCATCGATACTTAAAACCCTATGGCCTGGGTTCTCGACATCAGATGGCCTACTGAGAGCCCACACAGTGCCCTCTGCCTGGGTTCTTTTCGGTTCTTGGTCTCAAACCTTCTCTTTCAATAATCAATAACAGTAATGTAGGATACAGATGTACAACTTTGCTCTTTACCTTTGGGTACGTGTTCTTTCATTTTGTACCAGCTGGTACCAATAGCTGAATATTTATTGAGCACTTACTACGTGGCAGTTTCTATAGTAGCCACTTTGGATTGGCAAATGTATTTAATCCTTTAAGAGATCTATGACAAGGATATTATAAATTGTATTTTGCTTATAGGTATATTAAGGCTTGACAATCATAACTTGGGCAAAGCCAGAGCTGATATGTGGCAGAGCTGGAACGAATCCAAGTTTCCTGACTCTAAATCTCATTTCCATATTATACATACACTACTCCTCCTCAGGAGGACCTTAGTTGTTCACTTTTAACCTTAAAATATTTCTACCAGTTATACTCAGTAAAGACTAAGTATTTTCATGTGTCTAGTTACTGTACTGTCCACATACGCTAAATACACACCGTTAATACTTTCACACTATGTGCTGCATACGTTTATGATTTAACGGAAAATATTTACTTTCAATAGAGAAACTGTGATAATTTTTTAAATTGAGCATCAGGTTGTTGATCAGGAAATATCCCAATGTTCCCTTATTACACCATTGTATCTGCAGGAAAACCAAAACCAACCTGAATCATTTTATTTACAGCCCACATGATTAGCTGTAAATTTAAGGATGTCTTATGTTGGTCTAAGAAGAGAACAGATATTTCTTTTTGAAAGAGAAATTTCATCTTCATTCTTGATTCTTGGATATAGAAAATGTGACGTTAACCTAAAATCAGAGATTGAGAAATTTCGCCATTTCCTGGTGTAACCTTAAGATTATCCTTATCAAGGACCACTTTCCTTGGTGACTCTGATGATTTATTACTCAGAGGTGTGAATGGATTGTTTTTTGCAATCAGCCTACTATCTGCCAAAAAAGCCTCAGAGATGCCTTTTACCTTGGTGAATTTTCATGCTCTGAAACTGAATCATTAGCTTTGCAAATAAGAAACTGGGCTTTCCTTTCCCTAGTTCACCCACTTTGCAGAGCTGATGGTCCTCCCTGATACGTATTTTCTTTGGCCTATTAAATTTACTGACAAAACCAGCAGCTCCTTTAGTCCTGAAAAACATTTTGTCCCCTCTCATCATATCTTGAGTTCAATAATGGGCCCAGCAGAGAGCCACCTCCTGTCCTGTCTCCAGTAGTAAGATCTGAAGCATACAAGCCTTGTTGTATGTACTCTCCCTTCTCCACACGACCAAGTTATTATTTTTACAGAACACTTAAAATGTATTCTAAAAGAGAATAAAATACAAAAGAAAGTTATTCTTTATAAAGATTTATTGGCAAAATCTATGAATCATGTAACATTTTAAAATGCTAAGAAAAAGATGATACAATTATCATCCAGAACATCTTAATAGTAAGGCATTTATAATTTTTGTGTTTTGTATTCCAGCCTTTAATTTTATAATTTTATCAATTATATTTCATCATAGTTTATTTTTTTAATGCTAAAGGCTTAGAGTTAAAAAAAACAGTATTTCAATGCCTCCATACCTAACAGTTCCACTCCTTGGAAACTACTATTTCAAAACTTTTAGCTGTTTCTTTTGATATTTACTTCCGTATTTCCGAGTGGTATGTTAATAATGTTATTGCTTAACTTATTGATTTGAATCATCATCCAATAACTTCTTCTAGTAGCTAATGAGTAATCTCTTGGGGTGGACGGTGTGGCTTAGTAGTAGAACTCGTGCTTAGCGTGCACAAGGTCCTGGGTTCAATCCCCAATACCTCCATTAAAAAAAAAAATCTAATTACCCTCCTCCCCCTCAAGAACAAAACAAAATTTAAAGAGTAATCTCTTACATAGTACCCCCATTCATTTCTGCTGCCTGTGTGCTCCCAACAGTTAAACCAAGTTTTAGACAAACTCAATAGTTTGTGGAAGTCCTATTTTCTCAATATATAAGAAGCAAGGTTGTTGGCTAAGAGTGAAGGAAGACGGCACGAGGAGACAGGAGACTGCGAGACAGGGTGGTCTAGGAAAGGAGGAGAATAAATTGGTTACTCATTTCATTTCAGCATAATGAAATGAAGCATAACCACCCTCCCCTGTCTAAACTACAACCCCTTTACCTACTATCTGGAGAAAATACAGGAGAGGATGTAAATATGTGTGGCCTCACTTACATGCTCAAAGAACAACAAAAATCAGTTTTAAACGGAAAAAAAAAGGTATCTAAAAATGGGTACGACTCACTATGAGTTTTTATTTAGCTTAAATGTTATGGCAAATTGTATACCTGGGCTAAAGATAAATAATTACATTTTGAATTCCAAAGATGTGGCATTTCTAGTTGAAGCAAGCATGTTCGCCTTTACTTATCCTTTAAAGTGACTGAAGGCAAACTAAACATGCTAAAGTTTGATATAATAGAATAATCATATTTCCCCAAAGGATTAAGTCTGGGTGAAACCCACTGAAAAATTTAAGTATTTTGGTTATTGAAGGATTTTAAGTGGTGTGTTTATGAGGCAGCTTGCTGTGCTAGGAATAGCATGGCTTTGGGGTTGAAGAATCACGTGTTTGGTCTGAGTCTCAACTCTGCCAGGTAAATTTCCTCACCTATTAAAATGTTCAAAATAATATTTTCCTCATCTATTAAAATAAGAAAATGACCGGTTTCCATATCTATTACAATAACATTTCCCCTTCAGCAATGTTGGGTGGAGTAGAAGTCATTTTTACATAGTACCAGGTATTTTGAAGGCCTTTAGTAATTAGAAATTGCTCTACTGCGGAATTACAGGATTCTATGGACTATTTCCTCCTGGTGGCTATAGTGAAATTTAAACTCTGCTTAGGATCAGATGGGACCACTTTTACATCCGTGAAATAAATCATTCACATTGCAAGAAGGATGCCAAATACCATGTCTATAATTCTTGCTACAGGAAGTTTACTCATTATTTCAGTTTACCTTCTTTTTAACCAAGACATCAAACATGTGACTTGTTTGCAAGTGGCCATTCCTTTCATTGGCTTTTGAAGGATTGATATAAAAGAATCACCATGCCTATGGCCTGGCTTATTTCCTAGACTATTATTTTAAAAAAATGTGTTTGGACAGCATATAATGTCATAAGTATCTCACTATATAATAAAAATATTAAGGTGTGTCCTGGATAAGAATTACTAAATTAGAAATGTGCTTTCATTTAAACTTCTACGTTAAGTTTGAGCCTGAAAGTTTAACGAAGTGTGATTCAGAGTGTGCTGCGTTGTCTTATAAACATATTGGAATGGACATGTCAATAAACCACTGGACCTTTTTACACAGTGATAAGGTCTCCAAGAAATGCATCTGGGAGGAGAGGCGTATGGTATGACATTTATATTTAAAGTCAAAACATTTCAATGTCCATCAGTCATTTGAATGTTATCAAGTTTCATTGTATTCAAGGAGAGAGAGAACATTCTTCTTGACAACTGGTTTACCCCTGGTTTCAACAACTCTCCACATTCTCCCCTTCCACATTAACCACCCTCCCCTGTCTAAACTACAACCCCTTTACCTACTATCTCTCCTTTCCACACTGCCAAACTCCCACACAAAAAACAAAACAGACAAATAAAAAACATTAAACACTCCCTGGGTGACCTGTTTCCTTCCTCACCCTTTTTTTGTACTGCTTGACCTTTGTAAGGTCCTGGAATCACCCCAAGCTGGACATCACTAGTCCAGAGCTTGGACAAAGTAGGTGGACAGTAAATACTTATTAAGCGAATGAATGAATTGTGTCAACAGCCCCAAAATTTCCCTCTATCATTCTGTTTTCAGTTAACTATGTTGGCATCTATTCATCTGTTGCAGAAAAAAACCCCCATGAAATCATCCTCATTCCTGACATTTATTTGGTCAACAAGTCCTGGCAATTTGACCTCAAAAATAACTCTAAATTCATCTCCTCCTTTCTGTTGCCTTTGTCATATTATCTCACCTGGATGTTCTGATGAGACTGATCTTGTCTTTGACCCCTCCTAGTTTCTTTTTTACATAGCTTCTAGGTTGAACACATTAAAATTCACATTTCATAAACCCATATTGACTTGCTGCATAAAATACCTTTTAAGAGTTCCCCACTTCTTACATGAATAAATCCAAAGTCTTTAATACCATATAAAAGTCCACCAACAAAGCTCCAGATTAAACTTCACAACTAGCCTTTCTTCCATGCTTTTCCTTCTCTGGTCAAACAGGATTCCTCTCCCTTCTCAACACTCCTTACTCTTTTATTGCCTCTCCCTTTTACTTCCTGTTCCTGCTACTTTGGTAACTTTCCCCCCACTTATTTTTCTGGATAAGATGCATTTAATCTGCTATTACAGCTGAAAAACTTGGGATGTGCCCTTGACTCAAGGAGAAACTTGTCTTTCCTTGTTTGTGCACCCACTGTTGTGTCAAGGGGTTGTAGTTAATCAACATGCCTCTGGCCCCCGTAAGACTGTGATCATCTCTGGGGAAGAATCCTCATCCTACTGTTCTTTGTACCCGTGTTAGTTTCCCGTGGTTTCTTTAACGAACGATCGTAAGCTTGGTGGCTTCGAACAAGAGGACTTTTCTCACAAGTCTGAAGGCCAGAAGTTCAAAATTAGTATCACGAGGCCAAAATCAAAGTGTTAGTAGGACGGCACTTCCTCTGGAGGCTTTAAGAGAGAATCTGTGTGTTTCCAGAGATTCCTGGAATTAGGACCAGATACTTTTGGGGACCAGCATTCAAGCCAGTACAGTCTACCCTGTACCTATAAAGTTTCTACATGGTCTACAAAGTTTCATGTCCATCCCACACATAAAATACACTCACATCATCCCCTCATTTCCAAAAGTCTCAACCCATACAACACCACCTCAAGTCCCAAACCTCATTTAAATATCATCCGATTAAAAATCCCAAATCTCATTCCCCTGAATCATCTAAATGAGGAATATGCAAGACTCAAGGTATGGCCATCCTGAGGCAAAATCTCTCTTCATCTTTGGATCTATGAAACTAGAAAACAATTTATCTGTTCCCCAATTGTAAGAGTGGGGCAGACATAATAGTTACAGAAATTTTCATCCCAAAAGAGAGAAAATGGAAGAAAAAGACCACTAGTCTCACACAAGTTTGAAATCCAGCAGGACAAATTTGATTGGGTTTCAAGGCTGGGGAACAGTCCTTTGAGGATCAGAGGCTCTGGTCTCTGTGTCTTTGACTCCACTCTCTGGGCAAATGGCTCTAGTCCCTGTGCCCATTGCTCTGGCCTCTACACACATGGCTCTGGCCTCTGGAATCAAGGCTCTGGTGTTGGAATCATAGTTCCTTTTTCTTGAATGGTAGCTCATGTTTGCATCTGAATAGTTTTATCTGCCTGCTTCCAGCTTCTAGAATTTTGGAAGTCTGACAACCCTCTTTCATTTTGTCCCAACTCTTTCACTCTCAATGCAAGCTGACAGTTTTTTTGCTGATGTAACATTCTTAAAAAATGGCTTGGCTCTCTGGTGTATGTCACGCAGGATTCACTCCATTAGACAAGAGTGTTCGCTGAACATCTTTCCTGTGTCATCCCAACTCTAGTCTACCTTCTGCTGAGATGAGGAGATCTATGAGTCACATGCCTAATCTCTCGCACTCTAGCAAGAAGTGTCCAGCCACACTTTTGACCTTCTCTCCAGAAGACGCTTTCCTAACAGTGAATTTCCTACTTTTAGCTGTTTTTTTTTTTTTCAATCTGGATAAGCTAAGAATGTTCCCAGTTATCAAGTACTGGCTCCTTTTTGTTTAATAGCTCTTTTTTCAATTTACCTTTTCCACTCATATTTTACTATAAGCAGAAAGAAGAAAACAAACTATATCTTCAACACTTTGCTTGAGATCTCCTCAGCTAAATATCCAAGGTCATTGCTTACAAGTTCTGCCTTCCACACAACTGTAGGGCACAATTCAGTTACATTTACTACCCTTATATAACAGGAACTGCCTTTCCTCCAGTTTCTGATAGCATGTTTCTCATTCCAGTATGAGCTTTACCAGAAGTGTCTTTAAATATTTATATTTCTACCAGCAATTTGTTTAAGGCAACCTAGGTTTTTTCTAACACGTGTCAAAATTTTTCCATCTTCTATCACTACCCAATTCCAAAGCCACTTCCACAAATTTTATTACTCAATGATGACACTTCTTGGTACCAAAATCTGTATCAGTTAAGTTTCCACCAGAGAAACAGAATAATAAGACACATAACACACACACACACACACACAAAAATAATAATAGATTTTATATATATATATATATGTATATATATGTGTGTGTATACACACACACACACACACACACACAAAGTTATTTATTGTAAAACACTATTTTATGCAGTTGTGGGAACTGGCTATGGTCAATTGAAAATCCATAAGGCAGGCTTTCAGGAAGGGCAGGCTGGAACTCTCAAGCACAGTCTGAAGCTTTAGTCCCAGGGCAGAATTTATTCTTCTTCAAGAATGCCTCCTTTTAACTCTGAAGACCTTTCAAATGATTGAACCAGGCCCAACCAGATTATCCAGGATAATCTCCTTTACTTAGAGTCAACTGATTATGAACTTTAATAATCAATTATTAGAGAAGGTAACAAAGTATCTTCACAGCAACACCTAGGTCACTGTTTGATTGAATAACTGGGGACTATAGCCTAGTCAAGTCAACACAGAAAGCTGTAGAGTTGGGATAGATTCTAACATACAGTAGGATCTCACTTTACTTATGTTGAATAAACAAATGGATGCTGTCTCACTCTATGAGCTGTTCTTCTGCTCTACTTGACTTTCAGTAGAGCTTGGATTTTATGGTCAGTTTCTTCAATAATGTCATCACTACTATATTTCAGCCCCTAAGACCATGCCTTTCCCAATCCTGGATCAGCCCTGCTGCACAATTTTCTTGTTCTTAATCTTGATTTATAGTCATAATGCCTTGAGCACTGGTACAGAAAATCATGGTTAAGAAAGAAAAAGGGCTAATATTGAGTGTCAATTGTTTAATAGGTATAAAGACATGAAAATTTCGAACAGATTCATTTTAAATTGCTCATCAAAAATTGACAAAAGAACTTATTTACAAAACAGAAACATATTCACAGACATAGAGAACAAACTTATGGTTACCAGGGAAGGGGGTGGAAAGGGATAAATTGGGAATTCAAGATTTGCAGGTACTAACTACTATATAAAATAGATAAACAACAAGTTTATACCATATAGCACAGGGAACTATATTCAATATCTTATAGTAACTTATGGTGAAAAAGAGTATGAAAACGAACATGTGTATGTTCATGTATGACTGAAGCATTATGCTGTACACCAGAAATTGACACAGCATTGTAAACTGACTATACTTCAATTAAAAAATATATGTACAACAAAAATTTGTTTATTTGAATAATTACTTCTCAGTTATTTGAAATTAATCTATTCCTCCTATTAATTACTATTCCACATTTTTTCATGTCTGTTCTTTTTTTCTAACTCCCTCCTGAAATGATGAATCTGAGAAATTATCTAGTGATAGCTACATCCTACACACAGTTTCCCAGGTTCTCTTGGAAAACTTTCAGTCAAACTGAAGTTTAATCCTTAAATTCTTCAAGATACGAACTTTGCTTAAGTTAATATTCTAAAACATGGCAACAGTCCATGTAAGTTTACTATCCCATCAGAATTGAAATCCCCACTCTGCACTCTTTGAAATCACTTTGAAAATGTAAATAATGTATTATTCTCTTTTAGTTCTCCTATTCCTCATAAATTACCAAGGATTACATATGGCGACTTGGCTTGTCCTCTGCAATTTTGTTCAGGTCCATACAATACAGTTCATTTTGTTCAGGTCCATACAATACAATACAGTCCTAGACACTATGACACCTTGCAAAGCCAATGTCCTTTGCTATTTTTTCACCAATCTGAGGTTTCAATTTTAACTAAATGAACTCACTTGAGTTTGAAAATTATCCTTTTTGATAGAGAAAATGAAAAAAAAATACATTGGATGGGAAGAGTTTATTCTACCCTCTGAATCCTGACTCTTAAATTTATGCAAATCGATTATGTATCTCATCTGTCTGGTTCTTACTCATAGTATAAATGGTTGTTGAATAAATGACAAGTTTTTATTGTTCTTAGAATTTCTCAAAAACCTCAGTTTTATGATCAGCTTTTTCAGCAGTGTTCTCAATTGTATTTTATCCCTGGTAACCAGCACTTTTCTCTTTTATGTTTCTGCTTGGCAAATATTCAAGTACCTTAGAGTTCTTAGCCCAGCTTTGTAAATTGCCTTAAGCACATCAGCGTTTTCTTCTCCATGGGCCTAATTTTTAATTACTTACTTAGAACTTCACTTCTGATATATCACCTGCCCTCTTAATATTTCCTCTCTTGCAGAGTTCCTATTTGTGTGGTCATTCTTATCCTTTTTATTCTGAACTTTTAAACATCCTGGTCACTAAATCTAGAATTTACATCCGAAAGGTTAGGACGCCAGGCAACATGAATACACTCATCTGTGACAACTTCTAATTTCAAATTGGGTCAACTACCCAGGGAATTCTTGATCTTGTTTGGTGTGAAAACTTGAGTCAAGTATGTTCTGCGGAATATTGTAATCTGGATTTCTGTTAAATTGACTGGAAACATGCCAAAGTATGTGTTGTTCATGATTTGTTTTTCCATCCCTGCCTCCTCCACTGCTACCCATGTTCATCTGACCGTAAAAGGCCTTTCTAACTAGGGCAAATCCATCCATGTTTGTATTCCTCAAGTGTTTCAAGCTATTTTTCCAACTGTTGGGGTTTGGCAAAGTCTTGTCAGCTTCTTGCCAACTTGGTTATTTTTTTTTTCTTTTTAATTTTCAAACCCAAGTGTATTTCTAGGGAAATGCAGTCCATATGTTTCTTATTTACTTATATATAACTCATAAAATAGTTTCTGATAATTATTTTACATTCACAGTATCTCACTGCTGTTCCGCACCCATGCCTTGGTCAATCCAGAAATGTTCCCTCTTTTGTATTTCCACTTACATGAAGAATTTTTAACCAAATGTGAAACTCAGATGGGCCAGAAAATTGAAAGGGTGGCAAAATGTAGTTTTCATTTCTCTTATTAGCTTTAATAGAAATGAACATTGCTCTTTTTGCCTAATTCAACAAAAGGTTAGGTCCATTCACATAACTAACGAATAACACATGCAAATAGCATGTGAGAAATAAATGGGGAACAAGTTCTTTATATTGTGTCCTAGTAGCTCGACCCATTTGTTTTGGAATTCTCTTCCTTTCCCACTTCCCTGAGAGAGAAATTTTTCCAGAAACAAGCACAATGCCAGTCCTCAAGTAGAATTCATTGGATTCCTTTCATTTTTTTCACATGAACTAAAAATTGCCACTTGAGTTTAAATCTTATATCTAAAGTCACTAGCACACATACTAAATTTTGACCTTTTTCTCCTCTTTCGTCTTAATTACCCTATCACCATTCAACTTAGCTTCTGCCCAAAGTGTGTTTCCTCTGAGTAGACTTCTACCCCATCACCACTCTGCTGCTATGGTTCTCCCATCACTCAGCATGGCTCTTTGAACATGACTCCTTGTGTCCATCTCTCCCTGTCCCCCATCCAGCCTCCACACCGCTACCTGAGTGATTAAAGAATTGTATTGGGTACTTTGTGTGAACTTGAGTTAATCTGTCTTAATTCCAAAGACAGAAATGTTAGCTTTAAATCCCTACAAGTTTGGGAAAATAGTTGGTATCCAGTGATCACTGCTCAATAGCAGCTTGTATATATGTTCAAATTTCTTTTTTTTAATTTTATTTTTATTGAATGTAGTTGATTTACAATGTTAGTTTCAGATGTACAGCAAAGCAATTCAGCTATGTATATACACATACATATATATATATATTTCAGACTCTTTTCCATTATATGTTATTACAAGAAATTGAATGTAGTTCCCTGTGCTATACAGTAGGTCCTTGTTGTTTATCTATTTTATATACAGTAATGTAAATCTGCTAAGCTGAAACTCTTAATCAAATCCACTTAACTGTGACAATATACAAATATAATTCTAGGAGCTAAGCGCAGGGATAAACTTCAGCCACTTTAAAAAATTCCATAGAAAGTGAGAGTGGTATTGTTTATCAGTCATCCAGCAAGAAGGAACAAGTAACACATTTCAATGATGATCATTCCAGGAAGCTTTACTAAAGGGGTTATTTGCAAGGGGTTATTTGTGTGCAAGGTGTGGGTGATCAAGGGATAGTGCAAAGTGATGTGGGATAGTAACTGTGGTAACCATTGGGTATTGGGCTTGCGTGACAGAAAAAGGTGGGATCAATTTCCAGGACCTGGGAAGGAAAGAGTCTGTAGTGAAGCCACCTGGAGGAGAGGAGCAGTGACCTTAGTTGAGGAAAGCAGCCAGCCTGAGGCAACCCCACAAGAAGGCAGCTTTGCAGGTAAATATCTTAAATTTACTTACCTCCTCTTTTTGACCAAATCCAGCAGAAGCCAGAAGGCAACGGTGCTCACTAATCTACTCCATAAAGATCAGCTTCCCTAAAGAGAAAGAGTGAAGAAGATAGAAAGTAGATTTGGAAGGACAATGAGAAAATCACCTGGAACATATGGAAAAGGACCATCAAAGGACTCCTGTTTAGCAAAGATACAAAGGAGACACAGCTCCAACTAAACTCACTGGGCTGGAAGTTCTAGGTAACTTCAATATCTATGCGATTCATTTACTTCAGATACATCTCTCAGATCTTGCTGGTTGATATCTTCTATTGCTTGTCAACAATGGACTTGTATAATATCAGGTCTCTAATCAGGAAAAGGGAACACAATTCTCAGTGTGAATACAAGTCTGAGAAGGACTCTCCTGCTTCCAGAACATATGTTCAGTTTCCTACTAGGTTGTATCAAATTTCTTTGGACAACTATCCTCAGATCTCATTCTTGCAGGCATCATTTACACCCTGATCCACATAACGCTTAGGAGAACCTCTACTAATGGAAAGAACATGAGATAAAAATGTTACAGCATTCTAGTGCAAATTTGGGTTTGGTTCCCAGAAAAGCCACTTAACTTTTCTTAAGATTTATTAATACTTTAAGTGTTATCTTGTCATCCACCCATTATTTTTATTTATTTACTTTTATCACTTAAAGTCCATACACTGTTTAATTTTTAAATTTTGAGACTAAAATATGACATGGGTAAAAATGATTTGAAAACCACAAAGCTGTCTGCCAGTGCTTTTCAGTCCTGGCTCATCATAACAATTCATGCAGTTTTATTTATTTATTTGTATATTTATTTATTTATTTATTTATTAGGTTAGTTTTACTGAAGAATAATTGACTTACAATGTTATATTAGTTTTGGATAAGTTATCACAACACAGTGATTCAGTATTTTTATAGATCATACTCCACATAAGGTCATTACAAAACATTCCAGGCTGTATTTCCCTGTGCTGTATATTATATCCTTGTAACTTACTTATTTTATACCTAGTAGTTTGTACCTCTTAATCCCATCATCTGTCTTGTCCCTCCCCTGGCCCCTCTGACCTTTGGTAAACACTAGTTTGTTCTCTGTTTCTATCACTCTTTTTCTGTTTTGTTATGTCCATTCATGTGCTTTATTTTGTAGATTCCATATATAAGTGAAACCCCAGTATTTGTCTTTATCCGATTTATTTCACCAAGCATAATACCCTCCGGGTCCATCTACATTTTTGCAAATGGCAAAATTTCATTCTATTTTATTATTAATATTACATTGTGTATATATATGTGTGTGTGTGTATGTATTTATATACACCACATCTTCTTTATCCATTAATCTGTTGATGGACACTTGGATTGCTTCCATATCTTGGCTATTGGAAATAATGTTGCTATAAACATTGCGGTGCAGATAACTTTTGAATTAGTATTTTCACTTTCTTCAGATATACACTCAGGAGTGGAATTGCTGTATCGTATGATAGCTCTAGTTTTAATTTTTTGAGGAACTTCCATACTGTTTTCCATAGTGAGTATACCAATTTACATTCCCCTCAACTGTGTACCAGGGTTCTTTCTTCCACATCCTTACAAACACTTGTTATCTATGGTCTTTTTGATGATAGCCATTCAACATGTGTGAGGTGATATCTCTTTGTGGTTTTGATTTGCATTTCCCTGATGATTAGTGATACTGAGCATCTTTTCATGTGCCTGTTGGCCATCTGCATGTCTTCTTTGTAAAAATGCCTATTCAGGTCTTGTATCCATTTTTTCAATTGAATAGTTTGTTTTTTGATGTTAAGTTGTATGAGTTCTTTATGTATTTTGGATATTAACCCCTTATCAGATATATCATTTGAAAATATCTTCTCCCACTCAGGAGATTGCTTTTTCATTTTGTTGATGGCTTCTTTTGCTGTGCAAAAGCTTTTAATTTTGATTAGGTCCCATTTATTTATTTTTGTTTTTATTTCCTTTGCCTGGGGAGACAGAGTCCAAAAATATTGCTAAGACCTATGTCAGAGTGTTCTGCCTATGTTTTGTTCTAAGAGTTTTATGGTTTCCAGTCTTAATGGTCTTTACTTCATTTTGAGGTTACTTTTATATGATGTGAGAAGATGTTCTAATTTCATTCTTTTCCATGTAGTTGTTTAGTTTTCCCAACACAACCTGTTGAAGAGGCTGTTTTTTCTTCCATTGTGTATCCTTGCCTCCCATACATGAACTTTTAAAAACAAAATAGAAGTCTGGGTTCCAGCCACTGAACTTCCAGTGGGACGATTTTTGGTATGTCTTTTCATAAAGTTCCATAAGTGATTTGAACGTGTGGTAGGGGTAGTTGAAAAACAGTTCTATAAAGTTGATTGCTTCAAGGGTTACTTAAAGTACACCACTCCCTGCCTCTTAGCCACTGTTGCTTTGTGTCTAAATATTGTATGCCCTCACTCACCTTCATGAGTTTCTGTTAGAACTAGGCATTGTTGGAGAAATAAAGAAGACAAAGACCTTCCGAGTTCACCATTCCATTACTATCTTATAACCAAGCTGAAGCTTTGTAAAGTATGGGCCACTGAGTTGATGCTTCATTAGACTTTGGTCACAGGGTCTAGGATCCCACTGGGCACCTTCTGTGAAGAGCTTAGAAGAGCTCATAAACTGAGCCTTGGACACAAACTGTAGTAAAAACTGATCAGAATGCTAACGTTCCCTGCCCCGTACACACACACACACACACACACACACACAAGTCACATTACATAGTTATTTCTAAATCCTTCTTACTGGCTCAAATCCACAGTCTAAATGGTCTCACATCCAGGATATTAGAATTAGAGTTAGATCCTCACAAGCTTCCACCATGCTCTGCCTAGCTGGCTAAAATTTCATCAAGACGAAATTACGAAGGAAAAATGTTAATATGTTCCAAGCACTGCTAAGACACCGTCAACTCTTGCCTCTGGAACAGCATACTAAAAGGGCTAACCACATTGTCCAAGATGAATCATATTGGGCCAAGATACACTTTTGGGCCAAGATGCCACTAAGACTGAAACCACAGCTTTTAGCATCCACCATGTCATTCGTATGCCAAACAGACCACAAACAGAAGTCAGAGGCTTGACTACTTGCTAAACATTAGCACTAGACTCCATGAATCTTCAATAAATGCACAAAGGAATAAGTAAGTTCTGACCGCCAGGACTAATCCAGAAGCTTTTACCTTTGGCAATGTCCAGAAGAGATCGCTCTCACTTTTGCCCAGCAAGATACTTTTAGACTAAATGGATGCACTTAGCCTTGCAATGATCTGTGTTCTGCTGCCCTTCAAACCAGGCTCAGGTTAAAGTGTGGCAGGTAACTCAGGGCCTTTGACCAATTTCTTCCCGCCAAGTCCCTGACCAAGGAGACTCTGCTTTCTCTTCCCCTGAAGGGAGTCAAGATACTAGAATCCTATTCTCCCTAATAATGATAGTTTTCTTCCTAAGGATTTAATTTTGGGTTTACTGTTTCTACAAATTGTGGTATTGAGAGTCTCAGGTCAGAGCAAACAGGTGTCTGATACACATGATTTGCACTCTGTTCTTTTTTTGGCAGAGATGGGATCTGGAATAATGCCTGCTTGGCAGGCTTCCCAAATTATCTGTTTAGAATTGTTAATAGCAGTTCTGTAAGGAGTGACTCTCTTTAGCCAATAAAAACCTCACTAATTCAAATCCTTACAAAATAGTAGCCTAGAAGTGCCAGTTATGTGCCACACACAATGGGAGGACAAAATGGTGAATCCAAAACAAATGTCCATTGACAGATGACTGGAAAAAGAAGCTGTGGTATATTTATACAATGGAATACTACTCAGCCATAGAAAGAATACATTAATGCCATTTGCAGCAAGATGGATGGGCCTGGAGATAGTTATTCTAAGTGAAGTAAGCCAGAAAGAGAAAGAAAAATACCATATGATATCACTCATATGTGGAATATTAGAAAAGAAAAAAAGAAGACACTAATGAACTTATCTACAAAACAGAAACAGACACACAGACATAGTAAATAAACACATGGTTACTGGTGGTTGGGGAAAGGGGGTGGGAAGGGATAAATTGGGAGTTCGAGATTCACAAATATTAACTACTATATATGAACTAGATAAACAACAAGTTTCTTCTGTATAGCACAAGGAACTATATTCAATATCTTGTAGTAACATATAATGAAAAAGAATATGAAACAAATATACGTATGTATATGCACGATTGAAGCATTGTGCTGTGCACCACAAATTTACACATTGTAAACTGACTATACTTCAATTAAAAAAAGCAAAAAAAGCAAAAAAAAAAAAAAAAACCAGAAAAAAAACCCAGTGACTCTGCAGTGGACCTTGTCCATACTGAGCCCACAGTCATGCTTAGAGATAGAAAAGGCACCTAAGTAGACATGAGCAATCATGGTGTCAGTAGGAGGTGAGCGTCCATTGCAATGCGGAATGAGAGGAAGAGGGTTGCTTTCAGTGGACAGAATCAAGACAGGCTCTATAGAGAAGATGCAAAATTAAAAAAAAAAAAAGATTTTTGGTTTAATTCTCCTCCAAGCATTTCTTATGAACACCAGAATTATTCCTCTAGGACACTTTTCATTAAAGAGGCAACAATTCCTAAGACAGAAGAATGGAGAAGACCACAAACCCAGACTTAGCCTTAGGTATATCCACTTCCTAACAGTGCCCAGGCAGGTGGGGTGGGCTCTCTAGGGTAGGTGGCTATGTGATCAATTAGTCCTTTTCTCTCTGTGGACACATCTCCCCTCTGATGTCCCTGAGAGCTGGTGTCTGAAGTTCCTTCCTTTGCTCACTTCCCTGTACTGGATAGTTATTTCCTTAGCAGATGGCTTGATTGAAGCCATTATAAACAATTTGTTGAATCTTGTAAGTAATAATTCCATAAGGGAGACCAACATTTCAGGAAACTCCAGGCACAATTATTCTTCAAGCCTGTCCTTAATCAGTTTAACATTTGTGGACCAAGAAGTTCCTCAGGCCAGTGTTTCTCAAAGACAGACTCTGGGTCATTTCCTATGAAAACAGTTGAGGTACTGTTAAAAATGCAGATCCCAGAGCCTTACCCCAGGAATCTACTGATACACCTCGAAATCTGAATCTTAAGAGATCCCCTGTTACATTTCTTTTCAAACTAAAAGTTTGAGAACCTCTACCTTATTTTATTAAAATTATCAAATGGCAGTGTCATCTTGGGTAGGTCAATTGATTCATTCATGTCTGATATCTGTCATGTCACACAGGGGTCATTCTGGTTCTGTCTGCATTCCAGGAAGGCTGTGAGGGAAGACATGGAGAGTTTAATGCTATGCAAATATAAGCTATGTATAACTATTGAAGAAACCAACATCAGTCCATTATGTTCACCATATTTCTCCCAAGCACTGATTCTCACACCAAAATCTCTCTTAAAAACTAAACATACATAATCATTCACACAAACTGTCAGCTTGCCTGAATTCACTTGTGAGTAGCAATGATCCTAATGGAAACATAAAGGAATTAAGGTTTGCTTGTATCATCTTTTCTTTCTGTTGCCACAGCAACAGAATCCCCCATTCTACTTTCTTAGGTCTGCCCCTCCGGGTGCTTAGACATAATGGTGTTTTTCAGGATGAAAAGCCTTATTAAAGCCTTTTCACTGGCTGGAAATATTTTGCCAACAACAGATTCCCTCCTTATGATGCCAACTCGTTAGTCTGATTAAGGAATGTGCACCAGAAACATTCAAACTGTGGCTTTATTTTTCCTGGTGGGTAATACCCTTACTTTGTTTCCTAACTTTCTGGTGGTTTTCACGTGCCAAGTCATGAATGTTGTATGAAGGTCGAGTAACTTTTGGCATTTTTACCATGATGGAGGCTGGCAACTCTACCATCAGCTTCCAGAGAAGGTGAGAACACTGCTAAAAGCTATCATATCTGAAAGAGGAACAGAATCCAAAGGGCATACACACAGGACTGTGAAAGGAATTGAGAAGGAAGGCTTTGGAATCAGATTAATTGGGTCCTGGCTCTACCTTTGTGATGCTGAAATAATGAAGCTCCTTCACCCCTAAAAAGAATCAATTTTTTCTTTTTAAAAAATCAGGCTAGTAATACTTATCACACAGGTTGTTCTAAAGATTAAATGAGGTGCTTAGAACAGTATCTGGTACACAGAAAAAAACTTGAAATGATGAGTATTTTTATTCTTGCTGAATACTCACAAAAAATCTATTCATAGAAATTATAGACATCTGACTTCCACAAGTTCAGAATCTCTAAAATAAGACTTACTAGGAAAACCAAAAAAAAACAAAGTTTTGATATCAACAGATATTAGTTTCTTCATAGTTTGGAAGTGTAACATAATAATTATCTAAATTTGGCTCATATCCTGATATTGGAGTCAGATACCCATAGTTTATGGATAGATGGTTTATGAAACAATTTCTGTGAACTTAATCCATCACAAAACACGAAACCATTAATTTTTGTGTGTGACAACGCTACTTTCAAAAGAATTTTAAAATAAAAAGAAATTTTTTTTACCCGATTCATCCTCTCCCTGTTTTTGACTTTCTAGTTATAGAAATAAAGCGTTGTTAAGGTGCTGAACATGGCTGTTTTATGGGATAGAGGCATGATTTTATGATGTCACACTTATTGACAACATAAAACCCTATGTGTGTTCATCCCCTCCCTCACTTTCTTATCAGATTATACACAGAAGATTGGAGTTTAGAACCATGTAGAATTCCCATCTTACTTATACTCAAATACAAGTAGCCAATGAAGTGCTTCATTTCTATCCAAAATGCCACTGCCGAGTAGAAATTGAAAGCATTTAGCAATGAACATATTTCTACTACTGAGAGAAATTTCCATGTTAACAAAACAATAACAAGTGTCTAGTTAAGTTCACTTCAAATGTATGAACGCCTCATTTTTTAAAGAGTGAAGTATTAAACTGTGGTTGTAACGGGCAAGAACAAACTTGGCTTCATATTGGATCTATTTCTTTAGCGCCAAGCTTTGTGCCCTGCTGTCTGCGCTTAGTCATGAGGTCTCCGCCCCTTTTAAAGGAATAATGCCTATAGCCGAAATATACAAGATAGCCATTTCTCAAGGCTCTGCCTCCCAGGCTTGACCTTTAGAGGCCTAACACTTCTTATTCATATAGAAATAAAAAGTTGCAGGACTGAGAATGACATTTGTTTTGTTGTGAGTTTGAAGGAGTACGGTGACCAGACCCAGGTGGACCACCGCAAGAACCAAGGATTATCACACCCCCCTTGGGGTCTGGCCAGCACCAAGAAGTTTGCAACAGCCTGTCCCCTTTTAGTATAGCAGAAGCCTGAATTCTAACTAGGGGAAGACCGTTCTTTGGGATACTATTGGCATACTTCTCAGTCTGCTGGCTTTCTGAATAAAGTTGCTATTTCTTGCCACAACACCTCATCTCTGGATTTATTGGCCTGTCGTGTAGTGAGAAGTACAAGCCTGAACTCAGTAACATGGTTATAAAGTTATTGAGAGAAGCCACATTATGACAATTCAGATCACATTTTGATTTTTTAACTCTGAAGATCCAAATGGGCAAACTCTGTGGTTAATAATTGTCAATTGTAACAATATCCCTAAAAAATATTCTTATCCTCATTATGTGTTTAACTAAACTGATGATCAGAAACTTCATCATTTGTCCTTAGTCATCCTTGTAGTCAATACCCCAATTCCTTCTGATGCTAAAACAAAGCTTTCCCTCCACGGCCATGCCACCTCCCTGCTTAGTGAGATGGAGTCAAACAGGGGAACGTTTTTCATGTGGTTTCTGGGAAGGTTCCTGCTCCAAATATTCTTTCACCAAATGATTAGGATGCTTGAAATCTCTCCAAAGTATATATGTTCCTGTGAGCCTTAGGGGATTTTAATTCATTTAGAGTCTCACACTAAAATCCAACTGCCCTTAAGGTTAAAATGAACTTTATTAGCCAACATCCTAACAATTATTGATGAATGGCTTGCCAGAGCTTTTGCGAAGTAGCAGAAAAAAAAAATGCTGCAGAGGCAAACCAGAGGAATAACAACAACTTGTTACTTTGGTTACTTAGAAATTATGCCTTTTTGGTTGTTGTTTCTGCCCTTCCTGTGCTGCTTTTGTAACATGGAATTTGAAGAGCAAACTATTTTGCTACAGTGGAACGATTTGTAACATGCACATTTTAGAAGGGCAGTTGGATATTCCCTTTGATGGAGTGTCTTAAAAGTGGTGGGAAGTGGGCCTTAGGAAATGTTCAATGGTGAACAGATGGCGCTGGCTTGTAACAACCACACGGATCTGGGAATCTGCTCTATCTCTAACTCAAGCACAAATGCATTAGTGGTCTGGTGGGTTACAGTGAAGGCTGCTATTATTTTGAAAGGAATAGTCGTTACAATTGTAGGGGTTATGCATATATATGAATATGTGTATTTGTGTGTGCACATCAGCATGTGTTTGAAATCTTAAAGAAAAGATTATATTTACAGATTTTCTGAATATACTGATAAGAGAAGGGGATCAGAAACAATTATTTGGATGATTCTAACTAAAGCAATACTACTTCAAACATAGTTATTCTAAGGTAAAGAAGCAGTTGCCTTAATCCCAGATTCTTTCATATGTAGACATTCACAATATATGGACTCAATTAATTGTTTTTCAAATGAATTTTTAGTCCCATGATGGATGGTGATGGAAACTTTCATCATAAGCAAAACATTTTGAAAGAGAATCAAATTTTAAAACTAAACTTCTTTAATAATAATAATAATTTTGGGGTTTGGATTGAAAGAATTCCCACTTGACAGATCTTAATGAAAACATTCAGACATGGCTGTTTTGAAAATATCTTGATTTGGTTAAAAATCATAACAATCAATTATATATTTTTTTCAATTTTTGAAGTTTTTTACTCTTTTTTTGGTTTGGTTGTTCAAATTTCCTTTTTCCAGTAAAACTACAGCCATGCCCCCACCCCCACCTCCCCCATGGCAATATCAACTTCCTGTTTCCTGGAAGGAGCGACTGGTAAAGTCAGGAAGGAGCTGGAATGACAGCACCATGGAGGAGACTTGACCTTCGGTGGACAAAACAATCATTTTTCTTTTTATTTTGAAATACTTTCAAACTTTCAGAAATGTTGCAAGAATAAAACAGATTTTTTTTTAACCCTTAACCATTTTCCAGTAAATCACTGTTTGATACACCATCACCTCTGAATACTTTATTGTATAATTTCGACAAAGAAACCCTTCTACACAACCACAACATGGTCATCAAAATTAGAAATTAACACTAATACATGGCTACCGTCTAATCCTCAGATCTCATTCAAGCTTCTTCATTTGTCCTATAATGTCCTTTATAGCAAAAGGGATCATTTCAGGATCATGCATTCTGTTTAGCTGTCATGTCTTTTTAATCTCCTTTAATCTGAAAGAGTAGTCCAGTCTTCCCCTGACTTTCATGACCTTGGCACATTTAAAGATTACAGAAAATTTTTGCTTGTTTTGCCCCTACTCCCCCCATTTGGGTTTTTCTGATTTTTTTTTCATGATTAGACTCAGATTTTCCATTTTTGGCAAGAATTTCACAGAAAGTATAATTTGTTCTCGCAATGCCCTATCAGAAGCTACATATCTCAATTCATTTCATTACTAGTTATGTTAAATTTGATTACTCTTATGTTAGTTTATTTTAAAGTTACTCTTTTCCTCTTTGTAATTAAACATTTTATCTGTGTGTATGTGGTGGGGTGGGGTACTTTGAGACTATAAATATTCCATTCTTCATCAAGCTTTCATCCACAGTGTTAGCATCTGTTGATGTTTCTTGGATTAATTATTTGTTATTCCTGTGATGGCCAAATAGTAACTTCCAAGTTCCACCGTTTCTACTAAATTTATTAGTTGCTATTCTACTGTGAGAAAAAGTGTTCTCTTTTTCCCCACTTTAAGTTTTCCCTCTGAGTTGAAGAATGTAGGGTTTTTTTTTTATTTTTTGGGTTTTTTTTTCCTTAATTTTTCCCTAAACCATGTGGTAGGTTGCTATTGTGAAGGCAGGAACCTTGTTCTTAGTTATAGCAGAATTCCCTGAGGCTCCGATGTATTTGCTGTTGCCCTTTAACACATATGGGAATGGCAAGGCTTCTTAAGAGTATGGGGATATGTCAATTCTGTAAGGACAATGTGGTTTTTATTGTAGGTTCCATTGCTTCATTTATTTATATTTTCCAAGTAATAACGCAAATCATACATCTGTAGAGTAAAAAAGTAAAGTGTATTAGTTTTCTATACTGTGTAACAAATTGCCACACACTTAAAACAACCCCTGTTTATTTCTCGCAGTTTCTGGAGTGCCACACAGCCTTGCTGGGTTCTCTTGATTCAGAAACTCAGCAGACTGCAATCCAGGTATTGGCTGGAACTGTGGTCTTATCAGAGGCTGGACTGTTGGGAAACAATATGAGTTTAAGCTCTCTCAGTTTTCTGGTAGAATTCATTTCTTTGCAGTTGTAAGATTAATGGCAGCCAGCTTCTCCAAAACCAGCATAAAGTAGGGGTGGGGGGAGGGAGGAAGGAGAAGTGGAGAGAGGGAGTCTCTAGAGTGAGTCATCTGGTGAAGAGCTGTAAGTAATGTAAAATAATCATAGTAGGAACATCCCTTCCCCTTTGCCTTATTTTATTCTTTAAAAGCAAGTCAGAGTTCCAGCTCATATTCAAGGAGTGGGGCTGTGAAAAGAAGAAATGAAGATCTTGAGGGCCATCTAAATTCCCACCTCTCCAAAACTTCAGTCTTCAATCCCACTTGTCAGCCTGGACACAAGTGTGCATAATTTACCCTGATTTCCTTTGGATCTTTTGTTTGGATATCCACATACACAAATGTATTTTGTCTATATTTCTTTTTAGTACTGAATAATATCTCAATGTCTGGATGTATCACAGTTTGTTAAACCATTCACTTACTGAACGACATCTTGCTTGCTTGCAAGTTTTGGTAATTACGAATAAAGCTGCTATCAACATCCATGTGCAGGTTTTTTTTTTTTTAGAGGGTATATCCTCAACTTTTTTTTCATGAATACTAAGGAACATGATTGCTGGGTCCCAAGGTAAGAGTGTGCCCTAGGAGAAAATCTGTAAAAGTTTTTTGGTTTGATGGTAACTTTTCAGATACAATACCAATGGCAAGATCCATGAAAGAAAGAATTAATAAGCTGAAGTTCTTTAAAATTTAAAATTTCTGCTCTGTAAAATACACTGTCAAGAGGATAAAAGGACAAGCCACAGACTGGGAGAAAATATTTCCAAAAGGCATAGTTGATAGAGGACTATGTCCAAAATATACAAAGAACTGTTAAAATTTAATAATAAGAAAACAACCCAATTTTAAAAAAATGAGCCAAGGAACTTCCCTTCTGGTAACCACTAATCTGTTCTCTGTTTCTATGAGTTTGTTTTCATTTGATTTTGTTTGTTCATTTGATTTTTTTTTTTAGATTCCATATATAAGTCAAAAGATACAGCATTTATCTTTCACCACCTGACTTATTTCACTTAGCATTATACCTTCAAGGTCCATCTAGGTTGTCACAAATGGCAGAATTTATTCTTTTATATGGCTGAGTTGTATTCCATTGTGTATATATACCATATCTTCTTTATCCATTCATCCATTGATGGACACATAGGTTGTTCCTATGTCTTGGCTACTGTAAATAATGCTTCAGTGAACATAGGGGTGCATATCTCTTTTGAATCAGTGCTTTTATGTTCTTCAGATAAATACCTATATGAGGAATAGCTGGGTTATATGGTAGTTCTATTCTCAATTTTTGAGGAATCTTCATAGCTGCACCAATATATAATCCCCAGAATGTACAAGGGATTCATTTTCTCTACATTTTCTTCAGCATTTGTAACTTCTTTTTTTGATAATAGCCATTCTAACAACTGTGAGGTGATATCTCATTATGGTTTTAATTTGCATTTCCTTAATAATTAGTGATGTTGGACATCTTTTCATGTGCTTTGTTGGCCACCTGTGTGTCTTCTTTGGAAAAATATTTACTCATGTCATTTGTCTATTTATAATTGGATTTTCCGTTTTTTTGATATTGAGTTGTATGAGTTCTTTATGTATTTTGGATTTTAACCCCTTGTAGGATATATGATTTGAGAATATCATTTTCCATTTCAGAGGTTATCTTTTCATTTTGATGATGGTTTTCTTCACTGTGAAGAAGCTTTTTAGTTTGATGTAGTCCCATTTACTTATATTTGCTTTTATTTCCTTTGACTTTAGAGTTAGACACCCAAAAAATGTTGCCGTAACTGATATCAATGAAGTTACTGCCTATGTTTTCTTCTAGGAATTTTATGGTTTCAGGTCTTATATGTAAGTCTTTAATCCATTCTGAATTAATTTTTGTGCATTGTGTAAGATAGTGCTCTAGTTCCATTATTTTGCATGTGACTGTCCAATTTTCCCAACACCATTTATTGAACAGGCTATGCTTTCTTCACTGTATATTCTTTGCTCCTTTGTCATAAATTAGTTGTCCATACATGGGTGGATTTATTTCTGTTTTTTCAATTCTGCACCATTGATCTAAATGTCTTTTTTTTGTGCCAATACCATCCTGTTTTAATTATGATAGTATAGTTTGAAATCAGAAAGAGTGATACATTCAGCTTTGTCCTTTCTGAAGATTGTTTTGGCTATACAAAATCTTTTGCAGTTCCACATAAATTTTATAATTATTTGTTCTAGTTCTGTCAAATATGCCCTTGATGTTTTGATAGGATTTGCATTGAATGTGTAGATTGCTTTTGGTAGTATAGACATTTTAACATTAATTTTTTTCAAACTGTGAACATGGGTTATCTTTTCATTTGTGTCTGCTCTAATTTTTTTCATCAGTATCTTATAGTTTTTAGTGTTCAGGGCTTTCACCTCCCTAGTTAAATTTATTCCTAGGGATTGTATTCTTTTTGATGCAAGTGCAAATGGATTGTTTCCTTGATTTCTCTTTATGATAGTTCGCTGTAGTGTCGAGAAACACCACAGATTTCTGATACTGATTTTGTATCTTGCAACTTTATTGAATTTATTTATTAGTTTTAACAGTTTTTTTTGTGAAATCTTTAGAGTTTTCTCTATATAGTATCATGTCATCTGCAAATAGTGGCAGTTTTTCTTCTTCCTTTCTGATTTGGATAGTTTTATTTCTTTTTCTTGCTTAATTGCTGTGACTAGGACTTCAATACTATGTTGAATACAAGTAATGACAGTGGGAATTTTTGTCTTTTTCCTGATCTTAGAGGATCTTAGAGGAAAAGCTTTGAGCTTTTCACATTGCCTGTGGGTTTGCCTTTAGTATGTTGAGTTATTTTCCCTCTATACCCACTTTGTTGAGTTTTTTTAATCAGAAATGAATGTTGGATTTTGTCAAATTATTTTTCTGCATCTACTGAGATGACTGTGTTTTTATCTTTCATTTTGTTAATGTTATGTATCACATTGATTGATTTGTTGATATTGAACCATCCTTGAAGTCCTGGAATAAAGCACATGGAATAAATCTATGCTCATCAAGGATACTGGCCTGTAATTTTGTTTTTGGTAGTATCGGTCTGATTTTGATATCAGGGTAATATTGGCCTCACAGAATGAGTTTGGAGTGTTTCTTTCTTCTCAGTTTTTTTTTTTTTGTTTGTTTTGAATATTTGAGAAGGATAGATACTAACTCTTCTTTAAATGTTTGGTAGAATTCCCCTGTGAAGCCATCTGGTCCTGGACTTTTGTTTGTTGGGAGTTTTTTGATTACTGATTCAATTTTATTACTTGTTACAGTCTGATCAGATTGTCTATTTCTTCCTTATTCAGTCCTGGAAGATTATGTGTTTCTAGAGATTTACCCATTTCTCCTAGGTTGTTCAGTTCATTGACATATAATTATTTATACTAGTGTCTTTTATGCTTTGTATTTCTGTGATATCAGTTGTAACTTCTTTTTCACCTCTGGTTTTATTATTTGAGTCTTCTCTCTTTTTCTCTTGGTTAGTCTAGCTAAAGATTTGCCAATTTTGTTTATCTTTTCTACAAATTAGCTCTTAGTCTCATTGATCTTTTCTATTTTGTTTTAGTCTCTATTTTATTTATTTCCACTTTGATCTTAATTATTTTCTTCTTTCTACCAATTTTGGGGTTCATTTATTCTTCCTTCTAATTCCTCTGGGTGTAAAGTTAGATCATTTATTTGAGATCTTTTTTATTTATAGAGGTAGGCTTGTATTGCTGTAAACATCCCTCTTTAAACTTCTTTTGCTGAATCCCATATAATTTAGTATGTCACATTCCTTTTTTTATTTGTCTTTAGGTATATTTTGATTTCTACTTTGATTTCTTCTATGACCCATTGGTTGTTAAGTAGAATGTTGTTTAATCTCTATCATTTTTGTAGTTTTTTCCATGTTCTTCCTTGGGTTTGATTTCTTGTTCTATGCCATTGTTGTTAGAAGATGATTGATATGATATAATATGACTTCCTAACATGTGATTTATCCTGAAGAACATTCCAAATATTCTTGAGAATATGTATCCTGCTGCTTTTAAGTAGACTATTCTGTATATATCTATTAAGTCATACTATCTAATGTATCATTTAAGTCAAATGTTTCCTTATTAATTTTCTCTCTGGATAATCTGCCTATTGATGTAAGTGAGATATTAAAGTCCTCTACTTTTATTTTATTGGTTTCAATTTATCATGTTAAGTTTATTAATATTTGCTTTAAATATCTTGATGCTCATATATTTGGTGCATATATATTTTATAAATGTCATATCTTTTTGTTCAACTACTTTATCATGATATAATGACCTTCTTTGTCTTTTATTACAGTTTTTGTTTTGAAGTCTATTTTGTCTGATAATAGTATAGTTACTCCTGCTTTCTTTTCATTTCCATTCACATGAAATATTTTTTATACTTTCACTTTTAGTCTGTGTGTGTCCTTTCTTCTAAAGCCAGGCTCTTTTAGGCAGCATATAGACAGGTCTTGTTTTTTAATCCATTCAGCCACCATATGTTATTTGAAGAAATTTGTCCATTTACTTAGAGTAATTTTTGTTAGCTATGCACTTATCACCATTTTCTTCATTGTTTTCTGGTTGTTTTTGTAGTTCCTTCCTCTCTGTTCTTTCTTCTTCTCTTCTCTCTTCCCTTGTATTTTGGTGGGTTTTTTTTTTTTTTTAACTGTCATTTCATTTCAGCTTTAAAAAGTCCCTTTAATATTTCTTGTAAGACTGGTTTAGTGATAATGAACTCCTTTAGCTTTTTGTTATTTAGGGAACTCTTGATTTCTCCTTCAGTTCTGAATGTTAATCTTGCTGGTTAGACAATTCTTGGTTGCTGGCAGAAGCTTCAAGATTAGAAAGTGGATCCTCTTCACCTGTGGTTCATGTGCTTTTCACTCTGGTGTTCTTGCAGTGGTTTTCAGCTTGAGTGAATCTGTACACAAGCCCTTTAAGAGAGGATTTTCTGTTTACTGAAGTTATATAGTTTTCCTGTTGGTTTTCAAAGGGAGGTGTTTGGAGGGCTTGTCTTTCCTGTGCAAGATCTGGAGGCTGGACCGCCTAATGTAGAGCTTGAATCCTTTACTTCTCATGAAAAAGATGTGTAGTTTTTTTTTTTTTTTTAAGATGTGTAGTTTTTTTGATTCCTCCCAATTGTAGATTGCCACACATGAGGTATGGGTTTTCCTTGGTGATCCCACCTCTCTGCCCCTCCTACTTTCCAGATGCTATTCTTTTACCTTTTGCTGTGGAGATTCCATTTATTTAGTTTTCATGTATCTTTCTGAAGGAATTATTCCATATGTAGTCATAAATTAGTTGTGTCCATGGGGGGAGATGAGTTTAAGATCTTCCTATACTGTCATCTTGACTCTTCTTTCCAAGCAAAAAGGCTTTGACATAAGAAAAAGAAATTTAGAAAGTCACTTGCATATAGAATAAAGTAATCCCAAAACATAAAAGATCATATATAATGCATGGCTCCAGAATAATGCCAATGTTGGTTTCAAAAACTCTGCTCTTGTCCGATTTAGATATCCAGAACAAAAATACAAATGATATTGGTTAGCTTGAGCAATGCATTTTATTTTAATTAGAACACTTTTTTTTTTTTGCTTGTTGAAAAACAGAAAAATCCAAATAAAAACTGGAGGAGTTTTAATTGCTAATAAAGTAATACCATCTGAAAATTATAGATAAGCTTTAAATGGGTTAGAATGATTCATTTCTACCTCATAAATGATGACCTTGTCCTTTTAACACAAATCTTTGGCATAATGACAGGCTTCTGCAATATAATCAGATGATGCTATGCTTTTTATGGCCCTCTCAGCATACCGTCCTTGAATTTCAGGGATCATTTAACTTTAAATGAAGACTTCTTATTAAATAATGGTTATGGCATATTGTATTTGTTATGTCATCTTTTCTTAGCTAAGGATAACATAGCTCTCTCAATCACTTACAAATGAATTTTTTAGAAAGAAATATCAAGAATCCATATTTCTTTTCTTCTTCTTTCTCAGGAAATCTCATTCTTGGGATCTATTATATTACCACCAATATTTACTGGTCCCCAGAAATATCCCTTCTGAATTTCTAAAACATATTTGCATCCAATTATTCAGTCATCATCTGTGATTATATGTGCTTGTGTTTGTGTGTGTGTGTGTGAGTTTCTGTGTATTTCTTGATACCATAGATAATGCCTTTTAACTCTTCATATATTTCCCATATTCTAACAGAGTGTGGTTTAAAATAATACCTAAATAACTGCAATAAACAAGAAATAGTAGTCCCTTAATTCACTCTCACCACCACTTACTTTCTGAAAGCAGACTATTTTTCAATATATTCTTCCAGCTGGTAAACTTTATGGCACATTTTTCTGTTTCTACTTCATTAGTAAGAATCACTGAGGGAGATTCTTTGTGGTAATTATCACACAAACATCTTATTTTTGTTAAGTGTTATCTCATGGCTCACTTGGCAGACATATTTGTGGAGCAAATACCCTGAAACTAATCATCACTTACTATATGGAATTTCCACAAAATTGCATATTCAGGCTGGATTTTAAATTGATAGTGTTCCATGGTTCACTTGGAAACATAGCTCTGAAACCTGGCTTATTGGAAAGAATATGAGTATTACATTAATATTAGAGTTAGCAGTCCTGATTTCAACTAGTACATCTAGCAATGACTTGTTTTCTTTGATTCAGGGATAGTTACCTAAATTTCTATTTTTTGTAAAAGTTTACAATGTAGAATACATTTTTTGATAATGTAATAAGATGCTCTACTTAAAAATATCTTGTTACACACACATCTACATGTAAAGACATAAAATTAAGGGTATATTGTATCACTGGTGATGCCATAAAGTGGTGCTCAAGCTTGGAGCCTGGAGTGTAGACAAAAATATATGAAACGTTGGCAACTAAACATCACTTCTCTAGAAGAAATTTTTTTAAATCTAAGAAATTTTGGATTATTTAATTTAAAAAGATTTTTTATGACTAATAATAATGCATGTCTTCTTTCATTATTTTTAAAATAATAGGTCCTAGAGAAGAATGTCAGAACCTACCATCAATCCAGGAGAAAAAGTACAGGTGGAGAAAAGCCAAGACTGTCTAACATGGGCTATTTTGTAAGCAGGCTCGCAGTGGATTCAAAATAGAATATCAAGCAGCATGGACGAGGTGATAGTCTGTCACACTATCTTATTCTTTTAAAGAAAGAACAGTGAATTATTGTAAGTAAACATTAGAGTGGGGGAAAAATAGGATTCCAAAGACATTGTAGCATCTGTCATTATGTTTAAATTAGAAAAGTCAAAAACCAAGAGTTGATGTGGGTGATTTTAAGGACAGAGTGTGGCAAATATCCTCTCAGGGCAGAACTTTGCAGCACTATTTTCATTGTGGCCAGTTTGAGGAAATAATAAGAGAGAACATTAAATATGAGGTCCACTCACTGCTTGGATAATGTTTCCTGTTTGTGTTATTACATTTCAACCATAAAATAATTCAACATTGGATTTCACATCTTACCTATTTGTTTCTTTCACTTGTAAAAACAAATTACTTTCATTATTGACACATATATTTTTTCCACAGACCATTTTCCAAAGGCAATAGGGAAATCAAGACAAATAGTGAAACATTTATATCTAGAGTCTCAATATCCCAGTGACTTGAATTCCTGAAAAAAAAAGCAAAAACTTAACCTGACTCTGAAATCTTGGGAAATTTCCCCAACCCCCATACCTTAGTATTTTCATGTGTAAAATAAGAATATTAACAATACCCACTCTGCAGGGTTTTTATCAGCATTCCAAAAGGGTCCATTTAGTAACTAAGCTTGAAAAACCCTGCTCTAAATTTCTATATTTCCTTTTCTACTAAATAAGTCCATTCAGTAATTATCTACATTCACCATGAGAGCAATTGCTCTTGGTGGTCCACCAACCTCCCACTGTCTTTTCCTCTCAGTGCGTAAGATGTAGCTGCATCCTACTAACTGCCAGCATCTATGCCTGAGAGCTTTATCTTGATGCTGGTGCTCCTTTTCTGTCCACTGAAGACCAGGACTACAGCTCCCAAGCAGTAATTTTTGTTTGGAAATACCCCAGCTTCCTCACTCCTCATGTATGATAAACATAAAACTTGTGTTTTACGTTCAATCCTAGAATTTTTCCAGTGGAGTTAAGCACTAGTTCCCATAGTGGCAGCTACCAAAGGTAGCTACCTTCTCTGTTTGTCTCACTTTCCTAGTTCCCTACTAAGGGCCCTTTAACCTCCAAAATTAGAAGATTTGTATATGAATTCTTGTCTTGGAGTCTGCTTCTAAGGAAGCCAAAGCAACACTCTATTCTTAGAATATTTTATCTTTACCATTCCCTAAACATATAAGATTCAGGCAATTTTGGTGTTCAGTTGATTATTTAACCTAATGTGGCTGGCTATCAACAAGTGCTCTTGGTTACACAATGATGGATGTGTTTGTATTCATTTGCATACCTCTCAGTTTTTGTGAGTGGGCATTGCCAGTCACAAAATGCAAAAATCCATAGGATGGAGATACCCTTGCCAAGTGAGATCCCCATGGGGAAGTATTTTACAAATTTGAATCAATAGTCATACTGCAAATATATGAAAAATTAGTATATAAGAATCTGGCTCTACAAATCAATGGTAAAAAGACAGATTACTTACTATGGTGTTGAGGAAACTACTCCCATAAGAAAGAACATAAAACTTTAGATTGATTGAAAAGTTGAATATGGGAAGCAAAAAACTATAAAGTTTTTTGAAGAAAAAGTAGGAATTTATCTTTTTGACCTCGAAATTGGAAAGGATTTCTTAAATAAAATATCAATGGCAAATGACTGAAAATTTGATGATATAAAAGTTAAGGATTTCTTTTCCAAGAAGAATACCACCAATGAAGTTAAAGACAAGTTAACAAAGTTAAAGATGGAAGAAAATATTTGCAATATCTAAAACTGAAAAGGAGTTAACCAAAAACTTGAATAAAACTCATGAATATCAATGGTATATATAAAGGTAGCAATATTAAATGGGCAGTATCTGAACAGGAAAGTTGTAGAGGAAATACAAAATCTTAAAATTATGTAAGATACACAGAATATTAGAATATTTGGTCAGAGAAATGCACATTCAAATAATAATGGAATATAAATTTACATATCTAAAACCGGAAAAAATTACAAATCCAGCTAATATCAAATGTTGGTATGGTTATGGAATCTTATCTGTCTGTATAAACTAGTAAAATCTATGAAGATGAATAACACCAAGATCTTGGTGGCTGAAAACACAAAGGTTTATTTATTGCTCACGATACATGTATATTATAGTGTCAACAGCAGTCCTCTGTTCACTGCACTCAGAAACCTAGGCTGATGTAGCACAACCAATTAAACATTGCTGATCACCATACTACTGGGAAAAGGAGAGCTCTCTGGGCAGAAAGTAGGGGTGGGGATGGAGTTGGGATGGAGGGATGGGCTTTGCAACAGCAAAGACATGACATATGGCACTTCTACTCATAATTAATTGGTCAGAATTATCCATCTGTCCCCAAACACATGGAATTAAAGGAACCTTCATGTATTCTGGTCAAAGTGAAGACTGCTGTACCCATTTTGCAGGGCAACATGACAATGCCTAGTTAAGTTAAGCTATGGCTCCATTCTTTTCCCAACATTAGTGACTTTGTCTTCCTTTCAAATTGAGGACAAACATCTCTTAATTGCTCCGAGCCTAGGTTGCTGTAGACTCTCAGCTCTGTGTCCTGGAATACCCCTCATTGCATCAGGCCCTCTTAAAAATTAGAAAGATAACCCTTGTATTAGAACCACCAGTACTACTGAAGTGAGACATTTGGGCCCTCTCAGATCTTTCTTAAAGAATGAAACATTTCTTTTGCAGTTAACTTGTTAAAAGATGTCAGGTATTTTATTGTAAACAACAGCAAAAAATTCAAAAGACACATATCTTTCATATAGGTGTTTCTTAATCATACATGGTAAGCAATGATATTAAGCTACTTACTCTTGCTTTAAGAATTGGGTCTTTCTGTTCATATGGGGCCACAGTCACCGTGAAGCCAGAAAATCCAGTCTTGTCTAACTTCTCTGTATCCTTATTGCTATTTTTAGTACTTAATGGGCTCCTCCCCTTCCTCCTCATTTGCATGATTTCCATCCTCTCTGTGGTTCATTTGAATTTCATCCCAGTGTCACTCTTGAAGAATGGTTTGCTTAAATTGCTTGCGACAAAGAACAAAGCATAAATGAAAAATGATTTCTAGAGTGAATCTTCTCCATTCTTATTACTGAGTAGTATTTGCTCCAAGTCTTAAGGATATAATCTAAGCAAGAAAAATCTGTCTGTGACTACTGGCCCATAAAAGCTCGGTGAGCCTTCAAAATATACTATTTTGTGTAGTGGAGTCTGTTTCCTCTTGCTAGGAACTAATCTCTTTAGAATGTCAGATTGTCCCCTAAATTGATAATTAAACATAAAAATTAGGGTTTCGGAAACTTATGAAAAAAAGAGTAAACAAGTTTTTGGCTTCTTCCTAATGTTCTGTACCTAGATGAAGCATAGTTTAATTCCTTTAATATCTAAAATTTCATAATTATAAACTTTTCTATTTTCTTTTGACCATTTCCATCTAATTTGACTTTAAGTCCATCAGGGCTGGAGACTTTTAGTATTTATTTTACATTTTGTCCCTTGTGCCTAGAAGATAATATTTGCTTAAAAAATAATGCTTATTGAATAAAAAAAATGAATGACAGTTCTGATTTCAAGAAGAAAATGAAAATGCATTGGAGCTCTATGTATTCAAAAAGATAAATAACAGGAAGGAAGAAACTTGGATTTGAGGGAATAGAAACACTATCAAATAATGAATCAAGGAGTTGTTAACCTCCAAGGACACATTGCTCAGTTTTATGGATTGAATTTTGTCCCCCCTACATTTATATGCTGAAGTCCTAACCCCAGTATTTCAGAATGTCAGCTTTTTTAGAAATAGGACTAATGCAGATGTAATTATTTTAAATGAGGTTTTATTGGAGTAGGGTGCATCCCTAATCCAGTATGACTGATGGTCTTCCAGAAAGGGGAAGTTTGAACATGGTCAAGCATACAGGAAGCACTCCATGTGAAGATGAGAGATGCACTGACCAACCACCAGAAACCAAGGCAGAGTCATGGAATATACTGTTCCTCACAGCTTTGGAAGGAACCAACCCTGCCGGCATCTTGATTTTGGGCGTCTAGACTCTGGAGCTCTGAGGCAATACATTTCTGGTGTTTAAGCTACCTAGTTTGTGGTACTTGTTACAGCAGCTCTCACAGACCAATACAATCAGTAACAGTGACCTTAATTTTAAAGGCTGGTAAAAATGCATGAGCCAAAGTCAACAGCTCAGACATTTCCTCTTTATACTCTGATTCAACTAATTCATGAAAGAGACTCTTTTTTGACATATGCAATTAGAGAAATGTAAGCTGTGGCTGGAACATTTACTGAGAGAAAAAGAGAGAGAGAGAGTGTGTGTGTGTGTGTGTGTGTGTGTGTATGTGTTTGTAGGGGCAGATTATGGAAGGGATAGTGTACCTAACTAAGAAACCTGGGTGGGTTCATGAGAAGTTTCCATTTCAAAGGTACCAGTTGCCAGAACCTAACTCAAAGGTTTCACATGATTAAGTTATGGGTAACAAGACTTGTTTCACCAGCGGCTTACCCACTTCAATAATTTTAAATTAAGAATCTTAGTAAATTCAGTGGAGATTTAGGAACATTCACACCTAACTTAAGACTAGAGGTCTGAGAACCTTAAAAAATAGTAAAAGGTTTAGCTGCTGAATCTTGCCTCAAAGATAATGACCATGCCAACTGTTGGGACTATGTATTCTCTTAACTTCATGTGTTTCTACAGGGAGGTAATCCTAAAATAGGATGGGGAGCTTACTCCTGAGGACCCCTCAGGAGATCTAGTCCAGCAGAAACACCTTCCCAACACACAAGCCAAGGATGAAGGGTGAACTCATTTTAAAATAGCTTCCATAATGAATTTCTACAACAAAATCTACTTCCTCTGAAATAGATAGATCTTTGATGCTGTATCTATAAAATGTGCATAAAACAATAATGCACTTGTCAAATCTGAAGTACTAGAGGAGGGGAGTTTTTTTAATAACTTACTGAAAGAACTCCACTGATGGTCAGTTTTTATTTTCTCTGTTGAAGATTAGGAAAGAAGCAGTAGACAAAGCCTAGCATTTGAAATTAGGTGGAGAGTCGAAGCTGTTTACATGAATTTTTTTTTTTTTTTTTTTTTTTGGATACCATTGCCTTCCCACATCCTACTCTGACTCTTTTTAAACTTCATGTTGGCCATTCAGGGAAAGGTAACATTTTTAGGGATGTGTTAACCTGTTATGAAGACAGCTGCCCTTTGGGGCTTGTGTGGGAAGGAGTGCCTTAGCCACAAGCAATTCCTGTTGGCATTCCTACTAAGACAGTGTCTAAGATCCTTCTACTCTTCAAAGGGTAATAAAACACATACTTTAAAAAGCACATACTCATTTAGGAACACTTTGGAATAAGCCTCCACTTACCTAGTTAGGGTAGGTAGTTTGTACTTCACAGTGCAGGAGGAATGCCTTTATTTGTGACCAATTTATATTCATATTCATTTTTATTGAGACAGATATTACACTACCACCTTAATTTTGTAACTGCGTGCTGGCAGAACAATCCTTAAGTTATTGGCAAGATCTATGAAAGCAGTATTGGCAAGATCTATGAAAGCAGTAAAGGTAGAAAAAACATGGTACGTGGAGGGCCAAGAGTAAACAACATCAAAGGGAAAACCATAGGAACAGAGAATCACTGGTGTCAGCCGTTGACCAGAGAAGACACTGCCCAGCCAAGTGTATGGATTCATTTGTTCTCCTTGTATGGAAATATGTGAACTTTATTTTGTTTTGTTGAGTTATATAACTTGGAACGTGTTGTTTTTTGTCCCCCTTGAGAGATAAAAAATCAGTTATTTTGAAGGGTAACTATAAATGAGTTAGTAACCATACATTTACACAGACTGACATTTATTTTTGTCATTCTGTTTGTCTAAATAAAAAAAACCAGAGGTACCCAAACTGAATTTTTCCTTTGCTGTTATTAGTCATCCAAATATTTGTGTTCTTGTTGAGTTAGGGTTTCAGTCTAAATAGCTTTCAATATGCTAAAATAAGTAACAAGCTATTAAGTGCTGGTAGAGTTTTTAATTAAGAAATTTAATTTATTATGCAGTGGTATATGCTAATTAATAATTATTCATATATATTAATTAAAATGTTTTCCAATAGTATTACCTCTACTAAAGTATTTAAATAGGTAACTATTGGCCAAAGTAAAAACTTTCTCATTATTTTCTAACATTAAAAAAAAAAATAAGGGCTTTAAAGGCTCCTTAAAATACAATACAAAATAAAACAAAATAGACTGTTACTGCAAAGTATATGCTTCTACCTATATGGCAACGTATAATGTTTTTCTATGTAATTTTTACCAAGGGACACTACTATAAATTCAGAGATGTGTTTTTGCAGAAAAATTTGGCTTTAAACTTTAAGTTGAATAAAATTGAATTTTACATAAAAATGTCACCTGAAAGGACTTCATTTCTCAATCTGTTAACATGAATACACTTGAGCCTAATATATTAATTGGTCAAAATTGCAAAAAAAAAAAAAAAGTACACAAAGTTGAAATGGCTTTTTGAAATCATAGACCAGTTCACATACTCGGGTGGTGTTGGGGCCATATGTTTGTAAGAACAGAGGGCCTTCAGGCCTTCTGAAGAGGACTGCCCTGTGCCATCCCCAAGTCACTATCAGTGTGCTTCGTTTTCCTGAAACACGCCCCCCTCCACCCAACAGTTAAGAACTGACAATTATCTGCTTTAGGAATAAAAGGCTCAGCTTCATCATGACCTTTATCGCTGAGGCATCAGCCATCTCATCCTCCTGTTTCTGATCACCCTAGAGAGTGCACACCACTATTTTGTTCCTCTGCTGGACCTGTCTCCCACTGCCCACTTCTGTTTCTCCCCTTCAGCATTATTTTTATCCTTCCCATGGTTTTGATGACACAGCCAAATGTCTTATATCCTCAACCTTCTTGTGAAAGTTTTCTTTATCTTCCTGCCCTGAAACCTGGCTCCTTGCCAATTACATAACTTTTACATAATTCCTCCTCTTGTGGTGTCATGTGACAGCTGTACGGCTCCAACAAACTTGGTATCAGAGGCCCAGAGATGAAGTAGGTGTTCTCTTGTCTTCTTTTGCTTCATTGAGACAATTCTTACTTTCTCCTCCCTAAATTCCCCAGCTTTAAATTTCAAATCTTCAAATTATAACACTATCTACTCTTCCTTGGCACGTATCTACTGATCCCAGGACAAACCACTCTATTCCCTGAAGATATTAGCCCCCAGGTATATTTATCACTCTCTCCAAAATACTCCTCTCATAATTTTTGTAAATACCATCTGTGTAGATGAGCCTCTCTGTTTCTGACTTCCTTTCCAGTTATCTTGTCCTTCACTTACCTCGGCCACCCACTCACATAGTCATGATTTTATTGTTAGCAGCAATGGCAAACTTTCAATACTATCAATTTTAAGTGTACGACCTTTTGGCCCTCGCGTCCTACCTTTCTAGCACCCTCCTTCCAGTACCCTGACTCCAACAAACCTTTGACCCTAAGTAGACTCACAAGCCCTTCATCCTTTTCTTCTTCAAGCCTTTTCTTTGTCCCATGTCCCCTCACGTTAGAGTGACAATGTGCTCTGGTTTGTGTAGAATAGTTTTGGTTTAGACCTGTTAAACTCAGCGTAATAATTAATAGTGCTTCAGTTTGGACAATAAATTATATGGTTACTCTATTGAATGTTCTCACTTCCCTTCTTACTCAGCCTAAATTCCACAGTCAACTAAAACATTACTTTGCATGTACTTTGCAACTGCCTTGTCCCTCTTTCCCATAATCAGTACTTTGGCAAAATCCCAACCCTGGTTAAATTCAGCTCTCCAAATACCTCACACCTGCAATTGCATCTCAGTGTGGCTGGAATCAAATACAAAATTGTGTTGTCTGGTCTCATATGAAATTCATGATTCCTAATTTCAAAGTGCCCCTTATTTCTGTCAAGTTATCACGCCATAGACCCCTGGCTTATTTACTCTTTCACTCTCCCAGATGATAATCTCATGTCTTCTCTCTCCTTAAACTTCTAAAACTTCTTAACCCGCCTTCACACTGAGCTGGTGACCTTTTAGTTCACCTAGAGAAATGAAGCAATCAGAAGAGAACTTCCACAAACTTTTACCCCTAAGGGAGCACCTATCTAGCTCCAAACCCTCCACCTGCGCACTAGACTCCATCCCTTCTCACCTGCAGAACCCTTTCTGTCACATCCCAGGTACCATCTGCTTACAAGTAGCATCAGCTCATCTTCAGAACAACCTTTCCGTCTTCTCTGCTTCTACCCTGATCTAAGACATTGACATTTCTCAACTGGACAATATCTTTTTTTTAAGCTGAATTACTGCTCTATTTTGCTCCAACCTGCATCTCCTAGCTTATTTGCAGTACAGCTGTTAAGTGATGTGTTAAGATATAAATTACATCATATAATTCCACTTTTCAAATCTTCCCAATGGCTTCCCATTTCATTCCAAATAAAAGCCAAGAATTGAATAATAACTTACAAAAGCTTATCAGTAAATGCCTGCCCCTCCTTCCCTTTCTGATTTTGTCTTCCACTCTCCAGTTCTTGTTTCTTACTCATCATCCACATTGGCTTTCTTGCTGCTCCTCAAACGCTCCAGGGATCTTGCTCATTTAGGGATTTTGCATTGGAAGTTCCTGTCCCTCAGATCTCTTCTTCCTCTACCCCCAGTGCCATGAGACTTTATTCACAAGGACACCTTTTCTATGAGGCTGCTCTGGTCCACTCTTCTCAAAATACAAGTCCCCATTCCAAGCTGGACTCTCCTTAACCCAATTCCCTGCCTTGTTTTTCTCCTTAGGACCTGTTCTCTCTCTCCTTTCAAAATCACTTCTTTTACTTTAATGATTAATATATATTAATCATAATTAATTTAATATATTAAATTAACAGTATAATAATATATTATTGATATATATACACACAAATATATATACATTTAGATGAGTAATATATATTCTTTGTTTCTGGAATTCACTGATGACTTTCTATTAATTGAGAGAATAAGGAACACTATTTTTATGAATATAAAATCTGACACTATGGTGATAAAGAATATGGCCAGAATACTCCTTTCCTACTTACTGACTTTAAAACCTTAGAAAAATTGTTATGACTTCTCTGATACTCTTTCTCTATCAGTCTAAATAAGAAAAAGCTAACATTGCACTTTATTTTTCCTTTATTATTTGGAGAGCAAATACAAATGTATATATAATATTGATCATAAAACCTGATAGAAATTAGATTAATACTAAACATATTTTCATTAGTTGTTAATGATCATTACTGAAATTATTTTGGCTTTTGGTAAGATGGGTGATAAATTCAGCCTATATTTCAACCTTCATCACATCCCTGCATCACTTCTATGGCATCGTTAGGTTATGATTATAATGCATAAATCTAAAATTGGTAGAAAATCAAAGATTAGCAAATTTAAAATTTTACTTTTACTATAGGCTCTGTTGAAATGCAAAATTTCAGTCAAGTTGATTTCATAGAAAGCACTAAAAGAAAAAAATACATTCCTTACATGACTAATTCAAACACCTTTATTTCAAGTATAAATAAATGAGCTACAATAAGAAGTTCAGATGGACCGATCAGAGCTCCAGTATTGCTTGTAGTTCACTTTATCCGAATTCCCTGTGAAGAGGAGGCCAAGATTAAAGAGACTAAATCTTCTACACAGAGAGGGTAGTTACTGGGCCATCTTAGGGTTTTTGTAAATTCAGTTTCCAAAAGAAAGGTTAAAAAAACATGATTCTTTTTGGTTGTTCTGCATAAGTGGTTTAATCTCAGAAAATGATGTTATCACATCATCAAGCCTTAAAATAAAGTCTAATTGTTTTATTTCTAGTAATTGTAAATTGCGTAAGATCTGAACTTCTTTGAAATAGGATTCCTACAATGGTACAAGAATGTGAGTAGGTCACTAAACTTCTCTTACAGAGAAACATGAATAATAAAAGAGTTTTAAGGGGTGGGGTATAGCTCAGTGGTAGAGTACATGCCTCGCATGCCTGAGGTCCTGAGTTCAATCCCCAGCACCTCCATTAAAAACAATGAATGAGGGGAGGGTATAGCTCAAGTGGTAGAGCACATGCTTAGGGTGCATGAGGTCCTGGGTTCATATCCCCAGTACCTCCTCTAAAATTAAATAAACCTAATTACCTCCCCGCTGGCCAAAATAAAATAATTAAATAATAAAAAAATGAATAACCTAATTACCTCCCCCCAAAAAAAGATGAATCAAAAAATTTTAAAAGAGTTTTAAAATGGTCTCCCTTTTATAGAGTCAGAAATAAGATTTTCCCCCAAGTTGTAGGGTAAAATCTTTCTGTACATTGGTATGTAAAATTACAAATAAAACTATATAATTTTATGTGTGTAAGAAAATGCCAATTTTATTTTTTTATTTTTTAACATTTTTTATTGATTTATAATCTTTTACAATGTTGTGTCAAGTTTCAGTGTAGAGCATAATTTTTCAGTTATACATGAACATATATATAATTCATTGTCACATTGTTTTCTTTGTGAGCTACCATAAGATCTCGTATATATTTCCCTGTGCTATACAGTATAATCCTTGTTTATCTATTCTACATTTTGAAATCCTAGTCTATCCCTTCCCACCCCCTGCCCCCTTGGCAATCACAAGTTTGTATTCTATGTCTATGAGTCTATTTCTGTTTTGTATTTATGTTTTGTTTGTTTGTTTGTTTGTTTTTTGATTCCACATATGAGTGATCTCATATGGTATTTTTCTTTCTCTTTCTGGCTTACTTCACTTTGAATGACATTCTCCAGGAACATCCATGTTGCTGCAAATGGCATTATGTTGTCAGTTTTTATGGCTGAATAGTATTCCATTATATAAATATACCACCTTTTCTTTATCCAGTCATCTGCTGATGGACATTTAGACTGTTTCCATGTTTTGGCTATTTTAAATAGTGCTGCTATGAACATTGGGGTGCAGGTGTCATTTTGAAGTAGGGTTCCTTTTGGATGTGTGCCCAAGAGCAGGATTCCTGGGTCATATGGTAAGTCTATTCCTAGTCTTTTGAGGAATATCCATACTGTTTTCCACAGTGCCTGTACCAAAATGCATTCCCACCAGCAGTGTAGGAGGGTTCCCTTTTCTCCACAGCCTCTCGAGCATTTGTCATTTGTGGACTTTTGAATGATGGCCATTCTCACTGGTGTGAGGTTATACCTCATTGTAGTTTTGGTTTGCATTTCTCTGATAATTAGTGATATTGAGCATTTTTTCATGTGCCTATTGATCATTTGTATTTCTGCCTTGGAGAATGGCTTATTTAGGTCTTCTGCCCATTTTTGGTTTGGGTTGTTTTTGTGTTTTTCTTATTAAGTCGTATGAGCTGCTTATATATTCTGGAGATCAAGCTTTTGCCGGTTTCATTTGCAGAAATTTTCTCCCATTCCGTAGGTTGTCATTTTGTTTTACTTATGGTTTCCTTTGCTGTGCAAAAAATGCCAATTTTAAATGTAACCTTCAAAATGTCCTTTGTAAGGTTCTGAGAAATGGAAACACACACACACACACACAAAAGAATAGTGATGGATTATATTTAAAAGAAAACATTCTTGCTGATGAAAAGAATTTTAAAGAGGAAGTCATTGGCCTTATCTTCAAAAAGATCTATTCCACTGCACCCAATTAGTCCTCAGTATAGCTTGGAACTGGGAGCAGCCTCCCGCTTTTACCATCTAAATACCAGTATAGTGTAAACGCACCATTCTGCCAGAACTTATTGTTGCAAGGAATAATTTGAACCAGAAATGCTTAAGTAGGGAGAATGCATATCAATCTGGCCTTCTTTGCAAATTGCTTAAAACAACAGATTCTTGGCAGAATAACCTACAAAACTTGCTCTTTACAACACAGATCAGTATTAGCCAATAATTCTTCTTAATTTCTCCAGGGAACCCAAAGGGTGGGAACATTGTGAAGATAGGTCAACACCCTCTTGTAGGCATCAAGTTTCTGGCCATTGATATTTTGTGAACTGCCTGCTTTGAATTATTTACATCTATATTGGCCAGTTAGCAGGTGAAATGACTTAACGCCTCAAGGAATCCATGTAGACTCAAATCAGCCATTTTCACTAATAACCTCTCTTTAGAGAAAATTTCCGTCATATTAAGGGAAACTTTCCAGCTGCCCCCATCTACAAACAGAATTAATTGTTATCATTCCTTGTAAGCCGTTGAAAAACTACAATAGTTAAACCACGCACAATACCATGACAACTCTTGTCAGACAAGATGGAGGCAAAGCCAGGCTACTACGTAAAGACAACCTGCTCAGAATGCTCTTCCCTCAGAAGACACAGACTTTTCCATCCCCGAGGCCATGAGCAGCACCAGCTTGAACAATTGGAAAACATAATCTTACAAGAAACGTCTTCAGGGTAATGAAGCAGGTAACCATGATTCACAAGCATTGGAGAAGTGCAGGCACAAATCACACAGGGAAACGTGGAGCCCTTAGAAAGAAAAAATTCTGCAATGGAGGTAGTCCTTGTATTTGGCTTTCCCCTTACCCTGGTGTGAAAGCTAGTGTCAGGGGAGACAACCTCAAAAGCTACAGGCGATGACAACTCGAAAGAGCTGAACAGTGAGCACAAGAGGCCAACCAAGTATAATTCACAGCCTTCTCCCTTTACTACTGTATTTAAAGTTCCAGATTCTCTGCTAATTACAAATTCATTCAAGCTAGCGATTAGCCCTCCTTTCAAATTATACCTAGTCCTGAGAAAGTTAACCAGACTCTCTCTCTCTATATATATTTATATGCTATATATATATGTATATATATATATATATATATATGTGTATATGGTATATTTAGCTATACATACCTTGAATTTATTTGATCAGATTCCTTTTCTTAATATCTGTTTGAAATGCACAGAAATAAGATAGGAAGTTTTAATGAAGGAAAGAGAGAGAAAAGGTTGTTTCTAACCATGCAAACTTGGAGAAGAACAACTTTGGTGCCTCCTTGCAGCCTATGGGCCTTGTAAATCTGAAAAGAAAAAGTAAAATGATAGGTTTAGGCCCTGAAGGTTTGGGTACAGAAGTACAGAGCGGTAAAGATGGGCATTAAGGATTTTGCTTGGGGCTAGACACTTTTATTCTTTCCTAACTTGTATCTTACCGCTTATATCATGAGAAAAAAGTGCCAAGTAACTCCATTTATAAATGAAATAGTAGAATGTAATAAAAATTCATGGCATGTTAGCTATGTCTAGATTTACCAATGTCTATTTTGAAATCTGGCATCATATTTATTGTTGCCCAGACTCCTTAAAATTACTCCTACCCAACAGACACACTCTGGCTTGATCAAATTAATAATATAGGAAATAGATTGTCATTCTTCTAAAACCCAGATACATGTATGCTTTGGGGAGTACATTAGTCTGCCAAGGATTAAAAAAAATCTGGACTCTGTGCTGACCATGTTGTATTTGCTCTCTTTAATTCTACCTGAGTTTTCTTTCTTTTTTTTACTACTAAATAATACAAAACATTATTTTTATATTAAAAAAGATGTGGGTATATGTTACGTTGGCTGAAAGATTCACACAGCTCTAGAAACCTCCAAGAAATTTTCTGCTTCTTGTGAATCACTACCACTTACATATCTAGACCTTCAGGGTATAAATTTCTTCTGTTTTATTTTTTATTGAAATATAGTTTATTTACAGTATTATATTATTTTCAGGTGTACAATATAGTGATTCAACATTTTTTATAGATTATACTCCATTTAAAGTTATTACAAAATAATAGCTATATTTCCCTGTGCAGTACAATATACCCTTGTAGCTTATTCGTTTTATACATAGTAGTTTGTATCTATTAATCCCATACCCCTATCTTGTCCCTTCCCTCTTCCAGCTCCCCACTGGTAACCACTAGTTCTCTATCTGTGAGTCTGTTTCTGTTTTGTGATGTACCTGCATCTGTGTTATTTTTCAGATTCCACATATAAGTGATAACAGAGTGTCTTTCTCTGTCTGGCTTATTTCACTAAGCTACAATACTCTCTAGATCCATCCACACTGTTGCAAATGGCAGGATTTCATTTTTTATAGTTGAGTAATATTCCATTGTGTGTGTGTATACCATTGTATGTGTGTGTGTGTGTGTGTGTCTGTGTGTGTATCACCTTTTAATCCATTCATCTGTTGATGGACACTTGGATTGCTTCCATATCTTGGCTTTTGTAAATAATGCTACTGTGAACACTGGAGTGCATGTATCTTTTCAAGTTAATGAGTTCATTTTTTTTGCCAGGAGTGGAGTTGCTGGATTGTACGGTAGCTCTATTTCTAGTTTTTTGAGGGACCTCCATACTGATTTCCATAGTGACTGCACCAATTTACATTCCCACTAACAGTGTACAAGGATTCCCTTTACTCCCAGTCTTCACCAACATTTGTTATCTGTGGTCTTTTTGATGACAGCCATTCTGACAGGTGTTAGGTGATATCTCATTGAGGTTTTAATTTGCATTTCTCTAATTATTAGTGATGTTGAGCATCTTTTTATGTGTCTATTGACCATCTGCTTGTCTTCTTTGGAAAAATGTTTATTCCAGTCATCTACCCATTTTTTAATTGAATTGCTTAATTTTTGATTCTGAGTTATGAGCTGTTTATGTATCTTGGATAATATCCCCTTATTGATTATGTCATTTGTGAATATTTTCTCCCATTCAGTAGATTATCTTTGTATTTTGTTGATGGTTTCCTTTGCTATGCAAAACTTCAAGTTTAATTAGGTCCCATTTGTTTATTTTTTTACTCCCCTCCCCTATTTTTGTGTTTTTGATGTCACATTCTACATCTTCATGTTTATCCTTTTACTGTTTATTTTAAGGTTGGTTTAGTATTGCTGAACTCTCAGTTTTTGCTTATCTGAGAAGTTCTTTATCTCTCTTTCAATTCTAAATGATAACTTTGTTGGGTAGAGTATCCTAGGTTTCAGGTTTTTCCCTTTTAGCATTTTGAATATATCATGCCACTCCCTTCTAGCCTGCGAAGTTTCTGAAGAAAAAATCAGCTGATAGCCTTATGGGGGTTCCCTTGTATATGACTCTTTGTTATTCTCTTTCTACCTTTAAAAATCTCTCTTTATCTGTAACTTCTGATGTTTTAATTATGACATGTCTTGGTGTGGGTCTGTTTGGGTTCATCTTATTTGAGACCCTCTATGCTTTCTATACCTGGATATGTTTCTTTCTTCAGGTCTGGGAAGTTTTCAGCCATAATTTCATCCAATACTTTTTTTGATTCCCTTATCTCTCTCTTCTCCTTCTGGGACCCCTATAATGTTAATGTTGGTATGCTTGATGTTATCCCAGAGATCTCTTAAACTCTCCTTTAAAAATTTTTGTTTTTATTTTGCAGTTCTGATGGGGTGATTTCCATTATTCTATCTTGCAGATTACTTATGTGTTCTTCTGTATCACTCAGTCTGCTGTTCATTCCTCCTAGTGTGTTTTTCATTTCAGTTGTATTTTTCAGTTTTGACAGGTTCTTTTGTGTTTTCTAGTTCCTTATTAAAACTCTCACTGTGTTTATTCTTTCCCCTAATTCAGTTAGCATTCTTATTACCAATGTTTTGAATTCTTTATCTGGTAAATTGCTTATTTCTGTTTTGTTATTGTTTTTTTCAGAAGGGTTTCTCTTGCTCTTTCAGTTGAGACCAGTTCATCTGTCTTTTCATTTTGCCTTCCTCTGTCTCTATGAATTTAGGTGAAACATTTACCTACTGCAGTCCTTACATCAGAGCATTCCTGTCGTCTGTGTGTGCCCAGTGCATTTGGTGGTAGAGAAAAAAAAGGCATCTTTTTTCAGTGTGTTCTGCCAGCTATCACCTTGGTAGGAGGTGGGGCTGGAGAAAGAAAGGCTAGAGTCAGAACCAGGTATGATGTAGGGCTCCCTCTCTTCTCAGTGGCTGTCACCATCCTATTGAATGTGGGGTCAGATCCCAAGTTGTTGGAGCAGAAGCCCTAAGTGTCAGCTCTGAGCGGATTCTGTTCCCTTCAAGTGTGTACTATTCCCTAGTGGACTCTAGGCTTCCCATCAGTACCCTTGCCCAGAAGGAAGCAGTGCTGGAGCAAGAGGGGCCCACGTGGGCTCTCAGCTCATGATGAGGCATTGGCTATGGTGGGTTGACCACAGACAGTGGTCAAGGCTGCCTCTGATGCACTGCCTGTGCCAGCAATGAAAGCCCCTGCTACCTCTGAGTTTCCTTTGTCCCTCACAGCCAATAAATCCCTCCAGCCTCCTCGACCCCTGCCCTTTGGCAGAACCACAGGTGAGGCCTGCTTGGCTCTTGGCATTTATTGAAGCATGGGCTCTGTGGTCTGGCTGCTGTCAGAGGTCAGGGCTGCTTCTGATGAGCTACATGAGAAAGCACCAAAATGACTGCCCCGCTGCATCAGATGCTGCCCTGGGTCAAGTTGTCTCTGCATCCCATGTCCAGGCTCTTTCCCTGTTCATAGTAGCCCTTGATCTGGTGCTGAGTTGTATGCGGAGGGAAGCAAGACTGGAGTGTTTGCTTGACTCAGTGTGGGGCATGTGCAGGGCAGTTGGGAGAAACAAGGGAGCCAGTGGAGAAGTCCTCAGTCCATCATATCTGCCCTGCCTTGGGAGCAAGCCAGCACTTGCATGCTCCTCACTAGCGGACTCTAGGCTTCCCATACCCCTCCTGTTAGTTCTCGTGGCCGTCTAGCCAGCCAAGCAGGCTTGTTTTCCCTGGGGTGCCCAATATGTAGCTCCAACTGCTTACTTCCCTGGGCAGATCTCCACTGGTGTATTCTCCCCTTTCCCGTGAGTCCCCTCCCAGGCACACAGATCCCGACGTGATCATTTCTATTCCCTCCGCACACAATTCCATATGGATCTTTCTTGTGGCCTTGGTTGTATAGGAGTCTTTCTGCTAGTTTTCAGTGAGAATTGTCCCACGTGTGGATATATTTTTTTATGTGTTTACGGGGGGAGGTGAGTTCCACATCCTCCTACTCTGCCATCTTGATCCAAAATTCAGTTTCTTCTGTTTTAAATGTGTGTCTGTGGGAAAGATTTTAAAATTGATGAGTAGCATTGTTTTAGGATTAGCTATGCCCCTGACTATTTGTATGAGCCTAACACATTTCTTCATTACTCTAAATCTATTTTTACACCTGGAATTTTGAAAGGATTGAAATAATACTCTCCTGGTTCCTCGTGGGGACACAATTGTTATATTATATGACAATTTTACATCATCAGTTTTGATGGAAAGATTTGGAGCTCTCTTAGCCACATTTCATGAACCATGTTTAACAAAAACTTTGCTAGCAGATGTGGGAAGGGACAGCTTATGGAATTTTTTGAGGTAATGTTATGTTATACCAGAAATATCTACTTTACAGAAATGCAAGGCATTTCAGTAGAGCATCTGAAATTCTTGAAGAAATGTTTTGCATAGGAGCTGTCATTTCTAATGTGCAAATTTTGTTGTGATTTCATCATGGAACATTTCATCCTTTTACATATAGTTTTAAAAAACAACCTTGAGAAATACATTTTTCCATTAGATAAAGAACCCTCATTATTAAGTGTAGATATTTCCTTAATTTCAACAGAAGAATAATATTCTAAAGTTAACTATATAGAATATATAAAAATAATTTTAGAATAAAATTTGTAATTTTACAGTATTATAAAATATATTGAAAACTATGTAATAATAATTTCATAATAAATTTTAAATAAAATATATAATATTTTAAATTTCAAAATAGTTAATTTATAAAACATAATTTATTTAAGTATTTTACCTAATTTAAATTAAATTCACTTAATTTCTTTAACTCTCTTACTAAGGCAAGATAATCTTAGTAAGATGCACTATTACTATAGTCTTTTTTAAATTTTTTTTTGGATATTTGGGTAAATATTTTGATTAATTAGGACTTTGAAAACAGGTCTTTAGAGTTCATTTTGCAGAGAAACCCAAATACTTCCCTGAAGTGACTTGCAGACTTGATAGCAAAATGGAAACAGTAGCAATCAATGTAATGTTTAATATAGATTTTCCATGACCTTTCAACTAATAAACTAGAGTGTTGTTAATGTCATAGTCAAAGATTCTTCTCTACTGTGGGTCAATCAGCAGCCCTCACCCTGCTCCAGACGTAGTCTTATAAACACAGCGTGGAAGCAAAACTGACACTTTGCTCTCCTTTCACCATGAGTCATCGGTCAGTGTGCTCATCACATTCTAGGCAGATGAAACGAACAAATGAACAAACAACTTTACACCAGAGGAGATAAAAACAAACAAAACAAGACAGAGCAAACAAATATGAAAGGGTTGTGCTTTTCAGATCTAGTCCCTCTCAAATAAACTAAACCTTGGTAATTCTGCCTTAATTTTTTTAAAAAAAAAGTTTTGAAAAGTTAAAAGAAAAAAAAAAACCCTTGTTGTGATGATTAACTTTATGTATCAATTTGATTGGGTCATGGGTGCCCAGATACTTTATTAAACATTATTTCTGGGTATTTCTATGAGGATGTTTATCTGTCGAAGTCCTGGTTAGAAGAAAATGCTGAGTAAGAAGTAATTCTTTTTCTTTGACTGACTGTATTTGAGCTGAGATATTGGTCTTCTTCTGCCTTTGGAATGAATTCAGACTAGGACATACAGCATTGACTCTTCTGGTTCTCAGGGCTTCAGACTTGAAATAGAACTATACTGTTGACTCTCCTGGGTCTCCAGCTTGCTGAGTGTAGATCTTGGACTTCTCAGCCTCCATAGTCATGTAAGCCAATTTTTTATAGTAAATTTCTTTAGATAGATAGACATATATCCAATAAAATGTATATATACATATATACACATACATATATGTGTATGTGTGTGTGTGTGTGTGTGTGTGTGTGTGTGTGTATATATTCACACACATAAATCTCCTATCTCTGGTTTTCTACACAGCTCAGACTAAAGACATTTTCATATGAACAGTGACCATTTTTCAGCTCTATGCTTACACTAAGAAAATACTACATGGAATTTTTAGGCAGAACTAAAATTATCCCAGATGGAAGCACAGTAAATCAGTCAGAAATGAGGAGCATGAGAAATGATAAATAGGTGGGTAGATCTAAATTAAAACTGAATGATTAATGTAACAATAAATTTATAATGACAATATTTGTATATTTTTTTAAACTACACAAATGCAGAATTAAAAATCATAATAAAATAGTATAAAAGTTTAGGAAGGTAAATGCCATAAGATCATTACATTGACTAGAAAGTGGTAAAGTATGAATTTAATGTGGAATATAATAAGACAAGGATGTATATTATAACTTTTAAATAGCAATGAAAAGAATAATAACATAATTCAATAATAAAAAAAGACAACCCAATTTAAAAATGGGCAAAGTGCGTGAGTGGGCATTTCTCCAAAGAAGACATACAAATAACCAGTAAGAGCATAAAGAGATGCTAAACATCACTAATTATTGTGGAAATGTAAATCAAAACCACAATTATATACCACTTCACACCCATTAGAATGGCTATATCAAAAAAGCAGAAATAACAAGTGTTGAAGAGAATGTGGAGAAACTAGAATCTTGTATATTGCTGGTAGGAATGTAAACTGTTGCAGATGCTGTGAAAAATGGTATGGCAGTTCCTCAAAATATTAAACATAATATAAAAACGTTGTGTAATCCTGAAATTCCATTTCTGGAATATATACTGAAAATAATTGAAAGCAGAGACTTACAGATATTTGTACACTCATGTTCATAATGGCATTATTCACAGTAGTCAAAAGGTGGATGTAACTTGTGTCTATTGATGGACGAATGGATAAAATGGGATATATACACACAATGGAATATTATTCAGCCTTAAAAAGGAAGGGAATTCTCACATGTGTTATAACATGGATGGACATTGATGATGTTATACTAAGATAATCCAGTCACCCAAGGTCAAATACTATATAGTTCTGCTTGTATAGAGTAGCCAGATATATAGAGACAAAAAGTTGAATGGTGGTTGTCAGGAGCTGGGTGGAGTGAGGAATGAGGAATTATTGTGTAATGAGTATGGAGTTTCAGTTTGGGAAGATAAAGAATGTTCTGGAAATGAATGGTTGTAATGATTGTACAACACTGTGAATGTAATTAATGTCACTGAACTGCATGCTTAAAAATGGTAAATTTTATGTTATATATATTTTATCACAATAAGAAAAGAACTTTAACAACAAAAAAGAATAATAGAATGCATTACTAATGAGCTAATAGAGAATGAGCAGTGGAAAAATAAAAAATACTTTATCCAGAAAGGGCAAGAAATAAGAAAAAGAAGAAACAATGAACTGATGGTCAAAATTAAAAACCAAATAGTAAGCTGGTAGAGACATATCTAAATTTGATAGACAATATTTGTTACAGAGATTGGATAAAAAATGAAAATGACTATACATTTGTTGGTTTGCAACCTTGGGAGCTGCTGGGTGAAACTTGTCCCCAAACGTGGAGACAAGGAGAAACTGAAGAAAGAGGCAGTCCTCTCCAGACTGGTAGGTGGAAGTTTTAATAAACAAGGGAACTGTATGAAGCTTGTTCTGGGTGGCCACAAGATGAGTAGATTGCTGTACCTACCCACCAGAATATAAAAAAAAAAAAATACATAAGGTCTTGACTGGGTTCAGTAGTGTACACAGTCCAGATGTTCTCAATAACACCTTGCTCTCTCAAGGCTACATCCTTGGAACATTCCTGGTGTGGGAACTGTGGGCAGAATGTACATTCAAAGGACCAGGGAGAAGAAGAGGAGCCTCTGATTGCCCGGGTCCAGCTCGCAGATCAACCAGCAGTCATGACCCCTTAATTACCTCCTCCAGCAATACTGCTTATGTAAGATCTTTTATATAGGGACATAGAACAGGTGAAAGAAAAAGGGAGGAAAAGATGATTAGTCTAAATAGTAACCAACATAAAGCTGTAAAACTGTAATAATCAAATACTTCAGGAGATTATTATTAAAAGAGAGGTTGAACAAAAAAATAGACAAAGCCTAAATTGTATACTACTAATTCTATATTCTCAAAACCGTTAAAAAAGGAAAGGAAGACTGATTCACACAGTTTGATATTTAGATACACCTCATTCAGTGATTAATGAAGCAGACAGATATTCAGTATTGGTATTAAAATTTTAACTACATAAACATTAAACAACTTGATGTTATATATGTCCATAATATGTGATATATGTAATTCTCTCTCTACATGAGCACACACACACACACACATACACAAACTACACACACAACCATTGTACTCAGGAAACTGCAAAATGCAATGTTTTCAAGCATAAATGGAATGTTTACCAAAATAGGTCACCACATGCTGGACCATAAGGCAAGTCCTAACAAATTTCAAAAAATTTGAAACTGAAATCATAAACAGTATGTTCTAACAGAAATTCAGTTAAGCTGGAAATAAAAAACAAATAGCAACAAAAATAGAAAGATAACTAGTAAAATCCTCAAACTTTGAAGATTAAGCAATAAGTTTGTCAACCACCCATGTGCCAAAGAAGAACCACATAGAAATCGGAAAATATTTTGAACTAAGCTATAATAACATTACATAAAAATCTTTAGTATGTTGCTACAGCTGTGCTTAGAAGATAAATTAGTAGTTATACAATCATAAGAAAAAAAAATTTGAAAAATTAACACTTACACTTCCATGTGAAGAAGCTGAAAAAAGAGCTAAATAAAATAGAATCAAGGAAATAATGAAAAGTCAAAGCAGAAATCAATACACTGGAAAACAAACACATGTTAGGGAAAATAAACAAGATAAAAATTTGATTGTTTGAAATAAAATTAGGGGGGAGGGTGTAGCTCAAGTGATAGAGCATATGCTTAGCATGCACAAGGTCCTGGGTTCAACCCCCAGCAACTCTTCTAAAAATAAATAAGTAAACTTAATTACCTCCCCCCACCAAAAATAAATAAATAAATAAAAATTTTAAAAAAAGAAATATTGATTAAAAAATTGATAATCTAACAACCCTATTCTTAATTTAAAAGTAAGAGAGATGGTGCAGCTTATTAAAGAAATAAAAAGCCTATATCTATAACTGATAGATATGGAAAATTTATTAAGCTTATAATTATATTAAAAGAGCCACTATCTCGAAAACTACAACTTAGTGAAACTGACACTTTCATTTCCAAGAAGGAAAATTAAATGCAAATTTTTCTATGTTATATTAAAATATATATATTTTACTACATTGAATTCACAATTGGAACTTTCCATTAAGAAAACTCAAAGTCCAAATAATGCTGAATTCTTTCCAAAATTTAGGGAAGCAAAATCATCATCACTACAAAAACTTTTGGGACTAGAAATGTTCCAATATTTCCTCAGACTTTTTAATAGCAAGTATAAGTTGGTGCCAAAACAAGGCATGAACGTTTTATGACAGGAAATTTGTAGGCAAATATCTTTAAAGAACATAGACAAAAAATCTGAAATGAAAGACCAGCAAAATTAGTCCAGTAATGCATAAAGTAATATTTGTTGCAGTAATGTAAGAGTGACATAACATTTGTAAATTAATCATTATTACTTACTGCATTAATAAAATAAAGGAGAAAAACGTAGGATCATCTGATTAGATGTAGAAAAACATTGATAAAGTTGACATATACTTCTTTTAAAAAATCTATTGGCAAACTGTTATTAGAAGGAATTTCATTAAACTGATCAGTGGCACTGTATCAGTTGGTTATTGCAGACTAAAAGTCATCTTAAAACTCCATGACCAATACATGTATATATATTATTATATATATACTGCTTGATTCTGTTGGTTGGCTGATTTAGGGTGGTTTACAAGTTAATGAATAGAAAATTAAATAGTTAAATAATATCCTCTATAATAGCATCAAATGTGGCAAATAAATACCTGGGAATAAATCATATGAAGGATATGGAAAACCTCTACATTGAGAATTCCAAAACAAACATTACTAAAGGAAAGGAAAAAGAACAAATAAAGGCAATCATGTACTACGGTTATGGATTGGAAGACTCATTGTTTAAAGATATTAAATATATCCTCCCCAAATGGTACCTATATATAGTACAATACCAATCAAAATCTCTGCAGCTGTGTATGTATGTGTGTGTGTCGGTTAAAAATGATTGTGGAAATTCAAAGAGTAAAGAGTAGCAAAATCAATCCTAAAGGAGAATGAACACGAGGATTTAAACTACCAGATATTAATGCTTTATTATAAAGTTACAGTAAAATTGTGTGACATTGACACAACCAGATAAATAGTCCAGAAAGACTCCAGAAAGAATCTGGAATGATACTTGCATGTAAAAAAAATTCACACCATTTATGACAAAAGTGTCATTGAGATGTAGGGAAGAAAGGTTCATAGTTTCAGAATATGATGCTGTATAAATTGGATATCTCCATGGGGAAAAAAAAAAGTAAGCCTTTACATTTTTGGTAGATGATGTTGGCTCAGTTGGATATTCAAGTGGAAGAAAAATTGAATTAAACTTTTTCTCACATCTTACACCAGATTTAAAAATTAATTCCAGGTAGATTGAAGATACCAAATACATTGAAAATCTAAATGTGGAAGGCAAATTAATGAAGCTTCTCTCCAAAATTGGAGACTATTTTCATGGCTTCAACATGGATGAGTTGCTTCATAAATTTGACTATGAGAAGTCAGTGTATATATGACACTTTATGGTCCCATTTATACAGAGTTCCAAAAAAATAAAAATAAAACCAACCAATGATGCTAAAAGTCACAATTGTGGTTACCCTGGTGGTCTAATTACTGTGAACTTGTACCAGGGGCCTTCTGGACTGCTGATTATGTTTATAATACCATTTATAATAGTATCAAACTGGATCAGATACCTATGAATAAATCAAAGAAAAGATGTGAAAAACTTCTATTCAGAGATAATAGAAAAATTATTGAGAGAAATGAAAACAATGAATAAATGGATGACATGACATTTTCTTGAGCTAAAAGACTCATTATAGTAAATAAGTCCACTATATTCTCAAAATAATAAATGCTAAACAACCACAATGAAGGAATGTTTTGTTATATTTCTATATCAACTTATATATGTCATGCTTCAATAAAAATGTTAGCACAAAAAAAGGAAATACAAAATGAATCATAATTACCTAAAAAACGGAAAAAAAAGAAAGAAAAGGAAGTATGTTGTAGCTGCAGTGTGTTCTTGTTTTTTCACATTTAGGAGATGAGGATGTATGACTGTCTAGATATGGTGCTAATACATTCCATTCCCTGTGTCAAACTTCTCACCTTCTCAAATTGCATAAGTGCAGACATTTTGGACCTTTATACCTGTGACATTCTGGGAAATGGCCTTACCATTCCTCAGTAATATTTTACAAGTGAACTTGATGTGGAAAGGATCACTGGTCTGAAATACAGTTGTTCAACGGTAGAACCTTTGGCAGGCTTCTCGGTGACACATGTGTGTATAAATTTTCTGAGGCTCATTACAATGCACTTCTCTATCTCATGAGATGCAGCATAAAAGAAAGTTGAATTAATCTGTGACAGAGCAGTAGCATACAGCAGGTCCATGTGTAAAGAATTCATGAATATGAAATTATTTAAACAAAATAAAAGACATTCTATTTATATAATAATTTAATAATTTAATAGTATCCTGCACAGTATTTTCTGGAATTATTGAAAAGAAGATTTGTGAATCTTTAAAAATAAATTAATTTAGCTTCTATCTGACACAGAATTGCTTTGAACTATGGTTTTCTAAGTGCTCTTTTAACACCTCTAGGGATGTGACATTTGTTATTTTATAGGGCATTTTATTAAATTTTTATAGACTTCTATCATGCTAATCTAAAATCTGTTTTTCTGTAATTTATATTTATCATTTTCATTTGTTCCCTGGGGTGCCACAGGGAATAAAAGTTTAACTTCAGGCAAAGTCACATATATTTCTGGATTGTTTATAATGTTTTTTTGTTCTCCTAGATAAAATTAGATTGGAAAATAATTGAGTATATTATGAACTAGGCAATATATTGTGTTCAATGAATATTTCTGAAACATGTATTTTGATTTTTCATACACAAATTGTTAATTAATCAAAACTACAATGAGGTATCACTTCATATCAGTCAGAATGGACATCATTAAAAAGTCCACAAATGATGAATGCTGGAGAGGGTTTGGAGAAAAAGGAACCCTCCTACACTGATGGTGGGAATGAAGTTTAGTGCAGCCATTATGGAAAACCAGCATAGAGATGCCTTAAAAACTGAAAATAGACTTACCATATGATCCAACAATCCTACTCCTGGGCAAATATTTAGAGGGGACTCTAATTTGAAAAGATACATGTACTTCAGTGTTCAGAGCAGCACTATTTACAATAGCCAAGACATAGAAACAACCTGAATTTCCATCAACAGATGACTGGATAAAGAAGTTTTGGTATATATACACAATAGAATACTACTCAGCTATAAAAAAGAATAAAATAATGCCATTTACAGCAACATGGATGGACCTGAAGAGCATCATTCTAAATGAAGTAAGCCAGAAATAGAAAGAAAAATGCCATATGATATTACTTATATGTGAAATCTTAAAAAATGATACAAATGAACTTATTTACGGAACAGAAACAGACTCACAGACATAGAAAACAAACTTCTGGTTATTAAAGGGGAAAGGGGGTGGGAAGGGATAAATTGGAGTTTGATATTTGCAGATACTAACTACTATATATAAAATAGATAAACAACAAGTTTATACTGTATAGCACAGGGAACTATATTCAATATCTTGTAAACTATAATGAAAACATGAAAAGGAATATATATATGTATATGTATGACTGAAACATTATGTGTACACCAGAGATTGATACAATACTGTAAACTGACTATATTTCAATAAAAAAAAATTGCTAATTGATTTCTACTTTAGACCTTCTTTAAGCTTGTCTTCTCCACCCAGAAATATGACATCACTATCAAGTTGGTTACTAAGCCAGAAATTCCTGAATCCTCTTTCTCTACATCTGGGCCATCAGTAAATACCATAGACTGCACTTAAATGGTCGGCCTGACTCCACTTTTGATCCCTATAGACTGTTCTTCACACGGAGCCAGTCATCATTCTAAATTATAAAATCATGATATTTTGTAGTAGGCAGCCTGCTAAGATAGCTCACAATGATCTCCATCTCCTGACAGTCATACCATTGTGCAATTTCCATTGTGCAATGGAAAGCTGGATGGACATATTGGCACCTAGTGAATAGAATATGGCCAAAGTAACAAGATGTCACTTCTGAGCTTAGGTTACAAAAGACTGCGACTTCTATCTTGTTTACTCCCTCTCTCTGGCTCTTCTCAATTACACCTTCTAATAAAGCAAGCTGCCATGCTGTGATTGCCTTATGGAGAGGCCCATGGGGAAAAAAAAGCAAGGGTGGCCTCCAGCCAACAGCCAGTAAGGAACTGAGGTCCTGAGTTCAATAGCCTACATGAAACCGAATCCTGCCAACAATCACAGAAGTGAGCTTGGAAATGGATCCTTCGCCATCAAGCCTTGAGATGCTTGTATTCCCAGCCAACACTTTGATTGCAGCCTCATGAGAGACCCTGAGCCAGAGATTCCAGGTAAACTATGCCTGGACTCCTGAGCGAAAGAAATTGTGTGATGATCAACATTGTTGTTTGAACTCTTCAATTTTGGGATATTTGTTAGATAGAAACAGATAACTACTGTGTACTTCTTTGCCTAAAACACATCAGTCATTTTCAATACAAAAACCCCTATGGCTAACAAAGCAATGGACAGCTCACTGCCTACTTCTCTGTTCTCCCTTTGGGCTTCTCTGCTGTTGATGGAACTCCAGACAGACTGAGTTTTAGCTTTTGGAGCAAGTGAAGCTCTTGTCTACTGGAGGTTTTTGTTCATGCTGATCTCTCTGCTGGCATGCTCTCATGTCTGCTCTTCTCATGGCTGGCCTCTGGTCATCCTTTTAACTTCCTTGAACCTCTATCTAATAAAGCTCTCCCCTAACCCCTTATTAGATATCTTAGCCCTCGGTTATATTCAGAGCACTTGTCTAAATTCATGTAATTTCAGTTATTGGGCTGTTACTTTTTGAAAACTCTGTCTCTCCTACTGGCCTGGTTATGCCAGGATTCTGACTTGGAACCCAGGGATCCCCACTCTACCCCTCTGCCAACCACATTGAACTGTCCTGGTTTGTAACATTCTATAAGTTAATGCTTTGTTATCAAAATTTCCTTGTAATTTTAGAAGATTCAATCTGAATTTTTAAAAAGTTCAATTTTTATTTAGAGTAAAGAGAATTAAGGAGTTACAACAAAGACCAAGTCAAAATCAATGTTGGCTGCTAGCCCTTTAATTCTCATTATCGAACCTTAGTTCTGCCCATATGCTATTCTAGGTATAGTTTTATTTTTTCCTTCAATTTTACACTGTGAGAAAACAATTTAGGAATTATTATTTTTAAATATGGAATGTATATTACAATGAAAATTTAAATATTCTTCAGAAGATCAAATTGGATTCTTGGCTGATAAAGGAACACAGCATATTTTTCTCCTTCAGCAGCCATTGTGTCCAACCTGAAGGACACTTGAAATTATTTAAAATATATTGGTATGAGCTATTTTATTTCAATGTATTCATAGTTACATATTAGAATGAGAGTCATCTGGGATGAATGGCTATTGAGAAAAAAAGATCAGAGAGGGGTCATATTTTAGGAGTATCTTACTACCTTTTCTGTAATAGCTGCAAAGTCTCCACAGACTGAGTAAATGTCATCCCCAAAACATTAGAAACTGAGTCTAGAAGGATTTAATATAGGCACTCAAAGAAATTCTCAAAGATAGTTCCATGCAATGGTCCTCATTTCAATGAAACTATTTCACGGCATTCAAGATGGGAAAGTCTGTTAGTTTTTACCATATTGGGTACGTAAAAGCCCAGTTCCACTTTCAATATGATTTATTAACATGATTCAAACTATAAAATGAATTCATTCTCAGTTGGTCAGTTTTATTTGTCCGATTTATTGAATGGGTCTGCAAACTACAAAAAAGGACAATCAGTCCTTTTTTTCCCTTTGAAAATATCCAAGCTTGCCTTTCTTTTTCCTTCTGCTGCTTGCCTCAGGGACATTTCATGCTTAAAAGCCTTGGATTGATTTCTGTGTCCATTGGTGCTTCCATTTGCCATCTGTTAGTTGAAGTATTTGTATATTTAGAAACACAGGAAAGATGGAACATGAGAAATTGAGGAAGTTTGAAGAGATAAGACAGAGCAACTATCAAACTTTTGTCTGAACCATTACTGATTCATAATATGTGAAGAGTGGCAATAAAATATGAGATTTCAAGATTATTGAATTTCTTGATATAAAAGCACTGAAGCAAAGGACAAAATAGGGTTTTGATAACATTGATTACAAGAATGTATAAAGAATGTTAATACACACTGGAATTTTTGAAAGTAGAGAATTAGAAAACACAACTTTACTCATAATCTTCAAAACTTGTAACTTGTCAAAGATGTTATTATTGGCCGAGGGAAAATGTAGACGTTAAACTCAAATGAAAAAAAAATTGTAATCTTTTGTAGCATCTTGATCAATTTATTGCTGCCTTGAGATCAAAGGAAGCTCTTTAATGAGGTACAAAAACTCACATATGCTAAGGAAAGGCAAATAAGGTTAACTTGGTGAAAATGTTGTGATTTAATTGTGGAAATGCTTTTGTAATTTGTAAATCATGTACATTAATTCTTTTGAAAAGAGGGTTGAAAACAAGCATCTTAAAATAATGTGAAAATATCTTTTCTCAAAGTGAATAACTTGTAGAATATTTTGTTCCATAAATGGCTCTCTGAACTTCTAACACATGCAAGACACACACACACACACACACACACACACAGACACACACACACACACACATTTGAACAACCAATGAAAACATTACTCATTTGTTTATGCGTCTGGATTTCTTGGCTTTCTCCCTCCCTCCTCCTCTCACTGCTTCATATGTTTTGCCTTATTTTCTGCACTTCCCCTTGGGTTCTCCTGTGACTCCGTGCACTGCCTTATGGTGGAGCCTGGCCAGTGTCAACCCTTGTTCCCGTGATGTTTACCACCTCAATGAAATCAGGCTGCAACTGGAATGTGCTCCCAAGATTTCTCTCCCCACAGCCGTCGCTGCTCCCATAAAGAATGTATTTGCCTAATATGTCAACATCTGGAAAATCTGTGGCAGTTGCAGCTTGTGGTCCACAAAGCCCTGACATCAGCAAAGGCATGAGGCAATGAAGAGGAAGGAACTTAGGACATCAAAAACAATACACCCGACCCACCCTGTGTCCCCTACAGGCATTGAGGGAAGATTTTCCTTTTCTTAAAGATTACTCTTCATGAGAGAAGGATCATAACAGAAGTACAGGGGTTTAGCGCCATCGGGACCTTAGAGATCAAATGACTAATATGACCAATACCCCAGTTTAGAGGTGAGGACCCAGCTAACAAGAACAAAAATCCCCAAGCTTGATGACTTTTAATTACCTGGATTTATTATATAGATACAGTTTAAAACTTGAATTATATTATTGTTTTATTAAACCACTATCCTTACAACCTGGAAAAATTATATGCGGTGTGTGTATGTGTGTGTGTGTGTGTTTACCCATAAATATTTTTGATGGTACCTATTTTGAAAACTTTTTTAATCTACTTATACAACAGGATCAGGATTGTTTCATTTTTTTTTTGTAGAGCTGACTCTATATAATAATAAACAAGTTAATTCTTTTAATAAAATTCATAAAACTGTAAAAGTCATGCTATAACTGGTAGTTGACATCAATTAATGTTGTATAGTTACCTTGTGATATATTTATGGATTTCGGTTTTATCCTTCTCTTAAATATTTTTAAGTCAATAAATATCCCCGACTTCAGTCTCAAACATTCTTACATGTCCTTGGAAAACTAGGGAGGCTCAAGAAATGTGATTATACTGCCTAGTAAATAAAATAGTCATGAGATGATGTGTAGGTAAGAGAGTTGAACCAGGAAAAAGAATTGGGTTCATGTTTTGCCACTAACTAGATGTATCACCTTTGGCAAGTTGCTTTTCCTATCTGGACCTCATTTGAAAAATTATGGGATTAGACCAGTCATCTTTATGTTCGTTCCAGCTCTAGGATACCCAGAGACTGTTATGAAAACAAGGAATCAAAATTTCAATTAAGAAAAGGAGGTGAAACATCAGTCAAGCAATAAATGCTGTTTGGGTTGGAGTAGCGTTCAAAATTTACAAGTAATATTCACTCCTGAAATAAAAGTATTTTATACTTCTCTCAAAAATAATCTCCATAGGGGTCAGTGGTGGAAAGAAATTTATTTTATTAGTCTCATTTTTTTTTCATGAACATGCATACTTGGTCAATTTACATTAGACAGACTATTGAATCCAAATAAACATTAGGATCCTATAGTTTCAACTCTCCATCTTTTTTTGGTTTGTGAGTTTCAAGGCCCAGATAAAAAACTTTAGAAACTCTCTAAAGAATAGCTAACTTTCATTGCATTTCTGATATTTTTCTAAGCTGATTGATAAATATCTCTATTGGTTAAAATAATTTGAAAGGTATACCTTTTTTTCTTTTTTGAGAACTTGAGGTGGTCATATCATTTTTGTTAAGGTGAATTCCTAAATTTGTGTCATGTCCTTTAAGACTCTGCATGCCTTGGTCCAGCTCTGCCCTTCCAGGCCTCTCCCCTCACTCTGACTACACCTGCCTCTCCTAATGCAGGGGACACTCCATGTTACACTCTGTCTCAGGGCCTTAATATATGTATGTATATATACTTTTAATCTAGTTATTTTTTGAAGTCAAAATAAAAATGTGCCTAGTGTCAGAAGTCAAATTGTTCTCTGCGGTTTATAACCAAATTAAGTTCTGAATGTTACGAGAGAAAAAGTGTCTTTCCTGCAAACTTGATTCCCCAGAGATGGCCGCTTTCCAACCCTTCAGCTATTTCTTCTCATACTGTCCTCCATATTTCTGCATAACATGCTTTTGCTGCTATTCCCTGAGTTTTCATTAAGGTAATATTACTGACATCCTAATTTGAAAAACAGCTCTCACAAACCCACTCTGTCATCCAAACACATACACATTTACCCCCACACTTCAACCTACCACAATTATATCATGATTTAAAAAGTCCAAAATTATCCATCCTAATGTACGCATATACAAAGGGGATTTTCAGCTGAGTCATGGTTCTATTTTTTTCTTTATTGTATTTTCTTTAATTTTCTGGATGTTTTATTTGTCTAGTTTTGCATGTGACTGCCAGTAATTTATTCTCAAATTCTTCTACTAGAAGTCTAAATCTCCAGATAATATGTTAAAAATACCAAGAGTCTTTTTCTTTTTCCCCAAAACTTTTCATTTAAAGAGCAGTCTCCTGGAGCCTACTGTCTTCCTGCTCCAAATTGATGGCCTGCCCTTGGGTCCATTGGACAGTTGTCACCTGAGGTTTGCCTATACAAATTCCTAGAGTTTCCTTACTCTTTTATTTCTCCACTGGATCCTCTGCCTCTTAGATTCTAAGTGTTTCTCTTCAAAGTTTCTCTCCTTAACTAGTGGAATGCCTACTCTTAGATTCGTAAAAACTGTGCACAGGGAAGGGAGTTAATTAGTTTTTTGAAATCTTGTTTTTCCAAAATTGTCTTTGTTGTACTGTTCTTTACTGAGAGTTAAGTTGGCTAGATAACTTTAGATTAGAAGTAATTTTTTCTTAAAATGTTATCTTCAACTCTTCCTTCCAAATGTTTATTTCTGCTATCAGATTTTTAATTTCCAAAACTATTTATTGTCGTTGCTACCTGTTTCCATCATTTTTAGAGCCTCCTCTTCTTATCCTAAGGATCTTTCTGTAGAATTCAACCACAATGTTTTTCCTTGAAAGTTCTTTTCTGCTCCATGCATCATTTCTGTTTCTTAATAATTTTAAACTATTTAAGGCTGAGAGTGCCACAATATGATTGGAAACTGTGCCCATGGGAGGATTTCCCTATAGGAAAATCTAGATTGCTGTTTCACTAAATGATGGGTTTCTCCAGAGAGAAGTCTTCTCATTTGCTCTCTACAAGTTAAAATCCTAGTTGCTTGTTTGGGGAGCTGTTTGTAAAGAGACCTAGTATGGTCTTGCCTTTCAATGTGCAGCTTTTCATTTTTTCTAATGGTTCTCCATATGTTACCCTACCTTCTACTATGACTAGTGTCCATGAGTCTAAAATTTCTCCAGTTTTCTACCATATAAATATCTAATTTTTGACAGAGTTGGGCAATGTCAAATGGTTAGAACCAAAGGGTAGAATGATGGTTGCCAGGGGCTGGTGGGTGGTGGAAATGGGGAAACGTTGGTCAAAGGGTGCAAGCTTTCAGTTAAGATATGTCCTGGGACTCCAGTGTACAGCATGGTAACTATGGTTAATAATACTATATTGCACTTTTGAAATTTGCTAAAAGAGTAGATCTTAAGTGTTCTTACCACACACATGCAAAAATGTGACTCTGTGAGGTGGTGAATGTGTTAATTAACTTGATTACGCCTGTAATTTCACAATGTATATTGTACTTAATAGTCACATTGTATATTCTAAAGATATACAATTTTATATGTAAATTATGCCTCAGTAAAGCTGGGAAAAAACTTAAAAATAAAACAAAAAGTTTATTGCTCACTCATACTGAATCATCAGTGAGGTTACCATTCTCACTCAGAGTCCCTGATACCACTGTCTGGAGCATTGCCGATCGTGGTGGGAAAAAAGCAAATTCCTGCTGGATCTTTTACGAGTCCCTTTCACCCATTTACCTTAGCCACAACTTGTTATTTGACCCCTTTTAACTTCATGGTGACAGGCAAATGATCCCCTTCCTCCCACCTAGAAACAGATGTAAACCTGACATTAGTGACCACTTGGGCTGATGGATTCCTCCTAATCAGAGCTTAGAACAGACTACCATATACAAGACAGACACCTCTGGTGTCTCCTGGCCTCAAAATCCAATCCAGGGCTTCCCAAACACTATCCTCAAACAATGTACTATGTGTGCCTGTTGTTATCAGACAGAAATCACACTGAAAAGGGGATTTTGAAAAAAGGAGTCCCAGTCCTCTTGTCTGGGGTGAACAGGAGACACAGGAGCAGCAGGAGGTAATGGAGACTGTCATCTGTAGACAATCTGAGCACACTCAGGAAAGTTAAGTAACTTGTCTAGGTTCAAACAGCAAACACAAACCAATCCTTTATGGGACCAATGTCCTGTGTTTCTGAGTTCAATATAATTTTCTTCATCATGGTGTGTCTCAGATTTTATAAAATTACAATTTGTACCCAAACTTTTTGAGAACTTGTCCTGATATTTATACCATTCTTCAAACCACATATCTTTGGCTTGAATGTATTTACTTAAAAAGGAAAACTGTGCATAGGAGAATAAAAGTGAAAATTTAGGAAGGATCATGGAACTAGACAGAAAAAGCTGTCCCCAGAATTAAAAGGTAGAATCTAGGAATACCAGAGTAGGACAGAGAGCCATGTCCCTGCATGTCCCTGGTCCCAAGGGACTGACAAAATCGGCAAGTAGGACTCAAGATTGAATAGGTGAAGAGCAGACAGACATGGGGTTCTCACAATCCTGCAAGAAAGGAGAGAGCTTGAAGAATGAGAAGGAAAGTCAGGGATGAAAATGGAAATGGGTGATTGAAACTCTGGCCCATTTATGGGCCTGTGTGTGAGAGAGAGTCAGAGTCTGAGGAAGGAGCCCTGCTGTTGAAAGAATAGATCCCTGTTGTTTTTAGGAAACGGAGCCAAAAAGTGGATGCTCAGGTGAAAGATAAAGGATGGCTTTGGGACCGAGGTGGGGCAATGGAGCTATGGGAACCAAGGATGCTGACATGGACTGGAGAGAAAAAGCCATTTGAAGGGATCGCGAGCTGTGAGACCCCACTGAAGCAGGTATCTCTGATTTTCTGAGATAGGGCTTTGAATGCACATTTTCTCTTAGAACTGAGCAAAGGAAATTGGCATGGATACCATGTTTCCTCTTTTATTTTTTTCTTAGTGCTTCATGGTTCTCTTCCAAATCCACTCCAGGCAAAGCAAGAAATAGTATAGAGGGAATGTCTTTTGATATACATTAATTTAATAATGTGCTTCCTGATACTAAGGGAAATATCTTTAACATTTTTGTGGCTGCAATAAATACATGGGGGAAAGTATCAAGGAGGTTCTAAATTGCCCACATTCTTTTCACTGTCGCTTTTAGATTTTGCTTCAAAATTAAAATGATGAAAATAATCAAGAGCTTAATCAGCAGAGTGTAAATATGACGAACAGTCAATTGATTTGATGCAAAATATTTACAGAGTTTTTCCAATGTGGAAATGATAAAGAACCCTTTTGCATTTTAAACTAGAGAACCCTGTTATGGATATCATTGCTTTTTCTTGGGTAGGGAGGATAAGAAGGTCTTTTTTTTTTTTAAAGGAACAAAGATTGAAATTAGTTCTAAAATCTGTAGTAATAGAGTTTACACATTTGCTTAGCTTTATGAAGTTTGCAAATATCTAGACCTTGGGACCTAATGCGTTAAGACATCTTGTTTTACCCTGAAAGGCACCTCTTTTGTTAGAAATCTTGCCCTTTCAACAAAGGAAAATCACTGGCTGGTAATCTAATCTTTGAAAAAAAACTTGGGTTTTCTGGCAACAAAAAAGAGAAAAGCAGTATTGGAAAAAAAAGTATACTGGAAACTAAAAGCTTGAGAGGAAGGGGAAAGAACTCCTTGAAAATAATTACTACTCAGGCTGTTTCGTCTGTTAAAATGCTTGGTACTGGATGAAGGAGCTTGCGTATTGTGGCGTCCTGTCGCCAGCTCCAACTTGGGACCAGTCCAGAGTTCGCTAGTTGGGGGAAGCAACTCACAAAAGATAATTTTTCTCTTTAAGCGTATTCTTTTTTTTTTTTTTTTACTGATGAAAGAATTGAAGTAGAAATAATAAAATGGTCCCACTTCAGCTAACAGATTGCTTATTCTTATGCTTGCCCTTAAAACGGTCAACTAACCTGACTGGCTGGTTACTACTCACAGCTCCAGGCCCACTGTTAAAACTAAAGCTATTGATCTTACTGTAATCGAAAGTTATAATCATGATTGGTCTCTGAGTCATTCTCCAGGGAGAAGGTCACAGGACTGTAACTTTACATGATAGCCTGAATTACCAAGAAGTCCATGCCTTGGGTGCTTATAAGGTAAAGAGATTTAAAGAGTGACAACCACTCACCTCTGTGTAGACTTGGTCACCTGGAGACACCATGACGCCACTCTGAGTCTTATGAGAAGAAAATAATTCTGTTGATTGTTATGGATGCTTTATTGTTTGAACTATGGCTATGTAACCTCTCTGCCCCATCCCTAAGAAGGGTTCACAGTGTTGAAGGCACCAGCCTGCTGTGAGTCCTTTTTTCCTGACAAAGCAATAAAGCTGTCTCTTTTCTTCCAAGCTCCAAGACCCGGTCCCTGAGTTATTTGGCTCGTCAGGGACAGGGGCAGATCTTTCAGCAACAGAATGAGCTTCTTCCAGCCCCTCAAGACTGCTATGTTTTTAGAAGTAAGAACTACAGCACAACAACCACATTTTTGATTGTTCTGGAATAAGGCGTGCTGTGTTTTTCTGTTGAACATAAACATAATCACAATGTTAAGAATCTGATTGGACTCTTGTTTTCACTATTGTCACTGAGTGTCATATTGACAACCTCTAAAAGCCAGACATGTCAGGAAGTGATGTAGAAAGGACCTGCACTGTTGACTTTTTAGATATGTCCACATTCTTTCAGCATGGACTTTGGATTTTCCAGTCTAATGTTTCTCAAATTATAATTTCTGTAGTTTCCTCTGAAGTAGTGTATGAGACTCCTTGGGCTGCTAAAACAAAACTCCCGCAGAGTGGGTGGCTTAAACAACAGAAATTTATTTTCTCACAGTATTGGAGGCGAAAAGTCAAAAATTGAGGTTCAGCTGAGTCGGTTTCTGGTGAGAGCTCTCTTCCTGGCTTGCAGATGGCTGCCATCTTGTTTTGTCTTCACATGGCCTCTGCACTGGGCTTGAGTGTAGAGAGAGAGAGAGAACTGGAGAGGGAGAGACTGTTCCTCTTCTCATTAGGCCACCAGTCCTATTGCATTAGGGCCCTACCCTATATGATGTTATTTAACCTTAATTACTTCCTAAAGACCCAGTCTCCAAATATAACCACATTAGGGGTTAGGGCTTCAATACATGAATATGGTGGGGGAGGGAGCAACTCATTTCACAGCAGTTCCATATAAATATATGGAATATATATATTACAGGTTCTTGTCAAGGATGGAAACATGAAAGATGTCCTGTTTCTTGGTAACAATGCTTTATTATAAAAATCTAAAAGTGACTCTAAAGTGAACATTTGAACTTGAATTTTATAGCCATAGTGAAGTTTAAAATATACAACAGCTTACATTTGGGTTGGGCTTAATATTTTTTCAATAGACTTCCAGGTCAAATGTTTTGTGGGATCCGCACAATGCACTTGTGATAGGAAACCCATCATTAAGCCCTGGCTTAGGAAACTAGGTCACAGCACACTGGAGAGACTGTAAGCACACTGTAAAATTAGAAGGTCAGGGAAGAAGTTCCTGCTCTGTCCCTGATGGGGGGTTGGGTTAGCAGTCTGGGGTTTGGGACCCTCTCTCTAAAATGAGAACATTGTTTTGGACGAAACCCTAAAATTCCTCCTGGCATTCAAAAAGTCTCTGTTTCTAGGAGGCACAAGGAAAATGAAGAGATTTGCTGTCAGCTACACAGCAAATTAATCGAAGTTGTGGGTTTAGAACCCTGTTTCCCTGACTTGCAGCTAATGGAAATTTCCAGAAATAGTAAAGGTCTAGTGTCAGGTGCCTTACCCTAATTCTCTTGACAGCATTGGAGTCTTGTATTTTACTTACTTCAGGGGTTAAAAACACAGGAAGAACATTTCCCTTTCAGATTTAATAGGAGAAAATACCTGCTTTATGTCCTATAGAGAGAGTTGTGCTTTTCCTTAGAAAAAAGAGAGAGCAAAAAAAAAAAAAAAAAAAAAAAAAAAAAGATGACTGCAGATGTTTAAGAGGATGGCTATAAATTCAGTGAGCTATAAACAAGAATTGTGACGGGAATAAAACCCAATGTCCTTATAGGGAAACCCAGACATGGCCAAGATTTGGACATGCGCCTTGCGTTAGGGTTTGGTTTTTTTTTAAGAAGCTTGTGGTGGTACTAAGGGTTTGCCTGTAAAATGAGACATGAATGATGTCTGGCAGATCCGAAGCACAAAGAAAGATCTGAGGGCTCTTGTGTTTACACTTGCACAATGATGGTTGTAAGCAGATCTTTCTAAACAAGACAGAGCAATTTAGAAGGATTAAGAGATCTGAATTTAGCAGAATATGTGCTATAATTTTCCTCCTTTCTAAAGTTTCATGAGATTAAGCTCCTTGTGCTGATAAACCTAGAACAAAGGGATTTTGAAAGTGCCTTTTAAGACATTTGCTCTCTATAGGATCTTGTTGCTTGTCACTTGAGGTCATAATGTGGCTTCTTTTGTTCCACGGGGTTAATCTGTTTTGGTTATTTTCTATAGTAGCAAATAGTTTCAATGAAGTAGCTCCCTAAGGCTAGGTAGGAAGGCATATAGATTTTCAATCCATTCTGAAGATAATTATTTACACATATTTAGAATATAATGGAAAAGGTCCTTCAGTTTGTAAGTCATCCTTGCTTTGTCTCTATTCCAAGATAAATTTAGTTTGGGGGAAATTGCAATACAATGCCCAGTCACTCTTCATTTATGTTAGAATAAAAGAAAAACTCAGCCGCTGGGGACTTTCTCTATGCTGTTCTGGGAGTTCACGTCTGAGGGCTGCCTTTCAGGTGAAATAACATCACGATTAGTCTTTGGCTACTGCATTAAATGAACACTCTCAGATCCTCACATTTACCCCACGCTGGGGAGAAATTTCAACTGTATGAGAAAAGCACATGTTTTGATACATTCAGTTAGAAATAATCCAGAGAATAGTTATAAGTTCATGACTAAGTTATATATCCAGATGGTTACATCACTGAGGACATCACGCTAAGTAAGAATGTTGCTCAAAATGTTACTCTGTGTGAAGACATAGGACTGATCAGCACATTTTTGCTGATGGAAAATTTTATGTATAATTATATACGTAAAATATGCATTATATATTAACGTCATTATACTCATAAAGTGCATCTGATACATCAATATAATATTAATTCTATATAATATTAACCATATATTTATATTAACCATATTGTTATCATGAGGAGGGGAAACAGACCTTGGTTCTTGTCTTACCTGAGAGAAAGAACTCAAATGGGAGACTGAAAGTGTAATATAAACAGAAAATGTTATTAGTAGAGCAAAATTAGTAGAGTACACCACCCAACCAGAGAGAGGAAAAATGGTGTTGCTCCTTTGTTTCTCCTGTTTATATGCTGGCTTAGGGGCGTTCTCGTGATTGATTGACAGCTCACATCCTTTGAGTGCTGAAGCATGTTCGTTTCTTTTGCTCATGCTCTTACCCAAGATGCTTACAGAAAAACCTATGAGAGTGGCCCAAACTGCAATGCTAATTACATTGTAATAAGCACTGGACTCTGTTAAGTTGGGTCTCCTTCTCTCTACTGTGCAGACGCAGTGGCAGGATCAAACTGGCTTCCTGTTTGGCGTTCATTTATAGAAAATAAAATTCTTTGAAGCCCCTTATCCTGAGCACAAGCATCCAGTAGCAAAAGAAGACTTTCTCTAATTTTTAAAAAGACGTGCAAAAGAAAAAAAGTAAAATTGTATTTTGAGTATATCCCCTGAGTTCCCGTTTTAAATTTGCTAGTTATAATAAATGTTGTTTAATTCTAGTCCAAATATTTTGGTTTATGATCACAAATCTAGAGTCATTTAAAAAACAATGTTTTCAGGTCAAAATCAAATATATTCTCTTTTCATATAGTTCACCAATTGCTTCAAATGATTCAGTATTTTTATTTGCTTTTCCGTTGAGATTTTGCATTTGTGTATAAATTTTGAAATGTTTCTTTCCAGGAATTTCTGATATTTTTTTCTTCTTACTACATTATTTGCCTACATCGTATTTTTCTCATACATTCCATTACAAAGAATCCTCCTTTGTTTCCCAGATCACATCATCTTAGAATCCTTTTTCCCTCTGCTCCAATCTGGACTGGGTGCTCTTTAGTGCAGCTATACTGATGATATTTTAGGATTTCTTCTCACTGCTCTTCTGTCTCAGATCCAATGGCTTTTCATTCCACGTCATTATCTTTTTTCATTTACTGTCTTATCTGTTGGGATACATTCTCAAGTAACTTCCTAGGAAGATAGAAATGGGAGTAAGCTTTCTAATTATTTGCATGTCTAAAAATGTTTTATGCTACTTCACTCTTCATCAGTAGTTTGATTGGGTAGAAATTATCTAGTTCATTAGCCATGATACATTAGATTACACGTCTTTAACAAAGAGCCCACAAATCTCAGTGATTTAACATAAAGATATATTTTTTACTCACATTACATGTTCAATGCAGATTATTGCTCCTTATACTCAAAGTCCAATTCAGTGGAGCCTGCAACTTAAAAAATGCTTCTGCAATTATGAAGGCAGGGAAAAGGGAATACTGTGCATTGGTAGTGAAAAAGGGCACCTGGAAGAAACATGCTTACTTCCATTTATCTTTTATTGGCCAAGAAAGTCACAGGATGCTACTTAAGGCAGGTAAAAGAGAGGATGACACATCACGCACCTTGCCCCTAAAAGTCCTAAAGTATATGACATTCATTCATATTTAACTACTCAAAGCAATTGCCAACACTACATTTGATGCTAAAGCAGGAAGTACAATCCTACATGCCCGGAAGGAAGTGAGAAATGGATTATTTGTAAATAGTCACAGTACTATACATTGCTTAACAATAAGTTTCCCTTTGATTTTCAAGGCATTACTCCATTGTCTTCTAGCATCCAGTAAACTTTGACTGCTGTTTCTTTGCATGTGTACCCTGGCTGGGTAAAATTAAAATTTTCTTTTTATCTCTGTTGTTAAAAAATTTTATCATGGTGTGATTCAATGTAAATCTTTAAAAATTTATTTTATTGGGCATGAATAGGACATTTTCAGACTAAAAGTAAGAATCTTTCACTTCTGAATGAATTCCAAAATTATTTCTTTAATAATTCTCTCCCTTCATTTCTTTATTCTCTCATTCTGGAATTTTTACTAATTTACCTAATGGAGAAACTGAGTCTTGAAAACCTTACATGAGGATCAGAAAAATAAAATATGGTAGAAATTCCTATGAACTTAGTTGAACAAGAAAATCTAGGTAGAAAAGTGCCATAAAGAAGTAAATGAGTCACTGAGCTTTCATGCTTTTGCTGCAAAGTCTATAATTCCATCATCTTAATGCCTTTCTCACCCAAACTCTTTAACTCTGATTTTTATATCAGGGGTATGAAGACTAATTTAAGTTGTTAAAAAACAATAGAAAAGAGACATTATTACTCACTGTAATGAAATTATTGCTTACATGTATATATGCTATAAAATATGAATGATACAGGTTAAATTTTAAATACAAAATATTTATAAATGTAAATTCTAAAAATTATTTGGAATCATAAGTAAATTATATTTATTACCTATACCCCGTGTCAATTAAGAATACTTTCAGAAGCAAGTAAAGTCAACTAATAATGGCAGCGATTGGAAGTAAAAGGCCAACTATTATCTGCTTAATGAGAAGTCCAGAGCTGGAGGGCCTAGGATTGTTCTGAAAGTCCAACCATACCATCTAAGAGCACAGTTCCTTACAGCCTTCCAGAAGGTTTGTTTTTCTAGTGGATGTGGATCACTTATTATAATACTGCTACTTACATAAGTGGTAGCAATTAGGCAACTTAAGACAAAATGGCTAATGCATTTTCCAGAAGTCACACTTACAAACTTATGCCTAGGATTTTCATCTTAAATAGAAAAATGGGCTCATTTTGCTGGGCTGTGTTTTGTTCAAGACCATCTCAGGCTCAACTCAATACAGTGCTCTACCCTCCACCGTCCTGTTCCAGGTACTGTTGTCACTCCATCTTCAGGAATAGTAAAGCAACGTCATTTACCCCCTTGGGCCTCAACAGTTGGCATAAATGTTAACCCAGAGGTGTCAGAGTCTATTCTCAATGTCACATGCCTTGAGAAAGGATCAATTTCATTGTGTTGCAGGAATCAACGCCAGGGACAGGAGCCAAGTGCAGTTGGGTTGACATGAAGGAAATTATATTCTTGGGGCAACTTAGCAAGGATAAGGTACTAGTGATCTTGTGGAAAAGTTACAGAATGAATTTACCTAGAAGAAAATCGACTGTCTTTTGATTTTGAATCATTTACCCCTTTTTTGCTCCTGTTTGTTTAGAAACCCAATGAAGGCAATGATTCTTTTGCCCTTAATTTTAGTACTAACATGGGGAGACAAAACCAGATCAACAAACGCCACAGCGTGGAGGGACAAGCACCAAGTTGAACAAGTGTGTCCTCTACACTGAAGGTGCTGCTCTGTTCTGCTATTGTCTTTATATACACCCTGTCCCAGAAGACATTGCGTTTTGACAATTTCCCTTTTACCAGGTACACATGTGGACATTTTGAGTGTTATTTCTAGAGACTAGTTTATAAATAAAGTCATTTGAGATGCTGGTAGTTTTTTACATACCTGAAACCTATTTCAGGAAAGAAGGCAGCCAAAGGAGCACTAAGATTAAGGACCATGGGTCTTTTGCCTGCCTCTGTCATAAACCAGCTATGTAAATTTTGGCAAGAACACAAGCTCTCTAGACCTCAGCTGTAACGTGATGTCTTTGGACCAGATGGCTCCAAAGTCTTTCCAGCTGCAGTAGCCTCTGATGTCAAGACAATGGATGCTCTCAGCCTTCCCTTTGGTTCACATTCCATGACGTAACACAGAAGCGTAGTACAATGAGCTCTCCTCCTCAGCCTGGTATAAGCCACAGCTTTGAGGAAAGAAAGGATGTAGCTAGTTTTCACTCTGCCCTTTCCCTTTTCCTTTGCATGCTGCCATTTCTAGGCTAATTTCATGCTTTTATAACTGCTGCATGGAAGTTCTGAGAATTTCCCAGCAGGCTTTTGGCTTGCCTGTGAAGTTTGGGAGTCTAAAATCCAGCTTCCTTTGCTTCTTTCGCTCTTCTTTTTCCTTTCTCTAATGGTTTACATGATCCTATGCTATCATGTTCTATTTCCTAATTTCTCTTCAGTGTGACAAGCCTACTGTATACATTAAATTGCATACAGGAGATATGTAAGTACAGATTCCTCAACTTCAGACTTCTTCTATTCATGCCCCAAATGACCTCTTTCCTCAAAGCATTAGGAAGCCAGATTGTTCTTGGAAGAGTTAAACCAGATTGTTTTCCAACATCTCAGCTCTGAAGCTGAGAATTAGGAGGGCCCATCTGAGCACATGCATTGAGATAAATCTCAGAAGGTACATAATTAAAATTCTCCAGGCTGGGGATGACTTGGGTCACATGGAAGCTCCTGCCACCTTGAGATCTGCAGGTTGGCATCACGCAATGGGCTCTTTTCTTTATTTCTCTCTCATTTCATAGTCCGATGCTAAAGTTCCTGCTGACGTACTTTAGCAACAGCTCAAAGTACTCAACAGTTTGTATTCTACCTACATTTGTGATACATCCTTGAAGAACAAATTAAAAAAGTGAAACTTACTTCAAGTTTTCTCCACATTTTGTTGGAATTTCTTACCACACAAGACGGAACAAGTTCTTGGTGGACAAGCACCAATAAAGGAAGCAAGAACCTCACTTATACTGATTGCTTGTTTTGTGCAAGGCACCACAGAGAGAGCAGAGATAAGAGATATAAGCTGTGCTGTTAAAGAGCTCATAATCTAGTAGGAAAATAATCAACTCATTATAAAAAACAAATACAAGGCACCTGCGGTTAGCAGTATAATGCTCCCCTCCCTCAAAAATATTCATGTCAAAATCCCTGGGAACTGGCAAGGAGAAATAAAGGTTGCTTATCAGGTGACCTTAAAATGAGATTATCCTAGATTTCCCTGGCTGACCCAATATAATCATGAGTTCTTAAAGGTGAAAAAAGGAGGGAGAAGAGGAGTAAAAGTGAAGGAAAATGAGAGGGATTTGACCTGCTGTTGTCGGCTGTGAAGATGGAGGGAGAGGACCATGAACCAAGGAGTGTGCCTTACTCTAGATGCTGGAAAAGACTAGGAAATGGATACTCTACAAGGGCCTCCAGGAGGAATGCAGTCCTGCCTGTGGGTTGATTTTAGCCCAAGAAGACGTGTCAGACTCCTGACCTGCAGAACTGGAGGATAATGAATGTGTGTTGTCTCAAGCCATTACGTTTGTGGTCATTTGTTATAGCAGCAATGGAAAACTAATACAGCACCTTATGATTAATGCCCAGTGAGAGGCTAAAACAGCTAAAAGTGGGGGATACTGTGCATGAAGGTACTTTTTGAACTCGAAAGCCTTATTGAAATATGGTGTAAAAAAATAAATTTTTGAGTACTTCAGTTCTCTTCAGTATATCGCTAAAAGTATAGAATCTTGACCTGCTTATTTGAGGTAAGACCCTGATTTAATCACTTCTGAGCTGTAGAAGCTTATTAACTTTAGGCTCTCAAATTCCCTAAGCATCATTCTTTCTTCTTTTGAACAGAAAATAAGTGTATAAGTCATATATATATTGTAAGTCATATACATGTGTAGTTGACCCTTGAACAACAGGGGTTTAAATTGTGCAGGTCTACTTACACGTAGATTGTTTTCAATAATATATTGGAAACATTTTTGGAGATTTTTGACAATTTGAAAAAAACTCACAGTTGAACTGTGTAGCCTAGAAATATTGAAAAAATAAGAAAAAGTTAGGTACATCATAAATGAATAAAATTCATGTAGATACTAGTCTATGTCACTTATATTACCACAAAATATACATGAATCTATTATAAAAAGTTGAAATTTATCAAAACTTATGCACATAAACACTGATAAACCATTCATAGGCTCTTTGACTACACCAGGCGACCATAAAGCAACCATATTGCTGCTCCTTCATTATCGATGCATGAAGCATTAGACCTGTAAGTAAATATGAATTTTTCCCATTATTTTTTTCATTTTTGATGTGTAGTATTAGTAATACGTATATAACATCTACAGTGTTTCGTATTATATAAGACAGTGTTGATGTGGGTGCTGACAGACAGTTCATCTTGTAAACAGACGACATATACTTGCGGTGTACAGAATATGTGTTAATTGACTGTTTACGTTACCGGTAAGGCTTTTGGTCAACAGTAGGCTATTAGTAGCTAAGTTTTTGATGAGTCAAAAGATATGCAAGAATTTTTGGCTGTGCAGGAATTGGTGCCCCTAACCCTGGCATTGTTCAAGGGTCAACTGTAAATACATACACATATATACACACACATATACATGTGTATGTTATATACTTACAGTATATATCTCATATTTATACATATATAATAATATCTTACATATATATAAGTATCTAAGTCAGTGTCCAGTTAGGAAAGCAGAAACAGTCTATGTAAATATAATGCTGACTTTGCACAACAAGGAGAAGACCTTAAAAGCTCAACAGGAGCTACTGAGGCACCAGGAGATTAGTCATGACAGGAAGCCACCAGTTGCCCCAGGGACAGAAGGGTAACAGGAAAAGGTGGCATTCCCAAGCTCCAGATCCTGGGCCCCTAGGGGGCATTCCCTGGAGGGTGCTTCTGCGTGGCACAGACTGTATACCCAGCCAGAGCTGCCATTTGAAAGGAGATGGCTGCCGCCTAAAGCAGACAGTGGGAGGATTGCCTTGGCTTCACTTTCTGTCCACCCTCCAGTCTCACACCAGCATCTCCCCCAGAGATGAACCCTGCCAGAAACCATCTGAAGCAGCACCTGGGAAATGCAGCCCTCAGAATAGAGCGGTGGGGTGGGTGGGGGGGATGGATCTAAAAGCCAACAGCAAAAGAGCTGCACATGGGCATAAAAATAGTCCCTACATTATCGGCTTGTTTGTGAGGAGTAAATGAATTGTGTGAAGCACTTATGTGGCCCTCCATTCTTGGCACATGGTATGTGTTCAACTGATGTTTTCTCTTGTTACTACTGCTTTCAGTTTAATCACATAATTAAAGTAATGAAAGGGATGCTTAAATGTCTCCCATAATCTAAGATTGTTAACTTTTCTAAACACTTTCCAATCTATTATTGTTTCCTCTGGAGGCAGATTATCCATGTGCTGAAGGTTGTAAGCTAACAAAATGTTGTTGAAGTATGCACCAGAGAAGACTGGATGAAGGGGACTGTGATGAGAAATATGTATGTATTTGCCCTTTGTCTTGGTTCTTGTCACCAAACTCCTAAAACCCTTGAAATTTGCTGAATGGAAAAAAAGAAAAAGCACAACCTAGAAGTTGAGAATTATGTTTTATTTGGAGGACCTTCTGAGGACTTCAAGCCTGAGAGGCAGCCACTCAGGTAGCTGAAGAGGTAGGGGAGGAACCAGGATATATAGGAGTTTTGCAACAAAAACCAGATAGCCTGAACATCAAAAGATTACTGTTAAAGAAAATCAGATATCTGAAGTTAATTTAGTGCTTTTCTATATATGGGAAGATGCAAGAGTCTGGGCTCATTGAAATCATTCCTTCTTTTGGTATGTACCTTAGCTATCTAGGGCCATTATCTTGTACCCGCCTCCTCTGTCCTGAGTCCCCACAGGGTACATGGCTGGGGGCAGCTGCAGTGGCTGAGGGTTTGGCAGCCTGTTTGTCTCCATCCTGAGTTCCCTCAGGGCTCACTATAAGGATGGCTTTAGTGGCTTGATGGCTGCAACATCCTTTGTTTACTGATATGGCAGAAACATTTTTTATTCACATTAGTGATGGTAAATACAGTGCTTTTCTGTGTTCTGTGAGTTGTTCTAACAAATTCTTAAACCTGAGGAGCGCATCATGGGAACTCCTGATGCATGTAGTTGGCAGTTGAAGTCGGGGGCAGCCTTGTAGAACTGAGCCCTTAAATATGTAAAATCTGATGCTAACTATCAGTAGTTACTGTCAGAGACTTGGAGAATTCGTATTTCAAAAGACACCATGTATTTGGTGTCCAGAGGTGGGGGAGAAAGCCCTCTTATTTGGTGTTGAGTTGTCCAGGGCAAACAGCACAGAGGGACCCAAACGAACATGAGGTGATTAGTGCAAACAAACCCCCTCCCCTTGCTCAGCTGTACAGTCTTGCTTTGAACACATGTTGATGAACTGTACAAATAGCTTTTAAATCATCCTTTGAGAAAATTTAATAATAGCCCTTTGGCTGTCTCCTGAGTTTGTTTAAGAAACTTATCTACTATATTGTTAACATGGAAAACTTAATGTCTTGCCAAGTAAAATACACATGCAAGTCATTGGTAAAGTGCTTCATTTCTATCTTTTTGCACATTATGTGTAGTGATTGCCTTGGAAAAAAAAAACTCTTTAATAATGTCCTTTAATTTCACTCCACTTTTCATCTTTTAGGAAGCAATCCACATTGTATCTGAGATCGTAGCTTATTTTTGGCCACTGAAAATTCTTTCATGTGTGTACTGACTACTGTCACATCTGTCTTTCTTATTTCTGCTGAACTCCCGACCCATTTTTGGTTAGTTAATGAGCATTTCTACTTGGGATTCCAACGAGAAATGATACACCAAAGGCAACACTTCATTGTTAATCTCAAATCATTTTTTCTGATCTTGTAATTTGTATCTTGGTGTATGAAGCCATCTTCCTCCTTCCCAAAGTCAAAAATGAAGGATCATAATAACATCTCTCTCTCACTGCCTCTGACCTCCCTCCTTCGACCTCGTCCAGTCACTACATTACGCGTCTACCTTGTTCAAAGGTCTCCAATCTGCTTCACTTTCCACTCCTAAAACCACCATCACAGTTCATGCCCTCTCTTGCCTGCCTGTCTGACCAAGATTCTTATGGGGTCTCCTTGCTTTCAGTCTGACCCTTTCCTCATCTGTTTTTTACTGTACAGTTTGAAAATTGTTACAATCATAAATCTGATCACAACTGTTCCATGTTTAAAAGTATTTATTTGTTCCCTATGACTTCAAGTGAAATTTCAAACTATTGGGCTAACCTGCAGCGCTAATGAAATCTGTCAGTAAGTTTCCAGCATTACACTCTGCAGGTGCCCTTTGCTATAAAAATATAAACTTACTTTAAGTACTCCAAGTAGGCATCCCTTCCTCCAGAATGCCTTTCCTACAACTGCAGTCTTATTTAGATGCTTTTTGATTTTTTCTGGACAAGTCCCTATCACTGCAGTTATTATACAGTGCTCTACAAGATTTTTCTCGTGTGTCTGACTTATTGGACCAAAAGCTATTTGGGGAAGGTGCCATGACTTGTTAGATCTTGTATTGCCAAGTGCCTAGAACAATGCTGTACAATGTGGTAGCCACTAGCCACATGTTTGTTGAGAATTAAAATGCAGGTGGTCAAGTTGAGGGGCACTATACATGTAAAATACTCATGAGAATCTGAAGATTTCCTAAATTCAAAATACCTCATTAATGATTTTCATATTGTTTACATGTTGAAATAAACTTTGAGGTATATTGGATTAAATAAATTTATTGCTAAAATTAATTTCACTTGTTCTTTTTACTCTCTCTAATGTGGCTTCTAAAAAAAATTAAATTCCATATGTAGCTCACATCTGTGGCTCACATTGAGTTTCTACTAGACAGCTATTATGACATGGAACATAATGAGTAACCAAGGAGTATTTTTAAGTGGAAACATGCCTTTGGAAGAACACTCTGGGAAAAGTCGAGATATTTGAATATAATCAGGGATAAAAACTGAAGGAGAAAAGAGAAAGAAAACCAGATCACATACTTGCCAATGTAGTGGGGATTGAGTAACCCAAAAAGGAGGAACAGAAGCTCCATATAAATTGTTTTAAGCTAATTGTGCTGGAGATGAATCTGAATTTGAATTCTGAATCATATGATTTGGAGAAGGATTTCTGAGACAAATGCATATGAGTTAGTTGAACAGGGAGGGATGAATGCATAAATAGACCTGGAATATCTTATGAGACCTTAAAAAATGGCAGCCAAATAAATTTTTCGAAAAACAATGAACTGACAGAGACAAATGGAAAGGGATAGCAGGTAACAGCAGTGTAATTGTGGCAAAGGGAACAAAAGAGACAAGAAGTACACAAGCAGTATATTAGGAGAAGAAAATCTCAGGAATATATTTACCATTCCAAGAGAGATGACCAAACATTGGTCAAGAAATGTCTATTATGAGGCATTTCAGAAAATATAAAGGAGCCCTTGGAAGTTAAAAATGAGTAGGTAGAAGTGAAAAACTCAATAGATGAGTTGGAAGGTAACATTGAAGAAATCTGGAAATCAGAGCAAAAGGACAGATATAAAATAGGAGTAAAAAATGATAAGAAAATTATGTCATCAGTTTAGGACTTCCAATATCCCAATAGTACAAGTTTCAGAATGAGAAAATGGAGAAAATAGAAGAAAATTATCAAAGAAATATAATCAAAAATAATTTCAGCACAAAAGAACATAGGTTTCCCAACTACAGGGGCTTACCAAGTGTTCCACACAATGAATACAAATAGATCCAGACCAAGAAACACAATTGTGAAATTTTAGAGAAATTGAGGCAAAGAAAACTGTCTAGAAACTTTCAGAAAGAATGTTTCATGCAAGAAATGAAATATCAAAAGGTCATCACATCCCTTAATAAAACATTGGAAATCAGAAGACACTGGAGAAATAATTTTGTAACTTCTTTGCAAAGATAATGTACAACAAAACTTTTCTACCAGGTAAACCAAATATCCAGTGTGAATTTGGGTTAGAAAATTTAAGATATGAAAAAACTAAAAAAAAAAAAAAAAAAAAAAAGTCTTCCATAACCATGCAACTTTGTCAAGATGTGTTCTGCTAAAGTCAGAGAGAAACCAAGAAAGAGGAAGCTGTAGGATCCAGCACAAAAGGGAGGCGATGGGAATTCCCAGTAATATGGGAAAGAAGTCCCAAGACTACAGTTTCGCAAAGTCCCAGATCAACCACTTTCTATTTGGAGCACATCAGAATAAACTGAGACAGATTTTTTTTAAGATTAAATTTTTAGGTTGCTTAAGGAGTTTAAATGTACCATACTGGGAAGAGATTTATATGTTTGGGTCAGGGTCTGGAAATAAATCAAAGATAAGAGGAGAGTAAACTAAACAAAAGCAAAGCAAAGCAAATATAAACTTTGGGGGAAAGAATAAAGTTTTGCAGAAAGAAAAAATAATTGTTGTCTCCTTTGTTCAGTTTAAGATAGATAATACAATATTAATCTAAAAATTACAATGTGATTCTCACGGATTGATGGGGCAGAGTGAAGTATGTGTGTGTGGTGGGCTTATTGAGTGAATGAATGTGAACAAACTAAATATTTTTTCACAGAAAGACCAATAATTGAAAAAAGTCTAAAGCTTAGCATTTAAATATGCTATTTAGAGACATGGATCCTGTATGAGTCAGGGTTCCCTAGAGAAACAGAACCGTTAGGAATACATGTATAAAGAGATTTATCGTAAGGAATTTCAGACTACATATTATGAAGGCTGAGAAGTCCCACGATCTGGCATCTGCATAGAGACTCAGGAAAGCTGGTGGTGGTCCAGTTCCAGTCTACGAGCCTGGGAACCAGGAGCCATGATGGTGTAAGTGCCAATTTGAGGGCAGGAGATGATTGATGTCCCAGTTCACAGTCAGAAAGACAATAAATTATTCCTTCCTCCACCTTTTTATTCTATTCAGGTTTTCAAGCATCTGATGACACCCGTCCACTGGAGGGAGGGAAATCTACTTTACCCAGTCTTCCCATTTAAATGCTAATCTCATCTGGGAACAGCCTCACAGGTGCACACAGAAATTATGTTTAACCAAACATCTGAGCATCCCTGTGACCTAGTCAAGTTGACACACAAAATTAATCATTACAGATGTAATATAAAATTTATTTATTCAAGAATATTTTCCATATGCTCTGGAAAATATTAAGCATCTAGTCTTTCTCATAACCAGTCTTGTAGAACTCAGTTTTAAAAAATGATATAAACAAAGTACATGAATAAATATTATTAATCAACAAAGTGTGTGGGCACACACTTGCAGAACCACTGCATGGTTAGAACATATAGACCCAGTTAAATCAGAACAAAACCTATAGACAAAGTCCAGTTCGTAGTCCATGCCAGCACGTCAGGACTAACAGTCCCAACATGGTGATAGGAAGCCCCAGCCTCAGATTTCAGGGAAAGCCATGGTTCAACTCTCAGACTGACACTGATGGGGTCCAAAACATCCTGATCCGTTTTTTAAATACAAGTTTTATAACCGAATGTACCTTTATGAGCTTTTACAAAGTTTATAATTTGTACAAATTTTGATACATGGTCTATGTGAAATATGACTATAAAGTAATAGGGTAGACATGAAAATGAACGTGTTGCAAGGCACCTATAATCGAATAACGACAAAGAACATTACTGAGTACTTGGTCGGTGTGAGGCATTGTCATAAACCACCAATATTTATTTATTTCCTCTTTCAATACTCAATGAGATAAAATGAGCGGTATATGCAGTTATTTCCACTTCACTGATGAAGAAATTGAGGCTAAAGATATAAAACAAATTACTCAAAGTTCTATACATGCTTTTAATCCCTGAACTATAATAAATGGTGATTTTTTTTTTCAGAGTAATAATTTTGAGAGGGGCTAAATTTTCTTCATTGATACATCTGCCATTTGCTAAAAGAATTAAAAAGCATATGAATTCCTATTTTAGGTTTGCCTTTCGTGTCATTCTGAGATATTCTCAACAAGCAGATATTTTATTCTTCGAGAATGGATTTGATTTTCATTTAATACACGAAAGTCAATTGGAGCCAAGTTTGATAAACTAAGCTGATCATTTATTTGGATAATGCTACTTTTTTTTTTGGTCAAAAATTACATTTGGGAATAGAAAGCATGTTTTGTGACTAATACATTTGTTTGGAAGGCGGTTCCCAAAGAAGAGTTCCAAATGTGTGCTGAGCAGAAACTATCATAAAAATACATACAGCTTCATGTGGCTATGTTTTGAATGACAATATACATTTGAATGCATAACTGTCTGTCTGTCTATCTATCCATCCATCCATATTTGTTCAAAATTCCTAAAGGGAAACTAAGGAGCATGCATATAGGAGCAGATATACCATCACCACTTGTCAAAGTCTTGACCTACGGTTAGCAATAGCAAAGTACACGAAAGACTTACTGGGCACCTACCAAATATTTGATTTCTGTTTATTGACTCAAATTTTTGATTGATTTATTTATCAGTATCTCTCTCATATACTCAACAAACATAAAATGAATCACTATTATGTGCCAGACAGCATGTTATTTGCAGAGAATACACAAATAATCCTCTAGTGGAAAGACACAAATCATCACGATAATCATCACAATTAGTATTTGATGAGTTATTTTCTGTGCTACACATGGTGCTAATCCTTTTACATGAATTGTGCTACTTATACCTCAGAACGACTTTATGAGATAGATGCTATTATTATATTGATTCTACAAATGAGGAATAAGATACAGAGAGATTCAGTAACTTGGTTAAGCCTAGACAGCTGGTAAGTATTACAGTCAAGATTCTGAAGGCTCTTAGCCACATCAGTTTTGGGACTAGCTGGGGAATATGGGCCACATGAGCTTATGAAGGTGAATTGAGTTCCACAGATGAGATCATCCTGAGCTGAGAAGGTGAGAGGAAATAGGGAGGGCACATTCATAAAGCCCAGGCCAGAAACGGCTTCATGTGCTGCACCATCTTGTGAGATAAGAAGCCATCTAAACCTTTTAAGAAAAGGTCTTAAATCAAATTATGTGATCTGACTTGGGTTTTGGGAAAGTAACTTTGACAGCCATCAAGATGGAGGATCGGATGGGAATCAGACCAGAGACAGGGAGACAGGTGAAGGAATGCTTGATTGCCTGGGTAAAGCTGATGGAAAGATGAACTATGGCAGCAGAACTTGGAGGAGAGATGAGCTGTCCAAGGGGAGATGAATGGCTCAGATGATCTATTGGTCTGGGGGTCTGCTGGAGAGAAAGGAATCCCTGATGATGGTTACTCCTCCAGATCAGGTTTCTATTTGGGGTAGCTGGAGGAATAATGATGCCATTCCCTGTAATAGTGACAGGGGACAATGCATAATCTTTTTATGGGGCAGAGAGATAGAAGGATTTGATTAGTCCTGGCTGTGTTAAGTTTAAGGAACTCATGGACACTGAGGTGGAACTGCAGTTGATTTGTTGAATATGTAGATTGAGACTTCAGAAGAAGAACTAGGGCTGGGATATTAATGTGAGAATCATCAGCATTTAGGAGGAGGTTGAAATATACGGAAATGAATGGGGCCAGGGAGAATACAGACAGAGTGGAAAAAAGGTACTCAAGGTCAGAGACACTGTAAACTGCAATATTTTAAGAATAAGCAGGAGGAGGAGGCAACAAAGGAGACAGTGAAGCAGGAAATAAAACAGGAGGTTACTGACCTAGAACGTGAGGAGCAAGGGTGTTTCAACAGTAATGATTATTAGTAATCTATTAATTGCAATAATAGTGTATTTACACAACCGTCAGTAATTATTGCAGTTTTGTGCCATGGACCACGATGGTTGTTTTGCTCAAGCTGCCTCATTGAATCTTCATAAGCATCCTAGCTGTTTGCTATTATCACCTCTAAACTGAGGCTCTGAGAAATCAAATAATGTGTGTGAGATCACACAGAAAGTAACTATCAGAGCCAGGATTTGAATGTTAGGGAACTTCCACTAAAGCCTTTGTGATTGACCCTTAAATGTAATACCAAAAAATTGAAAACTAAAAAGAAATTGATGCATAAGAAATGATGGAGATTAAAACCAGATTTCAATTGGTTGAGGAAAAAAGGGGAGTTTTAAAGAAGTAATAATCCAAATACTCTTTGTAGAACTTGGATTGTGAAAGTGTGAAAGGAGGGAAAGAGAGGAGTATTTTTATTCATGTTTTTTAGAATAGCAGAGCCATGCAGACTGAAGTGCAATTAATATGCTGAAGAAATGGGACGTTGACTCAGAGGGAGACATTAACGATTTCTGAAAAATGGAAGTGGATGGAATTCATAGAAAAATGAATGGCATAAAACACCTACCATGAGATTAACATTGAACTTTTCCTTCTGTATTTAAACTCTATTTAAATATTTAAAAGGATAATAGGTAGCTTTTCATCACTTTCTTTTTTGCTTTTTTCTTTCCCATGTTTCTTGGTCATGTGAATAATTTTATATATATATATATATATACACACACATTTTCATTATTTGTAATAATTTTTTCAAAAAAATCTCATAGTGCTTGGTCCATTGTCTCCCCAGTTTAATTTCTGTATGAACAACTTTGCATTTTGCCGCAGTGGAGAGATCTCAGTTGACATCTTTCCCTCAAATGCTTACAGATGCTTCTCACATTTTAGCAGTTTCAATTGACAAAAGAATTTCTTTTCCTCTTAGATTTTACCCAACTGCTCAAGACTTTGGAATGGCTACATGCCTGTAACAAATGACTCTTCTGACGTTGGATGTTGAATGGCTTTACTTTCTCACACATTCTTGGACCATGGAGTGTTTTTCCCGTGCAGGGCCCGTGACCTACAGATGGCTGTGGTAGATTCAATAAATTGAAAAAAAATACAAAGATGCTCATTATTACATTATGCTACATGTTTCCTTCTTTTCTCGTGGGATTGTTTCACAATGGCTAAATTTAGTGGTCAGCATTTACCACAAATGACTGGTAGCATAGACGTTCAGGATACAGAAATTTATTTCAGCAGAATGGACCTCTAAAAAGCCATTCACGTATAAACAGAGGAATCAAACATTTTAGTAGAAAGTTGGTACATGTATATCTCAAAAGGGGAAATGTCTCACTTGACAATGTAAAGGCTTTTTGAGGTAGAAGTTATTAAGGATAATTCTAGATTTGAGAGTGACAATATAGAACAAAATAATACTTCAAATTAAATAAATAGGAAATTAGAAATTGTGATTACTCTGATAATCACATACCTTTCACTTTTAAAATTACTTTTATTTTCCCACGTGAGCTCATTATAACATATACTAGGAAACCCACTATTAGTGTTGATTGATTATGGAATAGTGGTTAAGTTCAAGGATTTGAAGTTAAATAGACATGGCTTGAAATCCTACATTTTACTGCATGATCCTTGGCTGGCTTTAGTTTTTTTTTCAAACTTTGTGAAGCCTTGGTTTTTTACCTGCAAAGTGCTGATATAATTCAAGCATTAAAGTCTACCACGTTAGAAAGAACTCAGTGACTGGGAGCTTTTGATCAAAACAAAATGGTTACAGTAGCAGAATTGTATTTATCAAGCTGATTGGGGTCAGTTATATTGGAGTCCTCCAGGGCAGGGCTGTGGTAGGGATGTAGGAATGCACATAGCCTTTTGTGGGAGGTGGGTGGACACAGATAAGAAGTTGCCCAAGACAGCCTGCCTCTTTGGTATTGGATGGAGAGTTGGCGGTGGAGTGCTGACTGAAGGAGAACTAGTCATTAGGATAAATGCCCTTGTCCTGTTCCAGTGACCACATGAATGAAGAAATGAGAGGAAAGTGAAGAGGTTAGTACCTGGGAAAATGGTAAACAGGATGAATGTGGATAAATGGTTTGGAGCTAAGTTGGTGATGAGAGCAACCACCTCATACTTACATGGGGAAAGCATGTGGGGAGTCCAAGAATGGTGAGCTTGGCTGCCATAAGTTATAAACTATACAAATGTGTGTTATTAGTATCATGATGTTGAGGAATGGGGTGGAATAATACAGCATCAGGGCCAGTTTCGTGAGCTAATGACCTGTGCAGTTGCACAGGACCTTGCGCTTAGGAAGACCCAGTGCTTGGCTTAGTGCTTTGCTGCAGTCATCATTGAGTTCTTAATATTTTTGAACGAGGGGGCTCACATGTTTATTTTGCATTGGGCCGCAGAAATTATGTAGGCATTCCTGTGTAACATGTCTGTTTTGGATGAGTGGTTTTTAACCAGAATGATTTTTTCCTTCCCTGTACCCCTCACCTCCTGGCAGGGACACTTGGCAATACCTGGAGTCATTTTTTTTTTTTCCCAAGTGTAGTTGATTTACAGTGTTGTGTTAATTTCTGGTGTATATATATATATATATATATATATATATATATATATTATATATATATATATATTCCTTTTCATTATAGGCCACTACAAACTATTGAGTAAATTTCCCTGAGCTATAAGAGGACCTTGCTGTTTATTTTATATATAGTAGTTTGGATCTGCTAAACTTGAACTCCTAATTTATTCCTCCTCCCCCTTTCCCCCACTGGGACCAAGTTTGTTTTTTATGTCTGTGAGTCTCTTTCTGTTTTGTAAATGTTAATTTGTGTCCTTTTTTTTTTTTTAAGATTCCACATATGAGTGATATCATACACTATTTTTTTCTCTTTCTGGCTTACTTCACTTAGTATGATGATCTCCAGGTCCATCTATGTTGCTGCAAATGGCGCTATTTTATTCTTTTTTCATGGATGAGTAGTATTCCATTGTGTGTATGTGTGTGTGTATATGTATGTATATGTTGTGTGTGTGTATATATCTACTTCTTTATCCATTCATCTGTTGATGGACACTTAGGTTGCTTCTATGTCTTAGCTACTATAAATAGTGCTGCTATGAATATTGAGATGCATGTATCTTTTCAAATTAGAGTTCCCTCTGGATATATGCCCAGGGTGGGATTGCTGGATCATATGGTAAGTCTAGTTTTAGTTTTCTACGGAGTCTCCATACATGTTTTCCAATAGCTGCACCAAACTACATTCCCACTAACAGTGTAGGAGGGTTCCCTTTTCTCCACACCCTCTCCAGCATTTATTGTTTGTGGACTATTTAATGATGGCCATCTGACCAGTGTGAGATTGGAGTCACTTTTGATTGCCATAGCTAGGAATGCAAAACTGGCATTTATTAGACAGAGACCAGGGATGCTACTAAACATCCTATAATTAACAGCGGAGCGCCTGACAACGAAGAATTACCTGGACCATAAATGTCAATAGTACTGAGACTGAGAAACCATCATTCAGTCTGATGGCAGCTTTATTAAAGACAGATTTATCTGTGGACCTCTGGATAATATTATTGTTACCTAATTGGGAAGATGCAAAGTTAACTAGTAAACTTCAGGTGAATTAAACTCTGTGTAGTACTGAGTTGCACATTTTGCATTTTGGCTAATGGAAGGATGTATTTTTATAACTGAGCCAAGGCACCATAAAATTGAACCGACTTGATGCCAAAGAAGACTCATTTGACTTGGAACTTGTAATTAGCCCACCAGCAGCACCTGTGTAACTCTTATGATCCTTATTTTTTAAATCTGGCAATGAAAAGATGGATTCTGGCTGCGTGGTCAGAAAGTTTCTTTTCTAAGTGCCAAATCAAGCTTCTTGCTATAGTTCACTTCTGGGTCAGTCTCCTATTAGCTCAGAGAAAGCAGGTCATTCCCTTACAGTCATTGGTTAAAACAATGCCCTGCAGAAATTAGGGTTTTCTTCAAGATTTTTGGAATAAATGTTACAGCATATAAAAAGGGCCTTGTCAAATACATCTTTGTTGTTGTTGTTGTTGTTGTTGTTGTTGTTGATTTGTTCTCATGGATTACAGGGATTGAGCTAAATAGTCTTGCACATCAGAGATTATTTTACATGGACCAAAATTGTGGGTTTCCTCCCTACGTGGGCAGGATTGCTTCAGCCACAGGGAAATTATTTTATGGCCACAGATCTGACACCTACACCTAAAGGTTAGGTCAGAACATGGATTTATATGGCTGGGGACATAAAACGGAAACAGATGATGGGAAGTGGGTAGACTTATTAATAAGACTGGAAAAAAAACGTAAGATGCATGCTCTAATTGCTGCAGGCCAATCACAGTAGATTTATGTAGGAGAGCCAGCAGAGTTCTTTTTACACTTTAATTTTAGACCATGGAGTTTTCCTTTACATTTCTTTCCCAGATGTTTCTTTCCACTTGGCGTGAGTGTTCTTTATCACTCTTCTGGAAAGACTTAAGTATTAATTACAATGAAATTACATTGTATCTGAGGGCAACTGAAATGTAGTCATGGATTCTAAGTCTGAATTTTCTCTACTTTAAAATGGTTTCATATTGGTTTTATGGGCTTTGCAATTTGATTTGAATGTCTAAAAAGTGATTTTCTTGATATTATTATAATGACTGCATTTAATACACATCTTGAACTCAAGGCTACAGAGAAAGTTCATACAATTTGGAGTCTCTCAGGCACTTCAACATCTGAAACATTTGACACGAAGAGATATTCTACACATCAGATAAAAATAAATTCTACACATCAGATAAAATCTTAGATCTACTCTTTAAATATAGTACAAACTAAAAGGAATGAAATCAATCTTGTTAGGCAGAATGACTTTCGTGTATTTATTGTATTTTTTCTATGTGGACAAGTCAACTTTTTTTGACATGATTACATTTTTTCATTATTATTATTATTGTTATTATTATTAGCTTACATTTTGGGGGGAGGTAATTAGGTTTATTTATTTATTTACTTTTTAATGGAGGTACTGGGTACTGAACCCAGGACTTTGTACATGATAAGCATGTGCCCTATCACTGAGCTATACCTTCGCCTCATCTTTATGTTGTTTTAATAGTGCTTTTTATCCTAAAGGTACAGAAATGATAATTTACATTATTGTTGATTATATTTTTTCTAAGTTAATTATTCTTGTCTAGGGAGATTATTCCTCTTTCGTCTAAGAAATTTTTTTAGTGATTAAAAAACAACTTCAGGGGTATATTAGGGTTCTCTTGAGAAGCAGAACCCTAGAGAGAGATATACAAAAAGAAATTTATTGTAGGAATTGGTTCACAGGATTATGAAGGCTAAGATGTCCCAGGATCTGCCATCTGCAACCTGGAAAACCGGGAAAGCCAATGGTGCAATTCAGCCTGAATCCAAAGGCCTGAGAACCAGGGTGGGGAGGATGACAGGGCAATGGTATAAGTTCCAGTCCCAGTCGGAGTTCAAAACCCAAGGACCTGGAGCATCTATATCTGAATGCAGGAGAAAATGAATGTCTCAGCTCAAGCAGAGAGAGTGAGCCTTTTTTTTTTTTTTTTCAGCCTTCTCATCCTACTCAGGCCCTTAGAGCTTCAGTGATGCTCACCCACATTGGTGAAGGCTACCTTCCATACTCAGTCTACTGATTCCAATGCTAATCTCTTCCAGAGACACCCTCATAGATACACCCAGAAATTATATTCTCCCAGCTATCTGAGCATCCCTTACAGTCAAGTTAACACATAAAATTTACCATCACAAGATGTTCAACTTGGAGGGGTAATTCTTATACATCATTCAATGTAGGGAAAGAAATAAAAAAAAAATTTTTGAGATAAGTCTTCCCCTAAAATCATGCTGAATTTCTAACCACGAGTACCTCAGAATGACTGTATTTGGAGATATGGCCTTTAAAGAGGTAACTGAGTTTAAATGCGGCCTGAGAGTGGGCTGTAATCCGATATGAATAATGTGCTTACAAGAAGAGGAGATTAGGACACACACAAACACACAGAAGACCTTCTGAAGGCACATGGAGAAGATGGCTATCTGCAAGCCAAGGAGAGAGATCTTGAAAGGACTCTTCCCTCATGGACCTTGGAAGAAACCAACCCTGTCAATACTTTAATCTTGGACTTACACTTCCAGAAAATAAATTTCTGTTGATTAAGCCACCCAATCTGTGGTATTTTTATGGCAATCCTAGCAAACTAATACAACATGTAAGTCATGTTCAGCATGTATCATGGATTTTGTTTTTGTTTGATTTTTTTTATGCATCCATTGCAGTACCTTGCAAATAACAAAAGTTCAATAAATGTTTCCGTTATTGTATGCAATAAAATAGGAGAATGTATTTGTAGCCTAGACGACCAGATATCCATCAAAATTTCTTGTGACTGCCCACAGTTGCCTAATTAGGGTCTATATGTCTCAGTGTCCTTGCATCTAAGTGGGACATTTGATTATTTCTCCTCATCAGTGTATGTTAGGGTGGCTTCTCCTGACCAACGCTGAAAAAAGCACACATGCCTTATCCACTCTTTTTTCCCTTATGCCTCCTGGATGTCAAAGCCCAAGGCAACATTTTACTGAATATTATAGATCTTTTATCCACCTGAATCCCTAAGTGAGTGAATGGAGCAGAAGTACTTTCCTTACTCGGTGCAGCCTTCTTAATAAAGCATCTTCAGAGGCATGCTACTTAATTGAGAAATAGCCTTGCCTGTGTTAAACCACTGAGATTATGTGGTTCATTTATAAAGTCGCTAGCATTTCTCTAAGTTGTATAGAAATGTTGTATTCAGTGTGAGCTGCTATAATAAAAACCTAAAATATACGCTACTGACTTAGCAGTCAGGCAGAAATCAAAGAGCAAACTTAGAGCTGCAGAAAGATCTATGTACCATAGTGGCAAAACATTGCATAAAATTTTGCCTGTAATATGTTGGAACACCAACCACTTGTTTACCAAGCCTGTAGGGGAAGAAGGTTGGAAAAGTCAGCTATTAATAACTTATGTTGGTTGTCATTTGCTGAGTTTAGCAAATTATTATAAGGAAAGAGGTAAGCTCAGGCTTATAACCGGCTTGATTGAGAGCATACTTAGAAGAGAATAAAAATTATGTGGGAACTGGGGGCCTCTCATTAGCGGAAAAGCCTCCCTTGCTCAAATGGGAAGAGATAGACCTAAAAAGCTTCTAGTTTCAAGGACCCATTAAGGTTCAGCACTGCATCAAAGGAGATATGAATTGTGGATCTTCTCAGCCATCCTACTAACATAGTGGCAACACAGACCCACAGATTTGAAAGGGAGAACTCTTGGGCCCAAGAAACCAAGGCATGAGTCAGGTTTGAGGGTAATATCTAGAAAGAACTGAGTTTTAGTACTGAAACATGAACACAAAAAATTCAGGTAGTGTTGCCAGATTTAACAAATAAAAATACAAAATACCCAGTGAAATTCAAATTTCAGATAAATAACAAGTAATATTTTATTATATGTCTCAAATATCATATTCTATTTATTATAGAAATGATTGCAGAGGGCATACTTACACTAAGACATATTTGTTGTTTATCTGAAATTCAAATTTTATTGGGCATCCTATATTTTATCTGGCAACCTTAATTCAGAGGCCTTCAGTCTTTTGAAGGGAGCCATATTATGGAGAAGTCATGAGCCCAAACAAAAATCTCTGAGTACTGGAGCCTTTAAACCAATACTTGGGTTCCAAAAATTGTATGAGAAGGAAGTGAGTTGGGAAATCTGAGTAGGAAATCCACTAGGAAGGCATTACTTCCTAATGCCTACTTCAGATGTGGCCACAGAGAATAATGCTAAGGAAGAACTTTCCAGAAATCAGAGCCAAGGGCTGCAGAGAACAATGGACAAAGGCATTCCTCAGGGTCTACTTAAGGAAATGATTCCAGCGCTAAAGCAATAATACCTACAGGAGGTTTTCTATTTTTTTGGTGTGTATTTTGCTGTTGAGTCTCCAATTTTTCCTTGTGGGTGACAATAATTGTGCTAAACCTGTTTCATCATTTTATATTGACTGTGAAGAAATGAGTGGCAGTGGGATGATAACTTGCTCTTTATAATTTACTAGATCAGGAGGAGCCTTATTGGGACTGAAAGGTAGACATCCAGACTTTGAGCTGGATGCCATAACTGGATAGCCCTTAAGGTGGTTCTCCTGGTGAGAGTGTAAAGATTCTCTATGTGGGAAAAAGTCTATACATAAGGAATTTGGAGGCTAGAAGGGCTAAAAAACCCAGGTCAGGGTTTTTTGTTTCCCAATATAGGCAAGAGTCAGCAAATTTTTCTGTCAAGACCCAATTGGTAAATATTTGATGCTTTGCAAACCAACAGGCAAAATAGAGGACATAATGTAGGTACTTACATAACAACCATTTAAAAGTGTAAAAGTGCACATTCTTAGCCTGTAGGCCATAAAAAATAGTCAGGAGGCTGGATTTGACCCAAGCCTGTAAGTTTTCCACCCCTGATGTAAAGCTGATGGTAGAAAGCAGCTTCTTACCCAAGAATTTTACTCCCTAGGCTCATTTGCATTTTTCTAGGGGCATGTGACTAATTATGACCAATGGAATGTGAACAGAAATGGGTGCTGTGAAGGTCCACATTTTCTTTCCTACTCTATCATCATCTGATTGTCATTCATAGGACAATCTGGGAAGTCAACAGTTAAAAATGAAGAACCAAATACAGCTGACCCCCTAATAAGACGGAGCAGATGTCTAAAATCTCAGGAACACTGTGTTGGTAAATTATGTAAAAACATAATACATTTCTATTACATTAAGATGTTGAAATGTTGGGTTTCATTTATGACTGCAGCTGGTGTTGTACTAATTAAAAAACTGCTCATTTCATAGATATGTTCCAAGATTGAGTCTTTATTTAAATACTGTATCCCCTGGAAGCCTAGAATTTCTACCCATTAAATAATTTTCTTCCTCATATTAATTCTGACAGATCCTAAATTGTGTTCACTTTTTTCACTAATACATTGGATCCATTTTCAATCAGATCAGTTCATAGCATATTTTAACCAGCTTTTGACTTATTTAAACAGATAATTTTTCTAAATCAATGCACACATTATAAAGCTATGTCTTTAAAAATGTATTTAAATGACAATAATTAGCTATTAAAGGAGGATGAACTATGGAAACTCTTGAAACTATATCTGATATCTTGTTTTGTTTATGTTTCCCTTAACAATGTATCAGTGAGAAATTGTTCATCATATAATATCATCCATGATCTGAATAGGAAGTGCAAACTTACAAGAATAGCAAATTATTTTTCTTTAACTTTCTAATTTGTACACTTGTATAATCATTAATTTCAAAGAGGAGAAGAGTCTTAGTGAAGCATCTATTCCTTCTAACCTCTCCACTCCTCTATCAACTTTACCAAAGTGAAATAAAATCTGATGTTTTTTTGTAACATTTAAATGATCAAGTATTTGTTAAAGTGGTCAGAAATCACTGAATTTTAGAAAGAGTGCAGAACAAATTCAGAAGAAAGTAGAATGATGAAGTTAAGGAAACTGAGATGCTCCTGGAGTAAGTCAGTATATTTGTTGTGTCACCAAAAAATCAGACCAAAAAATTAAGAATGTCTTGAGATTTATTCAATGCGCATGGGAAGATAAGATCCACAATTAAATAAATGGTCTATATTTTCAACATCTCTTCTAAGCTAGAAACAGTTTCCTGGTACTCTTCTGCATCAAAATATTACTCTCCCTTGCAAAATCAGAGTATTTGATACACATGATATTTTATTTTATGTTGCTCATTTAATTGAAATGTAGTTGATTTACAATGTTATATTAAATTTGGGTGTACAACATAGTGGTTCAGTATTTTTATATATTATACTCCATTTAAAGTTATTACAAAACTATGGCTGTATTTCTCTGTACTGTGCAGTATATCCTTATTACTTATTTATTTTATACACAGTAGTTTATACCTCTTAATCCAGTAAGCCTACTTTGCTGCTCCCCCTTCCCCTTTTCCCATTGTTAACCAGTAGTTTGTACCCTATATCTGTGAGTCTATTTCTGTTTCATAACATTCATTTGTTTGTTTTATTTTTTAGATTCCAGATATAAATGATAACATTGAGTAGTCATCTTTCTCTGTATGATCTATTTCACCAAGCATAATACCCTCCAGGCCCATACATGTTGTTGTATATGGCAGAATTTTATTCTTTTTTATGGCTCAGTAGTATTCCATTATGTGTGTGTGTGTATCTATATACACACATCACTTCCTCTTTATCCATTCATCTATTGATGGACACTTAGGTACCTTCGATATCTTAGTTACTGTAAATAATGGTGCCATGAGCATTAAGGTACATGTATTTTTTTAAATTTTTTTTCCTGATATATAACCAGGAATGGAATTGCTGGGTCATATGGTAGTTCTATTCTTAATTTTTTTTAGGAATCTCCATACTGTTTTTCACAGTGGCTGCATGAATTTACATTCCAACCAACTGTGTATTATGATTCCCTTTTCTCCACATCTTTGGCAATATTTGTTATTTGTAGACTTTTTGATGATAGCCATTCTGACAGATATGAGGTGACATCTTTTTGGCTCTATCTCTGAAGACAAAATAAAAAAAAAAACAGATGGGATCTAATTAAACTTAAGAGATTTTGCACAGCAAAGGAAATCATCAACAAACCCAAAAGACAATCTACTGAATGGGAGAAAATATTTGTAAATGATATGGTCATTAAGAGGTTAATATCCAAACTATATAAACAGCTCATACAACTCAATATCAAAATATATACTTTTCCAAAGAATATATACATACGGCCAACAGGCTCATGAAAAGATGCTCAACATCACTAATCAAAAAATGTAAATCAAAGGTACACAGCATATTTTAAAATACCATTTAAAGTTGTGGGTTTTAAAAAATATATAATCTATTTGAATGATCACACTGTGTAGTCCCAGAATTGCAACTTATTTTTCTGGTTTGGTGCTAAGGAATATTTATTCCACCATCTGGAAAAGTTATAAAAGGATAAACCTAGAGATGTGTCAGAAATAGCAGTAGATATATCTTGCACAGTCATGTGACTATTTGTTCATGTGATTAGCACAGCTCAGGCTTCTATAAATCACATATCTCAAAACAAATGACAAATTCTGCATTCCTAAAATGGTAAGACATTTCAAGCAAAACTCTAGCTGGTAGCTACCCTCCTGAGCTCTTCCACTTGTCTGGTGCCTTCAGTTTCATCAGTTTTCCGGAGCTGGGCCTGCTAGGGTATTTCACACACTGCCTTGGGTGTTCGCTTTTTATGGTCTGCTAATTCAGTTAGCATTTGTCCATGAATTTTCCAACTTCTCAAGTTTTGTTGCTGTTTTCATCCTTTTAGCCTCCCCATCACTTTTATTTTTGTGGGTGACTTCTTTTGAAAAAACCCCATAACCTTTGTTGACATATTTGTGAGGTCCCAGGAGAATGTGGAACCAGGTAACTATCAAATCCACCATGCTTATTTGTAAGTTCAGCATATTTTTTAATAGTGGGATAAACACAGTTTGATGATGCTGGGAACTGAATTTTGAATAGACAAAGTAGTTTCTCCAGAGGGAAATATCTACTTTTATTCAAAACAACAACAGTCCTCTTTGGAATGAACAGGATCTGACCACCAAGAACTGGTACCTAAATTACTCATGTCATCAAAATAGAACAGGACATGGTTAATCGAATCCACCCAGGTTTGTTATAAATAGCCAAGATCTTACATGAGGAATTTAATCTCATTCTCCTGGAATCCAAATCTTGTACCAATTTACTCTAGGCTAGGAACGTACTTTTGTTTTTCTCTTAAGAAGAAAAACTATGAAAATACAATTAGACAGTGTGTTCTTGGATATGTTAGATTTGGTGGAGTCAGCAAACCTTGTCTCCAGAGGGCCGGATAATAAATATATTTGACTTCGTGGGCCATGTGGTCTCTGTCACAACAGCAGCCTCTCTGTCACTCAAAAGCAACCATAGACAGAGGGAAGCAACTGGCCCTCCTAGGAGGCATTGCTATCGCCTGATGGCTAGGTGTGATCATGGATGCATTTTTAAATGAAGCATTTCAGAAGCACACACAACAATGTAAGAAGACACATTGTTTTATCTTGATTATCACTGCCATCTAACAAACAAACATTGGTTTCTGAAAAATAATTTTCAGCTAAGTGGGAATTTCTTGTTACCCAAGAGATTCCCCGACAGCTGCTAAAACACAGGTACTTATGTAAACCATCTGTAATAAGACGGAGCTTAAAGGCATGGCTAGCTTAAAGTCAAAATAATAAGAGATGGTTTATATGATACTTCCTTTGTTTTCATTATTTCATCTTTCTGAGTTCAAGTATCTCTGTGAGATAGTGTAAGGCAGTGATCATCAAACTTTAGCATGTGTAAAAATCACAGGGAGGGTTTCTTAAAATACAAATTCCTGGATACTCCTACAAGAGATTCTGACTTAGTAGGTCTGGCATGGAGACTGGGAATTTGTATTTCCAATTTTCCATGTGCTGCTATTTCAATAGAATCACTCAGGGAAATCTTTACTCAACACCTACTCTAGTAAATTCTCTAGGATTGGGACCTGAACCTATGAATTCTTAAAAATTCACCTTATGAGATTTCAGTGTTCAACTGGATTTGAAATGAGTGGCTGGAATATATAAATGCTTTTTTTTTCCCTTGGTGCTTTTGTAGAATAATTTTATGTTTGAAATCTTGCTTATAGCTGGCTCTCAGTAAACCTATTATTAATCATTTAAAATGGATTTCAGAAAGGACAATATCTCCATTTGAGAAGGTCACAAACATGGGTAATTGCTTTTGTTCTCAGATTACTTTAAATCTCCACATTCTTCTGTCTGCCATGGATAAGGAAAGTTGTTGAAGAAGTCAGTTGGTTTTCCAAGGTCCTTCCAGAGTGATGTTGATAATGGAGATAATAATAATGATGATAATTTAACAAATAAATAAATTGACACCTTTCTACATTTCTATTTACTAGCACTCTGTCAGCTTGGATAAATAAATTGCTTTTCATTGAAGTATATCTGATTTACAATGTTGTTTTGGTTGCTGGTGTACACCATAGTGATTCAATTATACAATTGTATATGTATACACATATACATAGTGATTCAATTATTATATGTTCTTTTTCATTACAGGTTATTACAAGCCATTGACAATCCAGTAAGACTTTGTTATTTATCAGAAACAACTCTGTTGGGATTTTTGTTATTTTATATATAGTAGTTTGTATTTGCTAATCCTAGTCTCCTAATTTATCCCTCCCTCCAGCCCTTCCCCCTTTAGTAATCATAGTTTGTTTTCTATGTCTGTGAGTCTGTTTCTGTTTTGTAAATAAGTTCATTTGTGTTATTGTTTTTAGATTCCACATATAAGTGACATCATATGATATTTGTCTTTCTCTGTTTGACTTACTTCACTTATTATGATAATCACTAGGTCCATCCACGTTGCCACAAATGGCATCATTTCATTCTATTTTATGTATTTCACACATACATATCTTCTTTACCCAATCATCTCCGGGTGTATTACCTACTGAAACACTGAGTTCATTTTATAATATATCCTGTATTAGATTTAATACTGATGCTTTGTTTTAGATTTTTAGTTATGGCACATATTTTTCTCTGCAGCTAACGTAACTAGGAAGACGAACTGTGATTTCAAAACAGTCACATTAAAAAAGCATGTGCATTGTAATACCTGTGGATTTATGGTAAGTGGTAAAATAGTAGATAAAAAATTGCCTAAGACTGGACTATGCAATTGCATAATTTTCCTTACAAAACAGCTGTAATTCTTATTTTTTGATTACAAATATCATGTGATTTGGGGCAGGGGACTCAGAAGCTATAAATTCTTTTCAGTGTTACTTTATAAATTACATTTTAAAAATAAAATTTATTGTCTTTTATAAGCCCATTGCCTTGTTCTTTTTTTCCTACTTCTTAATCATTCTCTTGAATCAGCTAGGCTTTTAAATCCTTTTTCTTTGGAGTTCAGAGTTTATTGTTTAAATGTTTAAGACTTTCTTCTGTGTACTTTTTTGTTCTCTACTAGGATTCAAAGTCGAGTGGAAAACTGCTGAACTTTCTTTGTAAGAGGTTTCTGTTTACAGGGCCCCTCTCTCTCTCCTCTATTTGACTTTACATTGACATTCCATTTGGGAGCAGAGTTATCAAAAAAGCATGAGAACCTTCTGAACTTTCCTTCCAGAGGTTCTAGTTCCCATATATACATATATTTAAATTTTTTTTATTAAGGCATAGCCAGCTTACAATCTTGTGTCAATTTCTGGTGTACAGCACAATTCTTTAATCATACATGAATATATGTATATTCATTTTCATATTCTTTTTCACCATGAGCTACTACAAGATATTGAATATGTTCCCCTGTGCTATACAGTATAAATTTGTTGTTTACCTGTTTTATGTATACATCAGTCAGTATATGTAAATCTCAAATTCCCAGTTTATCCCTTCCCACCCCCCTTTACCCTGGCAACCACAAGTCTGGTATTCTATGTCTGTGAGTCTGTTTCTGTTTTAGAAATGCATTCATTTGCCTTTTTTTTTAGATTCCACATATGAGTGGTATCATGTGGTATATTTCTTTCTCTTTCTGGCTTACTTCACTTAGAATGACATTCTCCAGGGCCATCCATGTTGCTGCAAATGGCATTATTTTATCATTTTTATGGCTGAGTAGTATTCCATGGTATAAATATACCACATCTTCTTTATCCAGTCACCTGTTGATGGACATTTAGGTTGTTTCCATGTCTTGGCTATTGTAAATATTGCTGCTATGACCATTGGGGTGCAGGTGTCTTTTTGAATTATGATTCCTTCTGGATATATGCCCAGGAGTGGGATTGCTGGGTCATATGGTAAGTCTATTTTTAGTCTTCTGAGGAATCTCCATACTGTTTTCCACAATGGCTGCACCAAACTGAATTCCCAGCAGCAGTGTAGGAGGGGTCCCTTTTCTCCACAGCCTCTCCAGCATTTATCATTTGTGGACTTTTGAATGATGGCCATTCTGACCGGTGTGAGGTAATACCTTATTGTAGTTTTGATTTGCTTTTCTCTGATAATGAGTGATACTGAGCTTTTTCTAATGTGCCTATTGGTCGTTTGTATGTCTTCAGTAGAGAATTGCTTGTTTAGGTCTTCTGCCCATTTTTAGATTGGGTTGTTTGTTTTTTTTCTTATTAAATCATATGAGTTGTTTATATATTCTGGAAATCAAGCCCTTGTTATTTTCACCTTTTGCAAATATTTTCTCCCATTCCAATTGTTGTTTTGTTTTGCTTTGCTTATGATTTCCTTTGCTGTGCAAAAGCTTGTATGTTTTCCCATATATTTTGATCGACAACAGGAAAGGGCAATAAGAAAATACTTTAAGCAAATTGTTTATTACTTTCAATGACTGCAATATAGTATCCTTAAACATCATCCACGGAAGAACAGGGAACCCACGCTTGCTCATTTCTCTGATTTTCTTATTGAAATCATGGAATTGTGTAGGTAGAAGTTTTGGGAAGTCCTTCAGCATTATAGTAATTTGAGCTTTCATATTGATTACTTTTGGATAAATGTGATTTTCAAAAGCATGTTTTTAACTCCTTGTCCTGACCCCCCCAAAATCATTAGGTCTGCAGATAACAGAACTGTTAATAAATAAAAATGTGAAAGCCACATAAAAAAGGAAAATGTATAATGCTTGTGCAGAAAACGCAAGGCAGTCTAGTCCTTTGTTGCATAAAAACAATTGATAATGAGCATGCTACAGCATTGTGGGTGGAGATTATACCACCAATTGTTCTCTCAAGGGACGGAATCCAATTAGGAGAGAAAATCCAGCCTGACAATTATTTTATGTCTCACTTTTCTGTTTTGATCAAACGCCCCTTCTGGGCATCCGGTCCCTTTGATGACTGACTTCATAGGGCCACTGACTAGTAGGGTTGATTAGACAGATGACAAACCTGGAGACACTATTCTTTAAGGGAAGAGAATTGGACTCAGAACCAGACAACTTGGCAGAACCCTGATCTGTCACTACAAGGTAGTTACATTAGTTTATTTACCTTTAAATGATTATAATATCTTGTGTGCATGGTCTGGGTGAGGACTAAGTGACATAATGTTTGTAAGATGCTTAGCACAGCTTTTGAATCACTATAGGGGATAAATATCTGTTGACTCTCGTATCAGGAAGATCACATTTTAGTGAAGGTCACAAGCTGAAGACAATGTAGGATCTAAGAAGATTTTATTGAAGGAATGTTTACCCAAGAGAAATGGGCTTTTCCGATCACTTCTGTAGAGAACTGCAGAGAACACTGGAGTTAAGGAAAAACAAAGTGTGATATGTGCAGACAAAAATGAGAGAGAAAGAGAAATGTTATAAGACTTTGAATTTCCAGCCAACAAAGAGAAATAAATGATTCATTCCTGATACAGATAATAAACTGGTGCAAAAATGAATTAGAATTCTGAAAAAGGAGCCTCAACTAACAGTCTATTTGCACAAAATCTCTTTCAACTAAACACGTACAGAAAGATTGAAAACTTTTTGGCTTTTTCCAATCCTATTCGAAAGAAGGCAGAGGAAAGAATTGAAGTGATTACATCAAACTATACGATTCTCATCCAATAGGAAGTAACTGATTAGTTCCTCCCCAAGTTCCTATCATAGTTCCCCATGGTCGGAACTTGAGGAGAAGAGACCATGCCATTCTATTGCCTTTAATAAACAAGGGGCTGGAAGGAAGAAAGAGTCCAATGTGAGCTGTCGGCTTTAGGAAGACAGGTTTTAAAATGTTCAGAATAAAGTTATTCCATAGCTTGAAATTCTGAAAGATAAAATGTTTTAAGAGAAGAGAGGAACTTAAAGATGATGTAGTTCTAACTATAATCATTGATGTTATCAACCCTAAAATAAAGGGAGATGCATATTTTTTAAATGTAATCTCTATAATGAAATTAAAGAAAGAAAGTGGCAAAGAAGTTGAAAGTTTAGGCTTTGGAGCCAAACTGCCTAAATTTGAATGTCAACTACTGCATTTATCCCGTATTACTCAATCTCTCAGTGCCTCGGTTTTCCTTCTAAGAAGTAGAGGATATAATTTTATCTATATTTTAGGGTTCCATGAGAATAAAGTGAGTAATACATGTAAAGAACTCACAAAATTTACTAGAGTTTGGTATGTAGAAAAAAATAAATTATAGGCATTATTATTATTTATTTTCCCTCAACTCCATGCAACAGCAACAGTAACAATAGAAGTTAATATTAATTGTATACTTACTCTGGGCTAACCATTGTACATAAAATGCTTAAATCAATTTTAACTTCAAAAATTATACAAAATATGTATTATTGTTATTATTCATATTTTAGATACAAGAAAAATAAGCTCTAAGAAGTTGAGTAACTGGGCCAAGGTCATGGAAGTATGTGATGGTGGAGCAGAGAAGGAACCATGCAGCCTGACTCAGGTGTCCTGGTTTTAACTCTGTTCAGTGCTAAACACTGCATTTTTGAAGTATAATTAACTTACGTTTGCAGAGACATTATGTTATGGATATGTAATATAAATAACACATAGGCTTTATTTTAAAAACAGTTTTGAGAGAAATGGAATGTACAGTAACTTTTCAATCTGACTGCTTTATTTCTTGCTAAGAAATAATTATATTATGATATGTGGTCAAGGTCACTTGACTTGCTGACCAAACATTTGCCTGGTGTCTTTATTGAATTTTGTGCTGTGTTATTTTCCAGCTAGTTGCTTTATGACACCTTGACAACTAACGAAAACCAATGATATACAAAATAGTGGTCAGTCGGGATCGTCCAGCACAGTGCTGGAGCTGATGCTTCAGCCTGTCAGTTGAGGGTGTAAACACAGTTCTAGTACAAGAGCTCCACCCATTTCTTAAGTAAATTATGTAATGATACAAAAGACTGGGGAACTACTCTATGAAATCATTGTTTGGAAGTTAGTGGCTTATCTGCTCTCAAATTTCTTCTTTACTTTTCCTCTATTTTCTCTCTCTGTTTACCTAGAAGTCAAAGGATCTCTTCCAGGTAAGTATTAGGGGGCCCGACTTTCATGAATATGGAAGACTGTATATAGAATTCTAAGTTGACAGTCTTTTACTTTCTAGATGTTAAAGATGCTGTTCTCAGTCTTTATTAGTATTTGTTGAAAGTATGCAATTTTTTTTATGTTTATTCATTTGAAGGTAATATGTCTTTTATCTCTGGGTACTTTTAAGATTTATCATTTATTGATTTTATTAGTAATTTGATGACAAGACTCAATGGTTTTCTGTTTCTTTCCTTCCTTCCCTCCTTCCTTCCTTCCTTCCTTCCTTCCTTCCCTCCTTCCTTCCTTCCTTCTTTTCTTTCCCTTTCTTTCTTTCTTTTCTTTTTTTCCTTTTTCTGTGCAGGATACATATATGCATGCATGCAGAGAAAAGTCTTCAGGTTTGCACAGCAGTATCTTCTTTCTTTTCCCTGCATGCATGTATGTTTATCCTGCTTGGTGTTTGCAGAGATTCTTGGAAATGTGGCTTGATAATTTTCATCAAATTTAGAAAAAAGTGGCCATAATTTCTTTAAATATTTTCCTGGCTCCCTCCTCTTTCAGGGGTTTCCATTACACAGATGTTAAACCACTCAATATTGTTCCAGAAGTCACTAAGTCATTCGGTTTTTTTTATTAGACTTTTCTCTCTGTATTTCATTTTGGGTAGGTTCTATTACTATTTCCACTTCTTAAATCTCTGCTTTTCTCCTCTTCTTTCCTCCATCTCGTTATGTTTATGCTCTTCTTTAAATAATGGAGTAATGGAATATAGTTATAAAGGGTGTCTTGACATGCTTGACTTCTAATTATGTCATCTCTGACATTGTCTTAAGATATAAGTTCTATTATTATTTAGCTATGGCAAGGCCAGCAGATTGGGAGACTACTGCCATTGCAAAGATAGTTTACTATGCTCACAGTTTCGAAAAAAGGGGATGTACCATCTCGTGAAAGGCCACACAGGGTCAGTCAGGAGACAGAGAGAGCAAGGAGAAAATGTGGACACCTTTATTGCGGTTTTTGTAGGAAGGAATAGGAGAGGTGGTGTAAAAAGGTTTGGGATTGGCTAGTTTGAATAATTTAAGTGAGTTTTGGTGCATAAGGTTGTCTCTAATTGTCTGGTTCCTGGCCCTGGGGTGATTAGGGCAGGGGTAATGGCCCTGAGTGGGAGAGCCTGAAAAAAGGGGTTGATTAGGGTATGGACTCAGGATTTGTTAGTTTACATTTGAAAGGCGTGTTTCCAGATGAGTCCTTTACAATCTTTAGGAGTTGGCTGACCCTGGGAGGAGCAATCCCTTCAGGGTCAGCAAGGCATGGTCCCCTCACCCCCCAACGTCAAAGCATCAAGTATGGAAACTAGAAAACATGGTTGTTACAGATATTTCTGCATCCAAGTTTATATGGATTGATTTTTCTCCTAGTCACGATAATATTTCCCTGCTTCTTGGAATATTTAGTACTTTTTTGATTGGATATTGAGAAATTAGATTGTTGAGGGCCTGGAATCTTTTGTGTTTCTTTAAGAGTGTGACATTTGTTTGATAAGCAGTTAAGTTACTTGCGATTGGTTTGATCTCTGATATGTGGTTTCCAGTTTTGTTAGAATGGATCTAAACAGACATCAATCCAAAGCACTTTCAGCCCTCATACCAAGGCAGAGATTTACTTTTCTTTGTGGGGTTGTTTTTTTTTCCCCACTCTTTATTAATGATCATCATGAATGCTTACAATACACCGAGGACTATACTGGAACTGTGCAACAAAACATGAAAAATGTGAGACACTATTTTATCATAAAACTGTTAAGTAGAGTTCTGTGTGTAAACTAAATGTTTGACTGACAGGGTCATATGAACAGGGAGACACCGTACAAATTTTTGACCTAAAGTACATAAATATGGTACTATTTAAAATACAATGGATTCAGAATATTAGAGCCTGGAATAGTATGGTAGGGCTTTACAAAGGTGTGCGTGCTTTAGAATTTGAGTGTCTATTACATGCTGCTTGCCTAGTATCATTCTAGGTTGTAGAAACACCATGATCAAACACATCCCTGGATACAAAGAGCTTTTCATCTTTCAACATACAAAAGCAAGTACCTAGTGCTACTGGAAGGAAAACTTCTTTGGTGCTATGACAATAGTAGATATGTAAGCTAGTCAATAAGCATCAGGGAAAGCCTTCCAAGAGGAAGTTGTATAAGCTGAGACCAAATGGTTATTAAAATTCAGTCAGATAAAGATGTAAGAGGGTAGAGAGATGGGGTGGAAGGGATTCATAGCAGAAGAAACAGCATGAGTCAAAACTTGGAAGCACAAGAAGAAAGAAAATTTGTGGAATGGAAGTATAGTAGTTTGGTACTGCTAGAACATGGTGGTCAAGAGGAATGGAATGTGGTACATAGCAACACTAAATATGTAGACAGGGGCCAGGTGATGGAGTATTTGCAATATAATATGAAAGGGTCTGTATCTTGACCTGAGAGCAATGGATGGGTTCACTCAAATGGTTTTTGGCCATGGGTGTCATAGAGATGGAAAGACACTTGGTTAAATCTATGAACGTGAAGCTTAGGAGAGGGAGCTGAGATGCTGAGACTTGAAGGATAAGGAGACGACTCCTCATGTGTATCACTTGGCCAGGGCTGCCATAACAAAGTACCACATACTGAGTGGCTTAAATAACAGAAAGCAACAACAAGCAGTTATGGAGGCCAGCAGCCTGCGATCAAGGTTTGGTGGGGCTGATTCCTTTTGAGAGCCTCTCTCCTTGGCTTGTAGATGGCTGTCTTCCCCCTGGGTCTTCCCTGGAGCTTCCCTCTGTACATTTCTATGTCTAAATTTCCTCTTCTTATAAGGATATCAGTCATATTGGATTAAAGCCCAACTTAACGACCTCATTTTAAATTAATTACTTCTATAAAGATCCTCTATCCAAATAAGGCCACATGCTGGGCTACTAGAAGCTAGGACTTCAACACACAGAAATGGAGAGGACAAACCATTCACCCCATTAGACAACGTATATAAGAGTTGGAAAGGGAGAGTGACTGTTATTCAAACGCAGGTAATGGTTAGAGATAATGGACCCATATTAATGTAGTTTCAACACCTATGAAGGAAAACAGAATGGATAAAAATAAGAAGAAGAAGATAATGCTGACAGTGGCTATAACATAATGGATTAGCTCTGACAAAGTTACGAAGTGGAAATTTTTTGCATTGAGACATCTCTCTCTGCTGTGTTAGGCAAGATGATTTTTAGAATTATACTGTCCATTTTGGTTTTGTAAATTCTCATTTAAAAATGAGTTACAGTTTCATCCCTCCAGGGGTTGGTCACTAGGCTATAGATCACTGATATTATTACTGTCTTATTACCAAGTAAGGATAATGGTCATTTTTATCCACTTCTTTTAGCTGTTAAGTCAGGGTATGATTAAATAAAATTCCATGAATAACTTGATCACTATGAAATGAAATCTCCTTCACTATGTTTGCATTTAGTTGGTTACATCAGATGCTGTTTCAAAGTTCTTTTCCCAACAACAATAAAATACTCAACTTTGATATTCCCATAGAGAATATAGAACTAATTCTTTTGACCTGGAGCTATAACTAATGGCAACGTCGTAGAAAAATCACACCCATGTTAAAATAGATACATTGCTCTTACCTCTAAAGAGACAAATATTGGAAGCATTATTAAAGATGAAGTCATGCTTTAATATTTTTCAGCTCAAGAATTAAGTGCTAATTTATTTCTTCCCTGAATTTGTTGAGAACTATTTTTACTGCTTGAGGCACTACTCAGGAAATCAGGATTCTGGATTTTGACTTAAGAGCCCACCGTTTTGTATTATGTGTTTTTAGGTCTTTGACTTCATTGTGTTTACACAGTGACCAGGTTTCTGCATAAAACAGGTCAGCCAACAGTTCTGGAGCCTCAACTTTAATCACATAAGGAGGGACAAACTCTATGTACTATCTTTCCTAAATATTCTAACTCAGGAGTGACATCCACTCCTGATCAATCAACTGCGTCCAGGTGTGGAATCTTGGAGACAGAGACTGCCCATCTTGGGTCAGATAATGATCACTAGGAAGAGCTATTATAGACAAGAGCTAGGGAACTAATTGGACATATGAGCACTCATAGGGACCATCTGTTTGGGCTTAAAGAGTTAGGTGAAATAGAAAGGAAAGGGGCAATTTTCAAAAAATGAAAGTTCTGAGTAGAAATCACTTAAATAAGTATCCTACAATGTTGTTTCTTTAAATCTTGCTTAAATTATATATTCATTCCTAATTCATTTCAGTAGAACCTTTTCAGGTATCCCTGTGCCTGGCACTTCTCTAGGGTTTGCTAGAAGTCAGTAAATAAAACAAAATCCATGATATCACAATGCTTACTTTCTGATGTGGGGTGAGGAGATGGGCAGTAAACAAAGTCATGAATAAATATTGTCTGATGGTGTAAGAACCATAGACAAAAGTAAAACAAATAAATGGGTAAAGGGAAAGTTAAAGGAACAGTTCAGGTGCTGTCTCATATTTGTGATTATCAAGGAAGGCCTCTCTGATAAGGTGATGTTTAAAGACCAGGATGAAGTGAGGGAGTGACCCATGAGGGCTCTCGGAAGAAAGAACATTCCTGGCACAGGAAATGGGATACTAAAGCCACCTAAAGTGAACAAAAAATTTATTTTGCTCTACATTTTAACTCCCCTCCCCCATGTTTTATTTTTTATGTCCTATTTTACATCTCTTTAATTTTGTGTACCCCTTAACTAATTATTATAGTTACAGTAGGTTTTACTACTCTTGTCTTTGGACCTTCATGAGTGGTTTTCAAAGTGGTTGAACCACTACTTCTACTATAGATTTGCCTTTACCAGTGAGGTTTTTTTTTTTTCCCTCATTTATAGCTCTGGTCTTTTCTTTTCAACCTAAAGAAGTCCCTTTAAAATTTTTTGTCAGGTTGGTGTAGTGGTGATGAACTCCTTGAGCTTTTGTTTTTGGAGAAACACTTTCTCTCTCCTTCAATTCTGGGTAATGACCTTGCGAGGTGGAGCATTCTTGGCTGGAAGCTTTCATTAATTTGTTATCGTGCCACTCCCTTCTGGCCTGCAAAGTAGCAGCTGAGAAATCAGCTAATGGTCTTAGGGGGGTTCCTTTGTACATAACTAGTTCTTTTTCTCTTGGTTCTTTTAAGATTCTCTGTTTATTTTTAAAATTTGACATTTTAACTATACTGTACTTTGGTGTGGATTTCTTTGGGTTTATCTTGTTTGGGACACACTGTGCTTCCTGAGGCTGGATGTCTGTTTCTTTCCCCAGGTTATGGAAGTTTTCAGCCATCAGTTCTTCAAATATGCTTTCTGTCCCTTTGTCTCTTTCTTTTCCTTCTGGAGCTCATATAATGCAGATATTCGTATGCTTGGTGTTGTCCCACAGGTCTTTTAAACTACCCTCATTTAAAAAAATCTTTTTTTTTTTGTTGATGTATTAGGGTGATTTCCACTACCCTGTCTTCTAGGTAACTGATCCATTTTTCTGTGTCATCTAGTCTCCTGTGGATTCCCTCTAATGTGTTTTTCACTCAGTTCAGTTACTATATTATCTCTGTGAGTTCTGTTTGGAACTTTATTATATATTCTGTTTCTTTGTTTAATTTCTCACTGTGTTCATCCTTTTCCTCTCCTGGGTTTTGTGAGCATCTTTATGACCATTATTTTGAACTCTTTATCAGATAAATTAATCATCTCCATTTTGTTAAGATTTTGCTTTTCTGTGGTTTTATCTTGTTTCTTCATTTAGGACATTTTCTTGTTTCCTCATTTTGTTTGACTCTGTGTTTTGTGTATTATGTAAAACAACCATCTCTTCCTGTCTTAGAGGAGTAGCCCTGTGTAGGAGATGGAATTTATCGTTTAAACTTGCTGTAGCTCTTGGTTGTCTCTCAAACTACCTCTCCACTTATTTCAGCCTCATAAGGTCCAGAAATGCAATCCTGCCATTGTCCCGATCTTGGCACTCAAGAGCATGTCCCCTATCTAGATTGCCTGTGCCTGTTGGCTCTGGTGGGATTGTGTGAGTGACATGGGTGGGACAAGGCTCCTTGCCTTTTGGTTCTGGTGGGGTCACACAAGTGGCATGAGGACATGGGGCTGTTTGCCCTCTGCATCTGTTAATGTTACATGCAGGTGGTATGGGCAGGGGTTGGGGGCTGCTCACCTGACATTATTATCAGGTTAGAGTGAGAAGGCAAAAATGACGCCCACCAGCACCAGTGCCAGCAAGGTTGAGGAAACCCATAAAAATGGCACCGTTCAGTGTTCCTGTCTAGGTTCTTTTCAAACTGCCGCTTTTTGTGCTGGGCCCAGGGACAAATGGCTCTCTGTGTGAGCCCTTTAAAAGCAGAATCTTCATTCTCTATAGGCTCATATTTCTCCCTAACATAAGACCCATTTTTGTTTTTCAAAGCCAGACATTTTGGGGCTTGTCTCTCCGGTGAAGGACCCAAGGATTCAGGTGACTGATAGAAGCTCCATTTTATGTATGTATGTACATATTTTTGACATTTCTCCAGATTGTGAGTTGCTACATGGTGGGTGGGGATGGTGAGGGGGTCAGAGTTTTGGTAAGTGTGTCTCTGTCTCTCCGACACGTCTCTGTGTAGCCTCCGTATCCTTAGATGTGGAGCAAGTGTTCAGCTAGTTCTCAAGTTGTGGTTTTTGTTTTTTTTTAGAGAAATTTGTTTCATATGTAACTGTGTATTTGTTGTGTCTACGACAGGAGGTGAGTTCAGAATCTTCCTGTGCAGTCATCTTGAACTTCTTCATGGTCTTAGTTTTGTTGACTGGAAATGAAAAGATTATTTTCTGAAGAAATTGGAGACTGCAGTTATAGACAGTTGTAGTCACTACTTAGGTTTTGTGACTCTTGGCTGACTGCCTTACCAGACAATGTAGAAAGGATATTTGAACTTCCTTCAAATTTCCCCCAAGACTACCGTGGACACAGAGTCTCAGAGTCATGCTGAAAACATATGGTTTAAAAAAAGACTGACAATAAAAAGCACCAATCATTAAGGAGGTTGTGATTAAGATATCTTGGGAAATCAGAACTTTGGGAGATGCTGGCATAATGTCTTTGCTATTGTTTTCTAATCTCAAGAGTGAGATGTCAGTGTATCTGACAGGTTCCTCTAGTAACTAAATGCTCAGAGAACCACGTAAACTGGGGGAGACAGATTTTTCAAAGACCTCCCCCCTTTTATTACATTCATTCCCCCTTTCCTGCCTCCCTTGTTGGACTTCTACCAAAGCCCCCTTCTGACACTGTTAAATTGAAATGTCTGTAATCCATCTCTGTTAGTTCTAGAAAACTTTGATTTTAGACTCAGAACACAATTAAATATTTACCAAGGCTAAATTAGTGTCTGATTATAATATAATATATTTCTGTTTTCTGTTTTTTGTTTTACCAAATAAGTATTTGTTTTACCACACACAATTCTAGTTTACAGATTTGTTCTTTCAGCAAATATAATTTGAAAAAGGATTTTAAGTAACTTTTAGTATAAAATGATGTCTTCAAAGTACATTTTACTTATTTATCACTGATATTAAAAATCACTTAAGGCCAAATGATTGGAATGTATAAAGAAAATAATGGAACTAGATATTTATACAGCGCTCTAAGTGATGAAAACTCGTTCTTTAAATTCCCATTTGTTCCTATACCAGATATAATCTTATATGTTATAAGACAAGATTTATCTTGATTACTTTTACACAAAGTGTTCTACTTAGAATTAAGTTTTGTTTGCTGTGTAAACAGTAGATTTGCGCCATACCTGAAAAACTCCAAGTTTGGGACACCCAAATCTTTTACAGTGGGCTGCAGGCAAACCTGTCTGACACTTACCTCAGTGGGAGACATTATTTTATTTTACTGGAAAACAATCAAACCTGCTTTTTTTTTTTCCATTGGGGGAGACTATATCTCCCAAAGCTGTTTGCATGCTTAACTCTTGGAGAGAACAATCTAGAACAAAAGCAGCCAGTGCCCACAAGACATGCAGAAATGTAAGAGACCCATGGGGGTTTGTCTCCCAACATGCTGACACTTTCCTTGCTCAGACTTTCAAAATGCACCTCACACTCTACTTCATGAATTCTTTCTTGACTCCACCAATTAACTATCTTTTTCTCCTTTCAACCCTGCTGCATTTTGTGTTTCTCTTTTAAGACACATACTGATTTGCACTTTTTCATTGTGTCTGTATTTCTTTATCATCCTGTACTCTATGGATTGAACTTCCCTTGATAGTAGGGACTCTGTTTTCGTCATCCTTACATCTTTTATAGGAGGAAAGGCTTCTTTGACCTATTTCTTGTCCTTTTTCTTTGAAACTATTTTGCTAACAGAATATGGTATGGAACTCTTCCTTATGAAGCAGAAAAGCAACACGCTTATAGTCAACAGACCAGGATACACAAAAACACCTAAAATGTCTTTTAAATGTATAATTTACTCCAGTCAAATGATATGGCTGAAATAGTCCATAATAAGAGATATTTTTATATAGTTCATCTCTGAAGAAAATCTAGATTATTCTGTAATTACATTACATATTATGTTCTTGATATACAATGTTTTTCTCTTACTACCATTGCTGCTGCTACCATCAGCAATACTACATCCATCACTTTTTACTGCTATCACCATCAATATATAAATATTCTATCCAATTCTAGAACCTATGTTAAGCTCTCCATAACATTGACTATTATTTTTCAGAATTTTAGGATCTATGGATTTTTATCATTCCAATTTTCAGATGAAGAAATCTAGGCTTCTAGAGTAATCTGCCCAAATTCACATAGCAAGTAAGTGTCAGAGTTAAGACTGAAACTCCATTTATTTCATGCTAAAGTCTGAGTCCTTAACAATTTTATTATCATAATGGCCTGGAATGAACATATTGAGATTCACAAGTAAGTCTACAATCAACCAGGAGATGAAAATTCTCTCACACTGATTATAAGATGTTTCTTAAAAACTATTCAATTTGGTTTCACAAATTGCAGTGCTCTCTTCTATTCTCAGTTACTGAGGGGGGAACTCTCATGGTATGTGACTATAAGTTATCTTCACTCTTTGGCTACTTCCAGTTGTGTATGTAGAGTATTAACTTATATGCTGACTATCAAAACAAAGAGGAATTAAAAAAAAAATCAGTCACTGACTCCTGAAACATGTTCCAACCCTAAAATAAAGAACATGAAATTTTGAGTAGGTTTTCCCCAATGCCAATCAATGTAGTGATAATTCTAAGATTCTGATAGTTGAAGTCAGACTGTAGGATTCAAGATAAATTCATAACGGTGTCTGGATTGTCACCTATTACTCATGAGGAAGGATGATGGAGAAGGTAATTAAAGACTGGCTTTTGGTGAGTGCTATCAGGCACCTTCACTAGTTCTGACTTATATAGTCATCTTTATGGTACCCTGAACCAAATCTTCTAGCTTCATTACCATTCACTGAACCATCATAAATGGAGATAACATTTTTTTAATGGAGGAAATTGTGTTCCCTCTCATGTCAAGACATTCTAGTTAAATCTGGGTGACTTGAAAACTATGAGACAGTTTTTCACTGGATTTGGCTTTGGTTGCTTTTTTCCTTAATCAGACTCTCACGTTGCCAAGTTTTGAAGTTTGCATGTTCAGGTTATTGAGAGTGTTGTTTTTCTGAGTGCAAATAGAGTTCAGGTTTCTTAAAATAGGGAAAATTATTGCTCCCTTCCCCCTTCCACTTGAAAAAAAAATGCAATGGTTCCACATTATTTGATTTAGGTCAAAACTAAAAATAAAATTCCTCCAAGTTGTGACTAAACAAGGAAAATTTCTTCTCAAAGCACTTTAAAAAAAGTCATAATTGAGTGTAAAGGAGGTCGATGAAGAATGGTTTTCACTTGTAAAATTTAACCCTGACCAAGTATCTTCTGGAAAATAACTGTAAGCCCAAACTGCTAGTGCTTTCTAAATCTGTGTGTGAGCCTCCGTTAAAACCCAGTTGTGTTGTTGATTTTCGAACTTAACTCAACACATCAGATTTTTAATTTTCCAGTCTTCAAAATAGAGTGTTGCTTACTTTGCATATATTCTTGAGAAGGTAAATTGTGAGCAATTTTAGAATGAGACAGTATTTGAGACTGCTTTCTCATAAATATTGTTAGATTTTAATAAAACTACACCTACGAAAATATCGTGAGTAGAATCAAGTATTTTAGTTCCTTCTCAATTTTCCTTTCTCGTGTTTCTTCTTTCCTGAGGTCCCAGCTTCTGCCTACTCCCCCATTCCTGCTCCAGGACCTTCGTATGGAGGGTCCTCATCTAGTCTCCTTCTTTCCAGTTTTTCTTTCCATGATTTCCCATCCCCCATCTTCTTTCACTGACTCCTTTTCCAAGGAACCACTCAGATATCCTTTTTTTCTATATTTCACTGAACACTTGTCACTATATAGTCATTGTCTACTCTGGGCCAGACACTTATAGGCATTAAAGATATGGAGATATACAAGACCGTAGGTCCTGGTCTTAAAGGTGTTATATTCGAGAGAGGATAAGTAGTTAATCTAAATAAATAACCAAATAAAAATGAGACAGAACTACTGATTGCAATAATTGTCAAGAAGAATGTAGCCATGAAGATCATAATCATGGAGAGTGATTATGGTTGGTACAGACAGTGGATATTAGTGGAATATTAATATTAGCATATTTTATAGGAAAATCATAGAAGGCCTCTCTGAGATGTTTTTCTGCTTAGGCTTGAAGGTCAAATAAAAGCCAGTTGGGTAAAGAGTCAGGGGAGAACACAGCTCCACCTGTTCCAGAACAGTGTGTCCAGGAAACAATCCACAAATGGTAGAATAATGTGAAATGGGATGGAAAGGTAGGGAGGAGCATACTTTTAAAAATGACCCTAAACCATCATAAGATGTTTGGATCTTGTTCTAAGAGTAAGGAGATGCTCTTGTGAAATCTGTAGTTTGCTCAATTCTGGAGTAATGTTTAGCCCTGACACAGTATGAAGTCAGGAGCTTGTGTTTGTTGAAAATGCAATGCCTTGATCAAGTTAGTGGTTCTACAAGGAAAGAAATTCCAGGCAAAATGCAAAGCTACATTTCACATTATGGTGAAAGGAAGACTTTGGAATGTGTTCCTCTAAATCCCTACACAAGTAAGTGGGCATCTATTCTGCCTAAATCTGAGGTGGTCTGTTGACTGTTTTCTTCCCAGGAGCTATATTCTGGGAATAATTTAGGAAATCTGGAAGATGCATTGACTCCATCAGTGATGTTTGCAGCATCCACATGACCTGAACAAGTTTGTATAAGCTTCCAAATTTTTTAATTTATTCACTTGGAAAATTTGGTTATCAAATACCATTATCAGTATAATGCATGATAGGTTACTGTCAATCATGTCACAGAAATAATTCAGAATAAGAATGTTCTGTCATTACAAAATTTTCAACTTAAGACAGTCCACATATAAATATACTAAGAGCAAAGTCTTGTTGGAAGTAAATGCTAAGATCAATTATCTTATGTGTTTAATGTTCGCTATTATTTTTGGAATCCTTTTGAAGCTTCAACCAACTGCATCACATGTCCCATAGTATAAAATTGATCTGTTTCATTTTCTCTTCCTACAATTTTCCCCTAGATTTTGCCTATTCACTTCCAGGTAATAGAGGCAAATGACAACCACAGGAGGTAAAAGAGACACCATTGGATCCAGGATCCACAGGTGCACAATCTGTGCTGTCACACAAGGCTCCCTGCTCAATAATCTCTGTTCTGCAGTCATCATCTTGAAATTCTTAATGATTTTTTTCTTGAACTTGTGTTTTATAAGTGAAATTTGGACAATAGAGCACACATGTTTTTCTTCATTTTAAAATTTTTCCACTAACCTCTTTAAATTATATAGCCCATCCTGATTGGACCAACTGCACACATGGCTATGGTCATAGATCTCTGGGAGCCAAAGTTTCCTCTCTTTCTTTATCATCATCAGACTAGGCAACCAGTTGAAATATCAGTTGGGTGTCAACAACTTCAAAACTTTTGAGATGTGGGATAAGCTTCTAAGGTGGGTGTCAGGATGGTAAGCTACAAGAAAAATATTTGCTTTCTTATAAATTGTGGCAAATCCGTCTTAATACTGTAAACCTTTTCTAAAATTGAGTTGCTAAATACCTTGGTCTTTAAAACCAAAGTTGCACACTAAGGGTCAGTGGGTCAAATTCAGCCTACAGTTATGTTTGACGAGCAAACATAATTTATTTGAACAGCATAGAGATGGACAAAATGTGAATATGAATGCTTTTAACTGGGGCCTGAAGTTCCAGGAAGCCAATGGCTAAATCATTTAATTGTTTTTTGCAAGCCAGTTACACAAATTGGTTTACCCTTTCTGGTGTTTGAAAGCATTAATCATGGTTCCCCAAATTTAGCACATATCTAAACCACCTGTAGGGCTTGTTAAAGCAGATTGCTAACTTCACCCCCAGAGTTTCTGAAACAGTAGGCCTGGGGTAGGATCTGGTAATTTCTAACAAATTGCCAGGTGATGCTGGTATCTCTAGCCCAGGAGGCACACTTGGAGAACTACTGTTCTAAAATAGTAACTGTCATCTCTGCTACTTGCTCTTAACTATAAAAAACTTCACTTACTCAATTATTAATAAGATTATGTAAATAAAGCATATATACTCTAATTATTCAAATTAGTTGAATAGAAAGTGTAGCTGAGACAGGTAGCATTAACTGAAGCAATTAGCAAGTCTGCCATTTTTTTCTTTCCTCAAGGGAAAACTATCCCGCTATTCAAAAGTCATATCACAATCCCATTTCTGTGTTCCCCATTTTTTAACAAAAATGCTTTGCTTTTTCCCAAAATAGTCAACAGCTTTAAAATAATCCAATTTAAAATCTTATTAAGTTGTATCACCCTCTGTAAATATCAAAAGCAATGAGATAATGGAACAAGATTGTTTGGACGGCTGGTGATCGATTCACATTGGACAGGCTCTTATCCGACTGTCAAGGAGTTGTAAGTGCCCTGAGCCCACGATGCCAAGATTTCCTAGATATCCCTCAGATAGATGCAGCTCTAAGCTGGAAAGTCATGAGGCTCTAAATGTCCTAATAGAATATGGAGTTCAGCCTGGGGTCATTTTCCTCCTTGGTCTCCTCGTTGAGATTTAGAGGGTCAAGTCACTCAAACAAGGTTGCTCGTGATCATAATCAGTCATCAGCTTCACGCCCACACCTTTTAGAGGATATGTGATATGGCAATATGGTGACTAAACTGGCTTTTCTAAAGCTAATACATTCTAAAATCCCCGTTTATGTCTGCTTTCCATTTGTTTAATAACTTTGCCTGGGTAATGGAATGGGAGATGACTGAAAAAAATAGCATCTTAATTTTACCTTTTTGTTTTCATTTCTTTTCTTTATGTGTGTGGGGGAGACTAGAAGGGAATTATTAATATGCTTTTATTTGAAGCACCAGTGGAATTTTCTCTAAGACTTGTCTTTAATGGGTTCATCAATTTTACTTATTCTTTTAGCCATCATCAGGTATGACTACAGTTCATTTGGTTTTTGTATTCAGATCATCCATTTTCCATAATAAAGGAAGACTGTGAGAATGTGAATAAATTATGTCCACAGTCCTATAATTATGTGCATGCCTCTCTAGTCCTCTAGACTGCAAATCACTCCAGCTGGGAACTATGTCTCATTTATCTTTGTCCCACACAACAATAAACATAAAATTACTATATAATGGTAGATACGCAATAAAGATAGATTGAATTGAAATGATTTCCCCATTTCCCCCACCCCAACCCCCACCACACACACGCCCACAACTTTTGCTTTAGTTTCTCATTTATTAAGGAGGGGTAACGGTTTCTAGCTCACAGGTTTCTCCAAAGGACTGACTGAAATAATGTATGTAAAGCACTTAGCCCCAAGCCAGGTAATAAATGAGCATTTGATCTATTATGGCTTGAAATTACTAATAGCTCTTTTACTTCTTTTCTGATGATTATTGGTATTCCTGGTTTCCAGCTCTCCTGTGCTGAATACTTTAATGAAAGGGTCATTTTACTGATCAAATTGGACTGAATTGCCTTCTAGCTTTTGTTTTTCTTCTGCCCAATGTTTTGTTAATTCTTTCATATTCCTGTAATTCAGATCGACTTGAAATCCTGACATCAACAAAACACTCCAATCTGCACTACCACCTCAAGGCTCAGGGACATAAAATTACAATAGAGCAAAAAGATTGTTGAAAAATAAACACAAAATATGCCTTCTTCTTAAAAGTTTTCCCTCTGAGGTGAAGGAGGATGCCTGGTGCCTGGCGGTGGCTGGACTGAGTATGTACTGTAGCCTGAAAGAGGATAATTTGTTGTCCAAAGTCATATGTTAGTCACTGTTTTTTGGGGGGTAGTAATTAGGTTTATTTATTTGTTTAGGTGGTACTGGGGATTGAACCCAGGACCTGATGCATGCTAAGCACACACTCTACCACTGAGCTATATCCTCCCGGCCAGTCACTTACTAATTTGTGCTAATCCCTACTGCACGTCGTATTAATGTGTGATGCTTCATTAAATTTCCTCATCTCTGAGGGTTTCAAAACGAGATAATGCTGGAGCAAGAATCAGAAGACCTGGGCTATTTTCTACTCTCTCCCTTTTTAAGGGACAAATCATTCAGCTTTTTCTGGATAACGTTCACCTCTATCACAGAAATAAGGTTGACCACGGGGACTGGTGTGCTTTCTTCCCAAGACTGACTGAAAGTCCATCCAGGTTGTGCACTGCACAACTCAGGGGTGCAATTCACAGAGATCCCCAAACAGAGCTATTTTTTTTCCACCTCTTTTCATCTAGGAAGAACTGAGTTAAGCAAACAGGTGTGGGAGCCTTCAGTAGTCATGTTGTCCTTTCCCTGACACGAAGAAGCACGGCTTATTACATAAATTATATAATTATATTTGTGCATATCACCAAGAGCAACCAAGGGAACAGGGAGTGTATCAACCATATTTAATCGATTTACTTCTGTTCTCATTGCTTAATTTTTAAATGAACTAGCTTTTTGGGATTCCTTAGAATTGAGGATTTGCCTGTAGCCATAAAGATGGTTTAGGACAAGATTACAAAACTAAAAATATTATCAAAAATCTCATTTGTTTAAACATAGTACTTTTTTTTTTTTTTTTTTTGCAGAAGGAGTGCAATCACTCACCTTTATGTACAAATGTATCTAGCAGATCCAAGGAAGTCATCGCTATGTGTCAGCTACTCCATATATAGGAGGATGTGGGGCTGCTGTGTGAGCCCAAACCAGCACAGCTGTTAGCAATAAGGGACTGTCTATGGAATTCAGGACTGAGGCCAGATTTGCCTCTGTAGTACATCTTTTTTTAAGCACACAATTCTATATTTCACTTCTTGACTTGATTTCATGGAACTCAGACATTGCTACAGAAAGAAAAAAAGGATAATAAACTCTTGCTAGTCATTGGAATGGTGCCAATGGAAAACTAATAGACTTTTCTGTAATTATTGAATCATCTCAATTGATTAATTATTGGGTGCTCTGGGATTTCATACTAAGAGACCCATATGGCTCTAGAATCCTAAAACTGGTAAAAACCTTAGATGTCATCTCATCTGTATTTGACCCGATTTAAGCCTACCCCCAACTTCTCTTGGCCTTGCCTCTTGCCCTTGCCATGGCCAAGACTTCAGTTATCAACATCCATCTTCTTATTCTGTGCTTGACTCTGCCTCCCTGGGAGTGAGGCTGGTCTGCACTGTTCCTGTTGAAGTGGGAATTGCACTAATGCTGGGACCTCAGCCTGACCCTACTGTGCCATGTTGGCTGTGCTTGTTCCATCCAGTCTGGGCTCAGAAGAATCCATGGGGTGTGACGTGTGGCTTTCCTGGTGGCAGCCAGAGGGACTGGGATTGAGAACCTGATAGTGTGGGTGATATTAACACCCCTTGGTGCAAACTTTCACTAGTGAGAGAGAAGAAACAAATAAAGTAGTGCTGAGTTGCTGGATCACTTTGGGGCATTTGGCAATCTTGAACTTTTCCATCTCTTGAGATGCGTTACTTTGCCCAACAGACCATCCTTCTCCCTGTTTATCCTCTTCCTTCCTTGAGGAGCCTTGGCAGGGGATGTACAGCCTCCTCCATTCATGAATCATGGTCTCATCCGCTTATTTTCCTTCCTGGGTCTCATGCAGCTTTCCTTCCTGCTTCTGGGGAAAAAAAAAGAAAAAAGATCTGTTATAGGCAGCCGCACTAGTGTCAGGAAGCATGACTCACCACCCTGATTCTGTAAACTATCCTAAGCATTATCAATGAGTTCAGTTTTTGATATTTAGAATTCTGTGCTTGTGAACAAAGAAACCAAGTGAGCTCCCACTAATACAAGCACTCTGTGAGAGTACTTGAAACAAGAGATTATTTCGTGGGAAGGATCATTTGCACTGGACTGAGGAGATGCTTCGGATTCAGGTAGATATTTCTACTTCCTGTGTAACATCGGCTGAGAATTCTCTCTTTCTCTATTAGCTCCCTAGATTAGGTTTTTATTAGTTCTCAGGGAGATAACGAAAGCAGTATCTGATCGCATCTCTCTACCTCCAATGTTTCCAAGGGCAGCAATTTGGGGTTGGCCATTCTGCTCACTACTTTTCTTTGTAATACTCTCCTATTTAAATAACTTGTTTAGCTCTTCTTGGCCTCTTCGAACAGCTCTTCCCAGCAAAAGCCAGACCTTTACAACCCATTCTTGTGCAGAATTTTTTCCTAGCAAAGATTTTCTAATAAAATTGGTTTCCTCAATGTTACCAATGTGCAAATATTCATTCTGCATTGTGGCCTTGCGCCATGTTCTCATGGTTTAGTCTTAATTTTTGGTGTCACTATAATGCTTAGTTCCATGGAGATTTTGCTCCTTGAAGAATAGTACAAATGATCTCCTCTCGGGCTGATTTTCCCTATATAAAGGGCACATTTAAATGCAAATTACTGTTAAAATGTTGGAGCTGATTTTAAGACTATCTAAGACAGACTTACCGTAATACTATAACTAGATATAGACAGAAAGTATAAAATATAAAATTTGTCATACATAATTAATGTATATTTTAAAGGCCTTGAAGACTAAATATATGAGATTGTATGCAGGTTGGTGAATATTATAACAAAATTCGTTGCAGTTTTAAATGGAAGGGAGTGGGGCTCCAATTTTTAAATTTTTAACTTCCTTCTGTATCATTAGTTTCTTGAAGATATCTGTTCTTGTAGATGGTAGTACTGTAAATTTGAAAAAAAGTCACATTATTAACCAAGTCTTATTATATATTGCTAGAATTTCAAGATCCATTATTCAAAGAAATATATTGGCATTAATGGCAGAAATCAATGACTTTCTTTTCCTCTCAATTAAATTACCATAATTATTATTTTTATCAATTTCTATGTTTGTTTTAATTGCTTTAATACACTCATATCCTGTTATTTTTCATTACGTGATACCAAGATTGATTTTGTTTCAACATATATTAACCTGTACTTTATTACCTAGTGTCTTTTTCCGTTTTTCACCCCAGAAATTGCTTGATTCAAGTTTATTGTTGAGTATCACTATGATTTCATATATAAAACTTCAATGACTATAGTGGAGAATAGCTATGTGTTTAAAATAGCTTCAGTGTTTCAATCCTGATTTTTGAGGTGAAAAAATATTAACATTGGACAGCATTTCCATATACCTCTAATTCCTGTTATTAAGGGTGAGGTGAAATATTTCTGCCAACTTTCCAATTTCCTTCTGCTGCTCCAACCCCATTTTCTTCTTCAGAAAACATGAAGATTTCAATATGTTAATCCTGTTTAAGTCCTTATTAAGAGTGTCAAGTACAGTCATTTTCTTCTCTTAAAAAGTATTTTTTCTGATTAAACTACAATCACCAGTTCACTTAAATAATTGGTCTAAGAGACAGAATCTGACAGTTTCTTTCCACCTCTGCAGACAGACAGAACAAAAATGGTGCCAAATCAACCCCTTAGGGCTTTTTTTGTTTAGGGACACCTGTCATTTTAATCTGTGTAATTAAGTTAGTGTCTTTTGAGTTACTGAAATTAGACTTCTCTGATTGAACCAAGAAAAGCATGTCAATTGAATTTATGAAAGAAACATTTCATGTGGTTGAATATTATGAAGCTTAGTGAAAATTACATAACTTCTAAAGGAAAATGTCTGGTGTTTACTTCATTAATTTGAATAAAAGACAAATGTAGCATTTGGTATTAAGACAGTTTGGTATTTGTGTTTATGTTTTTTCATATCTGAAACAATTGGTAACATTAAACAATAGAACTCATGGTTCCGCTTTTTACCCACAAACTTATGTTATTATTTGCTTCTGAATAGTCCTGAATAATTAAATTCAAGACTGATCAAAGTAAATTGAGAAAAAAAAGATATCATTGGCTTATGTTTTGTTTGATGCTTTAGTCACTTGTGGTTGAAAAACTTAGACACAACAACTTGGTCATGATAAAGAGAGCATTAGTGGTTTTGCAAAATTATGCCAATAGGTTATTTTGTAATATTATAATAAATATCTAAAATTTATCTCTTAAAAAAGAAATTTATTTTCCATCACATGCCTTTGGCATTAAAATATGTTTTAGAAAGGTCATTTAAGGTTTGGCAACCCTGTGACATCTCAATATCTTTCACAGTTTTTAATACAAGAGTATAATCTTCATTCTTCTTAAAAAATCATTCTCAAATGTGACTGACTGAATAATTCGTTATTAATTCTTTAGTGTGCATGGAAAGACCAAGAAGTTCTGTTGTTCTTCAAAATTTCTGAATCAATTTATTGCATCAATTTATTATGAATAAATTGTATTTCTTGCAGTAATCTTTAAATTAAATTTCTGGCTTCTCTAATCACAGGGTGGAGGTGGAGAGGAGTGGAGGTGTGGAGAAGAAAAACTTACATTTAATATAACTATTAAGAAGTCCTGTTTCATGGCAGTCAAGTGAGGACATTCTGTAAACACCACTTATTCATTATTTTTTTTTTGGAATCATTCATTTATCAGTCATAAGATACTATACTTCATGCATCAATTATATTGATTGCCTACTGTCAGCATTTCTTTGTGATAAGATAAATAAGACTAAAGAAGTTCACAGACAGAAGGAGTATCTCCAACATATGTAGATAAAATTGCATAACACCTTTTGCATAAGATTTTTAATTTAGGAAATCAGTGAAAACTTTTGACTTCTTTCTGAAATTATTAGCAATTAAAATTTTGATGTATGATGTTTATGTACAGCAAGGGATATTTGAAAACTGAAGCTGCTAAGAATAAATTATGGAATATGAATGAGGTTTAAAATCTAGGCTAAGAGCTTCTTTGGAAGTTCTAGCAGAGGAACGCAACTCTTCGTGTACCCTTGACCGAAGAAAGGTCCTCCTCTATCTGGAAAGGTACAGGGACAGGACAGAGGACAGAGGAACGGGACATCCGCCTAGTCAGCAGGATCAGGAGATGACATCAACACTGGTGATCAACACTGCACATCAACACGGGGTGACAGATGTCACAGCCAGATTGCCCTCACATCCTAGAATTTGCAAAAAAACAGAAACAAATCACTATGCTGTACACCTGAATTTAACACAGTATTGTAAATCAACTATACTTCAATTAAAAATAAATAAGTATAAATTCAAATCTAGACTCAGCTCATTGAGAAAGCAGAGACATTCTGAATAACTTTGTTAACCAATCTATCTGATGACTCAAATCAAATGCAAATTCTTAGATTTTTAATTTAGCTTTTAGTTCCAGAAAATTTCTAGATCATGAGTTTTTTTTTATATCATAATATGTTTTAAACATAACCAGAAGGTGGTTATACTGAAGAAATTTGTTTTTCTAATCTGTTTTTATATATACTGGCTAATGTATGCAAATCGCAAACTCCCAAATTTATTCCTTTCCACCCCCTTCTGTATAGCACAGGGAACTATATTCAATAACTTGCAATAGCTTTTTATGAAAAAGAATATGAAAACAAATATATGTATGTATATGCATGACTGAGACATTGTGCTGTACACCAGAAATTGACACATTGTAACTGACTGTACTTCAATTAAAAAAAGTGTTTATGCCTAAAAAAAAAATGCCTTAATATCATCAGTTATTTAATTGGTATTCAGCTTTCCACCTGTTTCTAAAATATGCTTTTCTGTATGTTTTACTATTTATTTGGGGATATGAGGGTTAACAGATGGGTTAAAAAAGGATGTTACTGAAGGTGACCCTTGTCAATTTTCAGACAAAGCACTTCAAAGCGAAAGTATGGTCTTCCTTGCTCTGTTCTATTATTCTGAATAGAAACCCTGTGTTTGTTCAGCATCATAATATGATGATGAATCCTTTGTCAACCTGAGTGACCACAGAGAACAAAGTCATCCTCGTTGATCCACATTCATTGCCTTGCACACAAAAGAGTCAATCCTTTGTTGTTCGAGCCTCTGAGGTTTTTAGAATAATGTATTACCATAGCATAACTCTGACTGACATAACACTTTTTTTACACACAAAAATGAATGCTCTGTCAATTTTTTTCCTTAGCTTAAATCCATAGCATAATGTTGGCTAATATAGTTAAATTTCTACTCTAATGGCAATCTATTATCTCTTACGATGTTCAGGATATTTCTATTTCTTTTGACATATGCTTTCTAGATTGCACTATAATAATCTTAAGTGTTGACTGCCTTGCAATCATCCATGTTGATCATTTTCAGCACACCCAGATCTGAATAGTTTTCTCCTGGACCCAGTCTGAGAGACATACTAGGAAGCTGATTTTGTTTACGTAAACAATTATGTATTTTGTCATGTACATCATCTGCAAAGTACATTTCATTGATGGCATGACCAAATGTTTCCAGTTTTGTGCTACAGAGATACAATAAATATTATTTCATAGAATATTTTCAGTTTGGGTCACTGTAGTTACAAGCTGCAAACTTACTTTGGATAATATTTTGGTGATGCATAAGAACTTGTAAAGATGTCTACTACTCCTGCTATACACATGTGTGCAGTGTGACAGAATCAACATACGATGCTGTCACAAGGCAGGTGCTTTGTAAGTATTTATTGAAAAATACATGCCGTTCTTTTATCTCTTCTGTCAGGAAGTGAGTAAATTTATAAAATTAGAAGCATTTTTCATGTACATACATACAGGAAAGCAGGAAAAATTCTGCTGGAATCAGAATAAGTGCAAACAATGGTACTTTTTCTCTTTCTCTATCTCTTTCTCTCTCTTTTCTTTTTTTTTTTTTTTTTGTTAAAGAGTAGTAAGTGCATTCGGTGTCCCACTTGGATCCCCTTCACAAGCTAGTGTACACATTTCCCAGTTGCTAGAAGGGTTGATTATACCTCTCATAATGCTCATTCCCCTTTCCCCATGGGTGCTGCCTGGCAAGAAGCTTATGTTCCACTGTTTACCACAGGAGATAGCCCATTGTGAAGACTTACTGTTATGAGGATACAAAGCTTGATCCCCTTGTCTCAAGGTTAGGCAACTCATGGTTTTTGCCCAAGAGCTTCCTACTGGAGAGTGGGTATGGCTTAGTGGCGGAGCACATGCTTAGCACACACAGGGTCCTGGGCTCAATCCCCAGTATTGCCATTAAAAAAAAAAAAGGGTGCCCCATTGATCAGGTCAGTATTAGACTTTACCTGAGATGCATCCTTGCTCAGCCATTTGCCTTCCTTTCCATTGCTTCTTTCACTGTCATGAATTCTTTTTCCTAAAGAGTGTATGCACTCAAATTTCTGTTTTAGACTTTGCTTCTAGAAAATCTAATCTAAGACAGTTTGTTCAAGGAATGACCCTAGGAAGCAGTCCCTAAGAATGAGTCCGGAGTTAAACCTCCCACTGGCTGTGTGACAATGCGGACATCACTGAAAGTAGTTGGAGAATCAGAGTATCACCATTTCCTGGAATACCATGGAAGTAAAACAAAAAAATTTTTCATTCCTGGTGAACTGAAATAGGATGCAGGTGGAAGGAATGCACTGGCTTGAGCAATATATTGGGTGTTTGAGAGGCATGGGGAAATAGTAATCACAATGACTGTGACACTGAGTGACTTTTGCTCATGACTTCAAAAGTAAAAATGACAGGTGCAAGGAGATCAGACACAAATTCAGAAAGACAGTGGATGTCAGAGGGTCTCCCTGGCAGTGTTTTAAAAGCACATATCCTTAATAGCCTGATCAATGACCAATTTAAAGACCAGGCTTATAACCTAATGACAAGAATAGCAGAACTTCAAAGATGATTGATCAGCTCATCAAGTCTGTGCCCAAGTAAAGGCTCTGATAAGAAAAAAATGGGGCTCTGAATCTTAGAACTTCCAGATTTCCCTGAACCCACTAAGACTGAACAAATATCCCCCTCCTCCCTTATTGAAAGACAACCTGACTCTATCTTCCTTCCTTCAAGACCCTCCAGAAGCCCTCAGATGTGTCAGGTGTCTTACAAGATAATGCTTGCCCTCCTTAGGGGCTAATCAGCTCCCTATCTCCTTAGCCTCCCGACCCCATGTGCCTCACAACTGGAGTAACTACAACCACAAATTTAATTAAGTAGCATACCAAATCACAGATGCTGTGTCAGATGTGGTGTCCTTACTAAACTGGATTAACACAACCTCTGGTGTGGCTGTTGATACAGTGAATGCATTATTTTTCAAAAAGTCCTTGGAAAATAGGATTAGAAACAATTCACAAGTAAAAATGTTGTATTTATCCATAGTCTTGCTCCAGGATTCTGTTAAATTTCCTACTCTTTCTTGGTCACAATAGATAGTCCAAACGACCTTGGTCCATCTGGCTATTCTTCAGAATCCTCATTGGTCCACAGTGTTGAAGACGTCATGTCAATTAGAACTGATAGCGAGTAATATCAATTCAGGATGCTTTGATAAGAAATATGCACTCCAGAGGATGAAAAATGAACTCAAAAACATCCAAGAGCCTACTACGTTGGTGTTATTTTAAGGACTCCAGGTGTCTAGGGCAACCTGGGGTAGCCCTTCTAAAGTCAAGGAAAAGTTATTGAACTTTGTCTCTCCCTCCACTAAAACAGAAGCCCAAGTTGGTAGACTTTTTCAAGTCCACATTTAGGGACATTACTCCAACCCATTTATTAAATGGCGTGGAAGGTCTCTAGTTGTAAGTGGGGCAGAGAGAAAGATACTTAAATGGCTACAACAAGCAGTCCTTGCCATAAGGACATGTGCTCAGGTAGATCCCATGGTTCTAAAGGTATCTGGTTTAAAGCAAAACAAAAAGACATCATGATGTTTCTGGCAAACTCCAAAGGGAGACTTGCAATGAAAATCCCTAGTGTCCTGGAGCAAGGTCATGCCATCTGCAGCAGGGAAGTACACACCACTAATAAAGCAGCTTCTGACACACTACTGAGACCTGACAGAGTCAGAATATACAATCATGAGTTGCCAAGTGACTTTGTGATTAGAGCTACCCAGCAGGAGCTGGAAACTCTCAGAGTCCTCAAGTCATGAATTTGGGTAACATAGATGGGTGATGGTTACCAGTGATTATTTGTTGGTAATTTCCAAAAAGAAAATAACACAGAGAACTAAAAATAAGAAAGTCTGAATCTTCTCCTCTTTGTATGTTGGGAAAAAAAATAAGAATTCTTATACATATATGATATATGAAGTTTTAGTGAGAGGTATGAGAAAACTAAGACTTTTTGTTTTGAAAGTGTAATGTTCTAAAATAGATGGGCTTTATTGGAAGCCATTTACAGGGGAAAAAAGTGGTGATGCACTCTAAACCCATTATCCATGCTAGTAGGCTCCATTCTTATTCTGTAAAATTCCTCTCCAAAGCAGGAAAGATCAGTCTTCAACTGACTTTCAACTTTTTCACCCAAGGAAATCTAGTCTAGATGATGCAAGCATTCCTCCATCCAAGGAAGATGACAAATAATATGTTTCAGAATCCCCTCTGAAAACAGTTTGGAACCAGATAGAATATTTAAAATGAGTTTACTCTCCCTTCCTAATAGGGAAGATCCAATAAGTAAGAAATTAAGTGTGTGCATATATGTGTGTGTGTGTGTGTGTGTGTGTATATATATATATATATATATATATATATATATATATATATATATATATATATATATATACATGAATGACTTATTATGATAGTTTTCCCCAAGCTACAATACAGATTATTTCTGTCCCCTTAATATGGGTTTTGAAGGTATGGGAAGGGGTTGGAGTTCTCTAGGAGTATCCTACACTTGCAGGAACGAATGATAAGAATATCACATCTGTCCGATATTCTGCAAAACTAGTGTTTCCATGATCTATGAAAGTTTCATGAGACATATTCTTATATATTTTCAAGAAGGGGTCAATTTCTTTCATTTAATACTTTGAAAGTGAATATTGGAGGTTTTTGCATATGTAATCTTACTTTGTATTGTTTGAGAGACACTTCAGGGCTCCTAAGAAAGACAAGCAATTCAGTGAATGTGCCATGAGAACTGAGGACTGTTAAGTAACGAATGTGAAACTAAGTTGTGCTGGTAATTAAACTGTGTTGTGTGACCAACACAGATGTGTTTCTTGTTGGTATTCAGTCCATTGAGCTCTTTTTAATTAATTTATTCCATTTAAAATGAAGAAAACCAAATGAGAGTGGTAAACAGACCATTAAAAACTAGAAATGCCTTTAACTGTTAGCTATGTAGTTTGCTAATTAGATCACATAATTAATTTAAATGTTTGAAAAAGAGACCTCTTCAATAAAACAGCCCATTTATTTATTTATTTATTTGCTTACTTACTTTTAAAGAAATGGCTTTGGATTTAATTGACTCTACCACTGAGGGAGAAAATAACCTAGACTCAGAAGAGTATATAATAATGATGAGTCTGAATGCTTTCTAGAATGGGATAATTTCCATTTCTTCATAGTAATTATACATGATTCAATATTATCCATTTAAAATGATATTTCCTGATTAAAAAATAATTATTATATTATATGTTAAATTATGTGTTTTCCAATAAAGTCAAATTATTTTATAGTCTGTACCAAGAATTGGCAAACTATGTCCCATGGGCTGGCCAATTCTCTTTTGCAAATAAAGTTTTATTGGAACACTGACATGTTTATTTGCTTACATGACTGCTTTTGTGCTATGACAGCACAGTTGATTAGTTGCAACCAATACATTATAACCCACAAAGTCTAAAATATTTGACATCTGTCCCTTTACAGAAAAAGCTTGCTGATTCTTATTCTAGTATGTAAAATAAAGTAATATACAGTATTTTTATTACTTACATTATATACATAACTGCATTGTATTTTAAATTAGCAAGTAGTAGCTGCTTTAGAAATCTCTATCTTCCTAATAAATATGCCCTGTTTTCACTTAAAGCATCTGTAGAAAGTAGGAAAGAAACAATCCTCTTTCCTTTATGTCTTTCTTTCTTTTTCTTTCTTTCTTTCTTTCTTTCTTTCTTTCTTTCTTTCTTTCTTTCTTTCTTTCTTTCTTTCTTTCTTTCTTTCTTTCTTTCTTTTTCTTCCTTCCTTCCTTCCTTCCTTCCTTCCTTCCTTCCTTCCTTCCTTCCTTCCTTCCTCCCTTCCTTCTTTCCTTCCTTCCTTCCTATCTTCCTTCTGTCTTTCTGTCTTTCTTTCATCAGTGAATCTTGAGAAACTCTGGAGAGGATGCTAATAATAGCCAAGATCACCCAGTTTATGCTGCTGAGTTGAGATTTGCTCTGTCAGTTCCTGAGAAGTGTCCAACAGGATTTCAAAGGAGGCTCTATCTGGTGATGAAGAATCTTCAGGCTGTGACCTTGAATCTGCTCTCAGGATAACCTTCAAAGGAGAGTAACATAGTTTCCATTCTTTAAAATAAAGTGAAAACTTGACCCATTAAAATAATTTACTTAAATAATTTGAAATAAATATAATTGTTTTTATTAATTATATAATATAAATATATAATATAAAATATATAATATACTATTTACATAATAATACATTATTAAAATAGCTATTTTCATTTTAATGAATAAATAAAGCATTTCTCTTAGAAATCATTTAGCTAGCACTTTCAAACTATGACAACATGTTAGAAATACAATCTGAAGAAATTGTGTCTATAAGTGCTTTTTTTCCTCTCTTTCTTTCTCTTGGCTGTAAGCATAAGCTAGAGCCTTTGCATGGGGGTAAAATTTGTAAAAAGTCAATGGGCTAGTGTAAGTCGTAGGGGTTGGAAAACTTGATCTTGCCAAAGAGGTTTTTGGGAAAGTAAGAGGATCGCAGTGGGGGGCCCATTTTAAGAGGTGGTACAAAGGCTTTAGATTTAATTCCAGGAACAGTCAGAACTGGAGAGGTCAACCAGTTCTGCGGGTGGGTCATTATATACAGGAATTCAGTCAGTCTGCATGAGGTCAGGATTCTGGGAGGTCTGTCCATGCAGGAAAAGAGAGCCAACAAGTAGGTTTGAATAGGCAGGAGCTAGATCCCTGGGTGGCACATGGAAAAGAAGGGTAAAATTATATACTTAGGCATTGGTTTTCCCATCACACGGATCGGACCTCAGTGTAGGAATCCAGCCTACAGAGGGAATAAGGTACTACTGGGTGGAGTGGCAACCTTTTGGATTCCAAAAGGAATATCGAGACATGTGATCTGAACCATGAGGAAGTTAACAAACGGTGGTAAGTTGAGGACTGACTCCAGGCAAAGCTACCTTGAGCCTGAAGGACAGAGATATTTGAGGGAAACTGTGCCTGCTTCTAGGTCTTAGAGGTAGAACTATTTGAAATTCTCTGCCTATCGGAGGTTATGATGAGACACTTTTCCCAGGATAGGGCTTACAGCTGTGGCTGTTCTAAGCTCTGGAGTTGGCTAGAAGACAGAAAACAAGGCAGAGTCTGACACATTCACCGGAGCTTCCTTTGGAGTCATCAAACACATCTGAATTGTACAACCTAATCCACTCAATCTGGGAATGGAGGAGTATTGGGGAGAGTTCCTTGACAAATTTCAAAATATACTTATTGAACTAAGATGTAATAGCCAAAAGGTTCTATCATGCGATTTTATTTGCAGTGGAAGGGATCATTCTTAGATCAAAATCAGATATTATGAAACTCACTAATGAGTTTGATTTGGCTATCTGATTTATATCGCTTATGGTTTAGTTTTTAACTCCTGATTACTGTTTTTATTTCATACTAGATGTTGATTTCAGTTTCTCTTACGAGCAGAGTAACCCTCATTTTTGTCCAAGAATTGACAGTTCTTGACCTGTGGTGTACTCCGCCGCCAATGAACCTGCTTTAGCGACTCAGTAGGAAAGGCTCAAATCCCTTCCATGTGCAAAATAATAATCTTGCTATTTTTCACACTACTTCATTCTGCTTTATTATTTTTTTTAATCTATCTATTGTTGCCTGATGGCATGTCAATGCCACCTTACACAAGGGACTCAGAGTAAGTGTTCCAAGAGTATCTGTCTATTAAATTATGGTGACAATCAAAGGCTTTCAGTAATTATTGGATTAACTTGTATCATAATGAGAAATCACAAGAGAATTTCATGAACTCTAGCTTTCAAACCTGAATTTAAAATTTGTTTCTGTATATTTATATATATACAAGCTTCTGAGAATTTACATGTTTACCATTGGTTTTCTAAATTATTAAAACATTGAAAATGGATATCTAGAGGAGGGAAATTCAATTACAAATGCTTAAAATGAGAAATTAGCAGGGGTTGATTAGTATTAACATATGAACCCATGTTTCAAATTCAAAGAAAATTACTGAGTATAGTAGCTTTATATATTTTCTCATAGTTTAATAGAGAGAGACATACTTCTTTTAAATTCTAGGGAAACATAAGCCTGCTTTATTTTAGATTTATGTCTAGTAAATACATTGTTTTCGAGAATAAAGATTGACATGTGAAGAACCATAGGGTAATTAGTGATAATGTGCAATGTAACTTAGAAGCAAATCAATTGGCCATTACTAGAGACAATTTTAAAAGTTGATAGATTGGAAGGATATATAAGAAGAAAATTCAGATTGGATGACTCTTCCCAGTGTTATATAGATTGAAATACATTTTTCAAAGCCCAAATAAAAAAGTCATAGAAATTGAGAAACAAGAGAAAAAAACAAAATGGGAGAAAACATCTTTCGGCTTGACTCATAGTAAGAGGCTGCATCTAAATTTTGCAGCAGCATAAACTAAATTTGACTAAAAAATTCCAGATTTTGTTAGGTTTTTGATAATCTTTATTTCCCAAACAAATTATGTGCATAGACACTCATTTAGCATACAAGGGATTAATAACTAATTTGTAAACCTTAGTTATGTTTCACAATATGTGCTTTGCAGTCAACTGGTAGTTCCTGGGATGATTTCAGATAGTATATTAATAAATGTTTGAAATGTTTATTTAAGTATTAAATACAAATTTGAAAATGTAACTGGCACATAATAACCATGATTTAGGTAGGTGCCCAAAGTTTTTGTTTTTGTTTCCCATAAATTGTGTAAGCTAAAAACGTGACAGAGAATTTAAAATAAAATGTTAAATATATACTAAAACATATGATATACAGATTTGGCTAGCTATGTGAAACTAACTGGTGTTTTGGAAACCTGGAAATAGAATCCCAGTGAAACCACCTTTTCAGGAACTGAAGTGCTCACATCCACCACTGGGGGTACTTCCCTCCTGCTGAAGTATTTGTGGAGTCAAACTGGAGATCAGAAAGTTGATTGTAAGCACAGACTCAACCGCAAAAGCATCTGTCTAGTTTTGATAACTATATCAGCAAAGTCATGTAAAACTCTAGAATCCCCTTTGGAAAACTGTAGTCTTGTTATAGCCTATGATATTGGAGATCATGTAGTTAGTTATTTATTTTTCACAATGTGCAAGAGTTCCTTCTATTACCAAAGGATAGTCTTTATAGAATCATATGTTTGGAGATTCCAGAGAAGCTCCTAAAATATTAAGATGAATACTCCTGAAAAAAAGAGTCTATGTCAAAATAGAAGGCAGACACAGGCTGTGGGAAGGCAGGCCCTGAAAAATGTGTTCCCAACAGGAAATACCAGACCTCAGGCAATGGAGAGGTGCTTTTGTTGAGTCTGAAATAACATTCTATTCCATTTTCCTGCCCTGATTTCTTAACTCTCTGTTTCTAGTCTGTAAAGTAACTTACAGAGTTACCGAGAAGATGAAGCAAAATAATGTCACGTGGCAAACACTCAATAATAATATTATGAACTTTTTGCCCGGAGAAGCTGAAGCTGGTGTTGGTTTTTTGTTTTTTTGTTTTTTTGTTTTTTTGGTGAGAATGGTGATTGTGAAATTGAGGAAACCATATTACTTGGAGGGACATGTGGGGAGTGTGGGCAGTCTTAAGTATAGACCTGAAAGCACTCCGAGGGAAAACATTCTTTCCACCGTGGAGTCCTGGCAGTCACGGCTGTTGGGGTGGCAGCAGCAGCTGTGGTAATAACACGAGCCAGGGAAGCAACAGGATTGACCTGGCAGAGTCAGTGGGGAGCTGACAGCAGCATGTGTGAGTGAAGGAACACCTTAAACTTCCAGGGAGCAGCTGGGGAAAGAAAGGGTAAGCAATATTAAGTTCCGACACAAGGAGGTTCTTGGGAGCAGTGTGACATGGTGATAAAATGATGGATTCTGAACTTGAAAAAGTTCAGTAACAGTTATGTTCCTTGGACAGATTAATCTCTCAATGTCTCTTCTGTCATCTGTAAAAAGATGGTGGCATTGATGCCTCCCCCAGAGCATTGCTGGGAAAACTCAATGAGAAACCCAGGTAAAGTGCCCAGCACAGTAAAAGCGCTCAGTAAACACGGGCTCCCAAGGGAAAATAAAGCAAATAACAATAATGGAAAAACAAAACAAAGCACTATGATCTTCCATGCTGTAGTGCTGAGAAACAAAAGAATGGATTTTATAACTGGATACATTTATCCTGAGCTGAGACACCATGCCCACAGTGAATCTATGATTACATATAAAGCATCTATTTCTTTATACTGAAGCGATAGATTTCACATTAAACCTTTTGATTTGGATATGCACTATGACAGCTAAAACAGCAGATATTTCTAGTCCACATTTAAGATAATGAAATTTTCATTTTCAGAATCTCCATTGTCGGAATGCCAGTGAGTCCCATCTCTGGACATTCTTTTGGAAGATGAGCAGTTTTTCTTCATAACATTTAAAATAAAGTGGCCTTTGTTTCTTGGGAATTAGTGACAAGCTACTCTCTTTGAAAATATCTGTCGTAGCCTATGTGATAAAATGCTTCATAGAAATGGAAAACCAAAGTAAGGAGTGTGTGTACCGGTTGCTCTAAAAAAGTCAGTCTGAAGCTATGTGTCCCTGGGGAGACCCCCATGGGAAAGTGCTGAGCAGCCCAAAGCCTTCATGTGGAGCAAAAGACAAGGCTCCCCACGGGTTTGATGTCAAAGATTAGTAGAATGCTGGAGGGGGTGGGTATAGCTCAGTGGTAGAGAGCAGGCTTAGCATGCATGAGAGCTCAGGTTCAATCCCCAGTACCTCCATTAAAAAAAAAAAAAAGACTAATGGAATGTACTTCTCTTATACGACTGTCTTCCAATGCTGTGGTCCTCAAACGTCAAGTAAATAACATTAAGATATTGACATATCAGGCTTGGATACAGTAATTTTACTCTTTTTCTGTTTGTGTTTCTCGATCTTGAGTATTTAGTCATGGGTATCCCCAACGAAAAATTAATCTTTAGACCATGAATGAGAAATGTGCCTTCAACAGCAGAGCCATGAAGAAGAGGGAGGATGGGGTTAGCTACAAGAGGGCTGTTGCCTAAACATATCATTGCTTTCATCCTTGCAACATGGCAAACACTGATGAAAATTGAAGAGCTGTACGTGGGTCCATTTTATTTGCATTTGTCAGCTCTGCTGCCTCTCTGAACTCACTGTGAAAAAGCATCTCTTTAAACCTTGAGGGGATGGAGAGTGCTTTCTGATTCTGATTGTTATCTCATTAATTTCAGGAAGGATTAAATGAAATGTAATGCCAAGGCTAAATACCCCCCAAAAAATTCATTAATCTTTTCCAAAAAAAGACATTTACAACTGAGAGAGAGAGAGAGAAAGAGAAAGAGACATATCTATCTCAATCCTGAAAAGGGAGAAATGGAGAGATTAACATTAACTGGAAAGGTGTGAATTGACCTCTTGAAGTTGGCCTGGATGAGAGTGGAGTTTGACTTCAGATGACCTCTGTTCAAACCAGACTCCTACTCGCTGATAGTGCAGCTTTAGTCAAGTTACTTAGTACCCAGTACGTTAGTTTTTTTCAAGCAGAACCTAACCCCATTCCTTGGAAATTTTAAATAAATTACTAAATGGAAAGCACTTAAAATGCTACATGGCATTCAGTCAACTCTACATAAGTGTTAGTTGTCATTATTATGGAAAAATATGCATGTAAGTTAGGCATTTGTGCTCATGTTTCCCTTGTATGTTCTACGATGAACTTGTTTTCTGACAGCATAACTCTAAGATTACAGTACGAACTATCATCTCTTTCTCATCTTGTGAACATTTGTAAAGATGTATACTAGACTTGGCCGCCTGCCATAGAATCTGACTCTAATGGTTAGGGAAACAGAGATGTAATTTCGAGGAGACGGATTTTTTTTTTTTTAAGTCTCCATGAATTAGGCATATAAGAACTAGTGACTTCTGAATCAAATTATGAAAGCTAATGTTTGGAATAAAAATAACTCAAGATGTTTAAATATGGACATTTCTGAGGTAATCCTTTTAACTGTGTCCTTCACCTAAAGCTACAGAATGAAATGTTGAGACTAATTTAATTTTGATAGCCTGGGTTTCTGTGCTGTTTTAAATACAGCTTAATCATAGCTTGTTAAGGACATGTGCAGTGTAATGGAAAGATGATTGGATTTGGAATCAGAAAAATGCTTTCCAAACTATTGTCTGTAGGAAACAAGTTCTGAAAGGTGTTTGCAAGGGTTCTATGAAGAGAGATCTCCGCAGCCAAGTAAGTGGGAAAATGCTGAATTTTAGCAGATCGGAGTTTAGAATCCAGCACTCCTATGTATAGGATACACACTGTAGAATAAGTCATGTTTTCAAAACCCCATTTGTAAGAAACCAAAGTTTTCTTTTTGTGATGAAAAAAATAAGATAATATACATAAAAAGACCCAAGAAATAGATCCTTGATGTGTGTTGATGAACTCAGCTTTAGAGTTTACAAATGGACCCAAAAACTGGCCATTTCTTTCATATGTTTGACATTCTTCAGAGACAAAGTAACTCCCATTGGAAATGAAAAAATACCCTGCTTATTAGGAAGAGTTCTAGCTGCATTTCAGACTTAGATATGATTAAAGAAATTAATATTATTATTATATTATTAATATTATTATTGATGATTTAAAAATATTGTTTGTTGCATAGCCATATTTTCTCTTTGGTGATTTTCCCCCCTATATACTATTTCTTTAATATGTTTTATCATAGGGGAAAGCAAACAAACAAAAAGTAGAGAAAGAAAAAACATCAGAATGGGGTTTGAATAGGAAGCAGAAAAACAGTTTTTAAACTTTACCAACTTAACCATCAGTTAAAATGGAGGTAATTATAAACAGTTTAGTGCATATATGTTTAGAAAACCAATGAAAAATAATAGTTGGAAAACTGCTATGTCTCCAAAAGAAAAACACAGACATTAACATGTATTAGAAAGAAAATGAAACAACTGGAAATCTTATACACTCCTGGTGGTAGTGTAAAATGTACAGCCAGCTACTTGGAAAATGATTTGGGAGAATCTATTAAAGTTGGACACAGTCATATCCAATGACCTATAATTCCAGAAACACCTGCTTGCCAAAAGACATGTAGTAGAATCTTAATAGCAGCACTGTTTGAAATAGCCCCAAAGCTTAAACTATCCAAATGGCCATCAGCAGTAGCATGGACACGTAAGCAATGGTCTATTCACACAATGGAATTGATGGAGCTAGACAATGAACTGCCTAGAACTTGAGCAATAATTTAAATGTATCTCACACGCACATTTGGGTGACAGAATCCAGACATGAAAGGGTTCGTACCGTATGATTTTATGTATGTAAAACAGGCGAAACCTCTGTTAGAAGTTAGAACAGTGATTACCTTGGAGAGGCAGTGACTGGAACAGAACTCAGTGGCGCATGCCCAGGACTTGGACTGGTTCAGTGTCTCGATCTGGTGCTGGTTTCATGGATGTGATCAGCTTCTAAAAATGTATTGAGCCTATACTTAAGCTATGTGTACTTTTCTGTGGTATATTTTACTTCAGTAAAATGATAAATAAGGACATGTAACTTTAAAAAAAATTTCTGATTAAAAAAAAAATCTAGCCCCCCAAAGCAACCTCATCCAACTTCAGAACTGAGAACTATCTCTAGGTGTTGTAGGAGTCACCCAGGGACAGGTTTCTGCTTTATATAAAATGATTATTTTTCTCTTTTTATGCACAGCATTAGGGTTAACCTGCTGTGGAATAATTTATGCTGTGGAATAATCTTTACTTGTTATTAGCTAATGAAAAGACCGTTTTGAACTACCAACTGCTGTAACTTTTTCTTCAGTTCATGATGCTGCCATGGCGAGTCCTTACACTTAGGGTTATTTTTGAAATAAAAATGTAATGACTGACTAAGTGCCCTGTGTGAGCAAAAGCAGGCTTGAATTTCAGATCTGGGTCTCGACTCTCCTTTGCTATCTTTTGGGTGAAAGTACATGGCCTCCCTGAACTTCACATGCCCAGGTACAAAATGAAAATGAAAACATTGACTAGGATTGGTATAACCATTCAGTACAATATGTTATGATGAAGCATAGTAAACAAAGTTTCTATTATGTGGAAAATTACAAAAAAATGGAGGGGAGGGATGTTTTTGCTTGGCTCCCAACATCTGAATAATAGGTAGATAGATAGATACAGATATATTTAATATGAAACATAAATTATATGCTAACTGTAACTTGAGGTTTTTTAATCCCTGCATATGAACATGTTTTTAAAAATTACTCATGCACAGTAGTTTTTACATTGCCCAAAGCCAATCACTTTTTATTTAGCTGAGATTTCTTCTCTGCTATTTTTGGAATTAAGTGTAGTCCACTGAAACGTATCAGAAATGTTGCACCTGATATGCCATATGGCACTTGCAAAAGCCACTTTTATTCTGATAACCAACAACAGTGGAGAGATGATAAAATGGCTTCTTGGTGCAGTTAGGGTTACTCTGAGAGACTACCAGCAGGCCTCTGCTCTTACCTTACTTTGAAGTCTTGAAAAGCTACCATATAGCTTTGGGTCTCAGACTCTTTTTCTGTGAAATGGACCAATACTCCAAGAGGATCGTATCTGAGCTTATGTCCAATTATACACACATGATCTTTTCTTAAGTTCAAATAAAATTTTCCAACATGCTCTTCTATAGAATTTCTTCAGGAATATGGAAATCTGATATGCAATATTACAGTTATCATATTTGAATCTGAAAATTTCATATTTGAATCAGCATTTGAAGCAATTCACAGTAAAACATGGCAATAAAACTAAACATTAGATTTCTATTTGAAAAATTTATAGATTTTCAATAAATTACAATGGCAGACACTGTTGGCTATCAACTCTGTAGCATTTTACCATCCTGCCTTCCTTCCAAAAACAGACCTTTAGTTTTATCAGATATCTGATCTGGTACATATATTTTAGGGAAGTCTGGTTTCTCCAACCTTTGTCAACAATCCTAATAAGTTTATGTAAATAATGGTAATTCTATACCCTTTGACTAGGATTGATTTAGAAGGGTGATTGTGACATAATTCTTGCCAATGACACATCAGAAGATACATACTTAGTGGCTTCTGGATAAGTTTCTTCCTTCTTCAAACGAATTGAGAAAGGGAACTCTCTCCTGGTCATAGGGTATTGCTGGTAAAGATTTTGTACTGGGTTTGAGGCAGTCATCTTATCACCATGAGGTTAGTATTGGACCGGGACCAATAAGGAAGCAGAAGCCACAAGGATTATTTTAACATAGAGGATTTAGCATAATGGATTTTAATCATGTATTGGAGAACTGAAAAGGAAAAAAAAAAATAACTTAAAGGTGTCATGGGTGTGGTAACCGTAGGGACGTATTTGTCACTCTCATAGTTGAGGGAACAGAGGAAAGAGTTCGCAATTATTACATTTTGGAGTTGAAGGAAGAGGGCCGACAGCTACGATTTTGACTTCCGCGGAGAGACACCGCCTGGCTGGCTCTGTGTCTCACATGGTGAAACGCAACTTGAGAGATTATGGAGCCCCTGGAAATTGCAATCATCTGGTGGCACTGTAAGGAACTGCCGCTGCCTGGGGGAAAGGTTAGTTATTGTCTGGTTCACTCGACAAAACAGGAAGCAGGAGGAGTCTGCCTCTTCTCGGCACTTCGGTCCAGTCTCTCTGGCGTGAGCCCCCTACTGGCTGAGGCTAACAGGGAGCCCCACCCGGCACCAGGAAACGTGTTACGCAGGATCCCAGCCCCAGCATCACCAGCAGAGTACAAAAGCATGGCTCTGAAGCTGATAGACAATTGCCTGATGATCAGCATGAGGTACAAGTCTGAGGACAAAATCATCATCATGAGAGTAGAAGAGTGGGAAACGACATCACTGAGCTCCTGAATTAGCCGCCTCTAAAAAATCTTAATATCATGCTTTTATGCATATATCATAAACTCATAATTATTTAAGCCCATTGAGTTAGAGCTTCTTTGACTTGCTACCTCAAGTATTCAAATTGGCAAAAATGCAGGGAGTTACTCTGAAATCATAGCAGTAAAAATTGGTTGAAAGATTTTTTTTAAATGTCTACATTATAACATGATAGTTATATTAAAAAAAGAATTACCACGGTATGTTTCTACAATTATATTCTCAGTATCATCTTAACATAACCTGAAAAAAAATTAAATTGTTTTCAAACTGCATAAAAATGAGACTCACAGTGTTGAAATTAATGCCCCAATTCTCTAAATAACCTACATATTCCTTCTTTCTTTCTCCTTTTATCTCTCTCTCTCACATATACACACACAAACACACACACATTAAACCCAGCCATACCTAAAGAAAGACTAGGGTGAATTTCTATCAACCTTTAAAAAACGATTAACTATGAATGATGGAATTATAGATGATTATTTCAATTTTCTCTGGGTATTTTCTGAATTACTGTTTTCTCCCCTTCAATGAATATGCATACATTTGTAATTAGAAAAATGTTTTTAAAAATGTTTGTTCCTTTCGGTCTTTGTTTTAATGGTATCTTCTCATACAGATTTTCCTTTGTATATTATCTAAAATTGTAGCCTAGAGACTGTAAATTTCCCTTTCTTTACGTTATTTTTTATTTTAGCACTTAACACTAACATACATTATATTTATTCAGCACATTTTTGTTTGTTTCCCTTACTAATATATCTGCTTCACGAGAGCCAGGATTATTTCTTATTTTGTTCATTGATGTGTCCCCAGCACCTACACCATATGTGTACTGTATCCAGAGTTCAATACATATTTGTTGAAAAAGGATTTACTTTGCTAAATGCACATCTGTGGTATAGGCATAATCTTAAGGCTATTTCTTATGCTGAGCAAGTGAACAGTAAAGAAAATAAAATATTATCCACATGCATAAGAGATTAAAATTCAACACTTTCTAATGGGATTAGCAAAATCATAGGAGGTGCTACACACAGAGGCCTCTGTCCAGTCAATCTGATAGCCATCTAGAAACACCAATGTGTTTGTTAATGACCTTCAAACTATATGTTTTTGCTAAAGCTGAGAACCTAGGGGTTCCTGTGTACTGGTTTGAGGGTGGCCACCTTTTGGAGGGAGGCAAATGATCTTTACAGAAAATACAAATACTTTTTTTCTTGATGCTGTGGAAAAGCAATTCTAAGAAAAGTTGGCTTTTAAATGTTTGGACAGTCCTTGTGATTCTGGTTCTGCTTACAGAGAGACTAAAAGGGTGGTGGCCTTGTAGCAGTTCCTACAAAAACTGGCTGGTGCCCCAGCTGCTGTTGAGATCCATTGAAACCTGGCAGGAGAACGAAACTTGAGTTCTTTCATCCCCTTTCTTCTTATGCTTGTTTGCTTTGGACCTTTGGACCTCACTCGTTAGTGAGTGTTAACAAGGCCTTTTAAAAGGAGCAAGTAGTAAAGGGAAAAATAACAAAAGAGTGAAGGAGAGAAGTCAAACCTGAAGCAGGAGTAGAGTGGAAAGCAAAACAGAAAGGAGCAGATCCAAAATTTTTCAAGTGATTATCTTCAAATATGGAAGCATATCATGATCTGGTTCCTTACCAAACTGGGGGAACAGCATCTTCCAAAAATCCATCATTTCCTTTAAACTCAATTTCCCCCATGTGCAAGTTACTGAAAGTGAAGTCACCATCAGAATAAACATCATACTAAACCAGATTCAATTACAGAATAGTAGATTGACCCAGTTGTTGGGAACATTGAGACATCTGGACCACCAACATCCTTGTCAAGTTTATTTCCTTAAAAATAAACAGTTTTGATGTTTGAAGCACTTGACGTTAGTGACTGAAAAATTGAAAGTAAACACTTGGTTTGTTTTATATGAATATCATTTGAATAAATTTATTAGAAAACTCATGTGCTTTTTTACTTTATTGGAAAACTACTTAGTCACCTGAATAATAATTTACTCAATGATATTTGAGTGACTTGAAAGAGGTTAAACAATTATGTAAGTACCTAAATTAACCTAGAGAAAAATATCTACACCAGACACTCACAATTATGATGGTACTAAAAGGTTCATTAGAAAGTCATTTAATCCTAACTTAATGATTCATTCAAATCAAATGAGTGTGATTCACTCAAATCATTTTCTATCAAGCGTGTCCTATGTGCCAAACACCAGTTCTAGGTACTTGAGATATGCATCAGTCAGCTTTTGAGTAGGAATGTGTTACATCACACACAATCCCTAGTCCTACTGGGTTACAAGAATATTTATGACTTGCACCTGGATCTGTGGAATGTCTGTAGTTCTGCTGGGCTCTGCTGAGTTAGTCCGAGTTTAGAATTAGGCATGTGTAGGATCCAGGTTCGCATTGCCTACCATTCTAGAAACATACCCCAAAAAGCAGTAGCTGCCATGGGCATGCTTTTTTCATGGAGGAAAGTCTCTGTTTAAAAACAGGGTTCTGTCATTTCTGCCTACAGTCCATTGACCAGAACAAGTGACACAGCCATATTCAGCATCAATGGAACAATAAAGTATACTCTTCTCATAGGGGAGGAACACTAAATATTTGCTGAAAAATTGAAAATGAATAAAGAAATCAACCAAAATTATAGAATGAACAAAGGAGAAAAATATGGCTACATTTATGGCATTTACATTCTTGTGGAGATAGATGATAATAAAATGATATAATACAAATTCATTGGTGTAAGTTTAGAAGATAACATTTTAAATAAAGTAGTGTAGCTCTTGTTGAAAAGGTGAACTTTGGGTAAAGACTTAAAAGAGTGATGGATTAAGCCATGAGAATATTTAGAAGAAAATCATTGCAGGCTTAGGGACTAGCCTTTGCTGAAGTCCTAACCAGAGAGTGCTTGGCATGTCAGAGAAAGATCAAGGAACCCAAATTACTGGAGTGAGATGGACAAGGAGAAGAGAAGTAGTGGATAAAGTCAGAGAAGAATAGAGTGAGGCTCCCTGAGGGACTGATTATGTGGGACTGATTAGGTAAGTCATAGCCCATAATAAGGACTTTGCCTTTCAATCTAATTGTATTTTGGATCTGCTGAGGGAGCAAATGTAAGCCAGGAGACACCCAATTCAGAATCACCAGTGTCTAGATGGTGTCTAAAGTCAAGGGATGAGAGACGATCACCAAGGCACTAGCATACATCATGAAAGTAAAGGACAGAGGATTAACATCCCCCAAATCATGAAAAGTCAATTTCCTATAGACTATTTCCTTACCTCACGCATGCTCAGTGGCAATTAATACATCTACAAAATTGAAGTGGTTTTCCTGCTAAATCACTCTTCTAATTCAGAAATGGTCTGTCTAGCTGTGAAATCTACCTACCTATTATGATAAATCAGACGTTGTCCCTTCTGATTAATAGAATTATGACTATGGGTTGCTAAACATTTTGAACCTGACTTGATTTGATGAATTTTTAAAGACATTTATCTGGTATCTCTTTTCATGTTTCCCAGAGTGGAGATGGCTTACTTCTATATAAGGTAGTCCATGACTTCGACTTTCTTGGCCGTCTCTAATTGTCAAGAAATTCTGCCTTAGAGTTGTCTGCTGTTGCTCTCCCTGTAATTTCCAGTCTTTTGTTCCAGTCCTGGTCTTAGGAAAGTCACAAGATAGGTCTCCTTATTATTCCACTTGCCAATGGTTCAAATATTTGAAAGAAGCTATCTTTTCCTTAACTCCTCCAGGCAAAACATTTCAATATCCTTCACTGTATTGTGTAGTATGGTTAGGGAAGCCTGTACGCTGTCCTGGTCACTCTTTTTCGGGTATTGTCTAGTTTGTGGGTTGTAATCAAAGTGACTTAAAAGAACTTCCTGGGACTATATATTTATTTATATATTTATTGAAGGCTAGTCAGTTTATAATGTTGTGTCAACTTCAGGTGTACAGCACAATACTTCAGTCATATAGGAACATACATATATTCCTTTTCATATTGTTTTTCACCATAATTTACTACAAGATATTGAATATGGTTCCCTGTGCTGTATAGTATAAACTTGTTGTTTATCTATTTTATATATATTAGTTAGTATCTGCAAATCTATCCTTTTAAAATAACTTTGTTTTAAATGACCTTACATGCTCCCAAACTCCCTATCTAGTCATCTTAAGACCTTTCTTTTCTTCGTCTTTATGAAAATATGTAAATATCTAAGTGAAGATTCATTTCTGAGATGTTTTCTTACATTCTAAGTGAGCTTCCTCTTAATTTGGCCACGGAATCTCCCTACGATTGTTTAATTCTGCAAAGTCTGCCAGAAAACGCAACTTCTTCCTGGCTATTTGTACGCTCAGGGTTTTCTTATCTCAAAGTTCTTGTCATTTCCACTGCATCAGCCAGATAACTCAATTTTGATAAGAATAAAGTAAAAAAAAAAAAAAAGAAAACTTCTAATAACAAAATAATAGTAATACCATTATGACACTTATCAAATGCTTCCTATGTGTTAGAACTGTTCTGAATGTTTTACATTTGTGCTTTACTCCTTTAATCATTGCAAACATATTTTCATTTTAAGAATGAAGTAGCAGAAGTACAGAGGTAGGAAACTCGCTCCTTGTTAATTAACTTAAGTGAAATGGGCAACACCTAGGAAGTGGCCATAGCGGGATTCTACCTCAGGCAATCCGCTTTAGAGAGCACACAATGAACCACTAAGTAGCTCGTGTGTGGGTGGAGCTTCCATATCAATTTTATTCAAAATTTAGTGCATATGGATTGAACACTTTTTATGTTTGAGGCGCTGTTCTATTTACTTTGTACTCTATACAACATTATGAAAGAATAAAAGGAGGAGATGTTACTGAGTCTGAGGTCTGAGAGTGTAATAATGAAAGTGACATTGCAATGGTCCTTAAAAGGTGAATTTAATTCCACCACACTAGAGAGGAGTATATGAATAGGGGACGATCTATTAGAAAGACATCTGATACAAAGGGAAAGAAAAAGAAGATGCATGAAAGAAAGGAAAGTGTAATGGAAATAGTGTTCTTGGAGTATAGGATGCCTTTGAGGGTGAAGGAGAAGTAGAGGAGATAAGGTGTTAAAGACAGTTTGCTTGTAAGTCTGTGATCAGGAATTTGGATTTGTCCTGCAAGCAACAGGGTCATATTTTAATGTTTCAAAGCAGAGGGGAGATCCAAACACCTATAGATTTAGAAAGATACCTCTAGTAGTGTTATGAAAAATTGTAAAGATTTGTGGGAAAATTTATAAAGTACTTGTCTTTTTAAAAAAATGTTAATTTCAGGTTTTGGAGAGGAGGCTCTCTTCTGCCTTTAAACTTAAAAAAGAAACATGTTTTCATCTGTACCACATCCTCAAATCTACCACCTTGTGTGGTGGAACTCAGTGTATATGGACCAGGGAGTTTTTTGTAGCTACTAATTTACTCTGGCATATGCTGAACTCATTAAATCTGAACCCAATTTCTCAATGCTTTTGCAAATCTCAATAGCTACACAATTATAAATACAAGAATATGAGGACAGATAGATATTTGATTAGTAACTACCCAAGTATGAACAATCTCTATAGAGGCTGACCAAATGAAATTCAGCTTCGCTTGAACTTGAGTTAACTTGAGGTCCTGACTTCTGCAGTTACAGGTGTATCCTCTGCATCTACAGTTCCAATGATGGATCACTTTTCAAGATATTTGAAAACTACTTTTGTAATCTTACTGTACTATGAAACAGTGGTTAAACGTAGTTCTGAAACTGTCACCAAGATGAAACTCTAAAATTAAATCTGTACCTGAGATTAGATTGTGCTGTCTCTGCAAGTGCTCTCACTGTGCAGTGTGTGGTCTTGATCTCCATCATGGTAGAAGAGACAGAATAAATTGCCCAACCTTCTCCTAATATGAACAAAATCTTTACATTTTATAGTCCTTGGGAGTTTATTAAATACTATTTTATATATTACTTTGTATAAGACATGTTTTAACTGTATTAAAGAATATCCCATGAACAATCATGTAACTCAAACAGCATTTGAAAAAGAAAGAAAAGCAGTGTAAAGTGAAATTGATCTTGAAGTTCATCTACTCCAAAGTTCCTGTTTTTGGGTGAGAAGCTGAATTCTAGTGAAGCAAAAACTCACCTAAATTAATCGATGTGTGGAGATTTTCTGTATCCAAGTTCACCACTCTTACCACACACCACACAGTCACATGACAATTTTGTGAAACAGTCAGGCCCCAGGATGAGAGTCTGTATTTTGAGACAAATTTGAGGCTCCTATAAAAATTCATCAACTTTCCTAAGGACAGGTGACTAATGAGTGGCTCTACTATGGGTATATTTGGAAACCTGAAGATGAGCAGTATTGTCTTAAAATAACTACATATTTTATTAATGAATCAAGCCCTTTTCAAACAGGATATTACAATTCAAAAGTAAGTAATTTTATTTTCAACAAAAACAATTTTTAATCAATATTCAATAATTCTTAAGCTAGTGACCCATGGCATGGCCAGATTAAGCCTAGCGTGCCTTGGCTGGCTTCTTCTTGAACTTCCCCATTGCACCTTCATTAATATATACTCAGAAAATGCACAAGGAAATGATGAAGTCGAGATTAAATTGGATGTTACCAAAACAAAGTAGTTTTTGTCAACTAAGCATTTTTAGTTCAGTGAAAATTGTATAAAATATTTCAATTAGTTATTTGATTTTACTAAGTATAGGTCAAAAAATATAACTGAAGCTTTCTTTGGTGATCAGAGGACTTTATTGTCCTAAAGCTAATTTTTAAAAATGATTTTCTTTCTATAGCAATTTCAAGTACAATTGAAGAGATGCAATCCGTTGGAATAAACCCTTAATGTTGACAGTAGAATTGACTTTTGTTTGAAAATCTGCAATGGCATGTTATATTCTGAAAGACACATTCATAAATATATGTAATATGAATATTAATGAATGAATATACTTTATTTTAATACTGTCTTCTTGAGGTAAAGAAAAAAGAGAACATGCACTGTTTCCTGTTAAGTGAGTACTGATTAGCTAAGTCAATAATAATTTTATGCTTCTTGGTGGCATAAGCATATGATCAGTTTTTTAGAGTTAAAGTGGTAGGAACATTATTTTAGTGGTAGATTTTCATAACTTTTGAATAATAGATTAGCAAACATCCCCCAAGAACCAAAAAGAAAAATGAGGAAATATAATCCTACACCATTTTACTCAATAATAATGCTTCAACAATATAACTTGAGCTGTATAATTGCTTGTAAAATATTTTCCTATGCTTTCATTTCCATTTCCACTTGTTATGCAGATTTTTTATTGTGTATCTAATAAATTTTAGGTGTTGTCATAGGCAGCCAAGACCAAAGATCAATAGGGTATGAGTCTTCCCATTAAGGAAAACCAGTCTATTAGAGGAGTTAGGTCAAAGCATCAACCGTAGAATTAGCCAAGTTCAGTGATTGAGTTAGACAAGTTCTAGAGCAATAATATCCAATAGAAATATAAATTGAGCCAGAAATGTGATCCACATATGTAATTTAAAATTTTCTATCAGCCATGTACAAAGGTAAGAATGAACAGGTAAAGTTTATTTCAATGATATATTTCATTTAACCTAATGCAAGCAAAGTATTTTCATTGCTATATGTGATCAACATGAAAAAGGACTCATGAGATATTTTGACTTCTTTTTTTCTATTAAGTCTTTGAAATCTGGCATGTATTTTACACTTATACAGTGCATCTCAATTTGGACCAGACAATGTTCAAGTGCTCCATGGCTGTGTGCAAGTAGTGGCTATCATATTGGGCAGAGCAGATCTAGACCAATGAAAGGAGTGATTATCCATACTTGAGAAAATCAGGGATACCTCACTGAGGAAGGGGCTTTAGAATCAAGACAGAGAATGTGTGAAGCCTTGAGAATGGAACAGTGTGAGGACCTTCAACTCATACCTTATGGCTAGTATGAAGGACTAGCAGCAGAAGAGGATGGAGAAACGAGCAGGGACCAGACTTTGAAGTCTAAATAGCTCCCATCCAATAACTTCTTTACCCTATAAAAAGCCTGTGGTATTAAATCTCAATGACTCAACCTTAATAGAATAATAAAAAAAAAGTTTAATTAAATTTCTTCTCTGTGCCGGAAAAAAATTCATCAGAATTCATCAGTGAGTAAACATTAATCTTACGAAAAAAGAACCTATGTCTTCATTTGGAGGCTGTTGCTGAAACCACCAGCCCAGTCTTTCACCTTCCTGGCTGTTTCTTACTTTGAAAGGCAAATTTGGAAATGACTGGGAAACCTACAGGATTAGCTCATGCTTTTCTTGGCCTCTTGAGATTTTTGCTCCTCAGATGCCCACAGTGCATATTTGAATCCTATGCTGGCAGAAGATGGTAAAATATTTGGATTCAATGAGAGGAAAGGGGAAAAAAGTGTTGAGAAATATTTGGTGCCTTCAGTTTCCTTTTATATGACGTTCTTTCACACATTCATTTGTTAGGGCAAAGGATTCCTAATACTGCAGCCACAACCAAAGTCTTCTGACCTTTACTTCACAGGGAGTATTTATTTAAATATAGACTCCTGGGGAGGGACAGAGTGCCCGAGAGAGAAGTCATTCATTTCCTGGGGGTAACCTACCCTTGTACTTTTCCAGTAGAGGAAATACATAGCGATATTCTATGATCTCTAGAAACTGTGTCCAGCAAGCTGCATCCAGGAATATCTGCTAAGTTTTGTTTTGTGGGTATTTGGTTTAGTTTTGCTTCCATTTAGTTTTTAAAAGAAAAAAAAAGTGTCCAATTGAGCAACCTCTCCTGTAAGTCAAAACAATTTTCCCCATCAAAGGAATATGGGAAAATGTCACATGAAAAGTAACTACATCTTTTATGCTTATTTTATTTCTTTTGATCCTTTCTTCCCATATTGGATCCAAATTTGAAATACATCTATGTTTATATACATCTACATTTTTTTTTTAACTTGTGAAGCTGTTAACTGCATATTCACTTTGCTTTCTCTTTAAAAGCTGATTTTCTCCAATGCTCTGTTTGACCGCCATTTCTCTCTCAGCATTTACCCTGACCTGCAAAGCACACTTCTGTATTTGGCTAACTGTCAGATGGTGTTTGTGTTTATTTCCTATTGCCTCTGTAAGAAATCACCACAAATTTGTGGCTTAAAGTAACATAAATGTACTATCTCGTAGCTCTGGAGGTCAGGCTGGGTGCGCTTACCTCTTCCATGTTCTGGAGGCTTCAAGGTCAGCCAGGTGGGATCTCCAAATCTCTCTCTTTCTATGATCTCTGCTTCCTTCTTCACAGCTCCTCCTCTGATGCTCCTTTTCTTAGCTTTTCCTGTAAAGGACCCTTGAGATTATATTCTGCCACCTGGATAATCTAGGATAATCTCATTTTGTGATCCATAAATTAGTCACATCTGCAAAATCTCTTCTTGCCATATAAAGTAATATATTCACAAGTTCGAGAGACATGGGGGGATGGAGTGTTATCCTGCCAACCTCAGTGATGACTTGTGGCCTCTATTCCTAGCCCCTCAGCTCCATTAGCTTCCCAACTGCATGTACGGACAGAGACATCTCAAACACAGCAGGCTCAAAGACGGATGTTTTTTCTTCTCCCACTAAATTGATGGCTTCGGTTCCATTGGAACACCATTGGTGCATCACTTAAGCTAGAGAACTAGGGATTGGCCCAACCTGAGTGTTTTCACCATTACTTGTACCAAAGCCAAGATCTGACTATTTTTTTAACTGCTACATATCTCCAAGGGCATTTATCCTCTGCTTAATTCCTACGACCTCTTTCCCAGTTCAGATCTTGTTTATCATCATCTGAACTGCTATAATAGCTTGTGTTCTCTGTCCCCAACCTGTTCCCTCAAATGTACTCCCCAGGGTTCCATGTACAAAGAAAAATACATTTCCTACAGTTAAGCCTTTTACTGTCTCACCGCTGCCTATGATCATACACATTCTTTCACGTTGCACATGAGCTTGTCCCTGATTATTTCTTTCGCTGTGTCTTTTACAACTTCCTGTTACACATCACAGGACTCCGCTACTCACTTGCGGTTCATTTGCTGTCATTCACATTCCTTCAGTCTTGAGTCTTGTGATTCTCCTGACGTGACCCTGGCCAGCCCTGGCTCTGTAACATCTCTTGTGCTGTGTTGTAATCAACTGTGTTTGTGTTTTTCTAAACTGTAAGTTTCTTGAAGACATTTCTTCTTTGATTTTATGTCCCCAGCACTTAGCTGAGTCTTTAGCCCAACGTGCATTTTCAATGATAAAGTCTGTTATTTTGGTTTGGTAAATTCACGACCAAGAGGCTTTTAAACCCTTTCAAATTATAAAAAGGGATTAGTGTAAATGTTCTGGGAGAGTTAATAATACATGAGAACTCTGGCCTAATGCATTGCTTGGGGGATGTGGGAAAATTAAAGAGAAATATTAGGTCTTAATAAAGCAGGAAATTATACTGACTACCTAGAAAGCATGTACGCTTTTGTGAGAAATATATAAACGTATTTTAAATAAAATATGTTTGTCCAGAATTTCCATGTGTTTAAAATACGTGCCGTGTTCTTTTCTGTTTCTTCTTCTTTCTCTTTTTTTCTTTCTCCTTTCCTTCTCCTTGCCCCCTGCCACTTTTTTTTTTTTTTTAAATCTCTCTCTCTTTTCTTTCCTTTTTAAATAATATGCTTGAGAGTTCCCATAGGTCACTGTTCTCATCAATAACTCGTTTTGGGTGGTTTCAGGCATAGGGATCTGTATTTAAAAGATCCTCTTACACAATTTCTCATCCTTCTTTCGGCCTCACCCCTGATTTATCCTAACCATGACCTGGATAGCTCTCAACTACAGCTCTGCTTCCGTCCCTCACATACGTGTTTTTGGTTGTTGTTAAGTGTTAGTTTGGCATATGAAACTCAAATGCTGCTAGTTCACTTTGGAAAATCCGAGATCTCCTACCAACTTTAACCAGCTGCGTTTTGATAGAGAACCCTTACGATGCCGGAAGCAGTTATTCCTGACATTGGGTTTTCTTCAATGTGATTTCACATAGACAGGAAAGAACAAGAGATTATTCACTAGCTAAAATTCTATGAAATATTCTTCACCCTGGCACGCCCTGCTGTTTGCGCCTATGTGTGTGAACATATGTACACGCATACTTTTGTTTTACCCAAAGCTTCATACGGGAAAATTCTGACAATAGAGACAGAATGAGTGGATATTGGGGCTCCATGTGTAAGAATCCAGTATGTCCTGTAATATCACTGCATACACTAAAATAAGATGCACCAGATGGCCAGTTCTTTACTGTAAATGGCTACTGTGAATACAAAGGACATTGGCCTTCCTTAGCTACCCTCTCTACCAAGCTTCCTATCCTGGGAAGGAGGTAGGTACCATTCTTGATCCCTAGCTGCCAAAGGCTGGCCATTTGACCTTGTGCCTGCCAGTCAGATGCCCCCCACTGGGAAAACGGCACAAAGACACAGAGGCAGACACATCCATTGAGAAACTGGCAATTGAGAACTCAATGTGCTACAGTGAGTTTCTAGCGATTGAGGCTTTCTAAGTAGGCAGCTTTTAAGAAAGGATCATGACTATCTTCTCAACCACCCGTCTCTCTTTGCTTCTCTCATTTTCTAAGCCTAGTACTCCAGGCTTTCACTCATTTCTGGAGCCAACTGACTGCATCCTTGCCATGGCCTCCTCCTACCAAGTTCACTAGAATTGGTTTGTTTTACTTGCAACCGAGAATGCTGATTAATTTGGCCAGGAGTCGGGAAGAAAAGAACACTGAGAAAAGGCATCATAGTAAGAGTTACCCTGGAAATGAAGCTTGAGGCAACAATTTGAGTGGCAGTGGTTTATTTGGAAGGTAACTTCAGGAAGCACTGGTGGGGAAGTAGGAAGTGAGACAGAGAAGGAGGTGATGAGCAGACTACAGCTGAGGGTAGCTGGACCAGAGAGAAGAGCGCTTCTCCTGAGGAGTTTGGAAACTGAAGTATTTATCCTCAAAGTTCTGTTTGTCACTGACTGAGAGCACTTCCTGGGGATGATAATTCTTCAACTTTTCCATACTGTCGGGCTCACAAACTGAGAAAAGGTTCTTAGTGTCAGAGCCACAAATACTTAGAGTAGGACACTTTCTGCCCATGTGGGAAGAGTGAGTCCTGGACTAAGGGTTTACACAGAGAGAGTGCCAACCTTATGATGGCTTGTGTGATGTGTCAGCTTGACTAGGCTAGTGTTTACAGTTATTCAATTCAACACGAATCCAGGGGTTGCTGTGAAGGTGATTTGTAGATATAATTAAAGCTCCTAATAGTGTATCTTTCAGTAAGCAGAAATATCCTGGATAATAAGAGTGGGACTAAGTCAATTAGCTGTGAAACCTTAAAAAGAGGGCTGATATTTCTCCAAGACAGACAGACGATATTCCTCTCCTAGGCAACACCTTAGATCTCTTCCCATGGAGTTCCATCCTGTTTGCTATCTTGCCTTCTTGTGGATGACAGTTTCAGTCTGTACCATGGCTTCAAAGCTTCCTCTCCCTAACCACTTGCTTTGTGGATTTCAGACTTTGTTAGCCACTTCCCATAACCATGACCTCTATCTCTCTATCTCTCTCCCTATCTATCTATCTATCTATCTATCTATCTATCTATCTGTTATCTATTTATCACCTATCTTGTGCACACACACACACACACACACACACATCCATCCTCTTCAGGTTCTACACATCTGGTTGAATTCTGACTTGTATAGAAAATTTTGGTATCTAGAAGTGAGTGCTACCATAACAGATACATAAAAATGTGGGTGAGGAGCTTTGGAATTAAGTTGGTGGAGTCTGGAATACATTTAAGAAAAGCTTTGAAAATATGGCAGAGAAAGCCCACATTGTCTTTAATAGACTGTAAGTTAAATATGGATTTTATGAGCCCTTTGATAAGGACTCAAGGAAGTAAAGGAGATGTTATTGGAAGCAGGAGGAAGGGAGAACTTTTCTATGTAATAGCAGAAATTTAAGTGGCATAATCTCTTACAGTTATGTGGAAAGTGGAGAGTTTTCTCTGGCTGGTAGCAAAAAGGAAAGTCAGAGAGATTCAAAGCATAAGATGGTTTTGATGTGCTATTGCTCATTTGTAGATGGAAGGGGCCATGTGCAAGGACCAGAGAGCAGCCTTACACTATTTAGGTAGGGTTTCCATAAAGAGGACCACAGACTGAGTGGCTTAAACAACAAAAATTAATTTTCTCAATAATTCTGGAAGCTGTAAATCCAAGATCAAAGTGTCAGTAGGGTTAATTTCTTTTCAGCTTCTCTCTTTAGCTTGTAGATGGTCATCTTCTCCCTGTGTTTTTTTATATAATCTTTGCTCTGTACATACCTGACCCCAAATTTCCTCTTATATCAGTTATGTTTGAACAGGACCCACCATATAACCTCATTTTACCTTAATAACCCATTTAAAGATACTATCTTCAAATGTAGTCACATTCTAAGGTACTGTGTGTTAAAATTTCAACATATAAAATTTGAGGTGGACACAACTTAACTCGTAACAAACCTCTAGGAGCTGAAAGCAACTTTCAGCCAATAGCTAACAAGAAGATGAGGATGTCAGTCCTAAACCCACAAAGAACTAGATTCTGCCTCAACAACCTAAATAGGCACAGATGACATTCTTCCCCAGAACCACCAGATAAACAACCAGATTGGCCAACACCTTAGTTTTGGCAGCCTTCCTTGACTTCTGACTTGCAGACTTCTGAGAGAATTTTCTTAAGCCTCTAAGCGAATGGCAATTTGAAATGCAGCAATAGAAAATTTACACAAACACCTATACCAGTGACCAGTCATGATTTAAAGCCTTGCAAAATAAAGATTAAGTAAAATAAACTACACTCCCCACCACTGCAGTTGATACCAACCTCATAATTTTTCTCTTCTTTCTATCCATTCTAAATTTCTCTCTCCTCTGATAGCACTTCTGTGTGTCTGGTTTGCTTGCCCATAGCATGAGCAGGGGATCCAGATAAGATCATACGGGTATAGAGGGCATAACTTCCATGTTACTTACCTCTGTTGTACTTATTCCTTTCCTTTTTTTTTTACATCTTTCCTTGAGTTGCAGGAAGGGACTTTACAATGACCCAAAAGAGAAAGGAAAGATATCGACTTGCTTCATGGACCAGCTCAGTGTGTTGCTGAGGGCTAGAAACGGACAACTATCACACTATTATGGAATGAATGTTTGTACCATCCACACCCAACCAGCCTCACTTTATATATTGAAGCTCTAACCCTCAAGTTCATGGTATTAGAAAGTGTGACCTTTGGGAGGTAATTAGTTTTAGCTGCCATCATGAGAATGGAGCCCCCATGATGGAATTAGTGCCCTTATAAAAAGAGGAAGGAACTCCAGAACTTATTTTCTCTGCCACAAGAGGAGAGGACACAGTGAAAAGGTAGCCATTTGCAAGCCAGGAAGTGGGCTCTTACCAATAACAAAATCTACTGACCTTGATCTTGGACCTCCTAGCTTCCATAACTATGAGAAATAAATGTCTGCTGTTTAAGCCACCCAGCATTTTGTTATAGAGGACTGAGCTGACTAAGGCACACACTTTAGGCCCACTGAACTTGAGCCTCAAAAACAATGATGTGGTGGAATCTTCCCACGGGCAGATCTGCATTTTTGAGTGAAGTCCCACTTACTAATTCCTTATGCCTTGCCCATTGTGATTGTTAATGAGTTAAGATGTCTCTAAACATGCCCCAAGGAATTCCTTGACACTTAGGCCTCTATTTTTTTTTAACAGCAATCTAATTTCCTCATGATAATCTGGGTTGATTATAATTGTCAGCACAGTAACATCTTTTTTTTCCCAAGTCTACTGGCATGAAGAGCCCAAAATGATTACATGGAATTAATAATTTTTAAGTTCCTTCCTTACTATTTTAAGTTAAATCCTTACTACTGCTCTTGGTAGAAGAGCCCTCCCTACCCTTCCCATCCTTCACCTGGAATCTGTACTTCTAGTTCAGCAGGGCTTTAATGTCATTGGGAAGAGAAGTACACATTATTTCAGTGGGTCCCTGAAAATGATGTCATAGGCGCCATACTTCTTTCTACCTCTTGATTCTCAAACAGATGTGCTCTGCCTGAGTTACAGTACCATGGCATGGCTACATGACTCTAAGTATATATCCTGTGTTGAATGAAAATGCCCCAGTGTCGTAGGCTGTCATAAACATACAATCAACATTGAACTGTGCCTTTCAGAAGCTGTTGCAATGCCCTATCAGGCAGGCAACTTCATGGCGATGAAGTACATGCTACAAATTATCGACCCTGTGACCATTTGCTTAGGGTCACAGGTCCTTCTTACGTTTTGGTCCCTTGGTTCAAGGTAATATTTGCTGTTATGCAGAATCACAGAATTTTTAATGAGTTTGCATCTTGCTGCTGGTCAAGACACGGTAAACATAACAGGCAAGCCAATACTGAGATAACATAAGGGAAAACTGCTGCTTCTCCACATTCCAGTGTTGAAGAATGCACATCTTTTGTGCCCGTGTCACTGCTCATAAGAGAGAGCTGGCTGGTCTCAAAGGTTTTTTTTCAGTCTGCTCTTGATAGGCTAAACATTTAGCAGCAGTGAAACTTGGTGAGGCTTGGTGAAAAGGATTAAAAGATTTTACTCTTGGGCCTGTGCTTACCCTGTCTACCAGTTACTTAGGGATGGGCCCATTATGCATACACTGGGGTGGCTGGTGACAAAGGCTGTCTTGCTTCCACTGGTTGGGTCATCCTGTGTATGGGTCTGTTTAGTGCCTTCCAGATTTTGCTGTTTCCAGGCAGTTGACTATGCAGCTCGGTCATTAAGTGCTGCTCAGGACTTCATTAACTTCATTGGCCACTTTTCTTTCAACACAAAGTTCATGATCACAAAATTTTTTCAAAGTTCTTCCCAATGACACATTTTCTCTCTCATCGGTATCTTTTAAGGTCATTCCAGAATGAAGCTGCCGTGTGACAACAGTCCATTTTGACTCACAGCAACATGTCGAACTGATCCATCCAAAAACTAGGATAGGTTTTTTATCCTCTCTGTCATCTGGTTATTGGGAATCCACCGCAAGTTCATAGATTTGAGCTAAAGGATTGGTCTCAGAGAAAGAGACATAAGTAACTTGAAATCTTGGTCATCCACTTGTATAATTTGTTCAGGCTTAATACTCAACCACTTTCTTTCATTTGATAGATGTTCCTGTGCTCAACCTAACTTACAATTTAGTGGATCTGACAACATCCAGCTTTTGATGGGCGTCTCCTATCACATTGCTGTTAGGTAGTTAGATAAGTAGGGGCACTGGGCAGATAGGTGGAGGGGAGGGAGGATGGTCTGGAAGATGACGTTATGCCCGCCTCCAGTATAAAAGGGCTGTACTTCTACACAAGCGCCAACAAGAACTGGTTAGAACCCTACAGGCACAACTGTGCGGTAGCAGAAAGGACTTAACCAGACACAACCTAATGCTCATTGTATTATAATTAACACTGCAGTCTAGCTCCCCTACCCCAATGAGTTTTTCTGTGTACACCGTGGGTAAGGACATGAGCAAAGGGGCCAAACATGACTAAGCATTTCAGGGATAAGAACTGTCAATCAAGAAACCACCTTTAAGCAAGGATAAAATAAAATGAGGAGACAAAAACTGCTGCTTTTCCTCCCCCGGATCAGCCTGCCTCCCATTCTTGGGGGTGCACTTTTCCTTCCTTTTTAAATAAATCTTTTGCTACACGATGCACCATCTGCCGACTGCAAACTTGTCTTTCATGTGTGACAAGAACTGAGGTCTTTACCTCGGGGGGTAGCACTGCCACTTGATATCATATGTTCTGCTGCTTAGACTCTAGTAGGGCCTAGTAGCATATAAGAAGCTGTTTCTTCTCTGCTAAAAGATGGTGTAGCTTTGCTCTAATATCTAGGTCTATGCTGTCATTTTCTCTGTTGTTTGCCAGAGATGGGACATAATGTCCTGTTTACCAAAAACACCTCCTGCACCGTGGAATTGGCTAAATCATTTGAACCAAGTGGAAGGGTTATTTGGACCACAGCCCTGAAACTAATGCAGAATGATCTCTCTCTGGGCCACATTCAAGGCTGTCTGCCTTCTGAGTCCTTCAGGGGCCCTTCATGGGTAAAACAGTATTCCCAAGTGCGGTACCCCTTGTTTCCAAAATTCAAAGAGGCCAGTTGAGGTTATCAGCACCCCACTTTTCACCATCTGAGGTGGACTGGCGTACAAGTGAGGAGATACTGGTTGGTTTTGTAATCGCTCTTCACAGGAAATACGTGGGATAAATAATCATTATAAAGAGTATCAAATTGGTTAGCTGTTGTCAGTGGCCATCCAGGCTCTGAAGGAAGACAATAGGAAACTATCAGATAAGGTCTCAGCGTGAAAACAGAAGCTATTCTTTGCAGCATTTAAAAAGACTCACATTTTCTTCAGTTGAAGAGCAGAATACACTGAAAACCAGGCTGGAGATTTGAAATTAAGAGGGTTAGAGTTGAAAGGTCCTCTTCTTGGCAAATTCTTCTGTCTTGAATTCTGGGCCCTGGTAGGGCAGTGCTAGAATCCTGAGCCTGGATGGAGACACTTGAGAGAACACACTTGAGTGCTATGTGCCAGCGGGGGTACATCCCCTCCCTCCGTCTTGATAGTCCCACATTGACTGAAACTATGGAAAAGATTCACTCAAGATAGATGCTTCTCAAGATAAATGTCCTCACTATCAATTCTTACTTCTCCTAATTGCTCTTTAGCAAACCATATAGATCAAATCTTAACATAGCATGACTAGGAAAATCACATTCCTGCCAAGGGAAGACAGGGACCATTCAACATATAGCTGCAGACCTGGCTAGTACGTACCGACAAGAGGTGGACAAACCTACCTGGGGATGGATCTTGAAGGTGCTGGATTAGGAAGAACAGACTGCAAGTCTGGAGAATGTGACTCCATTCATATGGCCACAATCAGGAAAAAACAGAGCACTCATCCACTGTATCTACAGGTATTTATTGTATATTGTGTGTGTCTATTTTTCCCCAAATTTGCCTTCCTAAAAGATTGGAAATCCTTTGAGGCTTAGGATAAAATCATGGCTGACCTGCCTTTTACTTTCTACAATTTGAATAAATACTATGCATTGAATAACTGGTAGAGGAAAAATACATGAAGAAAGCAGTAAACCACTGGAAGGTATTATGATGGGCATGTCATTGATTCCGATTTGCACCAATTACGCCTGAAAGTAGATGTTTTGCAATATGAGCTAGTTCTAATAGAGAAGCCCTAATGAGATTCTTAAAGAGAAAGTTGCACCTAATTTGATTTATAATTTTGATTGGTGATGACAAAGTTTTCATAAGAGTTGTAAATTTCTACTCTTATTGTAGGCATGTCAGATGATACAAAAGAGGAGTTACAAATGGAACTATAAGCAAGCAAAATGTCACTGTTAAAAAGAAGAAAAGGGAAAATACTTCCAGATTCTAGAAATAATTGATAGCTTGGAAAAATCCACCTGGCCAGTGAGCTTTCCTCAGTCTGCAAACACTGAATAGCATATTTTCATTATAAACTTACAGCCAAAGTGTAAGACTAAACTCTGAAATGCCTGTGATTGCTCATGTGGGCAGGGACTGCTATGACTGGCTGGGTTTCAGGACTGAGTGTCTGTAGACAGTGCAGTGCCAAGAGGTGTTAGCTCAGAGCCAATCTCCTCCAAGCATCTCAGAGGTTTGACTGAACCAGGGGGTCCAGGATTCTTCATTTGGTTTCACCATTGAATCTACTTCCTTCTCCATGTCACTTGCCTTCGAAGATCTCCTGGCCCTTGAAAATAGGAACTGGACGTTCTCCAAGAATCTCACAGGGAAAAGAAATAGAATTACAACCCATGGAATAAAGCACATTTAGTGGTCATTGGGAACAGCAACTGTTTTTCATGAAAGTTTATTTCCTTTGTCCTCAGAACTTCTAATTTTTCTTCTGCTAAACATTCTTTTTAGAAACCCTAACAATTTAATTCTGGTGTCCATATGGAGATACATATATATATTTATATTATTTCATTTTTCCTAGGAATACCTCTTCTGAAAACCTAAATTAACAAGTGGAAGGAAGCAAAGCGTGCTGCTTTTCTGGCCTGGGTTATTTCTCTGCTTATTTATACACCTGAATCTTAACCAGAAGAGCACGCCTTTCGCTGGGAAAGCAGAATCATCTTTTAACGAGTCAGAGGAAAATTAGAAAGCGTACTCGGTTGTGACAGGTTTTACTTATTTATTACTACCCAATCACAGGCTAAAGTATAAATATAGTGCTGAGATAGTGTGATTTATAATAAGAAACATTTATTTTCTCTTTGACCCTGTTTCTGGAATAAGCTCCAAAAACTCTTAGAATTTCCTAAATGCTGAGGGCTATAAGGGTGTCTTTTGTTATGTTAATGAGGTGACTTTGGGACCTCACTCTCGAGGAGGGGAGCTGGTTGCCATGACAACCAACCAACCAAGTAATTAGAGGGTTGAAACTTTCAGTCCCATGATGCCTCTGCCCCACTTCTAGGGGAGGAATGGGGAACTGGAGATCAAGTTCAATTTTCAAACCTGTTCCACCTGTTCTTTTTCCTCTACTGTGAAATCTCTCCAAAGGCATCACTCTTGGTGCTGAGTTGCTCTGGTCTAGGGTATGGGGTATGCTTTTCTATGCAGCCACCCTTTGTTTTTTGTGCTCCACAGAGTTTTACTGCTTCTTCACTGTAAGACAGATTTCCCAGACATACTTTAGTTGCTTTAAAGTTATTTGTTCTTTGTGTGTATGTGTGTGTGTGTGTGAGAGAGAGAGATGGGTGTTGGACCTCCTCATCCTCCAGGTTGCTAACATCACCTGTCATAGTACAAATTTAGAAAAAAAATCTCTCATAATAGAAAAAAAAGATAACTGATTAATTTATTTTTATTAAAACCTATAATATTAAAGAAAATTATGTGCTCTCATAAAACAACACAACATTGTTGAAGATTTTACATAATTAATAACTTCATGCTTAAAGATGACACTTTTTTTATTAATAGAACTTATTTGAAACTTTTCTTGTTTTTTGCTTTCAGGGAAAATTGCACCATGCCATAGCTGAATAATACTTGAGCTATTTTCTAAAGCTTTACATGTTTGCCGTAAAAATAAGTAGAAGAGCTTATTTATTCCCAAATGGGAAATAGATTAAGAAAGAATCTGACTTCTGAAAGTTTGCCAGTTCACGTAAATTTGGGACTAGCCAGTTTAATGAAGAGTCTGCCTCATTCTTTTCCTGCAGAGTCCAAAGGTATATGTGGAAAATATACAGTCAGTAGCATACTCTAAGTTATTCAGGAGTATGAGGGCTTTGAAAGTATAAAATAGTGGAATTGGCAGAGAGAATCAGATGATTTCTCTTTCATGATCAACTACTGTACGAGCCAGTATACTAGTGGCAGGAGCCCCAGTGAAATGCCTCAGCACCTGAACCACATGCTTAACTAGGTACTTTATCCCCCAAATCACATACATTAAGACTCACTAGGACAATAGGACTGCCTGACATTTTATATGGTTGATAACCATAGTAATCCTTTATAGGCTGATATTCTGAGAGTAGAAAATTTTTTAAATGATGTTTTCCAACCATTCTTTTGGTTTATAGAAATTTAAATTGATGCTAAAATAGCTAAATCACTGTAGATTTTAAGAAATGTTCTTAAGTAGTTTCAAAGGAAGCTCTGGAGACAATGTGAAGGCAGGATTTCATATTAAATATCAACTCATTAAAATCTCACAAATCAAACAAATCACTTCAATAAATTTGCCTTGAAAATGTCTTTCTACTTTTCATTTGGGATTATTTAGTTTATTTTCACTGAAAATTCTCACTGATTTAAAAAAAAATTTCAAAGAAAAAGTTTATTTCCAGAATGAAATACTTCCAGAAGAGTGAGTACTTTCTTATCAGCTGATTAAATTTAAAATTTAGCATAAATATATTCACTTAGGATTGTCTAAAATGAGATGTTAGATCTGTCTGGAAACTAACTTTTCCTTATATTTTTACTTATTTTCTTCTTTTCTTTGACTTCCTCTTTTGTTGTCTCTATCTTCACAGCATGCAGCTTGGGTGACTGTACAGGGCATGGATAGTGGCACCCGACATTTCCTGCACTCTTGTAAAGCTATCTCTGTGTGATCTCAACTCTTCAACTGCACACCCCCTTCTTGACCTAGGTAGCTTTCTGCAGGACAAGGAGCTGTACGCTGGCAGATTTTGTTGTGAATATATTGAAGAGATCTACATGGTGTGTTTTTTGACTGTATCATTTAAGCCAACATCTGTTCGTTATTGTTGTTGTTTGGTTGTTTGGTTTTGCTGAGTGCTTTTCAATAGGTGATGAGGAAAATGAACTTTCATATTGTATTGAAATCAGTACACAGGCTCACCACACAGTCCCAATGACTTAATTATTGCAACTTAGTAGACAGTTCTCAGTGGGTTAAGTTCTGGTACCTCTAACCAGATTTCAGCTTCGAGACTAATTCCAGTCTAATTTCTGTTTTTCAGCTCTCTTTCCTGGACCCTTTAATCTAGAGTCACTAATTATTTGTGGCATGTTGTATGATAGTTATGGTTATGCTAGATACATATTTGTGATGAGACAAGAATATTTTATTAGTAGTTGCCATCAGAATTCCTTTTAGAAAAGCAAATGACTTTATTCAGAGAAAAAGAAAACAAAACTTCTTGACAAGTGATTGAGAGAAGGTGAGATCTTCAGGGACCTAGAAGTTGTTGAAAATGTCTTAAGTGAGATTAAAAATAATAATAATCATCTACCTGTTAATCTAGGAGAGAAACAACGAAGGGAGTGGAGCTATGGTAGAAAGCTGTATGGAATTCAAAGTAACTCCACCCATTATCCCCCAGATGTTGGGTGAAGTTGCCAAACTGAGAAATGCTTGTTGGGAGAAGGTGTGAGTGTGCATATGTGCTGTGTGTCTGTGGGTGTGTACACACACCAGCAATAGGGCTGGGTACTGAGCTGACACAGGACAAAAACCCACACAAACATGCACATGTGTAGTCAGAGGAAACCTCGAAAACCTTAGTCTTGGCAGATTCCAGAAACCATGAGGAGGGTTCTGGATAATCATGGACTGTGAAATTGTGTGTCAGGCCTGATTTCACTAGATCTCCAAGGAGCAGAAAGATTCAAGATAATGTATGTTCCATTTGAGACTGATAAATAAATGAGGAAAGATTTCTTGGAAAGAGAACAGAACTGGGAGTCAACCCTTGGTTCTGGATTTTCTCCTGATTAAGGAGAAATAAACATCATTTAAATTGTAAAATGAGAACAGTTTTTGGACTAGAGTGAGCCAAAAAATTCTTCCCTCACTTTGAGTCCATAGAGATCTTCTCTTATATTTTTCTCTATTAGCTATGCATTTTTTTTTCACATGTAGATATTTATTCCATCTGAAGTTAATTTTGGGATGTGATGTGAAGGGACCCAAATCTATTTTTTTTTCCTTTCTAATGAGCTGATCTTGCCAATATCATTGAAAAATAATGCATCTTTCCCCCAGTGCTTTGTGATGCCCACTCCTCACCACATGTTTTTTATCCCACCATAAATTTGTTGGAATCTCATTATCTGATGACCCTTCTCATGATCTGATTGTAGATTTATAGCTTTTTTTCTTTTGAAAAATCAGTAGGCAGTATATTTCAGAGGATTTAAAAGGTACTAAATGTGATTCATGTAACATCTTTGAAATGTTATGAAATAGAAATACCAAAAATATTAAACCCCAAACCACAATGTCTTAATAGGAAGAGCTCACAGAAAAGTATCATTTGGATTCATGTATTAAGTCTTCAAATCAGGAAGCATTTATCGAATACCCACAATATGCCACACAGTGACTGAGGCTCTAGGAATATAGAAATAAATTTAGAAATAAATTAAGACTGAGGGCTGTCATAGGTGTTGTCTTATTTACCTTTATTGGCCCACTGTCTTCCAATCAAACAGTTTTACATATAAAACTCTGTGCTAAGCAATCATTGTCATGAGGTATTAGTTGGGTCTTAGAGTTTAGAAAAAATGAAAGAACTGAAATTTACTTGTTCAGCCCACTGCAAATCATGTAAAATGGTGGCAACGATTAGAGGAAGACACCTGATATTAGAGTTATACATGACAGCATGAAGGGTGACCTGGAAGTCAGAAATTCTGAGCATAAAAGAGCACAGCAAAGTAAAGCTATGCATCTAGCATGATGGCAAATTGTCTGACATCCCCCCTTCATTTGGCATAATAATGGTTGTGTGCCCTTAGTCTTGAAGAAAAGGTAAATTTGCAGTAAGTATCTATGGTTAGAAGATAGATACGTTTGATTTTTGTTTTAGAATATATTTTTTTTAAAAAGGGTTAAGTGTTAGAGTGAAGGGAAATATATATATATATGTATATAAATATATATATTTAAATTCAACTCTGCTGTCAAACACTGTGATGAATTTTTCATAAATATGATTTCATTTACCATGATACATACATGGTAGCAGAGTATGCATTATTGTTTATACTAAAGAACTTACTCTGAACAATTTCAGTAACTCACTCCACATCACCAATTAGTGACTGCAGTGGAATTAGAATCATGTCTGCTATTTTGACTTTTTGTGATGTACATAAAGTAGTGGCTAAGACCACTATCAAGTCAGAGGTCCTTGAGTTTGGATCTCAGACTTGATGTTAGCCATTTGGACATAAAAATGATTTAGTCTTTCTGAGACAGAGCTTCCTCACTTGCAAAATGGAAATCGTAATCCCCAAATCAACTAGTCATGAGGATTTGATGAGATCAAGTAAGTAAAACACTGTATATATACGCCAAGCTCTTTGTAATCACTCTATAAATAGATCTATTCTATGCCTCTTCATTGGCGAGGCTTGTGTTATCTGACAATACAAGGTTTAAGAGATAGCATAGTCCCTCAGAGTTTAGGAATTCAAAATAAATTATTATATTCAGATTAGATTTAATACATGACAAGTAATAAGTGCTTATTTTGTTTTAGTAATTGGCCAATGAATGTGCTTAAGATGTTCTTGTCTGAGCATCATCAGTTTCTTCCCTCTTTAACTTTTTAATCCCTGTATCTTCAAACCCTGGAAATAATATTTCAAAGTCTTCTTATTTGTCATCAAAGTACTTGAATGTGTGTTGAGAGATTGGTACAAAGCTATTGCCAATAATCTGATGGAAAAAAATCAGATCACATAATGTAAGTGGCATTATATGAATAACAACTTATATACTGACTAGTAAGAATTAATTTCAAAATATTGAAATTCATATTTTTGTTCAAAATAGATACCCGCAAGACAAACTGCATTTCCAACAACAGATATAAAAATAAATCCCAACATACTTGCCTTGTTGTTCTATGCTGTTTTCTAATCTCCACAAAGAATCTAGAGTGATCTTCCAAAATACGTCTTAGTTCACATGACTTTCTATTAAAATCCTCCAGAGCCTTCACAATGCATGTAAAATAAAGCCAGTCTTCTTCACAAGGTACTATATGATCTGGATTTTGACTCCCTCTGAACCCTTCTCCTTCCTTCTGTCTTCCTCCATGCTTACTCCTCAGAAGATTCAATGCTTTTTCTAATGATCCTCGAATATGTCCAGCTCATTTCACACTTAAGAGTCTTTCACTGAGAGCACCGTTCCATTTATTGCTGGCTTATTCTCATTCAGTGCAGTATTTCAGTTTCCATTCAAGTGTCTCTTCCTTCTCCATGACTCTTGACTGATAAACTGCTGTCCCATCATTTTCTGTGCAAAACACTTACTAATATCCACAGGTATATTAGAACCAGAGTATTGAGTAATATATACTTGGTACAATACTATCAGGAAAAGTTTTTGTTTTATCCCATTTCTGCCTAAAAATATTCTCTATTGTACTTCCCTGTGTTGTCAGTGACTAGGTACTTGTCTCATTGCAGAAAGAATTCAGAGATGGGACACGGAGGTTAAGAAATTAAAGTGGGGAGAGCAGGCAGGCTCAGGTAAGCAGCTGCTCTGAGTTTCTTTGGCAAGTTGGTAACATAGGATGTAAAAATGAATAGATGGAATATTCAAGGGGAAGGGAAGGCTGTGGGGTCATATTCTCTGATTTTCATCCCATCTTCCCAAAAGGAGGAGAGATTTTTGTCCTTATTTACTCTGAATCAGAAGTGTCATAGTGTCAGTGCATGATGGGTACTTCTAATCTGCAAGGCTAATTTTATTGAAATGAGGGCATAATAAACTAAAGGTTACATTCAGACACTGGAGATTCTTGCCTATTTCCACCTTTCTTTGTTGGCCTCCAGGCTGTTTGTCACCCCTAAATCCCAAAATGTGTGATCACTTATCAGCCCAGTGTTTCCTGATTTTCTTTCTATGCCCAGGGATCCCTGTTGTTTACATGATGCAGGGTTTCCTGCACTTGGCCTGTGCCCCTCCTTTTTGCCCAGTTCCTGCCATTTGACCTGTGTCCCCCTTTCTCTGCTCATGTCTAGCTATTTGCCTGCTCTAACACCTTTAGCATCTTTCCGTAGCATCTTGGGCATGGTCCTTAGCTTTTTGGTCACTTCCAAGTGTTAGTTCTATAATTATGATTCTCAGCTTCATTTTTCTCAGTTCCCTCTTTCAATATTCCTATGAAGCAAATATCAACTTTTGATATCTACTATCCATAGCATTTCTAGACCACCAATTTGTGCTTCATCTATAATCATTATTTCATTCAACCTATATATCAATTTTTTCCCAATAGCTATACTTATCTCAAGTATCTCTAAAGGATTATTTTTTATGGCAACTTGTTTTTTGTCTTTGTCTCATAGATGCAACTTTAATCTTTATTAATTTTACTTGTTTTAACGTCTTTTTTTTTTTTTATTTCTTTAGTACTACTGTTTTATTGTGACTCGGTACTCTGGTTTGTTATTTGATTTTATTGTCTCCGTGGTTTTCAGTCTCCATGCTTGGGGTTTTTGACTGCTTCAAGTTGGCAATTCTTGCTACCTCTTTTTGCAGCAGAGTGAGAAGTAGGAATTTCCAGAGTTCATGTTTCTTACTTTTTCAATATGATGAGACAATAGCTTTGCATCTGATCTTTCTTATCTTTTCTCAGCTTTGACTGGTTCGGACCTTTCACTAGGTGGTCCCTGTTGGTTGCCTATCCCTCACTCTGAGCATCTACCATCTTTAGGCATAGAAATCCTTTGGACTGTTCCCACTTTTTTTGGTATTCTCTTCCACAGGGTCGCCTAAGAATCTTAAGAAGTCATTTTCCTCTTGGTTTGAGTCTCATCTGCTTTTATTCTTAAAAGTAACTTCTCTTTTGTGTTTCTGGGGGAGTCAATGCATTCACACTATTTTAAAATATATTTTCCAATATTTTTATGATCTGACCAAAGGAAAGAGATTGTAGAAGTTGGTCACAATATGACTTCAAAGCAGAATTAAAAGCATAAGTTAGTTTAGAATATAAGTTTTAATTAAATATAAAAATGATTGCAGTTTTTCTTTAAAGAATCTAGAGATGTCCCTGAAAGCCCTTGAATATATATGTATTTTTCAGTAGAATCTCAGAAGTATTCTTGAAAAACTCATCTTTAGCCTAATATCTCTTTGTACCAATGTGAGTCCTCTGTATTTACATATTTTACAGTTTGAAAAAATATCATTATTGGCTAGTCGTGTTATTGGTTGGTTTTATATCTATTATGTCATTGAATACTCGTATTTCATTGATATTCAGAATATACTGCTAAGAACCCATATAATTTTAAGAATCCATATTCATTTTTAGGCAGAGAAGAAAAATAAAATATTGAGAGGTTAGAAAAGTTAGCCAGAGTTATACAGATGTCTGAGCCACAAATAATAAGTTGCTGACTGTTTTATGGCTGAAGAAGCACATTGCTTTTGTCATTGAAAAAGTTTGGTGTAGCAACATGGATGCATGTGGGACTTACTCCCCATTTCCTAAAGTACATAAAAGTTAATTGATGTTTATTAGAACATTACTCTGGTCAAAACATTGTCATACCAGGAAAGAAAAAAAAAAAACCCTCTTATCTGAACTTAGAGATAGAGCCTAAAAGCATTAGTTATTTAAAGAATTGATTTAAGAAAAAACAAATTGGTTTATGAAAAAAAAAATGGTCAGTGTTTTTTCATCTACAGAGGTTAACTTCAATCTCATCTTTAATATGATCTAAAGGAATAGATGATGCTAAGATTGAAAGAAGATATTCCTTAGGTTTTATTAGGGCAAAAACTTCAGGAAAAGTTTAAATAAACAGGAAGTTATATAGCTGCTCACATGATTATACTTTCAACAGAACTTAGTTTAAAAGACCATTAACTAACAAAATGTAACCCTGTAATTTAAAAATTCTCTGCCTTTCTTATAGAGAAAGAAAGCTTACCTTGGTCTCTTACTTTTAGTACTTAAGCAGAGTTAATAAAATAATGACTTTCTCCACCTTTACTTTGTGTTTATGAACCCAACTAGTGTAGAAGTTTCCATTGAAGTTGCTAGATTTCTTTTTTTTTTAATTCTTGGGATATGATTTTTGGCCTGGTTTTGATGTTACTCATTTGTTTTTGGATCAGCTTTTACCATGTGGCTGGGATTTTTTGTGTTGTTGTAATACTAAGTTGCACCATTGCTTTCTAAAAAGTGGAACTGAATGGAGATTAAACCTCAAAAAAACACCATGTTAGAGCAATGTTAAACATCTGACTTGAACTGACACGAGCAGGGCAAGACATTTCTTGTTGTGTCAGATTCTTTGTGTTAGAAGCAGAGTTAGAAAGCAGTGGGTTTTTAGTGCTTTAGTCAGCACTAAAAAAAACAAAAACAAAAACAAAAAAGTCCTGAGTTGATCTGGTTTTTAAATATATATCAGCTGTAAAATGAAACCTTATTAATGTAAATCCAGTTTATTGTACTTTAATTTATAGCTAGAAGTTAAAAAAAAATTAAAGCTTTAAGTAACTAAAGGAGGTTTTCATCTTATAGGGACATATTAGTTTCAGTATAATATTGAATCTTTCTGTTGAAATATTCTGTATTTAATTAGCCTTTGGAAAAAGTTACATGTTATCATTTTCCTTGAAAATACTTAACTCTATAGGGTACTTTTATTTAAAAATGCAAATGAATTTCTAGTGTATATGGGATATAGCTTTGTATGGGAAGTTTGAAAATTTAAGTTTATTAGCATGAAATGGGTATTAATGTTGCAAAAATGTAGTTTTTCAAAACACAAATGTAAGATCTGACTTCTGCTCCCCCTCGGCCCCCAGAGAGTGGAAAGTTGCTCATTTTGCTAATACTATATAAATTTTAATCAGTACTCTGTTAGTACTTAAATGGAATTCACATTAAAAATAACCTGAGTTTTTATTATAGCTTAAAATTTTTTTTCCGCAGCAATAAAACAAAATACCATTTTCAAGTGAAAAGTATTTGGAAAATGAGTTTTATTATTTATGTATAATAAATGTATTTTCTTTGAAAATCTTTTATTGATGCCTACTAGGTAAAATATAATACGATAATAATAAAGGAAAGTAAAAGAAATACTGTGTGCTACAGAACCTCGAAACCAAAGGAAATTTTAAATTAATAACACAGATCCCTTTCTGGTAGAAATAGTTTGATGGCCTTACAAAAATACATGATTGCTCAGGAGGTCAGATTATTCAGTGGAAATATCATTAGATTTTGAAACCCACAAAAAATGACCTGTGAAAATAAACTAAGCCAAAAAATTTGATGTTGAAGTAGTTTTCTCAAGGTTCACACCCATGAAATAGCTTTGTCATGATTTTATATTGGCAAGCATTTTATCAGGATCATGAGGTAAGGAGCTAGACATTGTGAGCTACCGCAACCTTATTAACCAACTTTTTCTTTCTTCTTACAAATCCTCGGTTTAACATTCTTCATAAATATTTGGTGTTTACAGAATTTTAGGTAGGGGAAGGACTTGAAAGAGTTTTGGTTTCTTTATGTATACATATTACTGTCTTTCAGAAAACAAAATTGAGATGTGGTGACATTGCACTCCTCAGTGCTTTACATGCATTGTATCATTTAGTTCTCATGACAACCCTATGAGACAGGCAGGTTTTTTTTTTTTTTTTAATTTGTATTTTACAGATGCAGAAACTAAAGCTTAGAAAAGTTGAGCCACTGACCTAAGATTGCACAGTTGGTGATGGTGAAGTAGGGGAATGAAGTAAATATCTTGTCTCCAGAGTCAACCTTCTCTACCATGTCTACACTGCTTTTCTGTGCCTGGGCTCATGGCAGCAGTAAGAGGGGGAAAGAAGGGTAGTTGGTGTTGCATGTGTGTGGGAGGACTGTGTGATCTAGGGTCAAGGAAACACAGTTTGACATGGAGGGAGTGGAATGCCTAAGGCAAGAATTTTGAATTTAATTTTGTAAGCAAAGAAAAGGAAGTTTTAGGTTATCTCTAGAGCAGATGGAGTGATTTTATTCTACATCTGGAATTAGATCTTCAGCAGTTGAAAGTAAATTAAAATTGGTCAATTGTGACTTTTGCCAGAAATATGCAATCATTGTTTTTTCAACAGATATTCATTGAGAATCTCCTATGTGCCAGCTATTTGTCTGAATGTTGGGGATACAATGGTTGACAAGGGGAACAAAGGCCCTGAGCACCAGAACTTACTTTTTATAGTAGTGGAAAGAAAGAATAAACAATCAAACAAATAAATAACATAATTTCAGGTAGTGATAAGCTGTAATGAAAATAAAACAGGACAAGGGGTGGAGAGAAAAAGGGAGGAAGAATGTTTTACAAATGGCATTCAAAGGAGTCTTTGTGATAATGTTGCTGGTGATTAGGTTCTTGTCTCATGGCAGAAAGAATTGAGAGACGAGACATGGAGGTTAAGAAAGTAAGGTGAAGATTTATTAAGGGATGGATAGTACACTCTCAAAGGGAGAGGGAGCAGGCTCAGGTGAGCAGCTGCCCTGAGTTTCTTTGGCAAATTGGTTACATAGGGTGTGAAAATGAAGGGGTGGACTATTCATTGGGGGAGGGAAGGGTTTGGGGTCGTATTCTCTGATTTTCATTCCAGGTCTACCTTCCAGAGGAGAAGATGGATTTTTGTCCTTATTTAGTCTGGATCAGAAGTGTCATGATGTTGGTGCGTGATGGGTACTTTTAATCTGCAAAGATAATTTTATTATAATGAGGGCATAATGAACAATAAGTTACATTCAGACACTGGAGATTCCTGACTTTTTGTACCTTTCTTTGCTGGCCTCCAGGCCACTTTTCGTGCCAAAATGTGTGATCTCTTATCAGTCCCAAGATTCCTGCTTTTCTGTCTACCCAAGGATCCCTTTTGTTTACATTGCAATGGTTACCTGCATTTGGCCTCTATTCCTCCTTTTTTGCCCAATTCCTGCCATTTGGCCTGTGTCCCCCTTTCTCTGCTCATATCTAGCTATCTGCCTGCTCTAACAATAACTGTACTGAGACCAGAATGTGAATACCAAACCATCCATGTGAAGAGCTGCAGTAACAATTTATTAGGAAAAGAAATGCACAAATATAGGGTCCTGTTTTAAACAAGCTTAATGGGTTCCAGGAACAATTAGAAACTGTGTGTGAGTGAAGGAATAGTTGGTGAGGTTAAGAGTTGTAGGATGTGAAGTTGACTAAGTAGTAAGGGTCTAGATTATGTGGGAATAAAGAGTATGAAATCTAATTTAAGCCAAAGGAAAGACTTTGCAAGGATTTAAGAGATGCTACTGGGAAAATGGACAGGGGGTTTGGGGAAGAAGAGTTAACACAGGAAGTCCAGTTAAGAAGATGTTGGAGTGCAGCAGGAAAGAGATAATGGTAATCTGGACTGGAATCTAAGAAAATAGGGAGTAGGTTTTTTGAGGTAAATGAATAGTTCTATTTGACTTGAACATGTTAAATTTGATACACCTATTAGCATCCAAGTGAAGTAGAATGGGCATTTGCCTCCTTGAAAATGGAGTTCAGGTGGATGTTGGGGATGGTGATATATTTATATTGGTGGTAGTAAATATCAGGAGAGAATAGGACAGGACTCTAGTGGCTCCCAAATATAGAGGTCATGTTGTTAGAGAATAGGTTCTTGCCTTGCACAGGAAAGAATTCAAAAGCAAGGCATAGTAAAGTGAAAGCAAGCTTATTTAGAGAGATACACGCTCCATAGACAGAGTGTGAGCCCTCTCAGAGGCAAGAGAGAGATAGAGAATGACCACGGGTGCTGAGTTAGTTTTTATGGGTTTAGTAATTTCATATGCTAATGAGGAGGATTATTCCAGCTACTTTGGGGAAGGGGCGAGAATTTCTAGGAAACATTACCCCCCACACCTACTTTTTGACCTTTTATGGTCAGCCCAGGAACTGTCCTGGTGCCTGTGGGTGTGCTATGAGGTTCAAGATCTCCTGGAAGTCAAATCTTCCACCATCTTGGTCCTAACCAGTTCGTCCTGTCCTCAATTGCTGTGTCATTCCTTCAGTAGTTGTGCCTTGCCCCTCTTCCTTCTGTTTCAGTCAGAAAGAGGAGATTAAATCAATTTAGCTATTATAGAAACAGAAAAAACAAGAAAATCAAGATGTTCTTGAAGCCAAGAGAAGAACACATTTCAGGATGGTAAGTGCCAAGTGTATATAATTGATGTAGATGAGAACTCAGATAATGTGTACAGCATTCCTTCACAGAAGTTTCCTTCACAGAAACGTTGACTTGTTAGAAAGGTATCCACACACACACACACACACACACACACACACAAAGGGAAAAAAAAGAAAGCTTTTTAATGCACAACTGAGAACTGAGCTGACAAAAATAAACAAAAATAACCATCTTTGAGTAGTTTATAGTAAAGGAAGTTGAATCAGTGTGAATTGGAAACAGCTCCAAAATTTTAGCTCTTAAGAAAACCTGAGAAATGGAGTGAAATTATATGGTAGGTAGATTATGTCTCTTGGGATGAAATACACACACATATATTTCTAAATAATTTAGCTGAAACCAATGAGGCAGAGAAAGAAGGAATACCAAGAGATTCAAGGAGAAAGAAGAGGAAATCGTTACAAAAAGTGATTGTATTGAATGGTGGAGGAACCCTTGGTCTATAATGGGAGCAATGATGGAAAGATGAGCTCAAGTACTAGTAGGTTCGTAGACTCCATGATGGAAAAATGAAGGGGTCCGTGTGAGGGAGATTTTGTTGAGAAATTGTACTAAATCTTTCCCCAGGCAGGTTTCTGTGAAGGGATAGAACCACAGTTCCCCCCTAAAATTCCAAAACTGTGAATGCATCCCTAGTCGCTAAAGGACCGGGATCATGATGCCTATTGCTGCACATCCCAATTACAGAGGGTACCAGTAAAAGTACATAAGCCAATGATTCTAAAAAAGATCAGCTCTTCTCCATGAAATCATATGTCCTTGAAGCCTGTATACATATCCTGGTGTTTATTTAAATTTGTTCAAAATAATATATTAGAATATAAGTTTAAATTTTATCTTGCTTGCAAACCTGTCATGTAGGATACTGCACAAAATAAAACACCAAGTTAATGAAGGCCTCAGTTCAAACAGTAACTGAAAAACACATGGTATTTTTTTTTTTAATTTTGTTTTTTATTGAAGTTGGTTTACAGTGTTAGTTTCAGGTATACAGCAAAGTGATTCAGCCATACATATACATATATACATATTTTCAGATTCTTTTCTATTATATGCTATTATAAGAAATTAAATATAGTTCCTGGTGCTATACAGTAGGCCCTTGTTGTTTATCTATTTTATATATAGTAATGTGTATCCGTTAATCTCAAACTCTTAATTTATCCCTCCCTTCCCTTTTCCTTTTGCTAACCATAGCTTTTTTTTTTCTATGTCCCTGAGTCTGTTAAAAACACATGATATTTGAAAGGTGTTCTAAAACTCATTTTGTAGATAAAAGTGCTATAAATTAAAAATTAGAGTTATAAAAATAGAGAAAACAGAGTGGGATATAGGGAGCAAAGTAAGGAATATAAACTTTCACCCCCTCTTATGTTTATGATTCTCTTTAAACAGCAAATTAATTTCCCTTTTGTTACTTTGGATGGCTACACATTTTTAAATATAAAATAATTACATTTAATATTAGATACTAATTTTTCTTCAAAATCTTTCAATCTAGTTAATCTCCCAATTTTAATATAAAGGGACTTAAATAGTTTGATCAAGGAACAGCTGGAAAATAAGGAAAATGAAGTGAAAAAAATGCCTAAAATCTCTAATGTTAATATGCTTATTGGAGTCATATGATTGCAAGTATTTACACGAATATTAGAAGGAGGAAGCAGAAAAAGCTACCTTTGTGTCCACATGCCAATATCAAGCTATTTTTTCAACCGTTCACATACTTATTCAAATTGTCAACTATCTAAAAATGACAATAACTTTATTAGATTATAAAAATAATATACAATCACAAACAAAATTCAGTAATATAAGAAAGTGCAAAATGATAAAAAAAAATTTACCTCCATCTCCATACTCTTAGTTAAGCACTGTTGGTATTTTGACAAACAACTCCTAACATCCTTTTCTGCATACATAAGGAGAAATAAACATGTACAAATAATATATATAAATAGGAACATTTGTTGAATCTTTTAAACTGCTTCTTCGTTCAATTCTGTCATAAACAGCAATTAAAATAATTCCACACAAAATGTTATGTGCCCATAATATCTTATTTTATTTCAACAATCCTGTGTTGATAAACTTGAATTGACTTTCCATAAATTTGATAATATAAACAATGTTACAATGAGTATATTCAATCAATATTTAATGTACCTCTTCAATTATTGTTTAAGATAAATTCCCAAGATGAAAATGCTGGGTCAAATAGTATACACATTTTAAAGGTGAATCATAATATATTTAACATTTACAGATGTGCAAAGAATTCAATACAAAGCTGTAGCTTTTAAAAGCTGTACTTTTTCAATCAAATTTTACTTTTTTTGAAATCTCAAATATAATTAAGTTAAAATATTCCAACAAGCTCTTAGAATGGGGGGGTCTTTGAAATTAATAATCCTATATTTATTGTTAGAAATTAACTTTGGTCAAGTTGCAATTTATGCATTCTTCTTGCTATTTTTTAGTAGTTATTTTATTGCTTATTTTTATTACAATTCCAGTAATTAAAAAACCGCAATAATTCTACTATTGTGGTCTCCTGAATGGAAAAAACAATTATTTAAGAAATTTCAGAACTCTTCAAGTCAAGGTCATGTACACAGATTGCTTAAAATTTGACAAATTTGTTTCAAAAATGAAAACAATTTTGAATATTTTTCTGGGTGATTTTGCCACAGACATATTTCATCATTCTGTACTAAGTTCAAATGGTATTGGTCAGATTTCAGTGTTTCAAAGTCTCCCTTTGCAGCTGCAGTTGATAGCCTCTCAGCTGCCCTGGTGGATTTATGGGAGTTGTACACGAGGAGGCAGCTGCCGAATGGTCTGATCACTGTTCAGACTGGATAAAAACAAGGCCTGAAAAATTTTATAAAGTTTCTGCAAAACAACTAGAATGGACTTGATTCTTGTTTACTACTGCTATCTAAATTGTCTGTTGTATCAATTATCCCTCCCATCTGAGACATGTGTACCCACTTACCACTTGGTGAAGGAGAAAGAGCATTAGCTTTGGTTGCAGACATAAACCAAATGCTAAACAAGATTCATCAGTCAGTAGGTGTGTCTGCTTGAAAGGCTTACCCTCTCTTGCCTGAGTTTCCTCATTTGCAAAAGGCAGGTCAAATCTACTTCCTACTAAGAGTTTACACTTACTTACCCATTAATTGTTTGGATTTGAGTTTACCTATTAGTTAGTATTTCAAGCAAATATAGCATATCTGGAAGAAGGCCTCTGACTCAGCTCACAGATCAAACATAACTTCTGTTCCTTTTGACAAATATGACATAGGAATATATCAAGTATTGTATTTGTGGACTTCCTGTTTCATCACACAGAATATTAAAAAGATATGTGCATACTTTAATAAAAATTAATAATCTAGTTACTTCAACACCGTTTTAAGTGAATAAAATATTATATATCTATATATCTTGTTTTATGCCCTATTATTTATCAATGACATAACATTTAAGGGCAGAATCTTTCTAGTCAGTCAGATTAAGTCTAGCTTTCATCTTTCTAGCTGCGTGAATTTACATTTCTTAAAATTTCGGACTCTCAGTTTTGTTAGAGATGTTAATAAGTATGTATAATACATAAGTATATAAATTATATAAATAATTAAAGATTATTTGGCTTGCATCACACAATTATTGTGAGGATTAAATAGATATTTAAAAGTCTTAGCACTGAAAGCACTAAATATGTGATATTCAAATAATAACATTAAAAGTTAATGGGCCAGAATCCAAACCCAGGCTCCTGGTTCCATGTTCAAGGCTCTTCTCAGTGTGCGAGGCCTTTTTCTCCTAGTTGTATGGAATCAAAAGTGCACAAATATGATGCTTTATTTCAGGCTGGTTAATGTTTTTTTCTTTACCGATTTAAAAAATGAATTGTGGCTCCTAATATAAGCTGTTTTTGTGTGTGAAACTAGATCTTTCCTTATCATTTTGATCATCATGCAGCATTTTGGATAGAAGAGAATAGCACTCTTATATGACTTTTTAAGCATAATTGAATGTTATTATGAGTCCATTAGACATGACAGCTGTCAGCTAAGCTTTTAACAAATAGCTTATTCAAGTTCTCTGCAAAATAATCTCCCAGGTGAGACACTTTTTCTTGGCTTTCTTTTTCCTTTTATCTCGACCAATAATTTCTATAGTTATTCTTATTGCTTTGAAGTTTAAAAAGTCAATTATCTTTTTACAATCTTTTAGATATCTAGAGTTGCTTCAAAATGTATATAATTGGAACAATATAGACCTATCAGATGGTGTGTTTCCAACAGATCTGAGTATAGTAGCTGATTTTATTTTTCATCCTACATAGTATTGAGAAATGTGTTTTAACTGCCCTGGTATTTAGCATAACAGAATTAAAATAATAGTGATAGCAATAACAACAATGATAATAATGGAAACTATTTCTGATTTTGTCTCTTTAATGTACTGACTCAGAACATTTACTTAGAAGTAAATGGTGTAGAAAAGGAGCCTTGAACACATGTGTTAACATTGTCAAATTATGTTCATTTTAAATTGACTAGTATGTTTAAGATAGATAATTTAATTGCTATCAGTTTTAGCCTTCATCGTTACAAGTTGTGCGTCAAAACTTAATTCAAATGATTAAGGTTTTAATATGTTACTTATAACCAGGAATACAGTGAGGTGCAAAAAGTACAATGAAGTGGACATTTGGTCAACAAATATTTTTTGAATCGATGTGTCTCTGAATATTCTCCACAATGGATTTTGAGAAAAAGAAAAAAAAAACCATAACCTTTTTTTGTTGCTCTTCCTTGTGAGACCATTGATAAAAACAAAAGGTAATAATTGCAGTTGTCTCCCACCCCCTTTTATTTGTCTTCCTATGGAGAAAATAAATTTGGAATCTATTTCATGGGTTCGTTTTTATGTATGTAAGAAATGAACTATATTAAGTCTAGACAAAGGTAAATTAGTCAATCAAGTAGTGTGGGCTTGAAGTGGGATAGATTTACAACAGATAATGTTTTAAAGACAAAAACATCTTGCACTCTTGAGTCAATAGTTACTCTCAGAAATTCCACGGTGATCTTAGTATCTAATTTCTGCATCATCTGTTTTCTTTTACCACAGTGATTTCTCTTGCTCTTTGTAGTGGCTGGTCTTTTGTCTATCCAGTTATTTGCTCTGTCTGTTTTAATACAGTTGTGGCTGGAGAGAAGTGCAAAATAGTTTGAATGAGACGTTTTTTTAATACCAAAATTGTTATTGAATTTCTATGCATAAGCTCTAAGAATAAACCTTTACAACAAAGATAAGATAATGCGTTTTTTTAAAGATATGTTTTTTTTTTAATTTCTGTTAACCATTTTTTTAACTGAGAAAGATATTTCTACAATTTCCAAAATAGCAGCTAATTGGTGACACAAAAATAATGGAGCATTTATTTAACTATTCTTATATATATATTTTTAGTATGAAGTTTTTTCTTATATTTAAACAAATTTAAAATTTATTTTTATTCTTTTATTGCTGTATAGGTGATGTACAATATTATATGTTACAAGTATCCAATATAGTGATTCACAACTTTTTAAAGGTTATACTCCATTTATAGTAATTATAAAATATTGGCTATTCCCTGGGTACAATATATCCTTGTAGCTTATTTTATACAGAGTAATTTGTACCTCTTAATCCCCTACCCCCAGTTGGATTGTTCTTTTTATCTGAATACAATTGTTATAGTAAAAATTCATATGATATCTTATTAAAACATGTAAGCATTCAGTAAGAGAAAATTAGCAGCAGCATACAGGACTGGTGACTTTTGATAGACATATTTAAAGGAAATTACACCAACAACATTATGTAGAATGAATAGTAAGAGGAGTGGGATAAAGTGAGATGCATAAGTATGGAGGTTTGGGGAGTAAACCAGTTACAGTTTGTCCAGCTATTCTGTTCCAGTTCCCTTTCAGAGATCGTCCTCTTTTAGCCAATATTTTTTCATTACCCTCATTATCTCATTAATTTTCAGCTTAAACATTCAGGTGATTCCCAAATTTTTATGTCCAGTTCACATAATCCAACTTTCTTCTAGACTTGTCCAGTTGGATATTTAAATATCACCACAAACCCAATAAGCCGAAAATTGAACTCAAGATCATCATTCCCGAACCTGGACCCCCTTGAGGGCATGGTTCCCTATCTCCATGAGTGACATGATGTAGGGCTAAAAGTCAGACATTAACCCTGACAATACATTCTCTCACTCATGCTCGTATCCGATCAATCACCAGTCCTACTGATTTACCTTCTAAGTTTATCTTTATTTCATGTACTTCTTGCCACCTGTGCCATCAGCATCGTTTTAGTCCAAACTGCTGTCATCTGATACTGCTTCCTTGGTTCCTTAAAAGCTTTACCCACATCCACGCTACCCCCTTGTAATCTATGCAATGCATAGCAACCTGAGGGAGATCTTAAAATTTGAATCAGATGATGTCACTCCTTTGCATAAGAAATTTTTCATTGCCTGTTACAAGAAAGTAATAATTTAAAACCACTTAAAGAGAGATGCAAGATCAGGCCTATTGGTCACTCTCCAGCCTCACTGGCACACTCCACGTCTCAGCTCTAGACGCGTGGTCTTTCTGTTCCCAAGGTGTTCTGCTCTTCCTGGTTCATTTGACTCCTTGTCCTCATTGTGTTCTCTGCTTGGAAGATTTAACTCCTGCTCATTCTCCTTCACTTCCTGAAGAAACATTCTTTTTTTTTTAATTTTTTATTGATTTATAATCATTTTACAATGCTGTGTCAAATTCCAGTGTAGAGCACAATTTTTCAGTTATACATGAACATATATATATTCATTGTCACATTTTTTTCTCTCTGAGCTACCATAAGATCTTGTGTATATTTCCCTGTGCTTTACAGTATAATCTTGTTTATCTATTCTACAATTTTAAAATCCCGTCTATCCCTTCCCACCCTCCACCCCCTTGGCAACCACAAGTTTGTATTCTATGTCTGAGTCTATTTCTGTTTTGTATTTATGCTTTGTTTTTTTTGCTTTTGTTTTTTAGATTCCACATATGAGTGATCTCATATGGTATTTTTCTTTCTCTTTCTGGCTTACTTCACTTAGAATGACATTCTCCAGGAGCATCCATATTGCTGCAAATGGTGTTATGTTGTCAGTTTTTATGGCTGAATAGTATTCCATTGTATAAATTTATCCAGTCAAGAAACATTCTTAACAGTTGAAATAGTCACTGTATTTTTTCTTTTGTAGCAATTATCACAGTCTGTTACAATATTTTATCTGTACACTTATTTACCCTGTAACGTTTTTCACTAGACAGTAACTTCTATTAGGCAAGATCATAGAGTCTACTAGATGAAGAGTATGGATTTTAGAGACCAAGTTCAAATCCAAGCTCTAGAAAATAAACATGAAAAGTTACTTAATTCTTATAGATCCTTGTGTTGTCATCTGAATATCTTTTTAGAATTCCTGTGAGAAATAAGTGAGTTTATGTTAAATGCATAGAATAGAACATGGCATAGGGGAGGTACCATATAAATAATAGCTATTGTTATTCATTTTTGTTTATCATTGTTTCTTCAACATTAAGCAGAGTACCTGGCATGTAGTAGGCTGTTAATGAATCTGAATTTGTGATATTAATAAAGGACGATTACTCTGTGATTATAACAGAAGAAAAAAAATAATGGATACAATTATTCATGAAAAGGATGAATATAATTGCTGCTTTAAAGAAATCTGGAAAGACTTCATGAATGAAACGTATGAAGCAAAATAAAGAGTTTAAAGATTTCCTGATTGGAAAACTAGTCATTGGTCTTTGGTCAAGGTGGTGCATTTAGAAAGACACTTTGGTTTAGGAGAGAAGAGCTACGATGAAATTGATTTGGAGTTTATTAGTTTTGAAATGGCCAAATTGAAATATGTGGATGGCTTCTGAAGCTGTGTGGTGAGATGATGAGAAAGGCTCACGACTGATGGCCAACAACGTAGATCTAATTAAAATCACATTAATCTGTGTTGTGGTGGCAACTCCCAAGTGTCCATAGCCAAGTCCTTACCTCTTTTCTTCACTGGTAATAGAGTGAGAACTGTGCACGTGGTTGCCTAGCTAGACTCCATTTTCAGCCTTCCTTCAGTTAACTACTCTATTGGCAAAAAGTTATTAACATGGCTCCTTCAAGTTCTTTCTTCTTCCATCCTGCTGACAGTTCCTGCTGATGGCCCAGCTGAGACCGTACATCAAGGCCTTAAGGATAACAGAACCACAAAATGAAAAGGGATATGTATTCCTGGTTGATGAGCCACTGGACAATCCACCGTGCTTTTCTCGAACTTGTACATAAGAAGGAGAAAGAAATTGCCTCATTTTTCCCTTATGTTACTGCAGTTGGAATCTCTTTGTTATAGTAGATTGGTCTCTCCTACTAATACTTGAGGGAAGTGTATATAAAAATGTGTTTTCTGTCTCTAAGATTTACTGGTGATGTGACCTAGGATAACTGACATAATTTCTTGGCTTATATTTACTATAAACAGAGACAGTTGATAACTTAAAAAATTGTATAGATATAACATAGGTTACTCACTAAACTGCTTAACTTAGAGTAAGAGAGAATTAAATTATAGCAGCAATTGCTGTGTTTTTTATGTCTACTTCTTTTCTTTCTTCTTAAAGAAAACATAGAGTGCTAATATTAATCATAAAGTTACCAATTTCTTTGATCATTATATGCTTATCATTTATTTTTCAGTCAAGATTTGCCAAAGAAGTAGGTATTCAGGTAAAAAAAAAAAGTGAATATGATATGGAAAGTTCATTTTCCTGCTGAATTCAGCATTCTCATTATTATATTTTACACTGGAGATGAGATTTTATTAAAAAATTAAAACTCAAGAATACCATAGATAGTATATTTAAAATATATTTCTCCTTAACTAATGTGAAATACTAGAAAAATGAACATAACAAACAAGTAGCTTGTCTTTGCAGACTAATGAAGGTAAAATTCAGTATTATCCTTATCACAATAATTATACTTAATTTTCACATAGAAAATATGAATTGCATTGGGAATAATTTTAATGAGTATATGCAATGAAAAATGGGTTGTGATAATTTTTTTGGGTTGAGCTTGGTACATTTTATATAGTTTTCAAGTCATTAATAGTAATTTTTTTATCGTAAATAAAATGAAGGACATATTTCATTCAAATTTATTTGAAATATAGATTTATTGAAACAATGAAAAGGCATTAATAAGATCTTTCCCCCTTTTTTTTTCTTTTTCATACTAACATAGAGCCTCATTTTTTTTTTCTTTTTCCTTGGAAGAGAAGAATTTGTTTTCTTCTGACTAAAGGAGCGCCGTGTTAAAGGATGTATCAAATATTACAGATATTTCAATGGCATTCTCTAATGTGGATAGAAAATAATTGGAAATTTAAAGGTTTCACTTTACAAACTGTTTAAACACAGTATCTTTACAATGAATGGGACTAATTTTCTTGACCATTAACCATAATACGCAGAAGACTGTGAATGAGGCAGGAAATGGCTTGGTTTTTATTTAGCTTAGTTTGCACCATGATTAAAGCATTGATGGGAAGTGTGAAGAAACAGCACCTGGGGCTTAATTTGGGCCCCAAAGAGAAGGAGAAACACAACTCTCTCCCCAACCCGAGACTCCTCTAGGAGGAGGTGGACTTGTGGTCACACAGAAATGGAATGGAAAACAAAGGAATATCCCCCTGACTTTGAAGGAAAACTTTCTTTCTTAAGTAGTGAAAAGGCAACTTCTTCATGATACGAAGAGGAACATTCTCATGCGGTAATCTTTACATCATTCAGTTGGTAAAAAAATTCAAATCCTGGCCCCCTCCAAAAAAAAAAAACATTTATGATGACTTATGAAAACACTCAGAAGATGGGCTTATATTTTGATGGCATTCCCAAGGAAATCTATTCACCCAGCTGTGAGGAACACAGTGAAAGCCACTTCTCCAACCAGAAAACAGTGTTGATTTTTAAAAGATTGAAGAATATTTACAAGCATAAAAAGAGGAAGAAAAACATTCAAAAAAATGTGTCAATGTATGCAAGTTTGGGTAAAAATGGAGGGTGAATTTAATATTAATTCTCTTGGGGTTATGAAAAATGGAACAGCTGTATCCTTGGATTTTCTAAGTTTTAGTCATGTTTATAAACATCTGGCATTACTGAAAAGATAAAATATGAAAACAAATATAGAATCTCTAGTTTCTAATTCCTCATGTCAAGAGCTTGGAAGTTGCCACTCCATCCTAGTAACACGTGAAAAGCTGAACAGACTCAAAAATCAACACCACTTCTTGGATCCATAAGATGGGGGAGATTGTCAGAATTACACCTGGGAGCTCAACCAGGTTCACACAGTAAATACTGGAGAAAAATCCTGGAATAGAGGTATTCTTCTTAGATGGCTTGCCCTCAGGAACAAGTTAAGCCGACCTTAAATTGCTGGTGTGTTATCAGAGCCTAATCAACCTGGGAGAAGGCCAGCCTGCTCTAACCGTCATGTCCTACAGAGTGACGGTCGAGGGCGAGGAAACCTGAGACGTTCTTGTGAAGTTCACGATCCAAGAAAATACGGCAGTGAAAAGGCATGTGTTTCAAGGCCACTTCTGCCATCAAAATCTTGGGGAATATTGGGCACATCACTTCACCTTTCTGAGCTACAGTTTCTTCATTCATTAGGGGAGATATTTACATGTGATATCACTAAGATCTTTCTGGCTATGAAATTTTATTTTTTTGTAATGTGAAATCCATCTGTTAAATGTATTCACTTACAAAGGAAACTCACACTATTGTTACTTGCCACTGTGCACTGTTGAAAAAGTCTAATTTCAAGGTTAAAATGCAAGGATGTCTTGCAGCTTTTAAGCAATGCGATTAAAATATTGGTATAAAGGGAATGAAGATTAATATGTACTTCACAATGTGTTGAACTATCACAAAGCAAACTCAGTAAGCTTAGCTCAGTCTTTTCTGAAACCTCTTGCTTTCTGCTTTCATGGGAGCCTTGTAGTAAGCCAGGTACTTTCCTCGAGGTGGGAAACCAGCAGTTTGGTGGGTAAAATTAAATTATTGGTTATGGCATTAGGAATTCATTTATGACCATGCATCTCAGCCACTTCTGATTCCCACCTTTTATCATTACTAAGTGTGATGCTCACACACCTCCACAGGCCTGTTGATTTCTTGCATCCTTTCGGCTGTTTCCATATTTGAGAAAACAGGCCTATTGATCAGACACTTAAAATCAAAACAGATACTCTGTTGTAAATTCTTCTCTTTTTCTGTTCAAGATTTCAAAAGTGATTAATAACACATTCAATAAATATCATAAACCAAGTTTTACAGACATGTATTAAAAATATCCCAAAGAACAATCTGAACATTTATATTTGCTAATTTTTTTTTTTCACTAACACAAAAGCTACTTAGCTTTGGTCAGTTTTCTTTCAATTTACTTTTGAATGTGAGCTAAACAAAGATAAAAATTTTGCCCCTGTCGCAGTTTTATGAGTTGTTGATCATCACAAGATGGAGCAAGACTAGCCACTGATGTTATTTCAAGCTAAAGCCAGAGAGTGAGGGCTGGTTAGGGCGGTACTTTTCTGTGATTATTTCCTTTCTTGCATTATCAGGAAAATGACTCTTCCCCTAATATATAATAAATTGGCTTGGCAAAATTTAAGATATGATTAAAAATCTTAAAATCTAAATGACTTTGGTTTGGTGGTCTTAGAGGATGGTTCTAATTTCCAGTAAGTAAATTTTACTACTGATATTTCTGATAGACTCCAAATAGAGATAAACATCTATATAAAACAGAAAACATTAAAAAATATATATTTCACATATTTGTAAGACTTTTTTGCACTCATGCAGAATGTTATTGTAAGACTAGTTCCTGTGTAGCAAAAAAAATTATAAAGTGATGGATTCCTTGTGTTCTGTTCCATTTTTCCAGTAGATTCAAGTAACTGCCAAGACCACACTGGTGGGCTTATGAAGAGTGATATCCACACTCCCCACCCATGGTGAATCATTTCATGGTGAAACTCATGAGGGTGGAGAAAGTCTCAGTGATCTGAGGCCTCTTGAAGAAAAACATACTGTGAAAGTGTAAGTCTCTTGTCCTAAAGACAATACAGAATCTGCAAGGATTCAGCAAATTGTGGTTAGTCCATCTTGAACTCATTATTAGAGACTTGAAAAATTAGTATGATTTCTGCTACAGAGTGTTTTTTTTTTTTAATGATGATTAAATGTATGATTGTCTGTCTTTGTACACCCTTTTGGTTTTGGTAATCTTTTAAGTGGTCTAAAAAAGAAGACATGTATTTTATTTTATAGTAGGAATGTAAAATTGCTAACGGCTTTATGCCCTGTGAACTTTATATGCACTGAAATCCTAGCTAGAAAAATAGCATTTAGAGAGAAATTTCAAGTGCACATATCACTTCCTTTTCTGTTTCTTTCATTCTCTTTCATTCTGTGCCTCCCTCTCTGTCATATATATACATATATATGTGTGTATACATATATATAAAGTCTCTGCTAAAAATTAGAAATAGTGTGATAACCTGTATTTTCCCCTAAGTTTTTACCCTTAAGCAAAAAAGGATTAATTTATTTTAATTACAAGGCATTTTAAGGTTTGCTCCTGAATGGCAGGGGTCAGAAATGTCAATTGCTTTGGAGGATTAAGATACTTAGAAGAACCAAGGTTCACCTGGATTAACTTAGTGAGAATCAGAATAAGTGATTTAAATATTGCAGATATTAATATTGCCCCAATGTTGTGGCATTGAAATAATATTCTCTATGGGTTTATCTTATGGTGTCATATTAAAGAGAACTGAGACTTCTATTCTCAAACAAGATGGGGTAATTTGGCAGATTTACACTCCTGCATAAAACCATCAAAACACAGATAACATATGTGAAATGATGGTTTTTAAGGCACTAGAGCTAGATATGATATAATTCAAGACAGTAACCTGTTAGAGGGAAAAATGAGGAAAGCCCTATAATTGCCCCCACTTACTGCCTTGAGAGGGGTTCCATGCCACCAGGTAAGGAGAGGAAACACAGGCAAGTCTGGTGGAAACCCTGAGGTCAAGAGAGAGAGAAACAGAGATGAGGGTACAGGGATGATAAAGTCAATGGAGTTTGCGGGAATGAGTACTAGAGAGGAGATTGCTGGACAAAATGGAAACTCTGCAGGTTCTGCCCCAGTTACTCATCTGAATATGAGTTGGTGCATGCATGCGAGGAAACTCCATGAGGTCAAGGAAACACCCATAGGAAGAGATTAGAGTTAATTATGCTAGGTACTCACAAAGGATGAGGAATAGTGCCTGTGTCTGCTGGATAGACTGGAGAAACTCATGAATCAGGTTATTTGGTAGAGGACTCAGATGGCAGTTGCCTCAGCAGTAGAAAGTGCTTATTCCTAGTCCAAGCACCTTTCCAGTTGTGCCTAAAAACAAGCTTAAAAGCAAAACCTGAAAAGATCAAAGTGTTTCCAAGCAACTTAATTGCAACCAGAATAAAGCTGAGTTGATTTATCAGAATAGAAAAATTCTTAGCAAACATAAGGCAAAATGTGCAACATCTGGGGTCCACTGAAAGATTTTTTGTCATTCAAAGAATCAGAAAATACAAATCATGATGAGAATAAAAATAGACTTAAAACTTACCTGAATTACCATAGATGCTAGAATTAGCAGGCAAAGACATTCACATGATTATTTTAACTATATTGCATATGTACAAAAATTTATGAAGAGATCTGGAAGATATTTTTAGAAAACTCATGCCAAACTTTTAGAGATCAAACCAAGCCTCAGTAAAAGAAAGATATTTGCAGAAATAATGGACAAATATTTCTAAATTTGATGAAAACTCTAAATTGACAGATCCAAAAATATCAATAAGCCAAAAAGGACTAGAAAAATGAGGAAGATTATACCAAGGAATATCATAATTAAATTTCTCAAAATCAATGATAAAGAGGAAATCTTAAAAGCTGTTAGACTGTGGAAAAACAATAAAAAACAAAAGCATGTGTTATGTACATAGGAGGAGAGATGAGAATAACATCAGTGTCTCTGATTGGAAAGAGTCAAATCAAAAAGAGAATGGATCAACATTTTAAAGTGTTGAAACACAATCTTGTCAATTTAGAATTCTGTACCTAGCAGAAACATTCTCTCAAAAATAAAAGCAAAATAAGGAGGTCTTCATATGTATAAAATCTGAACAGTTTCATCACCAGTGTCTCTGTGCTACAAGAATATAAAAAGAGTCCCTTGAGACAGAGAGAAAATAATACTAGATGCAAATCTGTATCTATGCAAAGAAATGAAAAACAACTGAAATATACTACATAGATAATTACATAAGCATCATTTCTTATTGTTTCAATATCTTTGAAAGATAATTCAGTTTTTAAATGAAAAGCAATGGCAGCATTGTGTGGGGTTTATGAAATATGTACAAGTAAAATGTATGGCAAAAATATGACAAAGTTTAGCACGAGAGAAGTGGAAATATATTATTGTAAGTTTTGTACAATATAAATAAAGTATTATAACTCTACTTAAAGCAGATGGCTCTAAGTTAAAGACTTACACTATAAATACTCAAGTTACCACTAAAACAATAAAAGAAAGATTTATAGCTAATAAGCTGACAAATAGAATCATGAAAATACATAATTAATCCCAAAGAAAGCAGAAAAAAAGAGGAAAAAGGAACAAAGAAAAGATAAACTAAGAGAAAATATACAGTTAGACAAGATTTAACCATAAACATATCTATAACACACTAAATCTAAATTATTTCAATAACTCAGTTAAAAAATAGTCTGTCAGTTTGTATAAAAAGCAAAATCCAACTATATGCTGCCTAAATGAAATATACTTAAATCGTAAAGAAATGAACAGATTAAAAGTAAAAACATGTGAAAAAATACACCATACTGACACTAATCTAAAGAAAGCTGTTATAGCTTTATTTATATCAAATAAATTAGGTTTCAGAACAACAAAGACATTTTGTAACAGAATAGAAGTGAGTCATCAAGAAAACAATCCTAAATATTAACGCACCTAAGACTGACGCTTCAACATACAAAAAACCAAAACTAATAGAAATGCAAGGAAAAATAGACAAATCTGCATTTATAGTCAGAGGAGTCAATACTCTCTCTCAATATCTGATAGAATAAGTAAGTAGACAATCATCGAAAATGTAGTAATAACAATATCACTTTCAACCAATATGACCTAATTGATATTTACAGAACACTTCACCAAACAACAGCAGATCATCTGTTCTTTTTAAACTGACACATAACATTCACCAAGATAGTCTATACTATAGGCCATAAAGCAAGTCCCAATTAATGTACAGGTATTCAAGTAATATGACATGAACACATAAAGTTAAAAGAAACGACATAATATTCTTGAAACACAATAAAATTACAATATAAATTGATAAAAGAAAGACAACTGGAAAAATTCTCAAATACTTGGGAACTGTAATTTAGTTTCCCACTTCTAGACAACCATGCATTAAATAGGAAATCAAGAGAGAAACTGGAAAGTATTTAGAACTGAATGAAAAGGAAAACTCAGCATATCAGAATTGGGGGAAAACTATTAGAGTGGAATTTAGGAATTTTTTTCCTAAAATAAACATTTATATTATTATATAACATATTACAGTAAACATACATTAGAGGGAGAAAAGACAAATGAAGACAATTTTATACTTAAACAAGGTATATCGATCTATGGAACACTATAGAAAATATCAGAAATAAACCCACAAATATGAGCAAAGATACACATACACAGACAATTCAGGGGAGAAAGTTTTACTTTTCTCAAAAAATGTTACAGGAACAGACTGATACCATAGTTTGCTAGGGCTGCCATAATAGAATTTCACAAATTGAGTGGCTTACAAAACAAATTTATTTCCTCAAGTTTGGAGCATATGGATCCAAGGTCAAACTGTCAGCAGGGTTACTTTCTTCTGAGAGCTGTCTCCCTGGCTTGCAGACGGCCGTCCTCTTCTGTTGTCTTCACATGGTCTTCCCTCTGTGTTTTGTGTCCTAATCTCCTCTTCTTGAAAGGGCACTAGTCATAGTGATTCAGGGACACGCTTTCAACACTGTTTCACCTTAATCACATCTTTAAAGACACTGTCTCCAAATACAGTCACACTCTGCGGTACTGGGCATTAGGACTACAGTGTATGAATTGGGGGGAAGGGTTACAACTCAGTTCGTAACAATATCCATATGCAAATAAATGAATGCAATCCAGACCTCAGCATCTGTCCACATAAAGATTTGCATATGAATGTTCATAGTAGCATTATTCATAATTGCCAAAAACTGGAAACAATCTAAATGCTCCTCATCGGGTGAATGGATAAAAAATTTTGTTATAGCCAATGGATTACTATTACAATGAATTACCATTCAGCAATAAAATAAATGAACTACTGCTACATGCTACATCAGGGCTGACCCTCAGAACCACGATGCTAAATGCAAGAAGCCAGGCACAGAGATCACATATTTTACGATTCCATTTGTCTAAGTGTCTATAAAAGGCATATTTATAGAATAGAAACTAGATGACTAGTTGCCTGGGGCTGAGTGTGGGAACAGGGATTAACTGTAAATGGGAATGATAAATCTCATTAAAGGGAATAGTAAAAATGTTCCAAAACTGATGTATGGTAATAATTGCATCACTTGATAATGTTCCTAAAAAGATACATTGATGGACAATCTATAATGACTATATTAGTCATTAGGGAAATGAATATTAAACCATAATGAGATATCAGTACACACCTATTAAAGAGGCTAAAATTAGAATGACTAGCCACACAAGCGTTGGCAAGGATGTGGAGGAACTGGAACACTCACACACTGCTGGTGGAAGTGGAAACGGGTACACTTGCTTTGGAAAACAGTGTGGCTTTAAAAAGAAAATTAGATGTATAGCTGTTATAAGATCCAGCTGTTCCACTCTTGGGTATCTGCCCAAAGGAAATGAAAACATATGTCTATACAAAACTGATACACAAATGTTTGAACAGCTTTATTTGTAATAGCTAAAAACTGAAAACAACCTCTCAGGTGGATAAACAAATGGTGATATATCCTAACAATGGGACGTTATGCAGAAAGAAAAAGAAATCAACTCGATCTATTTAACGACATAGACGGATCTCGAAATAACTATGCTGAGTGAGACGAACCACATTAACAAAAAGAACAAGAGCCAAACGTACTGTACCATTCTATCTTCCTAAAATTCTAGAAAATTCAGTCTCATCAAGAGAGATAGAAAGTGGGTAAGGGAATGCCTGGGTTGGGAGGGGTGAAGGCAAGAATCATGATGTAAATTGTAGGTGATTAATACGTTTACTGTCTTCATATTGGATGGTGTATTAGTCAAGGTTCTCCAGAGAAGCAGAACCAACAGAATACGTAGAACATATGTGTGTATAAGAGGAAATTATTATAGGAATTGCCTCAGACAGTAATGAAAGCCGAGAAGTCCCATAGTCTGCTTCCAGCTGGAGACACAGGAAAGTGGGTAGCGATTCAGCCCAAGTCCGGAGGCCTGAGAACCAGGAGCACCTGTGTCCAAAGGCAAGCGAGAATGATGCCCTGGCTCAAACAGAGCCAATCCCCCCTCCTCTGCCTTTTTATTCCATACAGGTCCTCAGGACTGGCTAACACCCACCTGCATTGGTGAAGGTGAACCTTCTTTATTCAGTCTACCAATTCAGATATTAATCTCTTCCAGAAACAGCCTCACAGACATGATGAGAAATAAGGCTTTACCAGCTACCTGGGCATCCCTTGGACAAGTCAAGTTGACACATAAAATTAACAATCCCTGATGGTTTAATGAGTGTTTACTATGCTACGTACACTTCAAACATATGAGGTTTATTGTATGTGTTATATCCTATTATATTTGTTAAAAGTTATACAATTAAAATGTAAATGTGAAATATAAATAGAAAACATAAATAGGCCCCCTGTTGCTATCTTTATTTAGATGAACAATGTAATATTTAACAATGCAAAAACACTCAAACATAAACCTAAACAAAATATTCATTTCAGGGTTTTTTTTTTTCCTGTTTTTATGCCAAAACTTACATTGCACTCACTCTCTACCCTGGGCCATACAAAATGCATCTAAAATGTAAATTTATCTAAGCCTCAGAGCAGCCCTTTGAGGTTTTCTCTCTTTCTTTCAATATTTAAAAATTTTAAATTAAAATAATTTTTAAATTGAAGTCGGTTTGCAGTGTTGTGTCAATTTCTGGTGTACAGCATAGTGTTTTAGTCATACATATATTCCTTTTCAGAAAATCCTATCTAATGATTGTTTCCACCAGCTTCCACTACCATCTCATGAGATCAAATATCCGTATCTTTCATACTTTATTTAAACCCAGTAATATATTGTATAATGCTACTAAACATTTTCATTCTCTTCTTAAATATTTTCTATAATAATCTAGTAGAATTTTGGAGAAATGAGTTTCCAATTGAATGTCATTTTTTTATTGAAGTACAGTCGGTTTATAGGCGTTTACTCATGTAAAATGTTCATTAGTATACATGCTACTTACAGTCTTCAAATAACTCAAAATTTTTCATCTAATTTCTACTTGACATTCTATTAGTCATTCATTAACATCTCAGTAAGTTGTATGAACTTACTTTTTCTTAGATGACTGATTGTTCTTTGGAGTTAAGTATCAATTTGTATAGTTATTTACTTAATCTTCTATGCAGATGTAAAAATTCAATTATATAATTCCTGAAGAATAAACTGGATAAAAATGGCATTCATTAAAGAATTGTCAAAATAATGTCATAGTTTGCCGATGTACTCTTTTAAGTTTACATTTAATGCCTCCATGTCAAGTGAGATAGAAGAGAATTTACTTTCTTCTTTATGCCCCAACCAGTGCAGTAAGCCCTTAGGGATTCTAAGAGGATCTACCACGTGCTGTATAGGATGCTACTCACCTGAAGGCGGGCAGGGGGAGCAGAGTGGGGCAAGGTTCTTGAGAGGGAGGGCTTGACCTCTTACTCCACTACACCCTGGCTGTTGTTAAATTACTTTGCCCCTCTATGGCTCAGTTTCCTTGTCACCCGTTATACCGGGTTAATACCTCTTCCTTCATTGTGTCTTTACTAGAAACCAATAAAATAATATATTCATTGATTTTAAAGTAAAGATTGAACTGAGTGTTAAGAGGATTAAATGGAGATTAAGACAAGCAGATTCTGTTTGAAGTTCAGATTCTAGTGGGGAGTAGAGGAAAACAGAAAAAATAAATCAGAATTAAAAATAACTTAGATTGAATTCACATTCTAAGGAAACAGAGTACTGTGTCAGCGACTAGCAGCAAAGACTAATTTAGAAATGTAAAATTTAGGACATATTATAAACAACTGTATTTTAAACGATATTAAAATAATTGAGTAAAACAGGATCGTGTTACTTTGCTTTTTTAGAATACCTAGGCATTTTGCTTGTACCTTCATTCTAGATTTTTAACATTATTACTTGTATTTTTCTTACTTGTGCCCCCTCTACTATCCTTTGTTACCTCTAGGGTCTCTGGGATATAATATTCCTACCCTAAGGTCTTCCTCCTAAGAAGTAATCAGTAACTACTATTTTTGAAGAACAGAATGAAAGATTAAATGAAGAATTATTTATTCGTACTTCCAAATTTGTTGTACACATTTGTAGAAGCTAGAGTCAGTCAGGGATAGAGGCTGTAAGGACTCATGTATTTATGGGAGGATGTTTGCTCCAGTTCTGCAAGAAGGAGTTTTACAGGGCATCAGGATATGTGTAGCAAGCACAGATGAAGGAAATAGGTGACATGGGGTCAAAATTCACATACATCAGCTGGGCTCTGTAACTAGGCAGGTGGCATCAAAAAGATGTTGCCTAAGAAAGAACTGGTGGGAGTTTCTAGGTCTTTTTTCTGCCCTCCTTCCATTTTCCCATCTGTCCTTCGTTCCTTCCTTCCTTCTTCCCTTCCATCCTTCCCTCCTTTTTCTATGTTGTGTTGTTTGTAAATTGCCATGAATTGTATTTCTCTGTTTTCCCTGAGCTAAAGGTATACTATTTAAAGAAAAAAAAAAATAGCAATGTCTCAGAAGAACATAGGGAATTGGACCTCTTCCCAAAGAGAATTTTGTTTTCTTATTCCATATTTAAAACATTCTTTCAACCTGAGTAGACATTTTTCCAAAAAATATATATACAAAACGCCACAGGTACATGAAAAGATGTTCAACATTACTAATATCAGGGAAATGCAAATTAAAATGAAAATAAGATATCATCTCTCTCCTGTTAGGATGACCATCACCAAAAAGACAGATAAAAGAGAGATAACAAATGCTGGTGTGGATGTGGAGAAAAGGGAACACTCCTGCTCTGTTGGTGGGATTTTAAGTTAGTTACAGGCATTATGGAAAATACTATGGAAGTGCCTCAAAAATTAAAACTAGAACCACCACATGATGCAGCAACTCCACTTCTGGGAATATATGCAAAACAAAGCAGTGACTCAAAGAGATACTTTCCATCACCATATTCAGAGCAGCATTATTTATAATAGTCAAGACATGACTATTTATAATAGTCAAGATGGATGAATGCATAAAGAAGTTATGATACATATGTATAAATATATAAAGGAATATTATACAGACATAAAAGAAAGAAATCCTACCACTTGTGACAACATGGTTGGAACCTGAAGACGTTATGCTAAGTGAAATAAGTCAGACAGAGAAAGACAAATACTGTACAATCTCAATTACATGTGGAATCTAACAAAAAGTTAAAAAAAAAAACTCATAGAAAAAGATATTCGACTGTGGTTACCAGAGGTGGAGAGTGAGTGAAGGAGAGTTGGAGGAAGGTGGCTCAAAGGCACAAACTCCTGTTTATAAGATAAATAGGTACCAAGGATGTAATGTACAACATCATGACTGCAGTTAGAAAAGTTGAGAGGGTAAGTTCTAAAAATTCTCATCACAAGAATTTTCTTCCCTTCTTTTCTTTTTATTGTTTCTATATGAGAAGATGAATGTTAGCTGACCTATTGTAATTATTTCACAATATATGTAAATCAAACTCTCATGATGTATGCCTTAAATTTATACAGTTAATTATTCCTCAGTAAAACTGGAAAAGCAATTCTTCGATCCATAACCTGAAAATAACTGAGTTCCTCTGGTCATTGGTATAGTTATTGCATTTCCGCTCTCTTTGGGTTGCACTATATTAAAAATAACTTTGTTTGTACTTATGTGTTCAGTGATTCATTTTCTAAATACACATGAGCCTGAACTTCATATATATCAGGCTTTTGCACAAAGCTCTGGGAAAAGGTTTGTGCATGCAACCTTTCATGTCCCTAAAAAGTTTGATGGGTATAGTTTGGACAAATCCTTAGAGAGGTATCTCTAATAAAGGTTTGGAGTAGCCATTATGGGATCTCAGAAGAGGAAGTGGCAAAGTCTATACTGAGGTGTGGGTTAGAAAGTGTTGAGGAGAAGTGGCTGAACTGAGTCCTGAAAATTGAAAGTTTTTACCAGATGGATGAACATTGAGGGGGATCAATTAGGGAGGAAGAAAAGCATAAAAAATAGAGACATGATGGAGGATGATGTTTCAGGAACCAGAGTGTAGGGTATTAGATGGGACAGTGGTGCTTATTGAAGCCCACCCAAGCAGGCAGAGAATAGATCCAAAACGGTCCTGGAAGTGATGCTAAAGGATTTGAAATTTACATTGTATGCATCATATGCTTTGGATAGACACTGGGGATTGTAATTAAAGGAAGAAAAATGGGTTCCAGAATGAGTTCCATGTGATGTGTGAAGATAAATATAGAGCATGGTCAGAAAGAAGGCAGAAACACATACATAATGACTATTTTCTTAATCTAAGGAAAATTAAGATAGTGGCAGTGAGAATGGAGAGTAGGGGCTGGATCTGAGCTGTATTAAGAATATAGAATCAGTAGGTTGGATTGGTTGGGCAACAGGGATTAAGGAACTGGTGAGAAATAGAAGGAAGTCAAGGATGACTCCTGAATTCCTGATTTATAAAAACAGATATAACTGAAATATATAAAATATAAAGATTCATTTGGTTTATGTCATTTTATTGGAGAATTTTTGCTTTTTTAAGCCACTCTTTATACCAAGATATTCAATTCATTGACTGAAAATCTAAATCAGAAGAAATACATAAAATTCCAAAAATATTCACATTAAAATTATTGGTCTCTTGACTATAACAATATCCTATTATATTTATTTTTATGTCTTAAGCTAGAGTCATTCTTTATCTAAATTCCAATTTTTTTAACTTTATATTATTATTATGATAAATACTAGAAACCTTAACTTTGGGTTGAGTGGGTAGAAATTACCCTCAAATATAAACTCCATGAGTTTGAGGACTATAGTCCAACCTTAAGCACAGGGCTTTACATAGAGTAAACACTCAAATCTTGTTGATTGAATGAATGAACAAATGAATGAAGGAAAGGATTATACAATAATAAACTCATTGTTTCAGAATGCCAATCAGTTGTTCAGTCTGTTGGGAATTATTTAGCAGTGAAATTTCTTTATGATAATATAATAGCAGAAACATTTTGGTTCAATTTGATTTTCCAGCTACCAATTGCCTGCTCTCTAAATGCAATCTAAATTGTGTCTGTAACTTGGTATTCTTTATTCATCAAATATAAATAATGTTTTCAGAAGTTGTTTGGATGTGACCCAATGGGTAAGCATTCAAAATTACTTTAGATAGGATTCATTTTAAGAAATGTGTATTTTAAACTTAGATAGCACATTTCCTCCTTTATTTTGTCCTGTCACCCCAGGGGCTGTTGCCTGGCGGGATCCCAAAGCAATTCCAAATTCTAACGTGCAGAGTTTATGTGAAATTTACCTAGGACAAAGGCTGCTTGTATTTTTTTTTCAATGATCACTTTCTTTTATGGCCTGGCACATAAAAGATGGAGACTTTTCTCCCTCTATTCCTGAATAATGGATTTTAAAAACATATTAGACATCTCCAATATAACATAAACCTAGAGAGTATGTGGTGGAATATCTTAGAAAAGCCCAGCCAATAATTACAAAGAATTAATCAGCTCACACTTTTGTTTTATTAGCCTACCCCACTCCCATGAGATACAGCAGTAGTAAAATTAATTCATCCAACATTCTTTAATACTTGCCAGATAAGAAGGGCTCCTTGCCCCCACCTCAGTGACAGGTTGATAGTTGAATTTTGGAAATGTTTGTCCAGATTCAAGAGCTCGGGTTCAGTGTAATTTATTTACTTGGGAGAGTTTTGGCAGGAAGTGCTCTATCCTTACCTGGTAGAAGGAGAGAGGGTGGGGGACTTTCCTTCATTCTAAATTGTGCTTAATTCAGTCTGCAGGAAAGTGACTACAGAGCATAAGTAAGAAGGATTATATACAGAACCTACAACCTGGGATTAAGATTAGCTTCATCCCAGCACCTAAGGTGGAATTCCATTATCTTTGTGTATCTTAAGGATATATTTTTTCAACTTTTCAACTACTTCCTGGGGACCCTCCACTTATATTTGAACTTTTTTTTTTTTTTTTGAAAGCCAGATACAGGATAACAACTCCAGCTTTGGCTACTTTTTTGATGCTGTGATGTTTACATTTATACTTCAGACCCATAGAGCTCTAATTATATAACTTCTCTGCATCACATCGAAGAAGCTCTCTAAGCATGGAGGGGGGAAAGACCTACCCGCATTCCTCCTGCACGGGAATATATTGTGCTCTTAGGAGGCCCTTGATTTCCAATTTAGGAACATTTCCACACCCACTTGGCATTTCTGACAAAAGCAGCCACAGATGGTTCTTTCTGCCCCCTGCTTCATATTGTCTGCCTTGCCACATCTAATTGTACCATGCCATTCTACTACCATGACCAGACTGGCAATGAGGCAGCCATTTACAGACTGACCAGTGCACGCCACAGCCTTGTGCTGAAGCCAGTCCAGAGGAGACCATCCATAAATAAAGCGCGTCAATTAGCCTGCATGAAATACTAGATCTACAGAAAATCTGGATGTTTAAGGTCAAGATGTCCATGTAAGTCATGACTGGATGCTCTTGTGCAAATGCTTAATAGGATGGATAGAAGCCAAATTTAAAAAAAAACTAAGTATTTATTTTTTAAAGATTTAAATATCTATGAACATCAGAATGCTTCAAGATCATAGTGATTAAACAAAATGACAAAGAAACCTACAGAATGGGAGGAAATATTTGCAAATGATGTGACAAGGGCTTACCTTCTAGAATATACAAACCGTTTATATAACTCAATGGCCGAAAAAAACCAAAACAAAACAAAACAAAAAACAAGCAACCCAATAAAAAAATTGACAGAAGACCTAAACAAGCATTTCTTCAATGAAGACACACAGATGGCCAATGCTCACATAAAAAGATGCTCAACACCACTAATTATCAGATAAATGCAAATTAAAACTACAAAGAGTTATCACCTTACACTGGTTAGAATGACCATTATTAAAAAGTCTATAAACAATAAATGCTGAAGAGGGTGTGGAAAAAAGGGAACCCTCCTGCACTGCTGGTAGGAATGTAGTTTGGTGCAGCCATTATGGAAAACAGTATGGAGATTTCTCCAAAATCTAAAACTAGAGTTACCATATGATCCAGCAATCCCACTCCTGGGCATATGTCCAGAGGAAACTCTAATTGGAAAAGATACATGCACCCCAATGTTCATAGCAGCACTACATACAATAGCCAAGACATGAAAGCAACCTAAATGCCCATTGACAGATGATTGGATAAAGAAGTTGTGATATATAGATACAATGGAATGCTACTCAGCCATAGAAAAGAATAAAATGCATTTGCAGCAACATGGATGGACCTGGAGTTTGTCATACCCCAGAAACTAATAAAACATTCTATTCTTCAATGATAAAAAAAAATCACCCTGATAATAGAAAAATGCTAAAATGTGAAAAACAACCATAAAAAGAACAATGACAACAAAACTCATAAGTATCTTTGGAGACCAAAAATGGGAGAGAAGGATATTCAGAAGAGACCTGAATCTGCAGACTTACTGGGATCTGGGTAGAGAAACAAGCAGAGCTAGTAAAACACTGACATTATCTTTCTGACTTGTCCTTCATTTTGGCTTCACATTTACTTGGTAACAGGATGGCTACAGTAGTTCCTGGGGTCACATCTCATATTTACATTGGATGAAATTTAAAGGAAGAAGAGGATCATCTCTTTCTTAGGCCTCCTTCTAAGAGAAAGAACATCTTTCTTAGAGCTCTCCAAGTGGACTTCCCCATAGATCCTGAATTATGTCACATTTCCATTTCTAACCAGATCGTTATCAAGGAAGAAGGAATAATCATCACCAGAATAGAACATTCATCTGGTGTGACACGGATGTTTTGGAGGACTCCACCAAAAATACCGACCGCAATCCATCCCTTCTTATACATTCTGTCAAAAATGCTGATATAAAAATAAAGCCAACCTTTTCTCAAATACAAACAACTCAAAGTATCATCCACGTTCAAATTCAGTATTTTGGGTGATGTGTAATCCCCATAAAGCCCCTGCTTAATTTTCCATGTTCTATATCAAGAGCCCTTAGGCCAAATCTGACCTGCTGCCAGTTTTTGTGTGGCTCTTGTGTCTCCCTCCCATTAAATCTAAAAACACCCAGCATAATTTCAAACTGTTCATCTTATTCATCCTTTTAACAAAACTTGTTCTGGTGGCTTCTCTAACTCTCTATCTGTGTCTGAGAGAACTGAAGAGAAGGAAGGTGTGGCTGTTTTTCAGGGATCAGCACTTCATCTCTGAGAAGAAGTCAAGATTATAGGCAAGATCCTTAGGAGAAGTTAAGGCGTATGTTAATGCCTAAATAATGCCTATTTGTTTATTCATGTCTGAATCTCAGTTTCCTCCTGGGAAAAGTGGAGATTACAATACGTCTCAGGTTTATGCGTTTGTTTTATTTTGTTTTGTTTTTTTCCTTCTAGTGACTGAAGGTGAAATATACCTGTTTTCCTTTCATTATCTCCCATGGGAAGCTTGGTATTCATTCACATCCCACCATGATGTGTTGTAATATAGTCTAACAGTTTACTGGTTTGAGAAGAAAAATTTTTCCCCTCTGATTTCAGTATATCCTTATTCAGAAAATGAGTTTGTGTAAAACTTATTCTTTTAAAGTTAAAAATGACATTTCTCACTAATTGCTCTACTTCTAATCACTGCTGAAACAAGTTTGATCTTCCAGTGTTAATAATTCCATTTTTCTGTTGCTTCTAAGTATCTGAGGAGATATGCAACCTTAGATTACTAATCCCTTTTTTCCCAGTCATATCACTTTGGAATATTGTAAAAGGATGGCCCATGTAAGCTTTTTCAGAGATGTTATTTATTTTAAATCTTGAATAAACTTTTACTGATATCTGTGGTGTGGTTTTAAGCCATCTCTATGAATAATTAACTCAGTTGCCACAAGGGAGCATATTTTTATAGTCAGAAAACAAAATGAAACACATCTGCTGTATACATAAAACTACTACTAATAAAAGAAAACATCTTTTTAAAGGTTTACTCTGAGAAATACAGGAAATACAATGGAGTTAAATCAAGTGCCATGGACTACTTTAAAAATGTAGTCATGGTAGAGCTGTTCATTTAGTGCTTTTCAAATACAACTTCATCCAATTTATTTTCTATTTTATATCATTATAATGATCTCATTTTCAATCTTGTAATACAGAGCTTATTATACACATTGTCTGATTTTTACAACTTATACAAGAGAAGAAGCTGTCATGGAACTAGAAAACCTGAGAGAGATGTGAATTCCAATCCAGGAAGTTTCCTATAAATTGAATGTGATTAGATACTTTCAAATAAGTAGGAGGTTCACACATATATAAATTTAAAGGAAGAAGTGTCTGTCTTATTTACTTTTCTTATTTATTACTTAGCAATCATGATGATAATTTTCTCCTTTGAAAAATTAATATTGTTAATTATATTTTAAAACCCATCTGTTAGAGAACATTTTTACTTTTCTGAAATTACTGTTACTTGATCTTTAAAAAAATTTCTTGTTAGATTTCATTGCTGATAATCTACCTAGGATGATTTTTACACTGCAACCCAAATGTAAAATTGCCTTTCTTTTAAAGCACTTTTATATCAATAAGGGTACTAAACTGGGGTTCCCAGAAGCCAACCAGGAGGTACATATTTATATGCACATGTTCCCAGGAGAATGCAGTAAGGAACCAGGGAAGAAGAAATTGAGCAAAGGTAAGTTGTTTTTTTTCTTGTTGTTGTGTTTTTTGTTGTTGTTGTGTTTTTTTGTTGTTCATTTGTTTGTTTTTTGTCAAAGTCCCAGCTTTAGTCCAATCCTACTAGGGGCTCCCAGTGTAAATGACACAGCATTGTTTGCCCCTCTTAAGGAGGGATCCTGATTTCTTCCAGGACCAATCAGTTACTGGCTATAGGGCTGCCCAGAGGGAACTCAGGGAAGGTAAATTTCCAGGCACCTCTGGCCCTAAGAGATCCTCCACCCCAGGAAAAGCCCTCTAAGGAATGTCACAGGAGCCAGTTATTAGAGGCAAAGCACACAGCACACCGAGTGGTACAAGTATCCCAGGGGACCTAGGTGGAATACCTAGGTGGAATATTCAATTCAGGGATAAATCCTGAAAGGGAAGCTATGTTGTGTATTTTCAGATTGGCCAGTCTAGAGCATGCTTCTTAAAACACAAGAAATATATTTGGTCCAGGGCAAATAAATTTGATCATTGACTAGCCTGAGTCAACTTTCTGAAGTTAACCACCAAGATTAAATGTATTTTCTCTGCATTTAGCAAAACTGTTATTTCCCCCACCTGCAGATTTTATGTTAATAGAATTGTTTGAGGAAATTCCAAACATGAAAGAGATGCTAAACTATATAAAGTTATCTGTTTCACATGTGAAAATGACATTTTGAGAGGTAATTTAAAAATAATATGGATTAGCTCAGATTTTTTTTTTAACGTGTCCGTTATTAGCTCAGATATTTTGGCACAGATGCAACACGGAATTTCTGTGATGTCTTATAGAAGAAACTAAACTTATTTAGGCACAGGCATTTTAAGGTCTCTAAAATTAGGAGGAGGAAGACATTTTTTAAAAACTATGCAACTGTGATCAAATGTTGATGTGTAATAAATAAACATAATTTCCATGCTTGGATCATGACAATCACTCAATAAAGATTGTTACTAATCCTCCCATGTGCCAGAAATGCAGAATATGCTTGTCATGATCTCTGCTAATATTTTATCTTAGCATATTTTTACTGGAGGATTTACCAAAAAATGGACATACTCTTTCATTTGGAAAATTAATTTTTTTCTATCCATTATAATATCCAAGTATTGATAAGTAGGGTGTAAAATTATAAAGGGAAAGAGAGAAAAGAAAAAATGTGTTAAGAGGAAAAAAAGGAAGAAGTATAACAAAGATGGAAGTTTATAGAGTGGTCACCAGTTATACAGAGGAGAGGGAACGAACTGCTTTACCTACACCATCCTGTATCCTCTCCCCAACACCTTTGTGAGACAGGTATAATTAATACCTTTTTTTAGAGTTGAGAAAAATATGGCTAAGGACGTTTCAATAACTTGCCCAAGAACTGAAGATGATGGTTGATGGAGACAGAATGCAAACCCAACTATGCCCAACAGAGAACCAGGACCTCCCCCAGCATCCTGCCTTGCTAAACGTATCTACCCAACAGTGAGCCTTCCATTCTTGACTACACTGTATTCAGTGTAGATTCCAGACCTTCGGTGCTGCCAAGGATTGTGTTACTCAGCCAGTGAAAGCAGGCTTTTCTCCCCACACCTACCTCCAAATACTGTACTCATTTCATGCAGATGTATCATGATAGTCCATAACTGGAGTGATTTTCTTATATTCAAATGTGTTTGTTAAACCAATCAGATGTCAGCTGATCTAACAGATCAGACATTGAAGATGCCCCCCAGATATTCAGCATCTCACTGAATCTCAGTCTTGCAGTTATTCCTGGATTATACAAGGCAATTTGGCTCTTTCACTCTCTTTTTTGTTACTGTATTTTTAGTTTATTAAGAATACTTTAATACTTTTTTGGGGGAAGGCAGAAATAGGATTATTAAAACATTGGTAGCTTTTGACTCTCTGAAATGTGTAGCTTAAAAAATAAGCTGAGGGTTTTCATAACACAACTTCCTAACGTGCCCATGCTGTGTTCTATTATTGAGGAGGGTATTGTCGATGAAATATATCACGATGTGTCCTGAACTTTTCTGATTCTGCACTTATTTGTCCTTGAGGAAGAGAGAGAAGGTCTCCTTTTACAACCGTTTTGGATGTGAATATAGATCTTCAAGAGCAGTACATTTGTTTCATGCATCAGGGGACTTCGATCCGTCCTATGAATGAGATCGTCACCAGTTCCATTAAATCCTGAACCATGAATGGGCCTCTTTATGCCAGGCATGAAGGAAATAGCATTTCCTTGGGTGTGGTGGAGAGGGCTGATACAATCTTGGAGCAGAAACTGCCAGTAGATTTCCTATCTGTGCCATTGATTCTGATTTTTGTTTGTTTGTTTGTTTGGAACAAAACTTAGAAGCCAAAAGTTAGAATCCCTTTTCTTCCTTGAAACTCTCTGTACAACAGAATGGAATTAGTAGCTTACGTTGGAGTAGAAGTGTGTGTGAGAGTGTGCGTGTGTGTAAAAATATGTGTTTTATTGTAAAATCATCTTATGGCTAAAGAGGGTTTAATGACTTAGTAAAAGGTTGGGGACTAGTGCAAAATTCTTTGCAAGCATAGAAATCTCTGTAGATATTTAACTCTTGAAATATTTCTAAATGATTTTTGCCTAAAAGCTTTAGAAAAATCCCTGGAAAATAATCCCCCAAGTCGATCAACACACGTAATATGACTTTGGAAACATTTATTTCTCTATATTTTCATCTTTTTATTTCTCTATATTTTAATGGATCTATATGGTCCAAAAATCAGAATTCAAAATATTTCAGCCTTGATTCCTGATTCATGAATTAGAATAGTAAAATTTTCAGCATAATCCATGAATGAGTGGTGTCAATGTTAAACTGTAAACCTGGAAAGTATTATTAGAATTTGGATAGCATTTCCTGCATTGCTGACATAATAAGCATATTTGTGTGTGAAAGTTCAGAACTGATCAGATCCACCAAAGATAAAGGCATATTTAGTTTCTCCTCATGCATCAAGAAAAAGCAGATACGGCTTCCCAATGAATCCAAACTATTTATTGTTGGTTATCACTGGATTCAGGCTGTAACAATGAGAAACACTGACTCCAGGATTCTAAGTTCCCAAAAAGGCTTTGTAAAGAGGCTGCTTCTTTAGTTTATTGTTACTTCAGGCCCCTGGACCTTACTGTAAACCTCTTGTGGCACCAGGCATCCTAGATAGAGCTGTGGGTTCCAGACAGGGCATGCAACCATCATCACTGGCCTAAGTGCTTCTTACATGGAGAGGAACAAATGGAGTTTTGTTTCGGTTTTTAATTCCATAAAATAAGATATGTTCAGTTCACACTTACCCTTCACTGTCCTTCATTTGATTAAAAACATAATGTTATTTTAAATAGGAAACATACTAGGTTTCCTTGGTTGGAAGAATTTTTCCATCTTCTGCTTTTTCCAGGTTTGAGAACATTTGGATCTGCATGAGATCAAAGAAAGCAATCTTTTAATATAATTTAAGCTTCAAGGGGCTATTTCATGGTGATTCAAACTGTGTGAAGTTCAAACTGATACATTAAATTTTAATTCCATAGTTACATTACATAAGGATATCTAAACATTGTTTTCACTGAATGTATTTGGCCTATTCTTTCTTATGTAATAGCTAATGCTTTCATTATAAAATCACAAGGCCGTAAATGATAATGCCATTAAACATCTAGTGATTAAACATGACTAACAGTTGTAATAATTTTGAGTATTTGGAAGACAATCAGGAGAAAAATGAAGCCACATGCCCAAAATAAATATATCCATTTGTCACTGTGAATACCATGGGTTTGTACTAAATTTATTAGTTCTAAAAGAAAAAGGCAAATCTCCAGTTCTTTTATTGAACCTGAGCTATATTTAATTCAATTATTAGTTAATGCCCAGGTCCCTAGGTATAACTATCTACAGGGTATGAAGCAATTTGGAGAAATATCAGGATTTATGGAAAGTGTCCATGTTCCATGAAATGTAGCCCCCTAGAATAACTCTGGGAGGTCACGTACGTAATTCCCTTCACATATGGTGCATTTTTTCTGTGTTGAATTTTTAGTGCACAGATACAAATGGAGTTAGCTTGCATTAACATTTCTCCTTAAATATTATTACTCAACATTACCCTATGGTAAAAACTAAATCTCCATTTTACTGAGCATTTGGGCATTATTCTGTGGAAAGCAGCTGTGGCTAATTCAGTCATAACTAAGAGTAACTTCCACCTGTCAAATGTATTTGGCTCCATCTATTCCTCCATAATTAGAACATTCTATTGGTTGATTTTTTTTAACTATTTAAAGCAAGCCATAATCCTTCCTTTATAAAACCTAGATTCTTAAAATTACAGTTGCAAAGAGTTATTGTTATAATAATTTTGTATATACCAGATTCTTTTTCAAGAAAAATAATTACTATTTTATAGAGATACGAATATGTGAATATATGTGTGTGCAGGCATGTATGTTTATATTTTTAAATTAGCACGTAAGTGAATTACTTAAAAATTACTAAAATCCATCTGTTACCATTATTAAGACATATTCAAAAGCAAAAAAAAAAAAATTTGAGCATAGGCAGAACAAAAAAGAAAGAAATCTAGATCAGAAAGGAAGAATTAAAATGCAGATGACATGATCATATACGTAGAAAACCCTAATGACACACACTCTCACACAAAGCCTGTTATAACTAATAAATTAGTTCAGTAAATTACAGAATTCAAAATTAACTTAAAAAACAGTTGCATTTCTATATAGTAACAACCAATAATCCAAAATAAAAATTATGAAAAAATTTCCATTTTCATAGCATCAAAAAGTGTAAAATGCTTTGGGATAAACTTAACCAAAGAGGTAAAAGACTTGTACACTGAAAACTACAAAACACTGATGAAAGAAATTTAAGAAGACACAAGTAAATGAAAAGACGTCATGTGTTTATAAATCAGAAGACTTAGTATTTTTTAAATGTCTATTGTACCCCAAGCTATCTACAGATTCAGTGCTATGCTTATCAGAATCCTTATGGCATTTTTTACAGAAATGAGGAAAAAAAATAATTTGTATGGAACCACAAAAGACCCAGAATATTCAAAATTATCTTGAGAAATAAGAATAAAGCCAAAGATGTCACATTTTGAGCGCTCAAAATGGATTAAAGTCTTAAATATAAGACCTGAAATTGTAAACCTGATGGAAGAAAATATAGAAGAACAGCCTCTTACAATGGTCTTACAATGATTTCTTAGATATAAAACCAAAATCTTAGGCCACAAAAACAAAAATAGACATAGGGAACTACATCAAACTGAAAAAACTTTCGTACAGCAAAGGAAACAGTTGACCTAATGCAAAAGCAGACTTTGGAGTGAAAATGGGAAAAAAAATTGCAAACTATTTATCTGATAAGGAATCACTATTTAAAATATATAAGGAACCCCTACAATTCAACAGCAAAAAGACCAAATGACCTGATTGAAAACGGGCAAAGAATTTACAGAGACATTTATTCAGAGAAGACATACAAATGGTCAACAGGTTCATGAAAAGGAATTCAGTGCCTTTAATAATCAGGGAAATGAAAATTGAAACTACCATAACACATTGTCGTACCTGTTAGGATGGCTATGATCAAAAAATTCCAAAAGATAACAAGTTTTGTAAAGAATGTAGAGAAATTGAAACCCTTGTACAGTGCTGATAGGAATGTAAAATGGTGCAACAGCTTATGGAAAATAGTATGAAATTTCCTCAAAAAAATAAACATAGATCTACCATTTGGTCTAGTAAGTCTACTTATGGGTATATATCCAAAAGAATTGATATCAGTATCTCAAAGAGGTAACTTTATTCCCACAGCCATTGCGAATGATTTAAATAGCCAAGATATAAAAACAACACAAATATCTATTGACAGATAAATGGATAAAGAAAAAGTAGGATATATATACAATGGAATATTATTCAGCCTTAAAAAGGAAGGAGATCCTACCATTTGTGACAACCTGCATGAACCTGGAGGATATTATGCTAATCACAGAAAGACAAATATTACATACACTTATATGAGGTATTTAAAAGTTAAACTCTTAGGAGCAGAGAATATAATAGTGGTTTCTGTGGCTTAGGGGTGGAGACATGGGGAGTGGTACAATGACTATAAAGTTTCAGTTCTGCTAGATGAGTTCTAGAGACCTGGTGTACAATATAATGCCTAATAAAGTATTATGAACTTCATCATTTGTTAACAGTAAATTTCATATTCTGCCCTCCCATGTGTCCTTAAGTGTTCTTACCAAAAACAAAGTTGCGGGGGACAAAAGGAAACTTTGGGAGGTGTTGGCTATGTCTGTTGCCTTGATTGTGGTGATGACATCAGGAGTATTTCCATATGTCAAAATTCATCAAATTGTACATATTAAATATGTGGAGTTCTTTTTATGACAATTATACTTCAATTAAGCTTCTGTAAATACCTTAGCTAAATACTCTTATATTATAAAGAATTACTATTGTCATTGTTTGAGGTGGCTATCTTATCCTGCTTAAGAAGTTCTTATCTTTGTTTTCCTGTATTTATTTGCCATCTGATAGTCCATTTTAACTCCAACAGTTTGACTAGAGATAGGAATAGTTTGGTACCTGATGAGTTAATGTTCTGGAATTTTTATGAGGGAGACTTCTGATCCAAGAAATGAAACACACACACACACTTTATACAGTTTTTTATTTACAGTTTGATGAAGCACTGCCTCTACTGGATGATACAAAATGAGAGAGAAATGAAAATTGCACAATTCTGGGGCAGACAAGTGGCTTTTGTCAAGTTAGGTACCCTTAGGATTCAGGAAGTTTATGCAAATAAGCTCATTTCCCATGAGGCATTGCCTCTTACATGTTTATGTCACTGATTCCAGGCTGTATTATTAAAAAGCTCTCTCCTTTTACATCTAAGAACTTAATTTCCCTTTGTCTCTAGAACAAGAGATAGAGATAGTAGATATGAAAATATGAATAGACACATATAAAACCCTTTATCTTTCTCACCCATACCCATCTCAGGCAGGGCTCATCCTTTGATGAGGCTGCCCAGCCAGCCCTCTCAGAACCCTGTACATTTTCCTGCTCCTGAGATCTTTGGTACAAGTGGGAAAGAAATGAGAACATGGAGAAATAACATGGGACCCTCGAAGCATGGTTGGAGTAGGTGAAGGGTTGTATTTGGAGGTGTCACTGTGAAGGTGAACAAGCTTCAGTTCTTTTTACCTGACCAAGGGAGCTCAGCAGGATCCAGCCACTACCTCTACCACCGTTGCTGCCTTGGGACATCCCCACACTACAATTTGTCACGTGATAACATATGGTCAATTTCTCCAACTAGATGTTATTCAAAGGTGAGGCCACCAAAAACTGAGCACCTTTTGCACTGTGGTGTGGTTCAATCTCTTAAACCCTTCACCAGGTGGTCATTAGCCCTATAGACTATCACAGACACTCTGTAGATACTTAATGAATATATGTAGAATGAGTAATTCCCTCATACTAATTATCTGACAATCTTTCTCAAAGATCTAGAGTTTATGTAGAATTATTGCAAGCCCTGTAGAGAACATAAATGAAATAGCACAAGCAAGCCTTGACTACTCCCACAGAATTTGACCCACAAATATTGTGGCCTAATATTGTTCTTTCAATTCTCAGTGGGGTAAAAATAATCCCATGGCAATCCTGCTTCTACTTTCTTTCTGAAGACGAACAAATGATCAGGAAGAAATAGAAGAAAACAACTTTAAAAAGCATAACAGTAAACCATTTCTTAATAAGTATGTGAATAATTGATTATTTTTAGAAGAAAAGAGAAATTTAAGCAGCTTAGTTTTAATTTTAAAATAATGCTTTTTAAACTTTTCACCCATACCTTTATAATAAACTGCAAGTTGTCTAAATAATTGACATTCATAGATAACTCATTGCTGACAAAGTGGCATCATATGAACATTATCCAATCTTTCTTACAATATATTCCTTCTAGCCATCTCTTTAAAAATCATAATGATAAAACCATAAAAGAACTAGAAGAAGAGAAAGGAAAGGACATTCAGACTCTCTTTTAGTAGCTGGTCATTGAGATGTGAAGGAAGGGTGCCTCCCTGGGTGGATCCTGGTTAATTACCAGCTCACAGTGGGGCATGCAGCCATCAGGGATTGGCTGAGGGACTCACCACTTTTGGAAAGCATATGTCACAATCTGGAAAGGAAACAAAGATCCCTACTTACAAGGAAACAAAGAGAGATGAGTGATCTGAGGCCTGAAGTTCAAAAGAATATCTTTGGGCTCTTCTCTGAGGAAAATTAGGCAATCTCTGAATAAAACAACTCATTTATTTCTTTCTCCTGTATTAGTGATCTTCAAGCTTCAATGTGTTTAAATGGCATTTGAAGTAGTGTATTAAAATGTAGATGCTGGTATTTCATTAATTCACACAGAGCTCTCATATTTGGATCCTAACTGACTCTACTCTGAGGATGAACCACATTTGAGAAGCATTACTATCTCTCTTCCTTCCCTCGTTTTAAGGATATCACCTCCTTCACATCCCATAGGGAAGACTGAAGCCATCACAGTTAATTGCCTGAACATCTCACTCTATAAAAATGTTTGCGTCTGCAGCCATCCAGTCTTCCTGATTTTTGGTCTTAATAGGGTCATCATACCCTTAAGCTATCTAAGGCTGATCTCTCCTTTCTCCCAGCCCCTCTAGTTTTCATTGGGTCATTATGACATGTCTTTATGTCTGCTCCTTTTCTGTCTAGCATCTGCTAGTTTTCCAGTCTCTAAGCATCCAACACCATCCATCTTAACATTTCATCTTTTGCTTCTCCTTCTAGCCTTTTATCAATGAAAAAAATTAATTAGTCGATCTAAGGAAGAAATTGAAAATTCTTTTTGAGCCAAATTGAGGATTATAACGCAGGAACAGCTTCTCAGAAAGCTCTGAGCACTGTTAGAACTCCCCTTAGAACTCAAAGCACAGTTATAAGTTTGTGAGACAGAAGACTGTATATTAAATGATATATTATCAACAGTTTATACAGTCTAGGAAGTAGTGGGGTCATGGGTCATGGATCATTGTGGTCCCTGACGAGATCAAGAAGGAATGTTATCTTTAAGGAGTTGTCTCGTTGGTGCTGGGAGAACGTTGGTCTTTATGGCTGAGCAGGTATTTCTGCTGATGGGGAGGGAGGTTTGGTGGATGCATCATATGAATACACCACGCATAGTAGAGACGAGAGAGGAGGCCAAAGAGTAGATAATTTTTTTTTCATGTTGAAATCTTTTTTCTCTTACCATAAATATAAATTTTATTTCACACTTTGACTACCTTTCCCCCACTTTTCTTTTTATACGCCCCTTTTAAAAACATTTGTCTATGCTTATTGCATCTCTGTCTTTGTTACCCTCCATTTCTCATCCCTCTCTAACTGGTTTATGCTAACATCTCCTCAGAAACTCCTTTCACTAATAGGATCTGTTAGTTCCATGTCAACACTCCATTGGAAACTTTTTGAGTGCAGCTTATTGGATCTTTTATTCACTGCTCCCTTTTTCTTGAAACAGTTACCTTCTTTGGAATTTTTTAAAATTGGTTTTCCTCCTGTCTCTTTTAGAGGAAGAGTCTTTCATTCTTTCTGAGTCTTTCAGGCCATCTTGCCTTCCTGTCATACAATTACTCAATGTTGGATATCTTAAGCATTTTTCTTTTCTTATTTTAAACCTAATTCCTTGTGGTCTCATCCTCTTGCATTAATATATATGATTATCATGTATATGCTGGCAAGTCCCAAATGTACATCTCTCAGCCTAACTTCTTTTTTTAGTCCCAGGCATATTTTCTTAGCTCCATCCCTATACAAATATCACACAGATGCTCCAAACTTTATATGCACAAACCTAGACCTATGATCTCTAACTTGCTTCATAACCCTTGGTATTTTATATTTTGTTTCTGATTTATGACCAGCAGGTACCTGTTGTTCAAGTCAGAATTCTAGGGGTCATTCTTTACTTCTCCATTCATATCATGCTCCATAAGCAATTAGCAAATACCGTTAACCTACAATGTAACTATCTTTGTAATTAACCCATTTGTCTCTATCCTCACTCACCCCATCCTCAGTCTAGGCCAATTTCATTCATTTCCAGGACTATTGCAATAATGTTTTCATAATGGGTTACCTTGTATCAAGTCTTGTCACCTTTCAACTTATTCTCTATACTTTTGGCCAATGAACTTGTAAGCATGAAATTTGACTGTATCACTCTCTTGCTTTAAAAAGAAGTCATGAACACAAGTGTGGCAAAACCCAGACTGACACAGGAATGTGCTGAGAACTAGAGAGCAAGTGATATCCTCTCAAAGGGGACCATCACTGTCAGCTTTGGCTGATTTTTCCACAAAAGGATACAGGGTCAGTGTTTCTTGACCATCCCTCTTTTTTTTTTTTTTTTTTTTTCAGGAAAGCTGAACTTATTTGTCTTTTCCCAAGAATAACACACATGCAATCATTTGTTTAGTACCTGCATTCCCCCAATGGACTTTAAGCATCATGAAGACTGCGGACTTAGCTTTCTTATTTCAAAGCAAGTGCTCAGAAAATGTATTTTTGAATAAATGCATCCATGATTCAAAACAAGAGAAGAACAGAGGAGAAAGTGAATCAGTCTTCCTACAAAGGGCCAGGGAAGAGAGGAAGGGAGCACGGGAGAGGGATAAGAATATTAAACAGAACTTCATATTGGAGAATGAATAGAATTATCTGAGTTGGCAAGTGTATTTCAGGCTGAAAAAATAGCATGTGCAGATATTTAGTTGTGTGAAATCACGGGACTCATTAAAAAAACTGTCACTTGGCATTGCTATGGTGTGGTCCACAGGGATAGCTGTAGATTATGAAACTCCAGAATGCTAGAGTGAAAAATTAGCTCATGGTGTATGCTATGCCCCAGCATTTGTACTTTACTTGACAAGAGTTAGAGAGCCAACGGTTGGTTCCTGGGGTTGGGTAGAGCTCAGTGATAGAGAGCATGCTTAGTACACAAGAGGTCCTGGTCTGATCCCCAGTACCACCATTAAAAAACAAATGAATAAGCCCCATAAATAAATACATACATACATACATACATACATACATACATAAAAATAAATAAAAACTGCCACTTAAAAAATAACAATGCTAGCAACACTATGAGGAATAAATTTTAGGAGAAAGAAGATGGGAGAAGGAATTCAAGTTAAATAATTGTTAACAATAACTCAGGTAAAAGATGATTAAGGTATAAATTGAAGAAACAGCACAGAGTAGGTGGAACTGGATTTAAAAGACCATTAGGAGTAGAATCAACAGTTTTACATTTTACCCTCTTAGCACAACAACCATACTGGCTATTTGTTCTTCCCCAGTAAATACTGCATTTTATTGCCTTTGTGTATTTTCTCAAACTACTTTCTATGCCTGGGCTGTATTTATCTTCACTTATTACCCAGGGAAGGTAATAAATAAAATTTTATGTACCCTTCAAAGTCTTTGCTCCTCAAAGCGTGGTCTCAGAACCAGCAGCAATGGCTTCACCTGGGAGCTTGTTAGAAAGGCAGAATCTTAGGTCCCATTTGGACCTAGGGTACTAGAATCTCTGTATTAACAAAGTCTCAGGTCATAAGCACACTAGAGTTTGACAAGTGCTATTTAAATCCCAGCTCAAACCTCACCTCATCCAAGAAACCTTTCTGGACGTTTCCAGCCTCTGCAGTCCAGCAAAATAAATACAATTTACTTCTATTATGTTTATAAGTTTCGATGTATCAGTTTACTTGTATCATAGCTATTTATACACATGTATTTTACTCCTCCCTAAATTGTCAGGGACAGATTCCCAGCAACTTAGAATAGCCCTGCCCACAGATCCTGGGTGGGACTTGGCTCACTATAGGTTTTTCCCAAGAGACAGTGAAAACAACTTCTTTGGCTTCCATTGGCAACCGTGTCTTCCGTTGTATCTCCATGTCTTACGATGAGCCATCTTTTTGATTTCAGAACTCTCCTTGTCCATCTCACAGTGACTGCTCGGCTCCAGTAAAGCATTATTCATAATTAGTTAGCTTTAAATTCTTCTATTTATGTTTGGTAGTGTTAAAGATACAACATCTATTCATTTAAAAATTAAGGAATCCAGATGACCTGATGATGGACTTCTTTATCACTAGCCTTCTTAATGTCACATTTTGTTGAAATTTTGTTAGTATCAACCTGAAAGTGATCTCCTTCAGAGCTCATCACTAAAAATGATGAATAGATTTTTCCCTCATAGCATCACTGAATTTCCTGTGATCTATGTGATGATCTAGCCTTTATGTATTTGTAAAACAAAGCCCTTCTTAATTTTTGCCTTTTTGTTTGATGTTTAGAATTTTAGGGAAAAAAAATCTAGATGAGACTATTTGCATATAACCCTATAAAATTTTTCCTTTTTTGGATGGTGAATTGAGTTAAGGTTCTTTAAAAAATAGGTCACTCAAAACATCATTCTCCCTTAAGCATGAGAGTGCACTTGAATGGTTTGGACTGTTTTAGATAAAGGAAACACTCTTTCAAAAATAACATGCAGTTAACAGCTGGAAAGGGGGTAGTGAAGCGTTAAACTGTCCATTATGCTTAAAGGAGAACTTGGCTAAAATCCTTCCTTGCCATTAAAAGCACTGAGTGTACTTTTGGACTTTATGTAACTGTACTTAGAGTGTCTGTTAAAGCCATTTATCAATATTTTTTATTTACAATTTAGACTCAATAATTAATTCATATCAAATTGGGACTCCCCCCTCTTTGTTTATAATAATACAGGTTATTTTTAGTTTCCATGAAAAGTGCTATAAATGATATTCCAGAAATGAAAAATAATGAGACTCTCTAGAAGGAAACAGTAGGTATTTTGCAGGTTCAGTGGGGAGTGATTTAAGTTTAAAATGATTTCACTGGCTTTGTTGTGAGGTTTCTAAAACAAATTTCTGAAAGAACTTTAGGTGACATTTAAAGTTGAAGAAGGAGTTGGGGAGCGAAAAGGAGGTGACATAGCATGTTTGAGCATCTGGTGCTCTGTAAGGTATTCTTTTGCCATTCTCTCTGATCATCTGAAGGCTCAAAAGCAAAGGCCCAACATATGACCTTTGTTGAGGAGCATAGATATTTTGCAAGACTGAAAAAATAAAAGTAAATTTGGAACCTCAATAGATTCCTAGAGTATAATAGTACTAGAAGACATATGCTAGGATGATTTAACCTTCCTATGTCCCTCTTTCAAAGGCATTGTTGTTTATCAAAAATTTTTACCTTGAATTATGACTACTAAATCTTAAAAATCCAACAACACATAGAATTTGGTACTCACCTTAGAGTTTTATCATAGTATATGCTTGAAGAAAAATATTATTCATGACACATAATTTTCTTTCTGAAAATTTTGATGTTATTTTAAATAATGAAATGTAGTGTATCATAAAATGAACTAAAATAACATAAACAAGTACTCAAGTGCATGCAATTTAAAATAATTAAAATCTTTACAGTGTATGAAGTGCTCAGTATTTCATTTGGAAAGTTTCAAGTCAAGTTTAATAGTTCTACATGGGGAATAAAGTGCTCTGGCCTTATTTATTTTAATGACTTCTGAAATGGACTTTGAAAAACACACTGAAAATCATTTGAAAAGGAGCATATAGTAGTTTTATGACACTACTGCATGGCTTTTGAAATTATATAGCAATTTTCCATTTTAAACAGTTTTAAAGAATAAATTTGTTAAGTTCCAAAAAGGTGGAATCACATGAAACAAGAAAGGAGATATATATATGTATATATTTATGGATAATTAAATTAATGTAAAAAGGAAAGTATTGGCTTCACCTTTGTAAAGTAAATCAGGTAAATCCTCGACTTGAATTATAATTTGCTTTTGACACACAGTATCCATTTCAGTTGTAGTAAGTCATTATTTGATCTCTTTTCATTCATTCTCATTAATCACTTTGACACAAAGTACATGGAATAAAGTATTGAAATACTTTTTTTTCCTTTTAGACTCTTCAAATTATCTATTTTGAGATATTTAGATTGTGATACATTTTCCTGGTATGTGGCTTAACTTTTGCTGTTTTAATTTTCATACATTAAATGAAGCAACTTGCTTTTCTAAGTTTGGCTTTGGGTTTATGAGGCTCATAACTATGATGTAAGTAGTTCAACAATTTCCCCCTTTCACATTCTTTTCACTGAAATGCCTTTCTTTAAGTCTCCAACCAGAGGAAAAGTTAGGTAATTACAGGATTTTTTTCTTTTGGTTATATTAGAGAAATGTGTGAGCAAAATAAATACTGCTTTTTGTCACGTATCTTTTCCTTTGTATTTCTAATTCCAAATGTTCTGTGTCAAATCTTATTTTAGTACTTGTTTCAGTGAAAAATCATTAAATCTTGCGTAATGATAATCCTTTGTTTTCCAATCATTCCCTGCTTCTGGGGAAAATTCTAATTCCTGTGGAATTTTATTTATGATATTGATTTAATGCTAGAATACATATCTTCTCAAGGTTCCTTCTGCCTTAATAATAAAATATTTGAGTGTGAAGGAAGCTAAGAGATCATTTATTTCCAGTACTTAGGTTGAAACTAAGAGATGTAAAGCTAACGTAACTTGATCAAATTTACACATCTAATGAGCGGTACGAATTGAAAAAGGAGGAAAGACATGCAAAATGGAGTGCCTTCCAAGTGCTGCGTCCCATGCCAGTGCCTTAGAAGACTGACCTCTTTGTAATCTCCTAATATTCCTTTAGGATAGATTCTTCCCATTTTATAGGTGAAGAAGCTAGATCTTGGCTAGAGTAAGATGACTATAAAAAATATGTATTGTTTTACCCATGTGAAATATGTAAAGAGATTTAAAAGCCTGTGGGAAGATCGGCAATAAACTTTAGTGTAAATAACTAATCGCTTACCGCACCTATTAGATGTTACTGAATCTCTTCATGGTCAGAGAATCATCATCACTGTGTTCTATTTGCAAAGAGAGCCTTCTAGATTAATGTGTAAGCAGAGTTTTATCCAGTCATAAGGTTCCATATTTCTTAAATCTCCAAAGACCAATAATTCAACCTCATTTTCTACTTTGCTGCAAAAAGTCCAGTCTTTCACTAGGTCCTCCTCCCCATGTGTGTCTCTGGAAATCCCAGAGAGGGCTTCCAAGGCAGATGCCACAAGTCCCTCTGTCTTCTTGGTCAGCTCCTTCACTCTGGCTACTCTTCTTCTCTGTTCAAGTTCATTACTTTTGGTCTCGAGACCAACATTCTTAGGGTATTACAGCTCCTTCCACTGTACCATTCTATCCAAATTGTACACACAATGCTTAAATTTTTCACAGTTAAAGCAAAGATAAAGCCATAACATTCATAATACTTTATTACAACAGTGAGAATTTTACAGTGGTTGCTGAGCATACCCTAACACTCCCTCCTGCAACAAGAAAGGTTGCCAGGTAAAACACAGTTTGATTTTCAGAAAATTAACAAATAATTTTTTAGTGTAAAAATGACCAAAATATCAAGACACACTTATACTGAAACTTGGACATAATTATGCCAAGCACTAGGACATGCTTATACTAACAAGGGAAAAAAAATGTGCTGTTTATCTGAAATTTCAGTTGAACTAGGTGTCTGTAAATTTTTATTTGCCAAGTCTGCCAACACTAGTTTCAGGTGCCAGCTTTCCTTAACCACGTGAGAGTTCTCCCCAGAGTCCAGCTGTCTTAATTTCTCATGTTCCTCCTTTTTATCCTTAGATCTATCACTTAAGAAGATTTAAGATATGTAACTTATATTTTTCTTGAATAGTTAGCATTTAGAAGCCCTGATTTTGGCTCTCACTCCATTTTACAGGCTTTTGACATGAGGATGATTACTTAATCTTTCTGAATCTCCTTTTATCTGTTGCTATAAACTAAATGTTGTGTCCTCCCAAAATTCATATATTAAACCTAATGCCCAGTGTGATAGCATTTGGAGGTATGGGTCTTTCAGAGGTGATTAGCCTTGAAGAGGGAGCCCTCATGAACGGGACTGGTCCCCTTATGAAAAAGATCCCCCTCTCTTTCTTCCATGGAGAGCACAGTGAGAAGATCCCAGCTATGAACCTGAACTTGCGCTCTCACCAGATGTCAAATCTTCCAGCACTTTGATCTTGGACTTCCCAGCCTCCAGAACTGTGAGAACTAAATGTTTGTTGCTTAAGCCACTCAATCTATGGAATTTGTTATAGCGACCCAAAGAAATCCATATTTTGGTTCAACTTAAACTATAAGCCCAACCTTGCATGGTGGCTGTGAAACTTAGGTGAGATAACAAAGGAAAGGGCATTTAGAAAAAGAAAATTCTGGACCAACTCTAAAGAAATAAGTATGCCTCACATTACCTTGGAGGCTATGGCTTACATTGTTTCATTTCATGAGACTGTAAGGGGGAGAATCCATAAATCATAGCCATACGGTAGAAGAGAAACCAACAACAACAACAAAAAAAGGTGAAATGCTTAGTCTTTGCCCTCTTTTCTCTCCAGATGTCTTCCTATGTCAGTCTGTCCATCTGGACTGTGGTATAGCTCCTGATATGAATTTCTTGTTTCCTGACTGGAGTTCTCCAACCTGCCTCTGCCCTTTTAGGTTTCTGCGCCATCCTGTAAACCTCATGTTTACTTGAAATCAGGACAGTTTGGTCAGTCCCCTAGTCCTTAACCTCAAGTGTTTAGTGTGACTTGACCTTAATTCCTGATGTTCAGTTTCATGGTGGTTTGGTTTGTGTCTGTTTCTGGGTGGGTATACATGTGCTCTCTTTTAATTTAGACTGTTTTCATTTCATTCAGAAATTCCCAGTAGTGTTAAAGGAGGGTTCTGTCTCTTCTCTCTGATGTTTAAAAAGGCCTTTCCAAATCATTTCTCCAAATTTTGCTGTTTCAAATTATTTTGAATTTTTTTTTCTTTTCTGACAAGTTAGTGTATTCCTGGAGCTAAATGATAACAAATGCTATGTAAAATCTACTGAACCATTCCTATGGTTCCCACATGATATGTTTTTGGAATCCAAGAGTCAATCAGCTTTTGTTCCAAACTTAACCATTCATTTGAGCCTAGAAACATGTTTTCATCTGGTGTGGATGTTGCAAAAACAAAATGATAGAAAAGAAATAACAACAACAAAAAAACTTGAGTAAAACATTTGATTGAATGTTACTATGAAGACACATCCAAGAGATATAGAATTTCTGTGATTTTCCCCTTTTCTTAGGATCATAATCTCCTTTAAGAGTTATTAGCTCCATGTCTAACTTCCAAGTTATCTGGCCATAAACATATATTCTGTTTACAACATCAAATGCTAATAGAATTCTGTAAATAATTTAATTGTGTGACTTAAGATCTGTGGAGATAATTCCTGTGTGTTGTTACTTAAGATGCATGAGCTTCTAAAATGGAGCTATTTTTTTAGGAAAACAGTGCAAGTATTATGAGAAATGTTACTTCTTTGGCAGGACTGCCTCCCTGTTGTTGAATATTTGGCACACACATTGCGCTATCAAATCCTATCATCCTCCTATGTTAAAAAAATCACTTGGACATCAAATAACAAAATTTGGCAAGCTCACCTTATGTATTCTGTGAAAATAAAATCAGTTTCCATGATCAATTATTTGGAATTTCACTTAAAAAAAAAGTTTTGTTGTCATTAACATTTTAAAGTATTCCCTTTCTATTGCGGGTGGGGGATGGTGGCATATTCTGTATGCTTAAGTAAATAGAACTTTATTGTACACGCGTTAGAGTCATTTTTACCCAAGTTTGTGATTTATTATGCAACATTTGATTTTATGGAATAGAATTTTCTATTTTTTAATCCCAATTTTTAAAAATAACATGTTTCCAATTTCAAATCATTCTCATTTGGAATAATTAGGGAAAGGAAGGAAGCAAGTTGCCTAATAAAAGTACAGGGTGCTCAGTTAAATTGAATTTCAAATAAACATTTTTATAGCATAAGTATGTCCCATGTAATATTTAAGATACTGTACTAATACTAAAAATAATGTTGTTTATCTGAAGTTCAAATTTAACTGAGTATCCTGTATTTATATTAGCTAAATGTGTTAACACTGGAAGGGAGAGAAAGCAGATGGTGCAGAAAAAATTGAGGTATTTATCAATGAAGTTTGGGAAGTATACTTGTAACTTGGATTCGAGCTCTAATTTTATTAGCTGTAAAGTGAGAAAGAGAGTTAGTTACTGTGTCTTCTCAGAGAATGTCATTACATTCCATGGGTGGGACCAAGACTCTGCCAGAATTTTATAGAGAAAAGAGACACATAGAGATTGAGGAATCTGCCTAAACTAGTGAATGGTACAGTTAAGATACTTTTGGTGATGTGCAGTTGGCTGGTCTCCCCAGACCATCTATCCTCCATCCATCACTCTAAATGCTCCATCCTCTAGGCAGGCATTGCCACATACCAGATAGTTGCTCATCTGCAAAGTTCATTGGCCAAATGTGCATGATAAGGCCAGTCTTGCAATGTTGTAAAGGCTTGCTAAAACATATTTAGAACATTATATAAACAGTAGGCACGTAACACAAATATTTGTTTTCCTTGTTAAGCATTTAAATTTCTTTGAATCTCTAAGATCGTGACTGGAGTCAGAAAAGAGGATCTGGGATTATAAAACTGAGAGGCTGGGGGATTTATTTTGAATCATTTGTTTGAAAAGACATTGAGTCATCAGTTAAAAGAAAAGAAACAAAGGAAGAAATGCCTCCTTTTATCAGTGTATTATCCACAACTGAACAAAACAAATTTTCAAATATTGCATGGAAGCTTGTAGAGGTGGAGATCCTGAAATATATTTAGTGAGGAAGGAAGATAGAGGATTTATGCTAATAGGCTTAATGCTACTAATTTTAGGTCTGCATATTAATATTAGTCTTGGGGCTACTTGTAGTTACTGTGTGGTTATTATTCTGTTTCATGTATTTATTAGGGCTCTCAAAGCTTTACTTCTAATTTTGTTTCCTAAGTACTTTTGAATCCCTGTAATAGTAATAATGGAGGCTAATATTTTCTGAGAGATTCTGTTCAAGCACTTGATCTGCACTAGTTCATGAAACCCTCAAGGCGCATCTATGGGACACACTGTGTGTTGTACATTTCTAGCTCTAGATGTGAGTAAACTGAAGGACTGTGGATTCAGTGAAATGTTCAAGGTCACACAGCTACCAGTGGGAGGAGCCAAGTTAGAATCAACCCAAGAACCCTCTTTTTTATTATGTGCTGCTATTCTACTTCTAATAATGTCTTAAATCCATTAATCTATTTGGTTGCTCACTAGTTGTGTCAAATCAATGCCAAAAAATTGTTAACCATTACTCCTAGAATTAGGTGCAATTTTTTTTTCTATCTAGCATCAAACCCTTAGAGTCTTTTCAACTTTAGGATTTTCTTGGTTTTCTGCCCTATTTTTCTAAAAACAAAGTATTTTAAGTATTTTCTGATTTAAATTTATTTTATTATTTATTTTATTTTAAATCTTGAAAGGACACCTTCTGACTGGAAGTTAGCTGGGAGGATGGAAGCAGCTTTGACTTCTGTTATCTGTGAGGAGGGATTAACAACATTCTGGAAAGGTACGTGAGAAGGCTGTCATTTGGAAGTATTATTAGAGCATCATTAGAGTGCAAATTAACAGGAACATCTGGATATGGTGAATATGCTTTTGAGCCACACAGATGTAGGTAGTTCAAGTCCTGGCCATGATGTCATTAGTATGTGCTCTGGATTCAGCTGCTTAACTTGGCTTCGCCATCGCTTCTTCAACTGCAAAGTGAGATCAATCTTACATCACTGTTGTAAAGGGCTTCCCAGAACATATTTATAGCACAATATAAATGATGGGCACTGGATAAATGGTGGTTATTTTTATTAATATGCTTAAGGTCTATTGAATTCATTCTCCACAGAGATAAGAAAATAAGCTTTTTGACTGTGTTTTTCAGATTATAGGATTAATTGACAAGATGATCACTAATGGACCCATTCAGTTATTGTGACAAATATTCTGTAATTCTTGGACACTAAAGCTTTTAGTGATACCAAATATGCTTATTATGGTTTCAGCTTTAAAATACCATATATGCTGTTTTGTTTGTTTTCTTTTGCTTTTCAATAAAGAGACAAGTTATTTTATACAATGTAAATTTGTATGACTGTTCATTTCATCACTGAAATAAAAATAAATGGCAGTTCAAGACGTGAATTTCTAGCCAAGCTCCAGTATTCAACGGTGCTCCTCTCCAATTTTCACTCCTCGTCAGATGTACTGTGTATACCCAAGACTGTTGAATTTGGAAAAAGGAATATGTTTTAATTTAAGATATTAAATGTATTTGCTAAGTAGCTCATTATGGACATCATGAAGTTTTAGATCATTTGACAACACATGTTAATAAGATGCTAGAAAAACCTCTCTCAGGATTTGAAGCTATTGACTTGTTTGTTGATGAAAAATGTACAGTGAAAAATTCCATCCCGAGTAAATGTTGAATTTTTTAATTAAAGATCAGGTAGTAAACAGAAAATCCACCATAAGAGCATAGATGAGCATGTTACTAATGTTTATGAGAATCTCTGAGGAAGGTAAATTATAAAAAAGTGCGGAAATAGGTAATTTTGCTTCTTGTCTTCATGCAATTTTGTGAAAGGTCATTAAAACAATCCCATCGAAGTCCATGTAACTGGTATAATTTTATTGAGTTTTCCCAGAAATAAGCCAGTTAAAAACATCACACTTGACATTCTAATAAGAAAAAAAGTAAGTCAAATGACTATTATAATGAAACATCTGTTTGCATCCTTCCTCAGAAACATACAACTTTCCAAATGCCGTTCAACATTAAATTCTTCCAGCACATTGGCTGTGTTTCATCCTTTGCTTTTCTGACAACTTATGTAGAATGTGCTATATTTGCTCTCTTAGGACAATTTCAACAGTAACTCATTGGTAGATTGAATGCAGCTTTCCAGAGTGGAATTGTCACTTTAAATAATTTGTTTCAGTGATTTGTTTGGTTATTATTCCTTTCGTGAATCCCTGCTACCAGAGTCTGTGTTGAACGTGACTTCTCATGCAGACCCTAAGGCAGGTGCTTATCTGGCTCCTGTGTCCTGGGTCTCAACAGCCACTGAAGTTATTTACGGATTGCCCCCCAGTTTTTACCTTTGCTAGCAACTGACCCATATTGCTCCCTATTAAATTTTTAAATCTATACTTAGAAGTACTAGAAATGGCTGACGTGTCAGTTACATCATTTTTGAGAGCCATACGTAGAGTCACCAATTTAACAGAGTTCAGTTCTAGATGACACGGAAGCATCAGTTTCAGGAACTTTGTTGTTGATTTGCTTTTTGGTGGGAACCCACAACTTTGAATGTGTTTAGTTTATATTAAAATAATAAAATGATATTTAGATTTGTCATTCGGTTCAAAAATACGCATCAAGTTGTGCTAGATGTGTGGGATTCCCACGGAGCACCTATTTCCAGGGGTTGGAATGTTAACATTTCACAGGTGTCCGAGCAGCTAGGATTCTAGAAGTTCACTGCATTCTCCACCTACATTTGGGGCATTTTCCTGATTCTAGGTCTCAGATCCCCAGTTTGTTACTATGACTGTATGCTAGTGAACAAACTGAACATGCTGTTTGGTGCTGTCCGGACTTTGGCCAAAGGGTTGCTCCATGGAGGGTCAGATCTTGAGCTGAGCCCTGACCAGGGTGGGATGAGCTAGCCCTTCCACCGATTTCTAAGCATGAAATTCACTTTGCTACTCATTTCTGCTTAAAACACATAGGGTGGCTTGTTTTTCTACCACAAAGCCCCATATAATTCAAATGAACTGCTTCTGCACTTATTCTTGTGGGTTCGTGATTTGCAAAACAATCATAAACAGGTAGATAACATTATTACATAGCAAAAGTCTTAGAAAATGAGAGACTTCTCATTAATTATTTATTATGCCTGTGTGTGCAACTATAATCCAGTTTTTGTTTTCACTGTAAATCCTAAACTGTGTTATATTATTTCTGTCAACTCAGGTTGCCAACATAAAGCCACTATAACCTGGTTTTACAGGAGTTTACATATAATCTTTAACAGCTGGACTTGAAAATAGTTCAGGTTTTAAAATTGGAAATAACTTCTATTTTACTAGGTAAAGAAATAAAAATCTGAGAGGAAGGATTAAGTGATGTAATTTATTCTGTTTGATACTAAAATTCCATAAGAATCTATACCTGAGAAAAATAAAAAATGTGGCTGGGTTGCACTTTTCTAGGACTTTGAGAAGTGTGGATAACAGAATGCATTTTATGAACATTTTTTATGCCTTGTAAAAACAGCACTACACGTATATCTTTAATTCTATGTAACAATGAACTTACTTTCTCTCTGCTTTTTATATTCCTTTATGGTTTACTACTTTAGGCATTAAATCAAGAATCTAATATATTGAGGGAAATGGGTTGCATATCAAAAGCTTCTTTCTTCAAGCAAATATTTGGTGGATTCCCACATGTCTACTGAAATAAAAAACTAGTGAATACTATGTGTGTGTATCACAATATTTTTTTCAAGACTTTGGCAGCAAAAATTATTTAAGTAGGACATTCTATCTTGAAAGCCAACTAGGGGCTTATGAGGGGGAGGGGAAAGTATCTATAAATTCCTTCTTGCAAGGTTAAGAAGCTTTTGGATTTAAGATCCAGAAGTACTAATTAAAGTATAGTGGTTTTCAACAAACGTAGTGAGTTGCATTTGATTTAGTCTGCGTTGAAATGACATTGTCTCTCATCTAATGTTACCAATGAAGGCAAGCCATTTTGGCATGAATTTGATGTTTTTAAGCATTCTAATGCACGGTTAATTGCAATTTACACATAATCTGCAAATGCATTGTGCAGTGGGCACCCTGTTGTGGGATGGTGCTGGAGCAGTGCTTAGCAAAGTCAGTTTAGTCTTTGTGGTTAAACACATGGGCTCTGTGGATCCAATATCTAGATTCAAATCCTGTCTTCATCAAATACAGCCTCCGTGATTTGAGGCATAGCATTGAACTTTCAGCTTCATTTTTTTTCTATAAAATGAGCATTATAATCTTACCTACTTCATGCCATTGATACGAGAATCAAATGGAATGATACACGATATTAGCACAAATTCTCTCAAATAAACGAATTCTGTACTGTTAATTGATTCCAAAGGAAAGACGGAAAAAGAATAATTCTGCTTGTATGTAAACTGACTCAAATGACAACTTGCTGAAAAGTCCTGGATATATCTTGTTGAAATATAAGTTTAGTTTTAAATAAGGTATGAAGCAGCCCTTGAAAATGTTGCTTCTGCTCTGGGTAGCTTTGCTAAGGGGCAGTGGCTTGGCTGCTGGCAGTTGGGCTGCTGAATTACACACTCTAGACCCTCCCACGTGCTCTGGTGCACACAACCAGCAGCATGCACACGTCTTGCCACCTCTGCCCCCTGCCTTCCACGGAGGGGTGACCATGTCAAGTTTATATTCAGGCTGAGGCAGCAGGGATGTGAGAGGAGGGATTTCAGTGGGTATGAGGAGCAAGGTCAGCAAGCAGCTTTGCACATCACTGTGTGCCGTGGGGTCCCTCCCCATCTGCATGGCCAGTTGTTGGGGATCTCTACTTTGGAATCTCTGCCTCTGACCTCACATTTGCAGGCTATGAATAAATCTTCAGTGTGAATGGCAACCCTTTAGATGTGGCACTTCTGTGCAGAAGATAATCCAAGCACTTGGATGTGGTATTGCTAACTAGAGTCTCATTATGTTCTCGAAAAACTAGTGATTCTGTTTTGAAGTACAAGGACCGATTGATGGTCCAGTGGTTTTAGGTGAACAGATGTGAAATGTACTGACTGTGAATCCATTCCTCCATCCAAAATGTGCATTTACACTAGTAAAAGTTGATGACATAGACAAAGAATTTTATTATATAAAGAACTGAAGTCACATCTCAACCTCCAGAGCTTTTTCCAAATTGAGTGAGGATATTAGCATCACTTGGCCATCTTCTTCTCAGTGGCTTATTCTGCTATTAACTTGAGATATTTCAGAATCTATTATTTCTATTTATTTCAGAACTTTTTAACCTTTTGCCATCATTTGCATTCCCCTGGGGGGATGGCTACAGACTATATTTTTGTCCTGTCTTAGAACTCCTCTGTTCAATTATTTGAATAATGAATTCTGTTAGGAATTTAAGTCAAAATGTCAACTTCCTTACTTTCTTTAGATTTTTGCTCAAATGTCACTTCCACATTCCTTGGCCGTGCTATGTGAAATAACAGCTCCCTAGCACAAGATCCCTATCCTTCATATCTGCTGTATTTTTCCCTAAAATACTTATTGCCCTTTGTCATCATATATCTTATTTTGTGCTTCCCTTCACTCAAAATATAGGCTCATTGAGGAAAGAGATTTGTTTGTTTATTTTTTTTAAGTGGTGTATCCCCCAAGTGTCCAGTGCCAAGCACATAGCAGATGCCCAATAAATTTTTTCAATAATGCATGCTATTTCTTTGGCCATACAGCACACTCAGATATCAGGGAATGAGGAAAAAGAAGTTGCTAATATAAAGAAGAAAACTTAGGAAAAATAAATCAGAGAGGAGCCAAAAACTCTTAAATTTCTCCCAGGGAAGCGCTTTCTATAAAAAGGACTAAATCTAGAAAAAATTGATCTGCTGCCTTTACCTTGTTGTTAATATCTGAGGAATCGATGTAAAGTTCTCCAGGAAGGCTTGGTGGTGGATATCAAAGATGAACACAGTAACACCTACGTTTTAGGTGGTAATCAGGGAGATTACATCTACTCTGGGGGAAAGGGAATTGAAGCAGGTCTTCCCTTGGAAGGCAGCTGGGAGGAGATTAGGTGGTGTTTCAGAGCTCAATTCGTCCAGGGACTAACGGTCATGGTGACAGGAGACTTGGGCTGAAAGCTAGTTGGGCAGAGAGGTCACAGATGGTTGAGGTTCAGTTGGGAGGCCCCAGGTTGATGCTCCCTTAAATACTCAGAAGACCCCGTTCACTTCTACAGACACAGGACACAAAGTTTGGCAACACCATCCTATTGTCTAATGGGAAAGAGGTCCTAATATATTACTGTATTTGTCTCACCTTGATTCAGACCTGGGTGAGGTTGCACCCACTTGATGTATGCTAATATTCTCAGCAGCTGGATGGGTCTTAACCAAAATGGAAGAGAATGATCCCCTTCCCCAGTGACAATCTCCCTTCTTTTCACCTCTCCCACTCCCCTGCTCTCGGTGAACTTACTTTTGTCTCCATCAAAGCTTTCTGCACCTCAACCATTCCTCCCTTTTCTTCAGTCTGTCCCGTCTGGCCTCCTGAAGAAAAACCACTGTGTTAACAAGTCTTTTCCAGGCCTTTTAAACTAATTTCATGGTTTGTCCTTCAATTTTAACTTTCTCAGATGTTCTCATTCCCATCTGTTGCCCACAAGAAGCAGAAACAGTAGTAAAATCACTGAAATGTTCAAATAGTTCCATTCCACTTTTTTTTTTTTTATTGAGAGTTAAGTATATCCCCCTCAATATGGAGGGACCACCCTCAGAACAAACCTCAGATTTCATCTACTTTTGGCAAGCCCTCTATACCGCCCAGCCCCACTCAGCAACTTGTGGCCTTCTACAAATGCCTAACAACAAAAAGAAGACTCACTTCACCCCGCTTCAGAATTACTCCACATTTTTCCCTCTGTGTCTCAGCAGGTAGTGACTCTCTCTTTACTTATCCTTCTAACCCACCTACTTCTCCCCCTGCCAGTCATTTAGAGCTTCTTCACTTTCTCTCTCTTGACAAAGTCCAAACCTAGAGGTTCTGTTCCACTTGATTTCCAGTAAGTCCATTTGCTGGGACTACTAGTTTTTCCCCAGGTTTTTCCTCTTCTCATGTATATTGTGAATTTTCCCTTTCCAGTCCATCTTGCTTTTTCTTCAAGCTGTGTAGAATGATATTTCATCTTCCCTGAATATAACGATTACTTCCAGCCACTGCTGAAAATACAACTTACCAGGCCAGTCCCTGGATATATGGATACAGTGGGTTTAGGGTGAGGCCTGGAAGTAGCAGATATTTTTAACAAGTCCTCCCCAGCTCAGGCAAGTAGTTCCAAATTTCCTTGCTTTATTTGATAATTCAATGCAAATGAGTCTCAAATAATTTATTTATAAATCTATTTGTTTTAATTTTGGAAGTCCAGTTATTGCTAGAAATCTCTGATTAACCATCCCTATGAAAAATCTGTTTATCTTTTTTAAAATTGATAAACTTCATTTTTTTAGAATAGTTGTAGATTTGTAGAAAAACTAAGCAAAATGGTACAGAGATTTCTCATAGAACCCACCTTCAACAGTTTTCACTATTATAGATTTCCCTATGACATTGGCCATTCTATGGTATACTTATTATAATTAAGCAACCAGTAATTAAGTAAAGTATTGATACGTTATTAACCAAAGTCCAATGTCTGCAATAATATCAAGGTTCATTATTTATGTTGCATAGTTCTAAGGGTGTTGACAAATACATAATATCATATGTCCATCATTACAGTGTCATACAACATAGTTTTACTGCCCTAAAAATCTCCTGTGCTTTATTTATCCATTCCTTCCTACTTTCCCCTGAAGCCTTGGAAACCATTGTTCTTTTTACTGTCTCCATTTTTTTTTTTTTTGGCCTTTTCTGGAATATTATACTATTGGGATCATAGAGTATGTAGTCTATTCAGACTGGCTGTTTTCATTTAGCACTTTTGTGCACTTAAGTTTCCTCCATGTCTTGTTAAGCCCCTTTTTTCACTGAATGATATTCTATTGTGTGAATGTACCAAAGTTAGTTTATTCACTCTCCTATGAAAGACATCTTGATTGCTTCCAGTTTTTAGCAATTATGAATAAAGTTGCTGTAAACATTTATGTACAGGCTTTTGTGTGGACATGAGTTTCCAACTCAACTGAGTAAATGCACAGAAGGATAGATGCTGAATAGTATTGTAAGATTATATTTGCCTTGTTAAGAAATGTCTTCCAAAAGTGCAAACCATTTTGCATTCCCACCAGCAATGAATGAAAGTTCTTGCTGCTCCTCATCCTTGCCAGCATTTGATGCTGTCAGTTTTTAAAAATTTTAGTCATTCTAATACATGTGTAATGCTATCTCACTGTTGTTTCAATTTACAGTTCTCCAATGACATATGATGTTGACACACTATAGAGTGTTATCTGAGATACTGCACTAACAATGATAGGACCTAAATTCTATTTTAAATTTGGTGGTAGAACAATATGTTGCTTTAATTTGCAATTCCCTAATTACATACATTGAGCACCTTTTCATATTTTTATTTGCCACCTGTATATCTTCTTTGGTAAGATGTCCAAATCTTTCTCTAGGTTCTTTGCTAGATTATTGTTGAATGTTAAGAGTTCTTTGTATACCTTGGATACAATTCTGATCAGATATGTGCTTTGCAAATATTTTCTCCCAGTCTGTGATTTATTTTTCCATTCTATTAAAAATAAATCTGCTTACCTTTCAATTCCCTATCCTGTGCCTACCATATTAAGTCAACTCCTCATTTTAGTTATCAGTAGGTGACCATCTTGGTTTTGAAAAAATGACACTGATCATTCATATATTGTTTTTTTAACATTAAAAAAATACTCTACTAAAAACTGACTACTCTGTTTTTACAGTTGTTTAGGCAAAAAACTAGAAGTCACCCTTGGCTCCTCTTTCATACTTCCCATTGAATCCATTAATATATTCTGTTGGTTCCACCTTCAAAACATTTCCAGAATTCAACCAATTCACAGCTAACATTCTGATCCAAGCCATCATCAGCTATCTCCTGAATTATTGAAATAGTCTCTTAACTGGTTTCTCTGCTTCCTGCTCTCCCCAGTAGAGTGTGTTCTATTCTGACCAGAGCAATAAAGTAGCACAAAGATAAGGGGCTTCCCTTAATACTCCATTGAGAATTCCACTCCTTTCTCTGTTTCTCCCTTTTCTACTTTTCTGTTGTCCTTAACACTTATTATCATATAATCTACTATGTATTTTCTTTATATATTTTGTTTATTTTCTGGTTCTTCCAACAAGAGCCTCATCTCCACTACAGCAGGAATTTTGTCTGCTTTTTCATTGTTGTGAACATAGTCTCTATAACTTTCCCTATTGCAGAGTAGGTGTTTAACAATATATCAATGGATAAACATACTGCTTTTCAATTGATTTTATAGCTATTTGGACACATGCATTTTCTTTTCTTTTGGACCCTAAACAGTGGCTCTGTGTCTAAATGTTCCTTGGAATCCCAAACCTTCCCAAAGCTGTATCTTGTTCATAATTAGGTGTTCAATAAATACTTGTCCAATGAATAGAATGAATGTGCTTATAAAATACCACTCTACAACAAAATTCAAAACAGAATTTATATTTTGTTATTGTTAGTGTGATATCTCAGATATCGCTCTATATGGAGTAAGTCAATGTTTGGCAAACATGTATTTCTTGAAACTGAACAGGATATTAAACTTTGGCATATCTCTCATGTGATTACATTGTTGGGCAGGCATACTTTAAAAATATTGTTATATAAAGTGCTTAAAAGAGAGGAGAAATTTTATGCACAAATATACTAAAGATCTTCAAGCATTTTATGTTAAAATAGGATACAAAATATACCTTAAAGTATGTAAATATGTTTTAAGGTACTATATAAAACATAATGAAAACATAGAAAACATACATACCACAAATGAAAATTGATTTTATGGTTGTATTTAAGACTTATATTCATATGAAAATTACACATACATATGTATATACATACAAACACACATATATACATACATACATATATATGCATGTGTATTTCTACGTTTCTTGATTTATGTCTCTATTTCTAGTTGTATTTATAAATACAACTAAAGAAATCACACCCAAAGTCTTTGACAGAATTTCTTGGTGCTCTCAGCAGAATCCTCAGGTGACTGATTTTTTTCCCCATTTTAAACCAAATTCTTAACCGACAAGACTGTGCAGGTATATGCTAAAATGTCAACAAACTATCACAGCCTACCTTTGTTTGGTTTTATCACATTGACGTTTGCTTAGTAGAGTTTACCAGACCAAACTTTCTCTTTTTTTCAATTTTTTTTCCAATAATGATTGTATTCCTGATCTGAAACTTTTCTTCATAGCCATTTTTGTTGTTGTTGTCAATGAGACATGACTCATTTAAAAGAAAGAGTTGACGTATTCTTCTATTTTAACTGAATATTTCTCACTCAGTAGTGGGAGTCTACTTTATTTACTTACACTTTTGTTTATAGTTGAAACTTACATTGGGTGGTCCTCTTAAATTTCAAGTGTAGCAGCACAACTGAATCATATACACATTATGTACATATAGAACATCGAAATATAATAGGACACAACTACCATTGTGTGTCACACCCTTGTTTTAAATAAGAGTTTCCTCTAAGATGGGGGAGGAAATATGTTAAAAATTTCCATGTGATGTAAATGGTAAAATTACTTCAAATTCTTGCCAATTTTTCTAAGAATCTCATCAAATTTGGGTGGCTGATATTTCATAGTATGGCCAAGTGCTGATATATGAAACACGTAGACATGGATGTGGAGGTTGAGAGAGTGATCAAAATGGCAACAATCTTCTTGGCATCTCAACCTCTTGTGCTGGTTGTGGGAATCCTCTATGTGGAAGTCTTTTCCATTACCTCTCGTTTTGCATGTATAGATGTTATGAAAGATTCAAAGAGCAGTTATTACTTTTAAATAGTGACTACATGGCTATTGTTTCTCTTTAGAGGTGCTTTTCTCTCTGTATCTGCTCCTTGGTTGCTTGCTTTTTGCTTCTGCATTAACCTTTCTCTTAGTCTGGCAAGGATTTTTGTTACCTCAAGAGAAACCATATTGCAGTGGTTAAGAACGTGTACACAGGGTGGAACAGCTTGACTGTGACTCCCAAAAGCCTCCTGAGCTTATTTTGTCATCTTGGGAAGTTATTTGATTACTCTCTACCTTACTTTTATAACCCTCCCAAGGCATTAAAGAAGATTCATTGAGCTGAGTTTTGTAAAGTCCTTAGAGCATTGACTTCTATAAGATGTGCTGTAGGAGGATTTGTGATTACCACTCAGTTGTAGGAAGTGTAGGATGGAGCAGGTGGGAAAAGCACGCTGAGAGGTTAAGGGGAGTGGCTATGAAGGTTGCCGGCTGCACATCTTCAAGGAGACCTCACTATCATAGACCAAGATGAACGGCACTTGGAAGTAGGACACACACAACTTTGGTGTCCTGCAGTTTATGGGCTTTATACTCAGAAGCTGCTTTGAGAAGTGTTTTGGGTCATTACTTAAATATGCTCATGGGAACAAAAAGAGGGGGGACTGAAAAGACTTGTGACAAAAATGGTAAAGGAAAATACTTTCATTGTGAAAAAACACACTAGGGACTATATAAATATAATCCATATTGTTAGTTGTTAAAATTCCCTTGGCCTCTGAGAATTGAAGGAAAAAAAATCCTCAGAGATCAGCTGTGATGTGGAAAGTTTTGTGGGAAAAGGCATCGGTGTGTTTGAATAGCTCATGTCTTTCTGAAACTCTGTACATGATTTATGCAAACGATAAAGCATAAACTGGAGTTAGGTGGATTCAGATTGCAGTCAGAATCTCTGCCAAGCCAAGCAGTAAGGAAATTCCAGAACTCTTCAATGTTCTGGCTTCATTCCATTGGAATATATTGAAAAATAACAGATAGCCTTCACTCTTAGAAGACAGTAACTTGGACATAAGTTGCCTTAATTGTTTAGAATAGCAATAGCTTTAGGGGGCTTAAATGCTCCTTTTGAATTTTTATTATCAAATCTTAAATTTATTTTTTTTACTATTATTATTATAAGGTTGGCAAATAATTTTGTGTCTTTCCTTTTTAAATACTACAAGTCACCATCCTATTAACATGTTTTAATTAATCTCTTAGTGGCTTCTCTTTACCTTGGATTTCCTCCATTCTACTAACCTAAAAGAGCCTAGAATAAAGACTTGAATGCAGCTTTTTTTTTTTTTTTTTTTTTTTTGCCTGTGACTGGGGAAAGCAAAAGGAAAGGAGGTGGGAAAGCCAAGCCAGGAGACAGTCTTGGGTTGAATTGATACCACTGTGTGCAGCTGGGCTTGGCTCCTGCCACGTCCTGCTGAGGTGCTCTTTAGAATGTGTCTTGGAATTGTCCACTCAAGTAACTGTCCACTCAGTTGCCCACTAAAGTAACAAAACATAAACTCATGGATATCTGTGTCCACTTATCACATGTTGCCCCATATGGCATTAGCTAGCCTGTAAGCTGCGTCTTGCAAAGACCAAAGGTGGACGGCTTGCAATGCAGCCAAAATGAAGTGGGGCAAGATTGCATTCATACAAAATTGGTGTCTGCAGCAAAGGCTGGAGATAAAGGTGGCCCATATGGATACTGAATGGGCAGGGGGCAGGAGGTGTCTAGCACAAACTGCTCTACAGGGAGAAAGCAGGAAAATTTTCATAATGCTCGAGTCATTTCATTTCGGCTTCATGCTGATCGAACTTGCTTACTAAACACAAAGAGTGAAACCCCAGCTATGTTGTGTGGACAGTTTTAGTACTTGAGAGCTTCTTCTCCAGGGGGATGGAAGATTTGCATTTGTTGACTCTTCCATCGTAAGATGAGGACTTAATAAATGTGTTGTTTTATTGCATTATTTTGTCTTCACAAAAAGTGCTCTGGGGTGGTTATTGTTTGGAAGGAACCTGAGGTTCAATGAACTTAAATAACTTTTCAAAGTCCCTCTGTCACTCTACTTCTAAGTTGCAGACCACGCCCCCCCCTTTTGGTTATTATAGTCACACCAAACCACCTCCTACGCAGCTATCAGCCATGTTTCAGATGGAGAAGGTTATGTTACAATACCTCCTACAGAAGAAAAATACCACAGATTATAATAAAAGTATTGTAATGTTCATGAGCAGTTCTTTGAATTCTATTGCCTTTTCCCCTGGGCAATAGTTTCTTCCCAGCTTCAGCTCTACCAGTCTGTTCCTATCTGTGAAGAAATAGCCAAATCTCTTGTGTTTAAACATTATAGTTTTACTTCATTCTTTTAAATATCTGGTCTCTTTATATCTTTTATTTTTGAAGTCTCATTAGCTATAAGAAAAGTAAGTTTTTTCAAATACTCATTGCATACAATATAATTCACAAATCTAAATTTCAGAACAAAGCCTTTGTACAATTCTATTAAGGCCTCAAAATAAAATACAAGTATGTTTAATTACATGTCAGCCAAGTGTTTTCTTCCTTATACAACTTTTTATAAAAGATATAATCTCTAATTTCCCAGCTATTTTAACTAAAACTTAAATTAAGAATAATACACATTTTATATCATCATAAAAATAATTTATCATCTTAGTTTTGTTAAAAACAAGGGCAATTATATTATAATATTACTTAATTATCTTAAGTTCCCAGGGTTTTATGAGCTCATAAATTTTTGGCTATTTAGGTTACCTAAGAAATATCAAGAAATGATATTTTAGTTTTCTGCTAAAAATGAAAAACAAAACAAAAAACTGGGAGCATTTCTGAGCTCCAAAACATAACAGCCATAAGAGTATGTATTTGGCAACTCAGCTCATAAAAAATTATTTTAATAATTTAGTCTCTTCATGTTTTTTATAATGATGATTTCAGGGTGTCACACTCTTAACTTATTTTAACTCTATTCCTCGGTGCTTGGTGTTGAAGATATTAAATACACCAAAAAAGTATGCCAGTGATTTGGACACAAAAATAATTACTGTATAATTTAATTGAAATAAGATATAACTGAGAATGATATTTTTTGCTCCTCTAAGATATTTTTTTTTTTGTAGCTCACTGTGATCCTGGCTCTCAGAAGTCAGACAGAGCCTGAGGCATAAATTTATGTCACTATTTTATTAGAGAGTGCCATCCAAGGATGTGAGAGGGAAGGAAAGAAGGCAGTGAAGAAAGGAGAACAAACAAGAGTGTCTCCCAGACGGCCACTGCTTGGATTAGGGACAAATTCTTGTTCTATCTGCCAAGAAACCATACGAAATTCTGTCTCTCCAGACAGTCTGTGATGGGATGGGGGATGTTATGGAGTGAATGTGTTCACCCAAAATTCGTATGTTCAAACTGTCCTCTTCAATGTGGTGGCATTAGGAGGTGGGACTGCAGAAGATAATAGAGATTAGAGAAGGTCATGAGGGTGATGTCCCCGTGATGGGACTAGTGCCCTAATAGGAGTCACAGGAGAGTTTGCTTCCCTCTCTGCTTTCTGCCATGTGAGGAAACAAGGAGGAGTCAGCTGTCTTTGATGAGGAAGAGGGCTCTCACTTGGGCTCCATCATGCTGGCACCATGATCCTGGACTTCCAGCCTCCAGACGGTGAAAAATAAATATTTGTTGATATCAGCCACCCAGTTCAGGGTATTTCCATTATGGTAGCCCAAATGGGCAAAAAGAGGAAAGAAAGGTATAGACTGTGGGTTCCCACATTCAGTTGGTCAGACTCACCTTCTAGGTGTTACGTCCTCAGCACTTCCAGCAGAAGGAGAACAGGGGGTGTCAGAGCCCATAGAGTGTGGTGCCCAAGGGTTGTGCCCTGGTCAGGTCATAGGTTAGTCACTGTGGCAAGAGCTGGACAAGCACCTCAGGGTTGGTCTCCACTGTAGAGGCTTAGGAGAAATAAGTGGGTAAAACACAGAGGAGGCAGAGGGGGTCTCGGTGTACAGTAGAGGACTCTGATATGGTCAGGAAAGCTTCACATTGTATAACACTGTCTTAGCTAAGACAAAGCAAACTCATTGGATAGTTTTGTAAAAATCTCTGATTCACAAAAGCCTAATAATATTTAAACTTTAAAAGGCCCTGAATTTTTGGTGTTAAAAAGAAAAATAATTTCATCCCCTTCAAAGATAAGTAAATAATTTGCCCCTCCCCCTCAAAAAAATTGCTTCACCAAAAAAGTCAGTGCCATTGTATGTGTACATTGTAGAGCAGTGTTTTGGAAAAATAAGATATGATTGCAAAACATTTTAGAGGTATCTGTAAAGAGGATTAATGAGCTAGAAAAGATATTTAAGGATTAAAATACTGTCTTTTTATTAATAAATGTGGCTACATAAAATTAAATGTGTCGGGTATCTCAGATAACATTATTTAAAAGGCAAACAGAAAAAAAAAATCTTTGCAACAGATAAATTAGAAAATCTTTATTATCTTCATTATTTGTCATGCATAAAGAACTCCTTCAGTCAAAATGGAAAAATGATTCATTAAAAGTAGATGAAATCTATTAAAGACATCTAATAATAACAACTAATTTTAATCGATCATTTAGTTAAGTGCCCGTTCATGTTCTAAGTATTTTATGTGTATCAAAGATTTGAATCATTTCAACAACTCCACAAGATAGAGTCAATATTTTCCTCCAGTATTATAGAAACAACAAAAACTTCAGACACAAAGACACTAATTAGCTGAAAGTCCCAGAACCAGTTTCTAGCAGAGCAGGGATTTGATCTATGACATCTGGCTCCCCAAAGTCTATAATTAATATGCTACCCTGCCTCTCTGCAATTTGCCTTTTGACAGTTTACAAAAGAAGATACAGGCAGTAGAGTTAATGATTACCAGAAAACTATGCTTTGACAATGCACCCTGAAGACAAATGTCTCCTAGCTTGCTTTCAACCATTTTCATTAAAAGTATTTAGTACCAGGAAAAGACCTCAACACCCAGAATCTCAGAAAAACCTTTTATGCAAGAATAGGGGAATACTGAGGATAATTGTGAAGGGGAGGTCAGGGGCTTCCATTTCTCATTCTCATCTGCCCCCACCCCACAACTATCACGACTCTGACCTTGGCTTCTTTCTGTTTTGTTCTTTCACTTTTCCCTGTCTTTTCCTCTTACTTCGGAGAGTGCATATCTAGGTTCAAATCCTACTGCTGGTAATTGTGATCTGTATAGCCTTGGCCCATTTATTGACCTTTCTGAGCCATGGTTTCTCCTCTGCAAAAAGGGTACATCATGCTGACCACACATTGTGAGGACTGCATGGGATTAAATATAGGAAGTGAGATATGGACATATGAGCAGATGTGCAGACACATGCATATACACATCACGTCGTAATTCAGTTTTAAACTCTTTCTCCACAATTCTCCCCCAGAGCCATAACTTTCAGAATAAAATCTGTGCTCATCCATCTCCACTTCTCCTTCCCTTAACTCTACCTCCGGAGAACTCCCTGCCCTTCTTCTGATCTCATCATACCTTCTCATCCCTCTCTACCTGTGGAAGTAGTCCTCCTGCTTTCTTCTTGAATCACTTCTAAATGTCATTTAAGGCTCCGCTCAAGGATGAATGCCTGTCCTCCTCTAGAAAATAATATGCTTCCCCCAGCACTGGACACTCTGCTCTTACCTACCAATATTCTTCTATGCTCTCTTTTACACACTGCACACCACACTACACATTGCAACAATGAGTTCACATTCACTGTCTCACCAGAATGTGTCTCCATGTTGGTGTCTCTGATGGAACAGAGCACGGACATACAGTAGGCATTCAATAAATACTTGTGGACTGAATGAGCAAATAAATCTAGCTTAAGCTCAATATTAAATTTGAAAAACAGACAACCAATAAAAGGAAGCTAAGAGGATGTTACTTAAAAAAATCACCCTTTCGTGTTTGTGTAATTAAGATTGGACCCTTCTCTTAGTTAGGCTATGTCATCTGTCATTTTGGCTTGAAAATACAGTTTTGTTGTTGCATGTTGATCCTGAACACTCTATGCTGGATTATTGATTGTGAAATAAGTGCGTGCATGAGAGAATGTTGTCTATATTCCAAGCTCATTGTTTATATTTTCTTTGCGAAAGCACAGTTGATGCAAAATTAGGTTTGCTGAATACAATCGTGACATATTTAAAAAATGGTAAACTGAGAAAGAGAAGTGTTCACTTCCTTAGGCAGTTTTCTGTGTTTTTAATTGTTGATACTTAGAACCACAGGCAAAAAACTTCACAACTTACTACTAGGAATGAAAAGGAAACTGCCTATGTTTTAATAAAATGTCTGCCTAAGTTAATTTCTGACAGTAAACAAGTGTTCAGTTACATGTTAATAGCCTTTCACCCGATTCTCATGCCTCTAATTGATTGATCTTTTGAACGCTTTCTTTTTAATTCTTTTTAAATTGAAGAATATTGGGGTTTTTTCTGGTTTCTTTTAAAAATCTTCCTTCCAATTCATTGCCCAGTTCAGGCGCTGCCTTTCTCACATGAACTATTATAGACATTTTTTAACTTCTCTCCCTGTCCTTAACATTTTCTGTTCTTTCCAATCTTTCCTCCATTTCTCCCCAAATATACATCCATTTCCCATAGAATTATTGTTCTGGACTCAGCAGCTCATTGTGGTACATCCTACTCCCACCAGATCATAAAGCCTATGATAATTTTTTCTTGCTCATCCTCTTTCAACAAAGTCCAGGTTCAATGAAGTGGACGATCCTTTCCAGAATCCAAGCCTAACCTTTGTAGTCATATCTCTGCCCACTCCTCTCACATATCTGCACTCAGTCTCTGATCATTCACAGTTATAGAATAATTTGTAATTTTGTTTATATTATTCTGTTTTCTTTTTCTTGCTGCCATGATTATATTCTTGTTATAAAATCTAATTCAAATGCTACCTTGTCTATAAAATGTTTCTATTTTCCACAAATCAAAATTAATACACAAAATTCTTTGTGTATATTTCCATTGTTTGAATTTCTGTTACAGATTATCTTTAAATTGTTCACATATCTCTCCCTGATCTGGAATTGTGAATTCTTGGAAAATAGGCTTTTATAGCTTTCATTTATTTTATCTAAATTCTGTAAAATTTAATAGCTATGTATGTATTATGTGTGTGTATGTGTGTATCCAATAAATAAATTTTTACTGATCGTATAAAATGTTCTTCAAAAATATTCAGAACAGTATGTCTACGTCAAGTTCTTAGGAAGCAACAAAAGTCTTCAAATAATCTACTTTCAGTGCACTAGGATTTCTTTTCTCCAGGTTCACAAGTAGCCTGTTAACAGTGGTGCTGGGGATCATGTGTGGAGGGCCAGGCTTATTCATCATGGACCAGATGCTGTTATAAACCCTAGGATACAGATGAGGAAACTGAGGCTTGTAGGGATGAGTCCTGAAGCCAAGAATTTTGCTTAAGTGTTTGTTATCGGTGATGGGAAGTAGCTGGAGGAAGATATCTTTAAGAGTGAGCTCAAGAAGGCAGGGAGCCAATTACAACACCCAGATGGAGTAACCCCAGCCCTCACCCTGCCCCTTGCCAAAGTCATCTGCCTATTCCCCAGGGGGACTGTGGCCTCAGCTACCAGTCCACCAGCCCACTGGGGAGAAGAGATGCAATAAGCGGCAACACTCACCACCATGTCTACAACCCAAGTCCCCTTCCCTACTTCCCTCCTGTGCCCGGTTATGTCCTACCCCACGAAGCTCATGGAACATCTTTCTTTTACATATATTTTCTCTTTTCCCCCTGTTTCTTGTTCTAAACAACAACAAAAAATTCTAGAGACACTGTCCAATATTTCCTGATAAAAATCACATATCTCCTGAAGCCTTCTTTTCTCTCAAGTTCTTCTACTTTTCTTTGTGAAACAATTAGATAAAATAAAGAAAGTAATGCATTCTGGATGCTGATCTGAAGTTAAGTATCTGGCAGTGTCTTTAACAGAGAAAGTCCTAGAAACGACCAAACACTTAACAACAAAAAAATTTATATATATACTTTATATATATATAATCACATGATATATTTTTCCAGGCATTGTTTTTGGCACGTGGAGGGTTATTTAGGTCAGTGAAATTCAAATCACTCCTACTCTTATTGAATGTTCTCCCTTCTTTCCTATAGCCTCTTGGTTCTTTGAGAAAGGGTTGCTGAAGGCATAAATACATAAATGTTCACAGAGATAAGGTAAACTTTCCACATGTTTGAAAGTTCTAGAAGCAGGGCCAAAATCCAGCTTACCCTTATTACCATTATTCAGATGTGATTAGTAAACTTCAAAATCAAGACTGGAAAGCTGGCCAAGTCTTCGCCCTTGGAAAACTCAAGGTACATTTAGACTTCAGAAAACAATGTGATTTCCAGAATATCTGGTCAATATTAAGAGAGCTAACTGATTTCAGTTCACTCAAGAATCATATGAGGATAAAACATCCAGTTGGTGTAATTATTTTCTTTTCTTTCTATATATACGATGCCAGAATCCCTGCTTCTCCCAATCAGTCTTCACTGAATAATTTGTTGATACAACCAAGGGATTTTAAGCTTTGGGGAGATATCTGAAGAAATTTTTAAAATCTGATGAAAACACAGGTTTTTTTTTTTTTTTCAAATCTATTTTAAGCTTAGTTAAGTGTTTGTTTCAAAAGAACAGAACTCAATATTTCTGTAGAATCATAAGAGAGTTTTGCTCTTTTGATTGTATTTTACTAAAATAACAGTTGGTGCTGAAGGATACTAACTCTGAAAAAAGTCTGGATGAGACAAAAACCACCAAATCAACTACTACATCTACAGCTGTTGTTGGGGTGTTCTGCTACTTTTACTTCCAAGACAAGATGTGATTTACCCTCAAATGTAGTTGAAAATGCACCATCTTTTCTATTTGGCTGTTTTCTTCACTCATCCAGCTCATTAAAGTAACTGTTTATAAATGATTGCACTTACCTATCCCTAACCCATTTTTGTTTTTGTTATTGTTATTTAGCTTTAAAACTGTCTCAATTTTTACACACGATCATGTGCATTTAGGAAGAATACCTTGCATATTTTCACCAGCTTTCATTTATCATATTGACTTGTCAAATTTTATTTAGCAACATTTAAACCTTTACCTTGTTTCCTGAGAAAGAATGAAGAAATTGATTTGTTTTTCTGATCTGGAATAGAGATGATAATAATAATAATAGAGGCCTAGGGGAATAGGTTACCTATATTTCAAAGACTTTTAAAATTATTATGTTTATTCTACTTTATAATACAAAAGAAAGCCAATAAACAAAACCTGGTTTAAATGACTTGTGCTTCTTGACTCAGCTAAGTTAAATTTTTTTTAGCATCCCAAGTGACTTTCCAATGTGAACATCTAATTCTTTACAGAAGCTATAACACATGGATGGTAAGGACGGGCTGTAGCTTACAGAGGCAAGTAAGTTAGTTGTTGGAGTTCTCAAGTGACTGCTACTGGATTTAAGGCTGCTTTAACTAGAGTCACTCAAAACATAAAGTTTCTCACCATATTTACCATCGAGAATATAAGCCATTGCAGTTCCTAAAGACCAGATCATTCTACTAAAAAAAAAAAGGAATACTATCACTACCTTTAGTTGGTTAAGAAATGAATGTTTTCAATTACTGGACATTAATAATACAATTTGATCAGTCATATTTTCATTTTTATATACACTGGTTTCCACAAGTATTGAAGAAAATGCCTATTAATTTATTAGAGAAATTCCCTCATCAAGATATTTTATGGACTGGTCTATATCTAAGTATTTGGTCCAAAGTATAAATATAAGTCTTCTTAAAATGACTCTACTCTCAAATAATTTTGTTTTCCAAGGTCATATCCTTTGGGTAATGACTAATTTTCTCCTGGTGATTAGTAATCAAAATTATGTGGATGGTGGTTCTCCATGACTTTTTCTCCCACTGAATGAAACAACATATTTCAAAATAAGACTCTGGGACATTTGGTTCTTCTAAATCACATTTTTTCCCCAGTAAATAAAGCAGCTGATTCATGGACTCACATATTGTCATATTTCTATATAAAGTTATATAAAGTATTTCTAAGAAGAAATTGATAAAATGTCAACCAAATATCATTTGTTTATTATCATTTTCTTTAAATGTCTAAATTGATTACAATTTGGAAAATTGTTTTTCAATGGTTTTGGCTATGTAAACATTAATCATTTGGGCATCTGTATCAAACATCTGGACATTTGACTCAATTGCTTTCTTTCTTGATCCTGCTTTTATCCAGCTGTTTGGTGCAGGGAAGATATCATCTGTCAAACAGATCAAGTCTGCATTCCTATCACTCTCTGCACATCTGTTTCTAAAATGACTTTTAGTCAGCTTCTACGTAGGCAGAAGCCAGTTTCTGGCTCTATTTTGAAATCTTGAGTTAATTCGTAGTTAAGAAAAAGGAGCAAAAATAAACTTACTGGACAAGGAAATAATAATACACTTATAATGCATTCAATGCTTTCTTACTATGTCCCAGGCTTTACATCATGCAAGGATGGTCATGTATTGTGTGTTGTTATCTTGGCTTTGTGATTCATTAGCTATACTGGAAAAGTCACTTAACTTTTCTGGGTCTTGGTTCCCAAACTTACAAAATGTAAGGGTAACAGAGTTCATTATTTCTTTAAATTGTGTTTAAAAAATAACATGAGATTTATCCTCTTAAGAAATCTTTAAGTTTACAGTACAGTACTGTTAACAGTAAGCACAATGTATAGTGTTCTTAACTATAACTAAAACTATAAGCACAGCAGATCTCAAAAATTTTTTCATCTTGCATAAAGGAAACTCTATACTCATTGAAAAGCAGCTCTCTATTTCCCACAGTTCATTTGTAAAGTCTCTTCTACATCTGAATTTCATTTCTGACAATTTCACATAAATGTTTTAAACGAACACTGTAATCCAATAATATTTACTTAGTGTGCATATATAATATGTATATGATATCACATATATATGGTACTGTTCAAAACAAATTTAGAAATATAACCTTTCAGAACTAGAGATTTCTTAAATCTCCTACAGCTGATTTTTATTTGAGCAAACAGAAATGTACAAATACAGGCAGAAATGTACAATTATATCAACCAGGAGATGATGCCGTTTGCAAGACCATAACACAGCTTGTGGAGTTTGGGTGTCTGAATGTTTTGCTTATAAAAATATTTTTTATTTACAAGCTTGGAGAGGGAAATTATTATCCCATTTCTATTTAGTCTTGGTGGGCAAAAGCATGAGACTATAATTTAAGGAATTTAAGGAACAAAATTACAACAGTACAACAGTACTAAGGTGCACCTTTAAAATTATGAATACATCAAAATAATGAACTTATGATGAAGGTGATGAACACCTCCCAATATTTTTTTTACTGTTTTGTTAATAATTACAGAAGAACTGCATGCATACATACATGCAGTTGGAACACCATTGATCATTCATTTTCTACTTCTGTAATCTTCCATAACTTTCCTCTGCTATCTCAGAATTCTTCAATTTAGCAAGTGATGTCTTTGCAGCAAGACAAAGTAAGAAAGAGAGATAACAGTTGAAGTGAGAAGCAGTATGATATAATGGCCAGACACATATGCCCTAGTGCCCAACAGTCAAAATTTGAATCTAGATTCATCTATTTCCTAACTAGCTGACCACCATGAAAGTAATTTAATACGCCTTTCTCTCACCCAGTCTCCTCATGCATAAAATGTGGAGAGTGATGCAAATGGGGCTATCACAAAGCTAAATAATTTAATAATATTTAGTGCTTAGAACTGTGTCTAATTCTCAATAAGTGATTAATAAATGTCAGCTTTAAAATATTGTGCAAGACACACTCAGTAAAATGAGTACTTGAGAACAAATATTGAGAGAGGAAGGAAAAAGTATATTATGATATAATTGGGATTGATAAGGATAGAAAAATCTGCTGTTATGACAATCTTTGGATAATATAAATTACCCACAGGTTTTATAAATTTGGGGACTGAGGTATGAAAACTTTACACAATTTTCTATTATTAAATATCTATTTAATCCCAAAGCTAAAAGAAGAACTTCACCTTTTATCAAAAGAGCAAATATAGTAAGTGCTTGGGTTTTAAGATGTATTGAGGAATGAAACAGTTGGAGCTACAAGGGGAATAGAGTGATGAGATTGAGGTCTACTTTGACATTTGAGGCTGTATCTTAATACTCTACCACGTAAAAGAGGGTGGAGTGCACATAATTCTCGTTAAATAAGTTCCAATTCCTGGAAAAAGATTTTTTATAAATACATACATAAATTACATACATGTAAATAAATAAATACAAATTTTCAATCCACATATTCCAAGTAGGAGCTCGAAAGCTGGTTGGGCCCAAAGGAGAGAGAAACCAAGGGATGTACCCAATCCTATAAATATGGCTATGGTTGGGTTCACAAAGGAAAAGAACTGAAACAGAGCTTCAGAAGAGGGAATCATATTGTCATCTAGCCCTATGCATTGTTTTGAATCAAGTGATACTATATTGAGCTCTACTCATTCAGGGTTGGAGTTCAGGTGAGGGAATTAGAGTTCTTTAATATTTTCTATCTGAATACCACATTGTTAAATGGCGGACTCTTTCAGAGGAGATGCTTCGGGAAACTGGAGAAGGATAAGAGGATGATTACTCATGCTTATCCAATAGCTAACAAACTGTTGTCATCCTAGACTCTTTCTTCACCTTAGCCACACTTCCTGTTCCTCTTTCCATTGTAACCCAAATTCATCTCAACTTCTTTTCTGTACGATTTGATTCAACATAGCCTTTCTTAGTTAATGATTGTTCAATTACAAAGAACAGAAATGCTCAAGAGATTCATTTGGGGTGAATCTAAGTGGTGAAAGTATTGTCAGGGCTAGTGAGAGATGGTACTGAGAATTTAAAAGCCATCACAATTCAAGTCAGTCATATTGATCAGTTTGGTAAACAACAGACTGCCATCGCCTGAGTGGCTTAAATAACAAACATTTATTTTTCACAGTTCTGAAGGCTGAGAAGTCCAAGATCACGGTGCCAGCAGATTTCATGTATGGTGAGGGCCTTCCTCCTGGTTTGTTGATGACCCCTTTCTTTATGTATCCTCACAGGGTAGAGAGAGATTATCTCTCTTGTGTCTCTTCTCATTAAAGCACTAATCTCATTCATTAGGATTACACCTTTATGACCTAATTACCTCCCAAAGGGCTCACCTCCAGATACCATCACAGTTGGAATGAGGGTTTCAACCTGTGAAATTTGGGGAGGGCATGTACATTTAACTCACAGCAGCAACCTATTTGTCTCTAACTCTTTGATGTCATTTAGTCTCTTGGTGTTATTTCCCTCTGTGGCTCAGCACCATTTCATAATGCTCTCTTTGACCCAGATTGTGGATCCATCTCCAGATAACTTAGCATGACTAAACTAAAAGGATCTACTGTTCACAAACAAAGCACTAGAAAAGCTCTGTTCAAAGCTGATTTCCTCAGTCAGACCACATGCCCATCCCATTAACAATTACAAGGACTGATCTCATGGTACGTGTGGCTTTGGGAATGAAGCCCTCAGGGCTGGAGACAATTTTCAGAGGTGGCCATAGGTTGAGCAGAAACCCCAGAAGAAACCTATCATACATCATCTCTTCTATCCACTGACCATCACTGAGATACTCAGTAGGCCAGATCCTGACTGTTGGATTTCCATAGTAACAGGTTTCTGTTGCTGCTTTGGACATAGCATTAACCACATGTATCATACTTTCATCCTTTTTTATCAGACTGTCACTCCAAGCAGTTTGTGAACACCTCAAGACCAAGGGTGGAGTCCTATTTTTTCTTATACTCCTGGCATATCTCATAGTGTTTTTCACACAGTAGATTCTCAAAATCTGATGTTGACCTAATTTTCCATGGTGAGTCATTAAATCAATTATAACACTCATTAAGCTGTTTAGATGGAAATAATTTCCATATGCTTTAAAGGGTCAATTATATTTAGGTAGGGAAGCAGAAGATTATTTATGGAATCACATTTGATGTAGCCTAGCCGAGGTATGAATTTTCACTTTATCATCAGTCACTCTGTTGGGAAGGCAAGAAATGGCCAGGATTGGGAGTTCTCTAAAACAATAATCAGGAAGGGTTTTCAAGCTGCTGTGCAGAATTCTGAGAAATGCAACCAGATTTATTCTCTTATACAAGATGTGCAATACATATATTAAAACACTGAGTTAAAGGACACTAATTTGTTTATACCAGCAATTTCAATTTTATTTGAACATAGAATTTCTCCCCACCTCAAATACTACCTTTTGCCCTCTTAAGATGGTAGTTCTAAGCCATTGGTTGAAAACATTTTGGCATATTGGGATCAGAAGAGCATAGAGCTGAAGACCTAAACAAGCAATTCTCCAATGAAGACATACAAATGGACAATAGGCACATGAAAAATGCTCAGTATCACTAATTATTTGCAGAGAAATGAAAATCAAAACTACAATGAGGTATCACCTCACACCAGTCAGAATGGCCATCATTAAAAAGTCCACAAATGATAAATGCTGGAGAGGCTGTGGAGAAAAGGAAACCCTCCTATGCTGTTGATGGGAATGTAGTTTGGTGCAGCTCTTACAGAAAACAGTATGGAGATTCCTCAAAAGACTGATAAAAGATTTACTATATGATCCAGTAATTCCATTTCTGGGCATATTTCTAGAGGGAACTTTAATTCAAAAAGATTCATGCACCTCAGTGTTCATAGCAGTGCTATTTACAATAGCTGAGACATGGAAACAACCTAAATGTCCATTGACAGATGACTGGATAAAGAAGTTGTAGTATATTTATACAACGGAATACTACTCAGCCATAAAAAAGAATAAAATAATACCATTTGCAGCAACATGGATGACCCTGGAGAATGTCATTCTAAGTGAAGTAAGTCAGAAAGAGAAAGAAAAATACCATATGATATCACTTATATGTAGAATCTGAAAAAAGACAAACTTATTTACAAAACAGAGACAGACTCACAGACATAGAAAACAAACTTACGGTTACCAAGGAGGAAGGGGGTGGGAAGGGACAAATTGGGCGTTCGAGGTTTGCAGATACTAATTAATATACATAACAGATAAACAAGTTACAGAGAACTATATTCAATATCTTTTAGTAACCCATACTGAAAAAGAATATGAAAACAAATATATACATATATATGTATGACTGAAACATGCTGTACACCAGAAGTTAACCCAACATTGTAAATTGACTATACTTCAATAAAAAACACTCAAAAAATTAAAAGAAAGAAATAAGAAGGAGCTAGAAGTGCAAGAAAGAATCAAGAACCAGGAGTCTATGACCATGAGAGGTGGACAAGATAATCCAGTTAAAAAGCACAAGCAGTCTAAGCCTTTGATGGGGACTATGGCAGCTCTGTAAAGGCAGAAACTCATTCCCAGGGAGCTGTAGATAAAAGTTGGTAGGATCAACTCAGTGACAAGTGAGAGGCAAAACAAAATAACAAAACAAAACAAAACAAAACAAAAAAAACCACACATTTTCTGACACTCAGGATGGCTGGGTGACTATTTTATTTATAGTTCTCTGGGGTACCAGTTACTTCATAGCCAGGACTAGATATACAGATAGACATCTTATTACAAATGTATTATGTACAAAGTACTATACAAGGCATTTGGAGAAAGACAAAAGCATTTTCTTACAGGTCATTTTGGTAGATCAAAGTCATGCTTTGGAGGAAAAAAAAAGAAAAACCCGGATAATTCATCTCAATGTATGGAGAGTGACAAATTAGAAGTAGAATATATAGGGGCATTGAGAGTTCAGAAAAGGGAGGAAGGAATCACTGCAGTTCATGGCTGTCTGAGAATGATTTACCAGACAGGATGGATTTTATTTAAAATCCAAAGGCTGGATAAAATTTAGGTAATGGGAGAAGGAAGGGGAGGATATTTCAGGGCTGGTGATAAATGTGAATAAAGTGTGGATGCTAGACTGTGTAAAGTGTGTTTCTGATCAGGAGGGCTGAAATAAAAAATGCCCTACAGGGTAATAAAACATAAGATGAAAAGGGAGGCAAAGGCCAGACTGCTGTGGGTGCAACCTTGATTCTCCCCTATTCTGTAGAAAGAGAGACTATTCAATATTTATGAACCATAGAAATATAACAGGACAAGGAGGAGAGATTCATGGGTGGTAGTGTGGATCACAGATTATATATAAGAGGTACTCAGTGGGGAGATTTTAAAAATAAACAACTCTCAGGTTCTTCCCTTCCTAGATTGTCTGAGTCAAAATCTTCAGAAGAAAGGCCAGATGAAAAGGACAAATCAGTAAATAATTAGTTGAGAAGCACTTAATAGTAGAATATCAAAACAGCGAAATCCTGCAAAAAGATGCGGGAACAAATGTGCGGCATTGGGGGATGTGGAAGAGTAAGTCTCTGCAATAAACCAATAAACCTTATTCTAAAAAAACCTGAAAGTGATTTGAATTTCCCAGGTAGACTCAACGAAGAGTAAGCAAATACAGACTGAATCTTGAGGAGCACTGACATTTTGGAGGTAGAAATTCATATTAAACCATACACCCCACAGTGATTGGGACTTTCACCAGATCCTCATTATCTGATTTCTTAACCCCAGCTCTCCCTACTGTTTCCTTTTCCTGTAAGTTTATATCTTTTCTGTCAGAATAGCACATTCTCTTTTCTTTTCCAAAGTGGGTTTCTCCTCACTCATCCCTGAGTTTGTCTCTTCATCAATTTGGTGTATTTATTGTTTGTAATGAAGAAACTGAATGCACAGTCATGTTCCAAGATCACTCTTATCCCAGCCAAGTAGGATATACTTACAACTACATCTAAAATTGGGAACAGAGGACTTTTTCATCTCAAGACTGAACAACATGAGTTATCATTCTTGCTATTTTTTTCTAATTTTGCCCTAAAAGGAGGTAATATTATATTCTCTTTACATTAATTGGCTAATTTTATACCATGCCTTGAAAAACAAAGCAAATTGGGATTCCTTTATTTTGAGAACACGAATTGAAATATTACTCCAGCTGACAGGAGGAGATATGTAAGGGGTATTGAGGCAAGAAATATCGTATTCAGAAGATCTCATTGGAGAATGAGAAGGGTTCCAATTTTAATAAATGTACCACTCTGGTGGGAAATGTTGATAATGGGAGTGGCTGTGCATGTGAGAGGAAAAGAGGTATATAAGAAATTTTTGTACCTTCCACTCTTTTGTTGTGAACCTTAAACTGCTCCACTACTCAGCCATAAAAAAAGAATAAAATAATGCCATTTGCAGCAACATGGATGGAACTGGAGATCGTCATTCTAAGTGAAGTAACCCAGAAAGAGAAAGAAAAATAGCATATGATATCACTTATATGTGGAATCTAAAAAAAGGAAAAAAGAGACACTAATGAACTCATCTACAAAATAGAAACAGACTCGAAGACATAGTGAACAATCTTATGGTTACCAGAGGAGAAGAGGGTGGAAAGGGATAAATTGAGAGTTTGAGGATTGCAAATATTAACTACTATATATAAAATAGATAAAAAACAATTTCTTCTGTACAGCCAAGGGAACTATACTCAGTATCTTGTAGTAACCTATAATGAAAAAGAATATATGTATATATATGTATGACTGAAACATTATACCATACACCAGAAATTGACATTTTGTAACTGAGTATACTTCAATTAAAAAATAAAAATAAAACTGCTCTAAACTGCTTAAAATGCACTGAAATGTAAAATATAAAAAATTTAAAATAGCTACATATTCTCTAAATGTAGACAATAATCCTGTGCAAAGATACCATATCTAAATACCTATCATGTTTTAGAATAGTATTTGGCATGTAAAATTTGAAAATGTTATATTTTGGGGGAATCTATGCTCATCACAAAGGAAAACAAGTGTCAGAAAAAAGCAATTTTTAACAGTGAAAACAATTGCTTCCTGAATACAAATGACCCATCATTTGTGATACCTGGGCAGGTCATTTGTTCATATATCAATCTATATATGACTACTGAGTGCGGAAGTGTTGCTTATAGAGTTAGAAATAAAATATTAAATATATTAATTGGTAGTTTCACAGTATTTTAATACTATGCCAAAATCTAGTGCCTACATTAGGGTTTCAATTTCATGTGGCAAATGAAGAATGTGGTCCAGACAAGAATCTGAAGAAGATATGAGGCTCTCTACCCCAACCTCCACCATAAAAAAGTAATTTTGCATTGTAGGATGCAAAAATAGTTATGTTTTGTGATTCAAATATTGCTCTCTCCTGCATAGGCCAGTCTGATAAAAGGCTGCAGAAAATAAAATTAAGTTGATAAAGGAAAGAAATCCTACCTGAAAGAAACAAGACTTACTACTGCCAATTGTTAGAAATATCTTGAGTTCTGAAAATTAATTGGAAAAAATATTTGTGGGCTTTAGAAATTTATATAAAATTTTCAAATCAGAAGATATTTTCCTTCACATTCATTAATTCTCCTTTATTTAAAAGAAATGCTAATTATTGCAGTGTAATTTTTAAAATTAAATTAAATATTTTTATGTGTGTAATTTTTTAAAGAATTTTGTAATATGGTGAATTCATCTTTGTACTCATTTGATATTTGCTATTTAATTTATAAACTTTTATAAACCATCTTATAAACTTTTCATTTGTAGCTCTTTGTAATCTGTGATATTGTATGCTTTGTCCTTCAAGGAATGTTTAGGATTGAGATTTCCTCTTTCCTTCTTGTTTATTTCTTCTGAGCACTTCTCTGGCGCCATCAGAGACCTGAAGCACCATGCCATCTCAAGTGAGTTTGATTTTCTTTTCATGTGTTTCTGGGCCAATTCCATTTCTTCTTCTGTTAAATATCTGTTCAAGTCTTTCACTATCTTTCCTTCCATTCATTTTTAATGTTCCTATTGTTCTATTAGGGTCATCATGTATTTTAAAATTCTTTATATATTCTTTATGAACTCTCACTTATAAGTTTTGCAAATAATGTCTTTCCCTTTTAACTTGTCTTTCACTTGTTAGGGTAACTTTTAATAAAATATATTTAGTTGAATTGATTAGTCTTTTACTTTGCGGTATGCTTTTTGTGCTTTGTTTAAAAATGCCTCTGTTCTTAAGTCATAAAGTGAATTTGCCATAATCTCCATTAAGATTTTCTTTTTTGTCTTATATATATAAGGCTTTCATAAACTTGGAATTCATTTTAATGTATGATATGGGGGAGGTATCCAGTCATAATATAAATATAGTGTAAGTAGAGACATAGATATAAATATCTAAAGACAGATAGACACAGATAGACAGAAATATTTTTGTACATGGACAAACAATTGTCCAAACATCATTTGTTAAAACATCTACCCTTTCTCCTCTGTCACAAGTTAAAATATTATTATACACATGAGTTTATTTCTAGAATCTCTGCTCTACTTTCCATTTTTCTGGCCCTGCCCACCTACCTGGTATGTTAAGCTCCCTCAACTCATGCTTCTTCAAAAGCCTTGGATATTTTTGACCTTTTGTTCAAAATTGAGTTCATTTCTACCAACAGCCCATTCCAACTCCAATTGGCTTGTCATTGAATCAGTTGATTGCAATAGTGAATTTTTCTTTCATGAATAGCCTAACTCTTCATTTATTTAGGTTTCTTTTTATCATAATCTAGTCAATTATTTAATCTTCTCCATAAATGTACATTGTTTATCTGATTTATTTCTAAGCACTTTATGCTCATGTTATTACTAATGGAACTTTAAAATTCTACTGATACTAATCAGTTACTGGTTAGTAAACGATGCATAGGTATATATTCAACTTTGGGATATATTCAACTTTGGTATATTAACTTTGTATCTATAAAATGTGATAAACTCATTAATTCTAACAATTTATGATTGTTTTGTGGGTTTTCTACATGTACAATAACATCAAAGAAGAGTAACAAATCATCCCTTTATTTTCCAGCTAATGTTTTGCATCTTTATTGCTGGCCATTAAACCCTTCTTAAACCAGGCTACAAAAATAATATGCTAACTCTATTTGTCTCAATATTGTTCTGTTTGCGTGAGGAATTTCATATACTTTTGCATACAATCTAAATTACTTTGGGCTCCCAGAGGAAGTTTTAAACTGACATCTGATAATCCTCTGAGCACCATTCAGCAAACATTTCTAGAAGAATTACCAGCCCTTAAATTCTGACTCTGATATAAAGTTCCTTTTACTAAATGCTCTGATAGTTATTGTAGGGAACTACAGGTAACAAAAAGTTTATGGGCATATTTCTTCATCCTCTAGAGGCAATGAAAACACAATGTATGTATTGTTTTTTCCCAATCAAGCCTTTTTTTCATACTTTTATAGTGTATAGTACAGAATAGTAAAATATTCTAATAAAATTGGTAAAATGAAAAAAAAAAAAAATCCAAGTAGGTATACCAGAAGTAAGTGTTAGAGCCAGAAAATACAGGTGGTACAAACATGATATTCATAGTGCATGGGACAGAGCTTGTGCTAAACAATATACATAATGCAACATGAAACATAATAAAAAATACTTTTGAGAAGGAAAATTGAATTCCCTGCCAGAATCTTTGAAGTTTTGTCTGAAGAGTCGTAAGTTGATCTTGGGGAAGTTTTTCAGGGATGGTAGAAATGATGGGTGTTTTTAGAAAGAAGAAAGTGAGTGTATTATACAAAGAATGTATCAGAGAGAAAGAAATTGTTTAAAGGAAGTCTATCGGAAAAGTTCTGTAGTAATTCAAGAATGATCTGTTGCAGCCATGGGTTTTGTGACTGGGAAAGAAATACAGACATATAATGAATATTTATCATTATATTAGTTTGCTAGGGCTGCCATCACAAAGTGCCACAGACTGGGTGGCTTAAACAACAGAAATGCATTTGTCACAGTTCCAGAGGCTGAACATCCAAGATCAAGGTGTTGGCAGTGTGGTTTCTTCTCAAGTCTTTTCCCTTGGTTTGTAGATGGCTGTCTTCTCCCTTTGTCTTCACATGGCCTCCCCTCTGTCTGTCTGTGTCCTAATTTCCTCCTATAAAGAGACCAGTCACATTGGATGATGGCCCACACATTTAGCCTTATTGTACCTCTTTAAAGATTTCATCTCCAAATACAGAAACATTCTGAGGTTCTGGGGGTTAGGGCTTCAAAAGGTGAATCTTAAGTAGACACAGTTCAGCCCATAACAATCAAGTTATACAGAAAATCAAAATGTTTTTGTAGAAGTTTCTGGGATTTAAGACTCAGACTAATACAATTCATATGTGAATAATAAAGATCTGTTTATTATATAACATTGTGAGAGGGCAGAACAAACAATATTTGAGGTTCATTGAATTTGAGTTGACACCTGAGAATGAAATAATTACAGCTTATAGAAATACTCTGTATTTCCTAGAACTAGGGTTTCCAGAATATCTTGATTGCCTGGAATGGTCTGCTTTATGACTACTGTCCCATTATGATTATTAATAGCTCTCTCTTTCTCTCTAAAAAAATGTCACTATTTAGAAGATAAAATATAAGATCAACCTAACTGGAAACTTCAATGGATCTTCAACATAAATCTGAGGAAAACTGTCAGGCCTAAACCCTACATAAATCTGGAAAACTGCTGACTCCATAGCCACCCATTCATATCTTCAGTGACTATTACCTACAGGTACACTGTTATCCAAGTACTCCACTAAGTGCTAGAAGAGAAGTGATGAAGAGGGCATGAGTCTTCCTCTTTACTCTCTTTGATTATCATTGAACCCTCACAATGATAAGAGGTAGATTGTGCAATTATCTTCCCAGACTTAGAGAGGTTGAATAGCTTGACCTTGGCCACACCATTAGTAAGTAGAAGATGACATCAAGTGTGTGTTTCCAAAGATCATGTAATTAATCTCATAAGTTTACTCTAGAATGAAACCAGTGAGGACCAGTGGTCTTGCCATTGAAACATATCCCCATCTAGTGTCTTCTACAGAGCAGTCTTGAAAGCAATCTCCAGAGTTTTGTTTTTTTTTTTTTTAGTGTTATCATATAAAGCCCCAGAATCACCCTATTAACAAATACGTTAAAGATATTCAATTTAGTAATTAGTGGCTCAACTTTCTAAAAAAAGTAAACTGATTAGCTAAATTTCCTTCTTTTCTTCCTCTGAATGATATAAAAACAAATTTCAAGGTATACTCGGGCTTTTGCAAAAGTATAATTCAAAGGCATGTAAAATTTGTGTCACAAAAGAACTAAAACAGAGCAATGATTATTAATAGAATATAACACTTTGGTAAGGACTTATAACTACCTTGCATTATAGATAACCCTCTATTCCCAGGTATTTCATATATATATATAATCAATTGGTCTCCATAAAAATATATCAGACAATATTGATTTTTTTTACTGGGCAAACACTCTTGTTTATTAAAATCAAGAAGAAGAAGCTGCTATTCAACCAAGAATATAATTAGAATTGTAATTGTATGACAGTTATTTATTCATATTGTGGAAGATTTGATTGTTGTTGTTTCAAGCCCGTCACTAGCTTTCTCTCTGTCATGTGACCTCAGACTTTCTCTGACTAGCTAGCAATGGAGTATATTTCTCTGCCCCACTATGTTGGATTCCGTCCTGTGATTGCTTTGGTCACTGGAATATGAGTACAGATGACAACAGCAATTCCAAATCTAGGCTTTAACAGCATTACACACTGATGCCTCCTCTTTTATTTCTGCCACTTCAATTAGAAGAACATATCCTGGCTGGCCCATTGATCCAAAGAGTATTAGAAACACATGGGACAGAATTCCAATCTGCAGCTTGGTTCCAGCTTTAACCAAATCCAGCTGTTTAGTCAGCCAACTTCCAGCTGACCAGCAGGCACAAGAGTGTGAGTCAATGATTGCTGCAAGCCACACATTTTTAGGGTAGTTTGTTACATGAAATTATTGTGGCAATAGATAACTTATCTCCATGCCTTCAGGAAATGCTTTTAGGATTCTTCTATGTCAGACACTGAAGCTAGAAGTTGATAAATAGTAGACAAGAGAACAGTGACATGTGATCTTATAAACTACAATCTAGAGACTGAGACAAGAAAATGGATAATTGCAATATAATATAGAGAAGTGTTTTGATCAGAGAAAGGAACTATGGGAGACTATGAGACAGGTGCCTCATTTATACCTGGTGATTTGGTGTAAACACTCCATAGGAAGTGCCGACTATGTCAACAGCAGAAGTTTGTCTTGCAAAAAGCGTATGGAGGAGTGGCAGGTACCCCAAGAAGAGTTAACAGGATGAATGATCAGAGGGCATTGAATACTTGAGGGGAGGAAAGATGAGAATGGCTATGGTGAATGTCAGGGAAAAGTGGAGGTGGGAGCTTTTGAAGTATGTGAACTTTTGCCAATGCAGCACCTCATTAACTGCATTAAGGTGTTTGGACCTGACTCAGGGCTGTGGTAGTGGTTGTAGGAGGGAGTTCTGGCTTTCCTTCACTGCATCCTTTATTTAGTTGTCTTTGCCATCAGAGGATGTCTGTGCCTCGGTGCCTGATAAAGTGCTCTTTCTGGAGCACAAACTTAATACATTCCATGTGTTAAATAGTTTTAGAATATGGATTTGCCAGCTTCAGTTTCTGGGAGGCAAATGGGGATATGAACAAAACAAGTGGTTAGTCATATTTAATACCAGTGTAGGACTATGCAGTGGATCAGCATATTAGATCATCACGCCGGCCTTTCTCTGCCAGCTTGGGATGGAGTAAACCTCGGACCAGTCATTTCCCAGTGGTTTGTCTGGCCTAATTTTAAAATAATCAGATGAAGGGACTTCTATTCTCCTGGGAAATTGTTTCACGCCTTAATAGATTTTGCTGCTAGGAAATGTTTTTCTGAGAGTCTGACCAAACTTTTCTTGCACAATTTTATCACACTACTTTTAGATCTGACTTAAAATCGTCTGAATACGCTGTTTTCCTTTTAGTCACACAATCACTTCATGTTAAGATCATTTTTCCCCCACTTTCCAGACCCTGATATTTTTTCACATATATTTGAGCTTGAATTTTTTTCTCTATGATTATGAGCTCATAGTTTTTTTAGGTCCATTTTACTCTATTTTTCATCTGGGCTTTAAGCACCTATATTTTCCTTTTTATTATCATCTCCCCCAGTGGTGTTCACATCATGCCCCTGATGACAGTAGTTAGTGGACTGTTTGTTCCCTCTTCTCAGCCATGCATGAAGACGGCCATTATCATGATTTAGTTTTTCTCTTTCAGTTTGCAAAATATGTGAACAAGCAAGACATGCAAACCAATGGAAAATTTTCAAACATTTATTCCTGAAGTATTCAACACAAGAGATCAAGTTAAATGAGGTCTCTATTTAGACATCATAAAGTCTTTGTCCTGAAGTATTCAACACAAGAGATCAAGTTAAATGAGGTCTCTATTTAGACATCATAAAGTCTTCGTTCTTAAGGGTCCTTTCCAAACAAACAATAACTGCATGACAACTTGCCCGCTCAACAGAACCTTTGAGACCAGGTCTTAGCAGTTCTTGTCAATGACAGAGAAATGTTTGCAGAGATTTGGCTTTCCCCAGTGCGTGGGGCATTGTGTTCATTGTGGAGGCAGGAGATTTTTAGGGAATTGTCTGCGTATGTCTGACTATTCTCGATTTGGAAGGGGCGTTTACTTTAAGGGGAAGAACACCTTTGTGGTGCCCTCAGGACAGTGTTGTTAGCCATTCTTTGATCCCAAAGAACACTGTCCAAAATTACTTACAAAGACAAAATATAGTGTTTGAAATGGGGAATAAACCTCTAGTTTTAAATGAGGCAACTGTATTAAATAGTGTTTCATGTCCAAAAAGCATACACCCAAATGGAACACACACTAAGATTCACATCCTCTTTTAAAGGTTTCAGGTACCACTTTCCCTTGATTTAGGACAATTCAGTGAGGAGAGGTCAAGTGTTCCTCCCAATTTTCAGATTAGGAAAATGAAGATTAGTGGGTTTGACTGACTCATCAAAAGGCCTCCTGTGCGTAAATGCTGAAGCTGAATTCAAACCCAAGTTTGCCCAATAAATGAACCAGATTCTAACTACTATATATACTGTGCTTACATGGGGTAATTCATGTAAAAAGCCATGCTTGGCCCATAGTCAGAACTTATAATACATGAACTGTTACAAATCTGGTGGAATAGTGTGACTTCTTGTTTCTAATCAAAAGTCAATGTTTTTTGAAAAACAGTAGCTGTCCCAAAATATTAAAGAAAAACTCTTCCAAGATGTCACTGAAGGTGTGCAGATATGAAAAAAAAAATTCCTGTACAAATAAATTGATTTAAGTGAAACAAAAATTAAAACTTAAAAAATATTTTTACATTTGTGGTAATCTTTTTTTGTCAATCTTGAATTAGCTTTGTGACCCTTCTAATTAATTCTCACCACTTCAGTTGTCTCATTGTAAAATGAGGGCACTGGATAAAAGTTAAAATGAGAGGATGTATGTGAAAGCACATTGAGGCTAGGAAAGCTACTCCAGAGATGCATACAAATATTATTATTATTGTTACTACTCTAAATTTCTCATCCAACTCTAATTTGAAAAGATACATGCGCCCCAATGTTCATAGCAGCATTATGTACAATAGCTGAGACATGGAAACAACCTAAATGTCCATCAATAGATGATTGGATAAAGGAGTTGTGGTATATTTATACAATAGAACACTACTCAGCCAGAAAAAAAAGAATAAAATAATGCCATTTACAGCCACATGGATGGACCTGGAGATTGTTATTCTAAGTGAAGTAAGCCAGAAAGAGAAAGAAAAATACCATATGATATCACTCATATGTGGAATCTTAAAAAAAAAAAAAAAAAGACACTAATGAATTTATCTACAAAACACAGTTTGTTTTCTATGTGAGTCCATTTCTTTTTCGTATATAAGTTTATTTGTGTCTTTTTTAAAGAATAAATGAAATAAAAATTTTAAAAGAGATGACTAGAAGTATGGTAGGTTAGAAATCTGTTAGGAGGTTATTGTAATATACCTTCCAAGAACTGATTAAAAACCTAGACTAAAGCAGTGAAAAGAGAAGTAGAGAGTAAATTGACTAATAGGTTTGAGAGATGGTGAGGAAATAGAATACCAATAATTATGTGTTATATCTAAGTCATATATAAGATGACTTAGGATGCTAGACTGATGGTGATGTTCACAATCAAGATTGAAATCATAGGAGGAAAGGTAGATTTAATGGGAATTTTATTAGGAAAAATTTGGATAGGTTGAAGTATCTGTAGAATTTTCACATAGAATTATTGCGGTAGACTGATTCCTTTATGTCTCTGACGGGCTGAAAATATAGATGTGGCTGTCAACATCTCACCATCTGGGTGGTTGGTCACTAATGGACAGTCATAGAAGATGGCCGGAAATGTAGCCTTACATAAGAAGTGAAAGAGGAAAAAAATCATCTGCTATATAATAGATTTTTTAATTAATTGGACACAGGAGCAGAGGGTTAATAGAGTCAGAATAATACAATGTAATGGAATTCAGGGGAAAAAACAGTTTTAAGAAAGAACAGGAAATCAGTAACATAAAATGCTTGACAAGGGGAAAGAAGGAGCTTAACTGAGAAAATGTTATTCAACTTGATCGGAGGTGACTTTCAGTTCATTACTTTCAGTGGGTGAGATGGTAGTAGCGAGGAAGGTGAGGGAGAATCCAATTACAAGGGCTCACAAAGGGAGTATTTGGTCAAAGTGGAGGCAGGGAGGACTGGCTTATTTCACCAAGTTTATCAATGAAAGCAAAAAAGATACAAGGCTTAAGAGAAAGCTAGTTAGAAGAAGGATAAGAAAATTTGAGCATGTTTATAAGTAAAGAGTAAAAAATCCAGTAGGGAGACCGGTTGAATGTGTAACTGATAAAAACAACAGCTTGCTCTAGGCAGGAAAGTGTTAAGTGGGAACGTGTAAGCCATTTTAACTTTGACATTTATAAAAGGGAGAGTCTTCCTCTGAGGAGGTTAGCGTGGAAGAGGAAAAGGTTTGCAAAAGTACGAAGACACTCTTAGGAGAGCGAGGAAGCTGCGAGGTCATATGCCAGGTGGTCTTGATCATTTCAGCGAATTGTCAGTGAGATCATCTGTTCATCCCTTAAAATTTATGATTCCAGGGAGGGCTGGGGACTTCAAGATGTTGAAGAAGGTTTGGATCTGTTGCTATAGGGAGTGAAATACAGAGTCAAAAGCAAAGTTTGAATCAGTTGCATTTCTAATGAAATCAGTACATTGACAGACTTTTTTTTCCTCCTCTAACCACATACTTTTGTACAGACAAGAGTGAAGAAAACAGATAATGAGGATTTCCCAGGGCTGGGATTGGGAAAAATAAGTGTGAGTGCTGCAGGAAGCATTACAGATAAAATTGCAAGAGCCTCCTCAAATTGTTTGAACAGTTGCACACTGGGTTGAGAGAAAAGTGAAATCTGATGGGCTTGATGAACTACCAGAGCATGGAGAGATCAAAGTCATGAGGACCACAATAAAGATACCAATTAGGTTCTGCGTGCATAACGGAGGAGCATTTGGTATTCAGGTTGAAGCACTGGTCAGAATCTGAAAACTTGAAGAGAAGCCATTAAAGGGATGACACAAACAGGGTGTGGACATGCCAATAAATGGCTGTGTTGGAGTGGAGATGGGGGTCACTAGAGTTCAATAGTTTTAAGACGTGTGAGACCACAGTGTGAGAGTGATGACAGAGAAAGGGAGAGAATGAGGTTGGGAACCAGGTGACGAAGCCAGTGAAAAAGAAAATTCATGAGAATTCACCACGTTCCAAAATAAATTTAAAAAAAAATAAAAGGAGGAGGTTAACTATTTAATTATTTCCATTTCAGTGGGGGCTGTTTTCTGGGGAATTATTAACCAGAGGCAGTGGTTTTGGGCTGAGTCCCTGAGTTTTACTGAAACTTAGACATAGTCAATGTGTCTTACGGAAATATAAGATCATAGAAGCATAATGACCATCAATCTAATCTGGACTGGAGTCTTGTGTTCTTGGCCTGGGACCTCAGTTTTAGATGGACGTGACAGCTTGAAACATATCCAGTATAAAGCAAACAAAATGTCAGGAAGGATTCAAAACCATGATTGTATTGGAGATGTAATCTTCTAGAAGAGAAAAGACTCAAGGGGGATACATTCCTTGACTTGTCTCTTTTACGTAAAAGAGAAATTAGATTTGGGAATTGTGATTCTGGAGGCTGGAACTAGAATCAATGGATGGAAGATACTGAAAGACAAATTTTAATTTAATGAAAGGAAAAACAGTTTGATGGCCCCCAAATGGAAATTCCTTCTTGAAATAATGAGTGCATGCTGTGGAAAGTGTTCACAATAGACTAGTAAGATAATTCTTGCATATACTGAGGCCCACAGAAGATTATAATTGGTATAGCCTGGGAGCTTATTAGAAATGCAGGCTTTACCCCAAACCTGCATTTTAACAATGTACATTTTAACAGCATCCTCAGGTGACTTCTGTGCACATTAAAGCATTGATCTAGAGAACATTCCTCACTGGGTGGACAGTTGGGCTATGCAAGCTATAGTCCCCTTCTGTTCTAAGACTTACCATGTATTCTGATTCTAAAAGTCATTCTTTCTTTCCTGGGTTTATCTTTGTCTTTTACAATTTCAAGCCCCAAAATAAAAAGCCTATTGGACTTCAACTCTTCTTATGGAGTTTAATTTTGTAAGATTATTTTCATATAGCATCACACCAAATTTCACTTATGTAATAAAACCTTAGAAATGCCACTCTTTGAATAAAACTTTTTGTGCCTTATGAAAGCTATAACTGAAATATTGTTTTAAAAATGCTTGGAAAACAACAAAAACAATACCACCTGAAAATTTCTGTAGCATTCTGCTTCCTACCTACACCATAGCCCTTCTTGATTTTTTCAGTGATGAGTCTCAGGCTATTCTGTGGATTTTTGGTTTCCTTTACCAAGGATTCATATTAAGTGGCCAGTGAAATACTTCTCATGATGCACGATATAGAGGAAGAATTGTTGCTGTCTTACTTGTGTCTTGTTTTTGCTTTATACCCTTCATTTTTAAGGCAAGTTCACTGTCTCTTGTTTTTATTACTCAGTTCTGTCTCAGGTCATGGAATTTTCCTTTTCAGACAACTCAAGCCTTGGTTCTCTTTTAAACACTTACAAAAAGTAACAGACAGTGAATCATTTATCAACAGAGAAAAGAAATTGATAAACTATGGTAGTAATTATTTTTATTTTTATTCTTTGTTCAGAAAGCACATTCCTGGAGGTTGTTGTTTTTTTTTTTCCTCTCCAAGTAGAAAGAATTTTTAATTAGCATAAATATGACACAGATCCCATGGAAATAAATAGCGCTTTGAGTTTACAAGTCCTTCTCATGCCTTGATATTGTTTTGTGTATGTACAATAACTGGGTTTTATAAAAATCTCTCCTGTCAGCAGTGGTACATTACAATTTACAATGTCTCCATTCCAAAGGGAGTTTTATCACTACTTAGAAAAGTAGCTGATTTATGACAAGTGGTGACAAGCAAGAAATCATGGTTTTTATAGTGGAAAAAAATGCTGGAGTTTATTGTAAATTGTCTCCCCTCTTAAATTGGGGGAAATTCTGCTATTTAATATGACAAACAGTATACCCAGCAATCTAACTAAAGCCTTGTTAGGTTAAGTCATCTTTTGTCTACTGGCAATTGCATTATAGACAAAAACAAGTTAAAAAAATTGTTCAAGAGTGTATTTGACGGATTTGCAAATATTTTAATAATACTTTTATATGTGAGGCCAAAATATAACAGTGCTGCCAAGCAGTTTCTTTTCGTGTATGTTTAACAGCCTCAAACCCTGCTAATTGCATTTTTAAATTTACCACTTACCCCCTTGTCTGTCTTTTCATTGCTGTTTCCATGACATGTCTCCACATTTTCTGTTTGTTCTTTTACAAAATAAGCCCAATCCTCTCTTTGAAACCATGAAAAAATATCAACATAAATCCATCAGTAACATGAAATTTTTTTTTCATTTAAAAAAAACACATTAATTTAAAAAATTTGGTACCTCACTGGCTCTCATTTGGGTTTTTGGAAATTTAAGCCACTTTCTCATTTGTTTATAAATTATATTTTCTCTGGAGGGAAATCTTTTGTGATTTTTTTCTTTTGCGTCTCTGAATAAGCAATAGGAGCCTCTTCTTTCACTAATCCACTTTTCCAGACTTATCTTCCCTCCCTCCCCTTCCCTTGGGTCCCTTGAACTCCCGTTTCTTGGGGCTGCTGACTTTCCATCCACCTGTTGGCTGACTTCACAGAAGCGTCCTTCTTCACAGCATCCTTCTTCATGAGCACCCCATTCCTTCAATGTCATTTCCCCATAGCACATTCATCCTTCAAGAACTATGCTCAGTATGTGTTATCTCCCTAATTTTGACAATGGTATTTCAGCTAGAGATTCTCTTCTCCCACTCTCAGTGTTTATGATACTCTCTGTCTCACTAGTGAGTTCTCAAAATGTGAAGATTTGGATGATTCTGTCTAAACTGCCACTGCTGGATATCTGTTCGTTCATTTGTTAAACCCTGGCTTTATTGTGATTGCTTACCATGCCTATTATTGTATCCTATAAGTGCTGAGAACTTTGTGGACATCACTGCCTAGAAGGGAAGAAAGACTTTTGCATACTCAACCCCTGTAAAGTGCAACAAAACCTACCATTGGAGACCGAAGTGTAATCCTGCCTAGTGGCGTAGAAATGTGTTTACCTGTCATTGATGGGACGTGTCACATTATTATCTGAAGGCTAATGAAGCCCTGCAAACCAAAAATGTGTGTGGTTGGCTTATTAGTATTTTTCTTTACTAATAGTACTGATTTCCCTTTGCTAGGGAGAGAAGTGATTGGACCTAAACCACCTCGCAATGCAATGGGTGAAAAGTAAACTAAGATAAAAGTCAGACATGTTTTGTGCCAGTCTCAGCCAATCGATAACCAATGTTGTGGTTGGCATGGCCATTGTGGTTCTTATTATGATTGCAAGACCCTCTTCAGCAATAACCATCAAGAAACTGTGAGAAAATAAAGGTTTCTTACTCACAGGGCCAGAAAATTACACGGCACACTGGGGCCACTCAGGGAGGTTGCAGGTAAAGAGAGGGAGTTTCTGCTTTTTGAGGGGTTGAGGGTTGGGATCTTAGGGTTTCTCAAGCTCAGTCTTTATTGGTGGATTTAAAACATAAGAGTAAAAGAATAAAGAATGGAATGAGAAAAAACAAGTCACTCAAATGGTCAATTATTGACATAAACCTACATCTCTAAAACAAAGGAGCCTCAGCAAGGGGAGGGGCAGCCTGGCTGTATCTAGTTAAGTGCCTGGTAATCTGTTTATTGAGATAACCATCTTTGAAGCAGATGCTTCTTTGAAATGGGTGTCTCAGCAATCAAAGGGCAGTCATTTGCATTACAAAAAAGAAAAAAAAAGAAAAACCGGTCACGTATCATCCATTTATACTGTGTTATCTAATCCCTTCAGAGTTCTAGAAACACCAGCATTTGGCCACGAGCAAAGTAAAAAGAGAGATTTGGTTTAGTTTGCAGATCAAGGTCTTCCCAAGCAACAGTAGATAGAGATGCCTCCATTCAGGACAGAACTGACAGAGCTGAGGTGTCATATTGACACATCTTGTCTTTCACGCTAAGACTTATCAGTTGTGCCTGCTACGTTGTTACATCGTTGCACATCTTCAGTAGCTACCACAGTATTTTTATACCTCATGTTTTTCAACTGCAGGGGTATAATCACAAAAATATAACCCTTTTTTTTAGTTCTGTTATGTATTGCACACCTTTCTTTCCTCTTTCGATTTCACACCAGCTCTGAAAAGTAGGTATTATTGCCCTCATTTTGTAGCTGAAATGTCATGACTTATGCCACATGCCCAAGACTACACAGCCAGTAAGCGACAGACACAAATTGGGAACCCAGGAATGTCTAATTTCCAACCAAACTCGGCATTTCCCTTTACACCACACCACCTTTCAGAGGAAAACACGTCCCTTTCAGGTCCATGAGACTTCTGAGCTAATCTGGTAGGAGCACTGGATCTGTTCATGTCTGCTAGTACAGTTTAAGTGCAGTTCAAAAGTATATGTGAGATTAACATTTAAGGAAGCTTCATAAGAATTTGAAAAATAATTCTATTGTAACAAAAAAAATTCCTTAGTCAGCAAAGTAAATGTTTTTTAAAAATAATTTTGCACTGTTATTTATTTATTTTTCTTAATCAAGCTCCTCAGACTCATCCGTAAAAACACAGCACCCCTGTTGACCTGTTATCCAGGTCTATATTGTAGAATGTGACTAGGATCTAGTATGGTCTTGTTTTCCTTTAGCTCAAGCATAGCCATGTTCCAAGTTCAAACCAGATTCATTACATTTGCCTGTTGGGTAAATGAATTCCCAGTAAAAGTAAGAAAGAGTGACACTCATGTTATGGTCACACTATTGTCTTGTAAGAATTTGAACAAATAGTCTTCCTATTAACTTATAATACATATATCCAGCTCAATTTATTTTATTTCTAAGTGAGGGGTCCTTCCTGCTTGCTTGTCTAGCAAAATGTGAACTCTGTACTTAAAATAAAATAGAAACTAAGGTGATTGTCATTCTCATCATTGCAAGAGGTACAAAGGCACAGTGGACATCGCCTTCAAGTTATCGAAACCAGGAAAGCCAGAGAATTATAGTAATAAAAGAAGTGACAATAGATAAGAAGTTGTCAAGCCAAGCAGACAAGGTAAAAGTTATGGAATCCAGAGTAACCAAAGAAATCTGGAAAGAAAAGAGGTTAAGTCAAGTCACCTTCAGCTGGAGGGCACATTGAGTGGGACTAGAATCTGACATAAGGTTCACCTGAAGATCTCCTAGACATTTTCTATTAAGAAAACTATCTTCATGGTGATGTCAAAGATGAAAATAGGTAGGGAGAGGGACTGCTTATTCCTCAAAGGTCATGGAAATACAGAAACCATGTTCCAACTTGACAAGTTCTCAAATATGGACCTACATGACCAACATGCCCAATTTCTACAGGAATATTGGTATTATGCTCAGAGCATATCACGATGATCAGAATTTTTCTTTTCCTGCAGTAAAATGTGAACAAAAAGTTAAAGTACAGCCAAAGACCTTAGACCCAAGACAAAGATTTCTGATAGAAATGATTATTTACATCTTGTTTGTGACTTATACATGTCAAGTCTAATAAATAAGTTGCATACAGTTTTCGGATCAGAGTTTTACTTGGTGCTGCATAAAAATTCTGGTCTAAAGTCTAAAGTTACTTGCAAGTAAAGTTTTTAATATAATTTAAAAAATTTAAATATAAACACGTACAACACATAAGTCAAAAATTTTGACTAGATAAAATAAATATTTAAGATCATATTGGATTTTTTAATAAAATTATCTAACTTGAGAAATATGAAGAATGTTGAATTAAAAACATAGCTAGAAACTCTCATTACATTAATTGTCATGATTCATAGGCTTTCAAATAATCTGGTATTGGAAGATTTTTCTTTGAAAAATAAATGATATTTCAAATGCTATATCAATGAATGATTAACATGGAAAAGGAGAGATTAAAATCTTGGACTCTGGTATTGATGCCTTCATGATCCTTCATGATGACATAAAGGAAAATTTATGTCAGCAGTAAGATGCTTCATTATTAGGACTTCAGAACATTTTCTCCCTTTGGAATTTTTCCTTTCTTATTTTCCTCCTCCAGAAAACATGCCTCTAAAACATCTCTCAGCTGCATTTGACAAACAAGTGAAGCTGCTGATTTTGTCTGCGTGTTTATCAGTTCAAAAATTCAACCTGATTTGTAAACTAACACATTACCAGAACATCAGAAATATTAAACCTAGAGAATAATGTAGTATATGATCTGTATTAAATGAACTGTTTCCTACTGAATAAATTACTTGCCATATCTTATGGCATTTCACTCTGTGATTAAATTACTGGTGTCTTTTATCAGAGATGATTCAGGGTTCAGTGGATTTGGTATATAATCCCAGTTCACTTAGTAATTTATGTAACTAATGCAGGCTTTGAAATTCTGATGAAAAAATGAGAAGGTTGCAGTAAATGACTGCTATGGTCCCTTAGAGTTTTAAAGCCTCTGACTCTGAAATCATATGATGATGATAAACAAAAATTCGGGGAATTTGGTTGGGTGTGGTTGGATAACATTACATTTGGCATCTCTCACAGTGTCTCAGTGTTTCATTTTCATTAACAACTTAATAGGGAAAACATAATTTATTTGTGAACATAAACATTACTAATAAATGATGCTTTTAAAATAATGGCACAAGCACTGAGAAATTAGCTAAAGAACTTTGCAATTAGGAGAAGAAACAAAAGTTTCAAGAAAGAGAAAATCTTGTGCATCTAAAGAAAAAAATAATAATTCAAACCAGATCATAGGGAAAGTTCTGGAAAATATGATTGGATATAAGAACATAGAAGTAAAAATAAAGAATAGGTCACTTACGAACTGTAATAAAATATTCTAAGACAAAGTTACTGTGATTTTAGGCCACAGAGACAGCTACCGAATAAATTTGTCAAATTTTATCACCAATAATCTTTTGTGATTCAAAGTCCTCAGAAGGCAAATTTAGGATATGTAAATGGAAAATAGAAAATTCTGACTTTTTAGGGTTATGAATAACAGAATTCTCAGATACCCACATACGTTTCCCCCAACACATGATTGTAGTAGCTAAGCATTTCTGAGCGGAGGAGAGGTACTCTGTGCTAAGTACGTTACATTCATTCACTCATCCAATTCTGTGAAAAGTTGTATGAGAATTTTGTTATTATTACTGACATTTTACAGACGGTGTAATGGAAGTCACATAGCCAGGAAGTTGTAGAGAAAGGATTTGAACCAAGACAAGCTTCCTCCAGAGTCCTTACTTTGAAGCACTTTGTCTAAGATTCCTTGTTTGTTGTGTTTTATTTCAATATTATCATATATGGGTGAATAGAACCAGAGTTGGTCATCTTTGAACAAATTTGGTAAAGCAGGGCTTTTTACAGAGTAGCTTTGATGGACTGCTCAGAGATATCACATTTCCATTGGGTTTCATAATTAGGCTCCAAAACTCATTTGAAGGTGAACATTTTTTTCTTGTGAATAGGTCAAAAGGTTTGTTCTCGGTACTGATTATTCTCCATTTCTGACCATGGTGGAAAATCTAGTTAATTTTCCAGTTATTAACAGCTGGATAAAGAATATTGTCTCACCCAATGTTTTAATATTCCCAGAAGTTCTGGCATCACTAAATAAGCAGTTCTGTTAAAATTTGTTCATCTTCTTATACTTCATTTAGTATTATCTTTAAATACCTTCTCTCATACTCACTTAGAGGCACTTGGCCAATTCATTCCAAGCTTTCTTGATTCATTTCTCAGCATGAAGTGATTTAAACTCATAACAATAGCTATTGAAATAAATTCTTTTAGCCCAACCTAGTATTAGATAGGTTACTTTTACTTGTTTCAACTTTCACCATAACTCAGAACTATTATGATTGTCACTATTGCTGCAGGGCCCAAAGTAATAAATGTCACCCTTATTTCTCAATATTTAATTCTAGCCATAAATCAATTTAGAATGCTAGGCGTGGAGGCTCCTTAAAACTCTTCTAGTTCAAACTCTCATTGTCAAAGATACCAGACAGTGTAAATTATTTGTTCAAGTTATAATCATAATTATTTTTATTGCAACTATAATAGAAAGTATATGATTATTAGAAAACTAATATTTGTTCGATTTTTTTAACTTACAGAGTATTTTACATGCATTATTTCATTGATCTTGTTGAAAATTCTGTGAACAGGTAGAACAGGTGTGAGGGTTATCAGAGTTCACCAGGAGGAAAAGATAAGCATCCAGAAGGTAGGTGATTTTTCCCAAGTTCGTCTAAGTGATAAACAGAGGCCAGGGATTCAAATTTAAAACTTCTGTTCCTCTTTATCATATATGAATAATCTGTTTTTATTCTTCAAATGATAATAAATATCCTAGAAGGATAAAGAACATCTAGTTAACACCCCTACACTCAGTACCCAGCTCAAGGAAGAAAACATTGAACCAACTGATGGGCTCAATACCCTCTTCCACAGAGTGCTTATTCCTTCATCTTGTAATAGATATTTTGTTTTTATATCAATGCTGCAACAAGCATTTTTGTTCCTATATTTTGATTTGAGTTTGTGTAGAGAGAGTAGAATTCCAAAGATTATGCACATTTCCAATTGTGTTTAATATAGTGGTTTCTTCCTATGATGGTCTTTATTTACGTCTCTGATTAATGATGAAGTTGTACACATTATCAAGGAAGTACACAGACACATATGCGCCATTTGAGTTCCCTCTTCTAGAACTTTCCTGTACAAAACCTTTAACTCTCTTTTTGATGGCTTATTTTTCATCTTATTGATACAAATTTGGGGTAAGAATTCTTGCATATTATGTTTACATATACATTTTTTCCAGTGTTTGCCTTTTATTTTAACTTACATATTGCCTGTTTTCATGAGCTAATATTTTAAACATTTAAAACATTTTAAACATCTAATATTTTTATCTTCATCTCGCTTGTTTTAGCTATTTATATCTTGTTCAATAAACATTTTCCTTCTCTGAAATAACAGGGCTATTCTTTTACACATTATTTTAAATGTCTTAAAGATTTTTTTTATTATTGTTTATTGCTGGTATATGAAAATACAAGTGTATTTTGTTACCTTAGTAATATCGGTTGCTAGGTGTAAGTTTTTCTTGTAAAGATGTTTTAAAGTTTTGACATGTACTTTTAGGTTTAATGTGTTTTGAATTAGATTTGTGTGTGTATCTTGAAGGTATGTATCCAATTTAATTTATTGCATGAATAACTGTCCCAGCACCATTTATTGAATAATGTAAACCTTTCCACTGACAATAAACTGGTGAGTTTATTCTACTTTATTTTAATTAATGACATAATTTTATTTATTCCTACCTGTATATTTTGGGATTTCTATTCATTCGTCCTATTTTAATTTATCTCTTTTCCTGTCTTTTTTGAAAATGAAAGCTGTTTTTCTCTTGTTTTTAAGTGGTTACTGATATCTGAGCAGGCTTCACTAATCTAAAGTAAATCAATGTTTTCACTTTTCTTCAGAACAATGCTCAAATATGTAATGCTGAAAATTTAATTAATTGAACAGTTTTTGCATCTGAATAATTATAAATATTACTACTCATAATTGGTTGCAGAGTAATCAAAGTCTTGGTGATGAGTTGGTGCGATAGAAGCCAGCAACACTTTCCACCCGCTGAAAACACAACACAAAACTAAACAAAGCAACAAATCCCCTCATTCCTGACCTCCTTCTGAAAACTATTTCGGAGTAAAATGAATCTAAATATGCTAGCTGTGGCAATCCTGTATTCATCTTCAGAGTAAACAGTGGCATTTCAAACTGGAGGAATTTATTATACACATATTAATATATATTTTAAAAGGAGTATCAGAGCCTTCAACAAAAGGAGACTTGGGTAACAGTCTCATTTTACAGCATCCTTGGAGAATCTCTGGATGAGCACCTTGGGTACCCGATGGCTACACATCCACCATGATTTTGGTAACCCTAGGGCTGACATTTGGGGATGGGATCTGGTATCATAATACTTTTTTATTTTTGTACCAGGTATCATACCTTTGTTTTCCTTCTCTTTTACAAAAATGAACCTTGGAAACTGAGAAAAATTAGCTTTGGTTTTTGCTATCAAGCAAAACTTGGAAATTTTGGTCTGTCTCTGGGATAATTCTTCAGAGTAAATATTCTCCTAAATCACCAATTTTAGGTAAAGCGCTCATTAAATATCACATTGTTTCAGTGTAAATCATTGAAGACCTTCAGGAGAATACTCGCGTACTTAGGGAGTTTATCAGTAACCTGTAGAGGACTGAATTACATTATTAATTAAATACAGGTAAGTCTGTTACTTTTATAATGTAGTATTACAGTTATAAGTTACCACAAACAAAGCAGGTTAAAACAACAAAAATGAATTGTCTTATAGATTATATAGTCCAGAAATACAGGTAGGGTCTTGACTGGGCCTTCTGCTTGGGGTCTTCTAAGACCAAAATCAAGCTGTCAGCAGGGCTGCATTCCTTACTGTAGGCTATGGGGAATGATCTGCTTCTGAGCTCCTTTAAGTTGATGACCAAATTCAATTTCCTGAGGTTGTGGGACTGGTTCCCCACTTCACTGCTGACTGTCAGCTGGGGACCAGACTTGCTTCTAAAGGTTGCCATCATTCCTTCTCATGCTACCCAGGTAATGGCCCTTAGCAACATGGGTCTAGTTCATTTTATATTCTGAATCTCTCTGACTCTCCCTTCCATCTTGATATTATCATAAAATATTTTTTTGTATACTTGGATAACACTTTGAAGAATTGCTTCTTTATATTAATGGTTTCTGATTCTATGATTTTTCTCTAATTTGATTTTTTACCTCAATATTATATCTTGCAATCAATCCATGTTAATGCATGTTCCTTAGCTTCATTTACTTTTCACTTCTGTATAGTTTTCCTTATACAAATATGTCACAAAATTATTTTGTTGATAGAAATTTGGACTGCTAATTTTGGACTGGTATTTAATTTTTTCTATTATAAAACATTGCTAAGAATGTTTATATCTCTCCCAACTCATATGTAAGAGTTTCTTAAGGGAACAACAAAGAAAAGGATTCCTAAATCAAAAGTGTGAATTTATATAATTTTGCAAGATGATTTCAAATTAGTTTCAATAGTGATGTTGCCAGTTCACATTCGTATCAGGAGTATATGTGAACCCCCAATGACCCACATTGCTTGCCAATTTGGTATTGCTGGTCACTTTTTATTTTCACAATTATTTGTAATTATGTCCTCTAAATGCTACCTTCAAAGTATATTTCGAATCTAACCTGAACAACTCTCCTCTCTTACTTGGATGATAATAGTAGAGACTGCTAACTAGTCTCAGCATTTTAACTCTAACCACACCCTGTGCAATCAGTTGTCCATTCAGCAGACAGAATCATCAAATAGAACTTGAATATCAGATCAGGTCAGTTTCTATACTAAAATCTCCCTATGCCTTTTCAATTCACTTGGATTTAAAATCTAAGGTGATCCTTTCTGTAGACCAGTATGACTGAGCTCTTGCCTTCCTTTCACAATTTATCTCCTCTTTGTAAAGTCCTTCTTTCAGGCCTCATCCTTGCCAAGCTCTCTTTCATCACGGGGCCCTTGCTCAGACTATCCTCTCTGCCCAGAACACTCCTACCTATGCTTGCCTTCTGCTAATCCTTATTCTTCAGCTGTAAGCTTAAATTTCACCTCTTCTGGAAAGTTTTTTCCGACTACACTATTTACATTAGGTTCCACCTCACAAGAAATCTTTTATTTTAACTGTTTTCTTTGTAAAGTTTAAGTAGTGTCTGGTTATTTATTATCTGTTCAATTATGATTTTGTTTTCTCTTCTAAATGATAAGCTCCATGAAGGAGCTTTGTTCACCATTTGTTACCTCTTTTGCATTCTCAGACCCCAGTACAATGTAGGTGCTCAATCTTCATATGTTACTTGAATAAATAAATACAATATAGGTAGATTTTCATAGTTATATCATTGTTATCTTATACATTGGTTTAAATTATTTACATTTAAATATGCTACATTTATATATATATATATATATATATAAAATATTTGTTTTTATATGGAGTAAGTAAAAGAGCTTCAAAATAAAAGAAATAGGATAGAGATTGCTATACAACTGCTAGGATATGACTATTAAGTAAATGTGTCATAGGTACATTTATCTTGATTTAATTATTTAAATTCTAAATGGGAAAATAATTATAGAGCAGTCTCCCCAGCATGGATTTCCATGGTTAGTAAAATAATCAGACTCCAGTATACTTGTACTTAGATAAAATCTTCATGTAAAGGAGGATTTAAAAAATCGCATGTCATCACTACATGCCATGACTTCCATAACTAGAATTATTTCAGGGGCCTTATTCTGTCAGATATTGTACTCAGAGCTCTATGTGCATTATTTTATTTAAACCTCCCACCAATCCCATAAGTTGAACACTATCATTATCCCTGTTTTATATGGAAGTAAGGCAAATCCTGGGATGTTTAATCTTAATCACCTGCCTAAAGCCACACGGCTAGAAATGATAGAGTTGGGGCTTGAACTTAGAGCTGTCTACCTCAAAAGTGTATACCTTTAAATGCTGTGCTTGCCAAGAGCCTTCTTTAATTCGCAATTTTAGTTATCAAAACCATGTTATTATTTGAGAGCTATTAGGCATTCAGTGCCTTTCAACTTTCCCCCTACTCACTATCCTGATAGTATTTCTTACAGTAGAAAATAACATAGTAAGAGACTAAAAATTGAGGTATATCGAATGTGTAAGAGAAAGTTTGGAAGAAAGAGGGAGACTAGGAAAAGCAACAAAAATTAGATCTAAAAATCTCAGAAACCTCTGTTGATTGTAGTTATTTTGTAAAGCAAATACCTCTAATGTCATATCTATAGCCTGGAAAAAAACCAGTAATTTATGTCCATTATAATATCCCAAATCATGAAGAACGATATGCAATGTGCAATGTACTTTTAAACTTGCTACCCTTTAAAATGAAATATGTCTTTGAGTTGAAAGGATAAACTTGATTACCTGGAAATTAACTATAATTGAAATAATTTGTAGAGACTAATGAAAAAAAAGTAATAGGAGGCTGTGACAGGTAGAAGAGAAATAATGTTTAATTTTACAACATTCCCTCCGTTAATTTTACAACATTGCTCGCTGTTCTAGAGCGTAACATGTTGTAATACATATTCTAGATGTGTATTGGATTCTTATTTAAGTATCTGTACTGTCAAATATACAAACAAACAAAAATCAAACCATTTCTTTGAACAAACAATTCCAGTTCACTAATTCCATGTTCCTACCATTGCTCCATTTAAATCTCTTTTTGCAGCCTGAACTAATAATTCAATCCTGGCAGAGTCACGTGTTCACAACTGCTAGGATTTGTGCTATCCTTTTACTGATTGCCCATCTTCTTCTAATAGAGTTTATCTTGGCCATATTGGATTTGAGAGCCTTGGGTTCATGTGGAGTTTCTCTTTGCTTTCGATATTCTGTTTTTCTGCAAATTTTTTCTTTGTTCTTTGTCCCAGTTGTGACAAGGTATTTTTCTCCCAACTTGTGGCCAGTAGAGCAGACTTATGCCAATAATGGAACATTCTATCAAACTGCCAGGCTAGACATAATGCCATCTTGGATATAGCCCTAGCCAAGATGTAAATCATAGGCATGTGTTCTACCAACTGAGCCAGCCAGAAATCTCTTTCCAGCAAGCCAGAGGAAGGGCTAAGTTTTTACCAATCAGCAGATTCTTTTAGCAAAGAAGAGCAAAATGTGAACTGAATTTCTGCAGCCCTTCAAAATATGTACTGCAATGGTTTAGAAGAGCTGAAGAGCATCTAGCAAAATGGCACCAGACTCTTCACTTTTCTACATCTGTCCTCTTTCCCCCACCCCTAGAGCAGAGACACTTACCCTGTGTCTCTATTTCCCCAGGCCAGATTTCCAGGTTTGGAGAGAGAATACACCTAGATTGGTTTCCTTATTTAAGTTTGTTTCAGAGTTCATAGGGGCCAATGTATGTGTACATCAATTGGAAAAAAAAAAATCACAATTAGATTTCACTTTTTTTTTTAAGTTAGAAAAGGAGACTAGTATTCACTTATTAAAAATTCACTGGGAAGTCATTATTGGGATATTATATTTTAAAGCCTAAAAAAATGAAAGAAAAAAGAATAAAAGAAAGGGAAGGAAAGAAGGAAGGAAGGAAAGGAGAGAAAGAAAGAAAAGAGAGAAAGAAAGAAAGAAAGAACAAAGAAAAATGGAGCTATCAGCATTGTTTTGATTTTTCATTAAACAATGGTTTATCCTATTGTCAAAGATTATAGTAATTTTCTGATAAAATATTATGCATGTAGAATTAAGCACATCCCTCTCTGTACTAGGTCAAACAATTTTTTTAAATGTTCAGAGACTTTATGAAGGTAGGTATATCAATCAGAGACTCATGTAGTACCAAATGATACATCATACCATTTTTAGTCAGATATACCCGAGTTTGTTTAGAAGTTATATAATCTTGGGCAAATTAGTTAAACTTTCTGATTTTCATTTCCTTTTCTCATAATGGGCATTAAAAATAACTAGTTTATTAAGGTTCATAAAAAAATAAAATACATAGCATATATATGTTCATAGATATGGTATGCATGCTCAACAATGTCTATGTTTTTCTGTCTCCTCTGTATGTGTGTGTACATGTGTGTTTTGGGGGGTATGAGCAGGCTATGTTTATTTCTTTCATCTTTTAGCTGAGGTCTCATCCCTTCCCTTATTTTCTTTTTCACTTAAAAGTAAACCAAGGACTCCCACTTGGTTATATTTTATATCATATATTTAAACTTTTCCTTTGCTATCTAAATTTTATGGATATTCAAAACTGATAGCTACAGTGTTTCCCAAGTCCAGGAAAAATGCATTGATTGTCCCAAAATGCCTACAGATTTTTAAGTGAGTGGACTAATTGTTTTATGATCGAGGGTTTGCAATAATTTATTTTTAATTTTTTTAACTCTTATTGTTAAAAATTGAGCTAAATGATGAGAAAAAATCAACTTTACACAAGTTAACTGTGCTACAAGTTTCATAGACACATTTTTACAGTTTTGTTTGAATTGTTATCATGTCATGAATGTGCATATTCCTAAGAAATGTATAATATTGGAAGTAGAATTTTGATAAAAATTTACCAAAACATGTATATCCTGTGACATCACTTTATTTCAGAAGGATGTTATCCAGAATATCAGACTATGTATGAAAGTTGAATATACCTAAATATAACAATAATTTAATTACATGGCTCAATTTTGGTTTTGGAATTGTTTTGAGTAATGATTTAATTCTAAGACTGAAGAAAGTTAAGGGGATATATGTGGGTAATTCTAGTGGGAAAAAGCCCAGTTGTGTAGACAATCAGAATGAACAGGCTGAAAATAATTTTAGAGAAATACTTTGTAGTTTGCTATTTCCCTGATAATGTAACTGATGGAAATATGCTTCATTGGGCCATGTCTGGCTAAAACTACTTGTTCCTCATGATTAGTTTTATATTTCTGCTACCTCTTATAAAATAAATAAATCCTACCAGTTTAATAGAATTGCTCAAATTTACATACTTTTATACCTTCAGAAATTTGTGTTTCATCACATTTGTAAGGGGATGGAAGAGTCTCACTTTTCATTCTCATTTTATTTTTCATTTATTTGTAAGTAAATATAATGTCACATGATATAGCTTACATGTCCCTGGAGGAATTTGTCAATCCTGACACCTCCCTGATCTGTTTGAATCAATCTTTACAAGAAATACTACCAACCTTGCAGAATTCTGCTAAAGACAGCAAATCCAGCAGTCAGCTGTATAAAGTACTACAATGTCCTAAAAGTACAAGTTAAGCTGATTTTGAGACAAAATTGTCAGTGCTCCTATTCTGATTTTATTTGTTTGGCCTGGGCCCAAACACTTTATATATAAGGTGTTATATATGCCTCAAGTCATGTTAAGGTAAAAACTATTTTAGGAATTTCCTTGCCTGTCACTAAACGCTGCAGTGCATTATTGGAAACCATGTATTCGTGCTATCATAGCTACTAACAATGGTAAATGTAAAGAGAAATACATTCATTTTCTTGCAAACTCTAATTATTTGGGGAATTGCTTTATAGGCCTGTCTGAAACATGAATTTTCCCCTCTGTATCAAAATTAGAAGTTTAATAATATCTATGAAGAATTGAGGCTGAAAATCTATGTGTGGAGATGAATGTTAACTAGTCTTATTGTGGTGATTATTTTGCAATATATACAAATATTGAATCATTAGTTTGTACATCTGAAACTAACATTATGTTACATGTCAATTATACCTCAATTTTTAAAAAATAAACTGAGGCTACAATAGTATTGGTATCTAAATTTCTGAAGTGGATGACTCCTGACCTATGCAGTGTTTCAATATTTTATCAACAAATATAGATACAGAGATAACCTCAAAAAAAATCCATTGTAAAGAAAATTGAAATATTCAATGAGCCTTTACATACTACTTTCAAAATAAAAATAAAACAAAAAATTACACACCTCTGCTTTAAAAGGTGTACTACTATATTTAGATTTTTGAGTTTTACTTGGGTTACCCTTAGGTAACTAAATAGCAGTGGACAATAGTATAGGTAATTATAATTTTTTTAGTATACATCCATTATATGTTCATTTATTAATCTGAGTCAAAGCAAAAACCTAGATTATCCTTGGAACTTATGGACTGAAACTAGAGTTATGAATTATGATCCCTGCCTATTTTTTTATTTATTTTTTCTTCCTTCTTCCTTTATTTCTTCTTTCTTCCTCTTCTACCTTCCTACTTTCCTTCCTCTTCCTTTCTATTTCATTCACACATTCAGTCTTTTTAAAAATATAAAATGTCAGCAAAACAGTGTTAATAAACATATCCTTCTACACAATCAAAAGCTGGTTTTGGTTTACACTTTGAATGAACAAATACTTATCTCTGATAACAACCAAAAATATTCAGTAGCTCCTTATATATACTTAAAACATTTTTCTACAGGAAAAAAAAAAAAGGAAAATATTCCCTTCTTTGAAAAGTTCTAAAAACTAAACTTGTTCCACTAGATCAATAGTACCCTACTCATCCTATTAAAAAAAAAAACACTGAATAAGTTTTTTTTTTTCTATTTTGACTTTCTCTTCTGTTCTCACTGATTCATTACCATTTCTTCCTAAGGGGAAAATAATTTCCTTAAGATTCTGTTCAAATAGCATATTTTACTCCATGAAATGTCAACGCTTATGCTTGAGAGATTTTTGGATCCAAAGAAAATAGCTAAAATGAGGTGCTGTCATCACTTGAACCTAATGGAATTTGGGTGTTTTTTTTCTTTGACATGATTCTTTAGGAATCCAGTATATGTGACAAACTACATGCCATCCATTATCTATGTTATGCTCCAAGAAAATGTAAAGTACTCCTAAATATGGTAAATTCAATTTATTACTTTGAAAAAAAAAAGTTAAACTCATCTAACACCTGGAAAGTGTGTGTGTGTGTGTGTGTGTGTGCAAGAGAGATCAGTGTGTAGTCTTTTTATATGTCACTATCGATGAGGTATAGACTTTTTTTAGGTTTAAGCTAACTTTCTTTGATTATTTTTGAATGAGTTGCCAAAATACTTCTTTAGGAAAATTGAAATTCTTTAATTTCCTGATCTAACTATGGCTGAGTTCTTCATGGTGAGTCTGTATATTCTCGGCAAGTTTTTATTCATTTCATTTATTGTTTAAATTTATAGTAATTAAAACAACAATAAGCCATGTTCTTTGGTTTTTATTAAGGTCTTTATGTCATTCTATTTACTTCTCACAATTTTGTAATTTAAAGAAAAGTATTTGTCTTATTTATTATTTGTATTATTATCACGTAATATTTGAAGAACTGGAATCACAGATAAATTAATTTTCAGTGTTCATGGAAATATTCACTAATGGGAAAAGTGTGGAACCCATATCTCACAGTTCTTCATTTAGCATTTCCTCTACCTTCTACCACCATTTGACCACTTCATAGATGTACAGCAAGTTCGTCTACTTCAGTTTGTCTCTTCTTGTCTTTTTTCAACCTAATCTCTGTACTCAGTAATGAGCAACACAAATCTGATTCTATAACTGCTGTTTCCAGCCTGTCTTTGGGTTCCTATTACTCTCAAGATTAAAGCCAATCATTTACATGATCCGAGAGATACTGCAGTATTTTTCTCTGCTGACCAGACCAACCTCATTTCACTTTTTCCAGTGTTGTCTCTACTTTAGTTACATTAGCTTTTATTCAAATTGTGGATCCTCTGGCAGGGTGGGGGTATAGCTCAGTGGCAGGGCATGTGTTTAACATGCACGAGGTCCCAGGTTCAATCCCCAATACCATAAAAAATAAAAATTTAAAAAAAAAAACACTTTAAACGAAATTGTGGACTTTCTACCACAGGGATTTCCAATACTGTGGTCACATTTTCTAGAATGCTACTTCTACCTTTTTCATATTCCCAACACTGTTTTTCTTACTTCTTTCAGATTTCCAGTTAACACCACTTTCCTACACCTCTGAAATTTCCATTATATGCCTAGACTTCCTAGAGTAGGTAGCCCCCGTACACATGTAAATCACTAGTTGGCTTATTGTTTCTACAAAGTGAGGGTTGAAGAGATGACATCATCTCATTGCATCCCCATAGTTGATCACTTTGAGATGTGGTCCACCTCCCAACCACCACTGCCTCCTACCAGTCTCTACCTTGATGAAATATAACTGAATGCAGGCAACAGGGGATTCTTCACAAGTGTACCTCCTTGCAGGGTGCAGTGAGATGCTCTGTTTTATAGGAGAAAAAGCTACCACACTTCTTTACCCTTTCCTTTAATTAAGCTGATACAGTCTCTCTAGTAATTTGCATGCTAAATATTTTTAAAACTACTGAAAAACTTGATAAACACTCTGTTCTTAATCAATACTCTAAGTTATGATATCTACTGGAAACATTTACACTCTATAAATAGCCACTTTGATTGGCTACCTATTTCAAATGGCTTTTCAGTCATGAAATGAATTTATGTAGGGTTTTGTGTTTCATAGTACAATCCCCTGTTTTGTGGGATCTCAGCACTGTCTTCTAGACTCAGCAGACATTGTGTTAGAGTTTCCAAATGAGTTTCCAAACTCTGTTGACTTTCACCGTAAATCTTGCTAGTAGTTATTTTCTGGAAAGATTTTTTTTTAAACCATAAAAAAGTATATATGTGCTGTTTTCAGCTTGGCAGACTCCACACGCATTGTTCTCCACTTTGTGGTGACTACAAATTCGAATGTAGCCAAATGTAAACTTTGCTCTGGCCAACTTGATCAGCCAAAATATAACTTTATTTACCAAATTGTTTCTTTCAGGGATCTTATCAACTTTCTGTACTGGTTTTCAATTTCTCATTTAGTAGGAGTTATGAATACTCTTTAAAGATCATTAGTAATGGGGATGTAGCCCACGGATCAGTGAGGAGCAGCCGGAGCAGTACCAGGCACATAGTAAGTAAGTGATCAATCAAGGTGTGTTGACTGAAATATTCAGGATAATGTGGAGGAATCCCACAGACATAATGGTGAGCTAAAAGAAGTTAGATGAAGAAGAATGATGTTATATGATTTACATACATTAGAAAAATAGATAAAATTAATTTATGCTGTTAGAATCCAGGATAGCAGTAAACTACTGGGAAGAGGCAAAGTCAGATGGGACTCATGAGAGATGGAGGGAGTCACCATGGGTTGGCTGGCAGTGCTCTGAGTTTTGGCCAGCATGCTGGTTACAAGGATGTGCTTAGTCTGTGAAAATTCAAACAGCTGAACACTTGCAATATGGATGTATATTATCATTTAATAAGTACTGAAAAAAAGTATTTGAATAAATGTAAATGTGATATTTTCAATAACTATAATATCAATGAAGAAACATATGTTAAACTTACTATACAAGGAACTAAATGAGTCACATTTTTATACAGTTACAAAATGCACTGAAATCTTGCATGTCACCAAGCCTCTAAAATCAAATATAAAATTGTATTGTTAACTGACTCTCCTGATATTTGACAAAAGTTATTGATTTAGTGGTAAGATAGTTTTTGGACAAGCAGCAAGTGGTATAATAGTTTTTGGATAAGCAAGCAAATCCATTCAATAAAGTTCTGTTTTCCATACTTCTCCAACTATCTAAGAACATATTTATCAATAGTCCTGGCCCTTTGGTTCTTTGATGTCAATAAATCGTAGATAAGATAATCAGACATCAGTCCCTTGGCAAACTTTGTATACATTATTCTGGTCAGGAATTATATAGATACCAGAAACTTTTTTTTTTAACAGCACATCATCTCTCAGCATAAAATTTTTGTATTTTCATTCATTTCTTAACCAGAATGTAGCTAGATACCTTCACCATACGAAAAATATCTAGAGGCTAACAATTAGTAGAAACTCACCTGTTAAGCTCAAGTCGTGGAAGTTAATCACAAGGGCATACATAGAAATAAGAGTACAGTCAATTCTTTTAAAATAGTTACACAATCAGACATGTTTGAGGCTGAGATTTAATTTAGGAACAGAAAAATTGTTCATAATCCCAAGTTGACTGCAGTGGGTTCTGTGGGTTCTATGGTAACTTCCCAGACTCCCCACTCAGAATGCAGGTACTTACTCTCCCAGTTACTGGGAATATTGGCTGCTGATAGCCATTAATTGAATTGTTCTTGGGAACTGAGCTCAGTTGAAGAGAACTGTTTTACAGAAAATCATGCCTTCTCCTTGGGGGCAGACCTTGCCCAATAACTCACTGAAGCAGTGAATAAAAGCCTGGTCCTTTTGGCTTACTGAGTGACAACTCTGAAAGGCCAACCCATTGGCAGAGCTTCTCTGGAGATCCTTGCAAATGCATCACCTTTCATCTTCAGTCTCTGCTCAACCTGTTTTATTTGCTCCCCACAGGTGTTGTTCCTGTAACCACTCCCCAGTAAAATCCATAAAAGCCCCCCATGTGAATCTCTCTCTGTTTCCTGGAGATATAATCTAAGACAATTAGTACCAGGAGTGGTCTGAGAAAGAAGTTTCTAAAATGGGGTTTTGAAGCTGGGTGACCCTCCTGCCTGCTGGCTCTGATAACATCATCATAGATACTTATGGAGGTTGTGGATAGATCCTCCAACCTGTAATGGTACAGCTGTTCAAATGTCAGAACTGTGAACAGAGATGGGATATTGGTGGGAGAAAATGCAGTGGCAGAGGTAGTATGCCAGGATTTTGAGAAATGTGGGTAAAGGGTTAAATATAAGGACTATAGAATTTGATGTTTGTTGCTGGAGGAAATTGATGCATAAGAGGAAAACAATGTTGAAAGCTGAGAGTAACTAACCTCCAATTAAAGACTAAGTGTGAAAGCCTGGAGCCTTGTGGGTAGGGTATAAAGTGGAGAATGGGTTGGCTGGCTGGTCAGTGGTCCAGAAAGAGGAAGGTTGTAAGATTAGGAACTAGGAGATCTCAGAAAGTCATACAAATGGACCTGTAGGAAAGGGGAAGAATTATAAAGTCATTTTTGCATGTTAATGACTACTGGAGGGCATCGTTTTTGCTTTAAACTCTAAAGCTTCTTTTGCTATTATTTCTTCTCTGGTTAGAGAACTTCTCTTAGCTATTATTTAGTGGTAGGTTTTTGAACAAAATATCTTAGCTTTCCTTTATCTGAGAATATCTTTATATTCCCTTCACCTCTGAAAGATAATTTTGCAGGATATAGAATTTGTGGTTGACAGTTCTTTTCTTTCAATACTTGAAAAATACTTGTCACTGCCTTCTGACCTCTGTGGTTTGAGACTATCACTAACATTCAAATTGATGTTGCTCTGTAAGTAATGCTCATTTCTCTCTAGCTGCTTTCCATATTTTTTCTTTCTCTTTAGTTTATAGACATTTAATTATTATGTGTCTGGTGTGGATTTCTTTGGTTTTATCCATTTGCACTTTTCTCAGGTTCTTGAATCTTGAGTTAGTTTATGCCTTTCACCAATTTGGGGAATTTTCAGCTATTTTTTTTTAGTACTTTTTGACTCCCATCCTCTTCTAGAACTTTGATGATACAAATGTTAGTTGTTGTTTTGTTTTGTTTTTTTCTTTCTTTCTGTTGTTCAGATTGAAGAAATTCTACTGACATGTCCTTAAGTTCACTGGCTCCTTCTTCTGTCATTTCCACTTTAATACTAGACCCATCCAGTGAATTTTTTTCTGGTTATTGCATTTTTCAGTCTCATAATTTCCACTTGGTTCTTTTATGCAACTTCTATTTCTTTGCTTGAGATTTTCTGTTTTTTCATTCATGTCAACAAAACTTGTAATTGTTTGCTGAAGCATTTTAATGATGGTGGCATTAAAGCCCATGTCAAATAATTTCAACACTTGATTTATCTTAGGGTTGGTGTTTTATTCTTTCTCCCCATTCAAGTTGTCATTTTCCTAGCTTTGGTATGATGAGGGGTTTTCTATTGTACCCTAGACATTTTGAATATTATGAGGCTCTAGATCCTATTTAATTTGATAAGGCATGTTGCAAGAGCTGGGTGGGCTTTTATGTACAGCTTCCTGCTTGGTCTGCCAGCACCACACAAGCAAAAGCAGAGAGCAGGCTCGCATCACCTTGCTGCACACAGATAGGGCACTCAGCTTCTCTTAGCCCCACTGATGTCAGGGAATGGGAAAGGAGAGAGCTGAACCCTACTGCTTTTTGCTTCCAGATGGAGACTGAAGTTCAGCCTCTTGCTGAGCCCAATGGCACTGGGGCTGTAGAAGGAAGTGGAATATAAACTAGCATTGCTTCTGCCCACCTTGTTCTGTCTCATGATGCTGACAAGAGGTGGAGGCTCATTCTTCCCTGAGTCCTGCTGAGACCAAGGATGGGGGCAGAGTGCTGGGTAGTTCTGCCTCACCCAGGCTCTTTGCTGCCATTTGGAGATGGAGATTTAACTCCAATTGGGCTCTGCAGACACAGGGGGTGGAGCTGCAAGGTGTAGGGGGATGACGACTAGTGGTGAATAGCCTGCCTCTGTAAGATCTCATTAACTCTTCTCACTTCTGGATAGAGGTGGAGGGGGCTTGTTGCTAACCCCCACAAATAATATCTTGGTGGGAGAAGTGGGGAACCACTAGCTTCTGCAAACAGGGTATTGAGATCAGTGTCCTGTTTGGTCCCTCCTATTTTACTGAATCAAATTGCTCTCACCTGTTTCTACCAGGAGAGGGTTGAAAGATCAGCTCCCTGCTCTGCCCCACTGATCACATCTAGCTGGGAAATGGAAGTCCCACCTGTTTCTACAAGGCCAGAAATGGAAGATTTGTTGTTTGTTCAGTCCTGCTGACATCAACGAATGGGGAAATTGGAGCCCTGCTACCCGCTACTGCAAGATAGGAAGGTAGGTTTCGTATCAACTCCCTACTCAGGCCTGCTGAAAATGTGGGTGGGGAGAAGGTGTGTTGTAGATTTTTCTGTTGGTATTTGGCTGGAGTAAGGCAGCAATTGCCAAAATATTTTCATTATTATGCTACGTTTTTTCTTTGGCTAGGGGAAATAGGTTTTACTTTGAGCTCTTTTTTTTTTTTCGGCTGGTCTGTTTGTGGCTCCAACATGGGCTCCTGTAGCACCCTGTCTGGGATAGGTGGGGGTAATAATAAAACCCAGGGAACTCACCACCATGGCGTTCCTCAAGTCCCAAGGTCCCTAGGCAGTCTACCTACTTCTTTAATCTTCCAGACTCTTCTTATGCTTGTTCGTTGTGCTACTTTCAAGACTTTTAAGTTGGAAGAGGGAGAAACTTGAATGTACTGAGGGTTTTCCATCTTGGCTGGAACCAGAAGGTTGGCCTCTTGCCTCAGGAAGGACAACTCTGAAAGGTTCACATAGCTCCAGAAATCTTGTTGAGACTGCTGTGACTACGTCAAATTTCAACTCTTTCCTCTGATCCTGTATCTTGACTTCTCAAAGGGACTGTTCCCAAGAGCAGGCCACAGTAAACTAACTGCACTTAAAGCTGCACATGAGAGTCTATTCTCTATAGAAAAGACCTAACCTAATACATGGGTGTTTTCTATAGAACCTGACCTAAGGCATAGACTTGTTACATCTTAGCAGGAGGAGCTGGTCATGTGACCTTCTCCACTCGCCATATACGGTGTCCATATCCTGTCAGTATCAGCTCCCAATATTTCTGAGGGACTAACTCTCGTGTTCTATCCTCTGTATCTTTATTTACTTTCTTAGGCCCATTTAGTCATTGTTTCTATTGCTTTTTGTTTAAGGGTTTCTCCCATGAACTGCTAGAAATCTCAGTATCTGACACTTAAAAAAAAATCTTGGTGGGAAATTTGGTAAAATTCAGTCAGACACATCTAACAGAAGTGAGAACAAACTCTCATATCAATCTACCCCACAGAATTCTGATCAGCTCAGAGCCCGTCAGCTCCAGATAAGATGCTCAGTTCATCCCTGGCCCAAATACTTGAGTGGTGGGTTTAAGAAATGCAATATCAGATTTTCCAATTCCCTCAGCAGGATTCTGGGTTTGAGAATTTTTGGGAGGGCACTGTGGGTGTGACACAGGCCCCCTTCTTCACTTTTCAGTGTTTGAATTCTGTATTAGTCACTGTCCATTTGCATTTGCCCTTCTTTTCTTTTTCCTGCATTTCTGTGTCTTATATTCTCTATTCCTTCCTCCAATGTCTGGCACTGGGTTTGCTTCCCTCTTCTGGGTGGCATCATTTACTCCACCCACACTACTTCCATATGATAGTGTACCCAGTGGCTGGAAGGACTCCAAGGAACTTTCCAGTAAATTAGCTTAAGATATGCTAATTGAACCACCACTGTATTTGCAAAGAGTAATCAGAGACCCCCTAAGCCACTTTGAAACTGAAGATTTATTTCCAATTATGACTACAACAGAAATGTCAAACCCCACAGCTTCTACTGTTAGTCTCACTGGGGTTGGATGTTACACATCTGCTGCAATCTGTATGCAGCATGTGCAGAAAGCAAAAGATCAAAATTCAGTGAGGAAAGGAAATAGCCATCCAAGTGTCTTTGGCTATTGGATACAAAAATTAACTCATTAGCCCTATTCTTTTTGACAAACGGGTTTGTATTGTTCAGCTAAGAAATGGACAAGAGGCCTTTGCCAAACGTCTGGGTGTGTGACCATCTCACTTGATCATGATATACACTCTAATTCTGTCTTGTCCTTTATTCCTCTTTGATGTGCCTTCTGCCTCCTGTGTCTTTCATCCACAGATCTTTCTAACCTGTGTTTGGTTTCCTGTGTTTGGCTTAGGTGTGATATTTCCTTGATTCATATACGCAGTCTTGCAGCCTCAACTGCATTTCCTAAACAAAGTAAGACTATTACTATGGTAGCGGTAGCAGAACCAAATTTTATTTATGCCAATATATATTCTAGGGCCTTATCTCCTTTATAGTTGAAAAAAAAAAGACTACGACTTTGATAAATTCATAATTTCCACCCATGTAAATAAGGGACTTGGCACATGTTACTTGAAAATTAGGTATCCTAAAGGTCCCTTCCTACTTTGGGATTCATTAATAGTGCTCACCATAACCTTACACACTTTTTTCTCTTGAAAAATGTAACTACCTATAACTCCAGGAAAAGAAATGTATGCAGAGAGAGGGATATATCAAAGTGGAGCACTGGTAAATGCCAGATTGAGCAGTCTATAACAGTGATGCAAGATACTATCTCCTAGTTTATTTTAAAAAAAATGCCAAGCTTTGTCTTAGAAATGGTTTGGCTTTGAGCATTGGCTTCCATGCATCAAGCAGTGTAGAGAACAAAAAGCCGACTCTGCCAAGAGTTTCAGCAGCGTGAGAAACTCAATGCATTCTGCATCCAGAAGTTAGTTGTAGGAAGCTATTAATTTTGTTTTCTCAGATTTTAAAATGAAAAAAAAAAAAAGACTTCCTAAATAAGTCCCAGACCCCAATAACTAAGTATTTTCCCATGTAACTTTTCAAGCTAGAGATTAGATTTCAAACTCATACAATTGAATTCCATGTAAACTTGTGCCATTGGGCTGGGATGATGGGGTCAAGGTAGAAAGCTAAGGTTTTGTAACAACATATCTTACAGGTTGGATTTTGAAAATATTTCTTTTAAATAAAATAATTTCATATCACATCAAACTCATTTCACTTAATAATATTTATTCAGACTAGCGGTGTAGCAATGATGGCATAAACTGGAAGGACTATTGATGTCCACTGGGGACACTTAGCAAAATTCAATATTTTAAAAGTCAGTGCTTCATATTTCAAATCTCAATGTACTATTAAAGAACTTTTGGTATGGGTCACTCAAGATCCACAAGGCAAGATTGCAAATGAGCTTTTCTGGAAATAATTTAAATTGACATTCAGGTAGCTCTGATGTGTTTTAGAACTGCCACTTAGTAGATGTGTGATTATAAGTCTGGTTACTTAGCTCTTTTTTTTTAAACAATATAACATTTTTTATTGATTTATAATCATTTTACAATGTTGTGTCAAATTCCAGTGTAGAGCACAATTTTTCAGTTGTACATAAACATATATATATTCATTGTCACATTTTTTTCTCTGTGAGCTACCATAAGATGTTGTGTATATTTCCCTGTGCTATACAGTATAATCTTGTTTATCTATTCTACAGTTTTGAAATCCCGTCTATCCCTTCCCAACCTCCGCCCCCTTGGCAACCACAAGTTTGTATTCTATGTCTATGAGTCTGTTTCTGTTTTGTATTTATGCTTTTTTTTTTTTTTTTTTTAGATTCCACATATGAGCGATCTCATATGGTATTTTTCATTCTCTTTCTGGCTACTTAACTCTTAATAGTGTTCTCTTCTCACCCTAAAATGGGATTATTTTTCCAAAAGGCATAGCTCATCAGTTGTAGTTCCTTTTCCAACTCCATTCATTTGGTAAAGGTAGCTGCAATCCAATATGAAGAAAGTAGCTAAGAAACAAGGCATCAAGTAGTTGTTTAGCCATGTGCGCCACGAGTATGTGGACTTGATAATGCAAACACCCAGATTACTGATAGTGCTCTATTTCGAAAACTTTTGAATACTAAACGAGAAAAAAATATTGTAAAACACAATGAGCAGATGTGGGCAAGGGAGGAAAGAAGCATTTATTGAGTAGAGTGATAGAAAATGACAGCGCTCAACAATATCGGATTACCGTTTCTTTCATGGGAATATGAGCAACTCTAACTCCTAGCAGGCCGTATGATTATGACCCAGAAAAAGCAAAAGAAGTGATGGGTGTCAATCCTGGGCTGCAGGAATGATAATCCCAAGTAGCAATTCTACCACCTCTACCACAGGCCTTGAAGATACTCGGCATAGTGGCCATTGTTAAGATGGCAATATCAACAGAGTGAAGCAGTCTGGTGTCCTGAATCACTGACTAAGTGGATAAGTCAACCAAACCCACGGTGGACTTTATAAACACAAGAAATAAAATAGTGCTATCATTAGTCACTGAGATTTTGGGGGGTTGAAGCATAGCTTGGTCTATCCTGATTAACATGGAAATAAATAAACTCATGTCTACACCTTTAAGTCTAAATAACATTTCTGAAGTATCAGTTTGCTGATAGCATTAAATAGAAAAACTAAGCTCACCCTGGATCTTTCACTGAATTTAATGTCAAATCAAATAAACTATGTTACTCTGCAGCTTTCGTATCAGACACTTTTACATGAATAGTGGCAGTGGTCTGAGTTTTGCTCATTGCCCTCCCTTGTGACTTAATGGTAAACACTGTGAAGTTGAAGCAAAAAAAGAGTTCATACTCATCTCATTAATGTGTTCTTTGGGAAGTAGACAGTGATCTTCTTCAGGTCAAAAGGAAGGACAGTTCCTGGAGATGACTGAAATGATGTCCATGCTGTCATAAAGAGTGACAGGGAGGAAGTATCTCTCTTGTTCTGATAGATTTTGACATTTTTGGAGAAAGTTTCTACAGCTGTGATCATGAGTGGAGGCAGATTAAGGAATAAGCCGGCTCAGTAAGAACGGCAAAGGATTTCTTCTCCTACTTAGCAGTAAATTGTCTATTTTGATATGTCCGTTGACTCTTGTTGGAGCCCAAATCATCCTGACTGATGCCCAAAGCACCATGTGAACATATCTTTGGAAGAAAAATTAATTTGAAACTGGGACAGTTTTACTTGTGCTACCCAAAATATTGAGATTTTTTTTTTTTTTGGTTGATTCAGCAGTTTTAAAACATGTAACATTTTTTTCTTTTCTTTTTTTCCCCATCTTTCCCTGAACACATTTATTTAACTTGTTAAAAAAAAAAATCCCTGTCTACAGGACTCCCATAGTAATCACCAAATAATTACAAACTTCTGGGAAGGAGATTGGTTTGAAAATCCATTGCTTGTGGATACTTTTCTAACGACTAAACCATGTTCTTCTCAGCCCTAGAAGCTCTAACTGGGTGCATACAGAATGATATAGATTGTTTTTATTCCCAATGGAAAGAAATGTTCTCTACGAAGAGATGGAAGTCAAGCTAAAGCAATTAAATTTCTTTTAAAATGCTCTCAAACCCCACATTAAATTATCATTTAACTAATGATTAATTAAATTGTGTCACACTATCTTGGTATGAAAATTTGTATGTATTATCATTATTAGTGGCAATAGTTTGCCTCTAAGGCTGAAGGTTAACATCTGAAGTGACATATAGTAGATGTTTTTTCTTAATTAAAAGAAAAATAAATCCAAGCTATACAACTTAGATGATTATTTCGGCTTCAACAGTGCATAAAATATAAGCCATTGCCTTAGAATGATTACGCTTACAACTAGATAAGATAAAACAAAGCCAAGAATACCCATCGTAAAACAAGGACAGAAATAAGCAAAGATAACTTCATGCAGGATTAATGCTAAGACCAGCATATGTTTCTGGTATTGACATTAGACAGATATCACGTGCTTTGTTTTGCAATGATGTAGGCATGGTCCAAAGCAGGGAATAGGGAATAGCCATTCTACTATAACCTCTCCCTATTTAACATTTAGGGACTTGGAATTTGAGCATGGGATGAGTATATATGGATGAAGGGAACTTTCTTCCGATCTTTCTAGTTTTCTCCCACTTCTAGAATCTGCTGTGAATTACAAGAACTTTCTTTTCTCTCTTGTCTGACAGGAAATTTTCTATCACACCTTTCTCCTTCTTGATGTTTCAATCAGACGCTCTTCCCTGTGACCATACTAAAAAACTGGCTCTAGGCCAACAAGTTTCAGGGGCATAGTTCAATGGAAGTTGAGAAACATATGAAAAATATAAACTTAAATTTAAAAACGAAACTTATTCAAAATTCCATTACTCTAAAATAACCACTGCTAACATTTTGGTTTATATTTTCATAGAACTTTTTCTAATTGTGTATGTATTTTTTAGAAAGATCATATTATATAAATACCATTTTTTTTTACCTTTTTTACTCATTTAACACTATGTGAATTACTTTCTATATTGGTGGAAAATAAATATGCATCTGCATTTCAATAGCTGTATAATAATTCATTTTGAAAATATTATGATTTATTTAACCAGATTCCTGCTTTACTTTCCCTGTAATGAATGTCTGAGTGTTTCTCTTTGTTCAAGTATTTGATTATTTCCTTAGAATGAGTTCTTTGAATGATGAGAGTTAAAGGAAATGCAATTTTGACGAGATTATTTTTTCCATTATTGGGCAGCAAGCAATCAAAGCTCTAGGACGTGAACTTTGCCAAGTAAGGGCAAATAAACTGCCCTTTATCTCGGGGATGATTACCTACCTAGGTGACATCCTGTCTCGGTAATTTTCCCCCTCTCCATCTTTGAGAAATTAATCTTAAATGAATGTTCTAAGGTCTGTTAGAAACATATTTCTTCCTACCAACCTCATTGCTGATTGATTACGTAGAGTTCATCGACATTGACTGATAACCCAGTGGTGATGCTCCCTATTCATTGCTGAGGAGTTTTATCCTCATCACAAAAAGTAGACTGTAATAGTTTAGCTCTGGATTAATATGGAGATGCCCAGACCACTCTTCAGGCACAGAGAGTGGTATGCTGACAGATTGGATCTCTGAAAAAGAAAAGACCCTGATTTGTAGCATTTCACAATTTCTATGGTGTCAAGACACCTAACATGGCCTATTTCAAGCTACCAACTGACTTGGATATTCCTCAAAATTTAAAAACCAACTTTCACAAGCTATTTGAGACTGTTAGAACACACCCCTGGTTTGGTCAGGGGTCCCAAAGAGTGGTTCCGGGAGTATAAGCTGTCTTTCATTCCAAGTCAGGAAGTTCTTAGTGTCTAAGTACTGTGAAAGGCCGTTGCTATGTCCTTCCTATTTCTCTTTGTTTTCATGACTATATTTGGGAGCAAAGAATATACATAAAGTTGATTTTGGACATAAAGACTAGGGCATCCTAATAGACTCACTTTCCTCTCAGAGTTGAAGCATCACATAGTGAAAATCATAATACTGGTTTCATTTGGGGGCCCCCACCTCCATTCTGCTGTAGGAATTATTAACAAATCCTGTCACCAAGACTTGGTGAAGTATAGTGTCTGGGAGTAAGCTTGCTGTTTTTCCCTTGAGGCATTTAACAACTTTCCTATTTAGTGTCTGAAGTAGTAAACAGTATGAATTCTTATTCCCACTCCCAAATCGAGACACTGCTTGTAAAAATAGTTTGTAAACAGGAAAGGGGAAGAACACCATCAATTTTTAGTCTTTTTCTGTAGTCTTGATTCTCTTTTGGATTCTCTTTGGGAAAGTCTAGATCTCTGTTTTGTTCTGTCCTTTGCTAATAGTCAGTTACCCATAGGAGATTGCTAAAATCCCAACTGCTACATTTTAGTTTCACTTGGTTCCATACACTGTATGTTTGGAGAAAGTAACTTGAATCATTCATGTCCTTAAATTTACAGCTATTAAATGGTAATTGTAATAGATATTGTTCACATGAGTTGAGAATTATAAAATAGTTGGAGTTATTCAAACTCCATGTCTAAAATGTCTTCCAATCATTGGCTTTGTGCTTAATTAAATTCAGTTGTTTTTCAATGTTGTAGCCAACTATACTAAAGTTGAGATTGAAATCTGTTTTTATTTTTACTTGATGCCAAAGGAGGAAACTATCAACATATGTCAAATTTAAAGGGGAATATATTTATCAATACACACATGTGATTTTGCAAGAAGTTCCAAACTGTGCACATTCCTCCAGAGGAGAGAAAAGAGAATCCACAAAAGTGACTTTTGCTGCAAGAGGAATACAAGTGAGTTGAAATCCTTTCATGATAACAAAGGCCTCACAAAAAAGGACTGGATTTGGTCCATGTTTTAGGAATTTGCAGATATAAAGAGTTAGTTATCTTCTACTCTGGCTCTGTAACTTGTAGTGCAAAAATATTTGCTGTCAGGAAAAAAAAAAAGTTGGAATGCATAGATTTCACTGACAGAAAGAGCCCAAGAAACCCTTCACCTCTTTGTCTTTATATTTCTGACTTTTAGTCGATGTTTGCAATATGACAAAATCATTGGTTTTTGTCCACCAATCCACCCTCCCCCCACCTCAAGTTTGTTTGAATCCTGTAAGTATTTTGTTCTCTTGGCATGTAATTCACTATTAAGACATGCTGTGAGAGTTCTCCTTGCCTAGATTCATAACACTGAGCAGTTTGATATTACATAGCTGATAGGCCACTCGTTTCTATTTTTTTCCCCTGAAAATGTCATGAAGTTTTAGGCAAGCATATGAAGTAATAGAACACATATGCCAATAGGATATTAATTTCTAAAAAATGCATCCCAAACATCTGAGAGTGTTACAGGAACACTTTCTCAGTTAACTCCCCAAAGGGTGTAACAAAAACTAAATGCGTCTGTAAAAAGTCGTTTATAAAACATGTATTACATTATGTTCGGGTGAATGTGGTTTTAGGAATGTTTTTTGAGCACATTATGCAAATGCAAGGGTTTGTCATGAATGCCCACTTCTCAAAAGAAAACATTTTAAACACTTAAAGTTGTGTTATTTAGGTAGGTAGATAGTTGGCATTTTTAAATGCTTTGTCAACAGAAAAATACTTCAGTCCTGTTCCTTAGCTTTAGATAATACTGCTTTCTCAATATTATTATTAATTCATACTATGTGGACACAAGATCTTAAGCAAAACTTGTGTGCAGAAAGGGTCGAAAACTCTTGACTCCATTAGAAAAAGCAATTTGATAAGTAGTTGTGTTACCAAGTCCAAATTTGTTCTGTTCCCTGCACACGACAGGCCAATAAATTGGGAGACGATGTACTGGGGCAAGGAATAAGGACTTTATTTGGAAAGCCAGCAGACCGAGAAGACAGCAGACTAGTGTCCTGGAGAACCATTTTCCCCAAGCCAGAAGTTAGGCTCCTTTTATACTAAAAAGGGGAGGGAGTGAGGTTGCTTGTTGCAAACTTCTTGGTTTTCAAATCCTTTGTTCTTGCAGCTGTACACATAGGTCGGGTCACGGTGTCCCCGTCAACCTCCCACAAGACAAATGTTATTTTCTATTCTGCAACTTTTTATCTTTATGTGAATGGGAAAATGTTATACTCTTAAAGGTCAGAGCCTTGCAAATTAGGCTATCCTGGATATTTCAGGCTCTAAGCAACATTCTTTCACAAAAGGTGCAGAACCAGCATGACTAAGCACAGGAAACAGAGCACAGGGTTAGCGCTAAAGGAACAGATCTAACATGGAGTCAGATTTGTTCTTCCCTACTACAGTTGCTTTGTAAATCTATTGTATAGCACATTTTTATGTAACTTGGAAACTTGGAATGGTTGTTAAACTTTATGTGTTTTCCAGTGAGAAAAATACAAGGTAGTGGCGGGTAGGGGAGGCAGCAGAGTACAGGGGAAGAGGACTGGAATTATCAACTGCTCTCAGCAGAGATGAGCTGCAGGAGAAATTCAATGCCGTGAATTGCCCACTAACAGAGCCCAAGGGCAAATTATTTTCATCTTGAGACCTTTTTTGAAGTCCCAGTCTAATTTGATCTTCCTTATTTTACTTTCCTATAAAACCTGCAATTTTCCCTCATCTCAGTGAATGCTACCTGCCACGATTCTTATAGTTTTAGTATTTGTTTAATGACTATGCCTTCCATGTTGAATTGTAAGTTCCACATGGCAGGGGTGACTGTTCACTGCCACGAACTGTCCTTGGCTTTTTCTTTACTTCAAGTCTACCCCCATGCTAACTCATTCTTCCGCTGTTTTGCTGTGGTTTCCAATGAAGTTCAACAGAGAGAGGCTCACTGCTACCTCTTCTCTTCCACTGGTGTCTGAAATTAGTGACTGGCCTAGAAATTGGCTGTTCCTGAGGTAGATGGTGCAGTTCTGGTCCAAAAACCCATAGACAGAATTCACATTATTTTTCATAATGATGATTTTGAAATCACAGCCACATTCAGATACACTTTGTGTAAATCCAGCTTTTCCTGAAGTTTTTCTGCCTCATGAATTCTTATGCATATGAAGAATTTTCTTTCTTTGAAACAACTGAATTACAATCATTAATGTTCAATATAAAGAGCATAGAATTCCTGCTTTTTCTAACATTTTATCATGCACATTTTCAAACAAAAAAGATGGAAGAAATTTATTGTGAAATCACAGGTAACAATACACAACCTAGGTTCTACAATGAACCATTTACTGCACTTGCTTTATCACATAATTATTGATGTATCCATCCCTCTTTATATCCATCAACCTGACTTTGAAATGCATAAAAAAGTGGAGCCATCAGTATAGTTTATCCCTAACTGTTTCGGCATGCACATGGTATTAAAACTTTAAAAATATTAAATTTCTCATTAATTTTGATGATGCAAAATTTTATAAAATTGTCATAAACTGTTCTTAAAATTAATCTGATAAATTTAATAACAATAACAAATAGTCTATGATCACTTATAGATCGATTCTGGCTAACAAACAATGGTCTACAGTATGGCACACATTAAGCACTCAATAAATATTAGCTACCTGAACAACCAAACAAATGAATAGATGAAGGAATGAAGGTACAACGAACGGCTGCTTGTATTACTTGGATGGCAGATTAGAGGAGTGTGTTAGAAAAAAAAAAAAAAAAAAAGAAAGGAATTTGACCAAGTAAGCATATATAAGTACAATGCAAACTACAAACCTTTCAAGAAAAAAAAATTGGAAAAATGTAGGATCAATTTGTATTCAAGTTTAGAAACAGAAATTTTCAATATGATACTTTTTAAATTTAATTATTTCAACATGTTAAATTAATGGAGGTGTATTAGGAAATAATTAGTTACAGGTCTAAGATCCCATTTATTTATCCTTCCCTAATTATTTTTCAGAGGACTTGAAATAATTGTATTTCTACTCCAACTACTGCCTCTCTTGGTAATGCTTAACTTTAAATGTAATCAACCATTTAGCCTAGTTTAAAAAACATTTTATAAACATAATACACGTTTAGTTTAGAAAATGTATTTACTTTATAAAACCACATGTTGTAGAAAGAGGAAACTAAAGCTAGATAAAGCCAAAGTTGAAATATTTGTTGTTAAAATCTTTTCCAATAGTCCAACTTTGGTGAACAAACCAAACACAATTAACCTTGGTTTGAGAGTTGGCTCTCTATTAGCAATAAGATCCTGGTGTTCGCGTTAAAGTATTGTGCTAATGTGTGTCTTAGTCAATTCCAGATGCTATAAGAAACTACCATAAAATGGGTGGCTTATAAAAAACAGAAATTTGTTTCTCATATTCTGGAGGAACTGGGAGAGGGAGGTCTCTGGAGTCCCCTTTATAAGGGCACTAATTCCATCTATGAAGGCTTTGCCCTCATGACCTTCTGACCCCCTCCAAGTTCCTGCCTTCAAATACCATCACAGTAGGAACTAGATTTCACCATGTGAATTTTGGGAGGACACAAATATTTAGTTTATAGCATTGTGTCAGATGGCATTGTAAGCAGTCATTTAAAAAATGTGTGTGTGTGTTTCTGACTGAAACAAACAATCCTGATGTTCTCTTTTAGGAGAAAGAGAGATGGCTTGCGATGTTGTAGTGGAAATAAGATTGACCTCACACAAAAAAGAAAGACCTCTTTCAAGATTTCACATAACATAGATTCACTTACTGTTAATTCAATTTAGCAAATGTTAATTAAGTTTTGGCTGAGTTAGGCACACAATTAGTTAGCTAAAATGATTCCTATTTTTCTCAATTGACTCTTCTAAATTCCAGTGTTTTGCAAAATATGCAAGTTGTAAATTGATGTGATTTCTTTATACCTTCAGTATAACTGTAAATTATATCCTGAGAGAATTCCTAAAGGAAATCTGTATTCCACATATGTTTTACAAATATAAAGAATCTGTCTGTCTGTCTGTCTATCTATCTATCCATCCATCCATCCATCCATCCTAATTATTAATCCCAATTTACAATATAGTGGCATTTTCTTGTTTCCAGAGAGAAAACATCTGTTAATGAAGGCATACTGGATATGCTTCTGAAAATTTCTTTCTTAGTGAATGATTTAAATTAGGGAAAACCTTGTTAAATACAGTAGCTATTGGGAACCTCGTTTAATGCAAAGGCTAGGCAAATTTTTAAAAAGCCATACCCAGTGACAGCTATCTTCCATATTGTGAAAAGCCACTGTCCACACACACATACACACACACACCCTCTCTCTCTCTCACACACACACACACACACACACACACACACACACACACACACATTCTAAAAGTCCTGGAGAACTTGAAATTCAGGAAAAATATAAACCAAAGTTACTTTGCATTAGTGAATCCATCTTGGATTAAGTATATCTAATAGTGCTTATATAATTGTTTGCAAAGGCATGTCCAAAGCCTATAAAATAATTAAAGATTATAGGGTAACATTCCATGCTATTAAATTGTCTTTATTGGAGGAAGGCTCAGAAAGTGATGTAAAATCCTCAGGTGCCAAAAATATTCTTTCAAGCAGGTGACCTACTTTCCTTAGGACAAGGCTCCAGTTTTCCCAAAAGCTTGCCGTTTAGACTTTAGGAGCAAAAATAAAAGTGATTTCTGCTTTCTGTTTATAGTTAGAACTTACAGCACAGTGGATTTTTTTCTTTTTGTTCATCTGCATTTATAAAATAATGATATGAAATGCAGCTAATGGCATGATGAAAAGCATTTATAAAATAATGGGTGGTGGAAAGTCAAACATCAGATCTAGGGGGGAAGTTTAGAAATGTTTTATTACATTTTAGCTCTCTAAACATAACCAAAGAACATCAGAATAGTGCAACAGCTGTTTGGACAATGAAAAAAATATGTTATTTCATATATAATGTTAGAAACTTTGACCCAAAACTGTCATAATGACATCTTAAAGAAACACCCAAGACATGGGCAACTACAGTTCTGGCAGATGCATGAAATGGTTATCTTGAGGACAATAATATATAGTTTTTTTTTTTAATTTGAGATATTGTTAATGTACAATAATACATCTTGGGTATATAACAAAGTTATTTATAATTTTAAAGGTTATATTCCATTCATAGTTATTCTAAAATTTTGGCTGTATTCCCTGTGTTGTACCATATGTCATTGTAGGTTATTTGTTTTAAACATAGTAGTTTGCACCTCTTAATCCTCTGCCTCTATCTTGCCCCTATCCACTTCCCATTCCCCATTGGTAACCACTAGATTGTTGTCTAAATCTGTGAATCTGCTTCTTTTTTTTTGTTATATTTTCTAGTTTATTTTTTAGATTACACATATTAAGTGATATCATACAGTATTTGTCTTTCTCTGTCTGACTTATTTCACTTAGCATAATGCCTTCCAAGTCCATCCATGTTGTTGCAAATGGCAAAATTGCATTCTTTTTTATGGCTGAGTAGTATTCCATTATATATTCATACATCTTCTTTATCCCTTCATCTGTTTTTTTTTTTCTCATTAAACTTTGTATTAATGGGTCTTAAAATTCTATGACAGATTTTTGGTCAAGTTGTTTCCATGAAAAAGTACTGTTTTTAAAAATTAATAACTTAAAACTCCCCCAAACAAAACAAATGATTCACAAAAATTCTCCTTTCCTTCTGAAGGTTTTACAATACATTGTTATCATTAACTAGATTTTTACTATTAAACTTAAATGGCCAATTGAGACAAACAGTTCTGAGACTGTTTTCCCACCACTGATTAAGACTGGGGTGGCAGGTATAGGGGATAATTTTAATTTAGCCTTCTGGGCACACTTGGTGACCTTGCCAGGTCTAGCTGCCTTCTTATCCACTGCCTTTATGACACCCACAGCAAACATCTGTCCCATGTCATGAACAGCAAAATGGCCCAGAGGAAGATAGAGTCTCAACACACATGGGCCTTCTAGGAACCATGTCAATGATGGCAGCATCACCAGATTTTAAGAACTTGAGCCACTTACTAGCTTTTTACCAGAATGACAATCTTCTCCTTTAGCTTAGCAAACTTGCAAGCAACATTCATCTATTGATGGACACTTGGGTTGCTTCCATATCTTGGCAATTGGAAATTATGCTTCAGTGAACATCACGTGCATATATCTTTTCAAATTATTGTTTTCATTTTTTTAGGATGTATACCCAAGAGTGGAATTGCTGGATCATATCTATTTTTAGTTTTTTTTTTTTTTTTTTAGAAACTTCCATACTGTTTTCCATAGTGGCTGCAACAGCTTACATTCCCACCAACAATGTACAAGGTTTCCCTTTTCCACAAATCCTTGCCAACATTTGATATTTGTGGTCTTTTCTGATAGCCATTCTGACAGATGTGAGGTGATATCTCATTGTGGTTTTAATTTGTATTTGTCTTATTAGCAATTTGAGTATTTTTTCTTCTGCCTGTTGGCCAACTGTATATCTTCTTTGGAAAAAATGTCTATTTAGGTGATCTTCAGCACATTTTAATAGCTTTTTTTTTATGTTGAGCTGTACAGGCTGTTTATATATTTTGGATATTAACCCCTTATCAGTCATATTATTTGTGAATATTTTCTCCCATTCAGTAGGTTGTTGTTTAATTTTGTTGATGATTTCCTTTGCTGTGCAAAAGCTTTTAAATTTGATTAGGTCCCATTTGTTTATTTTTTACTTTTATTTCTCTTGCCTAGGGGGACAGATCCAAAAACATTGCTAAGTCTTATGTCAAAGAGTGTACTGCTTATGTTTTCTTCTAAAGGTATTATGGTTTCAGGTCTTACATCTAGGTCTTTAATCCATTTTGAGTTTATTTTTTGTATGTAGTGTTAGAGAATGTTCTTATTTCATCTTTTCACCGGTTTTCCCAGCACCACTTATTGAAGAGACTGTCTTTTCTCCATTGTATATTCTTGCCCTCTTCATCATAGATTAATTGACCATATGTGTGTGGGTTTAGTCTGGCCTCTCTATTCTCTCTGTTCTATCCAATGGTCTGTGTGTCTGTTTTTGTGCCAGTACATACTTGTTTTGATTACTGTAGCTTTGTAATATAGGCTGAATTCAGGGAATGTGATAACTCCAGCCATATTCCTCTTTCTCAAAATCGTTCTGGCTATTCAGTCTTTTGTGTTTCCATACAAATTTTAAAATCATTTGTTCTAGTTCTGTAAAAAATGTCCTTGGTATTTTGACAGGGATTGTGTGCAGTGTGTAGTTTGCCTTTATTAGTATGATTGTTTTAACAATATTGATTCTTCCAGTCCATGAACATGGTGTATCTTTCTGTCTGTTTGTGTAGTCATCAATTTCTTTCATCAGTGTCTTATAGTTTTCTCAGTACGAGCTTTTTAACCTGTGCAGGTAGATTTATTCCTAAGTATTTTAAACTTTTTGATGCAATTGTAAATGGGATCAGTTCCTTAATTTCTCTTAGAGTTCATTGATAGTATATAGAAATACAACAGATTTCTGTATATTAATTTTATATTCTGAAAATTTACTGAAAACACTTATGAGCTCTAGAAATTTTTAGGTTTTTTTTTTTTTAAAGGAGTTGATTCCCATATTGAAATAGCTACTATTATGAAGGGGTGATAAATTTAAAATTGAACTTCTCAATGAATATTTACATAATACTTGTTCCATTATTGCTATGCTTTTCAATTTTGAAAATTCATCTATTCATGTGTCATTCCATATATTCATAACCTTATTTATCCCCAAATATGTACATCTCACACTTGGTAAAAAAGTGATTGAAAGGTCCTCCACAGCTCTGTGTGTGTGTGTGTGTGTGTGTGTGTGTATCTAAATATATAACCACAATTTTTACTATGTGGTTTCTCACAATGTTTTTACACCTCTTTTTCTCAGCTGCTATATTTTAGGGTCCTGTAGTAATATTTTCTTAAGTCAAGTTATATGAAATTATAGAGTGACTTCTAGGAAAAGAAAAACATTCTAGGAATAAAAGTGTGTGGATGTGGTGGACACCAATAAGTTAAGTAAGTGTGAAGGGAAATATAGGGAAGCCTTGACTTATTGAAAGTTAAATCTTTTGAAAATTCAAATAAAGTGAAAGAGTAATGGGAATGAGAAATAACCAGAACACACAAATAAAATAAAATTTTATTTTGGAAATAGTAAGAATAAAGAGAGAGAAAAAAAAGAGAGAAATCTTATTTAAAGGGGCTACTACTGATAGCACAGAGTATAAATAATCTTTCCTTCAAACATCTGCTGTGTCGCCACTTTGCTAATGCTGTATGCTGACAGTATGTCCTAAAATGTCATCACAAGAAGACTTTCCCTTGATCTGAATTTACTAAGTTCTCATGATTAAATGGAGGTATATTGACAACTATTCTAGCTACTTGCTAGAATAAATATATCCTTGCTACATGTTCACAATGTATTTTGTTTCAATTTTTGCTGAAGGTGTTTATCTAACTGTTTGTGTTGAGTTGGAAAGAACTCCATGAATTAGCCAAAAGTGTAATTCTGTCCCAGGCAGTAATTACATGACAGAGTCAAGCCTTAGGGCTTTGCTTCTCCTTGCAGATCATGATTCCCTAAAAGAAAATGTTTGTTGTATTGTTGAAATTTTAAAAGAATTCAGTTTGGCAATGATACTTTATTATTCTTGCTTAACTTGGGAGCCAGAAAACTCAGAACTGAAGATATGGTTCTTCTAAAATGATAGTTGGAAACTAAATATTAAGTGCATTTAAGAATTTCTGCCTATTTTCTAGAAGTGGCTGACACAGCGAGGTCATTTGAAATCCCATTTAATAGAACCCAGACAGAATATTGGCAAACTAGTACTATTCAGCTTTCACACTGCCCTTGCAATAGTAATAGATTTAACATTGACCTTCAATGTAGTTCTTTAAATGCCGGCTATTAAAACAGGAAAGATGTGCATTTTCTTCCATAGTGGCAATATTTTATTTCCTACCAATCATGTCCTAATAAATGATACTTAATATAATCACATGATGGAATTAAGATATGTGCTAGATACAATATATTTTGCATTTAAAAAATAATGTTATCAGATAACATAGCTATGAATATCATTCAAAGAAATGAATGGCTGGTAATAATGCTGAATGCAACAGAAGGAAAAACAGGCTTGCACAGTGTTTCTATCCACTTTTCTTTAATAAAAGACTGATTAAAATCAGAGAGGAAATTTAAGAACTTCGTCTTCAACAAAAAAGCTTAATGCAGATCCTAGCACTATGGTAAGCAATCTTAGATTATCAGAGAAAAGACATCCTTTGAGTTAACATACAACGAAGGTTATTAACAATTCTTAACAGCATTATTTATTGTAAGCCAACAAACATCATGACAATTTCTCCATGTTAAGTGTTGTCAATAACTCTTCCAGAGTAGAATTATCTAATAAAAATGTAATATTTAATTTTATCTTTTCTAATTGCCACATTATAAAGGGAAAAATAAACACTTTCAATAATATATTGAATTTATGTAGTATGTCCAATAAATTTTTATTTGAACATTAATCAATGTAAATTGATGAGATATTATGCATTTTTTGTGTGTGTGTTCTGAGTCTTCACAACTGGTGTGCATTTTACTCCTACTACACATTTCAATTTGAAATAGCTGCATTTCAAGTGCTCAGTATGCCCATATGCCTAGTGGTTACTGGATCAGCCAGCACAACTTTAACATTGAGTATAGCTCTCTGTTTCCCAAAGATAACTTAACTTTAGTTAAATAAAAGATAAAATTAAGAACATCTCAAACTATATGAATAGTTTAGCAACTGGAAGGCACAATTAATACAAATAAGATTTATGGCATCAAATTCAAAGGAGAGAAAGGGAGAAAGAGGTTTACTCTCACATCAAAACAGAATTTTGAAAAATATAGTTAATGATAATAAACGGTTTTCATACTTTATGACAGTATGTAGTTACGTGGTTATGACAATAACATTAGAGTATTATGTAAAGAACTGTCTTTCATTTCAGTTCAGCAAATAACTGAAAGTCTATCAGCCTGGTCATGGCAATAGGATGGCAAAGAAGTGGTTCTGCCCTCCATGGACATAAAGTCAAATAAAGGATGAAGGCGTTAGGTTAGTGATAAAAACATACTGTATTTTTGAGATAAAATTTTCCTGTAAACTGTTGGAAGATAGAACAAGGTAAATCTAGTGATAATTGAGAAAGAACAGACTTTATGAAGCAAATCTATATGGTGGACAGCATTGTTCAGAAATGGATTTTGTAGCCCTGCCCTCACAGTGAAATCTTTCCTGGCTGGAGTATCCAAAGGACCTGCATGATTCCACATGGGAGACACAACATAAAAGATGCCCTAGTTGAGGAAAAGGTGCTCTGTATGATATCTAAGATTCTTTCCAACCCCATGGTACTCTAAGTATATAATTATTGTGAGTAAATTTCTTATTTGAATTTTCATATATAAATATGATTTCAAATTATTTGAAAACAATTAGATACACATAACACTAATTAATCATTTGAATTAAAAGGACTTATTCTAAGGTATTATTTCTTCATCAAGAATTTGAGCACACATTACTAATAACTAATAAAAAGTTAATAAAACCTTTGGCTTACTCTAAATGACTTTCACCTTGATTCCATTCATTGGACAGACTGTTCTCTTCTGCAAACAAACATCTTATTCCTTTCATATCAATCCCGAGTTTGGCCAAGTGAATGAGATGAGTTAAAAAACACCGTCCCCCTGTAAGGTAAACCCATATATGACAAGGAAGAGGGACTTTCTACTTCTTCCAAAATTAAAAAATCTAGATGTCATCTTACTGCTTTGCTTAAATATTGTTTAAACCCAGAAAATCAGACAATGGATACATTCACATAAATTCTATAATGAGTCCTTAAACATTTACCCTAGATTACATCATTTTTTTTTCATTTTCATATTCTTTTTCATTAAAGGTTGTTACAAAATATTGAATATAGTTTCCTGTGCTATACAGAAGAACTTTATTTTTTAATCGATTTTTATATATAGCAGTTACCATTTGCAAATCCAAAACTATTTGATCTATCAGACCATGACTCCCATGGAAATGGCTCAGTTGTAAATGAAACTGTTTCATACTTCCTCAGGCTTTCCTTATTGAAAAAATGATTTGTGGTTCCACTTTTTTGCATAAAATTAGGTCTATATATTGTTACCCAATCTTAGAATAGTTCTCTAATCTAATTTTCTTTCAAATTTTGATGCCTTTAAGATTATGAGTCAAGTAAATAGATCTCATGAAATACAATCAGCATTTAAAAGTTAAACTGTTTACATAATTGTAATAGTCTGTTTATACGAATAGGAAAAGAATGTGGCCAGTTGCCCACACACAGCTGGAAATGAAAACAGCAGACAGCAAGTGTTCTATCTTAGAACTGATGGAACAGATTACTGAGTGTATACCATGGGGGCTGAATGCAAAGCATTAATACCAGTGATTACAATACAGGCATTGCAAATGTCATAAATAACAACATCAAGACATTAGGCAGGCTATGGAAATAAAAAATTTTACCCCAGCATCATTGGGCAGTGACATTGTTTTCTCAATCATAGTTATATGGACCAAGCTAAAAACTGATATGGAGAAAAATAAATAAGATCCTCAAGGAGTAGGGAATTGAAAAATATAAATAGGAGTGAAAGCACTTGGAGACATACTCTAATCGAATGTGTCATAAATAAAATTCTTTACAAACCACTGGGAGTCATATTTCTAGAGTCAATTATGTAAAAGCAAAATATTTTTGTTCCATTTGTAAATAAAGAAATTAGGGTATCTATTGCTGTTCTGATATGCTTTGTTCAGATTCTTCCCCAATCAAAATAAAATTTACAAATGCCTTCAAATAATGGTCTAGTTTATGAAGGATTTTTGGAATTAAGTAAATGTAAACCAATTGTTATAATCAAGTTATAAGAAGATTCATCCATTTTTATATTAGCCTACTAATGTATAATAAACATAAGGTAAAATATGCGTTGAAAAGCACTAATCTTAGATATTTTCAAATCTTTCAACAAGTTCCAAAATAAATACTGAATTTTAAAATTATTAACAGGTTATTGGTATTTTTCTCACATTTAGAAATGCAGTTTCAAGAAAGTGTTATTCTAAAGTAGGCAGAAGGGTTTGAAACTTTCTAGCACCATCAGTGACTCATGCTTTCTGCCCAGCAGTCATCTTATTGTGTTATAGGATTTCATTCTCATACTGGCGGCCAGATGGTTACTTTACCTCCACATCATGTTTGAGTTCTCTCAAGGGTTGAATAGTATCCCCCCAAAATATGTATGTTGGAGTCCTAGTCCCTACTACTTCTGAATGTGACTGTTTGGAAACAAGCTCTTTACAGATTAAGGACTAATCTAGTATAATTGGTATTCTTATACAAGAGGGCATTTTGGGCACACAGACAGATAAGCATGGAGGGAAGATGATGTCAGGAGGCACAGGGAGAAGGCAGCCACTACCAGCCAGACCTGGAACAGATCCTTCCCCCATGGATCGCAGAGAAAACCAACTCTGTGACTCCTTGATTTCCAACTCCTAAGCCTTCAGAACTATGAGACAGTTTCTATTGTTCAAGCCACACAGTTTGTGGTACTTTGTGATGGCGGCCTTAGTAAAATAAAATATGCTCAAAACTAAAAGGTGGGAAAAAATGAAGTACTCTTGGCGTTTTCTAGCCATACTTGTCTTTTTATCAAGAAAGTGCTTATTCTAATAAGAACTCCCAGCTGACTTCTACTCAGGTCTCACTGTCCAGGAGAAGATTATGGATCACCTCAAGCTCAAATGAGGGACTGCCAAAGGTGGGGTGGAGAATGATAGCCGACCCATTGTAATTTTTACCTTTAAACTTTTCAGTCTAGGGGCATTTCTTTCTTAAAAAAAATAGTGTTGTGTTAGCACTTATGAAATGGAATGATAGCAGTGTCTACCGCAATAGAGATTTAACTCATTTTGCTACTTGTATGCACCTTCATTTCATGTAGACTTCAAATTCTTCTATGAGAGTTTGGCTAGCTATATTTATGAAGATGAATGTAATTCAAACAGGTGTGTAAGTTTGAAAGAGAGGATGGGATGCCAAAGAGGTACGTTTAATCTAGGTTTCAGGGAACTTGGAATAAGGCAACTATGACATAATTCTAGATTTCTGAATTACAGAGTCTTCCCAACCTTTGTACAAACTTTATCTTACAGTTTTAGTTTTTTTTTAATCACTGAATTACAATATAGATATCTATGATAATCTAGAGATATCTAATACCAAGTACTTTTGATTTTAAACATACTCTTGTCTTCAACAAATTAGGGCATTCTCAAGTGACAATAAAGATTGAGTTTGACATTGCAAATATTTTTATAATAGCTTGATCTCTACTCATGTCACTATAATTCAATGTCATTTCAAAAGTCATTTCTTGAATAGACAGTTATTCTAGTGCTGGAATTTCCCTTGAAGAAGGCAACTATTACCCAATTTGCAAACAGATATTATCCAAGAAGATATTCTTTCTGTTAAGTCTAAACCTGGCTGGAAAAGTAATTTGCTATGTGAAGCGCTTAACAGTATTTTTTACATCAAAATTTTTAAGTTTTTTAACTAACACTTTTATTATTGATATTTTATGATTAATTAAAGGTCCAGCTGTAATGGGTTTGCTAATAAGTGATGTTTTCTGTTTTGTCCTTACTGCGGTTCATCAATATCTGGTCTGCTCATTCATACTATAAAGTCATATCTGGAAGGTAGCTGCCAAACCAATTATTACTTTTTCTGCCTCTACATCTCCCAGTCCCCCTGCCTTTAACCTGTAGTAGCCATTTGTACTAGTCTTCACCCAGCTGAATGAAAGTAGACGTCGTGTGTGCCACTTTGGGACCAAGGCTTTCAAGATGTGGGTGTGCCTTCTTCATAGTTTATCCCACTCTGTCCTGCTGGCTAGTTGTTGATGGCGGTGAGGACCTCTGGGATGGTAGAACGACAGAATAAAGGGGGCCTCAGTTCATAAATGGCAGCATGGCTAAACACAAATGGAAATAGGATCTCTTTTTACATCAGTTAGTTTCCTTTAACCAATGAGGCTTTTTTTTTTTTTTTTTTTTGCTATTCTTATAGAAAACTTTAAATGATCAATTCAGTGTTTTCCGGATTTCAATTTCTATAACAGCAGGATTGGTATGTTATTTAACTGTTAGAACCTATAGGGTTTGTCACTTTGGAAGTTCTTAATTGATGTTTGATGAGTGAAATAAGCACATATTTTAGAATACACCCCCCCCCAAAAAAAAGATACTTGGTTTTGTCTGACCCATGAGCAAACATATGGCTCTTATGTTCTTAGCAAATATCTAACTTTTGTATCTCAACCCAAGTAAAACATCTCTCCCAGTGGCTTCTTGACAGAACATTCCCAGCTGTTTCAATGCTGCATAGCAAAGGTCTGACAGCTTTTAGAGCAAGAGTCAATATTAGCTAATAATCCATCTGCAATTGCAACTATTTTGTTTCATCACAGTGATAACTTATATTCCTTCTGCTACTATTTCCTTTGAGACTGGTGTGGCTGCACTTTAATATTCACAGCTAGCCTCAGAGTTGTGACTATAAATCCTTTTGAGCTATTTATTAATCTCTACTTAACATGTTCTAATTAACTTACAATAAATCCTCCAAAACTACTGCACATCTTACATTTTTCATTAGGATCTAGAAGGAAAGAAGTTGTACCACCTTCCTTTCTATTAGCAAGCATCTTTCTGCATCAGATGCGTTTGATGATGCATTTTAGTTTGACATATCTACTATTCAGCTCCACTGATGATCCAGATTATAGCTTTTATTCTATAATAGAGTATGTTTCAAGGTAATGAAACTTCAAGACAGGTTCAACTACACACATGGACTACAGTATGACCCTGAGACCTTTCGGCATGAGAATGTACACATATGTGTGTGCACAATAATGTACAACCTATTTTAACGTTTTGTGTTCTGAAATATCTTGATTTCTTAAAGTGTGTGTGTGTGTTTGGTCCTTTCACATTACTATAGCTTTTCAAAGAATTTTGGCATGATTAGAGAACCAAAGAATCTAGAGGTAGAAGAAACTTACTGTCTAAATAATTAAACCACACCATCGTCTGCTGGAGGTTCTTGCAGAGACGTTGTAAACAAAACAAAACAAAACAAAATGAATCTCAAAACATATTTGGCAGATGAAAACTGCCATTGCTAGTCTGTCTTCGCTGATGTTGTGAAGTGGAGTTCCAGGCTTGCCTTGTTCTTCTGGGATTATTGTCATACTGACTGATGCCTCTGCTTAAAAAATAAATAAGAATAAACTTGCCATGATGTTATGAGTGACTTGGAACAGTGCAATAGTTTTCCAGTTTGAAATAAAGAAAATGAAATTTTGAATCGATAATCAGAGAATCCTAGAAATCTGTGTACTCAAAGTTGAGTCTGTTGCTCAAGGACATACAGCAGATGGTGTTCCTGACAATACATGCACTGAATTTTAGAGTTCTGAGTCCTAACTTTTAGAAGAGTAATAGAGAATATTTTTACACAGCTGCTAAAGCTCTAGGAAATCATTTGTAAAAACATTTCAGGCTTTCTCAACAATTTAGAAATTCCAGGGACTTTGTACCTAACCTTTCTTTTGCTTTTTTCTTTAAATTAAGATGTTACAAATTAAATATTCAATTAATAGACATTCCACTAGTACCTTTGACTAACCCTTGATTTAAGATATCATAATACAGCCAGACCAAAAGCAAAGCGTTTCTCAGATGGTAGTAGCAACTTCACACTCTTCTCAGCCAGCTAAAACCCTTAGTTTGTTGGGTTATGTTTAAACTTACTTTGAAATCCTTAATATAGAGACTACTTAATATATTTCAATTTGTATGTAAAAATAAAAATTCTAAACGGCAGAATTCTTTGTCAAATTATACAGCTGAGGTTCTAAAAAGATTAAAACAAAATTGAATGTCAAATTCAAAATGCATATTCATTATAGTCAGAATAATATTAAAATTTAAAGAAGGAGAATAAAATAAATAAAATGTGTTGAGATCTTCAAAATGTCATATTTCATTCCTGTTTCTCTTAATCACTAGGATTATGATAAGTGATATAAGTTTGGCCTTAAAAGATGATTATTTTCATCCAGTTTCTCTACTGCTGCAGTAGCTAAATAGACTTCTTTAGGAAAAACATATGCTGCTATGCTTTAAATTATTGAAGAGGTAAAACATGAGATTTCAGGCAATGAGAAACTTCTTGGAAAGAGGCTAAAATGGAAGTAAATCATGACATTTGGGGGGTACTCGAACAAGATAATATAGGTATAAAATGATGAGACTCGAGTGAAAATAAAGGGCATACAAGAGGAATCAACCCTCAAATCTGGAACACGGAATGGACAGAGCTTGAAATCTGATTGAAAATGGGGAAATAAAGAAAAGTGATGAATTAAAGATGACAAGAAATTAAGTTGGAAATTGAAGAATGAGAGTATCCCAAAGATTACGGGGAATGTAAGAAGATTTTGGTTTCAGCTTTCAGAAAGCAAACCACAGCAAGTTGGATATTATGTGTCTAGACGACAGTTTTCTCTTATAAAACGTTGTGGAGATAAAGGAGAATTGTTCATCTCTCAACTTCAAAGTAAAATAAACACATTTTTTACAAAATTATGAAAAATAGTCCTATTTTCAACATGTTATCAAGTGAGTCTGGAAAATTTTTGTAACTTGGGTGGATTTGTCACTCTTAAGTTCTTAACTGTAGAGAATATCATATGGTGATTATGATTTGAATCCCAAGGACTATCCTTGCAAATCAAGTAAAAGCTAACAAGTTTTGAATATTATGATTTCAAACAGCATGAATCTAAAATTTAAATTCTACATAATTGTACTTCATGAAAATACTTCCAGTTCATGTGATTAAATCCAGGAACAAAGATTAGAGGGTAAAAAATAAGTCATAATTCTTATCTAGTTCCTCTTTCCCTTTAATAGATATTAAAAAGACAAACTAAACCAAGCAAACAAACATCTAACTGGCTGAATCTACTGAATGCTGGGTGTCAGCTTCTTCAATTTCTTAAGTGTTTTTAGAATATCATTCTCCACTTAAACTCCCTATTCAGTTATGCAAAAGAAAATAGAGGGGGGAAGAAAATTACTGGGCGTTATTATGCCTAATAGATGATGTTTAACAGAGTGACAAAAAGAAAAAATGTCTTGTACAGAAATCCTATGATTTAGGTCAATTATACACTTGGGAGGGGCAAATCCTGTTGAATTTGGAATTTGTCGAAATGCTCAAGTTATTTTTCACATGTTCTGAGCCTTTTTTAAAAAGAGGTTTTGCCTATTACTTAAAAACCCAGTGAGATTGTAATGGAACTGGGAAATGCAATCCATATGTTTTGGAAGCTTTTACAATTAAGTCATCAAATTACTGTTCAAAATGTTTTGACCATTTAAAACACAAGGTCTTTTTATAAACATACATATTCTTATGCTCACACAAGGAAATAATGCAAAATTCTTAGAATTACTCTTTGGTTTAACCAAAAAGTAGTTCATTTCCAAATATTTATTTTCACTTCAGTGTTGAATGGCATAATACTCAAACACTTGGTACTATGATGTTAGCAGTATTGTATTATTTAAGTTATCAAGAAAACCTGACTATGAAATAGACAAACACTCTTGTTGTGATGTTCATGTATCTATCACCCATTCATTACCCGAACATGCAAAAATTTCTGCAAACAAATCCAATCAAGGGCAAAAAAGTTTCAGACGCATTCAAATCCATTACTATTCTGCTTATGTTCTTGGAAAATACCAACTTTTTAAGCTAAATGATATGAGTGTTTGCTGTTTGGTCTTCATTAAAATAGCTATGGGATAAATTTTTTATTCCATCACAATAGACTCAAAAGTATAACACTTCATACTGTCACAAAAATATTTTAGAGAAAAGTTGATTTTTCTTTTTCATTGGCTAAGAGCATCTGTTCCCATATCCATGACTTGTCCCTGGCATTAAATAGGATATTTCAAAAACAATACGTCATGTTGTTGGAAGAATCAGCTACTCTGTAATTTAGATTTATCATGGACACTGCTGGGTATTATCATTTTTCTTTTGCAGGTGAAGTCAGTTAAGCATCATTCACTGAGTGAGTCATACCACGAGTTGGGTTTTTCCAGGGAGTCCTCTCCTAAGTACACTTGTGGGTATTGAAATTTCCCTTTACTTCTTCTTAGAAGAACTTTGTTCTGTACTTTAGCTAAAACTGAAAAAATTTTAACACATTTTTCTGACATTAGAGATTATTTATCCAAGCAACTCTAAATATGAATTGCTCTAGTAAATTATGAATTGAAAGAGTGTAGCCACATTTGTTTTTCCTAAAGAAGTCTATTTAGCTACTGCAGCAGTAGAGAAACTGGCTGAGCATTTTAGAAAATATAAATTACAGGGTATAGCTAAGGACACATTTTTAAACATGCTGTATTTATTCATTTGTGTAAAACCATTGGTAAAATTTCATTCTTATGAATATATCTTGCATTTGAAACAATTTTTAATTCCCAAGAAAACTTTATATTTTTAACTCTACCTCCTTTATATTATTAGCAAAAGATGTAGAAGGTTGTCACATATGATTTCTAAACAACTACATTGTTATGGTTTTCTTTCTGGGGGACAAGGGCACTTGCAGTAAGAGCTGAGTGAGTATGTAATTACACATGTACTGCTACTGTTGTGTGGAGCCAGCTATCTGTTTGTGCAAACATAGAATACAGCCATATGGTTTAGATTCTGGAATTGTGTATTATGAAATCATTTGCAGCCCTACCCTGAACTTCCACAGAGAAAAATCGCACAGATGGGATAGACCCATGGGCATTAGTTTAAAAGCTCTTTCTGGAAAATAAGCTGAGATAAACTAATAAAGCAGAAATCTCCTTCCCTCATAATTGTGCAAATTGTGTCCTAGAAAGAGCATAGACCCGGAGTCAAACAGATGGAATTGCAGTGTTTCCACTTGGACAAGTTATTCAACTGTTCTGACTCTAAGAGTCTCCATTTCTAAAAGAGAAATCAGACTACTGAACTTTTAAATTACCTTTGTATGAAAATAATTAGATAATACGAGGCATGCAATACTGGTTGTGCATGTGTTTATCTCCCTTCCAGTCACACTACCGTATATATGAAATGTCACTTTAATTCATTATACTTTTTTACAAAAAGTTAACTAAAATCAAAATAAAATAAATGTTATATGCAATATCCTATAATGGTATATTTCTGGTTCGATAATTTGATGAGGTCACTATTTATTAGAAGATTCGGGTAATTACCAAATGAGTTTTAGCCAAATTAAAGTTCTGTATGTAAGAAAATTAAGAGAATACTAAGCCTTTATTGAACCAATAGTGAAATATAGATTGTGATCTAACAGTTGTGTTCTTTGTCATTTACCTGAATGAACTGAAACTTACGTTCACACAAAACCTTGCACACAAATGTCTATAGCAGCTTTATTTATAATCGCCAAAACTTGGAACCAGCCAAAATGTCTTCCCATAGGTGAATGGCTAATAAACTGCAGTACATCCAGGCAATGAAATATTACTCAACACTAAAAAGAAAGGAGCTATTGGGCCATGGAAAAACATGGAGAAAACTTACGTGCATATTACCAAGTGAAAACAGTCAAGTCTGAAAATGTTACATACTATATGATTCCAACTGTATGACTTTCTGGAAAAGGTAAAATTATGAGGACGGTAAAAAGAGCAATAGTTTCCAAAAATGTAGGGAAAGGGAGACATTAATAGGAGGAACATAGGAAATTTTTAAGATAGTGAAACTGTTCTGTATGGTACTGTACATGTGGTGGACATGTCATTTCACATTTATCCAAACTCATAGGATGTACACCGAGAGTGAACCCTATTGTAAACTATGGACTTTGGGTGATAATGTGTCAATGTAGGTTCATCAACTGTGACAAATACACCACTGTGTTGTAGGATGTTGATAGTGGGGAAGGCTGTGCATGTGTGGGGACAGGGAGATATAGGATTTCTCTGTGCTTTCCACTCAATTTTGCTGTGAACCTAAAACTGCTCTAAGAAATAAAGTTTATTTTAAAATTTAGATAGTGGACATTAACTGAAAAAATTTAGTAAGTTTACAGGGAGAATATATTCACTTATCTGTTATTTAAATAAAATTAGCTTAAATTTTCAAGAAAAGAAGGTGCACTCTATGCTGGCTAATTAGCTGAAAATGCATAGAAGCAATAGTCATCGCAGTAATAGAAGAAATGGTGAAGTACATTGTGCAAAGAGGCAAGAATAGCACATAGAGCTTCATGCACACATAGAAGATACTAGAGTCATGTAATTAGTATCACAATGAGCTTATTTAGAAAAAAACATATGAGCAGAGATACACCAAGATCACACAGTTACTGATTGCAACATCCCACATGTTATTAGGGCACAACTGGACCAAACATTCCAGGGAAAAGTCTGTTAGAGGGAGCTTGACCCCCTAAGTCTCCGAGTCCAAAAGGACTGGGGGACAGGGGACCTTAGCAGATTGTGTATCAAAGGGAAGCTTCCTAGATGGGAAAGTTGCCTTATTAGAAAGAGGAACTTCAGCTGCTGGAATCAGTCCTTTTTGTCTACTGAGGCCTCAGCTCCACTGAGCCAACTCTGAGTCCTATTAAAGGAGTGGAGGAAATGAGCCTCCAGAGGCCATCTGCAGTGTCTCTCCTCACTTGATCTCAGAGAAAAAAGAAAATTGCATTAATTAGGAGCCTACAATGAACCAGTCTTGTAAATGATGTTTCCTTTACCTCAAAAGAACCCTGTGACAGATAATAAAATAGGCAAAGGAAATAAGTGAGTCCTCCAAGATTGTCCAGCCATAAAAGGCTGTAGCCTTGTGACTCCAAACTCAATTTCATTGGCTCCAAAACTTTGACCTTAACATAACCTAGCTCCTCAATCATTTAAAAGTTTTAATGTTTTCAATGTAAAGAGAAACAAAAATATGATTTTTTCTATGGAAGCTGATCCAGTAATAAATTTCTTAGAAAGAGAAGCCTGAGTATAACCATTTGATGACTTGAAGGCAGTAATGATCGCTGATACTTACTGAGAATTCACCATGTAAAAGGCACTGTGTGAATCCCTCTAAATGCACTGGGGACCAGCAATGAATTCCAAAAGCTAAAAGTTTTGTTGGAGAAGGGTGAGGGAGGCCCCAAGAAGCTTCCTGTCAGAAAAAAACAGAAAATATAAATACCATCCTTGTTTCAGCCTCCAAGTGTCCAGTAGAAAGAGGGCCCCAGAACTCTGTGGGTTCCTGGGGAGATCTCCACCTTCTATTGCTCATGGCCTCATGACCATGTAGACCTTGAGACCATCAAAACTGTTTCAGCCCTGACCCTTCCCTATTTCTAAAAATTTTCCATAATCTCCTGTCTTGATTATTGTGATGCTGTCTAATTGTTGTCTCTGCTACTCTTTTCCTTATGATATCTTCATGACTTAGCAATTTGGTTAGACTAAATTACATTCCCTAGAATTCTCTTCCCGGTGTACTTTGGAGAGGGTAGGCTGTAAGATATAGTCTTATATGTTGGGAAAATCAAGACAAACAGCAGCCATCTTATAGGATAAATATATCCTCCCAGTTATTCAATAAAACACTAAGCTTGGTGTTGCTGGGGAGGTATATTGCAGATAAATTAAAGTCCATAATCAACTGATTTAAATTAAGATGATCTTCGGAGTGTCTAACTTAATCATTTGGAAAGGAGAGGAAAGACTTCTCCTTGTGGACACGTTCTAGCTCATGCTTGTGGGGTTCTAGCCCTTTCATGGTCTTCCTTTCCTATCTGCCTCTGGACAACAAGATTTGGCCTGTGGTCATGGGCTAGAAACCTCTTGTTGCCTCTTCCTGACTGCCAGTGTAAAGATTTAGGCAGGGGACTGACATGTTCTAACTTGGGTTCTCACAGATTATTCTGGCCGTTGGGTTGAGGATTACCTAAAGGGGTATACCTCAGTCAACAGTCAATCTCATGATAAGGGATTTCTTAGAAGGAATCAGTTTATACACTATAGGTGCTAACTAAGCATGTGGTCACTCTTTCTCGAGCATACCAGGCTCACTCCCATCTCGGGGTCTTTCAACTTGCTTTTCCTCTGCCTAGGACCCTCTTACTGTCTGCAGAACTTACTCCATCTTTTCCTTTACATCTTTACTCAAATGTTATTCACTCTTCACCCTGTGTTTGAAATTGAAATCCCAATTCCTGGAAAACCCTATTCCTATTCCTTCTTGATTTCAATCCATAAAATTGATCATTATGTAACAAATATTTTCTTATTTATTTCCTAATTATTGAGAGGGCCATATTGAGAGAGAGAGAGAGAAAGAGAGAAAGAGAGATTTTAGGAAACTGGTTTATGTGATTATGGAGGCTGGAAAGTCCAAAATTTGCAGGATAAGCCCATAAGCTGGAGATACAGGAAAGACTTGATGTTGCAGTTCAAGCCCAAAGACTATGTGTGGACAGAATTTCGTCTTGCCAGGGGGAAGTTATATTTTTGTTTATTAAGGCCTTCAACTGATTAGATGAAATCCACGCACATTATGGAGGGCAATCTGTTTTACTCAAAATCCACTGATTTAAATGTTAATCTTATCCAAAAACACCCTTACAGAAACATCTAGAGTGTCTCACCAAATATCTGGGCAATTTGGCCCAGACAAATGGACATAGAAGTTTAACTATTACACTCCTGTTTCTAGAACAAAAGAAGCAAAGAATTTTGTCTGCTTTCTGCTGTATGGGCTTGCCACATATGAGGCTGCCAATAAATATTTATTGAATAAAAAATTTCTCTTAGTTAATCTTGTCAACAAACCTGTGTGGTTTATTTTTCTATTATTTCCATGAAAGGAATTTGAGAATGATACAACCCCTATGATGCAGGTGAGAATTGATGGTCTAAGTAGTCAATGCCAACTCACTTAAGATTTAAACTCTGTTCTAAATCGCTAATTATTTATAGCTTTCCCCCAATCTTAAGGCTAGATAATATAGCTTTTAGGGTCAATCGTTTTTAAAGGATGGCTAGATTCAGTTGCATCGCTCCTAGCTGGAGTAACTTAGTTAAAAGCTTCCATCTGCAGACAAGTATCCACCAGTATTATTCACAAAAGGTACTGGATACATATCAGAGAGCTTGGATAACATTATTCATCAAACATGTAAGAGAAGTGCAAGGAAGAAATCTAAGTAAGTCTGAAACATTGCAGATAATGAGAAAAAAATAAAAAATAAAAGACACCATTGATTTATTAAACAACTACAATCATGTGTGCTGGCTATTTGATAAATGTAATTTCATTTTCAGAGTGACATCAGTTTATTAATAAGGAGATAGAAATTTTAAGAAATAATTTTTGAAATCACATCATTAATGCTATAGAAGTGAATGTATTTTAGAAAAGGAATTACAAAGGCAGAGTAAAACTATTTCAGTGTCAAGGTATTTTTCTTTCTTGCTATAAGTACTTCAACAGTTAGGCTGTATGTAGTTGAAGTGCACACGTATCTCCTGGAGAAATAGGCAAAATTCTACAAAAAAAAAAAAAAAAAAAAAAAAAAAAAGCTCAGAGTCAATAATAAGAATCTGCAAAGATACGTTACTTCTTATAAAATAGTTAATGTGGTCATTACATAGATGTCTTTCTTTCTAAGATCAATGAGGGGTGACTGGCAATTAGAAGTGGAAAACAACTCAACTCCTTACAAAGAATGTGGCTGAATTTTCACTGGAGCAAATGAAAACAGTTCTCTCATTCATTCCTTGATGTCTAGTCATCAGCCAAACAGCCCAATTCGTAAATGGATCTCACAGAAAGTGAGCTTAAAGTGTCTAAAGGAAATCCATTTTAATGAATTCAAAACCACATGTATATTAGACTGTTTAATGCAACGAAGTCCAGAATGTTTTTTTAACTTTCTTTTTTTTTATTGAAGTATAGTCAGTTTACAGTGTTATTTTTGATCATCATTCAGCTTTAGTTCTTAAATTCTGCATAAAAGAAGAAACCAAATGTTTAGCAATTTTATCCTTTTGACTCATTTTGAATTGCTCAGAAAAAAATCAAAGCATGTGACTACTTACTGAAGTATATTTTTCTCAAAATATAAAGTGTTTGCCTATTAATGGAGCAGAATCATTACAGATACACATGTACACACTTGTAGTAGTGACTTTTCATTTCAATTTTAATCCATTAACATCATTTTAAAGATAAGAGTTGGATATTACAAACTTCATATTGCAAATAAAGTCACTGATAGTTAAAAAGCAAACTGAATCCAATGGATCATCACATTTTCAGGTGGAATAGAGTTATTTAAAAATCACCTGACCTACAGGTGAGAAATCTAAATCAGATACCTCCAGAAGATGAGACAAATCCTCAAACTTTGCATATTTTGGGTACAAATCCAATGAATGTGGCTTTCGTTAGTTGGCTTTCTGATTCATTTTGGACAGGAGGTTAACAAAGAGTAAAAATGGAATCCAATCCCCACTGATAACACTTTTCTCCTTTGTTTTAATAATCCTGGGCAGCTGATGGCTAAAGATGGAGAGATTTATACCAGGGCCCTGGCCTACTCTATGTTTATATAATAGGTTCTTTGCCAACCCTGTGTAGGAGGGATCTGCTTACATGGTGTGACTAGAGGAATGACAAGCACGCCGAGTGACCTTTCCCCAGTTAACTGCAATGCTTCTGAACTTGTCTGTATTAGACATGCAGCAAGGGCTCCCTTGAGCTGCCTTAAGAGACTGGTATCTGAATGTTAAACAACAAGGGTTAAGTCATAGAAAAAAAGTTTATTCAATTAAAACACATTACTTTCTAGCTCTAAGCAAGACTTGGAGGAACTGATAAGCAGAATTAAGTAAGTTTTGATGGAAAAAGGGTAAAGGAAATATAGTAAGGAGCTATTCAATCACAGCTTAAAGTCATTGAAGTATACCTAAAGTTAAGTTCTTTTTATTTCATATGTCATAATGTCCTACAGATTACCTCTAAAAAGGCCTACTAAATTTAAAAGAAGAATACGGAGGAGGAGGAGAAGATAGAGGAAAAAAAGAAAAAGTAGGAGACATGACAAAAATGTCATATCTGAGGTTCTTTAAGACCTCATCTGTTTTATACAGAGGCCAAACTAGAATTGATACCATCTCATAAATGGAATAAATAGATGTTGGCTTCTATATTACATACAATGTAGTCATCTAGAAATTCAAATTGCAGATTTTATTATAATTTTATTTTTCAATTGTGAAATACATTAATACTGCAGAGAAATTACAAAAAATATGTTTTTAAAAATATTAGTAAAGTTAAGTGTCTATATAACTACCACCTAGGTTAAAAAACTGAACACTGCCTGTGGCTTAAAAGCCCTGTAAATCCCTTCCAAATTGCCTCCACTTCTATTTGTAAACTGAGAGAATCCCAGTATATTAGTCAGGATTCTCCTGAAAAACCATAGGATATAGGAACGTGTGTGTGTGTATGCATTAAGGAATTTATATTTAGTCTTAACAATTATTTTAAGGAATTGGCTCTCTTGGTGTGGGTGTTGGCAAATCTGAAATCTGCAAGCTAGGCCAGTAGGCTGAAGACCCAAGGAAGAAATGATGTTACAGTCTCTCAGGGGACCTCAGTCTTTTCTTTTAAAGCCTCCACTGAATAAATGAGGCCCACTCACATTATGAAAGGTAATCTACTCAAAGATTACAGACTTAAATGTTAATCACCTCTAAAAACATAACACTCACAGCAACATCTAGACTGGTACCATAGCCTTGTCAAGTTGACAAATAAAATAAACCATCACACCCAGAAAAAAATCTCAAGTATGTCAGTTTAGGTACCTACTTCCGTGTGAAAGGAGGTATATGGAAGAAACTCTGTTACTCTACACTGCATTACTTTATTTATTTACCTTGATAAAAAGCATTCTTTTCTTAATATTTTTATTGAACTATAGTCAGTTTACAATGTTATCTCAGCTCCTGGTGTGCAGCACAATAATTCAGTCATATAGGAACATACATATATTAACTGGTTTATAGAATGGCAGTCAGTGTATTAAACCCATAAATAATAATTGACTGTAGAATACGGACGTTTGCAAATTGGAAGGCTTTGTTTTCAGTATCAAATGGGGAAAGAAAATATCAAAAGTGCATGACAATATGATAGTACTTATTTTTCCAATATAACACTTACCTCTTAAGAAAGATAAATTATAGCTTTTTTTTTTTTTTTGCTATAAATCACACAAATGTGAAATCTGTCTGAATCTAAACATACTCAGTTTCTTCTGAAGCTTCCAACCTGTCTCTTTATCCCATCATAAACTTCACCAGGGTTGTCCACATTCACTCTTTCAATTTGGTTAATTTCTCATCTTATTTTTATTTGGGTTTTACCTCTATCATTTCACCAATACAACTCTTGTTCATGCCAGGCAGCTAAATCCAATGGACATGTTTTAGTTCTCACCTTATGAAACCTTTCAGAAGCTCTCCATAACCTTGGCTTTGCTCCTTGCCTTGGAAAAAATCTAGTTGCTGATGTCAAAAACAGGGTTGGTCATACAGAGCCATAAAGCCCAACTTAGAGGTGAATATTAGAGATACAGCTGGCCCAGTTATGCCCAAATAGGTAAATAACTGAAGCTGTGATTATGGATGAAATCATCCAGGAAGTTAAGTATGGAGTGTGAAGAAAGAGGGCTTAGGATGAAGCTGTGAGTAAGTAATGTCAACACTAAACATCTAAAAAAGACAGGGAAGGAAGTAGAAAACCACTGGAGTGTGTCATGTTAAAAGGGAGAAAGTGTTTCAAAAAATGTAGTTGGTCAGCATATTTGAAGGGTGACAAAATGTCAAGATGAAACCTTACATATTTGCTTGGGAGGACGTTTGGGGGGCTAGCAGCTGGACACGACAAATTGGAGTGAGTAAGGAATAATTAAAACTCTGCAGTTGCTTGTTCTTTTGTACTGCATGAAAGATGACTGATCTGCTATTCCTAGTTTTTCTCAGTGTGACCCCATTTTCATCTAACCTTATTTCTATTTCCTCTTGACTTTCAAAATATGTCCAATAATGAAGATGACAGTCCTCTTACTTAACTCACTCACTCACTCAATTTGCTATTCTCTTAATTCATCCAAGATTATTTATTTAGTTCTAACTATATTTTAGTACTATCCAAATGTTGAAAACTCAATAACTCAAATGAAAGTTGAAAACTCAATAACTCAATGAACAAATAATGGTGGAGTCTCCACTGTACACAGTAAATCCAGTTAGCCAAATTGTAACAGTAGAGATTGTTCTAACAGCTTTGCTGAGGAAACAAACTGCCATAAAATCTCAGTGGCTTGCAACAATAAAGCAACATTTATTTCTTGTTCAAGCTAAGTGTTGGCTGAGCTCATATGCAATCCTCACCCCTGTATTTCTATTCCAGGACCCAGACAGAAAATGGAAACAAACAGGCTAGCAAAATTTACTAGTACCTCTTAAAGATTCTTCTCCAATGTAATTTACATCATGCCCATTCATGTTCTATTGGTCAAGGGACATCATGTGGTCAGGTCCAATGTCAATAGAGCAAGGAATATATTGTCCTTTCATAAAGAGCCCCTTGAACTCTGTGGCAATGAGCAGTGAGGTACAATTCCCTTACAGAAAAGGAAGAATGAAGAACTGTCTGCAATAACACAATCTAGCATAAACATTTACTCCTATATTTTATCTACAAAGTCATCCTATCTAAGAAAAGCTGGCTCAGTTTTTAAGTATCAACAATCATGCTGTCATATTGCTAGTGATTCTTAAAAGTGACTTGAGAATGGGTATTACCATCAGAACTTGTTTATAATTTTTTAATACAATTACTTTGATCCTTTCTCAGGAATGATATGAATTATTGACATACTATCTTCTTATTTCTACTAGGAAATTCTGTATTAAAGAAGTAACACTTTTTGTACAGCATACAGAATAAATCTGTTTATTAATTCATGAAAAGATATTTGTTGAGTTTCTATAATCTGCTACAATCACAAATGAAAACACACAAAAACAGCAAGCAAACTGTCAAAAATAAACATGCCTCACCTTTGGCATCTTTCTCAACCCTACCCTGTATACCCAGACTAACACTGGGTCCCAGGCTCCTTCCAACACAGGCTCATGTGCTGCAGTTCTGAATATATATTGTGACTCACAACCACAACCTATCTTATTCTTTTTAATGGCATCTCATAGCCTTTAGGAAAAAAATCAGACTTACTATAATTTACCGCAATTTGTCACAGTTTACGCTGCCTTGCAGGCTCTGGGCTTTCCTCTCTCATCTTGCTCATTTGCTAGAACTCACTGTGTCTCATAACCTACAGTCAATCTGGTCTTTTTCCTGTTCTCAGATTCTCTGCAATACGATGTCTTCCCATTTTGTACTCAAGAGGCTCCCCTCCTTCATTCATCCTTCTTGGGAAGGACTTTCCTCACCCTTTGTTGTAAATAGAACCCCTATTTTCTTTGCTCATGTATTTTTCATGTATTTTTTCCTTTATAGCCATATCACAACCTGTACCTATATTACATTTGCACCATTATTATTATTTTTTCATGCCTCTTTTGCTTTTTAGACTTGGGTACTCAAAGTGTGATCCTGTGGACTGGAGCAGTGGGAACTCTTTGCTACCAGTTTGAGGGAAGATGAGGATAAGCACTGAGGTGAGGCTAAGCACTGATGTATGGACAAACATTCAAAATGTCTGCAACAATTTGACATTGCCAAGCCATCCAAGTTTCTAATCAGTGAGATGTCTCTGGCCAGCGTATAAAACAGTTAGGGTGTTGTGAGTCAAATATGGTATAAACATGTTAGTCACATGTAATAGGACCACATTGCAACATGTGGCATTTTAAAGCTAGTTTGTACACTGTAACTTAAGTGTGTGTACAATTTTGTAACGTAAAATTACAAAACGTAAACTTTGTAAGTTTTTATAATTTATTTTTAGAACTGTGCACTTGTTTATTGATAACTGCTTTTCAGTTATAGTTTAACAATATTATCACAAGGAAATTCAATTTGCATTATTTTAAGTGAAACATATAAGGAGAATTTACTGCACTGGACTTGCTAAGAGGAGATACATATTCTATGAATGCTACAGTAGTTATAGACCAAATGATGGTGATGGAAGTCATTATGAAGAGCTGAAAACCAAGAGTTCATACTCATTTTACTCAGAAATACAATTCCTAATATGTTGCAATCATTTTAAAATCATAATTGATGGTAATATGCTAAAACCACAGTGTTTTATTTATGGAGATATGTCAGATAATTAAGGGATAAAAGCATCACAACTTAAGTGATATTTACATAAAACATGTAAATAAATATGTTCAAAACCAAGACTGCTTTGTAAAAAAAAACACTATTGCATTAAAAAACTGACAGAAACAGATGTTCAACATTTCACATATAAATATTGGTGCTATGTGGGCTTCTTATAAAACAACATTTTGGGTTGCTGAGACTAAATGAAACATACATACAATTGCTGGCTCTTTATATAGTGTTAAAGATATTTGTTTGGAAAAAATGTTTGCTTGGAAGAATCTGTGGTATGAGGTCAATCAAATACCACTTTCCAATGATACTGGGTATTCAGGAACTGAGTGATGATACAGGAGACCAACTCAGAGTAATTAAATCTAGCAGAGTGTTTTTAATTGAAACTAGACTAATGCCCAGATACTGCTTACATGATAATTATACTACATATTGCATTTTCAACCTAATGTTGATGGGTGGAATTTTTTTCATCATCATTGACTTAAAATGACTAGGTCTGAACTGTATAAAACTATGCATGGTTAACCAATGTAGTTTGGAGATTAAGCTTTGTGTAGTAGTATGTTCTGATAGCACAATATTTATGACAGAAAACATTCTGGAATAGTTTCTCAGATATGGCGCTGAGCTTGCACCAAAATGAAGATCAACACGCTGCTTTGTTTATCAAAAAATCTTGCTCTGCACAAAATGTCAGCTTAAATAAACAGAGTGCTTAACCACACAGTAACATTTGTGAATTCAGTAAATGCTAAACAATTGAATTTGAGATTATTTTCTTTATCAGGTGATAATATGGAAGCTGATTATAAAGCACATTGTTGCACAAAGAAGCATGATGGTTGTGGAGAAGAAAAATTGTGTTAAATGTTTTAATTACTTTAAAAAAACAGTATTTTAGTAAAATGAGAAACTAGTTTGGTTCCAACTTTTAAAAGATATTCAACAATAGCCAAGATTGCTTGTTTATTGGATGCTTTGTGTACATTTGATGATATTAGTACTTCTAGGAATGAAATAAGTTTTTCAATGGCAGATAAGATTGGAGGGCAAAAATAAAACTGAGAAGCTTTGTAAAAAGTAGTTTTAAAAGATTTTATGAAGTTAATAACTTAACAATTATCCATTAAGTAGATGTTGATGTTACTATTTCATACTTGCAAAAGGTTATCACCAAAATTTTAATTGAAGATGTGATGGTTTTTAACATGTCAACTTGACTTGACTGGGCTAAGGGATGCCCAGATAGCTGGTAAAGTGTTATTTATGGGTGTGTCTGTGAGGATGTTTCTGAAAGAGATCAGCATTTCAATCCATAAACTGAATAAAGAAGGTCACCTTGACAAGTGTGGGTGGGAATAATCTGACCCACTGAGGGCCTAAATAGAACAAAAGGTAGAGGAAGGGTGAATTAACTCTTTCCAGTTGAACTGGGGCATCCATTTTCTCCTTTGACATCAGCACTTCTGGTTCTTGGGCACTTGGACTTGGACTAAGACTTTGATATCATTTCTCCTGGTTCTCCAGCCTTAGAGTTCGGACTACAGTATCACCACCAGCTTTCCTGGGCCTCCAGCTTGCAGGTAGCAGACTGTGGGAACTCTCAGCCTCCAAAATCACATAATGTTACTTTATTATAAATCTCCTTATATATATTTATATGCTTTCTGTTTGTTCCATTTCTCTGACAAACTCTAACAGATTTTGGTACAGGAGTGGATTGAGAAGGGCAGAATTTTAAGAACGAGTTTTCTGAATTGGTTCTGTGGTTTCTAGAATTAGCTCTCTAATCTGATTAGATTTAAACTTGCTAATGTCTTTATTTCAAGAGGTAAAAAGATCACTGATAGTATATGGTGTGAACTGTTTACAGAGATACACAAAATACCGCATTGGACACTCCTAATCAACCAGCCGTTAAAAGCAGGAAGCTAAGTTACTCTGTATCTGATACTTTCTAACTTTTTTGGAAAACTAAGAAATATGATGACAATGGTTGGTTGCTCCTAATGTTGCTGGACAAAGTGGTGAAAGAAAAACACGAGCTCAGGGATTTGAATTCTCAGCTGAAGTGCTGCAAAAATGATCTAAGAGCTTCTATGTGTGCTCTGAAAGAGACCCTTATCTCCTGTAGTCATAGGACCTAAATTGTTGAAAATCAAATACATCAAATCTAATCCATTGAGATTGGGCTGTTAGAGTGGATTTTTAAGTTAAAACCTACGCATTCACACTGGGAGGGTCCAGAAGACATACCTTTTACCAGTATTTTGAGAAATAAATTTGTGAGAGGAGCCTGGAAAGGCTCCGTATCTACTCTTCCCTATAGTTCAGACCTTATAGTAGAAACTGTAATCACTGAATTGGAAAAACTAAATGCAATAAAAGTAATTAGATCCAGTGATGACAGGGGCCAAGTGGCATCACTCCATCCCAAAGGCATAGTGGGGGTGGTTACCATTAAAGGACAGCAGAGTCAAAGCAGCAATCAAAATAGTCTGACTCATGTAGGTTTATGGCATTGGCTAGTTAATCATGGTGTTCTTAGAAGTGACCCAGATAGGAAGCCTATTAAATTCTTACTTGATCTGTATAAACAGAAAAGTTCTAGGTCAAGTGATCTTGAATCATAAAAATGGAGTCACAATCTCTCAATCTGTTCTCCGAGTTGAGCCAGTTTATAAACACCAATCCCTTTGAATGAAGAGGAGGTCAGGTCGTCTTAAGGAAAGATCCCTCCAAAATACTGAAAATTTATGCTATTTATCATTCTCCCAGATTTTCCTCAAAAAGACCTGTAGTCTTCTCCCAGGGTAACTACACATCGGGGAGATGGCAATCATCAGACACTTGGAGGACTTCTGACTCTAAACAGACCTCAGAAGACCCAAAATGTTACTGCCATCCACTGGTCAGAGTAGGGGCTTAGCGAAGTCACATGATCAATGGAGTTTTACTCAGTTCCTCCTCACAATGAGTCCAGTGGGTCCTGAACCCATTATATTATTTCCCCAGTTCCAGAATGCATAGTTGGAATAGTCAGACTTAATAGCTGCCACAGTCCCCACATTTGTTCCCTGACCTGTGCAGTGAGGGCTATTATATTGGGAAGGGCCAAGTAGAAGTATTAGAAGTGCCTCTATGTAGCTTGCCAAAGGCTCCAAATATAATGGCAGTATAATTTGATAGAACCAGCTACTGATGAAATGCTGAAGATGAATTTTGGAAATACACTATCACTTTATTTTTGGATACAAGCTAAAAACAAGCTGGGTTTACTGAAATTACCTTAAAGGCTCCTTTTCCATCCCTTTACATATCTGTGAGATTGGTTTCTGTATAATGAGTGCCATTAAAATAAAGTGTAGAAACAGCACAGACAGTCATCATATCATGCATTGTTGCCAGTAAAATCTAGATTAGACGTGCTAATAAAGAAGAGGCAAATTGTTTGCATTTATCACATCAGACTTCTTTAAATACTTACACACTGTATTTCCAAAGTGTGCATTTGTATTTATTACATGAAATCACAGTTCATTAATAAAGTTTTAGTTGGGATTGTAGAAAGACAAATGGTATAACAGCAATTCTCTATATTAGTGACCTAGGCTCATTTTCTTAATAAGGAAGATATACTATTTTAAAAATTATTCTCTTTTTTATATATTATGTATGTTCTGGTTATATTTTAAAAAATGGAAGATATTCCTGTTTCTAAAAATGAATGTGTTTGTATTTTGCATATCTTTGGTTTATTTCAGTTTTCTAGTCATTTTATAGTATTTTCCAAAAGTAAAAAAAAAAAAAAAAAAAACTGGTTCCTCACTATAAATAGTACTTTTAAGGTTTTTATTCTGGAATAATTATAGAATCACAAGAAATTGGAAAGCTAGTAGAGAAGTCCGATGTACCTTTCACCATATTTCTCCCAGAAAGTATCTTATACAACTATGATGCACTGTCAAAACCAGAAAATTGATGTTAATACAGTATGTGTACTTAGTTCTATCATGTTATCATGTATGTTAGTTGGTGTAACCGCCACCACAATCAAAATACCACAAAGATCTGCCTAGTGCTACCTCTTGACCATCACGCCCATCCTCCTCTACCTCCAACATTTCCTACCTCTTGGAACCCAAAAACATGTTTTTCATTTTTATGATTTTGTTTTTGTCAAAACTGTGGTATAAACAGAGTCATTCAGTATGTGACATTTCAATACATTTTTTTTTTTTCATTCAGAATGATGCCCTTGAGATTTATTTAAGTGCTAGGGATCAGAACTCCAACATATCTTTTGGAGGGGACACAATTCAACTTGTAATGTTAATCATGCATAATACTGGTCTATAATTTTCTTCTTCCATTTTTTTTCTCAAGATCTTTCTCAGATTTTGATTTTAGTATGAGGCTGGACTCATATATTGAGCTGAATGTTGTCTCTCTTCCTCTGTTTTCTGAAAAAGTGTATATAACTTTGATTTTATTTATTCAATGTTAGAATAAATCAGCAAACTAATTCAGTCTTACATTTTCTTCTTGATAACAAATTCAGTTTCCTTAATGAAGTACAGTACTATGCAGATTTCCTGCCTTCTTAATTTTGAGAAATAGTATTTTTAAAGAAATGTAACTCTTTGTTCCATGTTGTAAACTGTGTTGGCATATAGTTCTTAACAGTGTTTTTTTTTTCCATTCTTTAATGTTTGTAGGCTCTAACTCTTTATCATTAAAACTGGGTAACCCGCTTTTTCAGCCATGCTACCATCTGAATAAAACTTTCCTCCTAAGAACTTGGTGCATCATTCATTATTTTATCATACTTACTAAACACCCTATGAGTGCTGTATGGGTGCTGAAAAATGAAGGTCAAGACTGAGGCATTCTCTGCCTTCAAAGAATCTACAGTCCTGTGTAGAATGTGGTTATTAAGAAACAATTTAGAATCAAGCATGTTTAGCATAAAGAAAAGAAGACATTATGCTTAAAGAAATATCTCATGGATCTGAAGGTTAAATAGAATACAGTCAGGGAGGTGGGTGGAAGGGACAGACTGGGAGTTTGAGATTTGTAGATACTGACAGGTATATATAAAATATATAAATAAAGTTTATATTTTATAGCACAGGAAATATATTCAAGATCTTGTAGTAGCTCACAGTGAAAAAGAATATGAAAATGAATATATGTATACTCGTGTGTGACTGAAAAACTGTGCTGTACAACAAAAACTGACACAACATTGTAAACTGATTATAACTCAATAAAAAAAAGAATACAGTCAAAGAGAAGGAAGCACCTTCTAACCAAAGAAAAAAGCTAAATAAAATTGCAGGAGCAAGAGATAATAAAGTATATCCAAGAAGTTATGTAAAAATATAAAATATAGTTCTAACAGGTTTTGGGTGGAGACTTTCAGAGTTTTCTATATAAAGTATTGTGCCATCTGCAAATCTATTGCTTTTCTATACATTAATAATAAACTATCAGAAAGAGAATGAAGAAAAAAACTCAAAGACAAACAAAAATTCATTTAGAATTGCATCAAAAAGAATAAAAACCTAGGAATATACTTAACCAAGGGAATGAAAGACCGATATTCTGAAAACTGTAAATTATTGATTAAGGAAATTGAAGATGGTTCAAAGAAGTGGAAAGATATCATGTGCTCTTGGATGGGAAGAATTAATATTGTTAAAATGCCCATACTACCCAAAGAAGTCTACAGGTTGAATGTGATCCCTATCAAAATATCACGGCATTGTTCACAGAACTAGAACAAATAATCCTAAACTTCATATGGAACCACAGAAGACCTCAAATTGCCAAAGCATTCTTGAGAAAAGAAGAACAAAGCTGGAAGAATTACCTTCTTTTCAAACTATACTACAAAGCTATAGTAATCAAAACAGCATGACACTGGCACAAAAATAGACACATAGATCAATGAAACAGAATAGAAAGCCCAGAAATAAACCCACACACTTATGGTCAAATAATCTATGACAAGGAGGCAAGAATATATGAAGAAGAAAAGACAGTCTCTTCAATAAGTGGTGCTGGAAAACTGGACAGCTACATGTAAAAGAATGAAACTAGAGCATTTTCTAACACCATATACCTAAATAAACTCAAAATGGATTAAAGGCCTAAATCTAAGACCTGAAACCTAGAACTCCTAGAAGGGAACATACAAAGAACACTCTTTGACATAAATCATAACAACATTTTTTTGGATCTATATCTTAATGAAAAATAAATAAAAGCAAAAATAAACAAATGGGACCTAGTTAAACTGAGAAGCTTTTGCACAGCAAAGGAAATCATCAACAAAATGAAAAGGGATATGGGATAGGAGAAAATATTTGCAAATGACGTGGCTGACAAGGAATTAATATTCAAATATAAAAACAACTCATACAAATCAATATCAAAATCAGTATAAAAGAATCCAATAAAAAAATGGGCAAAAGACCTAAAAAACACACATTTTTTTCCCAAAGAAGACATACATGTGGCTAATAGGCACATGAAAAGTTATTAAACATAGCTAATTTTTAGAGACATTCAAATCAAAACAACAGTATCACCTCACACCTGTCAGAATGTCTATCATCAAAAAAGTCTACAAATAACAAAAGTTGGCAAGGATGTGGACTTGGCAAGAGTGTGGAGAAAAGGCAGTACTTGTGGACTGGTGGTGGGAATATAATTTGGTACAGTCACTGTGGGAAACAGTATGGAGGTTTCTCAAAAAGCTAAGAATAGAATTACCATATGATCCAGCAATTCTACTCCTTGAAATTGAAAGATTGGATCATTAAATATAAGCTTAGTAGGATGTACAATAAAGAAGGAGGGTACAGTTGGGTAAAGAAAGTTGAGAGATGCAATTGAATTTAAGTTCAAGGGAGGCTGAGGTTGAGAGAGAGTTCAAATGGGGACAGATTAACACAGAAATTTGAAAGAGACAAAGCTGTAGTGGAAACGGGATGCATGTGTCTGAAACTTCTGACACAAGCCTGGTGATAGAATTTTGAGCTAAGAAAGAAAGAGGCAAATGCATAGAGGGAGAAGTGTGAGCCTTATGTGATATCATTGCTCTTAGAACGTCCTGTGATGTCTTTGTAATCAGACTCCTGTGTCATCTCTGTTGTGAGATCAAAGAGAGTCCCTTTGTGTCCAGTTTATAACTTATTCTTTCCCCCTCACCAAACATACAAATCTACCAGCCTGTGCTACTATACAGAACAAGATTCCATAACTAAATCTTGCAGCAATACAAGAGTGAAAGGAATACGTGTGATTTGTCCCCAAAGCAGATTATAAAATTACTCAGTAACAAGCACAGGGCAAAATACTTCCAAAATGATGTCATATCCAGCAGCTCATAGAGCCTCATTGATTATCTCACTGCCAGAAGAATTCCAAATCTTTTGACCCCCTGCTATCTTCTTGACTTGGTTACTAAATCCCATCAATATGGTCATGAGAGATGAATGCTTCTACAATGGCATGAGTACCAGTCAGAAAGGTCTTAAGTAAAGAAAGAGATCTCTTATAGCAATAGCTTTATATAGAAAAGTTTAGAATTACGCAGTAGATAAAGTCTAACTGCAGACCTGAGATGCCTCGAAGCAATAATGGGAAATAAACCTTGTAATTGTATTTATATTTTCACAATGAATAGGACAAATGCAGTCCCTTTCTCTTGGGAACCAGCTTCAAAGTTCAAACAGTACTGTCTCCTGATACAATTTTTTTTGAAGAATAGCTTTGAAAGTATCAAGAAAACTGATTTTTTTAATGGTTTTGGGTAACATATTTACATTTAAAACTTTTGAGCTTGCATTTTCCTCTTTTTATGCTGAATCTGTCAACTGGTTGGAATTTGTAATTTATGGCTCTACAGCAATCCAGTATTCTTTATCCTCAAGTGATCCTATTGCCATGAAAGTTTATGTTACACTGATGAAAAACATTTCTACAAGCAAGATTATTTTCTGGAATTGTTATATGATGTTTCTTAATGTGCTGTTTTATGTGTGGTACTCACACACAGTTTTTCTGAAGGGCTTGTGATCATAGAAGAATTAATGAAAATGTTAATTTCTTAAGATATCTCCCATAATGCTTCCTTTTTCAGTAATTTATTTCCAGCCTCAAATGTTTATCTTTCTTCTTATAGTTTCACTCATCTTCATTGTTTCCCTACTATTTAAAAGATACATCATATAATATTAATATTTGGAAAAATAAGAATATATAAATAACAGTCTCTAACTTTAAGTGTTATGATCAATCTCGTGGCAAAACTAAACTCTAAACAGATAATTTAATCTGATATCGGAGCATTTTTTTTGTGAATATTTATCAGCCACAGGTCTGGTGGGGTTGAAGAAGGAGGAACACATACATGACTACACTGATCATCATTATCATTCAGCTGTGTTTTATTCACATAAGCCAAAATGCTTTACTTTTGTCTAATACAAAAATTTTTAGTGTTACTCACATTTGTCTAACACATAACAGCTTCTCTAGAATTATGACTTCCTTAGGCTATGATTCATTTTTTTTAAATCATCCGGGGTTTAATCAGAATGTGGTTTCAAAGTTACAAGGATAATTTAAAAGCACAGAAGCCACATATTTACCAGAGGTATAAAACTGCACCTACTCACAACAGCTTAAAACTTTTTACATTATTTCTGGTTCCAAATGTTTATTTACCAGAAAATCGGCCTTTATTTACTGAGCAATTGATTTTCTATGTTAGAACATTTCTCAAAATTAACCTATTTATATGCAAGAAAATTTGGGTGTTTTATAAGGAAACACTGGCTTGATTTGGGTGAACTCTTTTCATATTTGCATTTCTAAGATTTTACTGAAGAGGAAAATCTGGCATCCTGTTTTTCATTGGTCAAGGTGTGCACCATGAAGCATTGCCTTGCCCACATCTTCAGGCTCTGAAATTTGCCTCCTTTGGGCAGCCAGAAGAAGCAGAAATTCCCCAGCTCCAGTTTGGCCAGTGGAAAGGTAGGGCAGTCTTTCCCCATCAGCCAATGCAGAGCATGAGGGTTGTCCCAGCCTTTGGAGGTGGTAGAGGAACGAGTGTGGTCTGGACACGGGAAGTCCTTGAGTTAACACTATGCCTCTCCCGTAGGAAACAAACAAGATCCCAAGGTCTGGAGAAAGCCTGAGTAGATGAGCTGGTGTCACGGAGAAGATCTTATGGGTCTACCATACTACCATTTTTTTTTTATTATTTTTTAAAAATCTTGATACCCTTCTTTACATGTAATTAATAATTTTCTTCAGCTATTAACACTGAGACTACAGATACCTCTGTCCCACAATACTAGCAATACTGATCAGGGTAGGCTAACTGATGTAAAATACAATCTCCCACATTTCAGAAGAGGGTAAAATTTATCCTTGTACCAATTTCAATGTAGATATTTATTGTAAAACTTCTGTAAAGCTTTTCCCAGTGGTGAGTCAAAGATCTTTCTATCTACTACTCTCCATTGTTATCAAGTGTTTCAAAGTCCTCTGGAGTCTTGAAGTCCTCTGCTGATCCCTGGTATCTGGACATTGAACAAGAGCAGGTCCTTTAATGAGAGGACCTACATTATTCTCATCTGCACTTCATCAACCAGAACTACTCACACTCCTCTCTTGCACCATTCTGGAATATAAAACAGACTTGGTCAGTAGCTAGCATCCTTATTAGGTCCATCTTCTACTTAGGTCTTTCAAAGAGGGATGGGTATGGATCCAGGGCAACCTGAGGAAAGGATACTAGAAAAAAGATTTGGTGTTCTTATGTTATTGACATGATTAGCTGAATTTTGCCCAAGTTGGAGAAGAAATATGCTGTTTACACACCTGAGAATATTGCACTTGGATCCCTAATACTCTTGTGTAAGGTTTTTAGCTTCAGTTTTATAGAGGTTGCTCTTGTTGGTCATTATTGATTGATACCCTGTGATTTTAAATTCAATCCCATAGAACAATGTTGTCATGGAAATAATAACAGTAACAGCAGTGTAAAATTCCTCATCTCAGCCCATTCCCCAAAAGGCATATTAGTCTAGTTGAACTTCCTTAATAGTAATCAATTGAAAAACATCCAACTAACATTTATAAGCTGAGAAAAAAATCTCCGTAGAAGTAAAATGCGTATCATTGTAAAGAAACAAAAATACTCAAAATTGGCAGTGTCTAATATAGTAGTTCTAAATGGAAAACAGGATGAATTGCTATTTGTAGTTAGCGTTTATCACTTAATGAGCATTTGATAAATGTTGTGAATAAATGTCTGATAAATATGGCTAGTTATAAATAACAAGTTTTGCTTCTATGACCTAAATATCAATAGAAAACTTTCCTATAGAATGAAAATGACTTGAGACTCCTGATTTTACTGAGAATCTAAATATTTAAGGCAAGATATGCGAGGTTCATGAACTTAGATGCCAATTACTATATTTTTCAAATGGTCAATTGCCGATTGTTAATTTTATCAATATTAATATAATCCCATGGCAAAATTTCACCTTTCATAGCAGACTGCATTTTCCAAAATGACCCATCCTTCATGCTCTTTTTAATGTGTCTTTGATATTCCTTCCATTGTAACCTGTGATGTGGTAGGATATGCCTTGCTCACCCTCCACTTTGCAATTCTGTAGACCTTTGTTTTAACCAATACCATATAATTGAAAGATGCTTTGAAATTCCAAAGGTTTGATTATAAAAATGTTATACGTTTTTACTTTGTTCTCTTGGGATATTTGCTTTCTGTTACCATGCTGGGAGGAAGTCCAAATGAGAATTCTTAGACATTAATTAGACATGAGGCCCTTTGTAAGTGTCCAACCAACAGCCCCGCTCAAGTCTCAGCCGAAAAGCAACATCAACCACCAGATGTGTGAGTAAAGAAACCACCACCACATGATTTTAGCCTTCAGTTAGCAAGTCTTCCCAGGTGTATCCCTATATATTGTAGATAAGACAAGCCATCTTGAACCTCAGCATCTACAACACTTTTAAAACAGTTTTGTGTGTGTGTGACACGAGGTTTGATATCATTTGTTATGCAGCAATAGTAACTGGAACATCCCTCATTCGAACATAATTGTATGTCACAACTCCCCATTAAACTTTGTTTTTTCCTAATGATAACTTGATGTAATAATGTTACATATGTACTTCATCGTCAATTGCTCTACTTGACTACCGCCAACCATGTAGCACAGAAACATTCTCCTTTGAAATTATATAAATATATTTCTATTTAGGCTTTAGTTTGATATAGTTCCTAAATATTTTTGACACTAATATTATTATATGATTTGGTTATGCAAATATATATTTTTTTAACCAGTAGATTGTCAACGCATAGCGAAAAACTGATGCATGGCAAATGGTCAGTAAATATTGCATGAGTAAATGCACATGGATGCTTTAATCTGTTTAGAAATTTAGATAGAATGGTGTAAAAGCAAAAGGGTATAATGCTTGATTTGTATTGTTATTTCTAAATGTAAATTTGCTATTTACCTTATTTGTGATTTTATAGAATTATTTATTAGACCATTTCAATATTTGATAATGAAACTGCATCACTTTTCCATTCTATGGTATGGAAATTGTTGCTGTGCACTTGTTGAAAAATGTCTTTGTCATTTCAATAATAATAAAAATAATGATAGTAGTAACAAAAGCAGTTAGCATTTTCTACATGCTTACTATATGCCAGAAATTGTCCTAAGTTCTGCCTAAGTTACTGAATTTTTTTTTCTTAAGTTAGGTTTATTGAGCTATAGTATACTCACCATCAAATTCCCTCCTTTAAGTTAAACAGTTCTATAAATTCTGACAAATGCATAGTTAGGAAAACATCATCACAATTAAGACATAGAAAAATTCCATTACTATAGCTTTTAAGAACTTGAGTTTTCTTCTTGTCTCTGAGTCAATTTAGTTGATAGGAACAAGACAGACATTCAGAGAACAGCAGAATTCTTAGTACTAACAAAACCTAACTTTCTACACTTTGAAGAGAATACAGCTTCTTCTAAAGTAACTAGACAGATGAAATTCTAAAATCATATCACCAAAGATGTATAGGAAATTTTTCCTTAATTTCCAAGCTCATCAATTTCCTATGTAGATAGATGATCTCCATTTTCCCATTTTTGTTTGTGTATTTTAATTTTTATGTGTTTATAGGCTCTAAACTACAGTGACTCTTACAAGATAGAATTTCATTTTGTTATGTGTAACAGTACACAGATAAACAGCTGGTGTGTAAACCAAAAAAGAACTTGAAAGGATTACAATCCTTAAAGTACAGAAAGGGAGAGTAAACAACAAAACAAACCCTTGACCTCAAATTCTATTTCCAACAACATAGAATATATTCATGTCCTTTAACGATCAAAAGCAGAAACAAAAATTCATTGCCAAAAATTTTTTTCTAGAAGATTAATCTGAAAGTTCTTCAGGCTGAAGAAAAATATTATTCAAAAGAGAACTAGAAATAATGATTAAGCAGATAACTAGAAAAGGCTTTTTTCATTTGCAAAAAAAGTATTTTCTTACATGGATTTATTTAAAACAAAAACAATTAAAATATATTGTGAGAAGTTTATACAATATGTAGAGGTAAAAATAATAATATAAGTACAAGGGAGGGAAATAGAAATATATTGTAAGGGTGTGTATTAAATGTGAGGTGTATAATATTATATAAGTGTAGACTATGATTTTATAAGATGCATATTGCAAACTCTAGAACAGCCACTAGAGACAAATTTAAAAGATACATATTAATATGCCCATAGAGTTAATAAAATGGAATTATCAGTAATTATAATAAATACAAGTGGCTAAACACATGAGTCAGAGGTACAGTATTGTTAGACAGAATACAAAAGCAAGTCTCAACTATGTACTGTTTGTGAGATGCAGAAAAGTTAAAGTATAATGACAGAAGAAACATCGTGGAAACCCTAGCCATGAGTAAGCCCAAGAGGTTATATTAATATTAGAAAAATTAGACTTCAGGGCAAGAAATACTAATAAAGGTAAATAGAACAACATTTCATAATGATGAAAGGATCAATTCATCAATAAACGTAATAGTCTTAAATGTGTATTCACAGAATAACGTAACTTCAAAATATTAGAAGTAAAAACTGAAAGATGTAATAGGATAATTGCCATTAAAAGCTGGCAATTTCTATAATGACTCTCAGTATTAATAGAAAAAATAAAAATGCACTAAGGATTTAGCACTTGAGCAATACTCTCAACTAACTTGACCTAGTGTATTCATAGAACACAGCTATCAAATGCATATTAAACCAGTGCAGAATACATATTATTTCAAAGTGCATGTGGAACATTCAGAAGATTGATCATATGCTAGTCATAAGTAATCTCAAATTTTACAGGATTTGAATTATACAGATGACACTTTGACCAAATATAACTGAGTTAGATAGCAATAATACAAATATTGATTTTTATGAAGTCTTATACATACAAAAGCATGTACAAGGTATGTTTAAGGTTTAAAATATAGTAATATGCATCATGAGTTGTAGAGAATGGAAAGATGGAATCTCCTGTGTGTACTTCTGCAAAAAGTACCCATCTTCTCCTAGGGAAAATCACCATCTTGAATTTTTTGTGTTAATCATTATATTTAATTTTTTATAGCATTACTAAATTTAATGCAAAAATCCAATCCTATGTAAATTAATTATAATTGGACTGTGATAGTTGTCAGACCATTTTTTGGCACCAGAATTTAGTATGATTTTATCAGCATGATTAGATATGTCAAGTACAATTATTGTACATTAAATAAGATCCAGCAATGCTACAGCAGTGACTACTGATTTTAGTCTTCAAAGAATCTGTCCTGAATTAATCCATGATTCTTCAAATTTGTCTTTCCAGGTAGAGAGAGTGGAATGGCAGTAATTTAGGAGGGAAGGGATTCTCCAAATTCACTATTTTGGAAGAATGTATAAAAATACAAAAATGTAGACCACAGAGTAAACAGTGCATGATGTAAAAGATCAAGTAGTGTTTTGAGAAGGGCAGGAAACATAACACGATAGGATGAGAGGGCACCTTCTAGCCACTTGTTTTTCAGAAAAAAATGTGTTTATTTTCTTTCTTTCTTTCTTTCTTTCTTTCTTTCTTTCTTTCTTTCTTTCTTTCTTTCTTTCTTTCTTTCTTTCTTTCTTTTTCTTTCTTTCTTTTTCTTTCTTTCTTTCTTTCTTTCTTTCTTTCTTTCTTTCTTTCTTTCTTTCTTTCTTTCTTTCTTTCTTTCTTTTTCTTTCTTTCTTTCTTTCTTTCTTTCTTTCTTTCTTTCTTCTTTCTTTCTTTCTTTTCTTCTTTCTTTTTTTAGAAAATAGCTACTATCTGAGACTAGGCTGAAGTAACAGTATCAACATGAATATTAGATGCATGGATGTGTAAAACCTCAAACATTCAGATGGTCCTGTTGTTTATGTTGATGTTATAGATGTATTCTTTGGAAAATAAGATGCTGGGATGGAAATTTGCATGTACTGGTTACGCCTCTCAGAAACATCTGTCTCAGGAATGTCTATAAAGAGGGAAAGAAAGGAGAATTGGGCAGAGGAAGAAACTTGGGTGTGACAGCTCTCTGACTAGATGAAATTTCTGGGGAGAAAATCAGTTACAAGCCATGATTAGGCAACACTTCCAGCAGCTGGTGGAGCGAGTGGGGATCTGGGTAGCATCTCAAGTACCCACGTCAGTTCACTCCATTGTCAGGTAGACTTACTTGATTTGTAGAATAAGTTTGGCTCATCTGGGAAGAGCTATTTCAAGATTTCAATCAGCCTTTGCCTAGGCAAACATAAAAATGAGGTAAATGGAGAAACTTCAAGCCTCGGCCCTTGTCGGAGGACAATACTCCGTGGGTCTCTTGTGCTCCTATACATCTTGCCATGTATGTCAGGAACGCAGACGGGGTATCCTTTACGCAAGGAGTAGGGTTGGGTTGGGAGCAAACAACTTTTAAGGAGCAGGTGATGTCCCTCTGAGACAAAGATCAGGTTTACTCACTGCTTGCTGTGAAAAGACAGATGCCTCTCAAGCTCAGGGATCTTCTCCTTCCTTTGCTCCACCACGCGTGCACGGCCCGTCTGGCCCTCCGCTTTGCTCTGTGGGGACAGCAGCTTGGGCCTTTGTTCCCTGCATTAACCAGTCAATGGATGCGTGCTTCCTCTGGGATGAGAGAGAGCCAGGCAGCTCCATTTGGCTGAAAGCAATTCCTGGGGAAGTCCTCAACTTTGGACAGTCAGCCGACAGAGCTCCAGGCATCTGGAGGATGAAACACCTCAGTTTTGAAGGGGGAAATCTGAGAACCACGCCACAGCATCCAATACCACGGCTGTTTGTTTTGCTTCTTGTTCCTTAATGCAACCAAGAACTGACACACAGCACACATTTGCTGGGCCCTAAAGGAGAACTGTAAACATAAGCTGATCTATGGAAAAGACCCTTGGATCTTGTCTCCTTACTTGTTCCCATGCACCCTCCCTTTTTTTCCAGTTTTCTTCCCCTAGTTTTTATTTATTTATTTACCTTACTTACTTACTTATTTACTTATTTTCTAACTGTTGGTTTACAATGTTGTGTTACCTTCTGATATACAGCACAGTGATTCAGTTCTATCTGTTTATCTATCTGCCTACCTATCTATCTATTCCTTTTCTGATTCTTTTTTATTATCCACTATTACAAGGTATTGAATTTAGTTCCCTGTGCTATACAGTGAGCCCTTGATGTTTATCTGCTTTATATATAGCAGTTAGTACATGCAAGTCTTAAACTCCCAATTTACCTCTTCCACCCTCCTCTTTCCCCCTTGGTAACCAAGTTTTTTTCTATGTGAGTCTGTTTCTGTTTTGTAAATAAGTTGATTTGTCTCATTTTTTAGATTTCACATATAAGTGATACCATATGGTATTTGTCTTTTTCTCTCTGGCTTACTTCATTTAGAATGATGATCTCTAGGTCCATACATGTTGCTGCAAACAACATTATTTTATCCTTTTTTAAAGCTTAGTAGTATTCCATTGTGTGTGTGTGTGTGTGTGTGTGTGTGTGTGTGTGTGTGTGTGTGTACGTGTGTACATACACCATATCTTTTTTATCCAGTCATCTGTCCATGGACATTTAGGTTGCTTCCATGTGCTGGCTATTGTAATTAATGCTGCTATGAACATTGGGGTGCATGTATCATTTCATATTAGAGTCTTTAAATGCTCGCTCTTCATGTAACCACCTCCAATATAGCTATTCACTGTCCTGGGTTTAAGGCTCATCTCTGCACAAGGCTCTGACTTCTCTTTTCTCTTAGGGCCTTGAGATCCTCTTTTATAGTCTTAACAAAATAGCTGTTTGGAAAATGCAGACTTGTTATGTCTCTTTCCTTAAAGTAGATAGGAATTTGCCTAATTCCAGTTTTTTGAATCCACTTTAGATTTTTGGGACTCTGCTTAGAAACATATTAGTTAGTAAATGCATGAGATAACTTATTGGAAACTTACTTTGTATTAGACCCCAACCATCTTTGTCAGTGTAGGAATCAGGTATCTTAATTAGCTTCATTAGCTTAATTTTTAAGATCAACTTAAATTGATTCTCGGAAGTAGTTCTGGGCCTGCATCATACAACAGCCAAGAGACTACAGAGAGCTGTAACTCGCTTCTCTGTTTTCATATGACTCCAATTATCTCTTGATATCATAATGCTGTAAAATGAAATTCACTGCCAAGCATTAATTATTTCTCATGAATCTTGAATCCATTGGGAATCTCTGGTCCTAGCTGCACTCATCCATCTACGATTAGCTGTGGGTTGAAGAAGCAGCTCTGCTAATCTTGAATGGGGTGTCCTGCATGCTTGAAAGCTGGCTGTCTGCAGGCTGGTCTAGGATGACACTGGTTAGGACAGTAAGGCTGCCTGCTACCAAGTCTCTGATTCTCCAGCATGCTAATCTAGACTTTTACTCAGAGCATAGGCAGAGTTTCAAAAGACTGAGTAGAATTATATAAGGCCTCTTGAGGCCTCAGCTTAAAACTGGCACAACGTGACATCTGCTGCAAATTGGACCAAGCAAGTCACAAGGCCTGCACATTTTAAAGGGCTGGGTAAATAGACTTTACCACGTAATGGGAGGAGTTTTGAAAAGCCACATTGCAAAAGGTGCAGGTACCAGGAGGGGAATAACTGGGGATGTTTTTACAGTTAACCTACCACAATATAGAATTAAGGTTTCCACTGGGCAGATTTTTTTTCTTCCTATATAATCAATTCATAGCTCTAAATTTTTGGATTCCCAAATAAAACCTTTTCTAATATTTAGGATTTCTGAATTTATTTCCCACTTGTCAAAATCAAAACAAAATAAAAATATTCAAGGCTGTTCAAAAAATACAGTAAATCCTTAAGAGACTGAACACTCTTGCCAATAATATAAAACCCACTGTTCATTTTTGTTAATTCCACTTGATTGTTGACCACCAAAATAAACACTGGCACAACTGTGGGACTTGCAGTTCTTTCAAATGGGAGCTGGAAGTAGCGGAAATAGACTTGAGGGAATGCAAGGTCAGCACATGATATGTGTTTACAGCCTTGTTCTGCCTAGTGATTTATACTTGTCACATACTAAGGGCTCAGCTCAGCTGTACTGTGGCGCCAACTTTCTTTTGTTATTAGCTTTATACTAAAGTGACTTGTACAGTGGAGAACAAATGAATTGCAGGAAGTTAAAAATTCGGAATAATCTTGGTGTCATTTTGGAAACTGATATGAAGAATGAAGCAGGAAAGATTTTTGGCATTTCACTTCTGAGTCTATTAGATAAGATAATCTAAACAAAAAAGATATCTGAAGTGTTTATAAAATAATGTGTTTGTCAAGGGCAAATATTTTTTTCCCTGTACACAGATGTCACTAGGTAGAATATTTCTGAGGTCATCTGTGGCCTCAAGACTGAGTGTGGTGATCAGCAACTATTTGTATTGTGCCTTATTCTTCTATTTATTTAATACATTTCAGTAGACTGACATTGTTGCTAATAGCAGCTCATTTTTTTGGACATTGACATCTTTTAGCTTCACGGGCTCTAGGTTTATCTGTGTGAATGACAGCTGTTTAACATTCTTGGAATTCCTACTCACGAAGATCAGTATAAAGAACCAATCCAGACTGTCCTAAAATTGTTCAATCTGTGCAAGAATGGGAAACATCTGAAAAAAAGTTGACAGTTTTTCTAGATTTTGCTTTAGAAATCAGTACGCCAGAGCCTTGTGCTGCTGAGGTAATAGTTTTATTGTTTATGTTTATTATTGCATTCCCTCAATTCTATTTCTGCTAGTTACTACTATTATGTTTTTTACCCATGTATGTAGGAGACGGTGATGGTTTTAAAAGGCAGTAATGTCTCCATGTGCTCCTTACTGGAGCTGAGAATTTCTTATCAGTCTGAGTTTAATTGTGAAGACATGTGGGAGGAAGAAAGCACGAGGGAGCAAGCTCTTGACTGCCTTACTTTTCAGGGTTATCGTGCATTATGGGATATCTTTAACCAATCCAACATCTTTAAGGGTTATCATTTGAGTGGTGACACTAAGCATTGACTTGAGGTCAACTGACTATCAGAATAACAAAAATATTTCATATAACAATATACATAGCCATTTAGGTAAAATATTAAGTGATGATGGGCACAAAACAGAGTTCTACAGTTCAGAGTTTACTAAAAATATTCTAATAGGAAGAGACTCCCCATGATCTGTGATGTTATCCAGACTCATATCTAAGGAAATTGTATTACTCTTCACTTGATAGCAATTTTTCGATTCAACATTGCTTTCATCTTTATTACCTGATTTGATCTGCACAACTATCTGATTAAAGTCAAAGGCAGTTCTCCTCACTTTTTATGAAGAACCTGAGGCATGGATTCTTTAAATAGTCTCCATATCTGACATTTGTGAATTGCGAAGATTCTAGCGCAATTAGATTGACAAAAAAAGCCAATACATGATTCCATTCATAGGGAGACAGAAAATTTTTAAGTGCATAAATAAGATACTTTTAAGTAGTGGTAAGCAATATGATAAAAATAAAAGAGGGTAATAGAATTTAAAAGTACTCAATGGCACTCCTTCAAACTGTGCAAATAAAGCAGGTTATAATAAAAGGCTCACACTTAAACAGAGACTTTAATATCAAGATGGAACCAACCAAGTGGAGAACGTGAGAGAAAGTAACCAGCGCAAGTGCCCTTAGATGGAAGCCAAGCTGGTATGCTTGCAAATCTAGAAAGAGAGCCAATGTGGCTTCCTACAGAGAGAAGAGTGTAATTGGTGTAGTGTGTGATCAGAGAGTTATGCAGGGACCAGATTCTATAGTCTTTGACCACTGTAAAATGTACAAACTTTACTATAAATGAAATGGAAAGCTATGGGATGATTTGGGGCATAGCAATTTGAATTTTCAGAAGATCATGCTGCTTGCTTCTGAACAAGTGGATTTTATAGCAAGGAGTTCAGTAAGGGTCTATGATGGTCATCCAAGTACACGTGGAGGGTTGGACTCGGAGTATAGCGATGACAGCACGGAGCAGTAAACAGCAGATAGACTTAGCACAACTACCTGAAGATTTGCCTGTAGATTAAAAGTGAGAATGAAGAATGGCTCCTAAGGTTTGGATAAACAACTAGGCAAATGATGATGCCATTTATCTTGGCAGGAGGGAACGGATGAAGAGTTGATATGGTAAAGTTGATCTGCTTGTTAGAACGAAGTCAGAAAGTCACATAGCAAGGTGATGTACACTTCTAAAGTTCAAAGAAGAGGAACAGAATATCATTAATGTGGCTCTCATTGGTAGATCACATTTAAAAGCCTAAGACTTGATGAGATCGGAGAGTGAGGGTAGAGAAGAAAGATCAGGGGACTGGATCACATCAATACTCTGGGAGATAAAATTTTTACTGCTGCAACTTTTTTTACCTTTTGCAAATGGCCATAACCCTAGTGATTTATAATACAGTTATTTCATATCCTATATGGATATATACAACCCAAATTGTTAACTTTTTAATATTTTTATTTGTTGCCCTGTTCTTATCTTTCAGTTTTCACCTTTATTTTTTCATGACAAAGGAATTTATTCATTGCCATGAATGGCAAAACTAGTGGAATATGTAGTAAGATGGTGCTTGGCACCCATTTTTTTTTTTTTTTTATGACAGCATTCACTGACTCTACATTTTTCCCAATAGAAAAAAACCTCAGATATGATTTCCAAGTACATTAACATGTTCTTTTTCCAGTGGTCCAGTAAGAAGTCATTGTTAGAAAAAATGGAATAACTTCCAGGTAAAGCCCATAAAAACAAGCACTATTACCAGAATGGATAGTTTTTATAAATATATCTTATTTCAAATTGCTCCACTGTGTGTAGTAACTAAAACATCTTTTTTTTTTTTTTTTCAGGCTTATAAGGCTCTACTTTTAAAACAAAACAAAACAAATCTTTCTCACACACAGAACAACAACCCATGCATACAACACAAACTTTTCACATAAACAAAAAAGAAAAGAGAACAGAACTGTTGACCAAAGGGGTTCAGGAATTAACATTCTACAAGTGCCTAAAATTATTCTTATTAGCATTTGAAAACAATCAATCAATGGGTTAGGTAGGCAGAGAAAATTTCGTAAAATGGGATATGTAGCTTTTTGGAGGAGACACAAAATTCTTATGGGATTTTGCTTATTTCCAAACTAAGAAGCATTTCAAACTGCATGTGGGTCATGTTTGTATTGAAAGGATTTAGTTACGGTTCCCTTTGAAGATCAAGCGGCATATAAGATGGCAAAAGAATGAGGAAGGATATGTGAAGTCAAAGTCAATGCAATTTCTTTAACATTAGTCTAGGATCTGAATTCAGAAACTGCCATGCACATTAAGCTCGTTAAAGAGCACGTATTATTAAAGTAGTGGATAATATAATTTAAGTGGAAGCCACTACTTTACAGATTTTTTTCCATCTTTCTTCACCCTTTCTTACCTACACATCTAGTTCTTAAGCTTTCTTTCCTCATGTTGTAGCAAAACAAGGACCCAAATAAATCCAGCTCCATACAGGCTGTAAGTTAGGGCAATTTTGGAGGTGAGGGTTTCGTGGCTTTTAATTTATAGCCCTTGGGAAAGTCTCTACACTGTAAGTGATGATTTAATGGCCATGTTTGGGTTCTCAATTTATTATGGAAAGGCCAGGTGAGAGCTCAGGGCAAGGCTTCTTTTGCCTGGATGTAAACTTCTAACAAATCAAATTCCTCAGATTGTGAAGGATGCAAACAAAATCCAGTTTGTTTGTATCTCATAGAATCCTGCCACAAAATTTCAAGGTTGACTTGTGGTGAGACAAGGTTAGTAATTTTCCGAATGCTTATTTTTTCCCCCTATTTTCTTAAGCACTTGCTATATAGTGGAATCACCTCCTGGGAACAGAATGTTCTCCAAAGCTGAGGAATCAACCCAGCTAGGCAAATACTCATGTCATCAATTACCATTTTAATATGTCTCAAAAAAAAATTCTTTGAAGTAATCCTTCCTCAAATCCTGTTTGAAACTGGATTTAAATAATGGGTAAGTGGATAAACATCTTGTGGAATTAAATGGATAAAGGGAAAAATGAATTTTGTCATGCATAAAGTTGTTATCTTTAAAGGAATGACTAAGAGAAACTCCTCCCAAAGATGCCAGTACATCCAGATGGAGGATTGTTAAACCAAGTAATTCCTAGCTCGTGGCAGGAAAGAGGGTGGGGATTTATGAGAGGTAAGTTTAAATGAAGATGGGGACTGAAACAGCCCAGTGGAGACACAAATGCCAAATTTTACATGATACTTTCCATCTTTTATTTCTCTTTACCCCAAATTTGCCTAGTTTCCGTCATCATCGAGTGTCTTACACTCATTTTGAATTATATTAAGCAACTTGATAGCCATTCATTATTTTTTTGAATAAAGGATAAATATAATTAAGAATTAAATATGTAATTTCCAATGTTACATAAAACATATTCATATTATCAATAATAATAATCCAAATATTCACATCCTTTCAAATTGTCATTGAGAGAAATGATACTCTGACAAGCAGTTTTTATCACTTTTAAATTCACATAAAATTAAAGAAAAGCTTGTTTGTAAACAATGAGCAAAGACTGTACTTAATTATCCAAGTCATTTAAAAGACGCCATTTACTCAAGTAATGCTGCTCTTGAAATAAATGATGTAAAAATAAATATGACATTGATTGGAATAGAAAATAATTGAACCTATTAAGACGTAATCTACACTCATTACCGTACCCTGCCTGGTACATGTTAGGACCTCAACAACTCATTTCTAGCAAAAGACTTGCATTTAAATAAATTTAGAACTCTTAAGTGCATTAAATACTAAAGTATGTAACTTGGATTTAGGTGTAATATATGTATTACTTTGCAACCTATGAAAAATTTAGAGGTGTGAGTAGAGGTCGAAGGCACCATCATCATATTTCTCTGTTGGATCTATTCCACATTGAACTTACCTAATACTGAACTCAGATTCCCAGAAAATATAACATAAGAAATGTTTTAGACATGCATCCCTTAGCTGACCTTAAAAAAAAACCTCAAGACTTCCTCTTTGCTTATTGCTTTCTCACTTTATTTATTTCTCTTCTCATTCATTTCTTCCTTCTTCCTTGTTTTGGAGCAGTCATGAAATTTTGAATATTAAAATGATTATTAGATGATTTAAAAGGTTATTGTTAATTTGGGGGAGCATAATGTATTGTAGTCACGTAAAAGAATGTCATTCTTAGGAGATGCACGCTGAGGTTCTTAGATACACATATCTATATTCTTTTTCATCATAAATTACTACAAGATATTAAATATAGTTCCCTGTGCTGTGCAGTAGGACTTTGTTGTTTATCTATTTTATATATAGTAGGTAGTATCTGCTAATCCTGAACTCCCAATTTATCCCTCTCCCCCCACTTTCCCTCCTAGTTACCATAAGTTTGTTTTCTATGTCATGAATCAGTTTCTGTTTTGTTCACAAATGAACCAAACAATTTCATTTGTGTTGTTTTATAAGATTCCACATATAAAAGATATAATATGGTGTTTTTTCTTTCTCTTTCTGGCTTGCTTTATTTAGTACGATAATCTGTAGGTTCATTCATGTGGCTGAAAATGGCATTATTCCATTCTTTATATGGCTGAGTAGTATTCCATTGTGTGTGTGTGTGTGTATAAAATATATATATATATATAAAATACACCACATCTTCTTTATCCAGTCATCTGTTGATGGACATTTAGGTTGCTTCCATGTCTTGGCTATTGTATATAGTGCTGCTATGAACACTGGGGTGCATGTATCTTTTTGAATTAGAGTTCCCTCCAGATAAATGCCCAGAAGTAGGATTGCTAGATTATATGGTAAGTCTATTTTCAGTTCTTTTAAGGAATCTCCATACTGTTTTCCATAATGGCTGCACCAAATTACATTCCCACCAACAATGTAAGAAGTTTCCCTTTTTTCCACAGCCTCTCCAGCATTTATCATTTGTGGACTTTTGGATGATGGCCATTCTGGCCAGTGTGAGGTGATACCTCATCGAAGTTTTGTACTAATCTACTCTTCAATTGTCTATAGAAATTGCAAGTTTACAAAAATAAATTGCCTAAAACCTGAAGATATACTCCTTGGCAAAAAACTGAATTATATTTCAAGATTTCTTTCTTTACTCCAAAATAGTCAAAACAGCAAGACTGGAATGGCAGTGTGGAGGTGTAGAGAGTAGTGATGGTAGATGGAATAAAGGTAGCATCATCAGTGTCTTTCATGTTCTAAATAAGTGATTTACCTTTTGACCTTATTCATTTTTGTTAATCTGAGTCATTTTATCGTGTTATTTCCTTTTTTTCTATTTAAGTTTCAATATATGGCCTTCTATTTCTTGTTTTAAAACAACTGTTGCTATGAATGTAAAACTTTTTTCCATTTTTTTTCTTATGAGAGCTCTCCAGATCCATTTAATCAAAATTTTAATCAAAGTATAGTTAGTTTGCTTCAATGGTACAAACATGAGTCATGTTTATGAAGGAAGACTAAACATTCAGATGTCTCTTAGTCTAGGAACTAAATGAAAATGGACAAAGCAATTTATTGGCAATCATTTGTTTTGTTTAATCTATATGCAAAATGATATACCCAATATGCAAACAGTACCCACAGCTCTGTTTTTATTTACGTATTGTTCAACCATTGGAAACTTTCATGGGAACCTAAAGCAAAAAAAAAAAAAAAAAAAAAAAAAAAAGGCTGAAATAAAATACATATTTGGAAAAATCAACCATATGTGAATATGGAATGCCAAAAGCAATAAAAATGGTTTTATGAATACCCCATCTATACACAGAATAGCTTCTAATGGGAAGGCAATGAAGAAGAGTATTACATGAGGAGGAATACCTATCAAAGCAGGAGAACAAATTTAGCAACCTGGGTTCAGTTTTCTAGAATAAGACACATCTTAAATTGGTTTTGGAAATCTACTCCAGTTGAGAGGCTGGCTAAATGCACTCTGTTTTCACAATTTCAGATGCTTAGAAAAGGTATTTTCAAGACAACACACTGAGCTTGCAAGAGAGAGAATAATACACTCAGAATGTCGCCAAAATAAGTGGATAATTGATTTAATTACCTATGCATTTAAATGAACAATAAAAAAAAGCAATGAAAACAGACAACAATTTAATGCTAAAAACACCTACAAAAAATCTTTTTTTATAAAGATCATGATGCATTAACTACTTGGGGGTTCGTGGGGTATTTCCTGGACAACAACACAACAATCAACACTTTTGATTCAAGGAAATCCTTTTTCTTTTTTCCTGCTTAGTTTTTTAAATGAAAGCTAAACCATGATGCTTTTTTTTTTTCCCAGCTTATGAAAACCCAATGCAGATTTAGTTTTTAAAAACATTATAAAGAACAAGCTATTCTAAGTGTTTCCCTCCTCTGCCATCTTCTGCTCCCAAGGTTGGTGAGAGAGGCACATTCAACGTGCTCCAGATCATCACATTATCTACGAAGACTTGTCCCATGGGTGTAAGGCAGAAGGAATAACTGTTGAAGTCAGGAATGGCCTGCGTCCCCACCCTTGTGATTAACTCAAACAAGAAGGGATGTGGCAACAGCAGATACTGCAAAACTTAAACTTGAGATAGAAACCATGCTCTTGTTTTTCTCAACAGATTATGTGAGGATGGTGCCAAAGGATCCTGCACTTTGGTAAAGGAGACCAGGAAAGCCAAGTAGGAAACAACAGCAAAAAGGAGAAAAATCTACATTTCTCAAATATTCTTTTTGTAATTCAGAGTATTACCTGAGTATTGTTAGAGCATCGTAATACATTTTTGTTAAGGTTTTCCCTTGATTAATATTCTGTCTGCTTTTTTAATGTTTAATTTTTCTATAAAAAAATTTAAAGTGTATTATACATTTACAATTAAATCAAAGAACAGTTAAGTGATAATTTTAATGAATTAGGTAAAAGGTAAGAGAGTGGGAAATTACAGTGGGAAGTTGCAAATGTCTGAAAAGAATTCAAAAGCAGTTTCTCTAGAACAATGATCATATTAACTTGAGATTATGAAGATTAGCATGCTATCCAGAAGAGAGTTTTTCATGCTTAAATATGATATTTATGAAGTGTGCCATAGTAATTCTAAATAAACCTTTGCCATTTTGTTTTCATTGCTACATTATTTTTTAAATAGCGAATTTTCTATGCTCTATAATGTTTTCATTGAAATATGAGAATAAAAATAAGTACATACATGTACTTGTATGTAGAAAAATATCTACTTTCATCTATTACTTATATAAATATACAGCTGTCACCACTGAAGCAGTGAATTCAAATGTGGAAATAAATTCTTGAAGTTTTAACAACTTAAAATATAGCACCTTATACATTTGCAAAATACTTTCCTATCCATTTATTCAAAATCTGATATAAAATTTTGCTAAGACTGAACAGATGAGAAACTGAAGCTTAGAGACGGCAAATAACTTGATCAAGGTGAACGTAGCTAAGTTAAGGCAAATGGACCTAAAACCAAGTTGCATTCCTTTGAGTCCATTGCTCTTTGAGACCCTTCCAGTCATTCCTTTTAGACTAATCAACCAATAGAGTAACATTCAGCTTCTGCTCATCTATTTCCAGTAACAGGATGATCACTAACCGACACACAGTGATCACTTTCATCTTTGAACAGTTTAATTGGGAATAATTTCCTCCTTACATCAAAATGCTGATTTTAGTCCTGTCTTCTGGAGTTATATAGGATAAGTCTAAACCATTTTTATCACGTCACCTCTAGCTATTTTACAATACTTGATAAAATTCAAGGGCGGGACCATGATGGATGATACTACAAAACTGGCAGAAGAAACAGATACGTGGAGGGAAGTGGACTAAAGTGACCTTTTAGAGCTCCTTGGAGATGGTTGTGAAACTACAGCTCATAGCGAAGGAAAGCTAGGGCTAGGGTAGGACTAGGGCTCATACATGCAGTCAGTAATTTATTCATCTTATTGAGCACCCAGTATCAGCCAAGCAAAGCGTTAAGAATAGTGAGGAGGAGAAAAAAAAATGAAATACTGCATGATCTGAATCCAAAGGGAGTAGGCTATGGAACATGAAGCTTAGTGAGGCTGAAGAGCTTGATCCAAGTTACCCAGGCAGTAAAGTTTAGACCCAGGATTTGAAAATAAGGCTGAATCCCAAAGTTTGTACCTTTTTCACTATATCGTGAAAAAGTAAGCTGAAAGTTTCAAGCAGAAAGAACTTTTTAATAATATCAAATATCATCAATGAGTAGTTAGACAACTTGGAATTGGGGCCACATTTGGTAAATGTTTAAAATAAATTTTATCAGAGTTTAATTAGTAGTATTGCACATGAAATAAAAAGATATAAATGCCATCTTGTGACTTTTAACAAATTCAGAGGTGAGAAAAAGAGACAATTGGGTAGAATTATAAAGGGAACTATTATCAAAGAAAGACAGCTACCTCCCTTTCTTCCTCTTTCTTCTGTTATTTATCTGTTTGTTTATTAGAAGCAGAAAGCTTATAAACTTCGTATCATTAGGGCAAGATTCCTTAATATCAATACTGTTGATTTCTTGGACCTGATAATTTCTTGTCATAGGGCTGGCTGTTCTGTAAACTTTAAGATGTTTAACAGCACTCCTAGCCTCTCCCTAGTAAATGCCAGTAACACTGACTCCCAGTCCTGACAATCAGTAACGTTTTTACACATTGGCAAGTGCTCCCTAGGAGACAAAATTGCTCCCCGGCACCCCTAATTGAAAAGCACTGCTTTAGGGCAAGAAAGCAGTGGCGGTAAGAATGTTAAGATGGTAACAACAACAGCTAGAAAATGATATAACTTATGGAGAAATAGCATGAAGGAAGTCAGTCTTAGAAGTTAATAAAGAGAAGAATGAAAAGGAAGTGTGAGTAAAGATGTGGACTTGGTAGGAGTATATTCATAACTGAAGATTCTGTTTTTTAACCAGAGAAGTAAAATTAGAACAGCTATTAAAAATGGGAGGGCAGGTTGATATTAATGGAATTTAGTGGTTTGATAGAGAATATGATTAAGGTTTTGCAAAAACAACTTGTCAAGAAAGCTTGAGGGAGCAGCTGAGGCTGAATAATAACTTGAAATGATGCCAATCAGTAAGCTGATGAAATATTCCCAAGCAGCGTTCAGCCTCAAGGGAGTCGATGAATAGAAAACAAATGGTGAGATTGATCAGTGTTTGAGGGTTTAACGGGGCAGGTGTGGCCCTGAAGTAAGCTGGACAGAATTTAGATCCCAGGATAGAGTCAAGAGATTGATTAGGTCCAGGCTTGGGTACCAAGGAGAGAACTAGTGAGGGCAGGAAAACCAGGGGGAAAGCAGTGGAATATTAATGGATTGGAGGTTTTGACCAGTTTCAAAGGTATGCCTCACATAACAAAGCGGGACAAGTGAAACTCTGAAACAAATTATAATTATTCAAAAGAATTAGATGTGTGTATAGCTGTGGAAGGAAGAGAACCCTGCTGATGGAGACATATAAGCAGGCTCTGTGCATCAGATGCTCCTGTGTGGAATGTTTACGTACTCCTCTTGCTAATCTATACGTGTACAGTATCTACAGGGGATACGTTCTAAGACTTCCCCCTGGATGCCTGAAACCATGGATATTCTATTTTTTTTCTTATACATATAAATCTAGAATAAGGTTTAATTTACTATTTGGACACAGTAAGAGATTAACAGCAATAAGTATAATAAAATGAAACAATTATAACAATATACTGTAATAAAAGGTACGTGAGTGTGGTCTTTCTCTCTCTCTCTCTCAGAATATCTTATTTTATTAATTTAATGCTTTTTCCACCTTCACTAAACACTTACACGCTGTGGCCATGGGTTTTGCAGTTTGAGGTGCAGCTGCAAAACTAGCACAAATTTCTTTTTCCTTCTTCACGATTTCATGGGTAGAAGATTTATTTCTACTGTACTTCTGAGCCTCCTTAGCATACAATTTGTTTTTTCTTTTTTAAGTCAAGAGCTTTCACCTTTTCACTTAAAGGAGGTGCTTTAAGGCATCTCTTTGGCATAGCTGAGTTGCCAGCGTCACTACTCTCGCACTTTGGGACCATTATTAAGTGAACACAAACACTGCAATACTGCGACAGTAGATATGGTCACCGAGACGGCCACTAAGTGACTAACGGGCGGGATACCCCGGACAAAGGGGTGATTCACATCCTGGGCAGGACTGCGAGAGATTTCATCTTGCTACTCAGAGCAGCAGGCAATTAAAAACTTATGAATCAAAAAAGAAAAAAAACTTATGAATTGTTTATTTCTGGAATTTATTTAATAATTTTGGACCACAGTTCACTGTGATAACTGAAACCTCAGAAAACAAAACTTCAGATAAGGGAGGACTACAGTGTATGGATATATACATTTTATCTATCTATTTATTATTTATCTTTCTATCTAGTTAACATTTAAGAGTTTTGTTTTAAACATTATTCATTTCCCATACTGCTGAGATTAAATGTACATCCATGATCTATATGTTAATCAAGCAGGACTCATTAGGTGTAATAATGAGCTAATTTATTTTTGATCTCCCATTATCCCTTTAATCCTGTCTAGCAGGGGACATTTTTCTTCTGCTACTGGATGAAAGCTTGTTGAGGACTCCATGCATTTCTAGTCACCTTTAGCATAAAATCCTTTGGTCACTCTAAGTTGTAAACACAATCTCATTACTTGCAGTAAAAAGCGTCCAGTCACATATATTAATTGGTATTTTACCTTTATTCAAGATAATTTACCTTCCCATTTTTCTGCCAGTTAGGGCCAGTCTCTGGAGGATGTCTAGCTCTCAGGAAAATGAATCCTTCTTGGCTTCACTCTCCTTGTCATTCAATCCTACTTCCACTACTAGATGTTATTTCAAATCCCTCGAGGGTTGGTGTGAGGGGAGGGAAGATGAAAAAGGAGGCTAGGGAACTTTCTCTTTGATTGGTACTATGATATGCAGTGTTCATGCATCCTTTGCCGAAAAGATAACTTAAAGCTATGGTTTCTCTCGCAGGGTCCTTTGTGGGTTTCTTGATGGCAACTTAGTGGTGTCCATGGACTTTAGCTTCCACAATGTGAGTGATGCCACCTTTCTGTTGCCCTCTATAGCTTTTACCTCCAGGACCCACTGTTGTCATCTTCTGGTTATGAGGGACTGTCTTCTTGAGTAGGCACCATTTTGAATGACCCCCAGGTTAATGTTCCTTCTACATATATCACACTCAGTCCCTGGGATTCATGAATTTTGACCTTCCTCTTCTCAGTTGGAAGTGCAACTCCTTTCCAGCTGCAGCTCCCAACTCTGCTGCCAAGAATGCTTTGTCTTCTTCAGGCACAATTCAACTCTGTGTCTCTCACTGGAGGTGATGAATGTAAAGATTATTTAGTGTGCCTACTAAAACTCTCTCACTAGGCTTGGGCTGATTTCTCAGTCACCAGCCCCTCCCCAGCCATTGCCTTGTGGGAAGGAATAGTGAGTGTCCCAGAATAGCCATCTTCCTTACAAAATCTCCACTCACTGGATCCTTAAACTATCCTTACTCTGTTGACACTTTATCTTTAATCTGAGGAAGTCATGAGGAGCCCAAGTGTTGTGTAATTAGCATTCAGATATTTCACTGGAAATTTAATTATAGTTTAGTGAATAGTGAATCATAAGTCACATTTTTATGAGTTATCTTCTATAACTGGTACTCCAGTTGAAACTTCCAATTGAACATATTCTTTATATATAAAGGAGGAAATGGGTGGGTCTGGTGTTATATACATCTCTGGCTGGATTAGTCACTACACTTATGAAGCAGACATTGCTAAAAGATGGTGTAATTATAATACAAAGAGAGAGAAAAACATAAACAACTAAATATAATCATAATCTCCCCAACCCATTCCTGTACTCTATTCATGAGGAAGGAAGAAAGAGCTGGTCCAGCGCTTAGACTCTGGAAGACTTCAATGAGATCATGTCCTCAGGGTTACCTGAAATGCATAGACCCACTTTGAGAGACAGCAATTGTATATCAGGGTCTATTGGAGAACGATCGTAGACTATTGTCCAAAGTGTTTTTTGCATATGTTATTTAACACTTACATCAACAGCATGACATTGGGAGATAAGGAATTTGAACCTTTGAAAAATAAAGTCAAACTCTCTCATTTCCAATACTGTGCTCTTTCCCCTCCCCTATACTGGTCCCTTAAAAGGAGATATTCTTAGCTGCTTATAGGCACCAGCCCAAACATAACTGATCTCTGAGCTGGTATTATTTAAATCACAGGCTTAGTGTAAATCAGCAGGGATAAATTTTGGCAGGACTTCAGGGAGTTGACTTTCGGGAGATTTATCAATGCTAAATTCAAGATTCTGTATGTGTGTGTTGAGAGAGATGATGACTAAGGAGAGCTTGATGGCAAATGAAATACACAGAGATCTGACTATACAATTGGTTCTAGTTTTATTGCATTTGTGGGTTTTTACCTTCCTCCTCTCCTATAGAACAAGGCATTATCACCATTAATAAAGAGTCCTACTTTTTAGTTGCTTATTGTGGGCAAACTTGTGAAAACACTTTTGCTTCCAATAAGTCAAAAAGCCTTTCAGAATTGTACAAGACTTAAAAAAAAAAAAACCCAGGATATATGTAAAGATAAGACACTGTATCTACAAACATTGATAACTTTTCAAACCTGCCGAGAGGTATGGTATTTACTCTGTGCATTCTTAGAGTGCCAGATGTTGGCTTCTACAGCTCAGTCCTCTCATTTTACTTGAAATGTAAAGTCATACTGAGTCCAAACCAACATTCTCTGAAATCCAGATCCAATTTATGTCCTTTTCTACAGCCATTTTCCTCTTTTGAATTGTTTCCTAAATTAAGTGATGCTTTCCCCTTTTTCCTCCTTCAGGCCAAAATAAAGAAATGCCTGGAAAAGCAACCAACCTGGGAACTATTTCACAAACATGCACGAACCTGCCATTTCCTCCAGCACATGTGGGAATTATTGAGTTTAGCATCTCTATTCGCCTATGAATGATACATTTTTTAAAAAGCATAATTTATTCAACCTCATGTGAGAAATTGCATTTTTATAGATTGTTCCCCCTGATGGAGAAACCATATAAAGATTGTTTTAGTCTGAAATTACATTTTCACCTACTTGTAGTTAATGCTGCTTTGGCTTTGTATTTATTTTATTTCACTCTTTTTGATGATTTTTAAGATTCTATATTATTGAAAAAGGTAATTAATCATAAATTTTGTATTTGATTATTTGGGGAATATTGATGTCAGTTTGTCACAGTGTCCTAAGAGTTCATCACTTAATAGAAGAGTTTAAAAACTTAGTTATTATATAAGAAATTGTTTTAAGAAACAAGCCAGAGCAGGATCTTCAATGACAAGTTAAAAATATTTTTTAAGTTACCTCTACATACTCAAAATTGTATCCCTCAGAATCTACCTTATAGGAATTAGAGTAACTCTGAGAGGACAAATGTGCAAGAATATTTATTACAATATTGTTCATAATGGAAAAGAAAGAAATAAAATAAATGTTCACTCATTGTAAGAGAAAAGTGGAACAAATTACAGTGCATTCACAGTGTCATCCACAATGTCATAAATTTCCTTCACTGTCAAACACAGTGTAAAGCCATTTAAAAATAATTAATTACACCTATAGCAGTTGAATTGAAGGTATATCCACAATATATTATTAAGCGATAAAGACAAGTTTCAGATAACATAATCTAATGTTGGCTCAAAAATTTAAAATATCTTTCTTAGTGTGTTCTTCGAGATTCTTGGGGAAAAAATCTATTTGAAGATGTTAATAAAAATAGAATTGTGCTTGTGAAGGCATTTTTGTAGTCTATGTTTTGTCATCTTCTTTGTCAAATCATGTATCTCAGTTTGATGTCTATACAATTGTTTGATATATTTTTCCATTATACCTGGTTTGGGTTGGAGAGCAGTCATTGGTAACTTCATGATACTTTTAGTGTGATAGCGTGACATTCTAATGCAGATATATGGCAATTTTCTTTGCTTTGAAGTTTGCTTTGCTGGATATAAACAGCTAATCCAGCTTTCTTTTGATTATTGTTTGCATATATATGACGTATCATTTTCCATCAGACACCTATCTTTCAATTGATATATTTAACCATTTATATTTAGTATAATTAAAATGTTTGAATTTAAAGCTGCAATTTATTATTTGTTTTCTGCTTGTTCCCTCTGTTATTTCTTTTTTCTTTTTTTAAAGTGTCGTTTGAACTTTTCTTCCCCATTCGATTTAATTTATCATTGTGTTTTTAACTACATCTCTCTTTCTGTAGTTTTTAGTGCTTGCTCTAGGGTTATAATATACATATTTAACTTTTGATGCTCAATTACAATGAATACTTTGCCATTTCAAGTGGAATGCAGAAGGCTTACCAGCACTGAAGATCCTTTACCCTGCTATTTCTGTTTTGAATTGTCGTATATATTACATCTGCATATGATGAAAATCTCATCAACAATGTCATAAATTTCCTTCATTGTCAAACACATTTTAAAAAATCAAGAAGATAATAGTCTGTAACTTTTATTCAGTATCATTGCTGTTGCTCTGCTTTCATTACTGATGTTCCACATTTCCCTCTGATAAAATTACACTCTGTCTAAACAAGTTCCTTTAATAATTCTTTTAGTGAATATCTACTATTAATTTTCTGAGTTTTTCTTTATATGGATATATCTTTGCTTATCCTTCATTCCTTAATAGTATGTTCACTGGATATAAAATTCTGGGTTGGCAATCTTTTCTTCTGGCACTTAAATATATACTGTTCTATTTCCTTTGGGTCTCTATATTTTCTGATGAGAAACTGGATGCTATTCAAATCTCTATTGTCTATAATACAATCCAAAATTACTCAGCATGTGAAAAACCAGGAAAATCTCAATTTGGGTGAGAAAAAACAAGTGACATACACCCTTTATTGTACAAAATCTAGATAAGAGGCAAACGAAAAAAGATTAAAAAGGACTGCTTAGGGTGAAAAAATTGAATAAAGATCCTTAAGTACTTGTGAAATGAATCCACAAATATATAAACAAGCTAGTGACTAATGATGTGTGAGTGTGAGGTTTCCCATATAGTGATAAAGTAGATGGTCACCATTTATAAGCAAAATGACTCATTGTCTGCTTGAAAAGTTATTCTATCAAGTTAACAGGAAAGTCTACATTCTATTAAGATCTATGCTATGATCAACTTTCATCAAAAAGTTGCCATCTACTCAAGTTAGCTAGAATCATTATCACACCAATGTCCTTATATTCAAACCTATATATTTTTTTGGTCACTGGAGAAGATTCTCATTTTAGATCTAGTTTTTTTCCATAAGAAAAACCAGTATGTTTTTCAAAAACGTAAAAATATTTCCTCTGCTATGCTAAGGTTTAAAATAAAATGTGAAAAAGACACTATGTTATATATTATAACTATATACATATAAAACTATGTTATATATTATATAAGAATTTTAAAGCTAGAAGTGCATTAAAGTTAATTTAATTCTGTCCCCCACTTGGGGATGAGCAAATGGGGTGTTGAGTGAATAAGTGGTATGCCCAAGATGGTTCAGTAACTTAATGACAGAGTCAGACTAGAACTCTGGTTTTCATCTCCTAGTATTAGCACCATAGAGCATTTAGAAGGTTTCAGGAGAAAAGCATTCCAACAGCACACAGGATAAAGCTTCGTATCTGAGAGATATGAAATTAATTTTTTCAAATGGCCCACTTTTACGATAGCTGCAGTGGCTGCATTTTGTTAACACTAGTCTTTGAAAGTAAACAGAACAAGCTGTAATGGAAAAAGCATATATTTCAGGTCCACAGATCTCTGAGTTCAAACTAATTCTTTGTCTCTTAATAACTATAAGGTACTTTTTTCTGCACTTGAATAAAGAGGTAAATTAAACTTGTTCCAAATAAAGAATTGAGCTTGGAAGCTAGTGGTATGTTTGGCACATTCAGTAATTATTCGTTCTCTGCCTTTTTTTGCTGAAATGTCATTTAATGAGATGTCCTTGTAATTTACTTATGTAGTCTAATTAACCAATTATAGAGAGCAATTGTTAAAAAAAACTTAACAAAAACTAAACCAATTTAAATAATTCATATCTTATTTAAAAAGTCACATATGAGTACCAATGTTCATTGCATTTACCACTTTTTGTTATCATATCCTAAAAATTAATAAGCTGATATATCAGATGTTAAGACTGATGACACAAAATAACTGTAATTTCCAGGTATTATCTCCAAAGGCGTGTCTTCATGAAGCAGGATGTGGAAATGTTTGCTTAAAGGTGAGAAGAAGGTCTTAAAACAATAAAACTGAAAGAGGAAAAGCTAAAACCCCTGACACAGCTCTTGGGGAGGGGATGGTTAAGTCTAAATGGGAGACCGGAAGTACCAGGTGAATGAATTCACTGACTTCACATGTGTGAGAAAATGTGCCTCACCGGATCCTCTTGCTGATTCACATATTCTGGATTAGCGATGTTTTTCTAATTTTGGGCACCACATGAAGAGAAATAGAGTAGCTCAAATGTGTGAAATCAGGGACTGCTCAACTTATTTGCTGTGATAATTGAAATTTATTTCCCCATGAGTTGGTTCATTAGTATCCAAGATGGAAGTGCATGCATTATTGCACACTGCCTATGTGCTTCTAGACCTTCAGCAAGTGAGGGGAGAGGAGAGAAGGAAAGAGAAAGGGAAACCTTCTGAAAACAGGGCTCACTGTCAGGGGATGGTTGAAGGGGGGCAGGTTAAGCAGAGGAAGCCTCCCTCTGCTCCAGGATGTAGCTACAGCTGCAAGACAGAAACCTGCTCACCTGCATTCGTTTCCTGGTTCTCATTCAGCTTCTCACACCTAAAGCAGGATGCAGTATCAGGCAGGTTGTGGGGGTTCCTCTCTTATTAACAAAGGAGGTTCCTTTCTTTATTAATAAAATACTAGGGCCTGATACTATCTGAAATTCTTACAAATATGATCTTTTTCTTCCCCCACCTCTGGGACTTCAAGGACATTGAGGAGACAAGACTTGGCCTGAGCAAACCTACTGTGCAGAGTGTGCTGTTTCATTCACATCTTCTTTGTATGCACATCCTGGCTGAAAGTCCTTGCCCCGTCCCTGCTGTGGCTCCTTCCTCTGGCCAGACCACAGGCATCAGATCAACATCTTCTCAGACGTCTATCCACTCCACCAAGTATAATAATAGTTCTTTCTCTGACCTGGTTGATCTCTTTTAGATATTTGTAAAACAGCCAAGTGTGATTATGTTCATGAAGATTTTATTTTTTTATTTTATTGTTTTATTTTTATTTTATTCACAACATAACCTCTAGTTTCAGGGCACCATTCTTAGAAATACACCTTATGTTTGATATGCCTCCTTCTCCTTTCCCACCAGCACGCCAAGGAATATTGACTTTCTGGACATGCTACACCTACCATCTACCCAGTCCCTAGAAACCCACATGCAAGAACTCTGATGAATTGTGATGAGACCGTCTAGTGTTTACCAATTTATAAGTAATAATGAAGTGATATTTTCATTCATACCTCAAATATAACAACTTTAATCCTCTTTGTAGTCCTTACGCAGGAATTCCAGACTTTCCTATGTGGTCTTCTATCTAAATATTGCCCTGAACGTACCCAGAGTTATTTGTCCTTGTTGGTGATTCCATCTTTCTTTAATTCACACCTCCTCCTACTTGATTAGAGAACAGGAAGCATGTGTCTCAGGCAAATCCTTCACGTGATTAGAAAATGATAAATGTTAAGGCTTTGGCTAGAACAAAGTTGGCAATGGGCTCTCCTTTTAGGGGAAGGAGAGGAAGGAGTCCAGGTCTGCAGCTATTCTCAGCGACTTTTTCCATCAGCTCTCTAGTTACTACCCGCAGCACGCCTTTGTGCTCTGTTAGAAAGCTGTCTCTGAGCACTGTGCCCACATGTCCCTGTTTGCTCAGGAAAGCCCTGGTTTATGCTTGTTGTACCATTTTACTCTCAGAAGTGTCTCTGTATGGACAATAAATTATAGCTCAGAGTTTAGAGTCTCTCTGAAAATCCACACAGAAGAAAGATACCTACCATCCTTTCATTCTTTTCTCATTCCTGGTCCAGGTTGCTTTTTTCTCTGCTTTGGCTTTTCCATCAAAAAGACACCAACTACTCTTTGTATTCCAAAGTTGCATTCAAATCTTTGGTCCACAAATGGCAATCCCTCTTGTAACTATTGCATGTAGGCTTTTACAGTTTTTTTTTTCCTCAAATCATTACTATCTTGTTTTTCAAAGGGCCCATGATTAAGACACACTGGTTCCAAAACATGCAGTATTTTTCCCAAAATGTGTGGTCTCCATCCTCTGCCCAGAACCAGGATTCCCTTCAAAAGACTGGTTCTAGATGATGATTATATTCACTTCCTGTAACCTTCAATTAAAGCACTTCTTCCCTTAAAATGTGTTTTGATATATAAGAATCTCCACATATATAAACATATATGTTGTACCATTCTCTTTTCTCTCAGAAGACTCTCTCAACTTTCTATGTATGCATGCTTGTTAATAAATACATAGGGAGGAATGCGGCTCAGCTTGACTTCCAGGCGTTCTGTGTTCAAATTACAGTGTTATGTTGAGAGGAGGGAGGCCACTACCAACATATGATCTTGCCCAACACACACAGTAGTTTATTTAAAAGTATAGAGAGAGGTATCCTGAAGAGAAAAATCAAAACAAACAAGACAGGCTACGTCTGGAAGTGGCATAAATCTCTTAAAAGCTTCATCCAAGGAAAGAACCGTCATTGAAAATTCAAAAGCATCTCGGAAGTAAAGCTGGCCACATCAAGGGCCGAAGTCATTATGCCCCTTTGGCTCCATCCACTCCCTTTTACAGTCTTATTAGCAACTCCTTGGGACTCAGCCTTGGCCCATTTAAAGAGAAATTGTCTTAACAGTGATGTGAGTGATGCCCTCTCTGTCTCAGCTGGGGATCTTCCTTTTCCTTACTTCCCTCCATTTCTAGGACATAACCACAGTAAACAGTGCAGAGACTCAACACCGAATTCACACTCCTACTAGTATCTCAAAACCAGGTTCATTGTCCTACCAGTCGCTGTCCAATACACGGCTCCCAAATTATGCTGCTATTCCGATTAATGCTAAATATGATTCATATCTAAATATTGGGTATCTTTTTAAATATTCACAAAGATTTTTTAAAGGAAGTACTTTTTATTTGAAATTAATTTTTATTTAGTGATATTACCAGCATGTGACATGAGGTGAGGGATTTTTTTCTTTTTTTTAAACTGGAAATGCTGTCTTCTTGGCCAATGGGAGATGCAAGAGGAATGGTTTGCCTTGGTGAGCCATGGTTACAGAATCCCTCAGGAAGAATTTTTACATAATGATCTCTTATAACTACCCTTAGAAATGCTGTAATATTTTCAGTTTCTATATACCTTGGCTTTTTCTTCTTTCAAGGTTTGGTTACTTAGAAGCCAGATAATGAGATTCAAAATAAATCCAGCACACCATTTACATCTGCTGTACCAATAAAATCATTCAAAAGTCCTTCTTGGTAAATTGCAAATATGGATTCAATCTTTCACTCCTTTCAGTTTCCATTCCATGTGCAATGTGGCTTCCAAGATCTTACAATGAGGAATTGGAGTCCTTTGTCCCTGGTCTGGTCTTACGACGTGCTTTGGCCAATGGAATGAAGTAAAAAATGCCAATGTGTGGGTCTCAAATCTAGGACTTGCGGGGCCTTAACAGTCTTACCCACTCACCTGGGACCTTTCTGTCTTCCCCATGTAAATAAGCCTGGGCTAATCCACTGAAGGATGAGATTTCCTGTGGCCCCTAATCAAACCAGTCTCCTATACCCAGTATTGCTGCAGCCACGTAAGTGAGCCCAACTGAGATCAGAAGAACTACCTCCCTAAACCTAATCCCTATTGCTGACCCACAGAGTCATTAGCTGAATAAGCAGTGATGCTTTAAGCCACTTTGTTCTATGATAGATTGGTATACAGTATAAGGTAACTCATATACCTCTTATAACCCACAGAGTAAATTTCAAATGTTTTAGCATTACAGTCATGATCTTTTACAATTCTCTGTAAACCTGCATTTTCAGTCCCAGCCCTGCCACTTTTCCCCTGGCAATCTATTCTTAATTCTTATACTGTGCATGTTTTATTAAAGTAATGTCTTCTGTGATTCTGTATTTCCATTTTTGTTGTGCCCTCTGACTGTAATGGTCTCATCTATCTCTTCTCTTTGCGAACTCATACATTTTTTCCAGAATTAGTTCTAACATTATTGACCCCATAAAGATTTTCCCAACTCTCCCAAAAGAAGGTAATCTTTGACTTTCTGTTTCCACATTTTCCATATAACTCTAATCTTCAACATTTATCATATGACACTGTGTTGTTTATATCTCTGATCCCTAGCATCTTGGCAGACACAGCTGTGGTACAGTCATCACCATTTACCAAAATTTACTCTTTACTCTCCAACTCCACCTTTATAGAAGGGATACACTTCTCCAGTGTAGCCAGTACTGGTGTATAAATTCTGACCTAGGTCTTAAAAAGCACACACACACACACACACACACACACACCCAACAACTTCTTTATCCAAACAGTGGAATATCACTCAGCCATAAAAAAGAATGAAATAATGCCATTTGCAGCAACATGGATGGGCTTAGAGAATTTCATATTAAGTGAAGTAAGTCTGACAGAGAAAGATAAATATCATATGATATATATGTGGAATCTAAAAAAAATGATGCAAATGAACTTATTTACAAACTAGAAACAGACTCATAGACATAGAAAACAAACCTATGGTTACCAAAGGGAAAAGGGAGGAAAGAAGAGTGATAAATTAGAAGTTTGGGATTAACATATACACACTACTATATATAAAATAGATGAACAACAAGGACCTACTGTATAGCAAAGGGAACTATATTCAGCATCTTGTAATAAACTATAATGGAAAGGAACCTGAAAAAGAATACATATATATACACATACATATATATGTATAATTGAATTACTTTGCTGTAAACCTGAAACTAACACAACATCGTCAATCAACTACACTTCAATGAAACAAACAAAAAAAGCATCCACTCCTTTTGGAGCTTCCAACCACTCTTACTGGTTTCATTCAGAAAAGCAAGCAGACTTCCAATTTCAAAACAAAGAAAGTAAAGAGGAGGAAAATATTTCTGGAGCTTACCTGCTAACATGTAAGCAAGAAATTAATATCAGGTAATTAGTTCCACACTATTGTAACTTTAGCTGAGATAATAGCTGAATTGATATGTGACAAGCAAACAACTAAAGTTAATGAGTTCATGTAGGCTCTTAAGACATTCTAATAAGAAAGGCATTGAATCAAGACCTAGGAAGTTTTGATTGAAAATGTATTACAGTTTCCTTAAAAGATGATTAAGTAGTGTACATGTCATCAGTTCTTTAAATTTAAACACTTTTCATCAGTCCTTAGCAGAGATTTTGCCTTTGATCACATCTGGCTTGACTGAAAGTTCTTTGTTGATGGATTGACTTTCTTTCACATAGTGAGAGACAACTACATACTCTCAAATGTTAGGTTTATATCCTTATGTGCACATAGTCTGAGATGATATGAGAGAATAAAATACATTTTAGAAAGAGTAACATTGCATCCTCTGCTACCCCAATTTCTAAAGTAACATAAGTTCAAGTTAAAAAGACTTAAAAATGCTAAAATATATAAATTATAAGGTAACATCTCATGATCTTCTTCATTAGAGCAAAGTATCATTAATGCTTTAAGATTTCAGGTTTATTTTTTCTGTGCATATAAAACTTTCTTTTATTTAATATCATATTGGGAAAAGAGCTTCCAGATGTCCATTGTTATCCATTCTAAGAGTAGTAAATATACCATTATCATTGAAATAAAGTTCAAGTATGGTGTGATTGTTACATTTCCAATAGAAAAATTACACATTATGCCTTGTTTTTAATTTTGAATAAGTTCTATGAGGGAAGATGCTCACATTTTTTTCCACTGAAAATATGTGCAATGTACAGAATTATGTGATGCTGGGTTATGACTTATGAATTGAAATATGTAAGTCTAAACAGTTGGCTGGTTTCAGAAATATAAGTGAGATTTTCCATTAGCTCTTCCATTTTATGAATTGTGGTTTAACATTCTTACCACACCATAAACATCTGAGCTTACAAAACACGTAGAGTTCACACATTACATAAAAATGCTGCCATCCTACAGCATTTTTGTTAAATCTTTCTTGAAGAAAATATTTTTCTTGGAGAAACAAGATAGTTTTCTTTTCTAAGTGAGTTGCAGCAATAAGGGAGAAAATTGTTAAATATCATTTTATATGTTCACAAATTAGATTGTCCCAAATGAAATGTACATTTTTCATGTAGGTCTAAATTTATACGAAAGCGGCAACTCAGAACTTCAAAATATATATTTTCTGAGCCATCCAAGAAAAATGTGAACTTTTTTTTCCCCCTTTGGTAAATTATCTATCTGTGCCAAAGGGTTTCTAACTTGCAGAACTATAACTTGTCCTTTGCTCTGCAAGACTGAGTATGACTTACTTTCTGCTTCTAAATTTATTCAAAGTGTATTATCACCTACATGAACCATGCAGAAACAGCCATTCAGGTAATTCACTCAATTCAACAAGAGGCACAAACAAGCAGACATAAATAAATAAACATGTATAAATAATAATAAACACTAATAGAAATGAACAGATTTTAAGCAAAAGTTAACATTTTCTTTATAGAATGAAAGCAAACAGGCCATAAGATGGTCTGTGGAAGATACGAATAAACTGATTTTACTGAGAGAAACATGAACTCTTTATTTAGTCATTGCTCTAAATGTGGCAGCTCATTCTCAGGAAGCAAGAGCTAAGAAAAGCCCGGGAGAACTATTCATAGCTTCAACTATCTATATATTGAAGAAGAAGAATCTGGATGATAATTCTAGCAAACAGGAACCTGACATATGAATACAATAAAAATAGTTTAAATGTGTTAAATGATTATTATGAGCCAGGGTGTAAGTGTTATCCATCAATGAAATCTCAAAAGTCTGTCAGACAAGCAAAATATGCAGTAGCAGAAAGGAGTTAAGTGTTTTGCAGGGAGAGGTTAAGTCGGCAAGAGGCAGAGTCAGGACACAAATCCAGGCCAGCTGGCTCCTTAGACCCATCCCTCAAAACCACACCTACCATCTACTTACTCTATCTAGAAGGTAACTAGGAGCTCGAATGAGCATTTAGAATATCCCGGTGAGCTGATCCACAAAATACGCAGTCTTATAGCTTCTGTTCCATCCAGGGGGTTCATACATCCACTCTATTTACTTCACATTCAGAGAAAAAAAAAATGCCCCCATGAAAGGTGTTAGCTGGAGAGAAGAGCAAACAATAATACAAGAATTGGTGGGCAGCCTATAATTTAGAGATTGAATTCTAGGTTTGACATTTCTCCAGTCAGATGATTTTTTTTTTAACTTGAAAAATGCCCATCCTTGTCATCGAGACCATGAAGGAAGCTTATAATTATGGATGCTTTCAATTTCAGAAGCTGAAGAAGGAACTCACAAGGGGAAGATGAAAATTCTTAGCTTCCTGTATGTTCAATAGAAGGAAATCTAATCGGAAGGAGAAAGGTTAGTATTTTATCTTAAAAGTGTACATGGAGAGGCAAGCACATAAGCATAGCAGAGAAATTAGTATTAGAAAGAAAGAAGGCACACACTTGACATTTGGTATTTAAAAAAATAGTTCTTGGTTCATCCTCAGCTAATATGTAATAGTAGTGCAGAGGACTTCGTCCTTCAAGATGATCATACTTAAAGCAACATTACACCTCTCCCCTCTCCCTCTTTGGTCGTCTTTGTTTTCCTCTGCCCTTTCTTTGCATTTAACCTTTTTATGTGTCTTGACATTATCAGGTAGCACTTTGTCACCTTCATTATAGATGGAGCTCTTCAACTGTAAGAAATTTGTCATGATTATAATTATGCTCTTAATACCCAGTGTCTGCCACTCAGCAAACATTTTAAAGAGATTATTTTATTATCAGTGTAAGCAGTAGATTGAGCTATAATATGCTTTCTAATGATGAAAGCATACAATTTCAGCTGAATATTAAAAATCTGGAATAATGTATTTGGATGAAAATGGTTATTCAGTTTTGTCATTTGCACAGTACACGTCCGTCTTCTGTGGGGCTGTAGGGATGACACATACGTAAGCTCTGAGTCATTTGTCATCTACTGGAAGCAAGAGACAGATAATCACACAGCCGTGAAACCAAGCCCAGAATGAGAAGTGCTATTAGAGAATCAAAAAGAGGTGCTCTGGGACAATCAGGATTGCAGTAGCATTCAGGGAGAATGGACGTGGGACATTACAGGAGAGAAAAGCATCCTTCTGAGGAAATTGGATTAATCCTGACTTAAGAGCTTGAGTGACTAAATATGTGTAACTAAGGAAAAATGTAGGACCAAATCCCAGAAGCAGAGACTATCAGAGGATTAAATAAAATAACCTATAAAAGCCTGCTGACAGATGATTTTAAAGAGTAGAATTCTAAGGCTTAGATATTGGGAGGGTTTTTTTTATTATTATTTTTAGAAATTTGGAGAACATTAAAAAAATATCTGGGGTTCAAAACCAAAGGAGATTTTTAATCAACAGGTACGAGACCACCAAGTGTGCTAGTGTTGCGATGAATAGATTTCTTTTTTTTTTTTAAATGACATAGTTTTAGCTTTAGAAAGAGAAATTTAGCGATCATGTTTAGAATGAATTTGAAGGAAACCGGATACTGAACATGAGGAGGCCAGTGGTGATAGTTTCTGGAAAAGGTTAAAAGAACTTGGATTTTGGTATTAACAATAGGAATTACAAAGAAGGAAGTGGTAATCGATATTTGGGATTGATACAAAGAACATCTTATAAAGATCGGATAAGAATATAGCTGAGAAAATGCTGCGACAGAGACAGCACTCAAGGAACGTATATGATGCGTAAAAAGGCATGATAATCAGAAAGCAGAGAGATATAAATAGCCAGACTATTAACCGAAAGCTGTATGAAACAATGAAAATTAAGCTAGGCTTTGAAGAAAACACAAAAACAGACGGTCAAGAGGATATGCGGAAGAATTTCCATGTAGGAAGTCAAAGCATGAGCCAGTGGTCAAGAGTTAATAGTCAGTCACCCTGGTCTGGGGGTGGTACAGGAGGACCCAGACACACTGAGACCAAATGCTCATATAGAGCAGCTTTCGGGGAAAAATGTTGGGATGAGGAAATTTTCATTCATTATTATGAAAACTATAGATTAATGTAATATAAGTGACATTAAGGGATCTTTGTAGGCTCTGAAACAAGCAAGCGAGCACAAAAACAAAAGCGAAAAACCACCAGACATTCAAAATAATTCCTATAGCAAAGTACCCTGTGGAGTTGAGGCTGGGTGTAACAGAAGACCAAGATTCCATTAGAAGACAATTAAAAGGCAATTGCTGATTCAGTTTCATTGCTGGTAATTGGTCTGTTCATGTTTTTTTTCTTCCTAGTGCAGTATTGAGAGATTGTACTATTCTAAGAATTCAGAATTTCTTCAAAGTTTCTTACTCATTTTATTGGCATATAGTTGCTCGTAGTGGTCTCTTATGATCCTTTGTATTTCTGTAGTGTTGGTTGTACTTTTTCCTTTTTTTAATTTCTGATTTGATTGATTTGGGCCCTCTCCCTTTTTTTCGTGATGAGTCTGGCTAAGGTTTATCAATTTTGTGTATCTTTTCAAAGAACTAGCTTTTAGCTTTATTGATCTTTCTTTCTTTCTTTCTTTCTTTCTTTCTTTCTTTCTTTCTTTCTTTCTTTCTTTCTTTCTTTCTTTTTTGTTTCCTTTATTTCTGCTCTGATCTTTATTAAGATTTCTTTCTTTCTACTAAATCTGGGTTTTGTGTGTTGTTCTTTCTCTAGTTCCTTTAGGTGTAAGCTTAGCTTGTTTATTTGCAATTTTTCTTGCTTCCTGAGGTAAATTTATATCACTATAAACTTCCCTCTTAGAACTGCTTTTGCTGTGTCCAAAAAGTTTTGGATTATCCTGTTTTCATTTTTATTTGTAGACCTATATGTTAAGACCAGATATCATAAAACTCTTAGAGGAACACAGGCAGAACATTCTTCGACATAAATTGCAGTGTTTTTTTGGCTCCATCTCCTAAAGCAAAGGAAATAAAAACAAAAATAAACAAATTGGGTCTAATTCAATGTAAAAGCTTTTTCTTAACAAAGGAAAACTTTAACAAAACAAAAAGGCAACCTACTGAATGGGCATATTATAAGGCTGATAAGGGGTTAATATTCAACATATATAAACAGTTCATACAAGTCAACATTAAAAAAAAAACCTGATTAAAAAATGGGCAGAAGAACTGAATAGATATTTTTTACAAAGAGGAAATGCAGATGGCCAACAGGCACATGAAAGGATGCCAACATTGCTAATCATGGGGGAAATACAAATCAAAACCACAATGAGGTATCACCTCACGCCTGTCAGTATGGCTATCATCAAAAAGAATACAAATAATAAATGGCTGGTGAGGATGTAGAGAAAAGGTAACCCTCATACAGTAATGGTGGGAATGTAAATTGGTGTAGCCACTGTGGAAAACAGTATGGAGGTTTCTCAAGAAACTAAAAGTAGAACTACCATATGACCCAGCATTTGACCATATGACCCACTCATGAGTATATATTCCAAAAAACAAAAGCACTAATTCAAAAAGATACATGCACCCCAATGTTCACAGCAGTGTTATTTACAATTGCCAAGGTATGGAAGCAACCTAAGTGTTCATCAACAGATATTCATAAAAGATAAAGAAGATGTGGTGTATATGCATCATGGAATACTACTCAATCATAAAAAAGAACAAAATTTTACCATTTTCAGCAACTAGGACAGACTTGGGGGGCATTATGCTAAGTGAAACAAATCAGACAAGTACTGTATGATATCACCTATATGTGGAATCTAGAAAATACAGTAAATGAGTAAATAAAACAAAAAATAAACAGACTCACAGATACAAAGAACAAACGAATGGTTACCAGTGAGTAGTAAGAAGGGGGAGGGGCAATATAAGGGTAGGGAGGAAAAGGGTTATTATGGGATTATATAAAGTGACATGTATGGAAAAATATAAAGCACTATAGAATTTAAAGTAAATTTCATTCAATAAAAAATTAAAAACTATAATAAAAATTTTAAAACGGTAATTGAATTGATTTAATTATAAAGCTTTGAGTCTCCTCACAGGAAGAACACCCCTAGAAAAGACAGAAGGGCAAAACTAAGAAATACAACGGCTCAGTGTCTCTTAAAAGAGAAAGGAGAGGGGTGAGCTGAAAACAGCCAGGTTAGTGAGGTGGTAAAGAAAGCAAATGGAACAGTTTAGAGGAGAATCTAGGTCAGTGTGTGCATACTTAGTTGGGTCTGATGACAGCATATTCTATTTGAGTGAAGATCTTGGAAGCATATGCAATATAAAACTGATGCTTTAGTAAGTAGTTGGGACCAGAGAGTTACATCTGAATATCATTAATATAAAATAAAGTGAGTGAGTGGTTTTCTTAAGAAAAATGCAGTGAGAGAAGACTAAACGACAATGAACTGGTTAATTGGGAAGCCATTACTAACACAGGTCAGGAAGGAGAAAGCCAACAAGGAGATCAGTGATGATGGTAATGATGGTGTAATAAATACATGTCAGTTATTGGGAAATTATTCTCGGCCAGGAGCTGTGATAAGTTTTACATTCAATGCTCATAATACTATCTTTAGACAAAGAGGTAAAGTTGGGAGAATCTGGTAAAATGTAAAAGCACCGTTTCTGTTATCAAGAGAGGATAGACTCTCATGAAGGTTGTGATCAAAGGTCATTGCCAAGACAAGATATGGGTTTAAGAAAATTCCTAGGGTCTGGCTAAGCTGGGTACCACAAACTGGAAAGCCTGCTAAGGAGGGCCAATGACTTAGAAAGGCAGCTTGAAAGCCTCTCTGGTGTTCAATGAAAGTGAGAGCTAAAAATGACCAAAGATCTTCTGTGGAAAAATGATGCCTTTCTACTGAAATAGACACAGTATTGCTATGTCAAGAAATTACAGATGATTCCCAGCAGAGATTACGGATGATTTATGAATGCAATTATGGGTGTAATTCTATTCATAAATGGTCTATGGTGCTTTTCATAAAGTCAATATATTGATTATATAGATTTTTCCATAGAATAAACAATACTAAGAATAACAACCATCTAGCACACATTTAGACTTGCATTATATTAGCCCTGATACTTACAATGAACCTTCAAGACAGATCTCATAACATGATTTTATAGTTAACAAATTCGAGATCTGGACTGTTTAAGTAATTTGCCCAGTCCACCCAGCTGTACATGCCTGAAACAGACCTCCAGATCAGAGCTGCAGAGTCCCACAGCATCCCTCTTTCTCCCTGGTCCACGCAGCCTTCTGCGTCTCTCTGCTCCTGAACATAGAAATAAAGGTATATAAGTTACACCAACAGAGCCATTGCCTACAATTCCCTTTTAACAGTTTTTTATTCACCTGAAATGTTGGAGAACCGGTCTCCACATATTTGGTAGTTTGACGGTTTTGATCCCTAAAAGCTTGTCCATGTTATAAAACTGGCAAAGACACACAAGATTCATATCGTTCTCTTTGTGGTGCCCATGATTCCATAGGCAATAAACGAGGAATGTCACAAATGTGAGTTATGCTTCAGAATGATGGGAGGATATCAGTTTAAGCTGTGGAGAATGAGAGCTTCACCATTATAGTAAATGCTCTGCTGACAGATGGATTGTTTTCATGTTTTCATAACGTCCACACCATTTCCATCTGAGGTCATTTTTAATTTATACCACACTTTATCTCTCTAGATCCACCTTTTTCTCGAGGTAGGCTGTGCCGAGGTTCTGTTTTTATTATCCCACCCACATGCGGTCGGCCTCCACTAACATACACACACCCCACTTGGATTATTTCCAACACAAATACCAATGGTATTCACACTATGGGCAAGAGAGTAGCTGGGTTAAAAGTTGATGCGGAGGTTAAAGTCCAAGCCCACGCTTAAACTGCACGGCCAAACGCTAGAAGATGACAATGCTTAGAAACAGAGCACTCAGAAGCTTAGTGGCAAATATGTATTTTCCAGCTTGCTACCTAAGAAATGTAAGTATTATTACCCCTCCACATCTGTATAGGAGGCAAAAATCTGAGGACGGTCAAAAATCTCAGAGGCCCTGAAAATGCTTCTCTAATGATGTGTTCTTCTACCTAAAAATACTACCCATCAGTGCTGTTCTTTTAATGGTTAGATTTCACACACACACACACACACACACACACATCAAACACACATGATGAAAAGAAGAAATTAATCTGTGAGTGAAAACTATTCAGAGTTAGTAATGACACAGGGATTTGTGTGCCAATGTTACTGATAAAAATATACACAGAACAGTTAAATAGAAGAATCTGGGCAGGAAGAAGGGTGGGTCTCACACTTAGAGAACATGCGTAGGTGAATTCACACTCAAGCGAATTTAAAGCCAAGGAGAAGCCTGGGAAGGGGGCACTGGGAAGTTAAGGAAGAGCTGAGAGATGGATAATTAGCGCACATGCTGATGGATGTGAAAGAGACTGAAGAAGGATAAACAAGCCTCAGGCTGAGGAAGCGCATTCATTCACAGGCAGCTCTGATGGCGCCTTTCCACGTGCGCTGGGCTGGTTGGGTTATCGTGTATGTTTTACTTCAGCAGCACCTTCCCAACCTCAAGCTACCCTGACATGACATTTTAATACATGCACATTAACTTCTGAATTCTTTATCCACAACCGCAAGAATTTCATTTCGAGTGTATGTGGATTTTGGGTCATTCCGGTGGAGGATAATTAGAAAAAGATGGAACTAGGAGTGGGGAGGGGAAAGGAGGCAAAACAACAGGACAAAAGATTTTGCCAAAACGGCCCTGGAGAGATAAAGGAAGCCCTGTGCTCAGAATTCTTTCACAGGAAGCGAGCTAAGACTTTTGTAAAAGGGATTGATGGAGCCAGGTCAGAGCGCTCTCCTGGCACGAGGCCCCTTAGAATGGAAAGTTAAGGCCATGGATCCCTGCAAGATTAGCCAAGGAGGGGCTGACAAACACCTACTACACTGTGGCAGACTAAATGGGTTAAAAGTGGTTACAGGAAAATTTTTCCTCTTTGAGTATTCAAACTGCATTCTGTCTTTTCATAGGATCAAAAGTTAAAGTCATAATCAGAAAGACATTATTTAGATGGGAGACCAGAGTCTTAAGAGAAGGAAGTGCTTCTCAGCTTTGTTCACGTACATGGTCTGCAACAGAGCAGAATCTCTAAGTATTCCATTTCAATCACAGGAGGAAGGAAAGAGTGTTGAAATGATGTTAATTGTAGAATATTAATTATTGCATATGTCAAATCATGTTTCTATGCTTTGCATCTAATATGTAGCCTGTATAATTTTATTTTCATAAAGAGTAAAAATTTTAAAACAAAACTTTATTAAAGAGGTTAACAGGAACCTTTCTCAGCCCCCTCCACTCTTGGTGTCAAAGGGCAATGATTGCAAACTGGGACACCTTCTGCCACAGCCAGGGAAACCAACGAATGATGCTTCTTACTCTTAGGTGTAATGTGATAGAGAGTGATGGAGATTTTGATAAGCTTCAAAGGACATGCCCCATTAAAAAAACCAAATAGTTCAATTTTCTTAAGCCACATTGTAAACTGAAGAAATAGGTCTGTGGGCCACAAAGAGCTTTCTCAGTCGATGTCTTAAATTCCTTAAAGCAAAATATCTTACCTCGAGGGCTTTCAGGATCCTTGTGACAGGGAAGAGCATCCTAAAATGAAAATGCAAACAAACCAAAACTTTGAATTTAAGAAAATATGTATTCCTTTGTACTTGTGGTTTTCAAACTTCCATGTCTGATGTTATTTCTCTTTTTAAAATACTTCACGCTGTTGCTTTTGATGTATTTGATAAGCGTCAATACTTTGAGAGGAAGCTCATGATGATAATAGCCACCTTTGTGTGGCTTTATCAAAATGAATCCTGGGAGACCAGAGTAGTGGAGTTGCAAATTAAAAACACAAACATATACATGCATGAATACACAAAACACACACAAACAGAAATCCACCACTATACACACACACGCACACACAGAAATACAAACTCACGCACACATAATTACAAAAACACATATGCACATACAAATATACACATGTAAACACACACAACAAATACATGCAGGTACGCAGAAATGCAGAAACATATTTGGAACTTCTGTTGGATCTTCTTAAAGGGATCCCTGGCTGAGAATATTTTGGGCTCTACAGTTAAGTATGAACCAGAATTTGTTCTAACATAGATCAGAGCTTGCCGAGAACTTGGACCACATTAGTGGCCCAGGTAATTTGTACCAACCTTCCTGTACCTCATTTTGACTTTACCCTCAGCAGAAAAACATCAGCTTTTGTTCTTGTGGTCTTCTCCTTTAAATATGAACTTGTGAGAAATGAATGGCTCCATGTTTTCCTGATCATTACAGTTCACATTGGACAGATTTCATCTTTAATTTATTTATTTAATTTATTTCTCTGTCCACTTTGGGGGGCATGCATCTTTTATGGAAAAGTTTCCTTCCAGTGATTGGATGCACAGAATTTTTTTTCTGATTCTTGGTTGTGATGGCTTAAACATAGAAATATTAATTTGTCTCATGTTATTCTATTAGTTATAAAAATGATATACTTTTGGTAACATCTCCAAAACACTTAACATTATTTTAAAAAAAATTTTTTTTATAGAAGTACGGTCAATTACAATGTGTCAATTTCTGGTGTACAGCACAGTGTCCCAGTCATGCATATATATACATGTTTGTTTGTAACATTCCTAAACTTAATTAAGAAAAATAAGATTCCGGTTTAGGCTCAGAATTTTAGTGATGTTTACTGAGACTGAAACTGGTTTTAGTAGCATTCAGACCATAGAGTCCGTTGATGTTAGAAAACTCTGTAGAAAGATTATTAAACACCTTGTCGAATTTTTTCCACACCACAGAGGTAGGAAGCTTTGTATAGTAAATATGTGATGGACATTTTAAAAGAATTTTAGAATGGTTTGTGGTGAATGCGGAATTCTAAGACGGCTCCCAAGAATTCTGCTCCCTGTGGACATACTCCCTCTCTCCCACTTAATTATGATCTATGAGTGTGATGGATGTTATTACTATGATTAGGTTATGTTATATGACAAAGTGAAGGAGTTTGGCTCCTGTAGTTATGGCTCCAAATCAGTTCGAGGTAATTAAAAGCAGATTATTCTGGGTGGACCCAACCTAATCAGGCAAACTCTTTAAACATAGATGTGAGGATCAGAGACTCTCTCCTGCATCTCTTGATGAAAATGAGTTCGATAGCCACAAGGAAATGCATTTTGCCAACACTGCATGAGTTTAGAAGAGTATCCCAGATCTCTGATGAGACCCCAGCCCCAGGTGGTACCTTGCTTTCAGTTTCTTGAGACCCTGAGTAGAAGACTCAGTTAAGCCAAACCCAGATTCGTGTCCATGGAAACAGATATAATATGCGCATCCTTTCAATCTACTAAATTTGTAATGATCTGTTACACAGCAACTGAAAACTGATACAGTTCTGCTACTGAGTTTGCCAATAATAGCCAAAGCATCACCATTTAATAAGAAAATAATATAAAAGTCAATCATTCTGAAATTGACTATTTGTGATAGTACTAGTTAATATCAGTCTAGTTCTCACCATACACATGGTAGGGACTGCCAGAACACATACGCTTACAGGGTGATAAGTCAATGGCCAAAGATTTCCCCTTTCTCCACTCTCGATAGACATGTCCTTGGCAATGTTTCTTTGCATCCTATTCCACCTAGAGGCAGAGTCTATTTGAGTCTTGCCTTGGCCCACGGGATGGGATGGGAGTGATGGTGTACCAGCTGCAAGCATAGGAATCAGAAGGCTCTGCATGTCTCTACTTGGTCTCCTGGGACTCTGCCAAGCGCTGAGAAAAAGCCCAGGCTAACTTGCTGTAGGATGACACATGTGGACAGAGCCTTCTCGTCCCAGCTGTCCTGGTCAGCCAGTTTTCAGCCCACTTGCCACCTGACCACAGACAATTGAGCAATGTCACTTGAGAGAAGCTGAGCTTCACTCAGATCAGCAGAACTTTCCAGCAAACCCATAGATGACTGAGAAACAAATTGTTATCATTTTAAACCATTACATTCTGGGCCAGTTTATTACTCAACAATATATTGACAATGGATAAAGATAACTAATAATGAAATAATGCTTATGGTAAAAGCAAATTATCATGATTATAAGACATTGTATTTAGAATTTTTTTCATTTTTGCATGTGGTTCATTTTGACCAGGTATGTGGACAAAGGATAAAACAATATCTATACATATTTCCTGATGTGTTATAATCGTTGTGTACTATTTACGACTTTATCGTATGAACTCTTCTGGAATAATTAATGTTTTACACATCTGTTATTTTCTAGGTATTGAGGTGATTTAGCTGCTAAACATAAAATCTTTGTCCTAACTAATTTCTACTCATAGAGTAGGGATTTTGAAAGTAACATTTGTTCACCAACAATCTGATGCTTGTATGTGCTCTTATAATCCCTCCTCTATCCCTAAATAATTATTCAAGTGTGAAGCCCTGCAGTAAGAAAACTCATTTTGTTTCATATTAACCCTAGATTTCTCTGAGCATTAAAAATGTTTCTTAAAAAAATTTCTCATTATTTTAGCTAAACATTACCCCTATAACTTGTATTTACTGATTCTAATTCTATCTCCTAGGGAGTTTCCACCTCCTAGGGGTCATGTAGAACAGATTTAATTGCTGTTGCGCCAAGGTTGTTGCACTTTGTAACGGCAGCCCTAGCAAACCAATACACCAGCTAACCCCATTATGCTACTGATTTTGACAAATTATTCATAGCAAATGCTTTGTATGTTCTAGTTATTCCTTGCCTTTTATAGACACATGTTACAGGTATGTACAAATGGTATTTTTGGTAAATGTTTTTGCTATAGGACTACTAGTCAGTCATCCTTTCCTCATCGGAATCAAGGTCATTAATGACTTGAAATCTCATCAGACCAAAGAACCAAATCTGGAAAATTCAGAACCAATTAAGAGAATTCATCCTTAAGATTCTGTCCTTCTGGAAATACTCTAGTACCAAATATTTTATTAAATATTACCTTATATAATATTGCTGTTATAAGACTTTGCTCTTGCACAATTGATGTTCACAGTCTCTTTAAGGCTGTCATCTTTGCATCTGATGCTGGAGCTTGCAGTCCACCAAACAAGAAGTCAGGAAGGGAACATGGATGTGAGCTGGGGAGATAAAGTCTAGAATCCACAAGCACTAACAGAAAGCTCCTGAGGCCAGGCTGAGACCCATGTGAGTTCTTGTTGCCTCTGCCCTTGGTGACAAGGGAATCCTGAAGAAGCTGGATCTTTTTTCATGGAGCTAAACACACACACACACATCCAGACTAGGAGTCAGAAAAGGTAGAGTATCCAGGTAAGGCAGAGAGTTTGCGTGCCTCACTGCTGCTTCAGGCCAGCGAGGGCAGTCGTCAGAGCAGCAACAGCCCCTGTGAGTTTCAAAATGGTGCCTGCTTTCCTTCCCCATCCACATTGCCCTTCCATCTATCTTGTGGCCCACCCAGAATAGAATCAGACAGGAAGAGAAATTCTGGACATGAGTTCAAGTTCCAGCTAGCCAGATGGACACATTACAAAGCCATCTGGAGTAGCAAGGCCTTTGATAGTCTGGTCTTCAACACATAGTGTCAATTCCACCACACCCTGTTCTCGAATGTAGAGTCACAGTCGCTCCTAGAATAAAAGATGCCACATCTCATTAGGAGAAATGGCAAAGAATCTGTGGCCATATTTTCAAAGAATCACGATGGTTGTGTATATGTTTGTGTATGTGTATATGTATGTGTGTATGTGTGAGAGAGAGATGGAGGGAGAGACTGAGAAACTGAGTAGAGCAGGAAAGACGGTAACATCTTAATTGGAGAATCTGGGTGCAGGAGATAAGGGAGATTGCTTTTTTTTAATCACTCTTGAAATTTTCTATCAAGTTTTCATTTCTTGAAAAGAATGTGGGAGAATGCAAGTAGCAACCTAAGAAGTAGATGTCTACCCACCTGTATAAAGTCTATTCCATTTCATTGTAATGTGGTCTAAAGAGATTATTTGAAAGGCAGAGATGTTAATTAAGAAAAAACCTAACAGTAAGGTTACATTTCCCTCACAAAATGTGGCTGGCTTGACACTTTGAAGGAAGAGAATGGCATTGAATATATACTTGATGTGAACCAGCTGGAAGAACTTAGACACTTACATTATCTTGTTACTATCATGGTTTGCCATTTTCCTTCTAAATGGAAAAATAACAACTTTGTGCAGCCATGTTTTCTAAACTTTGGGATACACTGTGGATATTTCTGCTAAGCAGATGTTTTCTTGTTTGCATGTAAAATGGATCTGTTAAAATTTTATAATATGCAGAATTTCATGTTTTCCAAATAGACTTGTTTCACTGATTTGACAAAAACTTGCTAATTTGCCAGAAGGATTTTTCTTGAGTGCCAAAAGTTTCAGTCTCTCTGTGACTGATGCTTCCTGTTCCTCCTTCAGTGTGTGCACAAGCGGCAGGGCCCCCGCACTGTTTGCAATCTTGCTCCCTTTCTCAGATGGTTCCTAATTAGAGCTTTAGTCCAGGGTTGAATGTGATCATTTCAATCATTTTTCCATTTCCCAAAGAGACTATTATTCTCATAAAATGCTTATTAGAGAAGGCATTGGGAATTCAGAACAATTTTATTTTTTGCTTATCTTCCAAGGACCATGAGATCAGAATCCAGATGTTCTGACTTAGCCAAGGGCAGAGTTTTTCCTTGGCAAAGGAAAAGTGAGGTTCTGCATATAAGAGGTAAAGAGGGATGGAGATTTTCGTGCCTGAAAGATAGACTTTGATACATGCGCATGGCCATTTCTAAGATACTTATTGAGAGAGTGAAGAAGAAGAAATGTTAAGAGGCTGAGATGCCCTTTGACTCTAACCACTGTGAACGCAGTCAAGAAATAAAGATTACATCACAAATTGAAATAAACCCAAGCTGGGTCATCGAGAAAATAGGTTATTGTATTTCATGCATTAGAGAGGGTTCAGATCAGAAGAGTAGCACAGAAATGTTTTAAGTGACATTTCCTTTTCTAAGTCATCCTGGCCTCTTCTTCTTGCTCCTTTTTGTGTTCCTGAAGCTTCCTCTTCTTATTTCTGAGTTTTTTCTGTCTTTGCTCAAATGAAATACTGCTGGACAATAAACATTTTTTTTTCTTTCTTTACTTCTTTTTGTTTGTTTTTCTGCATATCCCACTACGTTTTTGCTTATGTGGAGAAAATATTACAAAACTAATGAAAGTCAGGTTCTATTAAGATTTTTGAAGAGTGACCGTAACTATTATTAAAATATTTACAATCCTTTCTAATCAAGTTCCCTAATGTTGTCTTCTTTACTAATTCAGGGACCCGTATACACTGTTCATCACACTGTTCAGTTTCGGATCCAATGTCTTGTCAGGAAGTTAACCCTGCCCAACATGTCACCTGCACATATTTTAATTGCAATTAAATTGTTTGATAGAAAAACACTTCACTGAATTTAAAAACATAAATACTAAAAATTGTACGATTTCAATGTTTCATAAAAAAAATAATTTTGCACGTGCATATGCAAGTTTCCATTATTTTGAACACTGTCAATAACGTACCTTTAAACATGTTTAAGTATGAGAGGTTTCCATCTTTAAATGAGATTGCAAAAGGCCTATTGGTGCTATGATCAGCTTGCACAGAGACTTGCCAATCAGCACGAGAAGGCCGAGTGGTGCATCCTAATTACTGCGGGTACCTTTGTGCCTGCTTGCCAATTCCCAGAAATAATGGATTATTGATTCTGAATCTTTCTTCAGCTGAGCGGTCATTACATTTGAAGATACCAAAGCTATAAATGGTGTACCTGGCAAATAAAGCTCAGCTTTTTTATTTTTTTTCTCCATTTGGAAGAAAGTGTCCTTTGAAGAAAGCTAACCCCTGTCTAAGCTGTTCTGTTCATGCTGGGCAGGATAGGCCTGACAAGAGCTGCCTCTCTCTCTTTCTCTTTCTCAATCTCGATCTCTATGTAGATGTATCTCACAAGGTGTTATGCAACACGGGTGATATTGCATTGTATACATAATGCTGATGATACTGTAGTTGGTACTTTTTCAGCATGTAATGTCAATAATATCATTAACTAGTCTTGGGGATGGTTAAAGGCAGACTGAAAAAGTTTGCATGTTGGCCTGAAATTAAGCTTAAACCTCTACTTCTTCTCAAGTCACACTCTTTCAGAGTTTGAAAAACTTTAACAATCAGATAGCTGGCTTGTCATCACCTGGGGCCAGAATCTCCTTTGTGATGCCTCGGTGCCCACTCTGCCTCTGCTGGTTGTAGTCTGAAGTCAAATCGACTTGGACTTACATCTTGCTGCACTTCTCTCCAGCTTTGGGATGTGGACCGGCCTTCTGTGTCTGTTTTCCTCCTCGAACTGAGGGCAATATTAGCCACGTGTTTGTGTGTGTGGAAATTCGATGATGTAATATGTACAACATTCTGATTATGGAGACCTGCACAATGGTTGATTAATGAATACGAGTTTCTTTGTCTATTTCTTCCAGTTCTGGGAAACCTATTAACTTCCAAACCAGCACCTTCCATGGCTGAACTGGTATATAGTTGCTAGTTACTTTTCTTCAATAAAATGCCCTTCTTTTTTTTCTCATCTGTGCTTCTCAGTGTGGTTTTGAGCTTCCCAGAAGTAGTCTATTCCTCCTCCTGCAAATAGCCATATATAGTCAGGGGTCATCTAAAGATGTTAGAATAACCCTGCTATTTTCCAGGCTATGTATTCTCCATTCCTTTAACAACTATTGAATTGACATTGTTTCTGCCCATTTTAATTACTCAGTCCACCCTGCTGGACAGAATTAAATAGGTGAAGGATCCAGTCTCCCTCCTTCCCAAACCATCCACATTCATCACTTAGAATTACTGATACTACATTTTCATTCATGTATGATTTATTAAATATTTTTACCTTATATTGAATTTTCAGTCACCTAAAACAATAGTCATTTTCATGGAAAAACCCATTGGAATTGCATTCCACAACTTCCTTATCGGAAGTACCCAAACCTAAGCACTGGTTCTACACCCAGCTCTAAACATCTAGATGCTGGTCGCCCATGTAATGGAAACCTCCTCTGGGTCAATAAGCTAAAGACTGTTTAAACTAGTTAATGAAGTGTAGAATTATACACATTTTATCACTCTATATGATAAAAACATATTTTCGACAGACATATTTCTTTGGTCAATGAAGAACCCTTTGCCCTTCCCTTCTTAGGTTTGATAAGGAAAGGGCAAGGTTGATGGTTAATCCACTAAAGAAAAAAAACGAGAGATGAAGGTGAGGGACAGTTATACATTGTTATGTGTATTTGCATTCAATAATACTAAATAATAATTCTTTTGATTCTACTCTTCCATTAGTACCAATGCTCCCTGGGTCTGGAGAAGGCATCAGTTATGATCTGTTTTTGGGTATGATAGTAAGCATAGTGTTAAAACTCAATATATAAACTAACTTATTTCAAATCAAACAGTAATAATTGTTTTAAAACTGGAACATTAAATCTCTAACCATGAATTCATGTAATTAAGTATATATAAATGAAAACGTTATGGAGGGGCAAAGTGTATATCTTTTAAAACACAATTTTAATAAAAAAATAGCAGTACTGAAAGTGCAGTATCTTAAAAAAAAGTAGGGCTGTGTTCAGTAGTCTTCATCTGCTCTTTGCAAGCAGCATCCAAGAGCTCAAGTACTGTACTTCTTAAACTTTACAATGAAGATGGAGATGGGTTTGATAAAGAAAATGGCTTTACATTTATTCACTAAAAGCATCTTGGATGAATCATACTCCAGGAAACAGAAAACAAACAAACACAAAGCAATAAAATATATATTTGTCAACCTGCTCCCAAAATAGTTAACATTCTGTTTTTTTTTTTAATTTATAAATAACAGAAGCTATTGTCAACAATGCCTTATTGCCTCCTTCTTTGCCTCATCAACTTGATTCTTTGATGTCCCTCCGGAGGAAGTTTAGTATCATTCCATTCTCTGTTCCAATTTCACGCGAGAGGAAGCATATTTGAAAAATATGTGCTCACCAGGTTTCATTTGCCCTGCTGGACAAAGTGTTCTGATTTCCCTCCAGTGCTTACCATTCTTAGACATCTTCCATCTACAGGTTTTGGATGCCATTGATTCTACCGAGCATCCACTGACGTCAGAGCTTTGCAGCCCCATGATCACAGTGATTGTTCTGGGAAGGACGTGGTATCCAACACAGAGCAGTGAGACTCAACTGCTAGACTTTAGAGAACTGTTAGAAAAAGCAAATTTTCCTTTCTATTAAGAGATGCTAGAAATATAGGGTGTATTTCTGGATTATTTTGCAGGAATCTTGTCACTGGGGATGGGAGGCCTGCCGGAAAACAGAGCAAACAGAAAAGGTTCTCTATATAGAGCCAGGACATAGAATGAAACTGAAGCTTGAAAGTCTTAACTGACCCCCACACCCCCCACGCTTTCCAGCTATCCTGATAAATTCTGCCTTTTATTTTTGCTGTGGTTGTTTACTTAAGGTGATTTGAGTTGTGTTTTCTATTAATTGTAATGGAAGGAGGTCTAACACACAAGTTAATTCAACTTGGAAAACTTGAAATCACAAGTCCCAGTGACCTTGGAGAAGGCGACAGTATAGTACAGGTCTGATTCACACCGAAAGGCTGGGTGCCCTTAGATAAGACCCTAGTTCGTTCATAGTGACAGTTGTCTGCACTATGTATTTACCTCTTTTGTAGGCCCAGGTCTGTGTACAGACCCTTCCTAAGTATCGAGTGGTATTTTCTAAGAATGCTTATTCTTCTTTAAAACTGGAGCACTGTCCCAAATTCTGGAACAGAAGTGAAGAAAACAGTGTCCCGCGAGGGATTTGATAAATTTCAGCCCCAGAACTGGAATCTTCCTCTAAGGAAAGGATTCATATTCAGCCAGTAAGCTTTTAACTGATCGATCAAGCTGATGACCTTAACTGTACCTGCCTAATGCCAGTGTGTATGTTAAAAATGCATTGGAAACTTACTTTGGGCCTCAACTTCTTCCAATTATGACGTCTGAATTACCTCCTTCTGTGTTGTCTCCTGTTAAAGATTGAATCTCATGTGGAGATCATGCCCACTTTATCTGTTTCTAAATTGTGACATAAGTTGCTGAATTTCAAAATCAAATTATAAAAAAAATACTGTAACACTCTTACATCTTGTATACAAAAATTTTTAAGCAAAATAATAATGAGAAGCATTATCATTCCATCATTGGTGATATATTTGTATTTCGCCTGTCAAGTGGTTAAGTTAAAATTTAATGTGATGCTACCACATAATTTGTTTTGTAACCTGCTTTTTTTTAACAAGTGTTATTTAGTGAGGATATTTTCACATCAATACAAATTATTTCCTATTATCATTTAAACACTTGCGTTTTTCTCTCTTGGGGAATGAGCTTCTTAAATTTAACCAGTTTGCAGTTGTTTAGCATATCTACTAACAGTGGTCAATCTAATACTGATTACAGGCTACTATTTGTTGCAAACACCATCAGTGCTCCATGCTGGGTCTCTCTGATTGCTCTTTCTGGGTCTATAAGCTCATGAACTCTCTCTGTGTGTTGGATCTAATGGCTTACGCTCATAGCCAACCTCAGAAGGCAGTTCTCAGGCTCCTGGAGCCGTTTGCCTGCAGGCAGAGGGACTTGGAAGTGCTGGTGTGATCCTTAGTACAATCAAGGACTGGTCCTGAGAAGGAGAAATTCTTATCTCACGGTAAACTGAGATAAGGTTAAAGTGCAAAATCCCTCTGCACGATCAGGCTGAGACTGGGAACTTTCCTGAAGATACACACTTGCTTGGGCTTCTCCTGCTCCTCTGTCCTGCTCCGTCTGCTCCCTTCAAGCCTCCACTGGGAGTATTTTCTGAATAAATCTCTTGCAAGTGAACCCTCATCTTTACGACTCCTTCGAATGAACCTGATCCAAGACACCAATCTGGGTTTCTCAGTACAGTTTTCCCTTAGGAAGGAGCCTGGTGCTTCTGTTACCCCAAGAGGGGAAGGGAAAAAAGCCTCAGTTCTTGTCTTGCCCGAAAGGGGAGAATCCAGACAGGAGACAAAAGCATTGTGCAGTGAAAGATTTTAAAGATTTTATTAGCAAAGTGAAAGTACACCTCCGAGAGCAGGAGGAGGGCTGATCCAAGAGAGGCTAGCAGTGGTCTTTGTCCCTTCTCTTATACCCTTGCTTAGAGGTGGTGTCTTGATTGATTGATGGCTGTTGCCTACGGAGTACTTAGTCATGCCCATCCCCTTTCGCACATGTCCTCAGCCATGATGCACACAGAAAAACCCAGGGAGGAGGGTGGCAGGGAGGCTAAACCATAATGCTAATTGTATTACAATGAGCACTGAGTCACGTCCAGTTAGGTCCTTGTCACTACTGTGCAGTCACAGCTGATGGGTTCTAACCGGTTTCTTGCTGGCACTCATTTAGAGGAAGTGAAGCCCCTTATGCTGAAAGCGGGCATATCACTGTCTTCTGGACCACCCTCCCTCTCTTCCACCTGATCTGATTAGTGTCCCCATTTATCTAACAATTCTAAACATCTGAAAAGGATTATGGGGAAGGTGAAGATACACTGAAACTTAATTGTAATAAAGATGTAATAAAATTTTTAGTATTCTATCTAGAAAGCTTACCTGTTTTGTCTCTCAAAAGGAAAGTACATAAAGCAAGTGAATTCTAGAGTGAATAAAATACAAATTTTTTAATTAAAATATTAAGGTTATGTATTTCAGGAAGATTATTCTGTTTAATTTATTATACACAGATTGATACAACTATTAATAACCCTTCTCTGGCTTCTTAGCAGTTAGCATAATTCATATCTAGAAAGAACCTAAAGAATGAATGTATTCTCATTCATTCATCCATCCATCCATCCTTCTATTTGATTGTAATAAAGTATCTAATATGCTGGTGTCTGGGTATAAAAAATTGTAAAAAAAAATGGAACCTGACTTCATTGTTTACAACTTTTTAAGGTTGTTGGGTATATAAGTAGATTATTATAGGTCCTTATAAAAATATTATCACTGTAATATTATAAAATAATACTATTTATTGTTTATGGAGATACATACACATATGGATAAAGCAAGGAAAGAGATATAAAGGTCCATATTAACATTATTTTTAATAATATGAAGAAGAGAGACAAAATATTAGTGTTTTGTTTACTGTAAATACTGGCTGCCCAGGGCATTATTGCATCGTCTTTTCTCTTTGCATAATTTCTTTCTTAGTGTGCTAAGGGATCATCAGTGAAAGAACAATTAGTTTTTCTGGGGTGGGGATTTATTTGTGCTCAAATTAGTTGTCAAGAAGATATCAAGCAGGATACACGTGGACCTTCTGAGGGGACAAATAACGTGAGCAGGGAAAGAGATTTTGGGTTTGTTCTTGGTACATCATTTGATATAACTGGAATCAGATGGTTAAGATTAAATAATAATAATGAAAACATAGCAAGATCTGACATGTAGGAGGTACAAAAACCGGATGAGGACTACAGAAATCTAGCATAACGTTCTTATGCTTGGTTGTGTGGTGCAGTGCCTCCTAGGTGAGACCGTTACACAAAGGACGTCCACTGTGAAGCGTGGGAAAAAGTGTTTGGCCCTGAGATGGCTCCTATTTGCATCTGTCTGTGGTCTTGAGACATTATTATGCATGGTTGTTTTCCTAAACCTGGAATATTGTGGTTACATTTCAAAATGTGGATAGCTAATATCCTGCATTTTGAAATTTTATCACTTACCACCGACTACAAAAATTATTTTCCAATCGGAAGTTGGAGAAAGAACTTACTCCCCCTCCTTCTTACCCCAACCTATGTGAATGCTCAGTTTGGAGGGTTCTTAGCATCCTGAGATTTCTGAATGTACTGTGGTCATAGTTGGAATTCTCTTGGCTTTAGGAAGAATTTTTGATCAGACTTCTCCTTGAATTAACAATGTACTTGATCTTAAAACTGTGTTAAAATTTTCTCAATCTCTGTATACATAATTTTAGAATTAAATAATAATTATTATGATTGATATTGAAAGATAGTAATGATATTCTTTGGCATATTTTCCATTGAAATTAATATGGTATATTTAAAACAACTTCTGAAGGAAACTTACTTTAAGAATTATGGCCTTACTTTAGTAACTCAGTACATCTATTATTTTTAAATAATAGATTTCAAAAAGGGGTCAGGCATCCCATCTCTTATTTTACCAAAGAGGAAATGGATATCTAAATTGGTTAAGAGGTTTGCCCAAATTCAGCAAAAAAAAAAATGCAATTCAGTACTCATTAATCTTTATTAGACTAACCCAGCCCTCAAAAAATATTTATCAAACTTTGATCCAAAACATCTTTGGCATGTCTTCTAAGAATAAGCTTTGGAAAACAGTACAAGTCTGCTGGAATAATGATGTACTCAGCTTTTTCTTTTTCCAGGAAAGTTAGTATATGAAGGAAATGAACTCTAATATTAGAATTACAATTTTTATTTGAAGAGAGTTAACTTGATTATGTATTTCTTTAATATTAATCTATGGTAGTTGTGATGACTCAAACATATAAACACATAACATATTCAAATTTCTCTAAAGGCAGTAAAGCATGGGACATTTAAAAAGAGCAGTAGCATGTGCATGCCGTGAAAGACAAAACATATACACACAAAATGAACAACAACAAAATCAAAGCCAAGTAACCAAAAGGAAAGGCAGTTAAGGCCTTGAAAATATTTCAGTACAGTGCCTTTTTTTTTCTTTTACTGTAGTATTTTGGAATGTAACTTAAAAAGTAACTTAAAATTACAAAAAAAAAGGTATATTTTAAGTATTATGTGATAATTTTCAAATCTTAAAACGAAGCAATTGACAAACTCTGGGCCACATGCAAGCAGGGGGTAAAAAAATGAGCACTCCTGTCTTCAAGGAGATTAATAACTTTGTGGAGCAACAAGATAGTAAGGCTCATATTTCAGAGTAACTGGAGATTTTGTTATCCCCATACAATTTTTTCTCTCTCTCAGGGTAAGAATATTTTGACATAATAATGAAATTCTGACCATATTACAATATATATTTCTGGTGTTGAAACAAGATAATTAACTGGCTTTGGAAAGAACTTGGGGCAGTTTTTAAACAATCCATGCATAATGACAGGAAAAACCATGTAGATGAAGATGTAGGTGGGGAGAAAAAATAAATGCAGGGCAAACTTAGTACCAGAGCTCACAGGTCAAGAGGACCTGTGCTGTGAGTCACACATTTCAATAAATAAAATCTAGGATATTTGTTCTCTAGTGGAAGTTTAAAAGTCATTTTTAAGGAAGGTTATTGTAAAGAATATGGATATTAATTTGTGAGATATGTGGTCATCTCTTTCACATGTAAATAACATGGGGCCATTATAATCCATTATTACCATGCTGATGGTCCTTTTATAAGGAAGAATACTTTACCTTTGTGAAAAAAAGGTATGACTCTCTCATTCCACTTTCTGAAGTCCTGAAATCCTGAAATGTTCTCTCTCTATCTCCCCAAATGGAAGAGTTGGAAGAAAGGACCTCAAAGAAAAGATGAATTTGCACAACTTTAGCAAATAAAGAAAATCTAACTATCAGAGAAATGCAAATCAAAACTGCAATGAGGCGTCACCTCACACCAGTCAGAATGGGCATCATTAAAATGTCCACAAACAATAAAGGCTGGAGAGGCTGTGGAGAGAAGGGAACCCTCCTACACAGCTGGTGGGAATGTAGTTTGGTGCAGCCACTGTGGAAAACAGTATGGAGATTCCTCAAAAAACTAAAAATAGACTTACCATGTGATCCAGCAATCCCATTCCTGGGCATATATCTGGAGAGAACTCTAATTCAGAAAGATACATGCACCTGATGTTCATAACAGCACTATATACAATTGATTGGATATTCTCTTTGTCAGAACAGCACTGCACTGAGGAAGGATGTGGAATCCCTTGGTGTAACACCATGTTAAATTGAGTACAACATTCTTAGATACTAACTATGTAGCTCCAAGTCCCTTTGGCTGATGACTGATGCACAAGTAGGACAAACACTATGAAACATGGCATGAAGTGTCAACTACAGGAGTTCAAAGCAATCTGAAAAACTGAGGTTGCTGAGTAAAAATACATACATGCTCATGTATTCCCATATAAACATTTATATACTTAAAATCAATTTCTTTTCTACTTCATCTTTACTTGGAAGCCAAAGGCTTTTTTCCTTAAATTTTCAATAAGGTGTGGCATGTTAATTCGAGGACCATTTTGCAAGTTCTCACAAACAGATTACCCAAGAAAAACCACCACCATGTTCCATCATGGCTTATGACGTAACCAATGGAATTGAACTCTTGGGAGGAGGAGGAAGAGGTAAAAACTTGTTTTTGGACCTGTGGTCATGAAATTTTGCTTTGTGGTGGGAACTCACTCTTGGATGTGGTTGTCCACTGTTCTTTCATATGTTGAGGAAATTGTAGAAAGTCAGGAAAGAATGGAATTTTCACATCAGCAAATCCTCCACTCCCCCGTAATGATGAGGAATTTTGCACTGGAACAGAATGAGGAGGGAAATAAGTCTACTTTGCCGTCAGTTTTGGGGAAGAAATGATGAAGCAAACCCTTTTTCCAAGGACACATGATCCCCTTCTCGGCAATAGTTTGCTAACGATGTTCATGTCAGTTGACTGGGTCTGCTTTCAACTTGTCTGGAAATACCAATAGCATGTTCTCCGAGTGCCTGTGGGCATAATGAATCAGCTTTCCCTCCAAATGCGTCCTGGCTTACCCATGATGCATGCTGACTGCATACATGTAGTACCCACATAGGGTCTGTCAGTCTCAAAAGTGCCATTATGTTTACATTTTTTGGACTATCTCAGAGACACTAAAAGTTAGAGAGTCGAATTATCTCCTCTAAGAGTTTCCTTAATAGGAGAATAAAGTGCTTATGCTTTGTGGACCTTTTAGGGTAGTTTTTTTTAACCTTTGAAATGACTTAGATTTTTATGTTTACTTATCTTAACTTTTGTTAGGTGTATGGCATCATATTACCATGTTTAGTTGATTACTTAACATTGCCACGTCCATCCCAATAACTTAGACTTTTCAAGTATTAATTGATAATTTTCATCTTCTCATTTCATGTTTGCATAGCCAAGAAATTCATATAAATTGCTTTACTCTCTCCTTATAAAATCGATCCTCCCTGGCCTTAATTATTCCAAGTGATGCATTTTGAACTTTTTGAGTCTCGTTTGGCAGAATTTTGCCAAGAGAGCTGAACCTAGGTTGTCAGTATCAAAGTACTTGCCATACCATCACCTTTGCCAATAGCAGGCTTCCTCCAAGCTGCAGAAAACTCCAGAGCCCGCTGCTCTCTCTTCCCAGCTTTCCAGCAGCTCGCAAATTCCAGCTGTGGTCAGCTGATGAGCTCAGAGCTGCAGGAACAGCTTGGCACAAGTATTAAGTCTGATTAAGGTCTCGTGTAATGTTGGGACAGTGATTTCTCAGATGGGGCCCAACAACACCCCTGGTTCTGCTCACTCCATGACCAGAATGTTTCAACTTAGCTCAGTCATCTTAAAATCAATGATGGTGGCTGGGAAAATTCTTTATCAGAACCTCTCAATAAAAGCAATTCAAACATATTGCATTTTTCACTGATATTTCCAGTACTTTGATTTCCCTGATGAAATGCTCCTTGCATGTGATGTGTTCCTAGATTTACCTAGATTAGGGGAAGGTGTCTACTCAGGGGAGGAGAGCTCAAAATGCACAAAGATAATTTCACGCCATGATACTACAGTTGATGCTTTCAAAGGGGAAAGATGCTATGTGTCAGGATTTTTAAAATCAATAACAGGTTATTGATTTGAGTAATTTTTGCTTCCCCTTAAAATTTTTCTAAAAAAGTAAGGGAAGAGAAATTGCATACATTTCTTCTCTTACATGAATACCCACTCTTTTAGCCAAAGGATTATTATAATTATAATGTGGATTTCATGAGTGAAAAGAAGACAGGGAGCCCACAGATGTTAAGTGGTTTATTTAAGATATTTGTTCATTTTTAAGATTTAGGTTTGGAATTTAGGTGTGTTTGCTTCGGGGCCAAAATTCAGTTACCTGTATCATTCAATTCTGCATCATTGTTCCCTAGACTGAGAGGTCAAACTCAAGGTATGAGGATACCTGGATTCCTTACCTGAGGCGGTTGAGAAGAATCCAATTGCAAGCCCATTTAGACCATTGACCGAATTTAGGTCTGAAGTTCCTATTTCCTTCTCTGTCAAATGGGGACTGGCCATTCTTTCGAGTCCTCTTTCCAGTCCTCACTAGTGGCCATCTACATCTGAGAACCAGCAAAGATATGTTTGATATTTGAGACATGGTGAAAAAAATATAAGATGTTGGGTCAAAAAAAAAATTGACATCAAAATTCTTCCCTCTACCAAACGTCTGCTAATGTGACCCTTCTGGGAATTTGATCATGGGGATTTTCTTCATCTTTTCACGGTTTCATTTATTGCTTGTTGATATATTTCCCTAAACGGGTAATTGTGAAATTGATGAGATGGTCATGTGCAGGCATTTAGTGCTATGCCTGGTGTAGGCGAAGGGACAGTGTATTTTGAATCCAATGTTATTTGATGGGAAGCAGCGTACATCCTGTCTCTTATCGAAACCTGCTTCATGGCAGTTACCCCAGGTCACTGAGACCAAGCCAGGGCTTCTCATTGTGGGAATGGGGGGCGGAGGGTGAGGGGGTGGGAGGAGATAAGAATATGGGGGTGGGTGGAATCAGCAGGGGAAGGAAGCTGGACACTGTCCTCTCTAAGCCCAGCATGTGGGAAACAGCTGGGTGCCTTAATTTAACCTTTGTCATTCCTGGCACTGAAAAAGCACATCCAGTTTACACAAAAATAATTCCCAAATGGAACTTTCAAAAATTTGTGGTGAAAAACATTAGGAAAGTGCTTTGAATGAAAGCATGGCATTGATTTTTACCTGGATAATTCTCTCTGCTAAAAGCTGTTCCACCCTCATGTACTTACTAAGAGGTCCTTGCAAGCATTAGGTGCTCCCTAGGGAAAGCAAAATTAAGAATAAACAAAATACAATAAACAAACAAACCAAAAAAAAAAAAAAAAAAGAGGAGGAAGGCACTGCGTTAAAACAAGGGAAGGAGGAATCTCATTTATTTCTTCAAATATTGCTTATAGATGAAAGAGAATACTACATTTCAAGAAACAGATAAAATGTGTGGAGTCTCTGAAAGCCGGTATCTCACCTTTTTATTTGACTATGACTCAAAAAGTTAACCCAATTGAAAGTATCTCACCCTAGCTAGAATGTGGTGTTTATATCACTGTAAATGAATCAACACTGTCCTGTGTACATAGCTCTGGTGAAGGACCCTGCAGGCAATGGCAACATGGTCCTTGAGTTTATCTCAGTTTTTCCCCATCAGCAACATTCAGAGATGAATATTCATTTAATTACAGAAATTCATATCGCCTTTAAAAACCTTGGTAAATAGGGAGATCCTAAGATCCTAAAATTATAGAAAAAAATTATCTTTCTAAAATTAAATCAGCTTTCCCATTTTGCAGAGCAAGATTTCTGTTTTCTTCAACAAAGTTTTTTTAGCTTATATTAAATAGGTTTACCCTAAAATCTAGATAATGAAAGTAGTATTCTGATTACAGGAAAATTAAAATATATAAAAATAATGCAGCAGAAAGTAAATCAGTTGCCCTTATTTCACAAACTATTGGAAAACAGAGGAGGGTATGTGTGTTTGTGTGTGTGTAGCATGAGCATGTGAAATTACAGGACATCTAGGTTACCATTCCTTTTTCTTTTGGGTAACAAATTTTGGCAAAGATTATTTAATCTAATGAAATTACTTCAACTGAAACATGGTAGACTGAACACAAATGTTTGTAACCATTTCGATTTAAATCTTTATAAAATGTTAGAATTTTGTGTTTCCATAAATGTTTTGTGGGATGCTTATATTCAGTAATTTTCCATTTTGTTTGTTTTTATAAATATATTTAAGATTAATTTTACCTTAATAACTGTCTTAGCTGCATTACATAGTTTTTGAAATGTAACATGCTCATTTTTAAATAATCTTTCTGTAATAGTGTTTATAGTATTAATTTTATCTTTAACTCATGAGTTAATTGGAAGACTGTTGTTTTAAAAAGAAATTGATAGAAATTGTCATTATCTGTTTATCTATCCATCTGTCCATCCATCCACCCACCTACCCACCTACCTAATGATTCATCATCAATCAATCCTCCATCAGTCCTATTTAGGTCTATCATTTTTCTCCCATATTTTGTTGTCAGCTTCTAATTTGACTATGTTTACTCAGAGAATATAAAATCCATTGATATTGAATATCTAAGATATCTATTGATATCTAAGAAGACTGTGGTAATTCTTTCATTATCATTAAGAATTTGTGAGATAGAACTTCTTAAACTATATTTTTCCTTGAGATGTTTTTAAGCTGCACTATTCAGCTCATTACATTTTGTGCTATTTATATCTTCTATATGATTTCTACATTTTATAGTTATAAAGTATCTATCATAGTTTCATGTAAAGCTTTTGGCTTAAATTCCATTTTCTTAGATAAGCAATGCTACTCTATTTCTTGTGTTTGCATTTACATGTGCTCTCTAAAACTCTGACCACCCTCCAATTTTCAACTTTTTTAATATCCTTCAAAGTGTCTTTCCATGAGATTTTTCAAAGTGGATTTTTAAAATCTGATTTAAGATTTCTTAAAACTGTAGAATCCACCACATTCACTTTAATGGTGAGAATATTTCTTGGATTATTCTATTATTTTATGTCCAGTTATTTTTTTTGTATTTTCTCTTTTGTCACTTAATGATGGTACAACTTAAATTTGACTGATTTCCTCAGTCACTGGGGATGTATCATTACTAGTTTTTATGTTCTTAACTCATATTTAGTTTTTCTTTGCCAGGATTATAAAATAAACAATCATTTCCTGTTCCTTTTCTCCTTCAAAGTCAGTAATTGTAAAAGTGTCAATAATTGTAAAAATTCATAATTTTATTCCCAGGCAATGATTGAGCTATAAACAATATTTTCTTTCATTCTTGTATTTAAGTATTAACATAGCATGTTATCTTATTAGTTTTGTAGTTTATAATCACTTTATGATTCATGAGCAGTCCTCTAATGACTGTTTCTCCTCATTTTTTCTTTTATATTTTCAAGTTGTCAAAAGATTTAATTTTCTTTTCATTGGATTACTTCTGCAAATAATATACTCAGAAATTACTTGTTTCTGTTGCTTTTTATATGAATAATTTGGGTATTGCTGCCTTGATCTGTCAAAATACTGTAAATGCTCTACCACTGAATTTTAGCTTCTATGTTGGTAGAACAGGAAACTTTGTTGTAAACCTCATTCTCCTTTCCTTGTTAAATAAGCTTTTAAGTAATCTTCTTAGAAATCTGAAATATCTTCTTTTTTTCTTTTTTTTTAATTGAAGTAGAGTCAGTTACAATGTGTCAATTTCTGGTGTACAGCACAATGTCCCAGTCATGCATATATATACATATATTGTTTCTCATTAAAGGTTATTACAAGATATTGAATATATAGTTCCCTGGTTATACAAAAGACATTTGTTTTTTTAAATCTATTTTTATATATAGTGGCTAACATCTGAAAATATCTTCTTAATCCATGGAGATCAACAATGTCACTAGCTTACATAAAAACGCCTGTCTGTTTGTTTGATTAATTATTTCTGGTCTTCAGTGAGTTCTTTTGTTCTAAAATCTCAGTCTGTCTTCAGTTTAGGGGTTTAAAATGTGTATTTGATTATTAATTTGTATTCTTGTGCTCATTTTGCTTTTTCTGGACCTCCAATTATTTCCACATGAAGTCTCTTAGAAATTTCCTGTACTTCTTATCTTGTTACTCATAATATTGCTTTTTTTGTTTTGTTTTGTATTTGTATTGTGACCTTGTGTTCTGAGACAATTCTGAAATTGAATCTTCCAAATCACACATTGGGTTTTCAGAAATGTCCATTGTTTCATTTGATTTCCTATATTTACTTATTTTCCTCCCAGTTCAGGAAACTAACCACCAGAATTTCCTCTGACTATTGACATTGAAGTTAGTATGAAACCAACCAAAGAAAATGTATATATATATCTCATTGTATTACATTATTACACACTAAGTGTTATATTTCTTTATTACATATATTATATATATGCTTTGTATATTACATAAGGTGGCTGTATGACATATATTGTGTATGTGCATATACATATACAAATGTGTGCAATCTCTCTCTATGTAACTACGTAGTATGTCATTTTTCATATTTTCTTTAAATATTGGGCCATTTGAGGAAATAAACTTCAAGGAATTGGGAGAAATTTAAGATAAGCTCCCAAATTTAATTTTGTGCTTTTAGTAACTAGACATCTTGCTTCATAACTTTCCAGCCTTAGTAAAAGGATAGCTGACTCAACCCAAATCCAAAATATTTAAATTTAAATTTCTTACCATAGTGAGTGGAAGTAAATAAGATAAATAATGATGGTTCTACTTTGCCCTTCATAATAACACAGGAAATTGTGATACACATCATAGAACTGAGTCATTCCTACCAAACTCCATGAGTAAATTCAGATTCTGTTTGCCCTTGTTTATTTTTTAAGAATTATTAGGAATTTCTGTTTGGACTATTTTATACATTCTACCAATTTGTATGTTTCTTTCTCTTTATTTATTACACAAATATCTATTGAGTGCCTATGATTTGTCAGTGTTATGTTGTCTGTGTTGTAATTTTCTTTAAAATATTTCCCTGTATGACATCTATATCCTTCCATTTAAAATAACACTAAATCTACCTTGGAGGGAGCTTTTCTTTCAACACACTCATTGAGTAATCAAGGTCAGAATGCAGAGACAGGAAAGATGCAGGACTGTGCTGCACCTGCTTGACAAAAAATGACTGCAGTGTGGCATTTATGACACATATAACCTGTCATCAACATTGTGGTGATGGAGGGGGAAAAAAAAAACCTTCTGTGTATTAATTTGATGAAGTTCCAGATTATTTGCCTAAAGAAAGGGAATAAACAACTTGGCTTGGATTAATTTTAGCCACCACCAGAAACTGCAGCTGCTAAAACATATAGATTAGGCACAATGATATTTTAATAAAACCTGTGAATTCAAACTGACATTTACTAACTTGAAATCAATTCCTTTCTCTTCTTCAGCTTCTGATAGAGGATTTCACTAAACAGACTACAAAGTGAAGGGGCCCTAAGAGTTAGAAACAGAGTTAATAGAGGTCCTTACTATGTGTTGTATTGATTTAGGCTGGAATACAAACCACTCTCTCAGAAGCTGAGGTTAGGTGTTCTCTCATAGACCCTAGGTTGAATCTTATCCTGTGGCCTTGCTCCAAAAGAATTTTCATATTCCCCAAAACCTCTTGGGAGAAGGGGAAAAAACAAACATTTTTAAACTTGTTGCACATGACCTCTCATTTCCTCTTACTTTCCACATCCATCATTTTTTCAGGCGAACCTAACAAATTACTTGCCAAAAATAGTCACGAGTGCTAACTTAATGGATGCATATTTAGGGTCCAGATATGAACTGAGATTTCCTTTGTCATCAGTATTCTAGCCCTAAAGTGCTTTTTAAGGCATGTCAGATAGTTGAACTGGAGGCTGTTCCTTGGGGATGCAAATATGTGGAAAAAATAAAGTGTCCCCTTTTTCAGTGAAAACTGGCCAAGAAGACAAAGCAAGGACTGATACACCAGAGCAAACTGATTCAAGGAGGGTTTTCATCAGTAAATTATCTAGAAGTCATTTTACCTGATTTTACTGTTCCTCCCTCTAAGGATGTGGGGGGAAAATCCATTAATTTTAGAGTGTGTACTGCTAACCTACCCCATGTTTATTCACTTTGCATTGTTCATGCTTAAACAGGGCCTCTTTACTTTCAAATGGAAGAATTTCAAGGAACTTAATGATTTACAAAAATGCATTGTGCTGACATTTCAGTGGCCAAAATTCTACCCAGTTCTCACAGATTCAAGGCCAAGAAAATCTCACTGGTGTGATTAGAAATGAAAGGAAATTCTTAGGATCACTGAATAGTTTAAGAACTATAGGCTTGCTGGATTGCCATTGCCCCTGCTGGTCATATTTCTATAATTAGGTCAGTATGCACTTCTAAAACATGGAAACAAATCAAATGAAATAAAAAAGAGGCTTTACGGAAATTGGCTTGTGGACAACACCAACACACATAATTTAAATGTGCATACCATAAAGAAAATCAATATTTGGACAAGTTATAGGAAATATTGTCAAGTAACCACTCTCAAGAAGGAAATCTAGACATACAATTATGTGTGTACCCCACCCCCGCTGCAGGGTAAGTGAGAACCATTGCGGGATCTTGTGGAGAGGTGAGGAACTTGGAATTTCCCAGTAACCAAATCCACAGAGTGGAAAACACCATTTGTATCAGTTAAAACTTTTTTGATTGCAAGCAACAGACACTCCCTAGAGCTTGTTTAACCACGAAAGGGAATATGCATAAAACACAGGGATGCCATCCAGGGATCAGAATGTAGCTGGGGCTCAGGAGTGGACTGGAAGCAGGAATCAAAGCAGCAGGGAATCCAAAATCTTCTCTCTTTTCATCTCTCATCTCTCTTTCTCTCTGTCTCTGCTTTATTCTTTCCTCTGTGAAGCAGACTATTTCTCTGGCCATGACTTGGAAAACTAGGTTGCCTACTTTGATTACCTATAAATTTTTTTCAGATAAACAACAAATCATTTATTTAGAGTAAGTGTGTCACTGCAATATTTAGGACATTTATAATGAAAAATATTTTTTGTTTGAAATTCCAATTTAACTGAGTACTCTGAATTTTATCTAGCGACCCTACTACCTACCCTGCAGCCAGATTTACTAATTGTTAATATTTGCCACATTCCCTTATCATTCTCCCCATCTCTCTCTCTCTTACTTTTCTCTGTCTCTACATATGTGCACAGCATGCACACACACAAGATTTTTATTTTCTGAACCATTTGAGAGTTTGCACGCATCATATACATTTACCTATATATACTGCCAGGTTTATTTTCTAAGGACAGGGATATCTTCTTGCATAAGAAAATAAAATTACAAAAATCATGAAATTTAATGCCGAATATATGCAATTGATTAATATGCAGTCCATGTTCTGATTTCCCAATTTGTCACAATACTGCACTGTAGATAATTTCTCTCTAGTCCATGAGTCAATTCAGGGTCACACTTTTTTTCGTCATAATTCTTTAATTCACCTGTAATCTTAAACATTCTTCAGCCTTGTTATGTCTCATGATATTGTCGTGTTTGGAGGAATTAAGGTTAGTCATTTTATATAATGTCCCTCAACTTGTGTTTGTTCGATGTTTCCTTTTGACTAGATAAAAGTTATGCGTCTGTACCACGGATACCACAGAAATAATACTGTCCTGCTAAATGCAATGTATCATGTTGATTACCTGTATATTTCTGTTCCCGCATTCATTGCCTTTCCTCCTTTTAAAATAAAATAATTTTCCTGTTCTAATCTCAGGCCAACTTCCCTCTTCTCTCTTGCTTCCTTGTGTCTCATACTCTTTCAACTATTTGAGGACTTTACTTCTGCAATGATCTCTTCCTTCTCTTCCATTACCAAGTTTTTCTGTAGGTTGGATGATTTCTAACAGCCTACAGACAGTCCATAATTTCTCCCATATTAAAAATAAAAAAAATTTACAAAGCATTTGGTCACCTGAAATACACACTATGGAAATAAATGCTATTTTTAGCAGTTCATAAAAGCTATAGTCTAATTTTTACATGGGAACAAGGCCATGTATTGGGCATTAATTTTTATTTCAGAAAGTGACTTGTTTTTTCTGGTGGCTTTTACGATTTTTACTCTAAGTAACTTTTCTTGAATTGCATTTTTGTGTTTCCTATAAAATGTATTATTATTAAAGGTCAGTTTGGGTGCTTTAGAAAAAGAAATAAATAAAAATAACAGGCAAACAAAAGCAACAGTAACCACAAACAACAGCAAACATTTCCTGGGTTCCACACCTCTCTCCATCTATTACCCAACTCCTCCGCTTATCCTTATAGTAAAAATCTTCAAAAGAAATGAGCAATATTTGACTTTCTCCATTTCTGTTTTCTTTAGGGTTTCCATTAAGACTTTCATTCCCACTATGCTATGGAAAATGCTATTGTTGTTGAAAACGTCCATTCTACTAAAAATGCTCATAATTTCCATTTCCTTCTCCCAGCCAATAGGATTTGATAGTATTTATCACTTCCTTCTTGAAAACTTTTTACATTTGGCTTTCAAAAGATCTCAGCCTCCTGGTTTTTCTTCTGTCACTTGTTTCTCTTTCCCAGGCTCTTCTGTGAGATTCTTTCTCCTGAGCCTTAAGAGATGACGTTCCTTCATGCACAGAATTTTTATTCTCCAGCTAAAAGCTCTCCCTAACTAATCTCATACAGTTTCATGGCTTTACAGATTTCAAATTTCTCTTTTCCACTTAACAATCTCAAGACTTACATATTCATTTGTATATTTCAGAGGTGCACTTATCCATCTATTTGACTTTTCAAACTTAACATAATTAAATGATAACACTTCTTTCCCTTCCCAAACCTGCTGGTCCTCATTCTTCCTCATTTAAATGAAAAGTTTGGACTTTATGATAATAATTTCTTAGATTAATAAAGAGCCTTCAAATTGCTTTTAGAGAAGTAAATAAAATAAAATAAAATAAAATAAAATAAAATAAAATAAAATAAAAAGTTACACTATTCATTGAATTATTTAAGCTACAAAATTATGCTCAGTTGTTCCATATCTCTTCACATCTGATCCATCAGTATGTTTTATTTGAACTACCTTCAAAATACCTCAAACTTCCGCAATTCTCATCACTTTCTCAGTTATCTCCTTAGTCCTAGCAAACATTTTTAACATGGATTTCTCCAACAGCTTCCAAAATGACTTGCATGATTTGACTCTTACCCTTTTACAAGTTTATAGTCAGCACAGCCTGTGAAATATTGTTCTAAAAGTGTAATTCTGATCACATAACTCCAAAGTTCAAAATATTGCAGTGACTTCGAATTAAATTTTGAATAAACTCCAAATTCCTTAGCGTGGCCATCTTCTATCCTCAAAATGAATTTCTTACCATGCTCCTTCGATCACACAATCTCAGTCATGATGGCTTTCCTGTGATGTTCTCACATAGTAACATTTCTGCCTCAGGAACTTTGCAAGTGCTGCTCCCTCCACCTGGGGTGCCCTTCACCTGGCAGTCTCCATGATTACTTCCTTTCCACTCTCTGTCTCAGTTTAAATATTATCTACTCTCTGGCCTAGATTTCCACAGTAGCATTCTTCTTCTAGCCACCTGCTATCTTATCACTCTCTTTTACTGCCTTCATCATTCTCATTATTTTCCATATTTATCTTATTTATTTGTTTAGCTTCTTATTTCCTGTCTGTAAAATCTGACAGATTGAGGACTTATCTTTTTACCAGAGCTTCCCAATTGCATACAAAATAAATGCTCAGAAATATTGATTAGAAGATGGATGGACAAGAGGAAAAAGATGGAAGGAAGAAAGGAGGGAAAGGAAAAATTAGTTTGAATATTTCCAGGGGTGATAAACAATATTTTTAAAAACTGGAATTTTGAAAGACCCACACTCACTTGGAATTTCTAATGTAAATAAACTTCACCATCATGCTGGATAGGTGAAAAATATCAAGGTTGAAAATGATACTTTTTTGTGACTAACAAAGTTTTTGAAGGAATTTCTTCAGAATCATTATAAACTGAAATTCATTTTAGAAATAATTTCATATGAGAAAGTGTTTTTGGAATAAGTGCACATGTAGATATAAAATATAATGGAATAAAAGTAATTTGACTTATATCATTTATGTTCTTAAATTCCCTCAGCATTTACAACACTATCAGATGCATGAAACTCTTCACCTGGAGTATAAAGTTGTTGATGGTCTGTCCCTAGCTTAAGTGTGCATATTTTGCATTTTATGACCTAATCATGGAAAATTAGGTCCCCTTCTACCTGCCACTTTCCTCCTCCCAACCCACAAATGCTTTATCAAAGCTTATATCTAACCTCAAAACTCAGTATCATTTCTCTTCTGTAACTTCTACCAGCCATCATCTGTGCTCTCCCTTCCAGCCAAGTTACATTAGGTTTACTTACCAACTGGCTCAAGGAGTGCTGGGAAGAGAACCCACAGCCTGGAGATTTCCCTTCTCCTCTCCCTTCCCCTTTCTCAGCCCCTCCTTCTGCAGAGTAGAGATGCTGATATGATTGTTCAGACTTCTGGACCTGAACATGAGGTCAGAGTCTATTCCAGACAAGCCAGCAACTCCTTCCCAAGAAAGCCATCTCCTCTTATCTCACTTTCCAAGTTCCATGCTCCTTTCATGGGAGATTGCAAACGGTAGCATTGTGACTATGAACAGGGAAGAAAGAGGCACTACTAGGTTCTTAGGACCAAGAAGAACAGCTATCCAGTTTCTAGAGTTGTTTTACATGGGATGTTTTTGTGACTCAATTAACATGACATCATTTGCTAATGTTCCCATGAATGTACATCCTTAAGTGTTCAGGGAAGGAGAGAGGGGAGGCATGTTTGGAGAATTGCCTAGGTCTTCTAGACTAATACCACTTACAACTGTTTACTGCATTGTATCAATACTCCAACGAGGGTCATAATTTTTATTATATTATTTGAAAGAATTTATAAACTATAATTCTAATTCCAAGGTCCAGCACTGAACCTGCTTTTCAGGTGCTCAATAATGGTTGGTTGACTGAAAGATTAATTGAATGGCTAAATGACAGTATTCTATGAATGTAGATGTTTTTACATATTGACACTATTTCTTGTCTTTTTTTTTTTTTTTTTTTTTGATGACTTCCTCTTTAGTTAGAATCTGTTCAGGAAAATTTTCTTTTTAGACTTTAAAGTTATGTTAGAATAAACAGTTACTCTTACAGCAAAGGCAACCGTGAGCTCAAGGAAAGTAATTTAGGTTCTATACTTGCCAACATTTCATAATTTTAAACATGCAAAATATTATTTTAAAATAAATGACCCCAAAGTCAAGATGAATAAATTAGAAGCATTGAAAGTGCTCATAATTCTGATAATGATCTAAGGAAGTTGTACCTTATTTATCTTTGTTTATAATTTGAAGTATGATGTTTAAATATGTTATAAGCTGTTGAAATTGTTTGCAAGTTACATGTCTTTTGCTTGGTTAAGGAGGTTTTATACTTTTATTAAACTTTAAAACTGAGGATAAAATTGTGTCATCTGATTTAGGATCGATAAATCCCAGGTCTCTGTCAAATTTTTTCATGTGAATAATGGACTAGTGATACCATTTACTTCATATAGTGATTCCAATAATTAAGTTATATTATTCATTTAAAGAACTGAGCATAGTTGTCTAAATATAGTAAATATTTAATGTGTATCCTTGTACAATTATGAAGCTGGTAAATTAGTGATTTGGTGATTAAATAGCAAAAGCAGTAAACATTTTTAAATGAGACTGCAAATATAGATTTTCTAAGTTTTATCATAATTATATAAATTCAATAAATGAATTGAGACCAAAGTGCTTAAGGGAAAAAGGTCTAATGAGAATCTGAATTCTAGCTCTATCTTCTGAAATGCAAAGTAGACACAGAGGTACAGCAGCTCTGAGTCTTTCTTCTGGGTCCTTTTAAATTTGACCCTTAGAAATGCATCTTAATGTTTAAAAGATGAACTCAGCAAAGGAATCCCTAATTCATTTTAAATAAATGCAATTTACAAAAAACCTTAAAATACCATACCTTTTTCATATATATCACTTAAAAGTGATATTAGTATACCTCAGTTCCCTTTATAGAGAACTTCTGAATGAAATGAAGAATATAGAATAATGATAAATATTGCCCGCCCTAGCCCACTTCTTCTGACAGCAATGGCCTCTTATGAGATAAGGTCAATAGATGAATTTAAAATGATTACATAAATATCTTAGATAAGGTTTTTTTTTTTTTTCTTTTTTTTTTTTTAACCTTCACCTAGTCTACATCTGACTGTGGTGGCTGTAAGTGGCATTTCCATAGAGCATATCCAACTGCCAATCCTTCCATAGAAAGTGGCCCTCTGCAGGTACACTTCCCCTTTTATGCTTTCTCGCTGTATAATTCTCCTAAAAACCCATGCTCTGTCTAGTTATTAGTCTTCTACTTGGTGGGGATATCCCTTAAGGATAGCCTAGGCTTGTCTATAGTCCTATTGTCAACTTTCCTCCAATTTCCTTTGTTGATTTTGGCTGTCAGTTGCCCTCCTCAAGCACAGTTAATACTTTGAAATAGTCTCTTATTTTCACATCAATCACCAATCTAAGGTTGACTGGCCTTTTTTATAGCCTAAATGGTAACTTTAACTCAAGCTAAAAATCTTAGGTGCAAAGCCTCAACACGAAGCATGTGATTGCAGGGCTCCGTTGTACTAAATTATAATACATAAGAAAGTAACAGCTTCTAATACTTAATGCAAAACACTTCAGAACTTCCACCCCGCTAATCTTCGGAAACATGATTACTTCTCCCATAACCTCAAGTCCAAGGACTCTGGGGATGCTTATTCATTCCAAGAATCAGTGCTAGTCACCACTGTGTCACGGACGAGATCGGAAAGTCTGCTAAGCCTGTTCAAGAGCCTTGTTCTTTGTTCACACGAGTCACAGAAGCAAAGTCACAGAGTTCCTGCTGAAACCCAGAAATACAGCAGTTGTGTGCTACACCTGATGCTCCTGCTGTGTGCCCTGAAGGTATATATCCATCTTAGATGAATTATTTTCTATTTGTTTAATCTTAAAATGATACTCTTGCCATATAGTCTAAGATTACATAAATTCAAGTCCACTTTTCTAGCAACAGGATGGACAAAATAAGAAAAAAATGAACAAAATCCTCCTCCCTTGAAGGATACGGTGCTAAAGTTGCACATATCAATTCTGATTATGTTCAACTGCCCATAACTTAATTGCAAGGGAACTCAGGAAATTTTGGCCTTTATTCTGTGTGGTCAAGGGACAAGCTAAGAATAAATAATTTACTGCTATCAGAGGAAAGAAAATAGCCATTGGAGGTAGCTATTTCTGCCATCATCCCTTTGGGCTACCTATAAACTCATCATACTTTTCTTTTCAGTTATAGGATAAGCACTCCGTCCTCCATGGGGGATCACTTATACGTTCTCCACACCTACTCAACCAGAGTGAAGCCCAGCATTTCACAGTGATGTCAGACAGAATCAGCATTGGCTTGGTTGTGCATGGCCAGCAGCCTGAAACCTAAAACACAACCTACTTCCAACTCCCCTCTTCTGACCCAAAGCCAATACACAAAGCAAAAGTAATACCTGGCAGGGAAGGTGTGGGGGGATTAATTAGGAGTTTGGGATTAGCACATGTAAACTATTATATATAAAGCAGATATACAACAAGGTCTTGCTGTATAGCCCAGGGAATTATATTCAATACCTTGTAATAACCTATAATGAAAAAGAATATATATTATATATACATATATATATATATATATGCATATGTATAACTGAATCACTATGCTGCACACCAGAAACTAACACAACATTGTAAATCAAATACTCTTCAATAAAAAAGTAGCACCTAGATAACCAAAATTAACCTTCTGTTTAGAAAAGGGTGGAGTTCAAACAGGATGTTCACTAATCCATGGTCATTATCAAATACATTTGGGCACGAGTTGAGGCTGTTCCTGACCTGGTAGCAAAGTGAGCTGTTTGCTCAAACTGAGATTCTGTTATGGGTGAATTTGTTTCTCCTTAAGAAAAGGTATGTTGAAGCCCTAATCTCCAGTACCTCAGATGTGACCTCATTTGGACACAGGGTCATCACAGATATAAGTCAAGATGAAGCCATATTGGAGTAGACTGTGCCCGTAATCCAACGTGACTGGTGTCTTTATAAGGACAGGAAAGAGATACAACATAGATACAAGGAGAACGTGATGTGAAGATGGATGATTGGAGTGATGTCCCTACTGTAGCCCAGCTCTCAGCACAATGGGCACTACTCAGAAACTGCAGATAGCGTCTTCCCTCTCTGCCTTCTCAGCTGCAAATGGAATGTCTTACATCCTTCTCCAACCAGAACTTTTTAAATCAGCAATAACTCACTAAACGCCTGAGGGTAAAACAGGGCTAATAATATTGAGGACAAAGTCTAAACTTTGAAAGCAGTGGCTTCCAGAGCTTAAGCACTGGAACATGCTTCTGTGTGTGAGTGAGCCAGAGGCAAGCGATGAAAGTCACGGGCATTTGAATTTAACCACAGGGGGCTGCATGTTCTGTGCCTGGAGGTTGTGCCTATTTATTTCTGAGGATGGCCTGGCTAATCCCAGGGGGAGATGGCATATTAAAATTTGAGCAGAAACCCAAGGATAAGTCTGCACAATCTTTTACCATTAGGAAAAACTACATGGACAATTGTGAGCGGTAAACAGCAGCATATTTGGTATGCGCTTCACTGTCCTCAACCTTTTTACTTCAAGCTCTTTTAAATATTTTTAAAATTATTATTTTTATAGAGTTTTAGTATCAAATGTATTATTCATATTTGCTAATTTTGCCATTACTAAGTCTTCCTTCCCTGCAGCTCCAGGCTCCCGTCACACCAGGGACTGACTGTGTTCCCACCCTTCACCCTGGGAGTGAAGGTCAGAGAATGACAAGGGGTAATAGCTGATTTACAGGAAACACTTAGCCACTTCCTATGTCACCATTCAATCAGCAAGACACAGCAGCTTTAACGTCATCATTTGTGCCTTGACCCGGTGACTGCCCATTAAGCAGAGGAAGGGCAAAGCCTATCAGTAGCTTAGCAACCAGCCCATTTTCCTTTCCACTGGAGGTGAGCAGATTTTCCGGAACAATTCCGGCCCAATTGACGTCCATCTGACTGAGCAGTTTCCTTCCTCCACTGAAATAGGAAGATCCTACAATTATGCACTTACCCCTGATCTGGATGTCAGGGTTTAGACTCATTAAAGGAAACCTTATACAATTGGATGAATTTCGAGAATAGAATACAATTCCTGAATTAGAAGACCTATAAAATGCTGTTTCATTTGTTCACTGTCTTCTCTTCTCCCTATTCCTATGGTCTACTCACCTTTTTTCTCCAGGATGCCTCTTCCCCAAACTTTCTGGTAGGAGCGAGGCAGACAGATGAAAGAGAAGCAGTAAAAATGCACGGATTTAAATCTCACGGAACTGGGTGTTTTGCCCTTCACAGCAGTTAGCTATCTGGAGGGACAGTCTTTTCTACAAGGCACACAGATGAAGAGAATTTCAAGGCAACATTTGAGGGTAAATGAACTGTTCCAAATGGGCTATTGTCATCTGTAGACATTGCCCTAGAAAATGTTTGAAATAACATACATTTCAAAGCAGGTTTAAAACAAGTTAAAGCAAATATACTGAATTAATTTTTGCTTTGATGAAGAGATACATTTTTTGAGAAATATGAATGTAATTTGGTTTTGGAAACTGTTGTATTATATCTGAGATCATTTTTTTTCCTCATGGGTAGTAAAATGCTGTTCTCTGAAACCAATGGAAAATATGTTTCTTATTAGCTAGTAGACTTCAAAAGTAACAAAATTTATTATAAGATTATGTTATTTTAAATATATTCTAAATTTTGGCAAAAATAAAAAAATGATTTTTTCTAATAGTTGATAAAAACGAATTTATCTGTTGAGTGGTGATTTGCATGCATACAAATGGAGTTACATTTGATTAAATTTTTACACTGTAATGTTGCCAAAATTTTCTAAAACTTCTAACCGTTCCAGGTTCTAACTCTAGGAACTAGGCAGTAGCCTCTTTGCCTACCAATAAGATATTTAGAAATATAACCATTAGTTAACTATTGCTTGTGAATTATGGTGGATTTTTAATGGTGGACTCTTACAAGTAAATTAATGGGAAAATATTTTTATCAAAAATAAAATTCTTTAATATTGATGTTTTTTGCCCTTCATTCCTAGAGGGATATTTTCTTAGTTTATACAGTTTGTCTCCCACAGAGAATGTACAGTGTGCAGTACATGGTCAGATTGTTTAATCTCATTTCCTGCTTCCCTGGTTTATGTCAAGACCTCAAAGAATAGGAGAAGGAGATGAGGAAAGTGAAACAGGAAATGAGGTAAAAGGTGATCATAACTAGGCAACAGGGCCTCAATCCATTGGCACCTTAAAATCGTTTGACCGTGGGAAGGAAGAGAAGTGTTACCCACTGGCTTCCATCCCCCATTGGTCAAGGAAAGACCCAAAGAGTTTTAACCTCCTCAGCTTTCTAGGTTTGCTTAAGCACCTGGGCCAAACAGATTCTCCTCACCCCATCAGAGAAGACTGGCAAAGAAACTAAGAGACTCTTGGAAGGGCTGAAGCAAGAAGCTTTCGGGTGCACTTCTGTGAAGCTGATTCCTGTAGCTGGAGTAAAGGTGAATTAAACAGCCTTTATAGTAAACACAAGAGATGTCCTATTCCATCTATCGCTTTTCTTCTCAAGTCCAGCCAGTGAGTTCCACTACGTCAAATCCATCCCACAGCCCTGAAGGAAGAGGCCAGCCACAGTCCGCTCTAAAGCCTTAACACTGAACTTGACTTTTGAGTTGGCAAAAGGAGGTCTGCTTAGACCTTAGTTGCTTTGTACTTGTTGAAGTGTGTTTGCAGCAATTTTACATTACAATTAGCACTGGAAATGAAAGCACCATGAAACACTCTAGTGAATACCTCAGGTTCAAAAAATAGTCCTTCCTGCCCTCATTCGTAACAGTAACCCTAGATCCTTTTGGTATTCATGCTGCATTACCTCCCCACCCCCAACACCCCATGATGTCACACCTCTTCCATTGGTCCACTTATTCACAGGAATGGAAGCACAGAGTGGCCAGGTTCTACCTTCTTGATCAGTGGATCTCCTTTTGTATAGGACCTGTTCTCCTCCAAAGGACAAATTGATCTGTTTCATGTGATAGTGGGGCTAGGCTGCAGTTCCCAGCTACTCAAAAACTCATCTACGTGTTTTTGTGAAGGTATTTCATAGATATGATTCAAGTCCATCGAGGGGTGATTTTTACGTAAGAGAGATTATCCTAGATAATCTGGGTAGGTCTGTTTAGGTCACTTGAAAAGTCTTAAGAGCAGAGATGAGGCTTCCCTAAGGAAGAAAGAATTGCCTGTGAACAGTACCTGTAGACGGTGCCCCAGAGTTCTAGCCTGCCTTTCCTGATAGTCTGCCCTTCAGATTCCTGACTTTCAGATTTGCCTAGCAAGCCTTCACAATCACACAAGTGATTCATTGCAAAAACACCCTTTCTTTCTCCCTTTGTCCCTCCCTCCCTCCTTCTCTCTATCTCACATACAGACACAGATTTTGTTTCTCTGCTGATTCTGTTTCTCTGGTTGAATCCTGGCTGAGTCAGGCTCCATCTCTTCCTGTCTCTGAACTCCCTCTTGCTTAGGCCACTGTTTTAAAGAATGTTAATCTTAGGCAAGTCCGTGATTGGCCACAGTTTATATTTGGAGGCCTTTCACATGCTCTATCAACGTCATCGACTTATATTCCTTTCTATTCCACTCATTTTGACCTATAATGTAACAAGTTTCCTTAAATTCTTGCTGAGATACTAGGTGAACAGGTAGCAGACACATTGTTGACTAAAAGAACTTTGAGTAACTAAAAAACGTTAACTAAACAAGTGTCTAAGAAATGAAATTAAAATGATAGGATGACAGGTGACAGGTTTGATAGTTTCATGTTAGCCATTTCTTTGGCACAGATGCAATAAGGAATTCATTAAATATCCCTTTGGAACCAAAGCCACTTTGGTGAGTAATGGCACTTCAAACAAAAATTGAGCATTTTCTTATTGAAACGTCCCACGGGTTAAATGTTCTCTGTTGAAATACAATCAGCTACTATGTAAGCCTAACTATTTCTCTTCCAAGACGCATAATTAAATAATAGGTCTCAAGCAAATGGTATTGATGTAATAAAATATATATTTATAAATTCTATGGGCATTTAATGTCACTGATGTTAGAAGAGGGAGTAGTTTCAATTTAGCTAATTGATTTAACATGATCAAGCTATTTATAACTGAAAATTAATGCAAATGAATGTATTTTATTAAATTCTAGTGCTGTAGTTTAATATAATTATATTATTTATATGATTTACAATTATTTTAAGTATGTATACCTATATCCTGTGTGTGTGTGTGTGTGTGTGTGTGTGTGTGTATGTGTGTATGTATATACATATATATGTATAAACTCCCATGAAATTGAATTAATCACAAAGAACTGAGACAATACCTGTATTTGTCAGTCTGAGCGCCTTTAACAATAGTGGCTTAATCCATATAATGTTGATTTTAATCAAGCAGAAGCTGTTTCACTCATACTACATATACCATGTGTGTTAGCAGATCACTTTGTCCACAAAGGGCCCTGCTTAATGGAGGCTCCCCCATCTCAAACACATGGCATCACTATAATTTACCATCTTTAGCTCATCATCTCATAGCTATACCATTTTCAAAGCACGGTCTTGCTATAACCTCAATAAGATAAGAAGGTGGAGAACTGCATTTACTTTTTACTACCTCACCTCCAATATGCCACTTTTCACTCTTTGTTACATTTCATTGGCTGGAGATAATCACATGACTCAATTCAAGGTGACTAATAGGCAGTTGGAGTGCTTGTTGAGTATCACTTTCTTTGCTATAGGCCACTTTTTTTTTTTCAGAGTAATTTTAGATTCACAGCAAAATTGAGAAGAAGGTGTGGAGATTTCTCATATACTCTCTTTCCCCACACATGCAAGGCCCCCACACCCTCAACCTCTCACACCAGAGTGATCCATTTATTAAAGCTGACGGTTTACATGAACATATTATAATCATCCAAAGTCAGTAGTTTACATTAGGGTTCATTCTTGGCATTGTATATTTTATGGGTTTTGCAAATGTATAACAATATATGTCCATAAATATAATATCAGAGCCGAATTCTCATGGCCTTAAAACTTCTTTGAGCTCTGCCAATGCATGCATCTCCCCATTCAATCTCTGGCAGCCTCTGACATTTTTACTGTCTCCATAGTCTTGACTTTTCTAGAATGTCATTTAGATGAAATCTGAGAGTATATAGCCTTCTCAAATTGGCAGTAATATGCATTGAAACTTCCTCCATGTCTTTTCATGGCTTGCTAGCTCAGTCCTACTTTTAGTGCTAAATAATGTGACATAATCTGGATGTTCTTCAGTTCATTTATCCATTCATCTATTGAAGGACATCTTAGTTGCTTCCAAGTTTTAACAATCATAAATAAAGCTTCCATAAACATCTGTGTGCAGGTTTTTGTGTGGACATAAGTGTTCATCTCCTTTGGGTAAATACCAAGGAGTGCAATTGCTGGGTCATATAGTAAGAGTAGTTTTAGTTTCATACAGCTCTCAAGCTGTCTTGCAAAGTGGCTGCTCCATTTTGTATTCCTACCAGCAATAGATAAGAGTTTCTTTTGTTCCACATTCTTTCTTTATCAGTGTTCTGTATTTTGGCCATTCTAATAGGTGTAAATTGGTATCTCTTTGTTGTTTTAGTGTGCACTTCCCTGATGGCATATGCTGTGGAGCTTCTTTTTAGATGTTTAGTTGCTGTCTGTGTATCTTCTCTTGTGAAATGTCTGATAAGTTTTATTTTTTTTTAATTTTACAGTCCATTCTTACAGCCTCCAAAATTCCTTTGCTCTCTATCCTTATATATAAAACTTATTCAACTCTTCCCCAAAACCTACATCCCAAGGTCTCATCAGTTATTGTCTCCTGCTCAAAGAACAGAATCCCTAGTTGATGTGTGGTAGATTACTAAATAAATTAAAATATGGGGTCAAATGGGCCAAATGATTGTTCATAGTATTTTGGTGTCTCTAAAAATAAGAAATATAACAACTATACGAATCCAGCTAGGTTGTGAATACTTGAGGATATTTGTAGATTTTTACAGCTTGTAGTAAACTTGAGGTCTGAAAATTATGTCAGTTAGAAGATTTTCAGAATAATTCTTTAAAAAGTTATAGTTAAAAAACAATGAAAAAATATCAATAACACCAAGAAGAGATAAGAATAAAATATTAACAGAAGGAAATAGAAAAAAAATAAATTGTTACGTGTAGGAAGTCTTTCTTAGTTCCCTACCACTTGGTTTGTGAGATAATTGAGTTTAACTTAATTTGATTTTCCTTTCTTTTACCCCATAATGACCTATATGAATGTAACGTTGCTAATATAATAGAACATTTTATGGTGCTTTAAGCTTTTTATTGGTTTGTTTTGGTACCTCAACAGCTGAAATGGAATAGATGACTAAATTAACTATTGTTTCTTATACACTTGCTGGAATGCGTGAGATGTTATTTTTGCCTTCAGGAATTCTTTAAGATTGAAGGCGGAGAAGAATAGCAGGATAACTAGTGAGTAATATTCTAAATTAGTGAAATGAACACAGTTAACACTGATTCATCTGTGACTCTTATAAACCCTAGCTGGAAACAATGCCATGCAACGGGAACTGTACATGACGACTGCCTTGATTTCTTCTTTAGAATGAGAAGGGGTTAAACTAACCCATCACTAAACAGAAATCATCAATTCACCCACATTATTGAATATAATGCAAATAAAAGATGCATTTATATTTTCAAGGTATTACACATCAGTGTATAAGAATAGAATATAATAGTTTATGCATTTTTTGAACAAAATTAAACAGATTTGTTAACTATCATCTTAGATAATTATGAAGGATACAAACAAACTTACTATGTGGAAGTACCTTAGAGATACCACTTAGACAGAATTAGAATTCAGTAAAGACTGGATTTGAATATACTATCTCCATTTGGAAGTTATTAAATGTTATTGAAGTTATTAAAATTCCCCATCACAGTTCTCTTCTCTATATTATATATCTCATGAAGTATAGTAATTTGATAAGACTTGTTTCTTTCCTGTATGCCTTCATATATTCCACAGGGGCAAAGTGTTTCTTAACTTGGGAATTTATGACCATTGTTAAGAATATATGAGACAGATAAATCCCTCATTCTATTTTTTTAAAGCAAACAAAAAACAAAAAAACCCTAGGTAGATGGATCAAATATATGTGTACATGTACTATATACGTACACATATATGTACACATCCATAGACACATACATACATGAAGGCTAAAGAAATTTACCATATAGGACTATAGTTTCTTATCATAATGCCACAGAGTGCGACAAATGGAGCCATCCACATGTTTGACTGGGCTGAATGTTTTCTGTGGATTTTAGTTTGTTCTTGTCCCAGGAGATTCAGTCTGCAATCTGTGCTGTAATGTGCACCTTTTAAAAATTTCTTCCTTTTTTCATTTCTTTCTTTAATCAGAGCTTCATCACTAATACAGTCACTGCATGTGCCCATTCAGAGCTCAGACCAGAAGTATCCATCCCTTGTGAACCAGATGATCTCAAGCCCGAAAGTCAAGCTGAGGCAAAGCTTCATTCTTCTTACAAGCAGACACTAACTGAGTTTTTCTTTTGTTCTGAATGGTGCCTTATGCCCTGACAGTTTAATACTCGTCCTCTTTTTTGGAGAATATCTTACAGCAAGGCCCCTGCTGCCTGGCCCCTCTAAAGCAATTGTCTTCCTATTAACATAGCCCCTTGTTAAGATTCCTTCACATCACACCACACCACATCAGATGTGTGTCTCTATATTTTTGTCTATTTCACCCACTAGAATTTAAGTTCCATGAGAGCAGAGATCTTTTCTGTTGGTTGTACCATTGTCCCCAACACCTTACACTGAATGAGGGCTCAAGGAATCATCTGCTGATTAATGGATTAATATCACTGTTAATGTAACTTTACTCAGAGGTACTCAGTGAGTTTGCCTAATTAGTGAGCCAGCCCTTTTTGTAAGTCATACTTTATCTTCTCTGGGAATTTAGTAGGGTGTAAATTACAGAGGAAATTCCAAGGGGGCAAGGTTTTTGTAGCACCGTATCAATGTTGGCCTCTAGTAAGGGCAGTTGTAACCTCCTAGGAAACAATCATCACCTTAAGGCACTTCTCTAAAGAATTCAAGGTGTACTGAAAACCATTCCCAGCACTCACAGTGACCAGGGCAGTAATTGTGCTGATTACCAGCCACTTAGTCGAATCCATCATATAGTTCAAAAAAACAATATCCTTTAGCAACTGCTCATGAATTGTGTATCTTCAGGGAACTTCTGATACTGAGAACCTATGAAATCTTTCATTAAAGCAGACTGGTAGCCATAAAATAAAAAGAACTTAGGTTCTGACCTTTAGTAATAAAAGTGAGCTTGGTTTTATTTTCTTTGATAAAACTTTCACAACCCATTTGGAGAAAAAAAAATGATGCCTGTTTATTAGTCAATAAATATAACTCTGGATACCTGACATAGTGTACCCAAGAGTGCTCAGATATTCTTAAAATGTGATTTTTTTTCTGTCACAAATTCATGATATGCTGCTTGGAACACTCAAGTTTGGCTAATGCAAGGTTCTTTGATGAGGTAATACAGATCTGGAAAGTGTCACCATGGAAAAAAAGGGATCTCTCCAATCTTTCACTATGAGAAAGCCAGTGTTTTAGACATGATGTTCCCTTCTTTTGAAGGAACATATTTCAAATGGTGGAAAAGAAACTGCTGTTTCAGATTTGTTTCTAAAACACTTTAATATTTTACTTCAATTTCTGTATGATGTGTCTATGGTTAAAAGAATATTAGGGTTGGGGTTAGCGATGCAACTGTCGGTTTGGGGTTGGCGAGATAGAGGTTTTTCCTTCCTCTGGGAACGAGAGACGCACTGTTGGAATTAAAAATGTTATAACCTGCACTAAATATAAGAAAAATAATTTTCCCTTAGCACATGCATTTCTGTTTTGGCAGACAAATTTTTATCAGGCAGGTCTACTGTTTTGATTAAAATCATCTGACAGCCCTCAGTTATAGCTGTCAAAAGGAGAAAAAAGAAGCATCATTCCCAGAAGTACCTTCTGTAATTTTAGAGGAGCAGGACCCTTCATCTTCAGAAATGAATGTCAAGTAGCATAGTTGTTCTGTGAACCTCCTAGCATAGCACCTCCCACTGGGATAAATATTTTTCTGGAGCAGTAGGTCTGTACACCTTTGTTTCTGAAGCCCCCTTTACACTCTTGATAATTTTAAAACACAAAAAAAAAAACAAATATCCCGTTCTGTTGTCACCCCAAGTGATGACATCATCACATGTCCTGTAACCTCCGGAAAACTCCACTATACAACTTGCAAGAGGATGAGAGTGAAAAAGACAGTTTACGTCTTAGCATTATTTAAAAAAGAAGCATGTCGTCATAGAACTACTGAAAAGACCTACGGTGGTTTCAGAACCATACCCTGAAAAGAGTGTTATTAATTTGTTAAAGAAAGTCTAAGGGATTGACTAGAAGGCAGGATTTGAGAATAGCTCAATGTTACTCTCTACTTCAACTTAGTATAACTAAACTATAATTAATATAGAACTAACTAGGGAGCAGTATTTGGCAAAGAATTTAATCCAATATCATATGTCAGTACATTTGTTCACCTTCTTCCAAAATTAGTCTTCAAGTCTTCCTGAATAAGTTCTATTTTTGTTGTTACTAGCAAAAGCAGATATTTAATTGAATAAAACCCCATTTACTTAAATTATTAATAAATTAAATAATTAGCCTTGCCATTTGAATATTAGTTCATGTTTCTTTATCACGAATACTGATTCTAGGCAATCTTAATTAAATATATTCTGTTGGAAACTCTAAATTGTTCTCAAAGGTATTTAGATCTGTTAGGGAAAGTAGCTAAGTACAGAAATAGCTATGACGCAAGAGAGATTATGTTCGGCACATATCACCTTTACTATCAGGGAAAGCTTCGAGAAGGAGTAAAGTGTTTAATGTGAGCTATGTTACTCATGCAATAAAATGGGTGCAGCTTAGTAGTTCTTGTAATGAATTTGCATTCCCATGAGTGATCTTGGTGACTCAGACTTCTTACACCCTGAAAGACTCATTCTCACAAGAGACATCGGAAATAGACAATGAATTTTCTATTTAAATTTGTTTTCCTTAGATTGTTTAGATAATTATAGGAAATAGTAGAGATGTTTTGAAATGTCTTTCCCTTAGGTACAAGAGATTGATTTAATTTAGGGCTGGGACTGAAAGTCTGAATTCAGACAATACTCATCCTTAATCAGTATGTTACTCAGACAATTCAGGTGATATGAAACAAATTTCATTTGGCAGAGAGCTCAAAGGATCTTTATTTGAGCCACACACAAGAATAATGCAATAAATAGTTTCTAAAGAAACTTATTATGAGAAGAAGGTGTCCAGCATTTCTAACAAAGATGTGAACTAAAATATTTTCTTGAGGTGTATGCACAGATTATTACAGACTGTACTTCAATCACAATCAGATAAGAAGATGAGAACTTGTGGAGATTCAAAAACTATCTACCTTTAAGTTTGTTTGTTTTAAATAAAATGACTACCCATTTAGGAAATTATCTTAAAAAAGTCTATATTATTTTGATATATCTTTTCTAAACAGATTGGTTTAAATTTATAGAAAATGTAATACATTTGAATCTTTAATGAAACACAGAATGTTATAAATATTCTAAAAGAAATTCAACATGTGCTTATTATGTATATAATGGACACCAGTTGGTCTAGACTACAGTCACATTGTACTTTGAGTTTAGATGTGTTTTTAGTATACATTTTCATTGAGCCTCATAGCTTCATTGAAATGGAGGTACTATTAGTATCAGTCCTATTTTTAGTTTTGAGGAGACTCATGTTAAATCACTCAATTTTCCTGAGCCTAAGTCATAGAGCAGGAGGACCCAGGTCCTTACTTATACTGACTCTTCTGTCAGTATGGTCTTTCCCATCACACCACAACTTTGTCTACATGGGGTGACCAATATACCACCCTTTCTCGTTCTTTTATGCCCTTGGGAAATAAAGGATTAAATGTTGTTTAGCTTCATCAGTAGCCTTATCAAAACCTTAGCACTCTCCTGAAATCTCTTGTTAACTTGCTAATAACTCATCTTTTATTTTTTTTTTTCATGGCAAATGTTTGTGTTCCATAACTGGACATCAAAAAGTGAAAATGAGGTAGAAAAGTGACTTAAGATATATTCACATTACAATACAATAAGTAAATAACAAACAAATCAACCAGAATAAATCTGTGATGGTAGGACAATAGCAGAACAGCAGTTTTAGACAGGGGACCACACCCTTCCAGTACTCCAAATGTACCTGGATGAATTAAGAATCTCTCTCTTCCCCAGGTGAGAACCTGCCTGAGCTAGTCTGAGATTTTCATCATCCAAGAAAATTCCATTCTAGAAGACAGACTAGATAACTCTGAGATGCTCATCCGAAATTACCTTAGAGTGCAGATAATCTATCAAGATTTAATTATGTGTTTTGACTGACTGCTTTGACTAGTTTATACCCAATGAAATTGCCATTAATTTTATGTCAACATCACCTTGATAATTTCATATAGTTCAACATGATATCCTCCTTGTACGTGAAACAATAAAGTATTTTCATTAAGGGTATGAACTTTGGGGTTCAAAGACCTTCATTCATATGTAGTCACGCACTTGCCCATGCTAATGAGGGCAGGTCAATTAACTCTCTAATGGACATGATTGTAACAGAGACAGGCCTTATAAACTTGTTGAAGATTGACTGCAACTATGAATATCTTTCTATTTAGCACAGTCCTAGATACCATAGTAGTATCCAATAAATAATAGATATCGTAGGGCTAATATTATTTCTGAACTCCTACACTCTAACTTTGAGCCCTACCTAGCTTTCTCACCCAAAAAGACTTACTGATTACTTCTGATGAGCCAGGACTGTACCTCCATTTTTTTACCTTATTCTTGTCATGGTTAGTCATACAGTGCCTTCTATACTTGGTGTTCTGAGGATACCTACTTGCATGAACTTGGTTAGTGCTGATACCAGAATTTGGTCATTAAACCTATAGCTCTTCATGCCAAGAAATCTCTGTCCCATATGTGACTTAGAAGGTAGACCACCTTTACACTTGGATTCATACACACAAGTTTTGGAAACATTTACAAATAATTTTGCTTTTGAGACAATATGAAGAGAATATTTTCAGTACTCTATAATAAAGTTAGGTGTAAAATATAATATATGTTACTCCCCAGACCTCACTGTTATTTACTCCTGGCCCTGAGCAATCAAGATTTTATACTTGCTCTTCTACTAGTCTCCCAGACATTCTTTTGCAATTGTTCCTTCAAATTCACAAGCAGACTAGAATCACCTTTCCTAGCCATTGACCTCTTCACGTCTTGGCTCTGACTGCTGTGCAGCCTCAATTATAAATTCCCTGAGGACAGCCTCTGCATTATTCACCTTTGCATTTGACTAGCACATAGTCTCGCATATTAAAAGCACCCAATACATATGTTAAACAGAGCTGACATTACCATTCAAATTATAAGTTATTACAAAAACATGTTTGAAAAATTTATACTTGCAACTGGAAACACTTAGAAAATGTCTTTGTTTGTTCATGTTAAATAGTAGATCGCCTAATGGAAATGTTTTCAGGTCTCACAGACCAACCATGACGGTCCATTAACCCATTCAGTAGCTGAAATAATACTACCAGAAAAAAAAAAAAATTCTTCCTGTGTGTCTCAGTACCCCTTCAATTCTGTCGAGTACTTGATGCCAGAACGTCTTGCCTCTAAGTCATGATTCTTTTGCTGGGTGGGGATACAGGTGGTTGCTTCAGTTGTTAGAAATTAAGGCTATATAATTGCCAAGGAGCTTTGCAGGGGAAAAGTTCTGCAAGAGGAAAATTCCTCAAGTTCTGCTGTGTGTTTGTATTCACAAGAAGCATTCTGGTGGCTCAATCTGGGCTTCACAATATGGTAGCCAACAGTCACATATGACTACTTACATTAAAATTTTAATTAACTAAAATGAAGTAAAATGAAAACTTCAGTTCTTTAGTCATACTAAACGTATTTCTAGTGTTTATAGCTACGTGAGGCCAGGGCCTAGCAAATTGGAGAGTAGAGATATTGAGCATTTTTTCATCTCTTATACTTATATTGGACAGCATTAGTCCAAACAGTTATTGGTAGGAGAACAATTGGAGAACAATTGGGTGTCAGAAGGGCAGGGAGTAATGTGTAACTCACATTATCAGGGAGGGTCAGTATAGGACAGTCATGATCTCACAAATGCCTTGGCAACTTCCAACTGTTGGATACATTAACATGCCTCTCCCACCTGAAACTGAAATTCCAGCTTCTCTTTATTTGATATCTATGTATCTATCTATGTATCTATGTGTCTATCTATCTGCCTATCTATCTATCTATCTATATTTGTTTATCATTAATAAGCAAACACAGATTTCTGTTTCCAAAGCTAAAATATAATTAACATTTAAAAAGTATTCTTCTTTACATTCTCCCTCCAATACCTTTATATGCAGATTATAGAATTTTCATTACATTTGAAAGTACTTTATGTAGGTTTATCAACCAATCAACTAAAAAAAAAAATATATATATATATATATAAAAGACAGAATCATAAGATAAAATCCAGACTTTTGTTGATGTTTTTATTTAAAAGGCTGTCCATCTGGGGAATATTGCATAACTTATTATTATCTTGGCTTTCCCAGATAGAAATGTAAATTTTGACTTAGCAAACCCCCTCTGCTGTTATTAGCAGGACTGCTATGAGGAAAAATAGCTCACAATTTTTGGTACTGAAATTTGAAAAATAAAAAGTTCACTTCCAAAAAGGAAGATATAATATTGATTTTCCTTTTTCAAGAAAATTATTTCCTGAGGTTTAAGTCCTCACCATTAACACATTTGAAAATCAAAACAATAAAAATCTCCCACCCCTTCTTACTTAGCTCATATTTTTACTTATATATAGAATCTTTTGAATAAGAGGAAATTGTGTCCTGTGAGTGACCTCAGGTTTTGGTAAATTACCTTCCTTCTATGTGAACTCTAAAACATGCATATAAATAAAAATGTGTATGAGCTTGCAAAGACATTACTGGCACTCAGCATGCTTCCTATGAAGTTACGTATGCTTAAGGCTAATGTCTAGCTGAATTTTACCCCACGGTTAGCAGAATTTCATGAAATATTTAGAATTTTATATCAGGGCTTTTGAATAGTTAATTTTTTAGGACACTAGGGACTCGACCATTTAAACATTTTTATTTGAAATGAGAGAATTGATTCGGCCGTTGGTCTAGAATGTGAATCTTGTCCTTTGCCTAGATTTCTTCTTCGAGTGGCTGCCCTGCTTACTCCGGGTTAATCAGAGTGCGTCTTCCTGATACAACCATGGATAACAGCCCTTCTTAGAGCTTTCATCTTTCAACTTTTGTGCTTTGATCATCAATCATCTTTAAAAAATGTTAATACAGCAATTCTCAACTGACCATGCAGTCATCAGAAACAGAAGAAAACAAACAACTGAGCCAAAGGTTAAGTACCTACCCAGTCTGTCGGTCTTGGTGGTGGTGGTGGTGATGCTTATATATATCCCATATCCTGAAATACTCAATAATGGCGGGACATACTCTTGACTGTATATTATATATCTTAGAAATTCACGTAAGCCTAGAATTTCTGCCTTCAAAGCCAACTAAGTAAGATTTTTCTAAATGTTATTACCGATTGTGAGCAAAATTTCCTTTAGGTTATCTAGGTAGGATTACCTAGACATTTAGGAGGAAAAAAAATGTCTTTGTTGGACTAGAAAAAATTCACCAGGCTTTTAATAATATTAAAAAATATATATAGTGTATTCAATTTCAAAGGGATGCTATAAATTTTTTGGTTTTAACCCCAGAAGACTCTCTATCTTACATAACAGTCCGGTAGACTCCCAACATCTAAATGAATTGGGTCATTGCAAAAGCTCAGCACTTTATGAGGTCACAAATGTCCCCCCTTCTTTCCCTCCTTCCTTTTCCCTTCCTTTTTTCCTTCTTTTTCTTTCACAGATAATATGTGTAGAATTTAGGAGACCTACTATTTTTTTGACATCAAAGAATCAACCTTACAGATATGTCCATTTATTAATTCTAAATTGTTCTTCTGTAACTAAGAAGAAAAACCTAATTCCTTTTTCATATGATTTTCTTCAATAAATATATCTACAAAAATATATATTTATACTTATACAGATCTCATCTCTCTCCCTTTTTTCTCTTAGATAGATACCACTCCCCATCTCAGATAATTAATTAAAAAAATAATCACCAACATTGTTCCGTGTGCCACCAGAGGCAATGAGTTCTCCAGGCTTGAATATTAAATTTGAACAAATATTAAATTTGACAAAATTTGAAACTTGGAAGATTCACTTCTCACATAATGGTGTCAAGTAGATTATCTTTATATTTTGTTTAGTTTCTAGTTTTCCACTATTGTGCAACATCAGTAAGAGAGTTATAATTCCCTCCCCCCACCAGTAAGTAGACAGAAATTTACATAGTTACTTGGTGTAAAACAGTATTTACTTCATAAGGATATTTTCAGGGATACATGAAATAATCTACAGAAAGCACTGAGCACATTGCCTGATATATAAAGAGTATTTAACATGTATTAGTTATTAATGTAATTTTTTGCTAATTACTCTAAAATTAGGTTGCATAAGCTAAAGTCTAAGGAGTAGTTTTGTGACATCTAATTTCTTTGTGTTTCTGAAACACACATGATAGAGATTTCTGGCTACTGTAAACAACTTGTCTTAGCTGTGGCTGAATGGGATGTGCACAGAAGCACAGTGATCTCATGGTATTGAGAAAATCATTCTGATTTCAGTGTTAGATAGCGAGTGAATCAGGCATGATCAAACAGTCCTGGAAATACCAGTCACTCCCATCAGCACACGCAGATTGATCTGTTTGTGGCCGGAAATAATGTACACGCTGTTCTTGAAACCATTTTATCTCCACAAAATACTGCTGTGGACTAGACAGTTTAATCCTTTTCAAAATGTGTGCTTTGGCTTGCACTCTGGGGAAAATAATATAAAGTTTAATAAATAGCTAATATTAAATCAAAGGAGGAGACAAAGAATGCTTCTCGTGGTGTTACCTGGTTTATAATACATACTGACATGATCTCTGTTCCTTTATAGAGGCAGGTTATTTGTTTAATATGTGAACTTACTTATATATTTTAAAACACGTGGGCCATTTTAGAAACATCCTATTTGAGGTTATGTTTCAACTTTTTATTCATGCGAATAACATTGAATCGCATACACAAGAGCATTTTTTTGGATTTCCTTTTCCTTTATTCTATGATATAAAATTCCATTTAGCAGTAGATGCTCTTGGTACTAACATATCACAACTGTTGCCAAAGTCCTTCTTTATCCCTAAAGACAGAAGTGATAGGATACTTCTCACACTGAACTTCATCTTGACCTCGCTGTGCTGTCTACGTTGTGTTTATCTAACCTCTTTCAGAGGTGAATTCTCACACATTGGCTAACTGCTCTCCTATCATGAACTCTTTCTAATTTTGCTGTTAACACGAAAGATCATACTCCTTAACCCAAAGTTTTATCACATTCCTCAGCCAAGATATCATTGTAACACTCCCCTTTTCTGGTTATCAATAGATATTTAATCCTGACACAAACAGAAATGAAATCCCCTATTATTTGAAATCATGTGAGAAATATTCAGTGTTTTTCAACCATACTTAGAAAGAACAGTTTTCACATTTTATGCTGTAAGTAGGATGGAATTCTGGGCCTTGCTTTTGAGACCCAAAGATTTGAATTAAAGTGATAAGAAATAGAAATGGATTTAAACTGAACACTGGTTGACTCCATACAGGAGGGAGAAAGTAGTTTCAAAACTGGGAGCTGCTGTCATGCGTTATGATAATACGGAAAATGATACAATAACTCTAAATATAAAATCGTATTTTTACATATGCCTTAGAGCAGAAATATACAAGGGTTACCAATGCCCAAGGATTAATCAGAACAGAATTCACAGAGGATGTGAGCCCATTTGAACATACGGCAAGTAACAGGTTTGAGGAAACAGTGGTGTTTCAGGTCTCCCGCCCGTGACTGGGTTAGTGTTTCGGCCACTCCACCACTCACCATCTGCTTGGGTTAGTGGAATAAGCAAAGCACAAAATTAAGATAAGATCCTAGTTCAAAAGGAGAAATAAGGCATTTTGTAGTGTTTGAAATCCAGAGGTTGGCTCACAGTAGAACGGAAACTAAAAGAAGCTAGTATTTGAAGGGTGAAGGAGTAAACTATTGAAGAAGTAACAACTGGGGACTTTTCTGGTCACACTCTTATTTATGCCACGCCTGATATAATCAAAATGTTTGGAAGGAGACTTTTAGATCCTATGAGTTGAAACTGTTGTTTATACTGACATTAAAAAAAATATCTATTTCAACTTACATGTCAAGGTGAAGGAAGAAGGTAGCTCAGACTCCTTTGGCATCTCCAGAGGTAAGAACAGTACCGATTAAGTCTCAGTTTTATGTCCTTTGGCAATTTTACAGAAGGAGCTGAAACAATTGAACTAAACATAGGAAAGAGGTGGGAAGAAGAAAAAAAATACAGTAAAAAAATTCCTGAGGAGTGATTTGGAGAGGGATGGTGGTGATAATGACATTATATTTGGTGTATTTTCTTAACATCTACTGAGTCAGTTCTACGCTTCACAAATTCATTTGAACTTTCTATATGTGTGAGTCTAATCTTGGCAAATCAATTCATATGCACAAACCTTGCAGAGTCTCTGGTTCAGGGGTGACTATGACCAATAACCTGTTTTCATATCTCAGAGGCTGAACACTCCTCATTCATCCCATAGAAGGCCTACTGTGTGCTGGGCGTTGTTTTAGGCCCTTGGGATGAATGGATAACAAACGAAGCAAACTTGACTTTATAAAGCTTGCGTGCTAGTGAACGGTGGTCAAGGTAAATTAAAAACAGAAACAAGCAAGTTACACAATAGCTTAGAAACACTTTACTGGCACCAGGGAACCTTTGGGGGAGATGGTAAGTACTTACTGTGGACTGTGCCCTGTGAAGTTGTGCCGGGTCAGTGACATCCATGGTGACTAGGGGACCACGTGGCAAAGATTCCTACAGACAATTTGAAGCCGAAGAGGAATACTGATCTTATTCCACGAGTACACATTGTTTTTAATTAACGGTGTTTTAATTAATAGTGGAAAAATAGATATGGCCAAGGGGACCGGGTGCAAGGCAGAGGGGCAGAGGAGAGGACTGCAATTTCAAATGGAATGGTCTGGGTAGGTTTTATAGAGGTGACTTTCAAGCAAAACTCAACCCGTGTTATTGACTGCCAAACATATTTTAGTTTGTGAGCATACATGATAAACAAAATAATCTTTCTCCTCTGTTTATATTCTAGTGGGAGGAGATAGGCGATAATAATGAAAAATTACTTAACGTATCCAGTGATGGGGATGTCCAGAGGATAGAGCATAATCAGAGTGTGTACTCTTTCTGATAATACTGACTGTGAGGCTTTTATGTAGGGTGGTCCTTAAGCAGCAGACCCTAATTCATATGATTCCTCAGCGTAGGACTTGAAGAAAGCAGATCTCTGGCAAATTGTATGTTCTAAAACTTCATTAGGGAGAATAATCTGAGGGAAGGGTGTTCAGGGAGAAGAAGAGTGAGGGAGGGAAGGAAGGCAAGTGACTGAAAAAGCTTGTTCCTGATCTGGCTACCATCTGTGATCAGACATATCCGGAACCATCATCTGAGAGGCATTTGGGAGACAAGGGGAAAGCATTTACCAGTCAGTACAGTGTCTTACTTGTGAAAGTTATACCCTCGGGTGTGTTAACAAGATGGCATTTCTGGGCCATTTCTTTGTAGGCTCTAAGGTGGTCCCATGGTATCTTGTGTCTCACTGACACCGGGAAAGCTTTGGGGTAGATGGTGAGTAGGGACACATGGAGCTCAGGCATTAGGCAACTCACTGTGACCTGTACTCCTGTGAAGTTGGGAGGAAAATCTGCAGAGTTCATGGCCTCAGTGGTGGCTCGGGTACCACGTGACAAAGGTCCCTGTAGACAGGTGAAGCTGAGAGGATCTGATGCAGTGCAGAAGCAAGGGCTACTGATCTTATTCCCTGGGCACACATTGTTTTTAATTAATGGTGGAAAACTCTTTTTAAATCATTTAATAGTTTAAATCATTTAATAGTCTTCATATACATAATGGTTTCCAATATTGCTCCATTCATCACAGTATCAGGCAATCTTAACTAAATTGCAAATTAACGGTCATGGCAAAAAAAAAAGCATCAAGCAACTATAAGGAGTGAAGGAGAAAAACTGTGTAGACAAGCATATTTTTATTTCATTTTACAGATTCTTTGCAAGAAAAGTAAGCCTTCAACCTAATACACTTACTTATACATCATTTTGGCTCCATCAGATGAAGAAAACTCAATTTAAAGTTCTGAACTGCTAACGTGGCACATCTTTACATCACTATTAAAAATATCTACTTCAACCTGCACGTTAAGATAAAAGAAGGGCATAGTATACAAGGGGTTTGGCTGTCTTTATTGTATATTGTAAACAATTTGAACTCCATCTGCTTTGGGTGTTTTGGTTCTAAGCACGAGTTATCTAAAGCAAGATAGGACAGAGCTTCATTCAGCACGTCAGTGTGAAACTTCACAGTCCTGGTAGAGAGGATAGAAGAACAATTGGTCATATGCCCTGTTATCTTCTTTTCAGTCTCTGATCTGAAGTCACTGAAGTCATTCCAAAGCACTAAGTCAAATGTCTCGAATTTCACTCACTTTTTTAGGTCAGTTTTACTAGCATTTAAGATATGCATGTCTATGTATATGTGTTATAAAGCGAGACCCCTTAATTCACATTTCTGTTTAGGACTCAGGTTTTCCTTCCAATATTAGGCTAGCCTGTACTGGCTAGCCAGTAATTTTCTTTTCCTGAGATTTGAAAACCATAATTTAAAGTGACTACTTCATAATGGAGAAGCGAGTCGGATAAAATAACTGCAGACAAGGCTTTCAATTTTTCTGGATGAAATTGTCAATGAAAGTGCGAGTTAAACATCTCTTTGACTCAGTCTTGAAGTGGTTTCTCGTCTTGTTTGCACTCAGCACTTTCTGCACAACACAGTGAAATCAACACCTTTACAAAAGCAACAAAAAACGGTGATTAGAAATTTCGGCTTCCATTTTTATTGTTGGTTAAACAAGATTCTGATTTCTTTTCTAGTTAAGAACACCTAAATTACTTCCTTCAAAGAGGACAGAATGATGTATCTTCCTGTGTAAAACATCATTTTCCAACAATGAACATTATTTAGACTGTCTATTTCATCTAGAGAAACTAGAGATAAAATTTTATCTAAAGACTTCTCGTTTCTCATCCCATAGAATAATACTTCATCATTGTAGACATGTAGCTGACAGGGGCAATTAAAAAAAATTTGAAGTATAGGTACTTTACAATGCTGTGTTTCTGGTGTACAGCAAAGTGATTCAGATATATATATATGTGTGTGTGTATATACATATATACACACACACATATACATATATAATTTTTCAAATTCTTTTCCATTATAGGTCATTATAAGATATTGAACATAATTCTTTGTGCTATATTGTAGGAACTTGTAGTCTATCTATTTTATATATAGTAGTGTATATCTATTAATCCCAAGCTCCTAATTTATTCCTCCCCCAACCCTTTCCCTTTTGGTAACTATAAGTTACCATAAAGCATAAGAGCAACCATCCATGTTTATGCAAATGACATTATTTCATTCTTTTTTATAGCTGAGTAATATCTATATCTAGATACCTATATCTATATATATACCACAACTTCATCCATTCATCTGTCAATAGACACTTAAGCTGCTTTCAAGTTTTGGCTATTGTAAATAGTGTTGCTATGAACATTGGGGTGCATGCATCTTTTCAAATTAGAGTTTTCTCTGAATATATGCCCAGGAGTGGGATCATTGGATCATATGGTAACTCTATTTTTAGTGTTTTCAGGAACCTCCACACTGTCCTTATAGTGGCACCACCAATCTGATAAGGGCAATTTTTAAAAGAGGTTTTTAAAAAAGAAATTTTTCTGAAGGCCTATATTCACTTCTGTTTTTAAAACTATTAGCTAAAGTCAAAGATGTTGGTCTTTTATCAAGCCACTTCAATGAAATCAGCAATATCTGCACAATAAAATCATAGAAAAAATAGAGTAAAACTTTGGGAAAACATTATCCTTATATTGATAACTTGTTATATCCACTCAGTGAGCTACTAGTAATGTAAATAAAAACTACCTTATAGCCATAAAAAAATTTGGAGATTTATTCAGTTCTATTGAATTCTTTGTTATTTTAATGTTAGTCAAGCAATATCTTAAAATTTCCAGACTTTAAGAATAGCAATTATCAGCACCTTTTCATGAAAATATTGACATCAGTTACACTTGCCATATCCCCACGACAGTCATCGTATCTGGTAGATTCTGCTTCCATAAATATCTCAAAATCTGTCTTCTTCCTTCTTATGACACCCCCTTCGTATGGCTGGTGACCATCTGTCTTCATGCTTTCTCCTACAGCCTCCTAACAGACAACCAATCTCTCCTCCACCACATTGCCAAGTTCGGTTTGTCTAGAAACAGATCTGTTGATTTCAGTGTTTTGCTGTTGCATAGAGTAAGGACCAGAATGCCTATTAAGCTTTCCACTCATCTTCAGTTCTCCTGTGTCCACATAGTGTCAGGCAACACACACAAACTCAGTGTTTCCTGGACACCCCATGCCCTGTAGCTTTTTCCTTAGCCCATGTTCTCCTTTCTGTTGGGAATGCTATTCTGATATTTCTGCCTCCCACACTTCTTGGCCTTCATTGTATAAATCACAGACTCCTGTGAAAGTTTCCTGATCTCCCTAAAGAATTAGTCATGTCCTTCTATGTGTTTCTGTAGAGTTTGCTATGCTCTCTGTGGTGTATGGGTTATGTAAACTACTTGAGGCTGTCAACGACTCATTCATTCACTCAACTCAGAGCTAACAAGAGTCCACTCTGTGCCAGGCGCTCTATTTCACACTGAGCATGAAACCGTAAATACAGCGGAACACGGGTCTCTCCATTTTTGAGGACTGGTGGATCTCCCACCTCAGCAGGCATATGGACCACTTGGGGCACTTTATAAACACGCAGATTTCTGAGATGCACCATCAGATATTCTGACTCACAATCTCAGGATATGGTCCAGAAATGTGTCTTTTTGTTAACTGCTCTAGGGGATGCTGGTCTGTGTGGCTCATTTACACAATGTTAGAGATACTGCAGTAGGCTTTATGCTCTATTAGACATGATACATATCTGTGTTCATATCATTTTATTTTATTATTTTATGTCTACTCCTATATGCCCAGCAACTAGGCTGGTACCCAGTACTTTGTACATCTTCAGTAAATATTTTTGACTGAATCGTGCTCTCATGGACTTAATAATCCCATGGAAGGATGTAGAAGATTACACAGGCTGTCATAATACCATATGTCATAATTCAGAAATGAGGGTGCTATCTTATAAGGGGACATTTAACTATGGTTGCTTAATCAGGTAAATTTCCATAGGAGAAGAGATACTGAAATTTTCACCCAAAGGATAAATGAGTTACCAGGCAAAGTGATTGAAGGGGGAAGGATTATGCCAGGCAAAAAGAATCACTTGCTCAATACTTTGTAGTTAGGAAAAACATCTCCCCTGGCAAGCAACAGGCAAACTGTTACAATAGAGTCATAATAAATGTGTGAGCAAATAAAGTTTGAATATCAGTGGGCCATGTGTTAAATACTTAACACAATGGCTGGCATGTAGGAGGTGCTAAATGCTTATTTAATGCTAAATACTTATTTAAAGTATTTTTAATCAATAAATATAGTTTCCTTTTCGCCATGAAAACCCATCAAAGACTGTACATGATTATCATTTAATAAATAATCAATCAATTTTAAGTTTAATGGATTCTCATTTTGTAAATGAAGACAATTAAGTACAAATATGCAACCATTTCTTCAGTTTCTCAGTTTGCAGCAGTCTAAAGTCCATGTATCCTGATGCATATTTAAATGCCTTCAAGGAGGGTGGGTAGAGCTTAGTGATAGAGCGTGTACTGAGCATGCGTGAGGTCCTGGGTTCAATCCGAGGTATCTCCATTAAAAAAAAAAGTTGAGGACTCTGCCCAAAAAATAAATAAATGAAATAAAAGTTTAAAAAAGTCTTAAAAAATAAAAGAAATAAATGCATTATTCAAGACCAAGAAACAATTTTTTTTTAATTGAAAAAAAGACGATACTTTAATTCCTGGCAACTTATTCATGTCACATTTGTAGTGAAAGCAATTTTTCTCATTGTTAGCTCTTCATAAAATTCCATTTTAATTGTTATATATTTTAATAGGGATGAGGGGCCTCTGACATCCAGGGCACCCAAGTGTTTTACATCACAGGGCCTCTTCTGCAGGTTGTTTTAGAACTCCCAGGAAGGAAAAAAAAAATCACCAGTTATCACTGTGTTTGGAAGTAAGATTGAGTGTCATCTTCATGACAGGAGACAACTCTTCTATGTTAATGACACTGTTCCCTCCTTTTGTTTTTTTAGCTTTTGAATTTGAAGAAGTAATCTAGAAGACTCTCATTTTAAGAACTGTAAAAATTTCCCTCTCAAAGTCTTCACCCCTGTGTGGGTAAGTGGATGCTAATTTCTGAGGTTTGGTATTTGGTGGGTCTGTTTTCTTTTCTTTTTTCCTTTACTTTTCTTTCCTTCCTTTCTTTTTATGTTATTTGCCATAGATGCTGCATATCCAGATTGTCTATCAGAAGGGAATTGGTTATTTTTATGCGTTCTTGGTTAAAACTGCTATCAGAGTACTGAGCTTATCAACCCACTGTTTGTTCTCCTGCAAATCACCTACTTCTAAGTTCCAGTTAAGCAAATTGTTTCGAGTTTTAGCTACTGTCTTTGTAGGGAATACAGTCGTCTGGAATAAAGATTCAAGGAACAAATTTAAACTATTAATAGAAAAAATATAGAATTTTGAATCCTTTTTTAAAAGTTAAATAATGGAAGGTATATGACTGAGTGAAGAAGACAAGATGTTTGTTCCTTTCACGTATGATGAGGAACTTTCTAATAACTGCCTTCAGTCAATGGTAGTTATTTTAAAGCATGTAATTATATACACTCAGTTACCAAATTATGAATCCAAAGTTCTGTTTCCTAAAGCTTCTGGACATTTTAAGAGGCAGAAAAGAAACCTGACAGTGGCTTTCTCTCCTAAGTTAGCTCCAGTGCTGCTGCCCAGCACAGCAAAGCACTTACTTCCTCTAGTGGCTGATCTTGTTGCCTACAAAAGATAGTTGATTTTTCTCTTGGGTCATTAGATACTCGCTAAGGAAAAACAAAACAAAACAAAACAAAACAAAACAAAACAAAAAACAATATATAATACTTTGTTTTTAACTGGAAGGATTCTCTTATTATTAAAGTCATATTTGAAACCAGTGGAAGAGTATATAAAACTATAAAATAGAAGCTGTCAATGTTATTTTTGAAAGTATTACAAAGGTACTAGAGCTTCTCATATGTGTGTAAAACCCATAAGGCAAAGCCTTTATGAAGTGTACACAGTCCCTGATACAAGGTAGACACATATAACTTACTGAATGATGTAGTGGCTTGTGTAGAGATGGGCTTCAAATATGTATGAAGACTGTACCTACTAAGGGGGGATATCTCTTACAAGAGCCAATGGAAGTAACTAACGCAATATGGTATTCAGAGATGAATGACTAATAGCTCAAAATAATTCAATTAAGAATTCAGAAAATTACCACTGCATGTTTCAAAGCTAATGAATTATTCAAGTGGTAAAAATGAGGAAAGCATGGATAGTTCAGTAAATGGGGTGGTGAAAATTAGCTGTGCACTTGGGAGGAGATGACATGGAAGTTACATCCCTATTTCACAACTTTTGCAAAAAATAAATTCCAAGTAGATTAAAGATCTAAACATAAAAACTGAAACCATATGCAAACTAGCAGGCTTTGCTTAATGTGATACGGAAGCCCAAACTTAGGAAGATAGGTAGTACAACAGATTTAAATGTTTAAAACCTCCTGCTTGTCAAAGCATACCAAATAAAGCATCAGGAAAGCAAAAGTCAAGAATGGGAAGGATTTCGCAAGGTATATAAATAAATGGTTAACATCTTTTATATACAAAAATGCTTTTATAAAGTATTAAGTAAAATGCAAATGCTCCAATAAAATGAGTAAAGGACATGAACCAGTAAATTACAGAGGAAACAAGAGAAATAAATAATATAGCCTTCTAATTCATCAACATTGCTAATAATCCAAAGACTTCACATTATGAATTATTTTTCAACAATGAGATGGATTAAAATGGGGAGGCAAAGGTGGACTCAAGAATAATGTTAATGAGAAAAATAAATTGTTTTAATTTTCCAGGAAAGCCATCCAGCACTACTTCCTAAACTTTACCTATCAGCATCCCCTTCTCTAGCAATTCCAATTTGATGAAATTTTCCAAGTAAAAAGTGTGACTCACATGCAAAGATGCATTTATGTGACTTTATTTGAAACATTGCTTAAACCATTGGCAAATTAGGAGGAAAAACACAACTAAATGTTCATTAATAGAATGTTAGTATAATTTGCTATTTCTAAACAATGGAAAAAATATCGTTGAAGTGTTTAATAATTGCTTTGTCCACCTAGTGCTGCTTTTCCTTCACCAAGTATGGTGGAAGTTCAATTATTTTTTCCATAGAAAGAATGCTAGACAAGAAATAAAGAAAGAATCCTGATTTTGCTCTATTTAAGAGTTGAAGCTGCACCCCTGCCAATGAGTTCTCCAAGACAGCCCTACGATGTTTTAAAACAAAAGTGTTCTTACTTTATTATTTAAAATATTTCCAACAGATTTGTTCTACACAATCAAAACAGTCCTAAATCACACAATACTAATGTTAGTAAAATAATATATACATATATTTAGATATTAAATTTATTATTCCCAGAGCATATTTTAAGACAGTTCAACTGTAGAGTAACTATATAGTTCTATTTACAACTTTTATGAACTATGTAAGGTAATAGAAGGTAATAGAAATATATAATACAAGAGCCTTCAGATAGAACCACATGGATACTTGCATGTGTGGACAAGTGCTTGAATATGTATTTATAAATATTTAGGTATATAGATAGCTCCCATCTTCCCCTGGTCTCACCAGCATGTGTCCAATAATTTTATCACTTCCTTATCATGACCAGAGATCATTTCATAAGTACCTAACCGAAGTCCCAAACTCTTACTAAGTATTTCTCCTGGCTTTTAGACCAAGTGTACTCATACAAGTTCTCTGCAACTGACTAATTTGTCATGATATCCTATGGCTGTCTTTGATGCAAATTGCTTTTGTGAGATAATCAATGTTGTGAGATAGAGCTGTCTCTTTGACCATTGCCATTAGTGCCCCCACCCAAGGCTTAGAAGAGGGCATTTCCTCCCTAATTCCTCACAGCACAATTGAAGATTGAACATTATTAAAGCATGGGCATAAAGTATGTGTAAACAAGAGTGGCTGCAACTTACATTAGAAAAGGTTGCTACTTTGGGTGCAGTGAACAAACCAGAACATATTTCTTCCCTAGCCTCAAGAAGTCCTTCATGTGGTTGGTAGTTTCATTCTCCATCAATGAGAATCAACATGTATTACCACACATGGAAATCCAGGCCTGTGCTTTTCCTGAAATTCTTCTGTCCCTCTTTCAGAACCAGGCTGACCAACAATGGGTTATCTCTTCCCTGCATGTGATTTCTTATTCCTCAAAGAAAGACTAATTCTTCCCTGTTGCTTCAATGATAATTAAAATAGACCATAATATTATTATTCAGTCTTAAGCAATAGTAAATGTGAGACAATGCTTGTTTCTTAAATATTAAACTGCACCAAACCCAGCCCTATTCCTTTTCATAGCTTTAGCTACACGAGGAGGGGAGGAGGTAGGGGAGGAAAGATATGGTATGCCAAACATACTTATTGTATGGCTGTTAGCATAATTGGGGCCATATTGGGCTCCTTCCGTTATTCCTGTCCTTCAACTGACCCTATCTAGGGCTGTATTTCATAGTAACTCTTCTCTGTCATCAAGGGCTTTGTAGTTAATAGATATTGTTTAAAGACCACCAGGTCCAGGTGGCCTCTACGCTGTTAGTCTCCGATGATGAAGATCTTTGCTGACGCATTCTTGGCGCCCATGAGACTAGTCACCCATTCATAAATCTTGACTCAGGGATGGACTTTCTGTTTCCAAGCATGTACCTCCATGCCTTAGATTAACTATAAAATTGTCCCAGTGGCTCCTTGGTGGTGCAGAGTGTAGCTGTGAATGCTTCACATTCCTACCCTCTAAGTTACCACATAGTAAACTGATCCACTGATTATATGGAACTGCCTGCTTTCTTTTTTGGTCTCAAGATATCGTCTCAGTTTGATGGGCACTTTTTGTTCCCTCCGTCTTCCAAGACTCATTAACTGCCATCACGTCTTGATTATTGCTCTCCTTGACTAAGGTTTCAACTGAAATAGTTTGAGACAAGATTTGGAAAAAATATCACACTATTTGTCAGCTCTGTAGAGTAATGGTTCTGTTGATGATAAATCAATTTATTATGCAAACAGGATACTTAACATCATAGCCTGTACTATGTACATTTGAAATATTTAAAAACATTGAACTATACCCCAAGTATGAGAGTATATTTCTTATATTTACATAAAGGAATGAGCAGTTACTAAGAAAAGTGAAATTTTAGCCCCTGATGAACCTAGTTACACAAGTGGCAGGATACTCTTTTGCAATTTAACAAGATGTGTTTTTCTGAGCTTTTCTAAACTTTTTGATCCTGTACCATTTCAGACATTCATTGACTCAAGGGAGTGTTCTAATAGGATAAGCACAGAAGTGTTTTTTCTTCAAATTAACCTTACCTTGGAATGAGTGACTAGCCTAGTGTGGATGATAAAAATTAGAGGCAGCCGTGTCTTTCTTTCCAGCTAAAGCCCTGGGGAAGAAACAATGTGGTGCCAGGGAGGACTTGTGTTACATGTCTAGGCAGAAGAAGTCTGTGGAATCAACAAGTGAGGACCAGTGGGATTATAAATGTCCCATCAAATGCCATTGTGTAGACAAAGGATACCTGAGATGACCACCCCTCCTCTTCCACACTGGGGACTTTGTAGCACCTAGAACTTAGATGCACACCAGAGGGAAAGGGCAGTGAGACATAAATTAACTCAAATTAAACTATTGCCACCCAACATAATGAGTCTCAAGTTAGACACTAAAATAATATAAGATAAAGAAATCACATTTCTTGAACATCCAAAGTCATGGCCTAAGGCTTGGCCTCCACCTTTTATTCTTCTTTTCAAAAAAAATCTAGACGTGACTTCTGCTTCAAGATGAAAGACTAAATGAATGGATTAATCTCTCTCCCTAGTAAGCAAGAAAAATGATTAAAATGACAGTAAAAATGTATAAATCTCTAAATATACACAACCATACATACACAAATAAATGAATGAACACATTAACAGATACATAAATAAAGCCATAATGTTGGATATAAGAAATGTGTAAATAAAATCTCATAATAAATGTTGAAATACTTCTAAAACCAGCATAAAGTACAAATCATGACACAACCAGGTTAGTCTTGTACAGGTAACACTGTCCCCCAGAGGAGCTCAAAGCTCAGGGTGAGCTGATACAAAATGTGGAGGTGGATTCTGGGGCAGTCATCATTGTCAGAAGTCTGTCTCCAGACCAACTGAGCCAATGGCCCTATCTTAACATAAGCAGAAGGTATCAGAAATATTTACTCCTAGGCATTTTTTTCCATTCAATTAATAATAATAATAGTAAATAATAATAATAGATTTTCCTTGGGAGAGAAACCTAATATGAATGAAGGGACAAGGGAGAGAAACAAAAGAAAATATAAGGACTTTCAAAATACTCCTGGAGAGATAAACAGGAAAGGGATAGTCAACTAGGAATAAAAATCTAGAGATGTTCATGTCCAGAATAAAATATTGTTCTATTTATATTCCAACAATTGGTGCCTATCCATATTGTTACTCCTTATCTCTATCCCTATAATTTTTCTGTGGCTTGGTTCTTTTTTGCCCACTTAGAGTAAATGGAGCTGCACTACTGAGAAAACAAAACAAACACTTGCAATAATGATCAGCCTAGCTATTCATTCATAATTTGGAGACATTAAAGAATAAATGCCTTTAGAAGACAATTAATAGAACAACAGAAAAGAACCAAGAAAAACAAATGATAAATAACCATTTAATTATGTAATAATACTCTGGAAGTTAACTTAATAATCTGGAAGGTAAATATGAGGATATCTCCCTGTATAGCAGAGTTGGAGAGATGGAACACAGAAGAAAAAATATATATCTAGAGACTCTTAGCATAAAGCTTTTCTCTAGTAGAAGATTGTAAAGAAAAAAATGAATAAGACTTTATATTACTGATTTCCATTCATATGAAGAGTTATCTCTTTATTGAGAAAAGCCCACTGTTCACTAAACACAACTTTTAAAAATGTCTCCCACAAAACTAAATACAAGCTGGTGTAATTTCTGATTTCTACTAGTTTGTAGAAAGGTGTAAAAGCTAGTGAAGCTGATGAAGTTGCAATGGACAAACCAGTTATCTACAATGAAAGATGGACTAGCATTATTTATGCCATCAACAAACGTGAATGAAAAGAGTTATGGAATAATATCATTAAATTTCTAAAGGAAAGCACTTTCAACATGGAAATTTCCAGGCAAACTATATATTGTGAGGGCAAAATAAAAACATATGTACATATAAATACAGAAACTGACCTGAGTAATTTCTGTGTTCCTATAATCTAAAGTCCCAATGAAGACTAGCTTCAAGAGGAGTTCAGTTCAGATGATGACAGTGGTCGGAGCCCTAGTTCTGGCCACTTTTCATTACAATGGAGTCTTCTTTGCCTTCCATAATATGTCAGCCACTTCTTTAGGATGGCTCTTCTCATGGAAGTGAAATTGGCTGATAACATTTTATTTACTTAGAGTAGGAAAGAAAAATGTCTTTATTGTAGGATATTGTTCAGAAATTCTAAGTTTAGTTAGTGGTCTCATGCCCATTGCTGAACTGTCACTGTGATCAGGACATATGCTCTATCTTTGGGACTAGAAGTTGACTCAACTTCCTCAGAAGGTGTCACCAGAAATTAGGTAACATTGGAAATAAATAATATATAGATGTTAAGGAGATGTGAAAGTCTGGTACAAAGATTAAGATCTATTTCCCGTGAACTCTTTCTGTAAAATGCTTAGAAAAAGAAGAAACCCAGGGAAGGAGAAAGCATGGGCTATGAGACACCATAGAACCAACCTAAGAATATAATGTAAGTAAAACCAATTATGACTGCAGTAAAGCAAATTAAAAAAAAGAGGAAACCAATTAAATTATAAAATTTATAAGAAGTCAGGAAACCCATGAGGAATGATTCCATGAAGGAACATAAAAAAAGCTGTATCACTAACAACTTAATAGCAATATTAAGGCACATACACTTCTTTGTTAAGTAGAAAATAGGCAGTTAGAGGCCATTGGAGGAAAACAATGCTGTATAAGAAACCCACAGTCTAAATACAAAGCAAGATAAAATACAGCGTATTTTCGAGCAAAGGATGAAATATAAAATTAGTTCTTAGTTAATAAAGTCAGAACTCCACTAGTCAATAAATTCAGGAAGAAGAAAAGAGCCAATTGCTATTCTAATTTCATGAAAAGTCTCTTTAAATTTATAATATAAAAGTATAATATAATAATAATAATATAATTTCCCCAAGATTTTTCCCCTGAAGCTACATGGAATATATGAATGAATGGGTTTGTTTGACAACACACACCATAATTGAATAAACATGTTCCTTAAGACTGCCTGGACAGCATTAACTATCCAGTAAATAATTGTTCAATGAATCAATTTCCATTTTTTAAAAAATTTAAAATTAAACAGAAAAAATCATAATTATATCCATGGTGAAATTGTGAGTGGGAAGTGAAAATAGCCTTTAAATTGTATTTGATCATATTTCCTACTTTTAGCAATTTTTATCTATAGAACACATTTTATAATTTTTAATTTTTATGCATTTTAAATTTTATAAATTGGACTGAAGAAAATCACTTATCAATAAGACATTAGTTACTTTTGGAAAGGATACAACTCTTTTAAGATAATTGTATATAGAGAAAGAACTCAGAGGGATGTGTGCAAAGTCAGTACAGATACAGTGTGATGGTCCATTTTTGTTTACTGGACACTGTGCTCCATGTTGAAATTCCAAGGCAAACAAGACATAAGCACTGGTATTAAGCACTTAAGGTCTAGATTGGCAAATTTTTAATAATTACAATAGATCTTAATAAGTTCTATGATTGGGATTATGTACACTCTATTACTGGTACCCAAAAGTGAGACTGAGAAATTTAATTTTTAGAGACTCAAACAAGGAAAATCATTGATTTATAAGTGGATTAAAAAATTGATGTGAGGGTCCCTTGGTATTTACCCAAATGAATTAAAAACTTACACTAACCCCAAAATCTGTACACAGATGTTTATAGGATCTTTATTCATTATTGTCAAAACTCAGAAAACTTGGAAGCAACCAAGATGCCATTCAATTAGTGATGGATAAATAAACTGCGATGCATCCAGACAATGGAATAGTATCTAGTGCTAAAAAAGAAATGAGCTATCAAGCCATGAGAAGACACGGAAGAATCTTTGATGCATATTACTAAGTGAAAGAAGTGAATCAGCAAAGGCTACATACTCTGTAGTCCCAGCTATATGACATCTAAATAAGACAAAATTTTATGAAGACAGACAATAAAAATATCAGTGGTTGCCAGGGATTGGTCATGGGGGCTGGGGTGGGGTGGAGATTAATAGGCAGACATAGAGATTTTCAGGGCAGTGACATTACTCTGTATGATACTATGATGGTAGATGCATGACGTTGTATATTGTCCAAACCCATAAAAAACACAACATCAAGAGTGAACCTTAATGTAAATCATGGACTTTGTGAGTGATTATGATATGTAAGTGTAAATTCATCAATTGTAACAAATGTACCACTGTGGCAAAGGATGTTGATAATGGGGAAGGCTACACACTGGTGGGGGCATGGGATATGTGGGTCATCTATGTAGCTTCCTCTTAGTTTTGCTGTAAACCCAAAACGCTCTAAAAAAATAAAATACATTTTTAAGAAATGTAGTCTTGTTTTAGGCTATATGAGAGTTTACTTTTTACAGAGTCAGAGTTCTGGGAGTCTGGGAGAAAAAGATGTGGAGAAAGGGGAGTAGGTTGGGAACTGGGTCAAGTGTATAAGGATTAGGGAGATGCCAATGTAGTGGGGATAGATAAATGGAGGGCACTGACAAGGAAAATTAGGATGTTGTATTAGTTCCAGGAGTCCTTGGAGGTAGATCAGGTAAACTTTTCTGATAGAACTAAAATCCAATGTAGAAAGTTCTAGAGTGGTTATGATATAAAGTTTGGCACTTTTCCGCTTCTTGGCCTACAGAAAATAATGTGTGGTTTGTTCCTGTTTGCAACATGGGGGAAATAAGTTTGCTGCCCATGATTCTTTATATGGGGAGGGGAAGGTGGGAGAGAAGGGGCTAGAGACACCCTAAGCAAAGCTAAGCAAAGCGGAGTGTCATCTGGTTGATAGTTTTGGTCTATCAGAAGCTTTTGTCAAGATACTGATGGTAGGAATGATCATACCACTCTCAAAAGCCTGGTCATAAGTCCTCGACTTGTGACTCGACTTTACGATGGTGTGAAAGTGGTACATGTTCAGTAGAAACCATACTTTGAATTTTGAAATTTAATCTTTTTCCCTGGGCTAGAGATATGTTGCATGATAACTCTACTCTCCCATGACGCTGGGCAGCGGCAGAGAGCAGTTGTTACCAGTCAGACACGTGATCACGCGGGTTAGCAACCAATACACTTACAGCCATTCTGGAAACAGACAACCATTCTATTTTTTACCTCTAGTGTGATTTTTAATAAATCACATGTGATACTCAACAATTTACTATAAAATAGGCTTGGAGTTGGATGATTTTGCCCAACTGAAGACAGATGTATGTGTTCGGAGCACACTTAAGGTAGTCTAGGCTAAGCTATGATGTTCCATAGAGATTAGGGGTGTCAAATGCATTCTCAGTTTATGGCATTTTCTATTTATGATGGGTTTATAGGGAGGTAACCACATGGTAAGTCAAGGGAGTTTTGTAGTATCATTTTTTTAGACAATAGTACTTGGAAAATATAGGAGCATCTTACTTTTCAGTATAGTATAAGTTTGATAAGTCTAAATTGATTTTCTCTGAGACATCAAAGGGAGTTATGACTAATTCTCAAACTAAATTACTTTGATTATTCTTTATTTAGTTATAGAATATTTTCCTTCAAAAATGAAAAACATGTATAGATTTTTATCCTGTAATTTGCTCTTTAAAGTTTAAAATTGTTGGTTGCAAATGAAGTCTTGTAGACTATGATGCATTTACTCTTTACCCTGCCAACACGCATTAACAAAAATTTAGCATTACAGATTTTGCAGAAAGTATATTTCACATTCTGGCTAAGTTTATTGCAGTTTCTAGATTTTAGCTGAGTACCTTAGAATGAAGGGGAAAGAGCATATAACGGCCACTACTACTCTGCTAGGAATTTTTTACTGCTAAATAATTAAATTAATAGCTCCCTAAGATATCAAGAGTGGACCATCATAACAGTGATAATCCTGCAATTCATTATCTATAATTTTGTCATGAATAATTATTGTGAATTTTCTTCTCAATGACATCTCTGAAGAAAAACTAAAATTACCTATTTAATATTATGCATATTAAAGACATAACTAATTTCTAATATTATTTTTAATTGGTAGTTTAGATCTGTAGATATAATTCCCAACAGACAAGTTGGAAAATACAACAATTTTTCACTGATTAATATGTACTCAAATTTTATTCATCATTCCTTACATTTCTGTGTTTAAATTGCTAAATCCATTTATATATGTATATATAGTTTCAAAACCTATAGTTGGTTTTGGCACATTTTCTTTAATTATGGTTTTTTTCCAATGGCTGAAAAACCATCTGGAAAACTAGAAAACCCACAGATTTGTGGGGACTTCTTGGTTTACGAAATTAAGAATGTCCACAGACAAAAATTTTATATCAACTTTCTAAATCAAAATTTCAACTCTCTGCCAATTTGCTTAATTTTTATTCATTTGCAAGCCGATTACCCATTACATAAATTGTTCATTACAATTACCTAGGTATATTAGAAAAATTGATATAATAAAGCAGAATATATCATAAATATGAAAATAAGTAAATTATTGATATAATAAAACACATTTTCAAATTTCTTCATAAACAGACTTCAGGTTATCAACTCCATGAGATTTTTCTAACAACATATTAAAATTGAATTTCTCACCTCTCCACTCACACAATTGCTTCCTCCTTTATTATTAGTTATATTCTATCCTCAAAAGGATATCTGACTTTTACCTTTTACTTTTCTTGTTCTCTAAATCTAATCATTAACTAGATCCTATCAGGTCTACATTCAAATATTCAAATAATTGTTACACTTCTCTTGCTGTCACCACCTAATCTTAAATACTCCTGACACATGACCCATGATTATTATAAAAGTAGACTTCAAACTCCTCTCTCCCTACCTCACATGTCTTGCCCTTGCCAGCCATCTTAACATTTCTCTACTTTTCTACAGATCACTTTTCCTCTTAACACTCAAACATCTTCAGTGGCAATCAGGAGCCAGACTTTCAACAGACTGCACATTTGGCTGTACCACATGTATATATAATTAGGCACTAAAATCACTACATATACTTCATTCAGACAAATTGGTTCACTTTTCCTGGAATTAATCTCCAAATATCCACTGCCATATATCTTTCTGAGTGACAATCATTAACCCTGGATTTATGTTAGCTTTACCTATGGAGCTTTTGAAAATATGTCTCCTTAGGTCAAGCTCCGGATCTTATGAATCTGTCATTCTCAGATGGGCTCAGATTTGAATGTTTCTGACTAAACACCATAAATTTCCATGTTACTTTTTACATGGAATTTTCTTTCTCTTACCATCAAATGTCCAAATTCCACTATAGCTCAAGCTGTATCTCAAATGTTACACACTATAATATCTATAAAGTCTTCCATTATAAATCTCCCTACCCCAATTTGTAGAGAACTTTTCAGCCCTCTGAAATTTTACAGTATTTGATAGAGTGTGAACATATCTTTCAGTCCATAACACCTTCTATTTATATGCTAAGTGCTTCAGCTATTTTACTTACTATACATTTTTCTAAAGGCAACCTCTGCTTGGTTTTATCTTTGTATTGTTTTATCTTTGTATTGTCTTAAGCTCCTTACATTTAGAAGATGCTAGTTATTTTGTGAGATGAATTTATCCCACAAGGGGCAATGTGTTATTGACAAAAATGTCTGTGCTGAAGTAAATAGTATGGCTTAGACTGAATCAATCCATTTCAATATATTGATTAAGTGAAAAATAATGCATCCATTTATGCTCTGCAATGTCTATTCCTCAGTGCTAGTATTACATCCCCTAGAAAATTAGATAACTTTCCCTCCATTTTCAGAGAGCTCCTTCAGTCTGGTGAGGCAGAATATTCTCCCTCCCTTCTCCCTCTGCCCAATTTCTAGAAAACACAGTAGAAAATAAAAGTACCTTCACAAATGATGAAGTACTACTGATCTGGAATTTAAAAAAAAAGAAAAAAAAAAGATTTAAGAAAGGATACTTGAGATAAAGCAGATTATGTTTAGATGGGATTAAATGATTCCACCTCAGATCATGATCCATTTATGCCACCCACAAAATGAAGACTTGATAGACCAGTTGTCAGGTCTGTACTTTCTTGATGTAAATTGGTTTCTTCCTAGTATTTGAGCCATTGGAGTAGTTGAAATTCTCAGCTCCTGAGTCTTCAGCTGCTCGAGGTAAATATTAAGAACTAGAGTCTTTATTGACTATAAGATAGTGCTAAGATGACTTCTTTCCAAATGCTCTGAAAGTGTGAGATGGAGATTATGACCTTCTCAGGTACTATATCTCTAGCTGATGCAGCAGTACCTTCCATTTTATTTTGTCTTCTCCTCACGTCTCCACCTCCTGCCTCTGAATCACAGAAAGTTTACAGGAAGATTTTTCTCTGCTTTGTGGAGAAATGTCCCATTTCCCATGCAACCCTATGTTTAGAAAAGCTTCAATTTAAAAATATATTTATTTATTTATGTCCATTATCATACATCTAATAAGGGGTAAATTGACGGTCTGGGGGGAAAGTTTAAGCAAACATCCTCTAGGAAGTTATGGTGAAAGTAAGGAGAGTTCCATGCCTGAGGAGGTAGAAGTTATGAGTAAAACTGAGCACCTGCTCCTCATAGCTCAGGCTGTATCATGTTGCTGGATGTGCAGGAACAGCTATCACCCAGATACACCTGCAACTAATCTGGTGGTTCTGTGGTTCCGAGGAATGTTTGCTAATTCAACAGAGGAAATTTATGGAATGTTAAAATAATCTCATTCACACCCTCTAAGCATATATATAGTATATTTGTGGATTTTGGTATAAAGTGAATGAAATATTCAAACATCCTTAAAAGAAAAAAAATTCAATTTAATTTTTAGTAATTAACATTTCATTTCCAAAGACATCATTCACATTTTTTGAAAAAATTGGGATTATATCCTTCACCTTTGTTTTGATAAAATCTATTTAAACATGACCATTGATGTTTTATTTGAAGATAGAAAAAAATACCTCCTTTTATTGAATAAAAATTGTTTTAAAGCATAGATTACAATAGAATAATTTTAATTCATTTGTAACAGACTTAAAAACTGTCTCAACTCATAAATCATGTGAAATAAAAACAAAAAGTGAAAATAATCAGGCCTATTGTCTTTATAATTTTTTAGAGTCTGTTTATATAACCAAGTAACCTCTAGAAAACAAATACAGTGAAAACTCAGGGCAGGCCCCCCTTTTTTTTAGGACATCCACAGCAGATTTTCTGAAGCTTCTTAGTGTGAATATACTACTAAAAAGTAAGTGTAACTCAATACCTAGTTTATTGACTTTCAGGGACTAGGATTGTTATGGATTAAATGTTTGTGTCCTCAAAACTCATACTGTTGGAATTCCAACCCCAGTGTGATAGTACTAGTAGATGCAGCCTATGGGAGGTAATTAAGTCATGAGGATGGACCCTCATGAATGGGATTTGTGTCCTTGTGAGAAGAAACAAGAAAGGTTTCTCTCCTTCTCTCTCTCTCCACCTTTCTGCCCTCCACCACGTAAGAATACAACTAGAAGACAGCCATCTGTAAACCAGAAAGAGAGCCTTAATTATGAGAGACCATGCTGGCACCCTGATCTCAGACTTTCAGCTTCCAGAAGTGTGAGAAATAAATGTTTAATGTTTAAACCACCCAGCATATGGTGTCCTGCTATAGCAGCCCAAACTGACTAGGACAGCATGTTCATTTTATTTTCTTATTTTTCCATTGAATTCTTCTACTCTGTATTGTTTACTGGTAATAGCTCTTTATATATTAAGATAGTAAAGAATCCAATCCAGATATTAAAGAAATAAGTCTAGCTATTAATGAATTTCTACTCTCATTCAATTCTATACCTTTCCAATAGCCAAATGGTGCTGATTCCTTTGCAACCTACTTCAAAATAGAAGAGGGAAGAGAAGGAGGGGTGAGGGGAAGAAAAGATCTCACTTGACAGGCATAATTACAATCTGGCATTGTTACACTGAATTCCGTTAATATCTAAATGCCAAGTCTTTTTCTCATGAAATGTTTTTGGAGTTAGAGAAAATCTATATGAAGCATTTCCAACAGCAGATGTCTAATGGCTGACCTCCTGGTCACTGTTGATCTTGATTTATACATTTAAGATTTACCCCCAGCATATGTCATACACAGGTAACGTTCCCCTGGAAGGAACTGTTTTGTATAGGGTTTATTTTACAATAGCTTAGAACCAAATACCTCCCTGTGGATCCACAACTCAGCTATAGAACACACGGATCCTTGATGGACGCTTTATCCACTCCCACGGAAGTGTACTGTCTTTTTACCTTGTCATTATAAACTCCTCTTGCACAGCAGCAGATCAGGTACTAACAAACTCTACCTTCTTTAAATCCATGAAGATAGAACTTAAGCCTTTTGTCCCAGTTATCTATTCTTGCATAATAAACTGCCCCAAACTTACTGGCATAAAACCAGAATTGTTTTTTAATCCGCCCACATACTGTAGGTCAGGAATTTGGAAAGATCTCCAAGGGGATGACATTTCTTTGCTCCACAATATCTGAGGCCATAAAATCAATGAATTGAATGACTGGGGTGACTGGGACCTAGCATAGCTTGGGCTAGAGAGTCTACCTCCAAGACCACTTTTCCACTCACGTGCCTGGCTCCTACATGTGGCCACTCTAACAGAGAACTGAGGGCTGTTGAACTTCTCATATTATTGTTCCAAGGTCAAATATTTCTAGCAAATGTAGCAGAATTTGGAGGGCATTTTAGGATCTAGCCTTGAGCTTCTCATATCATCACTTCTGTTCTACTCCTTTGGTCAAAGCAATCATAAAACCACCCAGAACCCAGAAAAGAGGATATAGGGCACCTTCCCACTGGGCACATCCCAACAAAACTGATATGTTTTAAGACTACCATACTCCTCAAGTCATTCTCTTGAAGCATGCTTCAGTTGTTTTAAAACAAGGATACAGTGCAAGTCTTTTCTTATAGTGATTCATAGAGAACCAAAAGCTATGACATTCAAATCTGGGTTATTTCCACTGATTTGACGAAGTCTACATTTTTTTTTTCTTTAAGTATCATTTTGAAAAAGTTCTGTCCTTGACCCTTCTAGTTCTGTTGTGAGCTGCTGCCAAGGTCCTGAGATATGAAGAATTCTAACACCCTGCAACAGTTTATTCTTTAAACTGCCCTTTCTCCACTGTTGTTAACATCTACAAAATCAATATATCTATGATCAATTATAATGGTTGATTGTTTATTCCATCATGCTTTTGCCTTTATGTATTAAGTCTCTTTTAACATGTTGTAGAGCAGTATTTTCAACCTGAGCTGCCCAATGAAATCATCTGGGAGGAGTTTTTAAAATCTCAGTTTTCAGGGTATATCTACCCCAATCAATTAAATAAAAACCTGAGGAAGAGACCCCAGCATCAGTATTTTTTTAAGTTCCCCAAATGATTCAAATACGCAGCCAAGATTGACAGCCAGCATTATGGAACCAGCCCATTCCCATCACTGTCCTTGGTAGTAATCCTCCTGGTTAAAGCCTTATCTCTTCTAACTGAATCCTCTTGGTTAAAGTCTTATGTCTCTAAATGAATACATGGTCATCTTGTTAACTTTCAAAAAACAAATCTTTGGAACGTCAATTGCAGTATTTTAAATACTTGAAATATTTCGGAGGAGAACTGTCACCTTTACAACATTAAAATGTTACATCCCAAAACATTCCATTTTTCTTTAATTACTTTTGCATATTTTCATGTTATTTTATTGTGTTTTGAGTCTTTAGCTATTTAACTAATATTTATTGCTTAAATTTATTCCCAGATATTTTGTTTTAATATTTTTTAGATGTTATAAATGAGATTTTCCCCATTTATGTTTTAATTGCTTGTTTGGGGTTTATATTTAGATTAGATTTTTAAACATTTATGTAATTGAAAACAATTATAAATTTTGTTATTGTTGACATTTCACTGATTATTTAGTCTTTTCCTAGTAAAAATTACATCATATATAAATAATAAAAATGTTATTTTGTTTTCAATATTTATGCTTTTTATATTCTTACCTTACCAACATAAAATGTTAAATACTCATTTTAAAAATGACAAATAATTGACTATTTAATGTGATAGATTTTTGTGTTGCTGTTTTAGGTGATATCTAGAAGAATTTGGTTAATGATGAATTCATTGTAATAGCTGTGTTTACTGAATTATCTATAATTAGTGACTTCACATTAATCTGATGAAGAGATAAAAGACAGGGAGACCTGGGACTGGGAGAGAAATAGTTATCAAAGGATGGAAGATATGAGGACATGAAAAATATTCAGTGATAAATGATGTTGAGAATAAAGATTTCTGGAAATTTATTCCAAGGCAGTTGAAGAATAACATAGATGAGAATGGGATAAATGAATATTTAGTATCTTTTGGACACACTACTATATGCCAGTTAATATCTGACTGCTTTTACAAAAAATTTCCTCAGAACAGTAATTTCCAAATTTGAACCGAAGGCAGAAGCATATAGTCTTACTAAAGTGGGTTTTCCTGAGTCCTACCCTGAGAGTTTGTGATCTAGTAGATTTCAATATTCCTCGTGTGCAAGTCTTACCAGAGCCTTTAGAGACAAATGGTTGAGAAAAAGGGAACTCTTGGCAAGTTCTCTATGATCCAGTGAAGGTCTGCTGTGATGCTGTGAATGTATTGTTCTTTTTTAAGGCTGTGAATCCCAAAGTCTATCCCAGACACAAAATTCACTCTTAAATATGTTCACACACCTGCTTCCTTTTCCTCTTTTTCAGTTAAGTTAGAATTAAGCAAATTATAATGGCATAGTAATTTTCAGTGAAGGCACATAAACTCTGTATTTGGGGACATAAATGATGAAGAGGATAGAATTCATTTAAATAGAAGGTGATTGGCAAGGAGCCATCACCAAAATGAGTGTGTGAAATTATATTAACCTCATTGTCATTAATAAGAAAACTTATTTTTTTCATTCACAAGATATACCTAGATCAAAAGTCTAATTAAAAATTTTTCACTCATAGGGAAAGTGTGCTTATCTATGAATCTAAACTGGCAATTTGAATTGAGCAATGAAATGTAATTTAGAAAGACCAGAGAGTAGACTGATGTTTATTTTCATTGGAAGATGACTATCAGGTCCCACATTTTAATGTATGTCTCGAATCTATTACTGTTCACACATAGTTTTTCTTAATCATCTGTATAGTATCACCTGGTTCCTATTCAGCTAAAGATGACTTTAAAGTGTCACAGCTGTGCAAAAACTGAGGATGAAAAATTATACTTTCTCTTTGACTTTTAACTCTGTTATCTCCTCTGACTTAAATAGTGTTTACAAATATTTTGGAAGACAGCCTTCATGCTTTACTTCTTGAGCAGATAGTTAGGTATGGTATTTTATTTCCTGATGTTTATCAGCAGCATTCCATTATAGATCCTTGTCTGGGATACTTAGGAGCTAAGTGATTGGTTGATTGGGGTTACAGTAGTAGAAAAAAGAAAAATCGAACAAATTTAATTTGTTTCATATGAATTCCAGCAGCAGAAATGCACACTCACTTAGCAAACCTTCCATTTTATATTGTTGAAATGCTTCAGAGCTCATTTCTTTACCCTCTTCTGCAAGAAGACACTCCTCAATTCCTGCTACAAGCATATACCTAGCCATTGGTTCTAGCGATAATATTCATAACAGAATCAAGAAAATATTCAAATTAAATTCTCATAAACATTACCTCAGAACTCATTTTGCTCTTATCTTTCCAATGAGTGACACTCTAGCCTTGCTGAAAGAAAGAAGGGATTTTTTTTTTTGTACTTGTGGTAACCATGATTAGCACCGAATGAATATATATAATATGCATATTGGAAATATATACATATATATATATAACATATACACACATACATTATTTTTTGGCTCTTTTGAACAAGAAAGGAAGTGAATAGGAAAGAATAGGTAAAATTTTATGAAAAAAAAATGTGCAAGTATTAAACCCCAGTTACACATGGTGAATGATACTACACATGTTTAAATGTTCCATATTTTAAAAGCAAACATAAACAAGGAGCAAGTAAGTAAATAAATAATTTTTAAATGGCTTTTAAAAGTGCTTCAGGTGTGTTTCATTTACTGTTTGGATAAAAGCCATTTAAGTTGTTTTTTCTTTTTCTCTTCTGATGTTATTTTTGGCAAAGAACCCTGTTTGAATTACTTTATTTATGTCCAGAGAAGAAACAGCCTAAATCTGAGTGAGAGACTGATTTTTTGATGCTATAAATTGTTCTATAATTGCTATAGATTTCATTTATCTTTTACAACCATTTCCAGGAAAATATTGGTTTCTAAATCTATTATAATTGTTTCTGTGGTAATGGGTGCACAATATGAGTGTGTAGGTATAAATGTAATAGTCATATATGTTTATATACATTCAGTGCATAATGATCTACTTTACTATTCATGCAAGTTTTTCTAAGATTGAAAGTTGTTCAAAATAAAATTTAAAAAAAGTTCATATCTATAAATATATTTACTATATATATTCTAATGATTAGTAGTTTTTATCTGTTTTAATATGATTTTAGAATTATAAATGAAATGATAACTCTCTTAGTTGCTTACAATGTGTAAAATATTTACCTACTGACCTGTATAGTTAATACATCTTCACCAAACCTATGAGAGTATTTTTGAAAAGTTTACAAAGGAAAGAAATTTGAGCTGTACTTGACTTATTCTCTGAAAAGAGTAGAATGCAGGATGGTAGAAAAAAATGCTAATTGATAGTGAGAAAAAAGAAGGTGGGTTGATAGTGATGTAGAACCTAATCTTATCAAAAAGAAGGGAGTAGGTCTTAAATATGACATCCAGGGGATTTGGTATGTCGTGGAAAGGAAGGCAAGACCACTGATGTGACACAGAAGTGATAAAACGTGGGAAAAGGAAATGCTTTCCTTAAAGTCCTGCAAATAAGTTTTTAAGTGGCTCATTACATTGGGGTTAGCCTTTCCCAAAATAATTTCCATTACTTCCCCACCTTATCTGATCCTGTCATTCCTATCTCTTGATAATTTTCCACAACTAAATTTCAAAACATATGCCTTTGTTTGCATTTGACACACTTAGAATCCTCCAGATAAATGCAGATTTCCATTAAAAGAAACTCAGAAGGAATTAAAAGACAAAGCAGAGCCTATTCCTCATAAATCCAGTTGCCTGGTTTTTGTTGGACCCACACAGATTACTGTTAGGCCCTGGGAGGCAGGAGTGTTGCTCATTTTCATGGATAGAGTACATTTTAGTTTGTGTGCATCACATATTTCTCCTTGATTAAGAAAGGTTACATTCATTTGGAAAAAGTGAGCTTAAAATTGACCACATAGTTCAGTTGGCCTCCTGATTGTTCTTGGCTTGTGCTTAGGGTAGTTCTCCAATTTCCTTTCATCTGGGTCAATTTATCTTCCGATAACACCAAAACAAATGGTTTCCTGCTAAAGCCTCAGAAGTAGTATGCTAATGTGTTGATTTTCTGCTTTGCAGCTGTAATTAATTTAGGTCAGAGAGAACTATTATAGTGTTTATATTATAAATATTTCTTATGTGTAATCTCCATTTTTTTAAAAGCAAAAGGATTAAATCAATTTTAGTTGATCTGATAGCTTTCTTGTTCTAAATCTGTGAAGGTCATGAGGAATTACTAATTTAATTACAGTTTATAAATTAAATTATATCAATTCAATCAAAATTTTCCTCCCTCCCACATACTGTATCCATTTTTGTAATAAGTTGAATTTTGATTTTTTTTCCTATTTTATTCCAGCTCATAGAGTTGGTTAGGGAAATCATTTAAAAATATTTTTCTATTTATATTAATTAATCCAAGATGTTGCATAATCCTGTGTGGATGTCAATAATATATTTCTAAACACATTTCTTAATGCTGTTGGAAATACTAAGTTCCATGATGCTTTTCCAATGAAAAATGTCTTCTGAGAGATTTCAGTTCCTTTCAGAAATCTTCCAGTTATTAAAAATGTTTCAAACTCAAAGTAAATTCTGATCTGATCTGAAATAGTCTTTGTCACTCATAATAACTCACACAGAGAAAGAGTGTCATTGACTATCCTTTAAATTAAAATGAAAAAGTCTGTATTCATATTTTGTGTAAGTCATCACCAGCTGCACGTGAGTTTCTACATCTTTACCTAGTGCTGTCTCCCGTCCATATTGCCTGTGCTAGAGGAGCTCAGATATTGTGATTCTGAATTCCATGGGGGCTTACAAAATGCTTACAACTTCCAGGCCCACTCTCAGAAATTCAAAAGCAGTCGTTCCAGGGTGTGGTTTGGAAAAGTGTTATTTTAATGCATACAGTGGATGATTTTAATGTGAGTTGCCTGTCGATTATATATGAAGGTGGACTAACAAGGGACAGTAAATTTTAGAATATTTCTTAGAATTATAATATAATAAATATATATAATATATATAAATATATACTATTTTTGGTTTATCATTCATTTCATTATAAGCTCCACTGGGTGCATAGTAGGGGAGACTTTTTATTCCTGTTTGCCTCTCAATTCTCAAAAACTACAATCTGATCTATTTTAGGGGCTTAACAAATCATTCATTGTTGAAAAAAAGTAATATGAAAGACACGTAAAATATGACTGTTTCTTGTCTTACTCTGCTATTGATAACTGCTTAGGGTGGGGTCCTACCTGTATGAATTCCACAAAGTACAATGACTTATTTGTAGAAAATCTCCCCAAACAGTTGCTTGATTTATGAACGTGTAACCACTGGATCACTGTCCATGCAGTGCCACCGTTAGTAACATGAGACCTCCAGGGCACACTTAAAAATACTCTTTTGTATTTCAAGGGATCACAGATGGTTCTCGTTGGAAAACAAAGTCCAGACTTGTTTTCCTCCTGCACATACTCCATTCATAGTATCTGTGGAGGAGGTAGCGGGTAAAAGACTGACCTGAGAACGTCTTGCCCACAGCCTTTTTAGAATGGCTGCAAGCTCTTCCTCTTGTGTGTGTGCCAAGAACACACCCAGAGAGGCGGATAGAAGCAGGAAGATGTGTGATCTGAGCCTCTAAGCCCTGAGTCTGTGCTTCATTGTCCCCTCAATCATTACTTACAAAAAAATTCAAAGATGAAATTATTAAGAATTTCTCAGAGATGCAGCAACTTTCAAGCATTCAACCCCAAGGGTGTGGCTTTTGTTAGCACAGGGATATCTGTGCCAGCCATAATCACACACCCCTGAGGGCTAAAATTTTCTGCATTCCATTTTGTGTACCTCTTTTAAATGTTCAAAGAAGTATTTCTCCACAGAGCAGCCTGTGTGCAGTCAATGTACATCATTTTGAGACAAGCCGCAGGCGATAAACAGGTAGCTGTGGGATGGAAGACTTGTATTCCATGGTGAACAGATGAACAGTTAACGTGGATTTTGAAGTTCCCCTTGAATGGTGGTGAATGATCTGTAGACACTAAGCTGTCTGGGTGTTGACAACGCTGCCACAGAGCTGCTTGCCTCTGGGCAAAAGAGTAATCGGAGTCTGCTCAGATTGAATTCTGTCTTTTCCGAATCCCACCTGCTGTGAGAGCATGTATCACCCCTGCTCCCAGGGGGTGGGGGACATTAAGTGGTCTCTTTCTTCCTCTTATCTATTTCCAGCTCTTCATTATGGTGTAGATTTTGCACTCTGTTCCCATTTTGCCCTTCTGTCTTAAAAGCCTGTTTCAGAAGCAATAAAAACATGGAAACACAACTGTTCTCTTATAATTCTTGTCCTAACAATCCTACATCTCCTTCAGGCACTATGGCTTCCTCTGAATTGGAAAAAGGCATCTATAAGGTGGTTGGAAAAATAGGCAAAGATGAATATATCAAGACATAATCAGGTTAAACACATATGGCATGTGAAGAATATTCAGTTTTGAAAAAGAAGATTTAAAAGAGCAGGAATCAGTCTATCCAATTTCAAGACATATTCTATAGCTTATAGTTAAGACTGGGTGATATTAGTGAAGTGAGAGACCTGTCAACTGAAATAAATGCGCAGCCTATAAGTTGAGAGTTATGTTTTACTTGGCGGGAGGACTCGAACCGGGACGTCAGCCTCTCAGATGGCTCTGAGGGGCTGCTCCGAAGAGGTAGAGGAGGAGCTAGGATATATAGGAGCTTTACAACAAAGACCAGGTAGTTGGAACTATAAAAGATTACTTGTTATCTAAAGAAAACCAGGGATCTCAAGTTAAAGAATTTAGTGCTTTTCTATGTATGGGAGGAAGCAAATATTTGGGCTCATTGAATTCATTCCTTTGACAAGCACCCAGCTATCTAGGGCCAGTATCCTGTCCTTTCTTATTCTGAGTCCCCTCAGGGTGCACCATTGTGAGTGGCTGCAGAGGCCGGGCTGCAGTCTTGTCTTCCCTGGGGGCTGGCGGCAGCCGCTGATGACTTGATGGCTTCAGCGTTCTTTGTTTACCAATATGGTTTGCAGAATTTTTCCTTCACAGACCCATAATTCAGTGGAATAGAATGGAACCCGAAGTAGACCCAACCAAATATACTGACCTGATATTTACAAAGGTGAATATCCACTCAGTGGAGGAAGGACAGCCTGTTCAAGAAATGATTCTGGATCAACTGAATATCTATAAGCAAAACAAAACAAAACAAAAAGAAGGAAAAACAAGCAAAATGAATACAATGAACCTTGACCTAAACCTCACACCTTATACAAAATTAACTCAAAATCATGGATTTAAATGTAAAATGTCACATTATAAAACTTGTTAAAATATAGGAGAGAATGTTGCGGCTCTAGAAATAGGAAGATTTTCTTACTTGGACTTCAAAACTGCAATACATAGAAGGAAAAATTGATTTGGACTTTCTCAAAATTAAATAGCCTTTACTCTGAAAAAAAGTCCTTGTTAAAGGGTTAGAGAAGGAAGCTACAAACTAGGAGAGATATTTGCAAACCACACACCTGAAAAAAGTCTAGTATCTAGAATATATAAAGCACAAAAATTCAGAAGTTAAAAAGAAAAATCTAATTAAAAAACAGGAAAATGACACGAGCAAGCATTTCCATGGGATACACAGGCGTCACATAAGCACATGGAAAGTTATTCGACATCGTTAGCCATAAGGAAAATTCACATTAAAATTACAATGAGTTATTACCATATGCCTATGGGAATGTACAAAGTAATAATTTTAAGAGTGACAATAACAAATGCTAGTGAAAATACAGAGGAACGGGATGCTCGTATCATGCTGGTGGTGGCATGAAATGGTTCAGCAACTCCGGAAACACTTTGGAAACTTCTTTAAAACACTAAACATGAAACAGACATATGACCCAACAATTGCACTCCTGGGAATTTCTTCCAGGGAAAAGAAAACTTACATTCTCACACAAACCTACACCAAATTTCCATAGCGGTTTTACTCATAATAGAAATGGAAGCACAACTATGGTACATTCCTACCATGAAACAGAACTCAGGAAAATAAAAAAAGACGCCTGGACTGTTGATACACATGAACAACTTGTGTGTATTTCCAGAAAATTATACTGTGTGGAAAAAAAAAATCTGAAAATGTCTTATATTGTATGATTCCATTTATGGAACATTATGAAAATGACAAAATTGTGGAAACGGAGATCTGATTCATGATAGCCAGAGGTTAAGGATGGAGGGAAGAAGGAGGGCATGATAGAAATGAGTGTGGTATAGAAAGGCAGCGTAAGGACTTCTTGTGATGGTAAGTTGTTCTGTATTTTTACTGTATCATGTCAATATGCTAGTGGTGATAGTTCTATATAGTTTTGTAAAATATTATCTTTAAGGGTCTGAGTGCAGACTATATGTAAGACTCCTCTATATTATTTCTTATAAATTGAATATAAATCTGCAATTATCTCAGAATAAAATTTATTGAGTTAAAAACTTACACTGTCTTACATGAAAAAAGTAATATCATAGTGTGTAGTAAGTACTTTATAGCTATGTTAAAGTCATCGAAAGAAATCAATGGAGCTTACAGAGATTTGGAAAGTATTCTTAGTGCACCACTGTGTCATAGGAGTCAGCTACACTATGCAAATACTTTTCCAACTTAAAGAATAAGAATGTGTTCTTTTCACCATATTTCTGGTAGTCAGACCATTTTTACATCTTTGTTAAATTCAATTTTCTTGGTAATATTTGACTTCAACATGAGAGCTGTTTAAGCTTACATTTATACAACCAAGTAACATCTGATATTATAAAACTAAGAGTGTTTTGTAATCCTTAAACTCCAAAACGTATTTTTCTAGTTTAAGTCTGACTATATACCAGAAAAAGATGAAAAGTCTTCAGCCAAGTTAAGGATAAAAGTCTGACTTTATTATAATTATGCAAAGTAGTTTTTACCTTAGTTTAGCATTTTGCTTTTCCATCACAATTTTCACATCACTGATTAAAGATAATTTTCACCCAAAACGTGGGAATAAGCTTTCCAGCTCTAACAAAATTAAGACTAACTGGCTAGTTCTTGTTTTGTAAACTCGAGGCCATTTTGCACATCTGATGTTCAGTCCTGTGTTAGGTCTTACTTAATGAGAGACATCATACATGGAAGAGTAAAAACAAAAACAAAAAACAAGCAAGACAAATATTTATACAATAAGAGCACGTATAAAGATGGTGAATCTCACTCAATTTATCATTACTTTCATGGACGCCCACTCTGTTACAAATACTGATCTCTGTTTTTATAGGATTTGGATCAGGACTAAGAATGCCCCAGTATCATGCTGCTTTTACACACGAAGGACTGTACTCAAAATATTATGAAGTGCTAGATTTTTTAGTGACAGTATTTATGACATTTACAATAATCGTGTTGGTTGAAAACTTTGAAGAGAGCAAATGAAGTTTGCAATGTGTATGCCTCCAAATGGAGGTCTTATGGTGCCCTCCATGAATCAAAATAAGGACCACCATTAGGAAATTTTTGATTTAATAAAATTGCAGCTTCAGAAATAAGTATACTTTTTTATATCTTATACATGGTTACTCTGAATTCCAGATGTGGCAATTATTTTTGCAAATGGGTATTGACTCATTTTAAACAATAGAAGTACTTATTTTCCCTTGTCTTACTCTAGAAACCTGAACCTGTTATTACAGTCTCAAGGAACTGAAATATGTAATTATATTTTCAAAATAAATTTCAAAGAATATTAGTATTTTAATATAGAAATGCTTCTGAATGCAGAAAAAAAAACATTGGGGCAACTAAACATAGCTAACTTGAAATATCTTGACCAATTAAATTGAACTATACATCTATTAAAAAAAACTGATGGTTAAAATTAAAAAAAGTCTGTTTCATCTCATTAGGTGATATGACTTTAAAGGAAGCTCAGCACGCACGCTGCAGCATAAATGATAGGTTTTGACATCAGAGCCCCACTTCTACACTTTTCAGCACTGTAACTTGAGGGATATGACTTAACACCTCTAAGCTCCAATTTCTTCAGCTGTAAATTTGTAGTAGTTACTTCACTGAGTTTCTAGAAGACAAAATATGTGAATGCTTTTAGAGCACTTACCACTCTGGCATTGAGTAGGTGCTCAAAAAAAAAAATATATATATATACACATATATAACATAAGAGTATAAGTTTAAGGGGAGTATGTCTGGCCCCTCTATTCGGAGAGATCTGCCCTCTTTCCCATCAGCTGGCATAGGAATCAGTCATTTTATTTTTGATTCATTAATAGAACCACTTTTGTTGCTGGAAACAGTATCCATGTGGGAAACTCATTTGGGGTTTAGAAATAGGAAAAGAGTCAAAGAGGCATATATTAAAAGAAAGGTAAAAAAATATTCAGTGAAACTGAACATCAAAACCCTAAGGACATATTTTTCATTCCTTGAAATGATGCCACATGGAGGTAACAACAGTGACGTTAAACATGTTCTAGTCACTCTCATTCATTAAACGTAATTTTGTTAATTTGTGACCACCTGCTAGACTCTTTACTATAGAGATGTTTAAGGAGTATCATTTGAAAGTACTGAAAACTGTGTTCTTTTTATAACTGTTCTCCATGAATAAAACCCCTTTAATTTCTGGAATCCCTTCCTTCCTGCCAATTAGTGCCAACTCTAGTTAGAACCACCTACACACAAAATTATTAGCCAGCTATGCATAACACTTTGCCTTTAGCCATCAAAAAGACCAAGCCTCTGAACTTACCTTAAGAGCCAGCTATTGAAACTTGGATGTAAGCCAAACCCCAAGTATGCTAGCTATGGACTCTGCTTTATTTACCAAGAATGCATCATCTTGATCCAATCATTTTCCAAAGGGATTCTGGGGTGAAACTCAGAGGCAGGGAAGTGTTTTCTTCCCAAAATAAACAAATGGATTTGACACTGAGGGAGAAATATTGTAAGTTTAAGTCTTTCCCAAGTGGGAAAGCACAAGTTCAAAGACTGACTCCCTATCCATTCTGATTATGCTGTTTAAAACTAGAAGGTGACCTAGTGACTTATTTTTTGTTCCTACCTTCCCCAACTAAGGTCAGAAACTTATTGTAAAAGAAAAACTTGAACCACTGTTGTGGAGCCATTTGCGGAATCATTGACTCATTAATTCTCATTCTAATACTGAATGTGTATGAATTCCACATATTTTGAGGTGTAAAATATAATAAGCTATACAGATATATAGTATGCCTGATAGCTATTACCAAGACAGAAATGACTTACTTCTGGAGAATTTTTTATTTCTTTCCATTTGGCACAGTGTACCTAATCTTAGAAAACCTCAGTATTGCGAACTAGATAGCTTAATTGTGTGCACGAAAGGGAAATGAACAGTCAATGGAGATGGGCTGGAAACAAAAATAGCTTTGAGGATTATGAGAAAAATTTTTCGCTTGAAGAAAGAAAGCGAGGAAGAAGATGAGACTGGAAACAGAAAACTGGAACTAACCAATACACAAAGGGCTAGTTGGAAAACACTTTGAATTTTAGGGTTTGGCAAAAAATTTAAGCAATGGCAGCTGGCATTGGGAGCACAACTGAAATATTTTGACTAAAGTAATGCAGGCTTTTAAATGTCAAAGTCATTCACTGAGTATATATATTATTATTTCTAAATTATGTATATATAAGTATATAAAATATATATATATACACAAAAATTAGGAATAAATATATTTTGGTAAAGTTGCTTAACATTTTAATATTGATATTATGTTATCAGTAAACAAAATCAATAAACAGAAATAAATCTTTAAAAATGCAATAATTATTTACCAATAAAAAATTTGTTTATCTGGGTTTAAGACGGTGGCATAAGAAGAACTTGAACTCACCTCCTCCCATGGACGTACCAGATCTAGAGCTACTGACAGAATAAATCTCTCTGAAAACTAGCTGAGCAGCTTCTCCACAACCAAACATACAAACATACAAAAAGTTACACAAAGATGGGTGGGAGAGGAGAGTTGGTCTT